>NC_139516.1:104860869-106060869 GCF_947247035.1 Vipera ursinii | reverse complement strand
TTCTGTTGGTTTTTTTATTATCATTTGATTTTGAATTTCCAATTTTCCCTTTATATCCAAAAATTCTTCATTTAACTTCTCCAATGTTGCTTGTGTGCTCTTATGATTTTGTTGTGACTCTAAATGGTTCCGATCCAAAGTCTCTTGATTCTTTAACATAAGATCCTGAAGGAATTTTAATGAAGTCTGTGTTTCCCCTTGAGTTGTCTTTTCCCTTTGCAGCATAGCTTCAATAGATCCCTGTGTTGTAGGACTAGATTGTCCTACTGAGGGTGCAGCTCTTTCCAATCAGAGGCTCAACATTTATAGTCCTCTAAGAGAAGAAAAGTAAACATCTTGCTCACCCAGCTTCAACACGCAGTTGAAATTCCGCTGTTTTTAAAAAACTCCTTTGCTCCCTGCCAGAGACGTCTATGGCCAAAGATACAAAACAGCCTTTCCCTTCATTTCATTTTCCAGAGGGTCCTACAGTTCGCTCTGATCGGGTGCCCCCTGATCTGAGCTCCTGAAGTATCCCTCCTCCTTCATTGCCCCTCCAGGGCAACTTTTCGACCCTTTAAGGGTCGCTAGATGAAGAAAAACCAAGCTGGAAAGCCGAGCACTGACTTTCCCAACTTGTCCCGACGCTGCCAAAACAGGAAGTCTCCTGACAGCTTCACTTTTATCTGTCTCCATGAAGTGAACTTGTCCTGTCTCCAGGCAAGGATTATGCAGGCCTCAGCCCTCTATTTTTTCACGCTGCAAAACATTGGTAAATGAATCAGGACAAGATGTTTTTATGTCAGCTACAATCACTACTGTAGCCATCAGGACTGGGTTCCATGAAGATCAAAAATGAGGAAAGTCTGAGCAATGCAACGATCGATAGACTATTAAAATTCTTATTCCCATAACCCCTAAGTGAGTAAAAGGGTGCATCACAGGGCAAAGCTTTTTCAACCAAGGCACATCAAATGACCTAATTTAGAGAATGTGTCCAAAATCTGGCATCTATGACTCCCATAGAATTGAAATCTGGAAAATTTTATAAAATATTTTATGATATAAACATAACCATAAAGCACTTTATGACATAATACAAAATGTTTTCTGGAATCAACTCCTAATGTTTGACTGTACTATACAATTCAATATAAACTATGTTCAAGGAAGATACGTCTCTGAATATCTCCTGAATTTTTTAAAAAAACTTTTCAAATACAACAAAGCTCTGCCATTGTTGAAGACATTAAAGAATGTGCTAAAGAAATATTTCTGAAATTATGACCCAATAGGTTATCTAATACAGGGTTTTTCAACCAGTGGTACAGGTACCACCTGTGGTACATTGGCACCTGGCAGGTGGTACACGATCATCCTAGAAAACTGGTAGTGGGGGAGAGGAATGAGTTGAACCGGTGGCAGCACTGCAGAAGCCTGAATGAGAGATGGCTGGAGCTGCAGGGCTGTCAGGGCTCAGTGGAAGCGCCAGGATCAGTGCCAGGCTCCAGCTGGAGCTTGGTGCTGATCCTGGGACTTCTGCTGAGCCCAGAAGAAGCGCTGATCAGCTGGAATGTTGCAGCATCTCCAGTGCCTTGTGATTTACATTCAGATGCTTGGCAACTGATTCATATTTATGATGGTCATAATATCCCAGGGTCATGTGAAGTGACCAGAACCTGCTGCAACCACCCAGCAGATGGGGGGAATAAAAACCAAACACCCCCTGCCCTGCTGCCAATCCTCAACAGAAATGCTCACAACAATGAAAACTTCGGACAAGAGGAAGAGTGCCGCTGGGCGGGCAGGCAGGTGTCTTGCTCGGCTGTGGCTTGGGGGGCACTTTTTTCAGTGCCATTGTAACTTTGAACAGTCACTGAGCAAACTGTTGTAAGTCAAGGGCTACCTGTACTTCATCACTTCCCCCCCCCTTTTTTTTTGGTCATCAAGTTTTTGACACCTTGCTAGGTGACTGGTGGTACTCAGATGTTGCCATATCCTAAAAGTAGTACAATGGGTGAAAAGGTTGAAAAGCCCTGATCTAATATACAATTAAAACTCTTATTTCCATAACCTTTAACTGTGCAAAAGGATGCATTATAGGCAGGGCTTTTTTTCTCATAGAACACCCAGAACGGAGTTCCGGCACCTGGTTTGGATGGAACCTTGTAGGATAGGAAAGGTGGGTTGTATGACATGTGTAAGTTCTGGCACCTTTTTCTTTTACAAAAAAAAGCACTGATTATAGGGCAAAAATGTTTGAACCAAGGTACCTCAATGGGTTAGCTTACAGAATGTGTCCAAAATCTGGAACCCATAAGTCTCACAGAACTGAAATTTGGCAAATGTTATAAAAACATTTTATGACATAAACATAATCATAATACAGTTTATGACATAATACAAATGTCATAAAACATTTCCTGTACCAAAGTTTGACCACACTATGCAGTGCAATATGAGCTTTTTTCAAGGCAGATAGAACTCTGAATGGATTTCCAGTGAAGGCAATGCATTAAAAGCTCTGTCACTGCGGAAGGCATTGAGGAATATGTTAAAGAGATATTTCTGAAAGGATGAGTCAAGGGGTCACAGGTTGTCTAACAAATGTATATAATTGGACTGACCCACCCATCTGCATTTGTAAAAAACTTATTGTGAAAGGCACTTTTTTGGGAAAAGGGGCGAGTTTATGATACTAAATGAAAAAGAAAACTGAAGGTTTGATATTCTGTCTTTCTTATCATTTGCCAACTATTGGTACTGAATTGATTCAAGAGATGGCACCCTTTTTCCTTAGATCTAATAAGAGAAGGAAAAGAGCATTTTATTTTTGCTTCCCATGCAAACCAAACTATATATAAAAAACTGCTTTAACCAAAAAGGCAACTAGACATCATTAGACATCACTAGACACCCTTCTCCCTCTCTCTCCGTCCCCAAATGCATTGCAGTGTTACAGGAGCAATCTGTCTCTGTTGTTATATTTAACTTGATTTGTTGAAAACAATACTTCTGTCTGTTTTTAAATTGGCATTGCATGCTAATGAGAGTACTAAATTCAGTTTTTAATAATATAATATGCACCACACTACAAGACTGCCAAACTTCAAATACTGATGTTGTTCATACAAATGAATTGTTGAAAATGTTTGGAATGACATATAAAGGCACAAAAAAATCGTATTCATGTCTTAGAACAGATAAGAACTTGGAAGGGCAAAGGATCTAATAGGGTAAGGAAGCCACCACTCTTTGCCTGAAGGTTTGAAGGTTCCATCTCAGGTAAGGAGATCTGAAAAAAGATTTAGACAATGGGTTAATGAATCTAAGAAGAGATGAACTTTCATGTCAGATAGAATACCTGTAGCTAGCTATGGTAATGGTTCCTTGTAGTCAGAATAGGAAACAGATGAGGAAGGAGAATTGAGAGAGGGAGAAGAAGGAAAATCAGTTTTGATATGAAAAGACTTGTGGGCATATAAATTCAGTTAAAAAAACAGAATCAGCCCAGTACTACTGCAGAAGAAAAGTAGAAGAATCAGAACTCAAAATCTATGAGTGAATCAAGAATTTGAAGTGGTAGTAATGAGGGCAGTGGTAGTTCTAGTCATGAAGAAAACATTGTATTTGAAGTAATCTAAAGCAGAATTATACAGAGAGCCAAGAAGCTTCTGAAAGCATTCATAAAGCCTGCAGTGGTATTTGAATGTATTTGGAGTGAAGCGTCCTATTCAGTGTTTTTTTTCTAAAAAAAAAAAAAGGGTGCCGGAACTCTCATCTTGGCCAGGGCAGGAGGCGGGGGGGGGGGTGGCACTGCTGCAGTCACAGCCATGAGGGGTGTTGGTGGTGGGCTGCCCCCCCGGGGCCAGAGCTGGCATGGCTGGTGCTGTGGGAGCAGCGGGGCCTGCACTATACAGTGGGGCTGCGCGGGGCGGAGATGGTGTGGGCCAGGCGATGCAGGGCGGCCACTTAGGCGTGCAGGGCGAGGCGATGGTGGTGCAGGTCCAGCACTGGGTAGGCCACCAGCCTGGCTGACACAGGTGAGCACAAGGAAAGAGTGCACATGGACTCCACAGAACCCACCTTCCACTCCTTGTCCTCTCTTACTTACCTAGTTGAGATGGTATAGTTGGGCAGCAAGGAGGGATGCAAATTTCCTGCCAACTCACCTTTGCTCCAGACAACTTTGCCAGCCAGGTCTTTTGGCATGCTCAGCAGCAATTCCTATTGGGTTTCGAAAGCCAATAGGCTTTTGAAAGCCAATTAGAGGAAGTAGCATAGCTTGTGCAAAAGCTTTTTTCTTTTCTTTTTTGTACAAAAAAAGGTGCCAGAAGGCCATTCTGAGCATTCTATGAGAAAAAAAGCCCTGCTTTTATCTTTTAATCTTATGATTTTAAAAATATATTTTTTTCTATTGTAAGTTGCCTCAAAAGTCGCGATGTGGATTGAATACAAATATTATATAATCGGTAAATAAAGGTAGAACATATGTTAAATATACATCAAATGATAATATGCTTCCCTACAAAGTCAATTCTTGCTCAATGATAGACCAAGGAGTTAACTCGGAAAGGCAAGAGGAAAATCTAGAAGAGGTCGGATCACATTTCCTTCAATTTGAGCCATCTGAAGGCCCATCGCTGCGATGCATTCTGGTGCTCTGCAACCTGGCTGCCTGAGGAGAATTTGGCTCTCCAGAACAGTTTCCTTCAGCTTTTTTTTTTTGGTGCAAAAAAGGTGCTGGAACACTGTTCTGAGCGTTCTATGGGGAAAAAAGCCTTGGTCCTATTACAGCTTCACAGAATAATGGTGTGTGAATGCTCATATCCTTTTAGTATTTCCCCACCTGTGATCAAATTAGAACATGTATCAGGAGCCAAAGAATATGTGAAAAGATCCACACAGAGGACCTCTTATTTCTTAATTCTTAATTAATATGAGTTGTTTTCCTGTCTTATCATGGATGAGGACACCAACCTGACATATTTCATTAAGATCTGGCTGGAGTCAGAGGAGAATATTTCCATCTCGGAATTGTGCCCATCCAGATTTTAGTTTGTAACAGCTGAGACCTGAGGGAAAGGAGGAGGAGTGATTGACAATATCTACAAATCATTACAAGTTTTCAGAAGCTTGCTCCACAGGTAACCAGATGTGAGGCACTCTGGTTAAAATTGGGCTTAAGGAAACAATTGGCTGTACAATACATTGTGTGAATTAGATCTGCCATCTGCTAATTATGTTTTTAATCTAGACTGTATATTTGATGTTCTGATTTTATTCTGATAGCCAACCTGAGTCAATTGGACTTGGGCAGTGTCTAAGTCCAAATAAATGAACAATTAGGCTATAACAGTTAATAACATCACAGAGTAGAGGGAAAGGGAATGCAAGACATGTATGGCTAGGTTCACACTTTGGACTAAGCCCAAAAAGTAGTTTCTTAGGGGATGTTGCTTAGTATAGTGATAGCAATCTTTTTCTGGTTATACGTTGGAAGCCTTGTTCAGACTGACATTTGTTTTTTCCACTTTCTATTGTATTAAATGCTAAAAAAAAAATCACCACTGAAAATAGGGAATGTTGGTGCCCAGTTTCAGTAGCAGGGTTTTGAGGTACAGTTGAAGACCAAAAAAAATCAGATTCTTACATTATGTGAACCCTGTTGTTGTCATTAAGATTATGCTTACAACTCAGGAGGTTGCATAACTCAGACATATGTGATTTAACTACTAACCCATAATTAATCTAGATAGAATTTTCATGATGCTTAACGTAGCCTGTTGATATACTGTACAAGATGTGTAGAAGGAGAGATACAAGAAAATGATCTGAAAAATCAGTTTATTTCATTTACAAAATGTCCTGAAAAATCACCCCTTTCAAGTACATACTAATATTTCTATTTACTCTTAATCCAAATCATATTTTTCATGCACCACTGATTAACTATAATTCTCTAGTCTTAACTTAAGAGTTGCCTAACTTTCTGTTTCACCTTCTTGTTCCTATCAATAGCCTGATCTGTTTTTCTTTAATAATACAACTCTTGACAGATACATAATCTCTTGTTTTATAAATCCTTTTCCACTGGTGCAATTAGGGAAAGTTCCCTAAAACAAACAAACACACATACACAAACATACACACACACACACACACACACACAGAGAGAGAGAGAGAGAGAGAGACAGAGACAGAGACAGAGACAGAGACAGAGACAGAGACAGAGAGACAGAGAGAGAAATGCTTACAAAGAGTGTAAGACAGAATATGCTTCTGTATTTGAAATGATTTGAAATGATCAGCTGCATCAAAGTACCTATTATGTCGTGGGCTCTGATGAGCAGGAATGAAGACACACAGTTGAGTACAGAGAAACTCATTCTTTTATTAAGCTGGAACTGTACTGAGGACTTGGGTGCACCCTGCCACAATATATAGCCAGACCCTCTGGTAGCAACCAATTTGATTGAACCCATGCTTGCCACCCAAAGTTGACCAATTGCAGGACCAGAGACGTCCTGTCTTGGTTGCTGGAGAACTGTTAGTACTCCAGCAATACACGTGGTGAGGTAACAAAAGCCCAGTACATAACACCCCTCCCTCCTAAGATCAGACTATAATACCCTTATTAACTAGACAATAGTCAAGTTTTATAACTCACTCCCAACAACCAAAATACTAAAAATAATAATAATAATGCTTGTTAAGTCAAAGCAGTTATAATGACATTAGGCGACCTTTACAGATGTGCCTTGTAGAATGGACTACAATGAGATTAAACAACGGATAAAATACCTTGTCAATGCAGTATAACTTGTTGTTGTTAGCTGCGAAGTCATGTCCGACCCATCGCGACCCTATGGACAACGTTCCTCCAGGCCTTCCTGTCCTCTACCATCTTCTGGAGTCCATTTAAGCTCATGCCTACTGCTTCAGTGACTCCATCCAGCCACCTCATTCTCTGTCATCCCCTTCTTCTATTGCTCTCAATCTTTCCCAGCATTAGGCTCTTCTCCAGTGAGTCCTTCCTTCTCATTAGGTGGCCAAAGTATTTGAGTTTTAGCTTTAGGATCTGGCCTTCTAAAGAGCAGTCAGGGTTGATCTCCTCCAGGACTGACCGGTTTGATCGCCTTGCAGTCCAAGGGACTCGCAGGAGTCTTCTCCAGCACCACAGTTCAAAGGCCTCAATTCTTTGGTGCTCAGCCTTTTTTATGGTCCAGCTTTCACTGCCATACATTGCAACTGGGAAGACCATAGCCTTGACTATACGCACTTTTGTTGACAGGGTGATGTCTCTGCTTTTTAGTGTGCTGTCTAGATTTGCCATGGCTTTCCTCCCCAGGAGCAAGCGTCTTTTAATTTCTTGGCTACAGTCCCCATCTGCAGTGATCTTGGAGCCCAGGAAAATAAAATCTGTCACTAACTCCATTTCTTCCCCATCTATTTGCCAGGAATTGAGAGGGCCAGATGCCATGATCTTGGTTTTCTTAATGTTAAGTTTCAACCCAACTTTTGCACTCTCCTTCAGCCACAACAAGAGGCTCTTTAGTTCTTCACTTTCTGCCATTAGAGTGGTATCATCTGCATATCTTAGGTTGTTGATATTTCTTCCGGCAATCTTAATTCCAACTTTTGATTCATCTAGCCCTTCCTTTCTCATGATGTGCTCTGCATATAAGTTAAATAGGCAGGGCAACAGTATACAGCCTTGCCGGACTCCTTTCCCAATTTTGAACCAATCAGTGGTTCTGTGTCCAGTTTTCACTGTTGCTTCTTGGCCCACATATAGATTTCTCAAGAGACAAATAAGATGGTCTGGTACGCCCATCTCTTTAAGAACTTGCCACAGTTTGTTATGATCCACACAATCAAAGGCTTTAGCATAGTCAATGAAGCAGAAGTAGATGTTTTTCTGGAACTCTCTAGCTTTCTCCATGATCCAGCGTATGTTGGCAATTTGAACTACAAAGAGATAAAACAATGTCTCAGTGAACATGCTTGACAGCAATTACAATTTACCCCAATTTCTGTAGGTAGTGGTACAATGTCATAGCATTACACATCACTTTATTTTACAATGTAGTCTGTAAGATATGCTGGGGGTTTGTGTGGTCTGGAGGAACGCCTTGGAGTTCCACTCACTTTGTGGTCTACCAGCTTACCCGTTGGGCTGGGTAGATCCATGTCCCCTTGTGCTCCATCATCCAGGGGACTTGGACTGCTCTGGCTGACCTCTCCAGTTTGGCCCACCCCAAAGTCATACTGTTTTGCAGAGTCGGCACAGCGGTCGCTGAGATACGGCTGGTTTGCCTGGTCAGGGGTCCCATGTTGCACTTCTGAGCTGCCATGTTCCTCCTCGGAATCAAGTTCCTCTGAGAAAGGAAAACCCTGGTGGTTCTGATGTGGGCTGGCTTGGGTGCCAGCTTGAGGACTTTGGTAGGGACTTGTGTCATAGTCCTCACTTAGTGACCATTCTGGAAACCTCTTCCTAAGTTGGTCAATGTGTCTTCTGACCAGTCACCCTCCCTCCAACCCCATTTTGTAAGATAGGGGTCCGGATGCTTTGGTCACCTGACCAGGAACCCACAAATTTCCAGGCCCATAGTTTCTGGCCCAAACCCAATCACCTATTTGCAGCCCCCTCAGGGGTTTTGGTCTAGAGGCTTTGGATGCCACTCTGTCTGGATGCAACCTGTCCAGTTTAGTAATTAAGCGCCTTCCCAAACAAAGCTCAGCAGGACTTTTACCTGTAGCTGTGCAGGGTGTTGAATGTTGGCAGAGCAAGAAATCTGCCAGTCTATGATGCCAGTCACCTGTGATAATGCGCTTGAGTGCCTCCTTTGTTGTCCTCACCATGCATTCGGCTTGTCTATTTGAAGAGGGATGAAATGGTGCAGACGTTGCATGTCTGATGAGGTTAGCTCTAAGAAAAGCCTGAAACTCAGCAGCAGTGAATTGAGCCCCATTATCAGAAACCAAAACATGTCTTGCAAAGAGTTTTCTCAGCACCTGGATGGTAGTCATATTTGGGACTGGAACTACTTCCAGCCATTTTCAGTCGCTATCCACTACAACCATAAAAAGCTGTCCTTGAAAAGGCCCAGCGTAGTCAATATGAACCCTGGACCAAGGAGTATGCATTTCCTCCCACCTATGAACTGGGTCTTGAGGCATTTCAGGCCTAGACCTCTGGCAGGTATATCAACCATGAACTTGATCTTCTACAGCCTTATCCAGGCCAGGTCACCAAAGATAGCTTCTAGCTGAGGCTTTCATCCATACAATGCCTGGATGGCCTTCATGTAAGGATCGTAACACTCTGTCCCTTAATGATGAGGGGATAATGACTCTGTTGCCCCATAATATGCAGCCCTTGTGTGCAGACAACTCATGTCTCCTGACAAAATAACTTTGGAAATCAGGGCCTGGACTTTTTTCTAACCAGCCCGTGTATACCCATGACAGTACTCTGCTCAGAATTTTATCAGTGGCACTTTCAGCAGCAATATCCCCAGCATGGAGGGGAAACTCAGGAAAGTCCTGAATGGATAATATTTTAGCAGCAGGAGCTGGATCAGGATCCATTAGTAGCAGTCGTAGTCTGCTGAGGCCATCTGCATGGCCCATTTCCTTCCCAGGTTTGTGAATTAACTTAAATTTGTATGCAGACAAAATATAGACCATCTCAGCATTCTTGGAGATAGTATGTGGGGAGTTTGCTTATCTGTTGTGAATAGCCCCAAAAGGGGCTTGTGGTCAGTGTAGACAGTGAAATCCCTGCCATATAAATAATCATGAAATTTCTTGACTCCAGCCACTATGGCTAAGGCTTCTTTATCAATTTGCGCATAATTACACTCAGCAGCAGATAAGGTTCTAGAACAGAATGCAATAGGAACTTGTTTCCCATTCTTCTCAATGTGGCTTAAGACTGCCCTTACCCAGTAGGGAGATGCATCACATGCAAGACATACAGGTTTAGACTCTATGTAATGAGTTACAGTGGACTTTTCTGAAAGAAGGGCCTTGAGATCCTGGAAACTTTTTTCATGTAAGTCAGTCCATTTCCAAGGGGCTTTGTTATCAAGTAGCGTCTGGAGGGGCTCTGCTATTGCAGCCTTATGAGGTAGAAATGTGTGATAAAAATTCAGGAGGCCAAAAAATGCTTGCAGCTCTCCTTTTGATTTTGGCCTAGGAGCCATTTTGATGGCCTTTACTTTTGAATCAGCGGGGTGAATTCCACTAACATCGATACGGAACTCCAAGAATTCCGTTGATGAGACCCCAATACTACATTTGTTTTTCTTTAATTTGAGGCCCGCATCATGGAGCCTTTGCAAAACAGCCCTGAGCCTATTGGCCAATACTTCTGGGGATTCCCCGGCAATGAGAACATCATCAAAATAATGACAGACACTCTGTATACCCTTAAGTGTGCGTTTCATAATCCTTTGGAAAATACCCGGTGCAACGCTGACTCCAAACTGCAAGCGTTTAACTTTGAATGCCCCTCTATGAGTTAGTATTGTTTGAGCCGTGGCTGTGGCCTCATCTACCAGCAGTTGCTGATACGCCTGCGCTAAATCAAGTTTAGCAAAAATGGTTCCCCTTGCAAAGAGGCTAGAATATGGCTGACTATCGGGACCGGGTATGCATGTTGATTGAAGGCTTTATTTAATGTGCACTTGTAGTCTGCGCAAATGCAAACCTCCCCGTTGGGCTTTAGTGGGGTGACAATAGGAGTTTCCCACTCCCCCCCCCATCAACAGGCTGTAATAAACCCTGCTCTACTAACTTATCGATTTTGGAATCGATTTTGTGTTTCAAGGCTAAAAGAACTCTGCAAGGCTTGACCCTAATAGGTACAACGTTAGGATCTAATTTAAAAGAAATTGGTGGCGCAGTATACGTTCCCAGTTTTGACTCGAAAACATCCACGTATTCCTCACAAACAGCCATGAGGTCTGCTCTCTGTGTCTGGTTAATGCCTGTTATTTGAATGCCCAAAGCCTCAAACCAATCAAATCCAATAAGACTTGTTCTTTGGCCCTCTACTACTATGACATCCAAAAACCCTTTAAATTTCATCAATAAAGGTGGCTTCACCCTTAATTTTAACGTGAGCATTCTGAAAATCTGTTAAAATAATATTTGAGGGCCTTAGTTTAGCCCACTGGTTGCTGCGTCTGCACACAAAGTTGAATATGTCATGCGAGATGATCAAGACTGCCGAGCCGGAGTCCAATTCCATTTTACATGGAACTCCTTGTAGCTCTATCGAGAGCTTGAGTTTAGGCTTAAGGGGGCGACGAGCCCCAGTATGGCAAATGCTTCTCCGGCTCCTGAAGAACCCCACACTTCCCCCAAGATTCCTCAACCCAATTTTATATTATAATATCGGGCAAGCTGCAAGTGTTGAGATGAATGCAGTCCATAAATACTGTTTTTTAGCCTGCAGAAATTGCATGTTGTAGGCAATTTCATATAACATATTGTATCATATTTGTTGTTGTTGTTAGTTGCAAAGTCATGTCCGACCCATCGCGACCCCATGGACAATGTTCCTCCAGGCCTTCCTGTCCTCTACCATCTTCTGGAATCCATTTAGGCTCACGCCTACTACTTCAGTGACTCCATCCAGCCACCTCATTCTCTGTTGTCCCCTTCTTCTCTTGCCCTCAACCTTTCCCAGCATTAGGCTCTTCTCCAGTGAGTCCTTCCTTCTCATTAGGTGGCCAAAGTATTTGAGTTTCAACTTCAGGATCTGGCCTTCTAAAGAGCAGTCACGGTTGATCTCCTCTAGGACTGACACATATAGGTTTCTCAAGAGGCAAATAAGATGGTCTGGTACGCCCATCTCTTTAAGAACTTGCCACAGTTTGTTATGATCCACACAATCAAAGGCTTTGGCATAGTCAATGAAGCAGAAGTAGATGTTTTTCTGGAACTCCCTAGCTTTCTCCATGATCCAGCGTATGTTGGCAATTTGATCTCTAGTTCCTCTGCCTCTTCGAAATCCTGCCTGAACTTCTGGTAGTTCTCGATCCACATACTGCTGGAGTCTAGCTTGTAGGATTTTAAGCATAACTTTACTAGCATGAGAAATGAGTGCAATGGTGCGATAGTTTGAACATTCTTTGGCACTGCCTTTCTTTGGAATTGGAATGTAAACTGATCTTTTCCAATCCTGTGGCCACTGTTGAGTTTTCCAAATTTGCTGGCAAATCGTCTTTTAAGATTTTGAATAGCTCAGCTGGAATACTGTCACCTCCACTAGCTTTGTTGTTGCTCAGCTTTCCTAAGGCCCACTTTACTTCACATTCTAGGATGTCTGGCTCGAGGTCAGTGACCACCTCATTGTGGTTATCAGGGATCTTAAGCTCATTCTTGTATAGTTCTGTGTAATTTTGCCACCTCTTCTTAATTTCTTCTGCCTCTGTTAGGTCCCTGCCATTTTGGTCCTTTATCATGCCCATTTTTGCATGAAGCGTTCCCTTCATCTCTTCAATTTTCTTGAAGAGATCTGTGGTCCTCCCTATTCTATTGTTTTCTTCTATTTCTTTGCACTGTTCATTTAAGAAGGCATTCTTATCTCTTCTAGCTATTCTCTGGAATTCTGCATTCAATTGGGCATATCTTTCTTTTTCTCCCTTGCCTTTTGCTTCCCTCCTTTCTTCAGCTATTTGCAAAGCTTCCCCAGACAGCCATTTTGCTTTCTTGCATTTCTTTTTCTTTGGGATGGTTTTAGTTGCTACCTCTTGTACAATGTTGTGAACCTCCGTCCATAGTTCTTCAGGCACTCTGTCTATCAGATCTAATTCCTTAAATCTATTTGTCACCTCTACTGTATACAGTCCATGGGGTTTTCATGGCAAAGATACTGGAGTGGGTTGCCATTTCCTTCTCTAGTGGATCACATTTTGTCAGAACTCTCTGCTATGACCTGTCCATCTTGGGTGGCCCTGCATGGCATAGCTCATAGCTTCATTGAATTACGCAAGCCCCTTCACCATGACAAGGTAGTATTGTATCATATACAGTATTGTATTGTATCATATTGCATTACTGCTTTGCCTATTGCAACATTTCTCCCCCATTAATAAAAAACTCACATTCTTTGGTGCCAAAAAAATTGCCCACTTGTGTTATAACAGAACAATCAAGTTATGATATGTACCAAAAGTGCATTAAATTTACTATTTATGAAGTGAATAATATTTTAAGTTGTATTTTCAATTGTAGCAAAAACTGGGAGAGATCACTTTCTCCTTGATGCCTACAAAATTACTTAGATACTAAAAAAATAATGTATGCACATTTCTTATCTTGAGTGGACCAAACTTCCTCCCTTCCTCTCTGATCATTGTGATTCTGTGAAGTTTTGAATACAATGTGATATCCCTTATTACTATTGTATGATGTTCATTTTCTTTCCATTAGCAAGTGAAGGAGAAGGAGATTGTATTATTCATGTTCCATCTTTTTGGGCCCAAGTCTAAATGCATTCTTTATTACTACTTCCACATATACTTTAATTTTTTATCAGGAATTTCATCAATAATATAATGAAACAATGTTTAAGTCTCCCACATGAACTTCTTAGACCACCTCATCAGAATATTGATTACCTCAATAGTTCAGCCTATTTTTGTATTCTTAGAAGTGATAGTTTTTTCTTTGTTTTGTTCTTTTATTTCAAGCTGGTTATTAGCTTCAGTAATGAAACTGAACTGTCTGGATCCCACCTAAAAGCATTAATACATGACAAGACTCTGAATACCAGGAAAAGGAGAACGATTCCTGAATCTCTTTTTTCGTTTTCCGATTTGTCCCCAGTGCCTATCCTCAAACACTTTCTAATATTGAGAAATCTTTTAATGATGGGAGGACAAGAAGAACCTAAAAGACATATTGGCAGCCCCAGGTTTGTTGAGGAGCCACTTTAACAAAGAACAAATTGCCAATTTGTCCAATGGCAGTCCCAGTATTTGTTGCATTTATTGAATAGAATAGACTCTCAGTCCCAGCATTATTTCCTGGAAAATATAAGAATGGTTATAATGGAGGTGCTGGATATTCTTGGATCAAAATTCAACATGAAAGCAAAACTAGATTCTTAGCTAAGAAGATAAGAAGCAATAGAACATGAAAAACTGTAGGTTTGATGATGAATACTTTCATTTGCTACTTAACAGGATTTGAAGGCCAGATATTCCAAAATTGCAATGACATTATGAATGATGAAAAATATTATTCCTTAGGATCCTCTACAAAACAAGAAGAAAACCTTAATTAATGTCCACTCTGGGTTCATTTTAGGAACAGGAAACATTAATACCGTAAATGAATTTTTGTTGATGCACACAGTTAAATCAATAGTGTAATTTGTAAAATCTGTTCTTGAATGCAACAGTAGGTTTCTGTGTACCCACAGAGAATGTTCTCGCTGTGCCCCAAAGCCTATTTTGCATCTGACAGGATATTTCTCTTTCAGAGCAGTAGCCATGACAACAGAGTGTATATGTAGTGAAAAGGAAAAAGGATCCCCCCCTTAAATGCATAAATTGATACAATTAGGGCTGCTTTCAACCTGATCTAACTTAGACTTTTTTCTAAAGCTATGAGAAGCAAAGTTAGTTTTTTTAAAAAAAAACCATATAATAGAATTCACCCAGCAACTTTCTGTAGCTTTCTTATTTATTTATTTATTATTTATTTATTTATTTAATTTGTATACTGCCCTTCTCCTGAAGGACTCACTGCGGTGAACAGGGCAATACATAATAAAAACAAGATACAAAAATTAAAATTATTAAAAATTAATTAAACAGCAATGCCTGTAATAAATTAGTACAGATTAAAAGTTAAGACCAATTTATAAAACCCAACCCCATCCCATCAGGCCAGGCCAGCTTGTTCAAAAAGGTGGGTTTTAAGATCGCGCCGGAAGGAGCGGAGATCAGGCGCCATCCGGAGCTTGACCGGAAGATGGTTCCATAAATCCGGCGCGCCCACAGAGAACGCCCTCCCCCTGGGGGCCACCAGTCGGCATTCTTTGACCAGTGGCACCCTGAGGAGGCCCCCTCTGTGGGAGCGTACTGGGCGGAGGGAAGTTGACACCGGCCGCAGGTACTCCCCAAGGTATTCCGGACCCATGCCATGTAGGGCTTTGTAGGTCATTACTAACACCTTGAACCTCACCCGGAAGACAACTGGAAGCCAATGCAGCTCGCGGAGCAAAGGTGTGACATGGGAGTGTCGGGAAACTCCCAACACAACTCTCGTGGCTGCATTCTGTACCAGTTGGAGCCTCTGAGTGGTCTTCAAGGGTAGCCCCATGTAGAGAGCATTGCAGTAGTCAAGACGAGAGGTCACGAGCGCATGAGTGACCGTACGTAAGGCATCCCGGTCTAGATAGGGCCACAACTGGCGCACCAGGCGGACCTGGGCGAAGGCCCCCCTAGTCACAGCTACTATATGGTCTTCTAGGGAAAGCTGTGAATCTAGGAGGACTCCCAAGTTGCGAGCCCTATCTACAGGAGGTAATAACTCACCCCCCATACTGAGGGGTGGGATATCCTGAATATCCCGAGATGCCAGTACGCACAGCCACTCAGTCTTGTCAGGGTTGAGTCGAAGCCTGTTCCTCCCCATCCAGACCCGGACCGCCTCCAGGCAATGGGACATCACGTCGAGGGCATCACTGGGGTGGTTTGGGGTCGAAATGAAAAGCTGGGTATCATCAGCATACTGATGATACCCAACTCCAAAGCCACGAATGATCTCACCCAGCGGCTTCATATAGATGTTGAACAGGAGAGGTGAGAGGACCGACCCCTGAGAAACTCCACAAACGAGAGGCCTCGCGGTCGACCTCTGCCCCCCTGCCAACACCGACTGCGAGCGTCCCAGGAGATAGGAGAACCACTGAAGAGCCGTGCCTCCCACTCCCAATTCCCTGAGGCGCCGCAGCAGGATACCATGGTCGATGGTATCGAAAGCCACTGAGAGGTCTAATAGGACTAGGACAGAGGAATATCCCCTGTCCTGAGCCCTCCAGAGATCATTCACCAGCGCGACCAATGCCGTCTCCGTGCTGTACCCAGGCCTGAAGCCCGATTGGTACGGGTCTAGATAATCCGCTTCCTCCAGGGCCAGAGGGAGCTGATGCACCACCACACTCTCAACAACCTTCGCAAGAAAGCAAAGGTTGGAGACCGGACGAAAGTTATTTAACACAGCCGGGTCCAAGGCAGGCTTCTTGAGGAGAGGTCTCACCACCGCCTCTTTCAAGGCGGCGGGGAAACTACCCTCACTCAAAGAGGCAGATATAACCGCCTGGAACCAGCCTCGTGTCCCCTCCCGGGCTTCATAAACCAGCCAGGAGGGGCACGGGTCCAATAAACATGTGGTGGAGTTCAGCCTCCCCATAATCCTGTCCACTTCCTCTGGAGTTACAAGATTGAACTCCTCCCAGGTAACATTGACAAGACCACCCGTGTCCTGATGGTCAGACTCTGCCCAGTCGGAGTCCAGACCGGTCCGAATCCGAGCGATTTTGTCCGACAGATGTTGACTAAACTCCTCGGCACGCCCCTGCAAGGGTTCCTCACTCACCTCCTGATTAAGGAGGGAGCGGGTCACCCTAAACAGGGTGGCCGGGCGATTATCTGCGGACGCGATGAGGGCAGCGAAGTAGTTAGACCTCGCCACCCTCATCACTGCGAGATAAGACCTAATATGGGTTCTTAGTCGCAATCGGTCGGATTCAGATCGGCTGGACCTCCAACCGCTCTCTAGGCCCCGTCTCCGATGCTTCATCTCCCGGAGCTCCGCGGAAAACCATGGAGCCCGCTGGGATCTGCGCCGGGTAAGGGGCCGCAAGGGTACAACTCGGTCAAGTGCCTCCGTGGCCATCCTTTCCCAGGCTTCCACTAAGGCATCTGCCGAGCTGTGAGCAGAGGAGGCAGGTGGGGACCCCAGTGCTGCCTGGAACCTCTCAGGGTCCATTAAGCTTCTGGGGCGGAACCATCTAGTTGGCTCAGCACCCCCACGGTGGGGAGTGGCAAAACGAAAGACCAGCCGCAGGAGATGATGATCGGTCCATGACAGGGGCATAACAATTGGAGAGCCCCCACCAAGATCATCTAACCACCGTCTAGATAGAAAAACCAAATCCAGGGTGTGACCTCCCACATGAGTCGGTCCATGAATTACTTGCGTCAGGTCCATGGCCGTCATGGAAGCCATGAACTCCCGAGCTAACTCAGAAACTCCTCCCAGGGATGGTAGATTGAAGTCACCCAAAACCATAAGTTTGGGGAACTCAATCACCAGCCCCGAGAGGATATCGAGGAGCTCAGGCAGGGCTGCTGCTGCGCGACTAGGCGAAAGGTACACCAGCAGCAGGCCCAACTGCGCCCTAGGACCACACCTCAGTAAGAGAGATTCTTAGGCCTCTACCCAAAAATGTGGTGGTTAAGAATAGTCTGATTACAGTATTCCTTTTTGTATTTTTAATTATTTTTAAGATGATGATGATGATGCTTTCTATGACCGAGTGGGAAATCCTTACTGGCATTCTGTAATACTTCTGGGAGAAAGCATGTGTCAGGACCCACCCCAATCCACATTTTAGGAAAATAAGGAACTCTTGGAGCCAGGTCTTGTCCAAAAGGAGTTTTTACTAGGACATGATCAGTTGTGGAAATACAAGACAGGATCTGGCATTGTGTGTACATTTTTACTATATAAAGGATTCCCGTTTCAACCTCCCCCCAACCCCATCTGGTCAGCCTCATATCAATTAAACTTAGGTGTCAACCCTTTTGTGGGAAAAGGAGAATCTTCTCAAATTTCTTTCTTCCTTTCAGTTCCAGATAGGGATACAACCCAGATCTCTTCTCCCTTCCTTCCCCTCCTTTGTTGTACTGGGATCAAAGGGGTTTGCCTGGTCTTTGGAATGCAGCCTCTGGTCAGGCTGAATAAACATCTTCACCTCTCCCCCCCCCCCCCCGGAGAATGGCAGAATCCAGGGATGCACAATATTTTAAACATACATTTATGAATGTGATATAAATGGATTCTGACAGCATGATTATATCAATGGGTGTTTTGCCTCCTCCTCCCTATTTTTAAAATCCTATTCCTAAGTGTGAAAGCTTTTTATGCTATTCTGTATAAGCGCTATGTGGCACAGCAAAGATATAAATACAAATAGACATATACTTATGACTACTGAATTTATTACGCCAAGCTAGCCTATGTATCTGGGAGTAAATCTCACTGAATTCATTTGGACTTTTATCTTCTTCTTTTGCATTAAATACACTTTAAGAATATTAAAATAAGATTCAAGATTGGCTTGGCTCATCTTCAAAAGGTAAGCAGAGCCAGATCTGGCTAAGACTTGAGAAAAGACACCATCAGGAAATCCTACAGCTAGAGATTAGCTAAGAAGTCAAAGAGACATTCTAAAAGAAGATATAGATATGCCTGATTGTTATGTGGAATAGCAGTACACATCTGGAAAAAGAAAATTAAAAAAACAAACAAAAAACACCCACAAAGATTTCTTATTTGATTTTGAACATAACTGGGAAAAGAAAAGTGTATGTTGGGTGGGGGGGGGAATCTGTAAAGGCTCAGAAAATCCTAAGGACTAATTTCCTTAGTCATGTCATTCCTTCTACCTCTTTTATTTTTGATTTGTGTGTTTTGAACTTAATGCCTGAATCTGAATGTCTCACACAGAATGTTAAACTATGAGGTGGGACTCCTGACTCCAGAAGCATTGTGGGTGGAGATGAGGAGAACAATGAAATTTGGAGATGTGAAAATCAATGTAATTTTGGAGTAGGGCTGAACCTGAAGCCTCAATGCTTTTTAAAACTAATGTCTGTATTGGTATGAGCAACATGAATGGAGCCCTGAAATTTAATTGATAGATGAGGATTCTGGAAGTGGAGAGCAGATCTGAATGACAGAGAGCAGATCTGAATTCCTGAGAGGTTTCAGGATAAAAGCCAACTTTGCACAAGGTTATATAAAGAGAAATCAAATCTGTTCAACTCTTCCACTCAAGCTAGCAAGTTTCAGGATTGAGCGATCAAGAATATTTTTAGATTCCATATGTACTATTATCCCAATCCCACTCTTAGCCTTCAGATGAGCGACTAAACATCTGCATAGGGATTATGCTGGCTGATAATTCTGGGATTTGCAGCCCCAACACATCTTGAAGTGCTAAGCACGGAGGTGGTTAGAATAATCATGATGTAAAAGGTCATACTAAGCTGTAGCACTAGTATAAATCACTGAGACAACTGTCACCCTCAGCAAAGTAACAGACTTTTCATCATCAGCTGAGCTTGCCTGGGGGTGGATACAAATGGGAAGTTTGAGGAAGCAGGAAAAACTGCAGCCAGGAAAATATATATAAATGTAAATATAAAAGGCAGCATTGGTAATTCATTTCAAGATGAAACAAGATGCATCTGAAACTCATTGCATGTCCCAGACTATGCTTGTTTAATCTACGCTGAAATATTTCCCCGAGAGAACAATAAACTTATGGCATTACTCAGTAAGTGAAAAACCATTGAAGCAAGTAGTGTAAATGATGGAATTTCAAAGACAGCAAAGGCTGTTTATGGTGAGGCCAAGTGAATTGGATTGACAAAAAAGGGAGTAGGGGTTGAATCGAAAGGGCAAAGTGCCCTTTTCTGTCAAAATATGCTCATTCTTGAGGCCTTGTTTCTGCCGTTCTTGTTTTGTTTCTGTTAAAAGATTTAGAGTTGATCTGAAATGCTGCCTTTGTGCACAGTTAATCACTAAGGCCAACCTGCATTTGGAAATGAGTGAGCATCACTAAAATTTACTTTTGTTCTTTTCAACATGCTCCTCAAAATCTTCCTCAATGGATACTATCTTTTAGTTACACTTAATATTCTATTTTTTATCTTCAGCCTTCTTTGCAGCAGAAAGCACATTCACCCAACATTCAGTTTCTTTGTTTGATTATCATATTCCAGGCCTCCTTAAGTTGGCAAAGTGAGTAATTGTATTCATTTCTTTATCAAAGTATTCTGGTCTTGTGGAAGTGGAAAGTCTGATTTATTTGCAAGAATTAAACCCTTTCTCTTCCCTTCCCATTGTGTCTCATTGAGCTCCAATGTTTTAGAGATTGTCAGAACCAACAAGGCCCAAGATTTGTTTCTCTGTATCAAGATACTTTTTAGTATCCAAACTGAGCTAACCTCTGTGTCTTGTCCCCATTCAGGGTCTGCTGAAGTGGGTAGTCATAACAAATGTAAAAGAATAATTTCATAATCATCATAAACAACAACCACTAACAGTCAGGACCCTCTAGATGAAGGTTTCTCAATCTCAGCAATTTTAAGATTGGGGAGGGGGATGTTCAACTCCCGGAATCCCAACCATCCTGAGATTGAGAAATACTGCTCTATGCTATGTATTATGTGTTATGGTTATGTACTTTATAAAAATGTTATGAGGTAAAACTGGCCGGAATACACGGCAGCTTTGACAGATGTCAAAGCTGCCGAAAGCTTATGCACAGCCGCAGCAGTTTGACAGCTCTCAGCTGTCAAACTGCGGGGACAGCGCAGGCGCGGCTAATGTAACAGCACCGGCTGTCTAAGCCAGCCGCCGCGGATTGGACCTCACCAAACTGCGGGAAACCGGCAAGTTTTTGATTGGTTACCAGCGTGCCAGCTGGAGTATAAATGTCGGCACAGAAAGCCTGTCAGTGCCCGGTTCCATGCCACCATTAAAAGGTTGTTACCCGAGCCAGCTGTCTCGCATGTTCCTTGCTGAAGTCAAAGCACTGGCGACGAGGATGGGATATACTGCTACGCTAAGCTGAAGTCACTAGCCGCGGAAAGAGAATCTCTTCTGCGGCTCAGAGCTAGTCACAGCTGGAGTCACTGAGCGGGAAGTTCAACTTCCACAACGCCGGGTAGCAGTACCCTGCACTGAGACAGCATGGCTAACCTCGGGCATATCCGCGAGTTTGATATCCGGCACCCAGAGTGTTGGGAATCGCATTGGGGCCAGGTTGAAGGGTTCCTTCTGGTCAACAAAATCACGGACGATCGGTCCAAGGCGGCGGCACTCCTCTGCCTAAGCGGACCATCCATATACGACGTGGCCGTTGGGCTGTTCAGCCCTGAACCAATCGCCTCAGTATCCTACGCAGAATTCATGGAAGGATTCAGTAAGCATTTCATGCCCGCCAAATCCGAACTTTTCTGGCACGTAAACTTCGCCCGGCAGTGCCAACTTCCGGGCGAATCAGCCACGGATTTTATAGCGGGGGTCCGGCATGCCGCAAGGAGATGCCGGTTCCCAGACCTGGAGGACCGCATCCGGGACCAAGTGGTCATCGGGCTCAAGGACGAACAACTGCAGAAGAAGCTAGTTGCGAAGCCCACCTTGAATCTGACCGAGGCCTCCCGGGAAATCTTGGCTTATGAAGAAAGCCACCGAGAAACAACCGGGCAACTGAGTAACAGACCATTCGGGGCTGTACACCAAGAAGATTTAACCCCCAGTGTCTGTGGGGAAAACGACATCCTGACGGATGTGGACGCGGTCCAACGAAGGTTCGAGCAGCTCCAGACCTGCCGCGACAGCCGCGGAGGACTGACAAGCAACAAAGCTACCAGCAGAAACTCCAACTACCCGAGGGGCAATCCCCAAGGAAACTCACCAAAATGCACCAGCTGTGGGGGAAGCCACCCCAGAGCCACCTGCTGTTTCCGTAGTGCCAAATGCCACGGCTGTGGCAAAACCGGACACCTCAAAGCCGTATGCAGAAGCCAGAGTCGAGAGAATCTGCATGAACTAGAAGTGACGTCTGCAGTTATGAGACCCTCCAGGGCCAATTGGGTAAAGCCCTCTGGGCCGCTAGTACATACCATAGACAGAAACAAGGGGTCACGGGCGGTCCACCTAATACTAAAATCTAAGGTCAAAATTATAGTACAGCTTCAGGGGGTCCCTTGCGAAATGGAGGTCGACTCAGGGTCTTCGGTCTCCCTCATTTCGTTTAAAACCTTCTGGGAAATTTGCCACCGTAGCAAGCGGCAAATTCCTTTACTTCCCACCCAAATACTCCTAGCTGATTTCCAAAAAGCACCCATCTCACTTAAAGGGAGGGCCAAGATACGGGTAGAATTCAAGAAATTCAAGGGTTCTTTAACAGTCCTAGTAACCCACGGTTCCCGTACTAGCCTGATAGGCCTCGACTGGTTCGAGGCCTTGGGAATAGCCTTAACCGGAGTTAACGCAACCCAGGCCGCAAGCCTCGAGGCCGTCTGCAATCAATTTGCAGACGTCTTCGACGGCTCACTCGGAACGTACACAGGGCCCCCAGTATCCCTAAAAGTAAACCCCAAAATATTACCTGTAAGAATAAAGGCTAGGAGAGTCCCGTTCGCGCTCAAAAGTAAAATTGAGAGCAAACTAGACCGCCTGGTTAGACTTGGGGTCCTAGAACCAGTGGAGGGCAGCACTTGGGAAACCCCTATCGTAACCCCAATTAAACCCAATGGCCAAATAAGAATTTGCGCCGACTATAAGGCCACCCTGAACTGAGCGTTGAATTCGCACGCTTACCCGGTCCCAGCGGTGAAAGACGTCCTCGCGGCTATACAATCCGGCGCCATCTTCGCTAAACTGGACTTGGCGCAAGCGTATTTGCAACTACCTGTCACCCAGGAAACCGCAGATGCACAGACTATAGTTACCCTCCGCGGGGCTTTCAAAGTAAAGCGCCTGCAGTTCGGTATTTCGGCAGCCCCGGGAATCTTCCAAGAAATTATGGAAAAAACCCTCAAGGGAATTCCCGGGGTCTGCCCTTACTTCGATGACATATTAATTGCAGCCGAATCAGAAACAGATCTAGCTGACAGACTGCGAGAAGTCCTAACTAGATTCAGAGCAGCCGGACTCAAATTGAAAAAAGAGAAATACTCTATAGGAGTACCCTCTACAGGATTCCTGGGATACAAGATAGACTCCCAGGGAATTCACCCAACAGACACCAAAATCAAAGCCATTAAATCCGCCCCCACCCCTAAAAACAAACAAGAATTGCAAGCCTTTTTGTGCTTGCTAAATTTTTATCATACCTTTTTACCCCATAAGGCTACTATAGCAGAACCCCTTCATAGGCTTCTGGACAAGGGAACCCCCTGGTCCTGGTCCCCCCAGCATGACACCAGTTTCCTAAAACTAAAAAGTCTACTCACAAACAAAGCCACTGTAACACTATTCAGGGAAGAGCTTCCCCTGTGCATCGCTTGTGATGCTTCTCCTTATGGGATCGGGGCAGTTCTAAGTCACTTGACTGAGAACGGGACGCAAAAGCCAATCGCATTTTACTCTAGACCACTGTCTAAACCAGAGCGCAATTACACGCAAATAGATAGAGAAGTGTTAGCAATTGTGGCCGGTGTGAAAAAATTTCACGACTACCTATATGGACGGCAATTTACAATCTATACAGACCACAAACCACTATTAGGTATTTTTACATCAGACAAAATGACACCCCAAATTCTTTCGCCCCAAATACTACGATGGTCTACCTTTTTATCTGCTTATTCTTTCAAATTGATCCACAAGCCGGGTAAAGAAATGGGACACGCCGATGGGCGAAGTAGACTTCCCCTTCCTAACATGGACCCCGACCCCGCCCCGGCTGGCAACATCCTAGCAATTCTAGAATTACCTGAATGTCCTTTATCCGCTAAGGAAATAGCCACCGCCACGGCCATGGACAAAACAATTAGCAGAATACTGAACTGGGTCACCTCCGGCTGGCAAACTAAATCCCCCGGCCCTGATACTCCCATATTACACCCTTCCTGCGTGAGCTGCATTGGCTACCAGTTGTCTTCCGGGCGAGATTTAAGGTGCTGGTACTTACCTTTAAAGCCCTACATGGCTTAGGCCCGGGATATTTGCAGGACCGTCTGCTACCGGGGACGACTTCCCATTGCCCAGTGCGCTCACACAGAGAGGGCCTCCTCAGGGTGCCGTCGGCCAGACAATGTTGTTTGGCGACCCCCAGGGGGAGGGCCTTCTCTGTGGGAGCACCAGCCCTTTGGAACCAACTCCCCCTTGAGCTTCGGATGGCCCCGGACCTCCGGTCCTTTCGCCGCGACCTCAAAACTTTCTTCTTCCATCAGGCTGACCTGGATTGATTATGGGTTTTTAAATATGTTTTAATTTTTAACTGTGTAGTTAATTTATTTTGGGGCTGTTATTTAATTCTTTTTTAATTTTTGTATTGTTGTTTTTTTATTGTTGTTAGCCGCCCTGAGTCCTTCGGGAGATAGGGCGGCATATAAGTCCCAAAAATAAATAAATAAATAAACTGTCCTCCCATAGGGATTGCGTTCTATGGGGAAACAGAGTCATTGTCCCTGACATACACAGACGCAAGGTACTGTGCACTATGCATGAGGGACACCCGGGGACAGTAAAAATGAAGGCATTAGCCAGAAGCTATGTCTGGTGGCCTGGCATGGACAAGGATATAGAGGCACACGTGGCAGGATGCTACCCCTGCCAAGTGACCAGATCAGCACACCCGCACACCCCAGTACATAAGTGGGAAGCAACCAACAATCCATGGTCCCGAGTGCACTTAGATTTCACGTGACCCTTCCAAGGACAGGTATTCCTAATAGCAGTAGATAGCCATTCCAAGTGGCTGGAGGTCGTACTGGTCACTAGCATGACCACAGCTGCGACAGTCCAGGTACTGAGGGGACTTTTTGCCACACACGGCCTTCCAGATGTATTAGTTTTGGATAACAGACCCCAGTTTACTTCCCGTGAATTCCAGACTTTCACTATGGAGAACTCTATTAGACACGTCACTTTGGCTCCCTTCCACCCCTCGATGAATGGCTTGGCTGAGGTTATGGTTAAATCTACGTGTTCTGTACCAGCCTGCTACCAGCCCTGCAAAAAAGGCAGGGACAACCCCTTTTACAAGAAGGCAAGAGGCTGGAATTACGCCTGCCAAATTTATTGCTACCAAAACAAATAGAACAAGACACAAACCAAGAAACAGGAGCTTTTCAAGCGGTTGCCTTCAGCAAACCAGCCCTCCCACGCATTCCCCCTTAAATACATTTCAGGGCGTGGCTTCTCTCTGCCTCCTTCTGAGGAGCCCCATTGCCTTCCTCTGTTTACTCCTGATTGACTGCCTCCTGCGTCGGGCGTCCTTGAACAGGGCCAGCTGTGGGTCATCTTCATCCACGCTGTCAGGCTCACACAGCTGGGTCTGCGTCGTGACCAGATGAGAGGGGCCTGGCTGGGGGCTCTAATAAAGCTGTCCAATCCCCTCAGCAAGCTCTTCAACACCCCCCTCTTCCTCCTCCTCTGAGTCGTCCGACCCAACTGCCGAACCCACAGGCTGACCCTGAATCACAACACTACGAAAGATGCGCTTCGGAAAATTATCTCGGGAAATTGGCACCGCAGGTTGGCTCAATTCCTGCTGGCCCAGCACACCACCCCCTGCACGACTACAGGGAAGTCACCAGCAGAACTGCGTTGGGGGAGACGCCTGATGACAAGACTCGATAGACTGCACCCCGACAGGGCATCAGCAGAACCAGAACAGCCCCTGCCTCAAAGAACCTTACAGAAGGGGCAGCTCATCTGGGCAAGAAACTACGGGGAAGGGAACAAATGGACTCCAGGGGTTATAATAGAACAAACGGGACCATTGTCATACACTGTTGACACTGGCAACAATTACCACTTGCGTCGCCACATCGACCAATTGCGGCAGCGCTATCCGCAAAACATAGGGGGAAGGGACAGCAGGTCATTTTTAGGACCTAACATCACCCCCGGAACAAACAACAACCCCAGAGCAACATCCCCAAACGCAACCAACAACGAACCCCCAGAACCAGACCCCACGCAAGTAACCACACATCCAGAATCGAGTGTGGCAGAACTGAATGCAGCAACACCCCTCCGCCATTCCGAGAGAGCCAAGAAACCCCCAGCCTACTTAAAAGAGTACGAGTGGGGGCACAAAAAAATGGCACGGGGTAAAGGGGGTAAAACCACCAGTTCAGGGTGAGGGTAAGGGGTGCTATGTATTATGTGTTATGGTTATGTACTTTACAAAAAGGTTATGAGGTAAAACCGGCCGGAATACACGGCAGCTTTGACAGCTGTCAAAGCTGCCGAAAGCTTATGCACAGCCACAGCAGTTTGACAGCTCTCAGCTGGAGTATAAATGTTGGCGCAGAAAGCCTGTCAGCGCCCGGTTCCATGCCACCATTAAAAGGTTGTTACCCGAGCCAGCTGTCTCACGTGTTCCTTGCTGAAGTCAAAGCACTCTAGACCATGGATTGCCCTGTACCATGGATAGGTCCCAGTGTCTCTTTTATAGTTCACACAGTATTATAGAATTGGTGAAACCAAAATATCTAGACTTTTTGTTTTTTAAGTAACAAAATAGGTGCCTTTTATCCCAAATCTGCCTCAAAATTGAGATTTTTTTTCTGTTTTGGGGAGGAAATCTGTTCCCTGACATTTGAAGGCATAATTTCCTAGACAGAATACCCTACTTTATTGTCTGTCTGATGCCCAGTTTTTGACCAAATTATTTGATTAGCCTTTATAGCTTGGTTTCCCTGTTATGGCGTTTATTCTACAAAATTTTTGAGACTGGCCAATGCTTGAAAATAGCATGCTGTTTTGTCACTCAGCTCCCTGCTTTATAATAAATTGTGTAGACATGTGAATAAAAAATGTGTCTGCTGCTGTCACTTTTAATTTGATATCTACGCACATCTCTTAGCCAGGCTATTCTTGATTGATTATTCCCTCCCCCCCATTCCTTGCTAATATGACACATATTTAATTAGATTATAAGCTTATGAGATCAGGACCTGTCTGTTTTCTTTTTAAACTTTGTGCAGAACCAATAATTTTATGCACATCATAAATAAATTGTGCTTCAAGATGGCGGCAGCATAGGAAGCAGCATTGGATCACAGGGAGAGAAGTAACCAAACTAAGTAGGAAGGTACTGGGACAGGAGGGAAAAGATAGGAAAAAGAAGCACAAAATTAGATAAGGAAGATAGAAAGGATAAAGGAAAAGAAGAAATTGGGCAAGGAGGAAAACACCAGCAAACAGGAGTGCAGCAAACTAACGGCTGCATGTGGAGTCAGAGGCAGCCCACAGCAGAGAACGAGAGAGCCAGCTCAAGAGCACAGCTTAGCAGCTCAATGCTGGGGGGGGGGGAAGGCAACTGAGAGCACAGAACTGGCAGCTGAGTAGCAGACAAGGAAGGAGACTGTTGGAGACAGCGAACTGACAAGATCGCAAGCTTAACGGTTGGCCATCTGACTCTCTGCACAAAACTCCATCCATGCTGTGAGAGGCCCAGCTGCACCTGAGAGGCCTAACCAAGAGACTGGAGACCCATTGAAGAAGAACCAGAGTGCTCCCCCATCCAACAGAGTAGCCACACAGGATCATAAAAGGGACAATGGAGGACTGGCAGCTCGAATGGTGGAGAAGAGGCAGCCGATGGCAGCATGAAGCAGTGAGGTGGCGGGGGGCAGTGAAGAGGTTGTGGGCAGTGGCAGCAGTGGACCAGGAGGCCTGCAGGCAGCAGCGAGGCAGCAGCGGCAAAGTGGAAGCCTGCAGGTGACAACATTCTTTTCTGTGGACCCGGAGGCCTGCAGGTGGAGGTGAGGCAGCAGCAGCAGACCGGGTGGCCTGGAGGTGGCAGTGGCAAGGCAGCAGCATACCAGAGGCCTGCAAGCAGCGGCAAGGCAGCATGACAGAAGCAGCAAAGCAGCAGAAGACCTGAGTGGCATCCAGAAAAAACCTGACCGAACGTCAGAGATGGAACAACAGTTAAAGGCAACTGAGGGCAACCAGAAAGACCAGCGGATCACAGAAAAGCAGTCAGAAAACCAAGGCAGAGATGACAGAGATAAATAAGGAGCAAATCAAGAAAACAGTAACCCTTAACCTCAATATAAACTGTAATTTTTCTTCTCTCAAAACCAAAGGGCATACTACCTCATACTTAATCTACGCCAAAATAACAAGGCACAAAAACAAGCACAAACAGGCAGAAAAAAGGAAAGCAAAATTGGCATAATTACCCAGAATAGAGAAGCTAGAAACAAGGCCAACAGCAAAGCATACCCACCAACCAAAAAGAGGGACTATCAAACACCAAGCTCATGGAACAGGTGACTGATACTATTGTGGTATGCAATATATGTTCCATGTATGCATTGATGCCCAAAGAACACCCAAACTATACATGCATTAGATGGAAATTGTGTGAACTACTACAGGAAAAAGTTAAAAACTTGGAGGCAACTCTAGCCAAACCCCAATGTACGAAAGAAAGCTCCACCCAAACCAAACCAAACAACGAACAAATAACTCCTAGAGGATTTGACCCTACCAATAAACTCTTGGAGGAAGACAAATGGAGGTATGTCACACACAGAAGAAAACACAATACCCAAAGAAAGAAACAGCATACAACAAACAAACCCTTTCTGCCCAATCCCACCCAACCAGCAGCAGCCCCATAAAACTGAGCAATCTATTTCTCCCCTTAGATGGAAATACACTGACCTACAAACCCCCCTCAAAGGAGACAAACAGATACCTAGCAAAGAAACAACTTCAAATATCCCTTAAAAAGTCACTTCAAATATCCCTAAAAAAGCCACATCAGCAAACACACCTGAGATAAACAGAAAAGCACCCTAGACTGCACCCCCCCCCCAAAAAAAAGAAAGGAGAGTGTTGGTAATAGGAGACTCTATCCTCAAAGGAACAGAACCATCCATCTGCAGACCAGATATACAATCCAGGGAAGTATGCTGTTTCCCTGGAGCAAAAATCAAAAATGTGGGTGAGAACTTAACCAAAATAATTAGGCCCACAGATTACTACCCCCTCTCCTCCACCACATGGGACGAATGACACAACAAACAACCTGAGTACAATAGTGAGGGATTACAAAAAAAAACACTAGGCAATAAAGTTAAGAAGCGAGGAGCACAAGTAGTATTCCCATCAGTGCTCCCAATGAAAGGCCAACACCCATTGAGTGATCATGGACTGCATTTCCTATGCAAATGACTCATGAAAACAAGCAAAAATGTACTTGGAAAAAGACTGGCCCAACTCATCAGGAGGGCTTTAAAACTAAAACTAAGGGGGAGGGTGACCAATCTCTAGAATCTCCAGAACCCAAAACCAATCATATCC
This sequence comes from Vipera ursinii, assembly GCF_947247035.1. Lineage (NCBI taxonomy): Eukaryota > Metazoa > Chordata > Lepidosauria > Squamata > Viperidae > Vipera > Vipera ursinii. Next base: position 106,031,565 of record NC_139516.1, on the reverse strand, counting down.
CAAGAAAACAAATCAAACAATGAGGTAGGCAGTGATGAAAAATAAAGAAAAACTCAAACAACAATCAAGAGACACAGGAAACACCCATGTACAGGCATAAAAGGCTTAAATTCTTATATACCAATGCTCAAAGCTTGGGGAACAAACAGGGCGAACTAGAAGCAATAGTACACAAGGGAGGGTATGACATAGTTGCATAACAGAAACCTTGTGGGATGAAAACCATGAATGGAATGGACTGATGGATTAATACAAATTGTTCAAAAGAAATAGGTCTACAAAAAGAGGAGGGGGAGTTGCACTATATGTAAAAGAACACTACATATCTGCAGAAATGCACGTGATCAAAGATAAAAACTCTCAAGTATATATATGAGTCAATATAAAAGAGAAAAAAAGTGATATTACCATAGGTGTATATTACAGGCCACCCAACCAATCAGAAGAAATAGATGAACTCTTTGCTAACCAGTTAACAAATGCATGTAGGAAGCATACCACAATAGCAATGGGAGACTTCAACTATCCAGATATCAACTGGTAAACAAACTCTGCAATGAGCAGGAGATCAAACAGATTCCTAACCAAACTAGCCGACAACTTTGTCACCCAAAAAGTGGATGAGGGAACTAGATGTAAAGCTATACTGGACTTAATCCTTAGAAATAGAGAAGTGATAGAGGGAATCGAAATTGCCAGAATCTTGGGTGAAAGTGACCATGTCATACTGGAATTTAATATAATGCAAACACTAGCAATAGAAAACAATCCAACCTTAAACTTCAAAAGAGCCAACTTTAACAAACTCAGAGAGGACCTAGGAAAGATCCCATGGATGAAAATCCTAAAGGGTAAAACAACCCAAGAAGCGTGGGAAACCCTGAAAAATGCAATCACAAAAGCCCACACCAGCACAATACCATTGAGAAAGAAAAACAAGAAATCCAAGAAGAAACCAGTATGGCTGCTCAATGATCTCTCTGACAAACTGAAAGACAAGAAGGACAAATACAAAAAATGGAAAGAGGGTCATTTAACTAAGGCCGATTTTCAGCAGACAGCCAGAACATGCAAAGGTGATGTCAGGAAAGCAAAGGTTTAGAATGAACAAAGACTTGCAGCAGAAATCAAGGACAATAAAAAAAGTTTCTTCCAACATATTAACAACAAGAAAAAAGTCAAGGAAGCTGTAGGTCCACTAAAGAGAGAAGATGGCAAGGAAATAAGAGGCAACAGGGAGAAAGCAGAGCTGCTTAACTCATACTTCACATCAGTCTTCACACAAAAAGAAACTATAGCCCAACATACCAAAAAAACCACTGCAAAAGACATACTAAAAACAAAAATTAAAATAAGCAAGAAGATGGTAAGAGAATACTTAGCCAGCCTTGACGAACATAAATCACCGGGACCCGACAGATTACATCCCAGAGTTCTGAAAGACCTGGCAAATATCTCAGAACTGTTGCACCAAATTTTTCATAGATCCTGGAGCACCAGGGAAGCACCTGAGGAATGGAAAAGGACTGATGTGGTCCCCATCTTCAATAAAGGGAAAAAAACAGACCCAGGAAACTACAGACCAATCAGTTTAACATCAATACCTGGGAAGATCCTAGAAAAGATAATCAAAAAACAGATCTGCGAACAACTGTTGTTGTTGTTAGCTGCGAAGTCATGTCCGACCCATCGCGACCCTATGGACAACGTTCCTCCAGGCCTTCCTGTCCTCTACCATCTTCTGGAGTCCATTTAAACTCATGCCTACTGCTTCAGTGACTCCATCCAGCCACCTCATTCTCTGTCGTCCCCTTCTTCTCTTGCCCTCAATCTTTCCCAGCATTAGGCTCTTCTCCAGTGAGTCCTTCCTTCTCATTAGATGGCCAAAGTATTTGAGTTTTAGCTTTAGGATCTGGCCTTCAAAAGAGCAGTAAGGGTTGATCTCCTCTAGGACTGACCGGTTTGATCGCCTTGCAGTCCAAGGAACTCGCAGGAGTCTTCTCCAGCACCAGGTTCAAAAGCCTCAATTCTTTGGCGCTCAGCCTTTTTTATGGTCCACCTGTCACTGCCAAACATTGCAACTGAGAAGACCATAGCCTTGACTATACGCACTTTTGTTGACAGGGTGATGTCTCTGCTTTTTAGTGTGCTGTCTAGATTTGCCATGGCTTTCCTCCCGAGGAGCAAGCGTCTTTTAACTTCTTGGCTACAGTCCCCATCTGCAGTGATCTTGGAGCCCAAGAAAATAAAATCTGTCACTACCTCCATTTCTTCCCCATCTACTGTATTTGCCAGGAATTGAGAGGGCCGGATGCCATGATCTTGGTTTTCTTAATGTTAAGTTTCAACCCAACTTTTGCACTCTCCTTCTTCACCCGTAACACGAGGCTCTTTAGTTCTTCTTCACTTCTTGCCATTAGAGTGGTATCATCTGCATTGTTCTGAACCAGCCCTCTTCTGGCCTTGTAAAGGCAAACCCCTATTTAGGAAGAAGAGACTGGAGAGCTTCCAAGGCTAAAAGGCATCTGCCAAGATTTAATTACGCAGTTAACAAAAACACAAGAGCTTGTCTTCTCAAGCGGAAAAGTTGCTTTCAGCAACCAGCCCCTCCCCAAACACTCCTTTTATAGAGAGCTCAGGGCGTGGTCTCCCTGTGCCTCCTCCCGAGGAGTCCCACATTCTTTCTTTGTTTGTTCCTGCTCGACTGCCTCCTGCGTCGGGCGTCCTTGAACAGGGCCAGCTGTGGGTCATCATCTTCCGCACTATCGGGCTCACGCAGCTGAGAAGAGGGCCCCGGCTGGGAACTCTGCCAAGCCTCCACGCCATCATCAACCGGTTCGTCTCCCACACGGTCCTCCTCCCCCTCATCTGAGTCATCCGACACATCTGAGCCGGCTGCCGAAACCACAGGCTGGCCCTGAGTCACAACACTATCCCGCACCGCAGGGCCCTTCCCCCGGGTCTGCCGATCCGGATGCGGTCGGGATGGGAACTGTTCGTGAAACACAGTCACCAACGCAGGGGCATGAACGGCGGTCGCGTCTTCCCATGTGAAGTCCTCCGGCCCGTACCCTTTCCACTCGATTAGGTACTGGAAGCGACCTTTCAGCCAGCGGGAATCCCTGATGCTGGCGACCTCGTACTCGGGGGTGCTGCCTCCATCACGAGTTCCTGATGGGGGAGGTTCCGCTTGGCGAAGTGGACAGGCCGGTTGTTCGGGGACCAACAAGGACCGATGGAAGACGGGGTGCACGCGCAGGGAACGTGGCAGAGTTAAATGATAGGCGACCGGATTGATGACGGCCTCGACTGGGAACGGTCCAAGGTAACGGTGGTCCAGCTTCCTCGCCGGCCGAGTGGATGGTAGGTTCCTGGTGGACAGCCAGACCCGATCCCCCACCGATAGTGGAGGCGTATCCCTTCTCGACCGATCGGCGAACCTCTTGTAGTCGGCCTTGGCCTTCTCCAGCTGCCGTCGCACCAACCGATGGATCGCCTGTAACTCCGCCATAAATTCGTTCGCTGCCGGCTCCGATGAGTCCACGGGAGAAAGGGGGAAAAACCGGGGGTGATAACCCACGTTGGCCAAGAACGGTGTCATCTGCGTGGAGGTGTGCTGTGAGTTGTTAAAGGCAAACTCGGCTATGGCCAAATAGTCCACCCAATTGTCCTGCTGCAGGTTAACGTAGCAGCGCAGATACTGCTCTAAGATGCCGATGACCTTCTCGGTACCCCCGTCGGTCTGAGGATGATGCGCGGACGAGAGGCAAACCTTAATGTCCAACGCCCGCATCAACTCCTGCCAGAAGCGGGCTGTAAACTGGGCCCCCCTATCGGAGACGACTCTATCGGGAAGGCCATGCAGCCGGAACACCTGTTGGATGAACATGCGACTAGTGGCGCGAGCTGACAGTAAGCCGCGACAGGGGATGAAGTGCGCCATCTTGGTCAACATGTCCACCACCACAAACACTGTCGTGAAGCCGGAGGATGGGGGTAGATCCATCAGAAAGTCCATGGACACAGCCCCCCAGGGTCTCTTGGGTGTTGGCAAGGGCTGCAGTAAACCAGGCGGGGCCCCTGTCGCTGACTTGGCCTGCCTGCAAGGAATGCAGGAGGTGACATAAGACTGGACATCGTGTCGGACTCGGGGCCACCAGAAGGTACGGGAGACCAGGTTCAGAGTCTTGAACAGGCCAAAATGCCCCGCAGCCGGGTTATCATGACACTGGCTGAGGACGAGTCCCCTGAGTGGCCCTCCTGGAACATAGAGCCGGTCACGATAATACAGGAGTCCATCTGCGACCGACCAAGGCGAATCTGGCCCCACCTCTTCCTTCCGCTGAGCCACCCACGCCTCCTGCTGCTGCGCCTCCCGGATCCGAGCCCGTATATCCACTGGCTCCCGCACCGCAGCAAAAGACTCGACGGGGATCACTGTCCTGGGCGGAAGCTGGTCTTCCGCTCGGGTGTATTCGGGCTTTCTGGACAGAGCATCCGCTCTCTGGTTGTGCCCGCTTGGTATGTACCGCACCCGGAAGTCAAACCTCGCAAAGAAGAGGGACCACCGGATCTGGCGTTGATTCAAATTCCGAGCGGTCTGCAGGCTTTCCAGATTCTTGTGGTCCGTCCGGACCTCGATCTGATGCCGCGCCCCCTCCAGATGATGCCTCCAAGCCTCGAACGCCGCCTTGATGGCCAGCAGCTCCTTCTCCCAGATGGTATAGTTGCGCTCCGAGGGGTTCAATTTCCGAGAGTGATACGCGCAAGGGAAAAGGGTACCGCTGGGCGTCGTTGCCTGGAGTAACACGGCCCCAATGGCAATGTCGGAGGCGTCCGCCTCCACGACAAACGGCCGTTGCGGGTCGGGATGTTTCAAGATGGGCTCCTTCATGAAGGCGTCCTTCAAAGCCTGGAACTCCTGTTGTTCGGGGGCGTTCCACTGGAACCGAGTCTTCTTCTGCAGGAGCCGGGTGAGGGGGGCTGTCAAGGCAGCAAAGCCAGGGATGAATGTCCGATAGTAGTTGGCAAATCCAAGGAGTCGCTGAACGTCCTTCACGCGACGCGGGGGTTGCCAACTCTGCAACGACTCGACTTTACTCGGCTCCATGGCGATGCCCTCAGGAGAAATGCGGTGACCCAGGAAATCGATGGTCACCTGGTAGAACTGGCACTTCTCCAACTTGGCAAACAGCCGATGTTCCCGGAGGCGCTGCAGGACCTGACGGAGATGCTGATGATGCGCTTCACGCGACGGGGAGTAAATCAGGATGTCGTCCAGGTAAATCACGACAAACTGGTCCAACAGATCCCGAAAGATATCGTTCATAAAATGCTGAAACACAGCGGGGGCGTTGGTCAGGCCAAACGGCATCACCGTGTACTCGAAATGTCCATAGCGAGTACCAAACGCCGTCTTCCACTCATCACCCGGCCGAACCCTGACGAGGTTGTAAGCTCCACGCAGGTCCAGTTTCGTGAAGATCTTAGCCTCCCGGAGTCGGTCCAAGAGCTCGGGGATGAGGGGCAGCGGGTAGCGGTTACGCACCGTGATGGCGTTGAGTTTCCGGTAGTCACAGCAAAGCCGTAACTCGCCCGACTTCTTTTTGACGAAGAGCACGGGCGCAGACACTGGCGAGGACGAGGGCCGGATGAAACCATGAGCCAAATTCTTTGCCAGGAAGTCCCGCAATGCAGCCAACTCGGGCTCCGACATGGAGTACAAACGCCCCACTGGGAGAGGCGCATCAGGGACTAGATCAATGGAACAGTCATAGGGCCTGTGCGGGGGTAATTGGTCCGCCTCTGACTCGCTGAACACATCAGCAAAGTCGGACAGTTCGGGAGGCAAGGAAACCCCTGAGGAACCCTCCACCTGGCCGGCACAGATATGGCGGGTGTGGTCCACGCACTGCAAACTTGGGAAGGTGACCAAGTTCTGAGACCAATAGATCTGTGGATCATGCGCCCGGAGCCACGCCAGTCCCAAGACCACGGGGAAGTGCAGATCCGAAGTGACGTAAAACTGAATGGCCTCCACATGGGTACTGATGGCCATACACACGGGTTGCGTGGCGGCCGTGATAGGCCCGGACAGGAGCACTTGACCATCGATGGTCTCCACAAGCATGGGCGGATCCACTGGACACTGGGGAACAGCCCATTTGGCCACAAAGGCCGAATCCATAAAGTTAGTGGTAGCCCCAGAGTCAATTAAGGCATGGACCGGAATCCCCTCTGGCTTGCCAGGAAGGATCAGTCGTGCCTCCAAAATCAAATGCCGTGGAGGTTCACAGGCACCGTCGGAACGGCGTCGCTCGGCGTGGTCGTTGTGGGTCGCCCGATCTTTCACACCGTCTAGATCGGGCTCGGGCCGTTTCCCGATAGCAAAGCAGGGGACTTTCTCGGGGCAGGCTTGGTCACTGACGCCCGCTGACGCTTCTTCGGGCAAGAAGCAGCCAAATGTCCAGGGTCCCCACAGTAAAAACACAACCCCTCCGATCGTCGTCTGTCCATTTCCGTCACCGATAGACGGGACCTGGCGGCACCCAGCTCCATTGGCTCCTCCCTCTGGACTGGGGGCTCACGCACAACAGGGGCGGCAGGGGTCTGTGGGGTGGCACGGCGACTCTTACGCTGCTGCAGCCGGGCATCGATCCGCAGACAAAGATGGATCAGCCCATTCAGGTCTGAGGGAATGTCCACGCGGGCCAGCTCATCCAACATCTCCTCTGACAAGCCATCCTGAAAGGCATCCACGAGCGCAGCCTCATTCCAGGCGGAATCCTGGCTAAGCAGCCGGAAATCGCTGATATAGGCCTGTAGAGGGCGCTGACCCTGCCTCAAAGCTTTCATTCGTCGGGTGGCAGTCTGCGCCTTAATCGGGTCCTCGTACATGAGGCGCATATGGTCACAAAACCCCCCAAAGTTATCCAACAAAGGGCTAGGCTGTGCCAACAGAGGCGTGCCCCAACGAGCTGCATCTCCCGACAGAAGGCTCAACATGAATCCCACCTTATCTCGGTCAGTGGGGAAATCAGCTGCTCTCACGCTGATATAAAGCTGGCATTGTCCCAGGAAGGCAGGAAACAGTTCTGGTTTACCAGCAAATTTATCCGGCATAGCTATCTGACATTTCCTCCTGGGTGGGGGTGCAGCATGTACCTGAGCTTGCAGTTGTGCCACCTGAGCTGCCAGCAAAGTGAGTTGCTGGGTGAGCTGGGCATTCTCGGCAAGAAGCTGCTCCATCGTAGTAATAAGGGGTGGGTGGCTGAAAGCAAACTGTTCTGAACCAGCCCTCTTCTGGCCTTGTAAAGGCAAACCCCTATTTAGGAAGAAGAGACTGGAGAGCTTCCAAGGCTAAAAGGCATCTGCCAAGATTTAATTACGCAGTTAACAAAAACACAAGAGCTTGTCTTCTCAAGCGGAAAAGTTGCTTTCAGCAACCAGCCCCTCCCCAAACACTCCTTTTATAGAGAGCTCAGGGCGTGGTCTCCCTGTGCCTCCTCCCGAGGAGTCCCACATTCTTTCTTTGTTCCTGCTCGACTGCCTCCTGCGTCGGGCGTCCTTGAACAGGGCCAGCTGTGGGTCATCATCTTCCGCACTATCGGGCTCACGCAGCTGAGAAGAGGGCCCCGGCTGGGAACTCTGCCAAGCCTCCACGCCATCATCAACCGGTTCGTCTCCCACACGGTCCTCCTCCCCCTCATCTGAGTCATCCGACACATCTGAGCCGGCTGCCGAAACCACAGGCTGGCCCTGAGTCACAACATGCATATCTTAGGTTGTTGATATTTCTTCCAGCAATCTTAATTCCAACTTTTGACTCATCTAGCCCTGCCTTTCTCATGATGTGCTCTGCATATAAATTAAATAGGCAGGGTGACAGTATACAGCCTTGTCAGACTCCTTTCCCAATTTTGAACCAATCAGTGGTTCCATGTCCAGTTCTCACTGTTGCTTCTTGGCCCACATGTAGGTTTCTCAAGAGACAAATAAGATGGTCTGGTACTCCCAACTCTTTAAGAACTTGCCACAGTTTGTTATGATCCACACAATCAAAGGCTTTAGCATAGTCAATGAAACAGAAGTAGATGTTTTTCTGGAACTCCCTAGCTTTCTCCATGATCCAGCGTATGTTGGCAATTTGATCTCTAGTTCCTCTGCCTCTTCGAAATCCTGCCTGTACTTCTGGTAGTTCTCGATCCACATACTGCTGGAGTCTAGCTTGTAGGATTTTAAGCATAACTTTACTAGCATGAGAAATGAGTGCAATGGTGCGATAGTTTGAACATTCTTTGGCACTGCCTTTCTTTGGAATTGGAATGTAAACTGATCTTTTCCAATCCTGTGGCCACTGTTGAGTTTTCCAAATTTGCTGGCAAATTGAGTGTAGCACTTTTACTGCATCATCTTTTAACATTTTGAATAGCTCAGCTGGAATACTGTCACCTCCACTAGCTTTGTTGTTGCTCAGCTTTCCTAAGGCCAACTTCACTTCACATTCTAGGACAGGCATGTCCAAAGTCCGGCCCGCGGGCCATTTGCGGCCCGCGGGGCGGTTCAATCCGGCCCGCGAACAGCCCTCCCTGCTCTATGTAAATGTGGCCCTCCCACGGCCCTCCTGGCGTCACCGCCCAAACCTGGAAGACGAGCGGCGCAGGAGGGCCGTGGGAGGGCCACATTTACATAGAGCAGGGAGGGCTGTTCGAGGGCCGGATTGAGTGCAGGGAGGTGGGGTGAAGAAACCCGACACCGCCTCTTGTCCGGCTTCTCTGGCTCTGTCTCTCTCTAGCGGGGGGACGATCTCGCTGCGCCTCCCACTCTAAGGACCAGCCGGGCAGAGCCACGCAGGTAAGCCCTCCTCCCTCCCTGGTAAAAAAAAAGAAATGCAGCAAGGAGGTGCCTGGGGCGGACCACCTTTTCCTGGCTGGCCGAACCGCCCCGGGCTTGGCGCAGCGTCTGCCCCGCTGGCCAGGGAGAAAGGGCCTGCCACACGAGGGAGGGCGGTGAGAGGGCCGGCCAGGGAGAAAGGGCCTGCCACACGAGGGAGGGCGGTGAGAGGGCCGGGGAGAAAGGGCCTGCCACACGAGGGAGGGCGGTGAGAGGGCCAGGGAGAAAGGGCCTGCCACACGAGGGAGGGCGGTGAGAGGGCCGGCCAGGGAGAAAGGGCCTGCCACACGAGGGAGGGCGGTGAGAGGGCCGGCCAGGGAGAAAGGGCCTGCCACACGAGGGAGGGCGGTGAGAGGGCCAGGGAGAAAGGGCCTGCCACACGAGGGAGGGCGGTGAGAGGGCCGGCCAGGGAGAAAGGGCCTGCCACACGAGGGAGGGCGGTGAGAGGGCCGGCCAGGGAGAAAGGGCCTGCCACACGAGGGAGGGCGGTGAGAGGGCCGGCCAGGGAGAAAGGGCCTGCCACACGAGGGAGGGCGGTGAGAGGGCCAGGGAGAAAGGGCCTGCCACACGAGGGAGGGCGGTGAGAGGGCCAGGGAGAAAGGGCCTGCCACACGAGGGAGGGCGGTGAGAGGGCCAGGGAGAAAGGGCCTGCCACACGAGGGAGGGCGGTGAGAGGGCCGGCCAGGGAGAAAGGGCCTGCCACACGAGGGAGGGCGGTGAGAGGGCCGGCCAGGGAGAAAGGGCCTGCCACACGAGGGAGGGCGGTGAGAGGGCCGCATCCTGACGGCACCGCCCAAACGTGGAGGACGAGTGGCGCAGAGCGGGCGCCCCGGGCGAGCTCCGCTCGGCAGCAGCGCTGCCCGGCTGGCCGCTCCCTCGGTGCTCTTCCCTCACCGGCGCTCTTCCCTCACCAGCCGCCTCGCCCTGAGCTCACGCTCGCTTGCCGCCTCCGCTTCCCGCACCTTTTCCTGGCTGGCCGAACCGCCACGCTCCTCCCCCCGCCCCGGGCTTGGTGCGGCGTCTGTGCCGGTGCAGCGAGGCTGACGGTGCGCGCCTGGCCTGGCCAAGCGGGAGAAGGGCCTGGCGGGTGGAGTCTCTGAGCTTGCGCCAGGCAGACCTCAACGGCCTTCCCGCCCCCGGAGACGCCCCGGTGGCCAGGGAAAAAGGGCCTGCCGCGCCCTCGGATTCTCTCTGCACTGCGAGCACCGCTCGGTTGCCAGGTGGGCTCCAAGTGGCAATTTTCTTGTCCGCTGCATGGAAAGGGCTCGGCTTGAATTCTTCCCGGATGTTTCTGGTTGGTCCCCTCTCAAGTGCTAACCAGGAATGCAGGTGAAGCCCTTGGTATGTGGCAGCCGAGAAAATTGCCTTTCAGAGCCCCTTTGTGCAATGGTTCTTTTGTCAGCCAGAAACAATTGGTTGTGACCATCTACCTGGGCACCCTCTACTCTTCAGCAGCCTCAAGGCCAGGCAAGGGGTGGGCGTGCGGCGCTGGTTCTCTCCTCGGCAGGGGGGAAGGTGAGGCAGCGGCGGGGCAGAATTTGTGAAGTGGTGGAAGTGTGTGAGCTGTTACCAGAGAGTCTGACCTTGTCAAAGCAAATAACACAGTTTCCATCTTCCAAGGTCAAACAGAAAATGGCGACTATAAATAAGAAAAGGAAAGTTGACAGTGAGGGCCGCCGTTTCCAGGAAAGGTGGAAAGTGGAATTTTTTTTCACTGAAATACGGAATCGCTGTGTTTGTCTGATATGTCAAGAGACTGTGGCCGTTTATAAAGAATTTAATATCAAAAGACACTACCAGACAAAACATAGCACATATGACAAACTAACAGGGCGTGACCGCAGTGAAAAGTTGAAGCAACTTGAAGCAGTTTTAATGTCACAACAGCGATTTCTCACAAGAGCCCGTGAGTCAAATGAAAATGCCACAAAGGCAAGCTATGACGTGGCAATGTTAATTGCTAAAAATTGCAAGTCTTTTGCTGAGGGTGATTTTATTAAAGAGTGCGTTTTGAAAATGGTTGAAAATATCTGTCCCGAGAAGAAGCAAGAGTTTGCCAACATTTGCCTGGCTCGTAACACTATAGCACGGAGAATTGAAGATATTTCATCAGATATTAAGAGACAGTTGACGTCCAAAGGACAGGATTTTGACTTCTTTTCAATAGCCTGTGATGAAAGCACAGACCTATCTGACACAGCTCAGTTGCTGATTTTTTTGAGAGGGGTGGACGATGAAATAAATGTGACTGAAGAGCTACTTGACCTCCAGAGCCTTACGGACCAAACTAGAGGAAAAGATTTATTTGTTGCTGTTAGTTCCGCAATAGATGACATGAAACTGCCCTGGAACAAAATTACTGGGATTATTACTGATGGGGCACCTGCTATGGCTGGTGAACGAAGTGGCTTATCAACCCTAATCTGTAACAAGGTGATTGAAGAAGGAGGCAAAGCTATTAAACTCCATTGTATCATTCATCAACAAGTTCTCTGTGCTAAATATCTCAAATATGATCATGTTATGAAACCGGTTGTAAAGACTATTAATTTTATTCGCGCTAAAGCTCTGTACCACCGCCAGTTTAAACAGTTTCTACTGGACATCCAGGCTGAATATGAAGATGTTTTATATCACAACGATGTAAGATGGCTCAGTCGAGGGTCTGCGCTGCAGCGTTTCTACTCTCTCAGAAAGGAAATAAAAGAATTCTTGGAAACAAAGGGACAACCGATGCGAGAACTATCTGATCCTATTTGGCTGGCTGATTTGGGGTTTCTAGTTGACATAACAAAGCATCTGAATGTACTAAACACGAGTCTTCAGGGAAAAGATGCAGTGGTGAACCAGCTTTATTCACACATCAAGGCCTTTGGAACAAAGCTGCAACTTTTCCAAAGGCATTTGTCACAAACACAGCCCAATACCATACATTTCCCAGCATTGCAGGAAATAATGAACAGTTTTTCACAGGACAATATCAGTGTGCAAATGAGCAGGTATGCAGCAGACATCGCATCTCTGGCTGGAGAGTTTAAACGGCGCTTTCAAGATTTTGCAGCTATTGAAAAGGAGATCAGCCTTTTCTCCTCTCCATTCTCTGTTGACCCCAATGATGCTCCAGATCAGCTGCAGCTTGAGCTCATTGATCTGCATTGTGACAGTGAGTTACGCAGTCGTCAGCAACAGCTCTCTCTTGTGAACTTTTACCGCCAACTAGATAAGGGCAGGTTTCAGGAGATTCGGACATTTGCAAAGAAAATGCTGAGCTTGTTTGGCTCAACATATTTGTGTGAGAAGACATTCTCTACTATGAACTTTAATAAGAACCGTGTGAGGACAAGACTAAGTGACTCACATCTCCGTGACATTTTGCGTATCAAAACCACTGCCTTTGTACCAGACCGAGCCTATTTGCTGCAGTACAGATCTCAGTTTCACCCTTCACATTAGTGCAGGTAAGTTTTTTTTAAAATTTATTTAAAATACATTGTGAAAACTCAGCTGACAGTTGATCTTAATGTTATAAAATGAAAAGTATGCCATTTGCAATTAACTTGGCATAAAATAATTCATTTGCATTTAATTGCAATTGTTCAAAGAATGTTCGGAAAAATGTTCGGCCCTCCAGCATGTTCACTTCATCCAATCTGGCCCTCTTTGAAAAAAGTTTGGACACCCCTGTTCTAGGATGTCTGGCTCGAGGTCAGTGACCACCTCATTGTGGTTATCAGGGATGTTAAGCTCATTCTTGTGTAGTTCTTCTGTGTAATTTTGCCACCTCTTCTTAATTTCTTCTGCCTCTGTTAGGTCCCTGCCATTTTGGTCCTTTATCATGCCCATTTTTGCATGAAATGTTCCCTTCATCTCTCCAATTTTCTTGAAAAGATCTCTGGTCCTCCCTATTCTATTGTTTTCTTCTATTTCTTTGCACTGTTCATTTAAGAAGGCATTCTTATCTTTTCTAGCTATTCTCTGGAATTCTGCATTCAATTGGGCGTATCTTTCTTTTTCTCCCTTGCCTTTTACTTCCCTCCTTTCCTCAGCTATTTGCAAAGCTTCCCCAGACAACCATTTTGCTTTCTTGCATTTCTTTTTCTTTGGGATGGTTTTGGTTGCTACCTGTTGTACAATGTTGCAAACCTCTGTCCATAGTTCTTCAGGCACTCTGTCTATCAGATCTAATTCCTTAAATCTATTTGTCACCTGTACTGTATATTCAATAGGGATATGATTTAATTCATACCTGAGTGGCCTAGTGCTTTTCCCTACTTTCTTCAGTTTAAGCCTAAACTTTGCAATGAGAAGCTCATGATCTGAGCCACAGTCAGCTCCTGGTCTTGTTTTTACTGACTGTATAGAGCTTCTCCATCTTTGGCTGCAGAGCAGATAGTCAATCTGATTTCTGTGTTGACCGTCTGGAGATGTCCATGTGTAGAGCCGTCTCTTGGGTTGTTGGAAAAGAGTGTTTGCTATCACCATCGTATTCTCTTGACAAAATTCTATCACCCTGTGCCCTGCTTCATTTTGTACTCCAAGGCCAAACCTGCCTGTTATTCTGGTTATCTTTTGGCTTTCTACTTTAGCATTCCAATCCCCCATGATGATAAGGACATCATTTTTTGGTGTTAGTTCTATAAGGTGCTGTAGGGCTTCATAGAACCGGTCAATTTCATCCTCTTCAGCACCAGTGGTTGGGGCATAGACTTGGACTACTGTGATATTGAATGGTTTGCCTTGGATTCGAACTGAGATCATTCTGTCATTTTGAGGATTGTATCCCAGTATTGCTTTTCCTACTCTTTTATTGACTATGAAGACTACTTCATTTCTTCTGAGGGATTCTTGCCCGCAGTAGTATACCTGATGGTCATCTGAATTAAATTCACCCATTCCTGTCCATTTTAGTTCGCTGATACCTAAGATGTTGATGTTCAGTCTTGTCATCTCTTGTTTGACCACGTCCAGCTTTCCTTGATTCATGGATCTTACATTCTAGGTTCCTATGGAGAAAAAATCTTTACAGCATCGGACTTTCCTTTCACCTCCAGACACATCCACAGCTGAGCGTCCTTTCGGCTTTGGCCCAGTCACTTCATTCTTTCTGGCGCTACTAGTACTAGCCCTCTGCTCTTCCCCAGTAGCATATTAGACGCCTTACAACCTGAGGGGCTCATCTTCCAGCGTCATATCGTATTGCCTTTTGGTAGTGTCCATAGGGTTTTCATGGCAAAGATACTGGAGTGGGTTGCCATTTCCTTCTCCAGTGGATCACGTTTTGTCAGAACTCTCTGCTATGACCTTTCCATCTTGGGTGGCCCTGCACGGCATAGCTGATAGCTTCATTGAATTATGCAAGCCCCTTCGCCACGACAAGGCAGTAATCCATGAACAACTAGAAGCAAATAAACTCATAAGTAGTAGCCAGCAAGGGTTTGTTAAAAACAGATCATGCCAAACTAGTCTTATCTCATTCTTTGATAAAGTAACTAAACTAGAAGACCAGCGAAATGCAGTGGACGTAGTATACTTATATTTCAGTAAGGCATTTGGCAAAGTAGACCACAACCTACTCCTTGGTAAGATAGGCTAAGGTGGAATAGAAAAATCACCTCCAGAAGGATCTGTAGCTGGCTGACAAACTACAGTATACTCAATGAGTAATCCTCAATGGCACTACATCCACATGGAGAGAAGTTAGCAGTGGGGTACCACAAGGTTCTGTCTTAGGTCCAGTACTCTTCAATATCTTCATCAATGACTTAGATGAGGAAATTGAAGGGGAACTCATCAAATTTGCAGATGACACCAAACTGACAGGAGTAGTCAACACCCCAGAAGACAAACTCAGGATCCAAAAAGATCTAGACAACTTGAACAACGGGCCCTCTCCAACAAAATTAGCTTCAATGTGGAGAAAAGCAGTCTTCCATTTTGGCAAAAAAAAACAAAAAACAAAGGTACAAATACAGATTGGGTGAGACCTGCCTTAAAAACAGTAACTGTGAAAAGTTCCTTGGAGTCCTAGTGGACGATCATTTGATTATGAGCCAGCAGTGTGCAGCACCAACCAAAAAAAGCTAATACTATCCTGGGTTGTATAAACAGAGGTGTAGAATCAAGATCACGTGAAGTATTAGTACCACTTTATAAAACCCTAATAAGACCACACCTCAACATCACAAAAAAGATGTTGAGAGTTTGGAAAAAATTCAAAGAGCAACAAAGATGATCAAAGGCCTGGAGACTAAAACTGCTAAGCTTGTAAGCCACCCTGAGTCTTCGGAGAAGGGCGGGATATAAATGGAATTAAAATAAATAAATAAATAAATAAAAAATAAATAAAACATACAAAGAACGACTACGGGACTTGGGTTTGGCTACTCTAAAGAAAAGAAGAAATAGGGGAGACATGATAGCAATGTTCCAGTATCTGAGGGGCTGCCACAAGGCAGAGGGGGCCAGGTTGTTCACCAAAGCACCAGAGGGAAGGACAAGAAACAATGGTTGGAAACTGATCAAAGAGAGAAGCAACCTGGAATTAAGGAGAAACTTCCTGACAGTGAGGACAATCAACCAGTGGAACAGCTTACCCCTAGAAATCATGGGCACTCCATAACTGGAGATTTTTAAGAAGAGACTAAACATTCACCTGTCTGAGATGGTATAGGTTCTCCTGCTTGAGCAGGGGGCTGGACTAGAAGACCTCCAAGGTCCCTTCCAGATTCTATTCTATTCTATTCTATTCTATTCTATTCTATTCTATTCTATTCTATTCTATTCTATTCTATTCTATTCTAAACAATAAACATAATTCTGAATGACTATTGCTTTAAAAGCAATTAAATGATTGGTTTATTATATTTTCACACTAAAGGCAACAATCTTTTTTGAAAAAAAATAATTGAGGAGAATAATTATTATTTTTGGATACTGTATAAAAGAGAAATCAGCTGTAACCAATATACTAAAAATATGGCTCTTTAAATATTTAATTAACCATCTGCCTACAGAATTTGATTAACTCTAATCGTTTCATCCAAACACTTTGTAATTCTTTGCCTGCCTTTCTACTGATATTTGCAACTCAGTAATTTTACTCTCCCTTTGGATACTTTTCTAACATTTCTTGCCCTGTTTAATCCTTTACTGGATGTTGTTTTCCATAAATATTCCAGTATTTCCAGTCAGCTATTCTACCCAGTTGTTGCGTAATTCTTAACAGGGTACAAACTATGACTCAGTACTGTCACTTCTGATAGCAAATTCTTCTTTGTTCTAAGTACTAAATCGCCCATCTATCTATACTGTATAAGAAAATTGGATTAGATATTTCATTGTTTGGATTTTCCATGCCACTTGTTTTATATCATGTTCATATTTTTCCTGGATATCTATATCATACTCTTTTAAAGACCCTGTATTAATTCCTCTCCTCTCCCAGAAAAACATACTTTCCTATGTTCTTCTAATTCAATCATTCTGTTTGACTTGATCCAATTGTGGTTTTTTTTGGAACAAAACATAGTGAGATCCCCTTGCTACCCACCAATTATCTTTTCAATGCATTACAAAGGGGAAAAACCCTCTTATCTAGGAAAACTGGTCACTTTACATTCTAATTGTTTTTCTGTCTACTTATTTGATGACATATTTGAATTACAGAAATCTGGACAGCCACTTGATGTCAGCAAAGCAACACAGGAAACCTAATCTTCATTTCTTCATCACTCAGTCCACTGGAACCAGAATACAAACTGGAATCAACAAGTATTAATGTTCCAAATTTTAAAATACACATATTTATTTATATTTGTGAAACTCATCTTAACCACCTAACAGCAGCTTATAGAATTTATAAAATATAAACAGGATACAAAGCCAGAATGTAAATGATTAAAGTAGGAACTAAAAGTGAGACACTAAAATTATAGAGTTATAAAAACGGCATGACTATACATATCCTATACATAGGGTCCCTAAAGATCCTATGGAAAAGCCACATTTTCATCAGCTTGTGAAAGGCCATGAATAGGGGAGCCATTTACACTTCAGAGAACAAGCTATTTCAGGAAAAAAGGAGCCACTACAGAGAAGGCATTTTATACCACATCTCCTTCTATGTAGAGACCCATAGCAGGCATTCCCTAATGGTTTGGGTAAGATAGGCAGGTCCTACTGTGGAATGACACACACAAAAATATTCAGGCTCCAAATTATATAGGGTTTTACAGGTAGTTATGTGTTCCTTGAATTACATTTGGAAACCTAAGTACTGCAGCTACTGCAGCAGAGCTATAATATGGCAATACTGTGACTGACCACTAAGTGGGTGTGCTGCTGTATTCTGGACCAGCTGAAGTTCCTGGGAAGTCTTCAAAGGCAAAATCAGGTAAAGCAAATTGCAATAATTTAATAAAAATAACAATGGCATGAATATAGAGAGTAAGGAAGGTGAGTTGATGGAGATACGCAAGTTTTGTTACCAAAGCAATGAGGAAAAAAACATATCTTAAGTCCACCCCAAATAAAGAATGTGCAGAAGAGACTGAGACAGGCACCCCTCTAAATTCACATGAGTATAAAAAGGGGGAAGGAAGTGCAGTACAGACTTGCAAAAGTCTGTTATTATACAGTAGCCATTCACAATGAAAGAAGCGTTAATTTTTTTATTGAAGTTGATTTCCTGGTTTGATGTACCTGGTTGGTGTGCTATCAGCCCTGCAAGTCCAATTGTGTTATACCTCCTTCCCTTAGTTAATACAAATTTCTTTAACAATATATTTATTATTCTAATTTGATTTCTCAAGATAAATAATAAACTATTATTTTATATTGCTGTATTTGTTTTTAATAGCAAGTTGTAGTATGAGAGATGCCTTTTTTGTTTTAATTTATATCCTATTAGTTCTACCGACATAGTTGTACTTTGTTTCTACACTAGTTCCACTTTTAATTATGAATGTGATGGATCTTATTATATAGAAATCAGACCAATCATACAACTTATTCTGAACACATCGCAAAAGTTCAGACTGGGGAAATCACTTGTGCAATTTATTTAAAAATGTTTGGCATATAGCTTGTGTGATTTATATTTTGCTGCTTTTTCTTAAAGTCATGGTTAGGGAATCTATGGATCTGAAATGTTATAAATTTGGACAGAAATTTATTTTTAATGACACAAAGTCCACAAAGATTGCTAGTAAAAGGAAAAGATCATCTGTTTTAGATGCTATTTATTGTGAATTAGAAATAACAAACAGCACAAGGAACTGCAGCAACAGAAAATAGGTTGAGTCTCTAGCCAAAAGTTTATCTGCAAACAAAGAGCTCAATAAATTAAATGTTTATGTGGATGAGAAGGAGTCAGTAAGTTCTCTGCTTATACATCAATGTTTATGGAATAGATTTCTTCCTAGCAAATGGATATCATCTCTTCCTTTCATTATTCTTTGATTATAACATTCCCATTAGGAATGCCACCTGATCAAAAAGTAACTATTCCAATGTTTTCTTATCCTGTGCTCCAGATACACAGCTCATTTGGATGAGAATAAGCGTGGAAGTTAGCAACAATATTTATTTTCAAACAGTGCACATTATAAATGCACTACCCAGCCAGATAGCTGAGCTCAGACCCAGCTCATTAATTCACGTGCTGCTCTGTGAGTAATTGGCAGTGTTCCCCTGTAGAACCCCACCCACTGGCCATGTTGAGCAGGGGAAGAAAAAGTCAATAATGAGTCATAGTGAGACAAATAAGGCTTACCTATCACACAAGAAGTTTAATTTTATGCCTGAAATCCAGTTCTCCAAAGCCAAGCAGCTGCAGAGGAAGATGGATTGATGGTCAGGAACTAACTGGGCCAAAAATCAACATAATATAATGAAAAATAATGACTGGAGTGGGAAGAAAAACCACTAGGACTCTGCTGTTGCTACAGAATTGGCAGGATAACTGACTGAGGAACTGGCCTGAAAGGAAATGGCTTGATAAGACCCATTTTGTCTTTGGATGTTTGGGAGGTCAGCTGACTATTTTTTAGACTGGCAGCTGACTATTTTTAGACTGTGAGCAGCATTCAAGGCATTATAAGAACCTAGAGGACACACACTTGACTTACAAAGCATGGTGTGTCTGAATGACATGCATTCCAATGGTCTAGGTCTAGGAGGTTGGGATCTGAGATTTCTTTTGTCTGCTGCATCTCTGCCTACAGCATTATCAGTCTTTGCAAAAAAGCAAGCCCAGCTCAGACAACAGTTACCTGCTAGTCTCAGTTAAAGAACTAAAGAGAAGCAATTATCATGACCTCCACTTCCATCTGGGTTCTCCAGTGATCACACTCAGCTCTACTCATTATAATTTGAAAATTCTAATCCACATCCTCCAAATAAAAGGAGACTGTACATTCCCTAAAATCTGCAGCTGGCTCCATCACTATTCATGGCTGGTCTCTGTGATTTTTGTAAATCACTGTATAAGGTGACGTGGGGAATGTGGTGCCAGAGGTAGGCAGCTGTCAAAAAAAAATTGCTCAGATCTGCCTCAAGTTGTGCTGTAGCCTCAAGGCAAATTCCCATGGAGGTAATTGAAGTTCCATCTATTTATTTATTTGGAAAATTTATATTGCTACCTACATGCTCATGACAACTAAAGGTTGCTTACAGGAAATAAAAATCCAATTTAAAAAATAGTAAAATAATAATAATAAAAAAATCCCCACCCCCATCCCTGGCCACAACATACACTCATACCAGCCATTTAATGGGCTTCATCCTGCTCTGGGTTCCTCTGGCCTGCTGGTAGAACCACATCTTCAGGACCTTCTGAAAGGATGTCAGAGAGGGGGCCAGTCTAATTTCCAGAGGGATGATGTTCCAGAGGACCTCTTCTGGGTCCCGCCAGATGTACCTCCTTAAGGGACAGGACCCACAATATTCCTTGCTTCCACGCTTTAGTGGGTTGAATGGATGTGACCGACAAGAGACAATTCCTCAGATAACGTGGTCCCAAGTCAGGAAGGGCTTCAAAGGGGCCAACCAGCACCTTGAATTGCACCTGGAAGCAAATTAGCAACCAATGCTGCTCCTGGAGGAGACGTTACACATGTGCACACTGAGGTCTGCACAAAACCATGCAGGCTGCTGCATTTTTCACCAACTGGAGCTTCCAGATTTTTTTCAAGGGCAGCCTTGAAAATAGTCAAGTTGGGAGCTGACTAGATCATAAGTGACTGTGAGTAGAGATTGTTGGTCCAGGAAAGGGCACAACTGGTGCACAATCCACAGTTGTGCAAAGGCCCTCCCGGCCATGACTCTTCAAGTACAAGCCGAGGAGAACCCACAGAGTACACACAGGGTATGTTTGGGACAATGCCACCCTATACAAGACAAAAGGCGGCAATTCTCCATGGACCAAAGAACCCCAAACACAGAGCCACTTGGTCTTGCCAGGATTCAGTTTCAACCTGTTGCTCCCCATCCAAACCTCTAAGACCCTCCAGGCACTGTGAGAGGGAGATCAAAGGCTGAGACATAAAGCTGAGTTTCATCAGCATATTGATGATATCTCAGCCCATGGTGATGGATGATCTCACCCAATGACTTCATGTAGATGTGGGAATAGGAGTGGAGATTACTTGGAAGCAGTTTGATTCTCCATAGGGATGCATGGAAGTAGACAGGATTTTTGAACTATAAGCTCAGCTATCTTCATATAGATTCCATGTCCTTCCTGGCTAACCAAGATTTCCCAGAAATCCTGGTGGTAGTGAATTCTTCTCTGAGAGAGGGTCTAGTTATTTATTCAAGTTCTATAGTCAGCCAAGTGACTGTGAATGGTATCTCCACCATCTTGAATTATTTATAAAAATAACGATGAGATTAAAAAATATCTTTTTTAAAAAAAATGGAGACATATTCATTTCTCCTCGTAGTCCCCTATAGCTGCTATGTAAATGGATTCTATACAGAGAAGTTTACACAAGCGCCTCTGATGAGGGACTTTGCCAAAAGCTTTTTCAAAATCCAGAGCTACCAACTGACAAGGTCAGTTCCATCTATATTCCTGCCAATACTCTCTAATAACTAGAAGCTGGTGACTCAAAATTTATCTTGCAAAAGCCATGTGATTTTTCCTTCCACAAGCTTAGTTGCTCTCTGTGTTTAGTTTGTCTAGTTTTATATCCATTTCACCAATTTAGGCAGAACAGAATTAGGATTTCCTCTCTGAAAAATGTCAGTGCAAACCTATTTCCCTTGTTATTTGAGAGAAAATGAGGTGGGGGTGTTGTTGCCTTCGAGTCAGTGTTGACTACTTGGGCAAGCACCTTGGCAAGATTTTTCAAAAATGGTTTGCCATTGCTTGCTTTCTAGGGCTGAGAGAAAGTGACTGGCTCAAAGTGTTAAGTTGGGTTCATGAATAGATGAGACGCGAACATGAGGAGTATAAGGAGTCTTTATTAGATGACAGCGTGATCTGAACTCAGGAACAAAGGTTACCTGGCTTGCTTTATACCTGTCCAGGTGAATGCCTGGCCAATAAGTTTAAACTCAGGTTTCCCTCCGGCGGGGCAGCCAATCCCTTTAAATCCAGCTTTCCCGCCGAACGCTGTTCCTGCATGGAGCTGTCCAGCTCTGCGCTCCCTTATTCAGCTGCTCCACGTGTATGCTAGCCCAGCATACACTACACCCCTTCCCCCATAAGAATAGACAATGCCCTTGTGTTACAATTCCCAATTTCCCCCCCCCATAACACTATAAAATTAACCTCCCTCACAGACTTCCCGTGCCCTCTCCTCAAGTTTGCACATAATCTGAGAGGTAAGCAGGAGGCCTGTGGGATCAGCCAGAATGCCTCCGGGGTTCCCCCCCTCAGGCAAAGTGTTGCCACGTGTCTCGTTTGGCCTGAGGTTGTGGCATGCCCCAGGTACTGGTGATGATGTTTCAGGTGTGGTGTTGCGACTGCCCACAATGGACCTGGAGTTATGAGGGCTCCCTGGTACTGTGGAAGATGTCATAGGCCTGTTATTATTGTCCAGGTGTTGAAGGGGTAGGAATTGTCCCAAAAACCAAGATTTGGAAAACACTCCCCTTTCCCCTGTGTCCCCTTTGTCATTTTGAGTGAGTTCAGGTCCAGGAAGGTTTTCCTGGTTGTTACTGGCTGGAACTTTTTCAGGAACCCGATGCCTGAGCTGGTCAACATGTCTCCTCCATTGGAGACCCCCCTCCACCCTTACGATGTATGACAATGGGCCTGTTCTCTCAACCACTTCCCCCTGCACCCATGCCTCACCAGAGCTATAGTTCTTTGCCCAAATGGAGTCTCCCTTCGAGAATTCTCTGCGGACTTTTGGGTGTTCAGCGTCTGCTGCCACCCTGTCCAGGTCTAGTCTGTCTAGAGTGGTTATGAGACGCCTGCCCCAACGAAGTTCAGCTGGGCTCTTCCCGGTAGAGGTGCAGGGTGTGGTGTGTTGGTGCAGTAAGAACTTGGCCAACCAGTGTTTCCAGTCCCCTTGGATGATGCGCTTCAATGCGTCCTTTGTGGTGCGCACCATGCATTCAGCCAAGCCATTAGTCGAAGGGTGGAAGGGAGCAGAGGTGGCATGTCTAATTCCATTGGTCTTCAGAAACGCCTGGAATTCAGAGGAAGTAAATTGTGAACTGTTATCAGAGACCAATACATCAGGAAGGCCATGTGTGGCAAAGAGTCCCATGAGCACCTGGACAGTCCCTGTTGTGGTCATACTACTCACAGGTACCACCTCCAACCATTTGGAGTGGCTGTCCACCACTATCAAGAATGTTTGGTTGTGAAAGGGACCGGTGTAATCAATGTGGACTCGGGACCAGGGTGTGTGTGTTTCCTCTCACTTATGAACTGGGGCGTGAGGCTGTGCTGGCCAAGACCTTTGGCAGGTGTAGCAGCCAGCTACCTGTTCCTCAATGTCCTTGTCAAGGCCTGGCCACCACAGATAACTTCTTGCCAACGCCTTCATTTGTACCACCCAGGGTGACCCTCGTGTAGTGAGTGAATGACCCTGTGTCTCAATTTTTTTGGTATGATAACCCGGCATCCCCTCAACAAGCAGCCCTTGTGTGAGGACAACTTGTGCCTCCTGGTGAAATATGCCGTGAATTCAGGCCCTGGGGATTTGTCTTGCCACCCCGTGTTCACCCACGTCTGAACCCTACTCAAGATCTTGTCTGTTGGTGTTTTAACTGCAATGTCCCTGGCACTGAGAGGACATTCTGGCAGATCTTGAATGGCCAATATTTGGGCTGCCGGTGCTGGGTCTGGTTCAGCGTTGTTTAAAGGGAGTCTGCTTAGGCCGTCAGCATGGCCCATTTCCTTGCCCGGCTTGTGTACTAATTTACACAAGTAAGCCAAAAGGAAAATGGACCATCGGAGCATTCAGGGTGACATGATTTGTCGGGTCTGCTTGTCTGTGGTGAACAGACCTAGTAAGGGCTTATGGTCTGTGAAAATAGTGAAATCCATACCATACAAATAATCATGGAATTTCTTTACTCCAGAAACTATTGCCAGGGCTTCCTTATCTATCTGAGCATAGTTCCGCTCAGCCGCTGACAATGTCCTGGAGTAATATGCAATGGGGACTTGTCTGCCATCATCCTCTAGGTGGCTTAACACAGCCCCCATCCCATAAGGGGATGCATCACATGCAATGCAAATTGGTTTGTTTTCTATAAAATGAGTAATTGTGGCATTGCTTGCTAAAAGATTTTTTAGGGACTGGAAACTCGTGTCATGTGTCTTGGTCCAGTTCCATGTGGTGTGCTTGTCCAATAATCTGTGCAATGGTTCAGCAATGGATGCTTTGTGGGGTAGAAAAGCGTGATAAAAATTAAGTAACCCCAGGAAAGCTTGCAACTCTGCCTTGTTTTTGGTGTGGGAGCCTCCTTGATTGCTTGCACCTTGGATGCTGCAGGGTGAACCCCCTGAGCATCAATTCTAAACCCCCAAAATTCTGTTTCTGGCACCCCAATGCTGCACTTATCTCTTTTAAGCTTGAGGCCAGGAGCGTGGAATCTTCCCAAAACAGCCTGCAGTCGTTCTGCCAAAATCTCCTCCGAGTCCCCTGCGATGAGAACATCATCGAAGTATGGGCATACCCCCGGTATACCCTTTAGTGTTCGCTCCATCACCTCCTGAAAGATGCCTCCGAACTGCAACCGGCCTACCCGGAACGCCCCCTTGTGGGTGACTATAGTCTGTGCAGCAGTGGTCTCTGGGTTGACCGGGATTTGTAAATAAGCCTGAGCGAGATCCAGTTTGGCGAAGATAGCGCCTCCCTGGAGCAATGCGAGGATGCTGCTGACTGTTGGCACAGGGTACACATGTGGGTTTAACGCTCTATTGATTGTGCATTTATAATCAGTGCAGATCCTGACATCGCCATTTGCTTTGAGTGGGGTCACAATGGGGGTTTCCCACTCAGCTCCCTCGACCGGGTGCAAAACTCCCTGCGCGACTAGCTTGTCGAGTTCCCGTTCTATTTTTTTTATTTAAAAAGTTTTACAATACATTTTGACTTTAATCCCCCCTCCCCCACCCCTATCTAGCCCTCCCTATCCCTCTCCCCCATTCCCTCCTCCCCCCCTACTTCCCAGAGCTAAATACAGGGTATAAAATCGAAAAACAAACGTAAGCACCCCTATGTTATCAACAATAAACTATTAATTCTATCTCCCTCTAGCTCATATAAAATGAATACAAACAATATTAATATTACAAATAAAGTAAAAAAGAAAAAGAGGAAAACAGAAAAAGAGCTTTACTCAGAATAGATTTTCTTAATCCCAGTCCTTATTCATTATTAATTTCAAAAGAAAAAAGAAAAAAAAACTTTCACCTACTATTTGCACTCTCCCACCTTTCTCTAATTTCTAAACAAATTCTCAATTACGCGCCAAAAGCGCCTATCTCTGTTATCCTTAATAATCTCCAACCAAACTAAACTATGATCAAAAATAGTTCTTGCATGTATCACGCCAAATGTCTCGCAGTGTTCAACACATACTTTTAGTCCATAACCCTAATATACTTTTCTAGCAAGCAAATAACATCAATCTTAAATTGTGTTAAATATTAAAAAAACTTTCTTTCTCCTCTATGATAAATTTAATCCATTGACATTCTAATTTAAAAATTTAATCACCAATCTTGACGCTCCAAAGCTTTTGGAGCACGTCTGTCATGACCCCCAAAACTTCTTTGGACCGCGCCCCTCCCACAGCTTCACTGTAAGTACGCTTTGGAGATTCCATAACTTTATGCTGGTCTTGCTCTTGCTCTCGTCTTGCTCTTCTTAGGGCGGCACGCGTCATCCTCTGGCCTCCTGCAACAACCGATAAGGCTGTAACTTGATCCCCTCCAACACCATTGTCCTCTGTCTGTCTATCTGCAACATCTTGAAGCTTCCCCTCGCCGTATCCCTTTACAGCTTCCAAAAATGATAGGGGGATTGCTTTTAACACATTGCTATAAAAATCACGTGCCTGAGCCACAGTAACCAGACGATGTCTTTTACCTTCGTGCATCACCACCAGTCCAACTGGAATCTCCCATCTAAACTTAATATCACATTTCTTAAGTTCCTGTACTAGAAATGCAAAATCTTTCCTTCTCCTTAGGATCTTCAGAGGAATCTCTTTTAAAACCAAGACTTCTTGCTCAGCCACTACCAATTTAGTATCATAAGCAGCTTGAATGACTTCATCTCTAATTACTCTCTTTGTAAAATAGACCACCACATCTCTGGGTAACTTCCTCTGTCTTGCAATCCATGAATTTACACGAAAAATTTTGTCCATATTTCCCTCAATTTCAGATGCTGGCTGGCCCAGTACCCCTTCCAGAGCCTCAGAAATCAGCTGCTTTAAATCTTCTTTACAATTCTCCTTTAAACCCCTGATTCTAATAGCATACTGCATCTGATGATACTGAACAAGGCTCAATTCTCTGTCCATTTTATCCCTTATATTTTCATTTTCTAATACCTTTGCTTCTAATATAGAGTTCTTTTGACTGAGATCCTCCACTTTTACATCCAGCTGTTGCACACATTCAGCTACAGATTCAATCATAGACAACATGTCCACCCTCATTGCTCTAAACTTCTCTTCCATCTTCTTCTCCAATTTCTCCTCCATTTTCTCCTCCAGCTTTTTCAACTTTTCATCCATCGTGTCAGACATCAATTGTGAATGCTTTCCAAGAGCATCTTGTAAATCCTTAAGCGTCAATGCCGGAGGAGGTGCAGGAGGAAGCAAAGCTTGCAATGAGGTCTGTTGCACCAGGGAAGACCCCGCATTCCGAAGAGCTTTAGAAGTTTTAGCCGCCATCTTCCCCCACTTTCACTTATTGCGCACTTTCATTTAAAGCTATAAAATCCATTGAGCTAGAGAGTAAAGATAAGAGTCCACATCACCTTGATCTCCTGTACCGCTCTGCCTGCATCTTGATAATCAAAAGTATTTCCTTTTGGCAGGGGTGGTTGCTAACGCCTGGCTCTGCTCCAAAAATCCCGGAGCAGGGGCACTGCGCAGCTCGGAGCAACCCAGGCTTCGGGGGGGCTCATCCTTCAGCCGCCCAAACTCTCAGCTCAGGCGGCCCCAGAGAGCTCAACCCCTACCTGGGGCCTCACCCCCTCCTCTTCTCCCGAGGAGGGGGCTTCAAATCCATCTAAACAGCTGATCGGCGCTGTTTACGATGGAAAAACACAGCTGCGGAGCGGGCAGCCCGAAAACGGCTGTCTTCGGCGTCGCATCGCCACCGGAAGTCCTAGTTCCCGTTCTATTTTTTGTTTTAAAGCGAATGGTACCCTCCGGGGTTTGATTTTGATGGATTGTACGTTGGGATTTAATTTGAACACAATTGGTGGTCCTGTGTATTTTCCCAGTGTTTCATCGAACACATCTGTGAATGCCTTACAGACGGATTTGATGCTGAGGACCTGGGTCTGGTGAATTCCAATAATGCGAATTCCCAGTGCTTGGAACCAATTTAACCCTAACAGACTGGTCCTCTGTCCCTTGACCACTAGGACATCCAAGGGCCCGTGGAACTCTCTGTACCACATGACAAGAGTAGCCTCCCCCTGGACTTGTATTGGGGTGTTCTGAAAATAGGTTAGGGTGATGCTAGATGACCTCAAGGGAACCCTCTGGCCACTCCTGTTGCAAATTAACTTATAAGTCTCATGAGAAATGACTGAGACTGAGCAGCCGGAGTCCAGCTCCATTTTACAGGGAACCCCCTGAAGTTGCACATCTAGCTTGATTTTGGGGATGAGCGATTGACGAGCTCCTGTGTTACAAACTGTCCGTCTGCTCTCAGTGTAGCTGATAGGCGCAATGGGCTTTGGAGCCCCAGTACCTGACGGAAGGTGAAATTCAGCATCTACCTCATGCTGAGTGTCTCGGCTCCGGCTACGGCAAATGGACGCGATGTGTCCCATCTTGCCACACGCTTGGCATTTGGCTGTCTTGAATTTGCAAGAGGATTGGTGATGATTCCCTCCGCACCCAGCGCATTTCAGTTTAGTTGCACAGCACTTGCACCCGGAGCATTTCTTGTCCTGGCTGTTGGCTGTGGCAGTCAACCGTTGACCCCTCAGGCTATCACGCTGCTCTTTTCCAAGTTCTCAAAATTACAAAGGCGAGCCGCCTACCGGACTGCGGCCATGAATGCTGATACCGATTCACCTGGCAGCTGGTCTCTCTTTACAAACTGGTACCTCCACGCCAGTTCGGACATGTGCAGGTTGAAGTGCTGATTCAGTTTAGCGATGAGATTGTCGAACTTCACCTTGCCTATGGCCGTGGGTGAACATAGACCCACCGCCAGTTTGTAAATGTCCTTACTGCATGTGCTGAGTAGGGCAGCAACCTTCATGCTGTCCTCCGTAATGCGGTTCACCTTCAAATAAAATTCCAGCTGCCCCACGAATGCTTCCCATTCCTCTGGCTGGGCGCTATTAAAAACGGGAGCCTGACCAACCTGAGCCATCGCGTCTGAATTCGACCGATCCTGCTTCGACTTCAGCCGGTTGCCTGGAGGATGCTACCTCCATGGGGTCTTACCGCCGCTCGAAGCAGGATCCCACCTTCGTCGCCAGTTGTTAAGTTGGGTTCATGAATAGATGAGACGCGAACATGAGGAGTATAAGGAGTCTTTATTAGATGACAGCATGATCTGAACTCAGGAACAAAGGTTACCTGGCTTGCTTTATACCTGTCCAGGTGAATGCCTGGCCATTAAGTTTAAACTCAGGTTTCCCGCCAGCGGGGCGGCCAATCCCTTTAAATCTGGCTTTCCCACCGAATGCTGTTCCTGCACGGAGCTGTCCAGCTCTGAGCTTCCTTATTCGGCTGCTCCACGTGTATGCTAGCCCAGCATACACTACACAAAGTCACCAAACTGGCTTTGTGCCTAAGGCAGGACTAGAACTCATGATCTGCCAGTTCCTCTCTTGATGCCTTAACCACTACACCAAACTGACTCTAAGAAATCTTGGCTGACTTCATTAAAATATATGATCATAGACCAAACATTTTAAAATATATCGCATTGCATCTAACTTTTTTAAAATGCCCTTTTCATGCTTGTACCCAATACATCTACAAAAACAATCAGGTTAAAAATCTTCTAATTGACATAGCAATGGCATAAAAGTTTGCTAGAATTCTGGATTTGTACAGTTTTTGATCTATAAAAATTTTCTCTGTCTTAATTTTTTTTTCATCGAATGCTCCTCAAATACTTCTTTTGCATTCCTTGTTTTCATCTTGTACTTCTTCCACCAGAGTTCCTTCTCCATTTTTTGTACTTCTTATGAGGACAGGTTTTCCATTTTATAAAGGAAGCTTTCTCAACTGTTACTGATTCCTGGACACTGGACTCTTCTTGGAGCAAGTGAACCCTTTATTATATTACAGTCAATTAATCTCCAATTGCTCTGATTTTAAAAGATCTTCAGACATGAAAAAGAGATTTGGCTCTTTTGACTTTTCTGCCAACTTTTAATTTTATCATTGCCACGAATACTAAATTAGCAAATGCTGGGGATGTGTGATTGCTTGATTTCCAATATCTTGCCATTCTAGTGTAACAGGGGCACAAGTACTGATTTTGGGGGTATACAACCATTTTTGCAAATTTGCAAGTACAGAACCCATGATTAATGTGGATTGCTTATATCATAGTTATTGTTTCCTATAAACTACACAATATTTGTGTCGTATATTAGATTATTATTATTTCCCAGGGCTAAATCAGGCTCCTGTCTGGTTGGTTCCAAGATTACTCTTCTAAGAAACAGCCCATCAGAAATCTGGTTCCTTTGTTGTGGTCTCTGTGAGGATAATTGAAATCCTTGGCAAGAGCCTTTTGTCTGCATATCTCCATGATTTATGTTACCACCTCAAGATCACCTTGATCATTCAAGTGACAGCACATCTCAAGATTTAACTTCCATTTTTGATTAGATATTGCCAGCCAGGGTGATTCCATTTGACTGACATGGTATCCTGCCTGAGCAGGGGTTTGGACTAGAAGATCTCCGAGGTACCTTCCAACTCTGTTATTCTGTTATTCCATGGTGAAACCTGGTCTTCTTAGGCTTTCAAGTACATTTGCTACCCTGATTGATATAAAGACCACTGGTGTGCCTTTCCTGCCTTTTCTATGAAGTTTGAATCCAAGAATGACCATATTTCTTTCATTCTCCTTATCCCACTATGTTTTATTCCATGTATTATATTTATGGTCTTATTCACAACAAAACGCTCTTAATCCTTCATTTTTTCAAAGAGATTTTTAACATAGGAATAGGATTATCATGTCCTTATTCCTGTTGACATAAATCAGAGCTCTCCAACCTTGGCAACTTTAAGATTTGAGGACTTCACCTCCCAGAATTTCCCACCCACCTGGCATAAACAGTTTATGACCTTTTTTAAAAAAATACCCTGATAGTGATGCCCACCCTTTAAGCTTTTGCTACTAGTTGCTTTCATGCTTTGAATTTATAGCATTTCTAGGAATTCTACCTAGGCCGTCATGAACTTCAGCCTGTTTCATAGCAGCCAGAGTGAGTAGTTTTTTGTCTATATTTTCTGAACTGTAGCCACTGCCCCCTCCCCAACACTATCTAGCAATTCATCCAAAGAGATGTCGACAACCAAGTAAGCAAAACCGTGTATGATATCTACAACCAAGAAAAAAAATGTCATAGGACCTACAGACAGGTCACAAACTCACACACCTGTGTTTTTAATGCTTGAAGTGTGCATAACAAAAATCTGTCACCCAAGAAGGAACACCAAGGATTAGGTTCCTTCTATAGGAATATAATCCTTAAAATAATGTTCTCCACCCCAAGACATCTGTTCTTCAGACAGCAAGGGAGCCATCATTGCGTGAATGAAGCTATTACATCCAAGAACTTCATGTCTACACATCCCTCTAGTACTTTAAAACATCTCTCATTCCATCAACTTGTTTTCTCAAAACCAGGAGCTTATTGCCCTGAGTGTTGAATCTTAACTAATACCTAACATATATTAACACTCTTTACAATAAACTAAAAAGCACCTTGCCTCTTGCTGGCTTTCCACCTTAATTCTTTGTATTGTTTCAAATATAGTTTTCTTTTTCTTCTTTAACAATTGTCATATATTATAAAGCCATATCTTATAATTTTACAGAACTGGGGGCACTGAGTTCCTCCCACATGTCTCTGAAGTCACTTTAATGCTTACTCTCTGGAGGTGGGAAGTCAGTGTTCTCTTCCCCCACAAAGTCACAAAACTTTCCTGTTTGCCTTTCTAATTGTTTGCTTTGATTGCAAGCTCCCAAGTGCCTCTTCTTCTTCTTAAAAGTGCTGACTGGGACTAACATGTTGACAGAGAATGCAGACAACCTACCAGCCATTCAATTCATCAGTGAGTCAACTCAAATATAGCCCCCTGTTGCTTATACTATGTGTTGGGCAAAAGAGCAAACAAATAGCTCATTCACCCCTCTCCCCAAAAGAGCCTCACCATAACTTCATCCAGTTATCCAAACAATTTATTAAAAACATAACTGACAAACTCCACAAATACACTAATTACCTTGCAAAACTGTGTTCCTGTTTGCTTTCTTCCTCATTAGCTCCCAACTGCCTCACTGCTTTTCAAAGACTTTTTGTCATGTTTTAAAAAGATTGTATGCCAGTGGCCATATTCAATGCTTATTAAAGTAATTGCAGCTATTATTCCTATGCCTAAATTAGGAAAATATTTTCAAATGAAATTATATTTATAGAACTGTGTGTCAAATAGTCCGTATTAAGGTTAGCCATAGTTCAGAATAATATAATTGATATGTCCTTAAATAACTTATGTTGTGGAAAGATGACTTATGCAGCAACTCTGAACAAAATTAAATACGCTTCCTACTTAAGGTACAAACATCTTGACAGTTCACCAGTACTCAGCTAGTAGAAAAGTTCCTGTTTGTCTTCAGTCTTGAACCTAAATATTTTTAAGCCCAAAGAAGCAAAACAAGGGAAACTTAGAGAAATCTGCCATAATCCCCAGAGAAAAGTAATAGGACTATCCTTTAAACCCTTAAAATGGGGTGATTATAAGAATCTGGTGACCAATTGGAGAGCTTGCCACCCACCCGATGAACAGCATTTATTCCTTTATTGCTACAATTAGCTTGTTCAAAAAGAAAAAGAACTGAAGCATTTTGTATTTGATAAATAAAACATTTGTTTTGGAATATCTTTAAAGGTCTAGGTCAGGGCTTTTCAACCTTTTCACCCATTGTACCACTTTTAGGATATGGCAACATCTGAGTACCACCAGTCGCCTAGCAAGGTGTCAAAAACTTGATGACCAAAAAAAAAGGGCAGGGAAGTGATGAAGTACAGGTAACCCTCGACTTACAACAGTTCGCTTAGCGACTTCCGGGTGGCAAGGCGTCGCCGGAGGCAGCCATTCTCAGGCTGTCAGCCCCGTGGCTCCTTAGAGCCGCTGAAAACAGCGCCGATCAGCTGTTTTGGCGGCTCAGAAGCCCCCTCCTTGGGAGAAGAAGAGGGGGTGAGCGCCCAGGTAGGGGTAGAGCTCTCCGGGGCTGCCAGAACTTAAAGTTTTGGTGGCTGAAGGATTGAGCCCCCCCAAAGCCTGCGTTTGCTCCGGACTGCGGGGCATCTCTGCTCCGGGCTTTTTGGAGCAGAACAGGGCGTCTGCAACCATCCCTGCCAGCAAGAGAGAACTTTGGAGAACTTGGATGCAGGCAGAGCAATACGGGAGATCCAGGTGAAAGTGAATTTATGATCTTTAACTCAATGGACTTTGCGGAGTTTGAAAGTGAAAGTGCGTAGCAGGCAATAGTGGGTGAAAATGGCGGTTAAATCTTCTAAAGTTCTTAGAAGCGCAGGGGCTTCTCTGGTGCAGCAGTCTTCGTTACAAGCTTTATTGCCCCCTGCACCTGCACCTGCACCAACTCTTACAGTTAAAGACTTGCAGAATGTGATGCAAGAGGTTATGGAAAAGCAATCGCAACAATTAGCTGAGATTTTGGATGAAAAGGTGGATGAGAAGTTAACAGAAAAATTAGCTGAGATTATGGATGAAAAGCTGGATGAGAAGTTAACAGAAATAAGGGCAGACATCTTACTTGCATTTCAAGGCATGGCTATATGTATTGAGCGTTTGGATGAAAGAGTGGAAGATCTCAACCAAAATAATATCAGATTAGATGCAAAAATGTCAGAGACTGAGAATGTGGTGGAGAAAATTGATAGTGATTTTACCTTGGTACAGTATCATGAGATGGAGTTTGCTGTGAGAATCAGAGGCTTAAAAGAGGATCCTAAAGAAAATTTGAAGAAAATAGTTTCTGAGGCTTTGGAAGGGGTGCTGGCGTGACCAGCAGATGCAATTATGGAAGATATAGACAAAATTTTCCGTGTTAATTCGTGGATTGCAAGACAAAGGAAATTACCCAGAGATGTGGTGGTTTATTTTACAAAGAGAGCAATTAGAAATGAGGTCATTCAAGCCTCTTACAATACTAAATTTGCAATTGCTGAGCAAGAAGTCTTGGTTTTAAAAGAGATTCCTCCAAAAATCCTAAGGAGAAGGAAGGAATTTGCCTTTTTGGCACAAGAATTAAGGCAGGGGTGTCAAACTCAATTTCATTGAGGGCCGCATAAGCATTGCGGTTGCCCTCAAGGGGCCGGGTGGGTAGGGCCAGGGTGGGCGTGGCCTGATGGGTGGGCATGGCTAGAGGGCGTATGGCCTACTGGGTGGGCGTGGCCAGCTCTACATCATTCGCATCAAGGGTGCCTATGGGGGCCTGGGCAGGAGTGGGACAGATCTGAGGGTCTCTGGCAGAGGGAGGGTCTCTGGGCCAGGGCCAAGGCAGTGGGGGCCATTCCCTCCCT
The DNA here is from genome assembly GCF_947247035.1 of Vipera ursinii. Classification (NCBI taxonomy): domain Eukaryota; kingdom Metazoa; phylum Chordata; class Lepidosauria; order Squamata; family Viperidae; genus Vipera; species Vipera ursinii. Next base: position 105,998,203 of record NC_139516.1, on the reverse strand, counting down.
GTTTCCAGGATGGCTTCGCGGGCCACAAGAAACCACTTCGCGGGCCGGATCTGGCCCCCGGGCCTTGTGTTTGACATGTCTGAATTAAGGCAACGTGATATTAAGTTCAGATGGGAGATACCAGTGGGTATGGTGGTGATGCATGAAGGTACGAGACATCGTCTTACTACAGTGTTGCAGGCACATGATTTTTATAGTAATGTTTTAAAAGCAACCCCCATACCACTTTTGGAATCTACAAAGAAGAATGGCAAGGGAGAGCCTCAATTACACAGTGAGAACTTACAAGGTGCTGAAGGATAGATGAGAAAGCTACAGGAGTGGATCAAATTTCAGTATCATCGGAAGAGGCCAGAGACCAGAGGATGACCCGTGCTGCTTCGAGACGAATGAGACGAGAGCAAGAACAAGACCAGCAGAAAGTCATGGGACCTCCAAAACTTACCTATAGTGAAGCTGTGGGAGGGGCGCGACCTAAGAAAGTACAGGTGATCCTGGAAGAAGCACTCCAAAAGCTTCGGGTCGCGAAGGATGGCGACAAAGTTTCTAACTTGGAATGTTAATGGTTTAAATTCACCGCAGAAGAGAAAGAAAGTTTTTCAATATTTAAAACAATTTAAGAATGATGTTATTTGTTTACAAGAAACACATATTAGAGTTACGGATCAAAAGTACTTATTAAATTCAAGACTGGGTACACAATTTATTGCCTCTGCAACGGACAAGAAAAATGGAGTGGTTGTTTATGTTAAGAATACCTTGACAGCGGAGTTAATTGAAGCAGATAAACAAGGAAGATATGTTATAATTGAACTGTTAATAGAAGGCAAGAAAACATTTCTGTTTGGATTATATGCTGCTAATCAACAACAAGCAGACTTTTATAGTTCACTACACAGCAAGATTACTCAGTGGGATTATAAATCTTTTATTTTTATGGGAGACTGGAACGGTGTTTTGGATGTACAAATGGACAAGAGAGGTTCTTTTAAAAGTGTTCCAAGTCATGCTAAACTGCCTAAATCCTTTTTTGAAATGAAGGATGATTTGGAACTGCGAGATATTTGGAGAGAAAGAAATCTGCAAGAAAAGGACTATACTTTTTTTCCGATAGACATCAATCTTTTTCTAGGATTGACTTTATACTAATTACCAATGATTTCTTTTCCAGGATTAAGAAGATTAAGATTTTTCCAAGAACTATGTCTGATCATAGTCCAGTCTGGCTAGAGATAGACAAGGATAACAGAGATAGGCGCTCCTGGCGTCTAAATGAGAACCTAAATGAGAAATCAGGAAAATGTGGAAGAATGTAAAAAACAGATGAAGGATTTTTTTGAAATTAATATGCATAAGGGTACTTCTATTGAAATGGTCTGGGATGCTAGTAAAGCTTATATGAGAGGTGTGTTAATATATTTGAATAACAAATATAGACGTAATCTGGAACTTAGGAGGAAGGAATTAGAGAATGAAATTAGGGAAAAAGAAAAGGCTTTAATTTTGTATCCATCGGATGTGAAGATTAAAGAGGCAATTAATTTATTAAGGGGACAGTTTGACAAGTTGATGGCTGATCAAGTGGCAACTAATCTACGGTATGCTAGACATAATACTTTTTGCAATGCCAATAAACCAGGTAGATGGTTAGCTTATTTGTTAAGGAAGAAGCAAAGGGCTTCTAATATAGATAGAATAGAACATAAGGGTAAGGTAGTGTATCAGCAGAGTCTTATTAAGAAAACTTTTGTTGATTTTTACTCTAAGTTATATGCTAGAGATAAGATTAGCGAGGCAGATATTGATGTATATTTGATGAATGCTAATATTCCTGTTCTTACACAAGAACAAAAGGAAGAGATGAATCAATTGATAACTGAGGAAGAAATTCTTCTAGCAATTAAACAATTGAAAGTGGGCAAGGCGCCAGGGATGGATGGGCTAACTGCTGTGTATTATAAAAATTTACAGTTAGAGATGGTAAAGCCATTAAGGGAATTGTTTCAGACAATTCAAATGGGAGGAGGGGTGCCTCCGTCTTGCAAAACTGCTTTTATTTCTTTGATTCCGAAGGAAGATCAGGATGTCACCCAAGCAAAAAATTATAGACCAATATCACTTTTGAATATGGACTACAAGATATTTGCTAAGGTTTTAGCTAACAGATTAATGAGGGTACTGCAACAAGTAATTCATGGTGACCAAACTGGGTTTATAAGTGGTAGACAAATGAACAACAACGTGAGGCATATAGTTGATTTGTTGGAATTTCTGGAAAGAAACAATCAGATACCTGCAGCGTTGATCTTTTTGGATGCTGAAAAAGCCTTTGATCAATTGGATTGGCAATTTTTGTTGAAAGTATTAGATAAAATGAATTTTGGGGATAAATTCTTACAACCAATTAGGGCACTATATCAAAAGCAAACAGCCCGTATAATAGTAAATAATAGTCTGATCGAAGTATGTAACATTGAAAAGGGCACAAGGCAGGGGTGCCCGTTGTCACCTTTACTATTTGTTTTAACATTGGAGATATTACTGATTAAAATACGGGATTCGGAAAAAATTAGGGGAATTCAAATAAGAGATCAGGATTATAGACTGAGGGTGTTTGCAGACGATCTGGTTGTTACGGTGACCCAGCCAGAAAATTCTGTTGTAGAATTGATGGAGATAATAATGCAATATGGGAAGGTTTCTGGATTTAAGGTTAACATACAAAAAACTAAAATGTTGTCTAAGAATATGACAGTATCACAAAAGGCTGCTTTAGAAGGGTTAACGGGATTTGAAATTGTCAAAAGGGTTAAATATTTGGGGGTATATTTATCACCCTCAAATGCAAAGCTATATAAAAATAATTATGAAAAGCTATGGGGAAAAGTTCAAACAGAATTGGATAGTTGGGAAAAACTACAATTGTCTTTATTGGGAAGAATTGCAGCAGTGAAAATGAATGTTTTGCCGAAATTTCTATTTTTATTTCAAATGATACCTATTCTTAAAAAGGATTCAAACTTGGAGGAATGGCAAAAGGGTATTAATAAATTTGTCTGGGCAGGGAAAAGGCCACGAGTTAAATTTAAGATTGCAGGATACGCGTGAGAGAGGTGGTCTTAAAATGCCTAATCTTAAACTATACTATGAAGCTGCTGCTTTGTCAGCGACAAGTGATTGGATTAATTTAACACAAGTGAGATTATTAAATCTTGAAGGTCATGATTTGCTATTTGGTTGGCATGCATACCTATTGTATGATAAGAAGGTGGATAATGCGTTCAAGGTGCATATTTTAAGACATGCTCTGTTGCGAGTTTGGAAAAAGTATAGACATAAGCTAAATTATAAGATACCTTTATGGGCAATACCGAAACATGCAATAGAAAATATAAGTGTTGGGTTTAAACATGATGTGACTACATATAAGGAAATTTTAAGTTTGGAAAGGAATGTATGGTATTTGAAGTTGTATAGCACCGGCCCCCTCGGAAACGACTAGCACGCATGTGTGGGGGAACCTTTACCTTACCTTTACCTTAATATCTTATGAGAAGGAAAGATTGTTCAAACTTGGTTTCAGTATGGGCAATTACAGGCCAGGTGGAAAGAAGATCAGAAAATTGGCTTTTTGACTTCTGGTGGCGACGCGACGCTGAAGACAGCCATTTCTAGGCTGTCTGCTCCGCGGCTTTGTAGAACGGCCGAAAACAGCGCCAATCAGCTGTTTTGGTGGTTTGGAAGCCCCCTCCTTGGGAGAAGAGGAGGGGGTGAGTACCCAGGTAGGGGTTGAGCTCTCCGGAGCTGCCTGAGCTTAAAGTTCAGGTGGCTGAAGGATCGAGCCCCCCCAAAGCCTGGGTTTGCTCCAGGCTGCGCAGCGTTTCTGCTCCGTGCTTTTGGGAGCAGAACAAGGCTTTAGCAACCACCCCTGCCAGCAGGAAAGGATTTTGGAGTGCGAAGATGCAGGCAGAGCGATACAAGAGATCAAGGTGAAAGTGGACTTTTGTTCTTTAGCTCAACGGATTTTATAGACTCTGAAAGTGAAAGTGCGTAGCAAGTAAAAGTAGGGGGAAATGGCGGCTAAATCTTCCAAAGTTCTCAGGAGCGTGGGGGCTTCCCCGGTGCAGCAGTCCTCGTTGCAAGCTTTATTGCCTCCTGCACCTGCTCCAGCACTGACAGTTAAAGACTTGCAGGATGCTTTGGAAAAGCACTCACAACAAATAGCAGATATTATAGATGAAAAGCTGGATGACAAGCTGCCAGAAAAGTTAGCTGAAGTTATGGATGAAAAGCTGGAGGAGAAGTTCACAGAAATGAGGGCAGACATCTTGCTTGCACTTCAAGGTATGGCTTTATGTATTGAACGCTTGGACGAAAGAGTGGAAGATCTTAGCCAAAATAATTCCAGATTAGAAGCAAAAATGTTAGAGACTGAAAATGTGGTGGATAAAATTGACAGCGACTTGACCTTGGTCCAGTACCATGAGATGGAGTTTGCTATCAGGATCAGAGGCTTAAAAGAGAATCCTAAAGAAAATTTGAAGCAAATAGTCTCTGAGGCTTTGGAAGGGGTACTGGGACAGTCAGCAGCTGATATCGTGGGAAACATAGATAAAATCTTTCGTGTGAATTCATGGATTGCAAGGCAAAGGAAGTTACCTAGAGATGTGGTTGTTTATTTTACAAAGAGAGCAATCAGGAATAAAGTCATCCAAGTTTCTTATAATACTAAGCTTGTGGTTGCTGAATAAGAAGTTTTGGTTCTAAAAGAGATCCCTCCAAGAATCTTAAGGAGAAGGAAAGACTTTGTTTATTTGGCACAAGAACTTAGGAGACGTGATATCAAGTTTAGATGGGAGATACCAGTGGGTATGGTGGTGATGCATGAAGGCACGAGACATCGTCTTATTACAGTGATGCAGGCACGTGATTTCTATAGCAATGTTTTAAAAGCAATCCCCTTACCACTTTTGGAATCTACAAAGAAGAATGGCGAGGGAAAGCCTCAAGATGCTGAAGGAACAACGCAGCCAGATGAGAAAGCTACAGGAGTGGATCAAATTACAGTTTCATCGGAAGATGCCAGAGACCAGAGGATGACGCGTGCTGCTTTGAGACGAGCGAGACGAGAGCAAGAACAGGACCAGCAGAAAGTTATGGAACCCCCAAAGCGTACCTATAGTGAAGCTGTGGGAGGGGCGCGGCCTAAGGAAGTTAAGGGACTCCTGGAAGACGCGCTCCAAAAGCTTCGGGTCGCTAAGGATGGCGACTAAGTTTTTAACTTGGAATGGCAATTGTTTAAACTCACCACAGAAGAGAAAGAAAATTTTTCAATATTTAAAACAATTTAAGACTGATGTTATTTGCTTGCAAGAAACACATATTAGGGCTATGGACCAAAAGTACTTATTGAACTCTAGATTGGGTGCACAATTTATTGCTTCTGCAATGAATAAGAAGAATGGAGTGGTTATTTATGTCAAGAATACTATGACAGCGGAGTTAATAGAAGCAGATAAACAAGGAAGATATGTTATAATAGATTTGTTGCTAGAAGGCAAAAAAACGCTTTTGGTTGGACTGTATGCTCCTAATCAACAACAAGCTGATTTTTATAGTTTATTACACAGCAAGATCACTCAGTTGGATTATAAATTTTTTATTTTTATGGGAGATTGGAATGGCATCTTGGATGTACAACTGGACAAGTGTAGTTCTTTTAGGCGTACCCCAAGTCACGCTAGATTGCCTAAATCTTTTTTTGAGATAAAGGATGATTTGGAGTTGTGAGACATTTGGAGAGAAAGCCATTTACAAGAAAAGGATTATACTTTTTTTTCTGATAGACATCAATCTTTTTCCAGGATTGACTTTATACTAACGACTAATGATTTTTTTTCTAGGATCAAGAAGATAAAGATTTGTCCAAGAACTATGTCTGATCATAGTCCAGTCTGGTTAGAGATTGATAAGGACAATAGAGATAGGCGCTCTTGGCGTCTAAATGAGAACTTGTTTAGAAATCAGGGAAACGTGGAAGAATGTAAAAAACAGATGAAGGTCTTTTTTGAAACTAACATGAATAAGGGTACTTCTATGGATATGGTTTGGGATGCTAGCAAAGCATATATGAGAGGGGTGTTAATATATATGAACAACAAATGCAGACATAATTTGGAATTTAGGAGGAAAGAATTAGAGAATGAAATTAGGGAAAAAGAAAAGGCCCTAATTTTGAATCCATCGGATGTGAAGATTAAAGAGGTTATTAATTTGTTAAGAGGACAGTTTGACAAGTTGATGGCTGATCAGGTGGCAATTAACTTACGGTTTGCTAGGCATAATACTTTTTGTAATGCCAATAAACCAGGTAGATGGTTAGCTTACATGTTAAGGAAGAAGCAAAGGGCTTCTAATATAGATAAAATAGAACATAAGGGTAAGGTTGTGTATCAACAGGATCTTATTAAGGAAGCTTTTGTGGACTTTTATTCTAAATTATATGCTAAAGATAAGATTAATGAAGCAGATATTGATGCATATTTGAGGAATGCTAATATCCCGGTTCTTACACAAGAACAAAAGGAAGAGATTAATCAATTGATAACTGAGGAAGAAATTCTTCTAGCAATTAAACAATTGAAGGTGGATAAAGCACCAGGCACGGATGGATTGACTGCGGTGTATTATAAAAACTTACAATTGGAGATGATAAAGCCATTAAGGGAATTGTTTCAGACAATTCAAAGGGGAGGAGGGGTGCCTCCGTCTTGGAGAACTGCTTTTATTTCTCTGATTCCCAAGGAAGATCAGGATGTCACTCAAGTAAGAAATTACAGACCAATATCACTTTTGAATACGGACTACAAGATATTTGCTAAGGTTTTAGCTAACAGATTGATGAGGGTATTGCAACAGATAATTCATGGTGATCAAACTGGGTTTATTAGTGGCAGACAAATGAAAAATAATGTGAGGCATATAGTAGACTTGTTGGAATTTTTGGAAAGGAACAACCAGATCCCTGCAGCGCTGATCTTTCTGGACGCTGAAAAAGCCTTTGATCACCTGGATTGGCAATTTTTGATGAAAGTATTAGATAAAATGAATTTTGGGGATAAATTTCTACAACCAATTAGGGCATTATATCAAAAACAAACAGCCCGAATAATAGTAAATAACAGTTTGACTGAAGTATGTAATATTGAAAAGGGCACAAGGCAAGGGTGTCCATTATCACCTTTATTATTTGTTTTAACATTGGAGATATTATTGATTAAAATACGGAACTTGGAAAAAATTAAGGGAATTCAAATAAGAGATCAGGATTACAGATTGAGGGCGTTTGCAGACGATCTGGTTGTTACAGTGACCCAGCCAGAAAATTCTGTTGTGGACCTGATGGAGATAATAATGCAATATGGGAAGGTTTCTGGATTTAAGGTTAATATACAAAAAACTAAAATATTGGCTAAAAACATGACAGTATTGCAAAAGGCCCTTTTAGAAGGGTTAACTGGATTTGAGATTGTTAAAAGGGTTAAATATTTGGGGGTGTAATTGTCACCCTCAAATGCAAAGTTATATAAAAATAATTATGAAAAGTTATGGGGAAAAGTTCAAAAAGAATTGGAGAGCTGGAAAAAATTACAATTGTCTTTATTGGGAAGAATTGCAGCAGTGAAAATAAATGTTTTGCCGAAATTTTTATTTTTATTTCAAATGATACCTATTCTTAAAAAGGACTCAAATTTGGAGGAATGGCAAAAGGGTATTAATAAATTTGTCTGGGCAGAGAAAAGGCCACGAGTTAAATTTAAGATTATGCAGGATACGCGTGAGAGAGGTGGTCTTAAAATGCCTAATCTTAAACTATACTATGAAGCTGCTGCTTTGTCAGCGATAAGTGATTGGATTAATTTAACACAAGTGAGATTATTAAATCTTGAAGGCCACGACTTGTTATTTGGTTGGCATGCATATTTATTGTATGATAAGAAGGTAGATAATGTGTTTAAGGTGCATATTTTAAGACATGCTTTGTTGAGAGTTTGGAAAAAGTATAGACATAAGTTAAATTACAAGATACCTTTATGGGCAATACCGAAACACGCAATAGAAAACATAAATGTTGGGTTCAAACATGATGTGATTACATATAAGGAAATCCTAAGTTTGGAGAGGAACGTATGGTGTTTGAAGCCGTATAATTTTCTACGAGAAAAGAAGATTGTTCAAACCTGGTTTCAATATGGGCAACTACGGGCCAGGTGGAAAGAAGATCAGAAAATTGGTTTTTCAATGACTGATGAAAATCTGGTAAAGCAAATTAGAAATCAGGGTCCAGCACATATCAAACGGATATATCTTGCATTGATAGAAATAGACTCAGAAACAGAACTTGTTAAAGATTGCATGATAAAGTGGGCTCAGAATATTCAAGAAGTTATTACAATGAATACTTGGGAAAAGATCTGGGTGAGAAACGTAAAATTTACGCAAGCTCAAAATTTAAGAGAGAACTTTTATAAAATGTTTTATAGGTGGCATTTAGATCCTAAAAAGCTTGCAAATATGTATCCGAACTATCAACCTAAATGTTGGAGATGTGGTGGCGAAGACGCAACGTACTTTCATATATGGTGGACCTGTAAAAAGGTTAAAGCTTTTTGGATTAAAATCTGGTGGAATATGCAGAAGATATTTAAGAAAAGGATAAAGTTTTGTCTGCAAATGTTTTTACTGGGCATAATTACTGATACTACTGTTGTGGGCACTAAGTTTATGTTGAACTTAATTACGGCAGCAAGACTTTTAGTAGGTCAATATTGGAAGAAGGAGGAACTGCCGACTATAGAAGAATGGACTTTAAAAGTTTCTGACCTGGCGGAAATGGCAAAGATATCGGCGTACTTGAAAGACCATTCGCAACAATGTTATATTACAGAGTGGAAAAAATGGATTGATTACATCCAGAATAAATATGGGACTAAAAAGTTTCATTTAACATTTGCATAAGTTTTGATGTGATATAAGTATTGCTTGTAGTCATTTTATATGAGCTAGAGTGCGATAGACTTAATAGCTTATTGTTGTTAGCATATGGTTGTTTATGATTGTTTTTACTTTTATACCTTGTATTTAGCTCTGGGAAGTCGGGGACGGGGAGGGGGGAAGGGGAGGGGGGGAGGGCCGGAAAGGGTTGGGTAGGGGGTGGGGGGAGGGGTTGTTAAAGATAAAATGTATTGAAAAACTTTTCAATTAAAAAAAAAGAAAATTGGCTTTTCAATGACTGATGAAAATCTGGTAAAGCAAATTAGAGATCAAGGTCAAGCACATATTAAAAGGATATATCTTGCACTGATAGACATTGATTCAGAGACAGAACTTGTTAAAGACTGTATGATAAAGTGGGCTCAGAATTTTCAAGAAGTCATTACAATGGATACTTGGGAAAAGATTTGGGTGAGAAATGTAAAATTTACGCAAGCTCAAAATTTAAGAGAGAACTTTTATAAAATGTTTTATAGGTGGCATTTAGATCCTAAAAAACTAGCAAGTATGTATCCGAACTGCCAGCCTAAATGTTGGAGGTGTGGTGGTGAAGATGCAACGTATTTTCATATGTGGTGGACCTGTAAAAAGGTTAAAGCATTTTGGATTAAAATTTGGTGCACTATGCAGAAGATATTTAAGAAAAGGATAAAGTTTTGTCCGCAATTGTTTTTACTGGGCATTACTACTGACACTACTGTTGTGGACACTAAGTTGATGTTGAATTTAATTACGGCAGCAAGACTTTTAGTAGGTCAATATTGGAAGAAGGAAGAACTGCCGACCATAGAAGAATGGACTTTAAAAGTTTCCAACCTGGCGGAAATGGCAAAGATCTCAGCGTACTTGAAAGACCATTCGCAACAGAGATATATTGTGGAGTGGAAAAAAATGGATTTATTACATCCAGAATAAATATGGGACTAAAAAGTTTCACTTAGCATTTGAATAAGTATTGATGTGATATTTATATTGCTTGTAGTTATTTTATAAGAGTTAAAGTGCGACAGATTTAATAGTTATTGTTGTTTGCATATGGTAGATTATGATTGTTTTTACTGTTATACCTTGTATTTAGCTCTGGGAAGTCAGGGAGGGTGGAGGGGGAGGGAGGGAGGTGTAGGGGAGGGTTGGGTTAGAGGGGAGGGGGTTGGGAGGGGTTTTGTTTTGTTTTGTTAAAAATAAAATGTACTGTAAAAGTTTTCAATAAAAAAACAGTTCGCTTAGTGACTGTTCGAAGTAACAATGGCACTGAAAAAAGTGCCCCCAAGCCACAGCTGAACAAGACACCTGCCTGCCCACCTGGCAGTACTCTTCCTCCTGTCTGAGGTTTTCATTGTTGTGAGCATTTCTGTTGAGGATTGGCAGCGGGGGGGGTATGTTTGTTTTTTATTCCCCCCATCTGCTGAGTGGTTGCAATAAGTTTTGGTCACTTCACATGACCCTGGGACACTGTGACCATCGTAAATATGAATCAGTTGCCAAGCATCTGAATGTAAATCACAAGACCCTGGAGATGCTGCAACATTCCAGCTGATCGGCACTTCTTCTGGGCTCAGCTGGAGCCTGGCACTGATCCTGGTGCTTCCGCTGAGCCCTGACAGCCCTGCAGCTCCAGCCATCTCTCGCTCAGGCTTGTGCGGTGCTGCCACTGGTTCAGCTCATTCCCCTCCCCCACTACCACTTTTCTAGGATGGTCGCATACCAACTGCCAGGTGCCAATGTACCACAGGTGGTACCCGTACCACTGGTTGAAAAGCCCTGGTCTAGCTGTCAAACTCACAATCTCACATGATGTGTCGTGACATATAGTGACTTTTTCCATTACCGGCAATGGGGTGGACATGGTTTTGCTAAGATGCATCCAGCCCACAGGCCGGCAGTTTGATACCCTTGATCTAGGACAACTCGCCACAGCCATTTCGCTGCAGCCAATAACATGCCTTTCATGTTTATATTTTTGGAAAAATATGGGAAGCTCAGAAGTGCCACCTTGCTGAATCATCTTTAAATGTTGTTGGGCCTAAAACAGATTCAATAAGCCAGGGGTGTCAAACTCAATTTCATTGAGGGCCACATCAGCATTGTGGTTGCCCTCAGGGGGGCTGGCTGGGTGTGGGCAGGGTGGGCGTGGCCTACTGGGTGGGCGTGGCCAGCACTACATCATTTGTGCCTATGGGGTCTTGGGCAGGAGTGGGACAGATCTGAGGGTCTCTGGCACCTATAGCACTAAGCCCAGCCCCACTTCCCCAAGGGGGTGCCCAGCTGCATTTACCTCCTCCTCAAGGCTGCTGCTGCTGTGCTTGCTCTCCTTAGCCAGGTTGCTCATGATGGGTACGAGGGCAAAATCAAGAGGGAGGCCCATTCCCTCTCCATGTGAGGAGACCTGGCTTTGTATCCAAAGCTTCCTTAGCAATAGGGAGACCCCCCAGCATAGGCCAGGAGGAGGGGGCAAGGGGATGGTGAAAGGGCAGCAGGGCAGGACTAAGGTAGGACTTCCCTCAGACCTCCCCTCTCCTTCCTTCCTTCCAAAGAACAGAGTGGTGGGGAAATATTTGAGATGAGGGAGGGAGAAAAACAGGCAAGAAACACAGCTGGGGAAGTGTTATCCTTCGTGAGGAATGAAGAAATGCACCATTGCCTGGAAATGGCCAGCACATGGCCCTCGCCTACTTCACATATCCGGCTTGGTGGGCTCTATGGGAGGGGATGCCATGAGCAGCGTGAGAGTTGATGTTACATGCGCAATGCTGCCCAGCCCCTAGCCTGCCCGGTTTTTGCAGGTAGTGGGGTGCTCTACTCAAAGTGTCAAGAGGCTGAGCCGGATGGCATGAATCTGAAGAGAAGCACAATGCTGCCCAACCCCTAGCCTGCCCGAAGTAGGCAGGGCCATGTGCTGGCCACTTCCAGGCGATAATGCATTTCTTCATTCTTCACAAAGGGTGATAACCTCCCCACCGTGCACCCAGGGGGGAGTGCCAATGTGGCAGGGGCCGTTCCCTCACTGTTTCCAGATGGCCTTCTGGAACTAAGACTGAATGTATTTCAGCATAGATGACCACCACAAAATTGTACATTGGCTCCTGGCCAGCCTGGGCCGGGGCCAAGACAGCAGGGGCCGTTCCCTTACTGTTTCCAGGATGGCTTTGCGGGCCACATGAAACCACTTCGCGGGCTGCATCTGGCCCCCGGGCCTTGTGTTTGACATGTCTGCAATAAGCTTTCATGAGAAACAAAAATGTGAGGTGATTTGAACCATGTAGTTCATTCAATAAAATAACTACTTGCCCAGAAAAAGACGAAAAGGAAATAAGGATGAAAGGAAGTATACTGAAGGAGGTAAAGCAAGGGACAGAAATGGCAGGGAACATTCTAGTAGGTTGGTATTACTGATATCTCTCATGGTGGCCATTTTGGGAAGAATTCCCAAAATATGTTCTCAAAATTCCTAGGATGTTCATTAGCCTTAAAAGGATAGGTACAGATGCTAGTCTAGATGCTGAAATGTAGTTTTAGAATCCTCTTTGAATTGGTTCAAAAGTTTCTGTTTTAACACAGTATTGATATTTATTCATTTAAAATGTGGAATCGTAATCTGTAGGCAAACTAATTTGGACTGTAAACATATAGAGGACCAAAAAATAAAAAATAAAAGCCATTTGGGAGCCTGAATTTGAGTTACAGTTTATCAGAGAGAAATGTATTTTTATAACTACACTCAGCAAATTCGAGTGACACTATGTCATAGAGTTAATGGACCTTGAAATAGACAGAATTTAAGGAACTTAACTATATAGCACCACATTTTGTTGACTGTGTCTGGATTTATTTGTGTTTTCAGTTCAGCTAAATAGATTGTAGAAATTCCAGTTTGCAGGTTCAAATAATGTTATCTCTCTTTGATCACAAATGGATATTGTATTATTGTGGGCTCTGATGTAATGCACATTTCATCATTTTGCCTATTATCCTACAGAGATGATTCCTTTCCTATCTGGAATCAGAATTTATTTCTAGAATAATATTTTGGAGAGTTTTTTTTAAAAAAACAACAATTATACTATAGTTGTTTTAAACAAAACAGAAATATTCACCTTAATAAAAGTAATCACCACTTATCAATTTATGTTATAGGGAAAATACTCCCCCCCCTCAAATGATGTTCCAACTTTGGCATGTTCGAGATTACAGCAGTAATTTTTGTGAAGTATATTTGCAGCCATTTAAAAGATAGAAAAATGTGGGTTAGACAGCATCACCACCAGATGGATTCATAGCTGGCTGACCGGTCGTACTTAGTGTGTAGTCCTCAATGGAATTGCATCTACATGGAGGGAAGTGTCTAGTGGGCTGCCCCAGGGCTCTGTTCTAGCCCCAGTGCTCTTCAACATCTTCATCAATGATTTGAATGAGAGGATAGATGGGGAACTCATCAAATTTGCAGACAACACCAAGCTGGCAGGAATAGCCAACAGTCCAGAAGATAGGCTTAATATACAGGAGGATCTGGACAGACTTGAACACTGGGCACTATCTAACAAAATGAAATTCAATGATAAAAAAGTAAGGTTCTACATTTAGGCAAGAAAAACCAAATGTATAGGTACAGTATAGGTAGTACCTTGCTCAATAGTAGCAACTGTGAGAGGGATCTTGGAGTCCTAGTAGACAATCACTTAGATATGAGCCAGCAGTGTGCTGCAGCTGCCAAAAAAGCCAACACAGTCTTAGGCTGCATTAACAGAGGGATAGAATCAAGATCACATGAAGTATTAATACCACTTTACAATGCCTTGGTAAGGCCACACTTGGAATACTACATCCAGTTTTGGTCACCACGATGTAAAAAAGATGTTGAGACTCTAGAAAGAGTACAGAGAAGAGCAACAAAGATGATTAGATGACTGGAGGCTAAATCATATACAGTAAAGAATGGTTGCTGGAATTGGGTATGTCTAGTTTAATGAAGAGAAGGACGAGGGGGGACATGATAACTGTTATGTATTGGGCTTGTGGTGTTACACCATGTGCATTGCTGAAGGAGCTAACGGCTCTCCAGAAACCCAGACAGGCCGTCTCCAGTCCTGCAATTGGTCAGCCCCAGGCGGCAAGCATAGGCTCAAATCTATTGGCTGCCACCTAGGGGCTAGGCTATATATTGTGGCTGGTTGTGGCCCAAGCTTCAGTACAGTTCCAGCAAGAATAAAAGAATGAGTTTTCCTGTACTCAGCCTTGTGTCATCATTCCTGCTCACCAGAGCCCATGACTTAACAATGGCGACAAGGGTGGGATCCTGCTTCGCCGTTTAAAGGGCTGAAGTCAATGAGGGGTCGGCAGTACACGCTGGAGGGAAGAGGCATTTCCCCCCCTCTCTAGGCCGGCTAGTAAGCCACGCTAGTGGCCACGTGCTCAGAGGACGCATTCCCTGAGCCTAGAAGCAGGATCCGAAGAACGCAGGAATCTAAGGTAGATGCCGAAGGTCGGGAAACTAAGAGAGTTTGATGTGAAGCATCCAGAAGAATGGCCATCTTACCTCTCACAAGTAGAGAACTATCTAAGAGCAAATCAAAGTGCAGAGGAAGGCCTAAAGGCCACCACGTTGCTTTGTGTGTGCGGTCCAGCAACTTTCGACCTAGCAGACAACCTTTTCGCGCCGACGCCCATCGAAGCAGACCTTAAGAAGAAGCTGACCAGGCACTTCCAGCCCAAGATGTCGGAGATGGCATGGCATTTCAAATTCGACCAAAGAGTGCAGCTACCCGGGGAGACAGCTTCAGAGTTTATCGCGGGCCTAAGGCAGGCTGCACGCCTTTGCAAGTTCACGAATCTAGAAAAACCACTAAGAGACCAGCTCGTTTGTGGCCTTCGGGACAGAACCCTTCAGCAGAGACTGTTTGCTAGACCCAATCTCACATTCTCCGAGGCACAGGACGAGGTCATGGCCGACGAAGCTGCCGGGGGTGCAGTGCAGACAGTGCAGCCCACCAAACCTTCAAAGATTGAAGATTCTGTCCATCTTGAGGTTGCCAAATGCGTTGGAGAATCATCAGAAGATGAAGAACCTGACATCAACAAGCTCCAAATGCAACTAAATGCACAAAATCATGGCAACCACCAGCGCGAGAACGATTACAAGGCAGTTCTCTTACCTAGATGCAAGGGATGCAGAGGCAAGTATCTTTGCGCCAATTGCAGATTTTTTTCGGCCACGTGTAGAGCTTGCAGAAGGACTGGTAACATCACAGTGGTTTGCAGAGCCCGCCAGAGAGACAGGCCACCCAAACACCAGTCGGAGGAACCAACTAAGAGAGGTACTGGGGCCTAGGGTCCAGTTAGTGTGGGGTTCTTCAGAAGCCAGAGAAGCATTTGCCGCGCCGGGGCTCAATGCCCCCTAAAGCCTAAACTTAAGCTCTTGGTAGAGCTACAAGGAGTTCCATGTAAAATGGAGTTGGACTCCAGCTCTGCAGTCTCGATCATTTCACAAGACACATTTGACTTTGTGTGTAGGCGCAGTAACAATTGGGCTAAACTAAGACCCTCAGATATCATTTTAACGGATTTTCAGAACGCTCACGTTAAAGTTAAGGGTGAAGCCACATTACTGGTAAAATTTAAAGGGTTGTGGGGCACCTGGATGTAATAGTAGTAGGGGGCCAAAGAACGAGTCTTATTGGACTTGATTGGTTTGATGCTTTAGGTATTCAGATTACTGGCATAAACCGAACACAAACTGCAGACCTCATGACTGTTTGCAAAGAATATGCAGATGTTTTTGATTCAACCCTGGGGACATACACTGGCCTGCCAATTTCTTTTAAATTAGATCCTAACATTGTTCCAATTAGGGTTAAACCTCGTAGGGTCCCCTTTGCCTTAAAGCACAAAATTGATTCTGAAATCGATAAGCTTGTAGAACAGGGCGTGTTACAGCCTGTTGATGGGGTGGAGTGGGAAACTCCTATTGTCACCCCACTGAAGTCCAATGGAGAAGTTCGCATTTGCGCTGATTATAAATGCACATTAAATAAGGCCCTCAAACAACATGCTTACCCGGTTCCTGTAGTCAACCATATTTTAGCCTGTTTGCAAGGGGCAACCATTTTTGCTAAACTTGATTAAGCACAGGCTTATCAGCAATTGCCGGTTGACAAGGTCACAGCTGTGGCTCAAACAATCGTGACTCACAGAGGGGCATTCAAAGTCAAATGCTTATAGTTTGGAGTCAGTGTTGTACCAGGTATTTTCCAAGGGATTATGGAACATACACTTAAGGGTATTCAGGGCATCTGCCCTTATTTTGATGATGTTCTTATTGCTGGGGAATCCCCAGAAGTGTTGAACAGAAGGCTCAGGGCTGTTTTGCAGAGGCTTCGCGAAGCGGGCCTCAAATTAAAGAAGAACAAATGTAGTATTGGGGTCTCATCAACAGAATTCTTGGGGTTCTGCATTGATGCTAATGGTATTCACCCTGCTGATTCTAAAGTGAAGGCCATCAAAATGGCTCCTAGGCCAAAATC
Organism: Vipera ursinii; assembly: GCF_947247035.1. NCBI lineage: Eukaryota > Metazoa > Chordata > Lepidosauria > Squamata > Viperidae > Vipera > Vipera ursinii. Next base: position 105,981,632 of record NC_139516.1, on the reverse strand, counting down.
AAAAGGAGAGCTGCAAGCATTTTTGGGCCTCCTAAATTTTTATCACACATTCCTACCTCATAAGGCAGCAATAGTAGAGCCCCTCCACAGGCTGCTTGATAAAAAAAAGCCCCTTGGAAATGGACTAACTTACACAAAAAAAGCTTCCAGGATTTGAAAACCCTATTATAAGAAAAGTCCACTGTAACTCATTACATAGTGTCTAAACCTGTATGTCTTGCATGTGATGCATCTCCCTACGGGGTGGGGGCAGTTTTAAGCCACATAGAGAAAAATGGGAAACAGGTTCCTATTGCATTTTACTCTAGGACCTTATCCTCTGGTGAGTGCAACTATGCACAGATTGATAAAGAAGCCTTGGCCATAGTTGCTGGAGTTAAGAAATTTCATGATTATTTATATGGCAGGGATTTCACTGTCTACACTGACCACAAACCTCTGTTGGGATTGTTTACAACAGACAAACAACCCCCCCCCCCATACTATCTCCAAGAATGTTGAGATGGTCTATTTTTTGTCTGCATACAATTTTAAATTAATTCATAAACCAGGGAAGGAAATGGGCTATGCAGATGGCCTCAGCAGACTACCACTGCCACTAATGGATCCTGATCCAGCTCCTGCTGCTAGAATACTGTCCATACAGGACTTACCTGTGTTTCCCCTCCACACAGGGGATATTGCTGCTGAAACTGCCACAGATAAAAGTCTGAGTAGAGTGTTGTCATGGGTATACATGGGCTGGTTGGAAAAAAGTCCAGGCTCTGAATTTCAAAGTTATTTTGTCAGGAGACATGAGCTGTCTGCACATAAGGGCTGCATTTTATGGGGGAACAGAGTCATAATTCCCACTTCATTAAGAAACAGGGTCTTACACTCTTTACATGAAGGCCATCCAGGCATTGTCAGAATGAAAGCTTTAGCTAGAAGCTACCTTTGGTGGCCTGGCCTTGATAAGGCTATAGAGGATCAAGTTCATGGTAGTTATACATGCCAGCAATCTAGGCCTGAAATGTCTCAGGCCTCAGTTCACAGGTGGGAGGAAATGCACAGTTCCTGGTCTAGGATTCACATACACTATGCTGGGCCATTTCAGTGGCAGCTTTTCCTGATAGTAGTGGATAGTCACTCAAAATGGCTAGAAGTAATTCCAGTTTTTAATATGACTACTGCTAGGACCATCCAGGTGCTGAGAAAACTCTTTGCAACACATGGGTTGCCTGATGTCTTAGTTTCTGATAATGGGGCCCAAATCACTGCTGCTGAATTTCAGGCTTTTCTTAGAGCTAACCTCATCAGACATGCAACGTCTGCACTGTTCCATCCTTCTTCGAATGGACAAGCCGAACGCATGGTGAGGACAACAAAGGAGGCACTCAAGCATATTGTCACAGATTGGCAGATTTTTTACTCTGCCAGCATTGTACGCCCTGCACTGCTACAGGTAAGTCCTGCTGAACTACGTTGGGGAAGGCGTTTGATTGCTAAACTGGACAGGTTGTATCCAGACAGAGTGGCATCCTCTTGACCAAAACCCCCGAGGGACTGCACATGGGTGATTGGGTTTGGGCCAGAAACTATGGGCCAGGGAATTTATGGGTTCCTGGTCAAATAACCAAGGCATCTGGACCCCTATCTTATGAAGTGGGGTTGGAGGGAGGGCGACTGGTCAGAAGACACATCGACCAACTCAGGAAAAGGTTTCCCAGAATGGTCACTAAGTGAGGACTGCGGCATAAGTCCCTCCCAAGGTCCTCAAACTGGTAGCCAAGCCAGCCCACACCAGAACCACCAGGGTTTCCCCTTCTCAGCAGAAGTGGAATCTGAGGAAGAACCGGGGAGCACGGAAGTGCAACATGGAACCCCTGACCAAGCAAGCCAGCCAAACCTCAGCAACCACTGTGCCTACTCTGCAGAACAGACTGACTCTGGGGTGGGCCAACCTGGTGAAGACAGCCAGAGCATTTCGATTCCCCTTGACACTGGAGCACAAGGGGACATGGGTCTACCCAGTCCACTGGGTAAGCTGGTAGACCACAAAGTGAGGGGAACTCCAAGACGTTCCTCTAGGCCACACAAGCCTCCTGCGTACCTCACAGACTATATTGTAAAATAAAGTGATATATAGTGTTGTGAAACTTGTACCACTACCTACAGAAACTTGGGTATTTTGAAACTGCCAGTACCGCTTTGTAAGCATGTCCATGAGACGTTGTTTAATCTCATTGTAGTCCTTTTTTTAAAAAAAATAAATCTTTATTTACATTTCGTGTTAAAAACACACCATACACCGACAAAGACAAAAAAACAAAAACATTTACAATATACAAAAAATGAAGAAATCAAAAAATTGAAAACCATTTCAAAAATTTCACATTATATCTACTTCTAAACTAACAATTATATTCCACTCATTAAGTCTCTTATAACCATCCAACTCCAAAGCTTATTCATTAACAAAGACTATATCACTTCATTTTTGACCAACCTCCAAGCCACTCTCATTTCTTTAATCTTTTATCCATCCAAATATACCATTTATTCCATGATAGAAATGCTGGTGTCTCTTCTTTACCCTTCAACCTCTTGGTCAATGTGTCTGCTTCTGCACAATCAAGTATTCTCCTAATTATAACTTCATCCGGCGGGGTATGATTTGCCTTCCAAAATTGAGCATACCCCATCCTTGCCGCCGTTAAGATATGTAAAACCAAATACCATATCTCCTTCTTAATATTTCCAGGCCTGGAGCCAAGCAGATATGTCCCTGGTTTAAGATCAACTAAACACCTGGAGCCTAGCAGCTACATCTCTGGTTTAAGATCAACTAAACACCCTGTGATTTCCTCTATCCATTTTTGGATCCTCATCCAATATCTAACCACTTCCGGACATGTCCACCATAAGTGATAGTATATGCCAATCCCTTTACCACACTTCCAACAATCGGCCGACAATCCGGGGAACATTTTGGAAAGTCTAGCCAGAGAGAGATGCCATCTATAAAGCATTTTGTACATGTTCTCCTTATATGACGTGGAAACCACCAGCCTAGTCCAGCAAATCTCTTCCCATTTCTCAAGTGGAAGTGCATAACCAAAATTCTTCCCCCAGGCAATCATCGCATCTTTTACCACCTCCTCCCCTACTACCCTAGTTAGCAGCAATTTATAACACTTAGATATCATCCCTTTCTTCGGACCCAGCAGAATCTTATCTAATTCCTGCAGATTCAGATAAATACCCCTTCCTTCCTTATCCTTCTTATACCTTGACTGGATCTGCAGGTAGGCCCACCACTCCAATTGAAACCCTTGCTGAGCCAGATCTTGTCGTGTTTTGAGTTCTCCCCTGCTATCTAAAAGTTCTTTGTAAGTTGATCTTCTTCCCTTCTTGAGTAGGGTCGGATGGGTCAAGGCTTCCAAAGTTGATAACCAACACGGAATTTGCACATAGTACTTAGCCCTTGTCTTATCCCAATTCCGAATCAGTATATCCCTTATGTAGTGGCGAGTAAACTGTTTGCTTGGAGGAGTACCTTCCCGCCAAAGAGCTGCATGCCATCCCTGCAGCAAATTAAATCCTTCCAAACTCAACAATCGATTATTCCTTAAACTTATCCATTCCTTGCCCCAAACTAAGAGTGCAGCCTGATAGTAAAGTTCCCAGTTTGGTAGGCCAAGGCCCCCTCTTTCCTTAATTTCTTGCATCATTTTTTCCCCAATCCTGGGCCGTTTCCCCTGCCATACGAATCTAGAAACTACCCCCTCTAACTCTTTTAAAAATTTCAGCAAAAGTTTAACTGGGGAGGGGGGTGGAAAGGGAAAGGGAGAAGAATATAAGAGGGTAACTAGACAGACTACCAAATCTAAGGCCCCACATAAGTAAGGATGTGTCAAGGGGTGAATTTTTTGACACTCAATGTTAATGGTCTCAATGCTCCTATTAAGAAAAAAAATATCAGATTAAGGAAATGTGGAGCTGATGTATTATGCCTTCAAGAAACTCATATTAAGAAAAGCCAAATTAATTTGTTGAGTTACTCTAAACTAGGGAAATTATTTGTAGCATCTGCTGAGGAGAAAAAGAAAGGTGTAGCAATGTATGTCAAGGAGTACTTGTGTCCTAAAGAATTATGGGTGGACCCGGAGGGGAGAAGCCTGATGCTGGAGATAGAAATGGTGGGAAGCAAAGTGTTACTGGTAGGCATATATGCACCTAATAATAATCAGGGAGACTTTTTCCAGAAAATATATTTGAAAATATTAGATCTGGAGTATGAGCAGATGTGTCTCTTGGGGGACTTTAATGCGGTGGTAGATAGGGCTAAGGATTACAAAACAGGGAGGGTTGATTTGAAGAAGAAAAAAGGGAAAGATAGGAGGGTCTTACCCAAAGTATTTAGGGATATGTGTGAAGAATTTGGCCTTAGGGATATATGGCGTGTGATTAACCCAGCCTCTCAATGTTATACCTACTACTCCCCCAGGCATAACTCATGGTCTAGGTTGGATATGGTATGGTTGTCGGATGGGCTGATACCTTATGCAAAAGATGCCATGATTTTGACAAATGAATGGGCGGACCACAACCCGGTGGCTATTACATTGATAAGGGGGAGTAGAGTGAGGAGTAGATGGATGATGAGCCTGGAGACCCTGAAGGATACGGTTTTTGTACAAAAAATTAAACAAGAGATGAGTCTGTTTTTTTTAGAAAATAGGACGGAAGGGATGCCCCTACGAATAGTTTGGGATATGGCTAAAGCTTATTTGAGAGGCTTGATAATAAAACAGATGGCAGTTAAACGTAGGAAGGAGGAGGAAAGTAGGAGGGAAATTGTTGAGCAACTTACTAAGGCAGAGAAGGCTCTCCAGGTAAACCCACAGAAAGTGTACGGGAAGGAGCAGGTGGATTTTTGGAGGCATAAACTCAACCTTGTGGACCAAGAGAAAATAGCACATCAAATTAGAGTGGCGAGGCAGAACTATTTTGAATATGCCAATAAACCAGGGAGATGGCTTAGCTATAGAATAAGGAAAGAGAAGGAAAGTAGAAGAATTGAGCAGTTAGAGGATAAGAGGGGGACACTGATAGGGGATAAAGAAGGGATAGAAAAGATAGCTATTGAGTTTTTATCAAAGCAGTCAATTTAGCCATCTCTGCCAGCTCCATCAACTTCTATAGCCATTCATCCATAGTGGGAATCGAAATGTCCTTCCATTTTTTTTTATTTTTAATTGAAAAGTTTTACAATACATTTTTGAATACAACCCCCCAGCCTCCCCCTTCCCTCTCCCCAACCCCCCCAACCCTACCCTACCCTCCCCCCTCCCCGACTTCCCAGAGCAAAATACAGGGTATAAAAATACAAACAAACATAATCTAAAATATGCAAACAACAATAAAATATTAAATTCTATCGCACTTTAACTCTTAGTAAAATGACTACAAGCTAGTTATACATTATATCCACTACTTATTCAAATGCTAAATGAAACTTTTTAGTCCCATATTTATCCTGGATGTAATCAATCCATCTTCTCCACTCCACAATGTATCTCTGTTGCGATTGGTCTTTCAAATACGCTGAGATCTTTGCCATTTCCGCCAAGTTAGAAACTTTTAAAGTCCATTCTTCTATAGTCGGCAGTTCTTCCTTCTTCCAATATTGCGCTACTAAAAGTCTCGCTGCCGTAATTAAATTCAACATCAACTTAGTGTCCACAACGGTGGTATCTGTGATAATACCCAATAAAAACAGTTGCGGAGAAAACTTTATCCTTTTCTTGAATATCTTTTACATGTTCCACCAAATTTGAATCCAAAAAGCTTTAACCTTTTTACAAGTCCACCATATATGAAAATACGTTGCATCCTCACAACCACACCTCCAACATTTGGGCTGGCAGTTCGGATACATACTTGCTATTTTTTTAGGATCTAAGTGCCACCTATAAAACATTTTATAAAAATTCTCTCTTAAATTTTGGGCCTGTGTAAATTTTACGTTTCTAACCCAGATCTTTTCCCAAGTATCCATTGTAATAACTTCTTGAAAATTCTGAGCCCACTTTATCATACAGTCTTTAACAAGTTCCGTCTCTGAATCAATTTCTATCAATGCAATATATATCCTTTTTATATGTGCTTGACCTTGATCTCTAATTTGCTTTACCAAATTTTCATCAATCATTGAAAAACCAGTTTTCTGGTCCTCTTTCCATCTAGCCTGTAATTGCCCATACTGAAACCAGGTTTGTACAATCTTTTCTTCTTTTAAAATGTTATATGACTTTAATTGCCATACATTCCTCTCAAAACTTAAAATTTCCTTATATGTAGTCACATCATGTTTAAATCCAACATTTATATTTTCTATTGCGTGTTTAGGTATTGCCCAAATAGGTATCTTATAATTTGAATTATGTCTATACTTTTTCCAAACTCGCAACAGAGCATACCTTAAAATATGTATCTTAAACACATTATCCACCTTCTTATCATACAATAAATATGCATGCCATCCAAATAACAAATCATGACCCTCAAGATTTAATAATCTCGCTTGTGTTAAATTAAACCAGTCGCTTATCGCTGACAAAGCAGCAGCCTCATAATATAATTTGAAATTAGGCATTTTAAGACCACCTCTTTCACGCGTATGTTGCATTATCTTAAATTTAACTCGTAGCTTTTTCCCTGCCCAGACAAATTTATTAACTCCTTTTTGCCATTCCTCCAAGTTTAAATCTTTTTTAAGAATAGGTATCATTTGAAATAAAAATAAAAATTTTGGCAAAACATTCATTTTCACTGCTGCGATTCTTCCCAGTAAAGATAATTGTAATTTTTTCCAACTATCTAATTCTTTTTGTACTTTTCCCCATAACTTTTCATAATTATTTTTATATAACTTCACATTTGAAGCTGACAAATATATCCCCAAGTATTTAACCCTTTTAACTATTTCAAATCCCGTTAGCTCTTCTAAAACAGCCTTTTGTGATACTGTCATATTTTTAGACAATATTTTAGTTTTTTGTATATTGATCTTAAATCCAGAAACTTTCCCATATTGCGTTAGTATCTCCATCAATTCTACAACTGAATAATTGGGCTGAGTTACTGTAACAACCAGATCATCTGCAAACGCCCTCAATCTATAATCCTGATCTCTTATTTGGATTTCCTTAATTTTATCCGAATCACGTATTTTAATCAGTAATATTTCCAATGTTAAAACAAATAATAGAGGTTACAACGGGCACCCCTGCCTTGTACCTTTTTCAATATTACATAATTCAGTCAGGCTATTGTTAACTGTTATACGGGCTGTTTGCTTTTGATATATTGCCCTAATTGGTTGTAGAAATTTATCCCCAAATTCCATTTTCTCTAATACTTTCATCAAAAATTGCCAATCCAATTGATCAAAGGCTTTTTCAGCATCCAAAAAGATCAGCGCTGCGGGGAACTGATTGTTTCTTTCCAAAAATTCCAATAAATATACAATATGTCTCACATTGTTCTTCATAAATGTCCTTCCATTTTTGTGCATACAATAGTCTTACTGCCATCAACATATACAGGATCAATGTTCCAATTTTTTCCCCAAATCTTTTTCCATTAAACCCAAAAGAAAAGCTTCTGGTTTTATGTTTATTTTTACTTTAAGGATTTTCTGTATCAAAATGTGAATCCTTCTCCAATATTTCTTTGCTTTATCACATGTCCACCATAAATGATAAAAAGCCTTCTTTACATTTATATTTCAAGCATTCATTTGAAATACCTTTATACATTCTAGATAGCTTATCCGGTGTTAAAACTTTTCATTCACATATTCTCCTATTGTTGCAACATCACATTATAACCAAAATTCCTTGCTCATTATATCATACATTTGGGGTTTTTTTCTATTATGTATACTTTAAGCAGTATTATTCAAGTGGTTAAAATGCAGTGCAACCTGCAGGAAACTGCAGCTCCATCTTTCTTTCTTTCTTTCTTTCTTTCTTTCTTTCTTTCTTTCTTTCTTTCTTTCTTTCTTTCTTTCTTTTTCTTTCTTTCTTTCTTTCTTTCTTTCTTTGTTTCTCTTTCTTTCTTTTTCTCTTTCTTTCTTTCTCTCTCTCTCTCTCTCTCTCTCCCTCCCTCCCTCCCTCCCTCCCTTCCTTTCTGAAATATGAGTTGCATATGAACCACTCTGGCATGTATCATAGTCATAGTAAGTACTGTATAAGTTGCAGCTGCCTAGATTGCATTTAAATATAAGGAAAAACTTCCTGATGATACAATCTGCACAGCAGTGAAATAGTCTACTGACTGGGTTTGTCCAACTCTGGAAGTCAGACAACCAGCTCCCAAGAATGGTTTAACTGTTGTTTTTTCTGCACACTACAGAAAAACAGTCCAGAAGATCCTCACAGTACTTTACAATTCCACAGTTCTGTGATACTTACATACAGTTCTGAATATTAACAACCAGAACCTTGTATAGAATGCTGTATAATCCTGGTTTCACTTGTGTCCTTTGTTCAGTAAAGAACAGTATATTCATCTACTCTTAATTGTTCAAAAGTTTTTTTAGGACTGTCAGCATCATAATAAGAGTTACCAGATTTTGGATATATATTGGACATAAAACATTAATCAACCTTTGGTCTTGAAAGATTCACTGTTATTTGAAAATGCATATGGTCTGTTGAACTATATGGTTTGGAAACCAAGCTAGAACAGTTCAAATTGATACTTTTATACTTTTATAGTCCCAGCTTTTTCAGGGGAATGGCCTCGTTTACTGGCACTGAAAATATAATTCAGCATTTGAAATGTTCAGATTTATGTTTTCTGTTCAAGTAAGCGACCAAATCAAGTACAACCTCAGATCCAGAAATATTTCTGCACCTACTTCATTTACCGAACCATTTATTACATTGTTCAACTTGCAATTTACTCAACTTGCAACCCCAGCTTTTCCCAGCTTGGCCTAATTAAATCAATCTTGGTGAAAGTTCTGGATAGTCAGCATTGCTAATGTGGTAAGTTCCCCTCCTTTCCTCACCTTTTAAAATCTCATTAACTTGAATTTCTAAAGCCTTTGAACAAGGAAGAAAGAAATCCCAAACCTCTTTTCTCTGTGGAGAAATAATGCCACTAAGCACATGTTAGAAATTGAGACTGCAAGGGCTGGCAGGGTGCTAATCACAGTCAGAATTCATGTTCTGGAATTGGAATCAGCATTTCAGCAACAAAAAGTACTTCTCTCTACTCCTAGCCTCCAATAATCAATTAACAGAAATAGCTGCTTTTACATGTTGTCCTCAACTTACAACAGTTCATTTAGTGACCATTCGAAATTACAATGTCACCAAAAAAAGTGACATGACCATTTTTCACACTTATGACTGTTGCAGCATCCCCATGGTCACGTGATCAAAATTTGGATGCTTGGAAACTGGTTCATATTATGACAGCTGCTGTGTCCCAGAGCCATGTGATCCCCTTTTGCAACCTTCTGATAAACAAAATCAATGGGGATGCCAAATTAACTTAACCATCATGTTACTAACTTAACAACTGCAATTTCACTTAATAACTATGGTAAAAAAGATCATAAAATGGGGAAGAATTCACTTAACAACTATGTCATTTAGCAATAAAAATTTTGGGCTCAGTTGCGGTTGTAAGTTGAGAACTACCTGTTCTTTAATGTGTAAAATACCCTGGCTGGAGTGTCTAAAGCAGAGGTCCCCAACCTTTTGGCTACCAGGGACCAGTTCCATGGAGAAAGGTTTTTCCACGGACCGCAGAGTGCATGGTTTTGTGTGCTGCCTGCATCCCATAGATGGGGCTTTGCTTGTGCGGACTGGTTGCTGGCATGCCACGGCCCAGTACCAGACCACAGACTGGGGGGTTGGAGACCCCTGGTCTAAAGGATTATAACTCTGCATTCTTTTCTGATTCATGGAAGCTATCAGTTATTGCTCATTAATTCAGTTCTAGATAAACTGGGCTTTAGTTCTTGAAGTTCCTTCTACCAATTAGTTGTCAACTCTCTGCTGTATTTGAATGCAACATGACTCTCCCTTTGAAAGGTCATGATAGGCATGTAGCTGACTAGCAATTGTTTCTGCCTTATTGATTTCTCCACCAGAACAAGCCAGCATTCCTCCAAAGAATAACATGCAATATCAATTACTCATAAAGGTGATCTTTTGGATCCATTGGCCTTCTATAATTATCTTACTGTGGGGATGATTATTGGAGTACACAGATCTTCTAGAATTCTATTAATTTCCAATCTGGGCAATACTAAAATAGGACAGAATTCAGGTTTAATGTCAAACAGGTTTTGCTTGTTTCCAGTCATTTATGAAAAGTTAAAAAGATGACAATTGGCAATACAACTATACTTTGTATGTGAAAACAATTGGTATATATTTTTTATTTTAATGGTAAGGTACAAAAGCAGACCTGAATTAAAAAATAAATTACATCAACCCAGATGCAATGAGTGAAGAGGAAATTCAAATGAACCTTTTGTCCCTGGACCCCTTGAAGTTTTTAAAAGCCTACTACTGTAAAGAGCAGGGGTCTTTAAACTTGGCCCTTTTATGACTTGTGGACTTCAACTCCCTTTCATTCTCATTTGCCTGCTTGCTTCTCTCTCTGGCTATCTTCGCATACAATTAAAAAAAAATTAAAAACCCTCTTTGGAATGCATTGCCATAACCATTCCTGGCCAGGAGATGTTGCTGTATGCTTTCAGCTAAACACCTATAGAATGACAAGAAAGGCATTAATGATTCAACCATCTTCAGCTCCAGACCATCTCTGCATGAAAAGCATTCTATTAGCTACATTGGCTGGTTATTATGCAGATTTCTCTCAACAGCTTTAACTGCAACACACACACACACACACACACACACAAAGCTGCATCCATTCTAAAGCTCTTCTGTCCCTTTTACAGCCAGACTATGAAGATTGAAGACCCAGCTGTAAACCTTTGGTTCATTTTTGTTGGTTAACAAGAGCAGGATGCAGCCTGGGCAAGGCATGAAATGGGCATCAAAGGTACATTAAACATCACAGTGTAGGTAATGTTATCTGTTTCATTTTGGAAAGTGAAGGCCACTTTTGAAAACAGAGGAATAAAAGACAGTTATCATTGCGCAGCTTCTCAGTGGCTTGGGACCCATGCTCTTAGACAATGCAGCATGTGAATGCCACCATTGAGGAAAAAGAAATTGGAGATACAGAGGCAGAAAATATTTCCTGGTTGGATAGCAACATCCCAGCTTCTCAGCAGAACCCTACTAAGATAGTGAAAGGAGTCTATAGAAGCATTGAGAATTTGAAGCTTTCTGCAGCAAATAGGCATCCATGAGCTCATTTGCTTAGTCATTTGCCAAAGACATAATCCTGGGATAACTCCTCTTTTGTATTCTTACTGCTGTATTCCAACATTAGCTAAGCTTTCAAACAATATTATGTTCCACCAATGATTTTGGAATATGGATGTGGAACCACATTTAGAATGATGCATGATTATAATAGATAAATTGAGTTCTGTAACAAAATATTTACATTTCAGGGTTCCTCACTTAGGAATTCAGATAATCCATTCCATTATACGCATTTCCCCTTCCCGTTCATAATCTTGTTGGACTCTACAACGACTATGCATACTTCATCCTCTGATTTATAGAAGACCTCTCCCTTATACTGTTTGGTCCACTTGCAAACATTGGGGTTCCACCCAGCCTTTTAATATCTTCATTTTATGCCCTTCACTATATACAGGGAATGGTTATTTCCAACAAAGAGTATCTTTGCTGAAAGTGATGGGATGGCATGCCCAAATAATGTGACAGGAGGAAGCATTATTGTTGTTGTTGGATCTGCCCAGGATGTAGAAACCACGGCATTGCCTCATTAAGTCAAATTTGTAGATTTGACTTGCACTGATACAAACTGGTAATTCCACCAAACTGCTGGAAAAGAAATCAGCTGATTCTTGATTTCCACGATAACTAAGGTCTGACTAATGAAGTCAGAGGCCCTGGGGTGATCATCCAAAGCAGCTGAGTGCTCATTTTCAGAATGGTTCTGTTACATAATTGATTATTTAATAAACACTTATGGAAACATTTTGAAATACTCATGTTTGGGATTTTGTGCATTAATTGGCACAAGTCATCGTATTGGGTTTGAAGATCAGAATGACCTATTTATTGGTCACAATGTCTCTATATAGCATCAGATATTTCCATCAGGTTCCCTTTCCAATTTCTGGCTGTGGCCTTAATCAGAAACATACTTCCTGATAAGTGCCTCAACTAAGACATGGAGAAGCTGAGAAAGCACTCAATTTGCTCTAGAGGAAGGCTCACTTTTTAAGGATTTGCATGTTGATAAATTAGCCTCCAATTATAAAATCTTATTTATTTTCCTGAAATTGTTGCATTTTCCAACAGGTTAGACCAATATACAAGTAGTCCTCAACTTACTACCACAAATGAACCCCAAATTTTTGTTGCTAAGCAAAACAGTTGTTAAGTGAACTTTGCCCCATTTATGACCTTTGTTGCTATGGTTTTTAAGTGAATCACTGAAGTTGTTAAGTTAGTAACATGGTTGTTAAGTGAATCTGCTTCCCTATTGACTTTGCTTGTCAGAAGGTTGCAAAAGATGGTCACATGGCTCTGAGACTCTGCAATTGTCATAAATATGAACCAGTTGCCAAGCATCAGAATTTTGATCACATCACCATGGGAATGCTGCAATGGTCATAAGTGTGAAAAATGGTCATAAGTTACTTTTTTCAGTACGTTGTAAATTCACGATCTGCCCTTAATCCTAGAAAAATGTTGTGGAAGAATTTGAAGACATCACTTCAGGCAAGGAAGCCTATCAGCATTGCTGAGTAGAAGCTGTTCTCTAAGGAGGAATGGGTTAAAATTCCTCCAAACCCATGTGCAGGATTGATCAACAGTTATTACAAATGTTTAGTTTCAGCTATTGCTATCTAAGGAGGGGCACATCAATTACCGAAAGCAAAGGTATTTGCCATGTACAAATATGGAGTTTTGGATCGTTTTCCTTGATACATCAATGAACAAATAGAATGCTTTTGATTCATTTGTTTAATTGAATTCCCTTTATCTAGTTTTAAGACCTGTGTGGAAAACAGAGCACATTTAAGGTCCTATTTATGCAGAACATTGAAAATTCAAAAAGAGTTCACCAATGTTTAAGCAACGCTATACAGCTAAGAGACAAATGTAGTTGCTCTTTGCAGCTCAGCTACAGTCTATTCAAGCTCACAAACTGTGCAAGTTCCTTCAGAGGTCTGCCCTGTCATGTTAAACACAGTTTGGAATTACAATCTGAGTGTCTTTGGTGGAAAAGCAAAGTAAAAATAGTGTTTGAAGTGAATTTGATCGAATATAACAATGATGGCAACAATAATAGGAATGATGGGGTTAAACAGTAATAACAAGCTGGAGGTGACTACATTTACTTCCCATTGAGTCTTATTAGTGTCAAAATGGATGAAATAAGTTGCAGGTTATTAAACTACTTTTTCAATGTACCAAGAATGGATAATGCGGTCAGCATAATCTATATCTTCACTGATTATTTACATAAATGGAAGTGGTGGATTAGTTTCGTAGTTTCATTGCTTCTTAGGGCCCTTTCCAGATGACAGTCCTATTTCTAGATGACACCAGAAAAATAAACATTGAGTTGACATTTTACCTAATAAGTTTTTTATGCTTTTATACCCTATTTCAGGGCTTTTTCAACCTTTTCACCCATTGTACCACTTTTAGGATATGGCAACATCCGAGTACCACCAGTTGCCTAGCAATGTGTCAAAACCTGATGACCAAAAAAAAGGGCGGGGAGTGATGAAGTATAGGTAGTCCTCGACTTACAACAGTTCACTTAGTGACTGTTCAAAGTTACAATGGCACTGAAAAAGTGCCCCCCAAGCCACAGCTGAGGAAGACACCTGCCTGCCTGCCCGGCGGCGATCTTCCTTCTGTCCAAGGTTTTCATTGTTGTGAGCATTTCTACTGAGGATTGGCAGCGGGGGTGGGGGGTGGGGTGTTTGGTTTTTATTCCCCCATCTGCTGGGTGGTTGTAGCAGGTTTTGGTCACTTCACATGACCCTGGGACACTGACCATCATAAATATGAATCAGTCACCAAGCATCTGAATATAATTCACAAGACCCTGGAGATGCTGCAACATTCTTCTGGACTCAGCAGAAGTGCCAAGATCAGCACTGAGCTTCAGCTGGAGCCTGGCGCTGATCCTGGTGCTTCCACTGAGCCCTGACAGCCCTGCAGCTCCAGCCATCTCTCGCTCAGGCTTGTGCGGTGCAGCCACCAGTTCAGATCATTCCCCTCCCCCGCTACTTTTCTAGGATGGTCGCGTACCACCTGACAGGTGCCAATGTACCACAGGTGGTACCCGTACCATTGGTTGAAAAGCCCTGTCCTATTTCATTATCACATTACTAGGGGCACAAGATGACTTCTATTTGAAATGGGTGATTTCTCACAGGAATGATGTCACTTGATTGATGCTATTTATAACAATTTATAAGCATGTTTATGTGACTTGCCTGATGATTTACAAAGATGGAGTGAAAGTTATTGAAGAATGTTATGAAGTTACGATGTGGCTAGAAATTTAATGAATGAGTGGCCATTCATTAGACACCATTTTATGCAGTATTATAGCATGAATAAACCTGTAGTTGCCTAGAAAAGATATACAGTGAATTCTTCTGATCTTCCTGTTTTATATAAAAAGTGCAGGCCAAAGTTTAGATATCTTAAGTCAGAACTCAACAACATGTTACACAGAAAGAGAATTCTAGACTGTGCCACTTGAGATTCCCTGGTAAGAGAGAAGTATATTTTAGAATGATATCCCACATTTAAGAAAAGAAAATGTGTGCATCTGTACATCTAAAAACACATTTAGCATAGAATTTTATCCCTACCATGTTGGATTACTCCAGGCAGGAATTTCTTTCCCCAAACCATTCCTAAATACAACCCTATGTTAACATCTTCAAACCTAAATTGTATCATAGCTTCCCATCTTTGAAGATTTACTTTGGTTCCTTTTCTTACACCAATGTGAAAACTATGCATGTGCTAAAGCAATTTGGAAATGATTTGAAGAAACCCATATTGCATGTCTTGAACTTGCCTCTTTAGAGATACTCAGTATATTGATATAAGGGTACATGTAGAAACCTTCCTTTCTTCTAAAACTTTGCCTGTTGGATGAGAATGAATGGAGAAAAATTTATTGTTCAGAGCTTTGCTTTTTAGAAAGACTGAGCAGCACTTGAGATGGCTAGATAAAGAACTGTTTCATTTATTCATAATATTTTCTCATTCTTCTTTCAGGCAAGACATCATGCATATCATTCTTGTCTCCAGTTTTTCCTTAAGCAATGAGGAAGGTTGAAATGACAGACAGGTAGCTAAGAATGGACCTGAAACTAGGTACAACATATGTGCTTTTGAAGCACAGAATGTATGATTTTTTTTCTCACACAAAGGGCATCATAACATACATAGCAACTAATTTGTGGAGTTTGACTTCTCCAATATGACTGGGATTTTACACAGAGTCCATTCTTAGTGGAAATTGTAGATGTAATGTCAGAAAGATTCTTATTTTGTAAAATGTCCTCTCAATATTCATCTGGCATAAACAACTTTTGGACTCCTATCTAATTTGATTACTTTTTCACTGGAGCCCTTACTTGCTATATATTGTAAACACCTGAACACAGAGATAAACACCCTATGTTCCATTTGGCAATGAAAAGCTATTTGATAGTACTAACAATGCATCTTTATGAAAAACCCACCATTTTCTCCTACCCGTGGAACACTTGTCCAAACTGTTCACAAATGGTAAGCATTGTAATTGAATTATAGAGGTCACTGAAAAAAGGTTACATCTTAAAAGCTTTAATTCTAATGATATTGTACTAAACATAAACAAGGCTAGCTACATTGTCTAGTTACTTCTGTCCACATTCCTACTATACAATCTGTGAAATGTTGAAACTCATTAACTCTCGTTACTTCTTTATGAATATAGACTGTTACCTCTCCACTAACATAGCGTTTCTATGTCTTTTAGAGAGAACAAAACTGTCATGTGGCTCACATTATTAAATATACAATGAGAAATTAAAGTATTCATTTTTAATCCATTTAGAGGCATGTGCATTTTATAAAATCAAGTTTATTTTTTCTCCTAGCTCTGCATGGTATTTGCGTGGCTTCTGAGGCCCTCAGTAATGTATTGGCCTTATATGTTTAAATCACTTGCTTTATGTCTAACTGCTTGTTTAATGGTTGACCTACTTTTGTATGTTGTAACGGTTGCTGGGCTGAGCTAGACTTGCTGTCTCCAGTCTGCTAAGTAGGTTTGGGCAGGAAACTGCTGCTTTAAATCTATTGGTCACCACCTAGAGGCCAACCATATAAATAGCTGTGCAGCAGCTATTAGCTTGCTTCTGTTGTTATGTTCTGACTGAGAATAACCTTGTTGCTGTTTGAACACTTTGTCTCGCTCAATGCCTTCAAGAACCGAATACTTAACTGGTGATGAAGGTGGGATGTGCTGCTTCATCATAAGAGCCTGAAGTCACTAGGGGGTGAGGCCAGCACAGAGCCTGGCAGGAACTATGACCCCCCCCTCGGTCTGCCTAGCAAGCCACGCTGGAGACCACCACACTCTAAGGATCCATCCTAGGGCCTACACAGAAGCCAGCAGCACAAGACAATGCGAGAAACAAGCAGTGAAGACTACTCACCATGGCGAAGGTCGGGAAGCTCAAAGAGTTTGACATGACACACCTGGAGAGATGGGTGTCCTACATTTCCTGCTTAGAAAACTACCTCCACACCAACCAAGTCGGCAAAGATGGGCTGAAGGCCAGGACCCTCCTCTGCGTGTGTGGCCCAGCCACCCTCGATATCGCTGAGAACTTGGTCACTCCCACATTGCTAGAGTCCATCAGCTATGCGGACTTGAAGAAAAAGCTCCGAGACCACTTCGAGCTGAAGTTGTCCATAATAGTGTGGAGGCATGCCTTCAAGCAATGTGAACAACCTGGCAAGTTGGCAACGGAGTTCATTGCAGCTCTTTGGCAGGTGTCTTGACTATGTAGTTTCACCAATTTAGAAGAGAGACTAAGAGACCGCATAGTCTGTGGACTCAGGAACAGAGAGCTCCAACAAAACTTTTTGCTAAGGAGACTCTCGCTACAGGAGGCCTTGAAGGAGGTCATGGCGGATGAAGCCACCGGAGGGGCCATTAAGGTACTGTGGCCTTCCAAAAGTGCGCCAAGCACTGAAGCCATCCACCACAAGGACACTGAGCGGTTGGAAGACACCGACTATGACTACGAAGTCCACAAGCTACAAAGGTACCAGGAGAAGGGACCGAGGCCATCTGACAAGGCAGTCCCATTCCCTAGGTGCATGGCCTGCGGAGGCCACCATCAATGTGTGGAATGCCATTTTCGAACAACCACGTGCCAGGCGTGTGGAAAACCAGGCCACATCACTGCCATCTGTCGAGGTCGCCAGCGGGACCGCCAACCAGACAACTCGTTCAGGAGAGGTACCGGGGACCTGGGGCAACACCGAGTAGGGTTCTGCTGTAGTCGCAGGAGTGTGTTCAGCACTGGTGCCCACCGACCACTTAAGCAGAAGTTTCAATTGCAAGTCGAGCTTCAGGGAGTTCCATGTAAAATGGAACTGGATACAGGTTGAACTGTGTCTATCATCTCCATTGGAACCTTTTGGCACATATTCAGCCGCAGCAACAGATGGGTCAAACTTTGACCATCTAACATTTTATTAACAGACTTCCAGAATTCCCGAGGGGCAGTCAAGAGTGAAGCCATCATTGCTGTGAAATTCAAGGGTTTTTCAGGCCCATTAGAGGTTACTGTGGTGGAAGGCCAATGAACGAGTCTCATAGGGCTCGATTGGTTTGATGCATTGGGAATTCAAGTAACCGGCACTCACCAGACACAGGCGGCAAATTTGTCTTCAGTCTGCCAAAAGTTCGCAGATGTTTTCAGTCCAAGCCTGGGAGAGTACAATAGCTTTTAAACTTGACCCTTTGGTAATGCCAATCCAGGTTAAGCCCCCGTCAAGTGCCTTTTGTGTTAAAGCAAAAAATTTATGCAGAGCTGGATAAGCTGGTCAGTCAGGGGGTATTGCAGCCCATAGACAGTGGAGTGTGGGAGACCCCCATTGTAACAACACTCAAGGCCAATGGAGAAGTATGAATATGTGCTAACTATAAGTGCACCATTAACTGGGCACTTCAACAGCACGTGTACCCAGTGCCAGTTGTCAGCCATATTTTGGCATCGTTGCAGGGAGGCCGCATATTAACTAAATTAGATTTAGCACAGGCCTATCAACAGCTGCTGGTGGTTGAGGCCACGGCAGCTGCCCAAACCATTGTTACACATAGGGGGGCCTTCAAGGTCAAGCACCTACAATTCAGGGTGAGTGTAGCCCCAGGGATTTTCCAGAGAGTGATGGAGCATATGCTCAAGGGTATTCCAGGGGTCTGCCCCTACTTTGATGATGTGTTCATTGTTGGGGAGTATACAGAAGTCCTGGCAGTTCCGCACCGTAGGACTCAAATTGAAAAAAGAGAAATGCAAGATTGGGGTACCATCAACAGAGTTCCTGTGATTCTGCATCGATGCCAATGGCATCCATCCTGCGGAGTCAAAGCTGAAAGTAATTCAGCAGGCACCAAGCCCTAGGTCCAAAGGAGAGCTTCAAGCCTTCTTGGGCCTTCTTAATCTTTACCATGCATTCCTCCCCAATAAGGCCGCAGTGGCAGAGCCATTACACTGGCTCTTAGACCAAAACACTCAGTGGCGGTGGACCAATTTCCACGAAAGGAGTTTCCAGGAAGTCAAATCATTGCTGTCCTCGAACTCAGTGCCCACCACCATATGGTGTTGGGGCTGTGTTAAGCCATTTGTCAGCTGATGGGATGCTTATTATTTGAGGACCCTTTCTTCGGCTGAGCGCAATTATGTGCAGATTGATAAGCAGGCCTTGGCCATTGTGGCTGGGTTTAAAAAAGTACCATGACTATTTGTATGGCCGCCATTTCACGGTCTTCACAGACCACAAGCCCTTGCTAGGATTATTCACTACAGATAGGCAGACACCTCAGATTCTGTCTCCCAGAATGTTGAGGTGGTCTATATTCCTTTCAGCCTACGGCTATTGGCTGGTTCACAAAACAGGGAAAGACATAGGCCACACAGATAGCCTTAGCAGATTGCCCTTGCCACACGTGGAGCCAGATCCAGCTCTGGCTACATGCAGTTTAGCCATACAGGATTTGCCAGAGTTCCCTCTCCATGCTGGAGACGTAGGTATGGTGACAGCAGCTGACCCTTAGCCATGTACTGACGAGGGTTCAGACAGGATGGTTTGACAATAGCCCGGGACCGGAATTCCAAAGTTTTTTATGCGAAAAAATGAGCTGTCAGCTCATAAGGGGTGTATCCTTTGGGGTAGTAGAGTTATAGTCCCCAGATCATTATGGCCCAGAGTTCTTCAGTCTCTGCACGAAGGCCATCTGGGAATAGTCCAGTTGAAGGCAGTGGCGAGGAGCTACCTCTGGTGGCCAGGGCTAGATAAAGCTATTGAGGCCCAAGTACACAGGTGTTACACGTGTCAACAATCCAGACCAGAGATGCCTCAGGCCCCTGTCCACTGATGGGAGGAAACACACGCACTGTGGTCAAGAATCCACGTTGATTTTGCAGGGCCCTTTCAGGGACAGCTGTTTTTAATAGTGGTCAATAGCCACTCTAAATGGTTGGAGGTGGTTCCAATTTCCACTATGACTACTGCTAGGATCATCCAGATGCTGCGGAGACTATTTGCAACGCATGGGCTCCCAGACTGTTCTGTTCCAGCCTACGACCGGCCCTGTTTGAATGTCAGGGACAACCCCTTTTTATAGTCAACAGGCTGGAAAAACCCAACCAAATTTATTTACAAAGAAATCAAAAGTTCAAACAAGAGTTAAACCAAAAGTTTAAACAAGAGTTAAACAGGAATAACAGACTAGGACTCTAGCAGAAGATCTTCAAATGGTTGCCTTCAGCAACCAGCACCTCCCACACCTTCCCCTTTTATCAGCAGTCCCAAGGCGTGGCTACTCATTGCCTTCTCCTCCTCTCACCGAATTGCCTCATTGCCTTTCTCTGTTCTACTCTGCTGGATTGCCTCCTACTCCTAGCGTCCCTGAATAGATCCAGCTGTGAATCATCTACATCCAATACCTTTTATCCGTGGGCTGTTAGGCTTTTAAATGGGACATAATCTTATGCAAAATTGACTTGGGAGGCCGGTGTGTGGTGTAGTTGGTTCACATAGTGTGGTGGGATGGAGGGTTTGTTGTCACTGTGTGTTGGGGGGAGAGAGCACAGGGGGAGGCTCAGCTAATCTCAATGTACACATGTTGTACTTTGACAATAAAGGTTTATTATACCTCATGCTCACACGGCTGAGTCTGATGAGGAACATGATAGGAGGGGCCAGGCTGAGAGTCTTGCAGTGCATCAGAGCCTCCCTCTGACACCAAAGGCTCTCCAAACCCCTCCTCCTCCTCCTCTTCAGAATCATCAGACTCAGCTACCAGTATCACAGGCTGACGCTGAATCACAACACAGATGTCTTAGTCCAGTTCACTGCATCAGAATTCCAGGCCTTCCTCAGGGACAACCTCATAAGTCATGCCACATCAGCTCCCTTTCACCCATCATCGAATGGACAAGCATAATGCATGGTTCACACAACCAAAGAATCCCTGAAATGTATTGTAACAGGGGATTGGCATCACAGGCTGGCTGATTTTCTACTCTGCCAGCACACAATGCCTTGCATTGCCATGGGCAAAAGTCCTGCTGATCTTCGATGGGGCAGGCATCTGATCACCAAACTGGACAGGATGCACCCTGACAGAGTTGCCTCAGACACTGTACGGCCAAAGGCGCCCAGAAGCTTGCAAGTGGGTGACCGGATTTGGACCCAGAATTATGGCCAAGGGGCTTTGTGGGTGGCAGCAAAGGTTGTTAAGGTGTCAGGACCACTCTCATATGAAGTGGTCCTGGAAGATGGGCGAGTCATTCACTGGCACATTGATCAGCTGCATCAGCGGCTAGCGGATCAGCCACTGGGTCAGGACTTTCAAGAGGGACAGACACTGGGTCCACAGGTCAGTGGTCCAACAGAGCAGTTTGCACTCTCTGAGAGAACTCTTGCCCATGGTGACCAGGAAATGGCCGCAGAAGAGTCCCCGTCTGACACACAGACTGCATCCCAGGATCCAGACAGACAATCTGCACTGAGTAGCAGCCCTGCAGACTTCACTGCACAATTGGACTTTGATTTGGGCTGACCGGAACCAGCCAGCCAAAGGGACTCACGTCACTCTGAATCCACTGAACTGCAGAGCCCTGGTCTACCCAGCCTTGCAGGCAAGCAGGTAGACTGGGAGATCCCTGTAACCCCTAGATGTTCTGAACGAGCACAAAGGCTGCCTAAGTATCTGCAAGACTATGTAAAACAAATGAGAGTTTGTACTATCCAGGGGAAAGGGGTGTATTGTATTGGCCTTATATGTTTAAATCACTTGCTTTATGTCTAACTGCTTGTTTAATAGTTGACCTACTTTTGTATATTGTAACAGTTGCTGGGCAGAGCTAGACTTGCTGTCTTCAGTCTACTAAGTAGGTTTGGGCGGGAAACTGCTGCTTTAAATCTATTGGTCGCCACCTAGAGGCTAACTGTATAATGCGCAGCTGCTATTAGCTTGCTTCTGTTGTTATGTTCTGACTGAGAATAAACTTGTTGCTGTTTAAACACTTTGTTTCACTTAATGCCTTCAAGAACCGAATACTTAACACCCTCAACTTGAGAAACTCAAACTTTTAAAAGCTTGCACAGTGAGAAACTGCAGAGATTTGGTTTTATCAGGGCTGTACCATAGTTACCAAATGTATCACCAGTCCCTCCCAGGCAAGGCTGGATCAGTTACACCAATGAATCAAACCCCCCCTTCTGAAACAGCAGTTTTTAAGGACTGCTAAAAAGCAGCAGGCATGTACAGGTTGAACCTCAGAGCTCCTTGCAGTAGCAGAAAGAGAACTCTCCTTGCTACATATCAAAGGGTATTTGATTCTAAAGTGACCAAACATGTCCAACCACCATTGCTGAGATCCAATCAAATCCTTTGTTATGTAGCAAAGTGACAGGGAAGACTTTGCAGCAGCGATGAGAGAAAGGCATGAGTCATTCAATACTGTGATCTCACTAAGGCAACATGGAGTATTAAAATATTAATTTTAAATATTTATGCTGGAGGAGGCAATCTGTGGTCCTGTGCAGCCATCAGCCTATTTTTCTATGGCTTCTAGCATGATTTCTACACCCCTCTACAATTCATCAGAACATATTTCTAGCAGAAAGATAACGTGTCAATATAATATATCATTTCCCAACCATTTGGGAAAGAGATAAGAGGGTTTCAGGGAGACAGCAAGAGAGATGCACATTTACTTTTTTGGTTTCAGCCCTCCCCCATGCCCCCGATTTATTGGCATATGACCCCCTAAGAGCTTATCACCCCAGGCCTGCAACTCCTGATGGAGATATGATTACCCATCTGTATTTATATTCTGTCTTTCAATTTAATTATTGCAATAATACAAAAGCGAACAGTTTATACATAAACAGCACCCTTTAGACCTTGACCAATGCATGGGTTTCTTTCTTTATTTCTTTTCTGGTAGAGAATAGATCTGTAAAGTAGTATTATATAAAAAGTTACCCTGCATTTTTTCTTGCCAGTTGTCATTTCATTTGGTAAAAACACAAAGATTTTAAAAAAATTTCAAGAGAGAATAGAATTTGGAAAAAAAATAGTTTTGAAGGGTGGAAGATGATATTCCCACACTTACTCAGTGTTACATTGGCCATGTGCAAATGTTCTGACTTTCACTGTACAACCATCTTTATTTTGTTGTTGTTAGTTGCGAAGTCGTATCCGACCAATCACGACCCCATGGACAACATTCCTCCAGGCCTTTGTATCCTCTACCATCTTCTGGAGTCCATTTAGGCTCATGCCTACTGCTTCAGTGACTCCATCCAGCCACCTCATACTCTGTTGTCCCCTCCTTCTCTTGCCCTCAACCTTTCCTAGCATTAGGCTCTTCTCCAGTGAGTTCTTCCTTCTCATTAGGTGGCCAAAGTATTTGAGTTTCAACTTCACGATCTGGCCTTCTAAAGAGCAGTCAGGGTTGATCTCCTCTAGGACTGACCGGTTTGATTGCCTTGCAGTCCAAGGGACTCACGGGAGTCTTCTCCAACACCATAGTTCAAAGGCCTCAATTCTTTGACGCTCAGCTTTTCTTATGCTCCAACTTTTACAGCTATACATTGCAACTGGGAAGACCATAGCCTTGACTATACGCACTTTTCTTGGCAGGGTGATGTCTTTCCTTTTTAATGTGCTGTCTAGATTTGCCACGACTTTCCTCCCCAGGAGCAAGCATCTTTTAATTTCTTTAATTTCTTTTAATTTCTTTAATTTCTTTTAATTGGCTGCACTCCCCATCTGTGGTGATCTTGGAGCCCAGGAAAATAAAATCTGTCACTACCTCCATTTCTTCCCCATCTATTTGCCAGGAATTGAGAGGGCCAGATGCCATGATCTTGGTTTTCTTAATGTTCAGTTTTAAACCTAACTTTTGCACTCTCCTTCTTCACTCACAACAAGAGGCTCTTTAATTTCTGCCATTGGAGTGGTATCATCTGCATATCTTAGGTTGTTGATATTTCTCCCAGCAATCTTAATTCCAACTTTTGATTCATCTAGCCCTGCCTTTCTCATGATGTGCTCTGCATATAGGTTAAACAGGCATGGCGACAGTATATAGCCTTGCCGGACTTTCCCAATTTTGAACCAATCAGTGCTTCCGTGTCCAGTTCTCACTGTTGCGTCTTGACCCGCACATAGGTTTCTCAAGAGACAAATAAGGTGGTCTGGTATTCCCATCTCTTTAAGAACTTGCCACAGTTTGTTGTGATCCACACAATTAAAGGCTTCAGCATAGTCAATGAAACAGAAGCAGATGTTTTTCTGGAACTCCCTAGCTTTCTCCATGATCCAGTGTATGTTAGCAATTTGATCTCTAGTTCCTCTGCCTCTTAGAAATCCTGCCTGTACTTCTGGTAGTTCTCGATCCACATACTGCTGGAGTCTAGCTTGTAGGATTTTAAGCATAACTTTACTAGCATGTGAAATGAGTGCAATGGTGCAATAGTTTGAACATTCTTTGGCACTGCCTTTCTTTGGAATTAGAATGTAAACTGATTTTTCCAATCCTGTGGCCACTGTTGAGTTTTCCAAATTTGCTGGCAAATTGAGTGTAGCACTTTTACTGCATCATCTTTTAAGATTTTGAATAGCTCAGCTGGAATACTGTCACCTCCACTAGCTTTGTTGTTTCTCAGCTTTCCTAAGGCCCACTTCACATTCTAGGATGTCTGGATTGAGGTCAGTGACCACCTTATCATGGTTATCAGGGATGTTAATCTCGTTCTTGTATAGTTCTTCTGTGTAATTTTGCCACCTCTTCTTAATCTCTTCTGCCTCTGTTAGGTCCCTGCCATTTTGGTCCTTTATCATGCCCATTTTTGCATGAAACTTTCCCTTCATCTCTCCAATTTTCTTGAAGAGATCTTTGGTCCTCCCTATTCTATTGTTTTCTTCTATTTCTTTGCACTGTTCATTTAAGAAGGCATTCTTATCTCTTCTAGCTATTCTCTGGAATTCTGCATTCAATTGGAATGTAAACTGATCTTTTCCAATCCTGTGGCCCCTGTTTTCCAAATTTGCTGGCAAATTGACTGTAGCACTTTTACTGCATCGTCTTTTAAGATTTTGAATAGCTCAGCTGGAATACTGTCACCTCCACTAGCTTTGTTGTTGCTCAGCTTTCCTAAGGCCCACTTCACTTCACATTCTAGGATGTCTGGCTCGAGGTCAGTGACCACCTCATTGTGGTTATCAGGAATGTTAAGCTTGTTCTTGTATAGTTCTTCTGTGTAATTTTGCCACCTCTTCTTAATTTCTTCTACCTTTGTTAGGTCCCTGCCATTTTGGTCCTTTATAATGCCCATTTTTGTATGAAACGTTCCCTTCACCTCTCCAATTTTCTTGAAAAGATCTCTAGTCCTCCCTATTCTATTGTTTTCTTCTATTTCTTTGCACTGTTCATTTAAGAAGGCATTCTTATCTCTTCTAGCTATTCTCTGGAATTCTGTATTCAATTGGGTGTATCTTTCTTTTTCTCCCTTGCCTTTTGCTTCCCTCCTGTCCTCAGCTATTTGCAAAGCTTCCTCAGACAGCCATTTTGCTTTCTTGCATTTCTTTTTCTTTGGGATGGTTTTAGTTGCTACTTCTTCTACAATGTTGCGAACCTCTGTCAATAGTTTTTCAGGCACTCTGTTCATCAGACCTAATTCCTTAAATCTATTTGTCACCTCTACTGTATATTCGTCAGGGATATGATTTAGTTCATACCTGAGTGGCCTAGTGCTTTTCTCTACTTTCTTCAGTTTAAGCCTAAATTTTGCAGTGAGAAGCTCGTGGTCTGAGCCACAGTCAGCTCCTGGTTTTGTTTTTACTGACTGTATAGAGCTTCTCCATCTTTGGCTGCAGAGCACATAGTCAATCTGATTTCTGTGTTGACTGTCTGGTGATGTCCATGTGTAGAGCCGTCTCTTGGGTTGTTGGAAAAGAGTGTTTGCTATGACCATCGTATTCTCTTGACAAAATTCTATCAGCCTGTGCCCTGCTTCATTTTGTACTCCAAGGCTGGGAATAGCTAAGATTCTGAATTATAGCTAACCTCAATGCTGATGTCTGTTTAGGCAAATTATTTAGATCTGTGACTACGAAAGAGAGAAAGGGGGCAGAGAAATTAACTAATTTAAATAAACTCTGGAAGGTGGTTTCTGTTTTTATATTTCTGTTTTTCATTTTTACTGATTTTCTAAAAATTAACATAACTTGAGTCAACCAAGAGGACTCAAACTGGCAGGAACAGAATTTAAGAATCTACACATACAGTATAGCCCCAGATGTTTTCATAAGCTTGATATGTTCTTCAGATCAAAATAAACATGAAATTGAAAATAACTCATATGTATATTTTTTTAAAAATGTGAAGTCCATGAACATGATCAGAGTATCCCAATGGATATTACTATCTTTAGAATCCTACTAGGCAACCCATGATCTATTGGGTCATTGTTTCAGAGAGGTTTCATTACGCAGAGAAACAGAATGGCCAAGGGTGGGAAAAAAGCAGTGGGAGTAGGAGTGACTTTTGACTTCCTGCTGGCTTCCCCATTGTAGAAATCTGGCAGGAAGCATTGCAATTTTTCCTTCCTTCCTTCCTTCCTTCCTTCCTTCCTTCCTTCCTTCCTTCCTTCCTTCCTTCCTCCCTCCCTCCCTCCTTTCCTTCCTTCCCTTCCCTTCCTTATCAGCTAGAAGGTAAGTGGCTGCTGATGAGTAGGGGAGGGATTTAAGGTTGCGAGACTGGCTGGAAAACTGTCACAGACTGTTGAAAATGAAGCTCATGTGACTGCAGATGCAGCCCAGCATTCCCCAAATTTCATTCTGTAAATTAACCCATTTGAGGTATCTTGGTTCAAAAATTGCTGCCCTATGTTGCACTGTTTCACCCAGGTCAAGGTAATGAGAGTTGTAGTAGTAGTAGTAGTAGTAGTAGTAGTAGTATGTGTGTGTGTGTGTGTATGTTTGTATGCATGTATGCATGTGCATACACAACTACAATATACAACAATATTGTATATGTAACACAACACACACACACAAAGACAGATACACACATACAATCCACTTTTCTTAGATTGATGTTTTCAAACTGGGGAAATGTAGATGCTACATATGTCATACCTTCATGGATTAGGTTTTATATTATTTCCAATTTCTCAATTTGCATATACTATGTAGAATTTCTGCTTATAATGATTAGGAAGAGGCAGTGACAAGTTTTTTTCCTCCTTACTGACAACCACAGCCACAGAGCTTGGGACCTATGGGTCCCAACCTTCTAGCGGGAATTGCCCCCATGGGTTATTAGACTAAATACAGAATGTTAATTTTACAAGTTATCCAAGCTCTAGTGTTTGAGTTTCAAAAATTTTATTAGTTTATCAAAATATAAAGATAAAATACAAAAATACAAGGGGAAAAAAGAAGTAAGTGGGAAATAAGGGAGGGAAAGGGGAAGGGAGAAGAGTCAGAAGTCAACTTTTTTTTCTTTCCTCCCTCTATCCTACATTCTTCTTCCTTCCCCTGCCTCTTCCTTATTTTCCCCTTATTTTCTTTTTTTTCAAGCTCTAGTACTCAAAGAGAAACTCTTATCAGGAGTGCTGCAAGAAGGAATATATAGTCTATCTTTAGAATGGTATGTACACTCCACTTTTCTTTTTCTAAAGCTCTCAAATGAGAGACAGATTTACATATAATCCTAAACCTCACATGCAAAGAGTTACATAACTTCCCATCCTCACCTCTAACTCACTCATTCTCCAACCAGCATGACTTCCAGCACAGAGGCCCCATTAGCATCCAAAGCAGTGTTTCTGATTAAGACATGTGGACTTTAAGATGCTTGCCGGGAAATTCTGGGAGTTGAAGTCCACACATCTTAAAGTTGCCAAGGTTGAGACATAATTTGCCTTTTCAAAATAATTCACTGATTAAAAAAAAACTTTTATTGGGCTTAAGGGTGTCCAGTTTTTGCCTGACATGTTGAGACCATGTTCCCAAAGCAGGCAAGGGCAGACCTGATGGGGGGAAATTCAGAATATTTGGAAGGACAGTTTCTGCCATTTCTGCCCTAAATGCAAAAAATGGGGCCAAGTATTAGACCCCAGCCCCTTCTGAAGCCTGAAAAATTATATTATGTTCTGCAGAGGACACGTTTTGCATCCTTGGCCCATATGAATTATTACTGTTAATTCCTAGGGAGGAAGATGCAGTATTGCAACTGATTGGAGGGATCAAAATGTTAAATCAGTGAGTGGCTAGAGGTTTTGGAGATAGACAGAGTCAAAGACTGTAGTTCTATGTCCCTCTCCCTCCTTTTTAGCCATGAAATTTGCTTCCTTTTGTTGTTTTTAAAATAACCAACTATAGATTCTTTGTTTTTTCATCAGAATAACATGTTAGCTGGGTTTTCTATTATGTGCACAGAAGGGATTTTGTGTCTGGCAGTGTTAATCTTAATATGATGCATTTTATCATACAAGAGACAATAGGTTTTTCTATGATATGAAAGGAATAGGTAAATGTGTGGTTTTGACTGAGTAGTGGGGAGAGAGAAAAAAGGCACTGGTGATAATCATGACTATAGTTCTTGCCACATGAAAACGATGGATTGAAAAACTCTCCAAAGACATTAAAAGACTTTATTGGAGTCTTGGGAATTATCTGGTCAGAAATAATTAGGAAGTGTTATTTGCTTTAGCAGAGTAGCATCTCTTCTATACTGCAATCAGAACAATTAATCAGTGGAAAAGCTTGCCTTCAGAAGTTGTGGGTGCTCCATCACCAGAGGTTTTTAAGAAAACATTGGACAGCCATTTGTCTGAAATGGTATAGAGTTTCTTAACTTGAGCAGAAGGTTGGATTAGAAGACCTTCAAGGTCCTTACAATTCTGTTATTTTGTTATTCTGCAATGTGACCTTACAGATGACAGAAACAGTCTTTCTCATTCAGTTAGGAGGAGTGGCATTACAAAACAAAACAAAAAAACAGTTGGGGGCAGGGAAGAAAAATAATTGGGCAACATTTGAACAGTAAATTTTGAAGTGGCTGACAGACCACTCAGAGACAGCTGGCCAACGTTAACAGGTTTATTTAGAATCGGACAACAAGGTATAAAGGGCTCGGGCTTTTATAGCCAGCAGCCGGCCGGCTGGTCCAATCAGCAGCAGGTCTTCTCCCGCCACGATTCCTGCTCCAATCGGCTTCGCGTATTCTGACAGTTCTTTTGCCTCGTGGCTGGGCGGCTCTGCGTTGTGTTGACAGCCGAGAGCTGTCAACCGGCTTGCGCCTGCGCCTTGCTGGGGAGTTTTGACAGCTGTCAAAACTCCCGCGTGTTCGGCTGTCAAAGAGCTTTACCTCATAACCAACATTGTTAAATATTTAGTAATAACTATTTACATATAATACACCCCTTACCCTTCCCCCAGATTGTTTCCGCCCCCCTGTTGTTGTCTGTTGCTGCCTGCCCATTCGTAGTCCTGGAGGTAGGCAGGTGCTTTCCTGGTTCGGTTGGAACGTCGTGGGGGTGTTTCATTTCAAGGCTCCCTTTCCCCCTGTGGAAGTGGTGGCATTGCGTCCCCATGGGGTGGGGTTGGGTCATCTGGTGTGGGGCCGGACGGTGTGTAGTCTTGATGTTCCGCCGGTGATGGGGGTGTGTTTTCAGGTTTTCGGGTTCTAAGTTGGTCCACGTGTCGTCGTAGATGGCCTTCGGAGCTTGTGTTTACTAGGTATGATAGGGGTCCAGTTTGTTGTATTATGACCCCTTGAACCCATTTTTGGTTGCTGGAATAGCTCCTGGCCCAAAGGGTTTGTCCCGGGGTGAAGGTTCGCGGTGGGGGAGGTTGTTCTGGGTCGGCGGCTGCTCTGTCGGGATGCAGTCTATCTAATCTAGTTATTAGTCTCCTGCCCCACCTGAGTTCTGCAGGTGATTTGCCCGTGGTAGTGCACGGTGTGGTGTGCTGGGCCAGGAGGAATTGGCTGAGCCGCCGGTGCCAATCTCCTTTTATGAACTTTTTCAATGCTTCCTTGGTGGATCTTACCATAATTTCTGCCATTCCATTCGTCGACGGGTGGAATGGGGCCGATGTAACCAGTCTAATAGAGTTCCTCATAGCGAACATCTGAAATTCACGAGAAGTGAATTGTGGTCCGTTATCGGAAACCATGACGTCGGGGAGGCTGTGTGATGCAAAAACCCTCCTAAGTGCTTGTATGGTGGAGGTCATCGTTGTTTTATTGAGGGGAATGACCTCGAGCCACTTTGAGTAACTGGCTACGATTATTAAGAAACTCTGCCCCCGTATTGGTCCTGCAAAATCTAAGTGGATGCGGGACCATGGGTTTTTTGTGGTCTCCCATTTATGGACTGGGGCGTGGGGGGGTCTCCTCTGGTTAACTGGCATGGGTAGCACCCCCCTACATGGTTTTCTATGTCGCTGTCAATGCCCGGCCACCATACGTAGCTCCTAGCGAGGGATTTCATTTTTACCACCCCCGGGTGCCCTTCGTGTAGTGTATTAAGTGTCTGCTGCGTGTTGTTGCTTGGTATCACCACCCTGTTTCCCCCTAGGAGGCAGCCTTGATGGGATGTTAATTCTTGTTGTTTAGTGAAAAAGGGGCAGAAGTCTGATTCGGGGCATTTTGGTGGCCACCCTGAGGTGACCCAGCGCAGGACCCTGCTAAGGATTTTGTCTTTAGCTGTGTTGGCTGCTATGACCTTGGCTGAGAGTGGGCACTCTGGTAGCTCTGAGATAGCCAGTATGTTCCCTGCTGGGGCTGGATCTGGGTCCTCAGTTTGCACTGGGAGTCTGCTGAGGGCGTCGGCGTGTCCTAATTCTTTACCTGGTTTGTGTATCAGCTTGTAGGAGTACGCTGATAAAAAGGTAGACCAGCGCAGGATTCTTGGGGACAATATTTGGGGGGTCGCCTTGTCCCAAGTAAATATGCCTAATAGGGGTCTATGGTCGGTAAAGATTGTAAAGGGTCTGCCGTATAGGTAGTCGTGAAACTTTTTCACGCCTGCGACGATAGCTAGAGCCTCCCTGTCTATTTGTGCATAGTTTCTTTCAGCTTTGGATAGTGTACAGGAGTAAAAAACAATTGGTCTTTGTCTGCCATCTTTGTCCAGGTGGCTTAAGATGGCTCCTATCCCGTACGGGGAAGCATCGCAAGCGATGCAGACGGGAACGTCTTCTTTAAATAGAGTGACTGTGGAGCTATTGCAAATGATGTTTTTGAGTGACTGGAAACTGTTCTCGTGTGTCCTAGTCCAGGACCATGGCATGCCCTTATCCAATAACCTATGGAGAGGCTCCGCGATTGTAGCCTTGTGGGGCAGGAAAGCGTGGTAAAAATTTAATAGCCCCAAGAATGCCTGGAGTTCTTGTTTGTTCTTGGGGCTGGGGGCTGTCTTGATGGCTTTGAGTTTTTCGTTAGTGGGGTGGATGCCCTGGGCGTCTATCCTGTACCCCAGGAATTCCGTAGAGGGAACTCCTATGGAGCATTTCTCCTTTTTAAACTTAAGACCGGCTGTTCTGAGCCGGTCCAGGACAGCTGACAACCTGTCAGCTAGATTGGCTTCTGTTTCTCCGGCGATGAGCACATCATCGAAGTAGGGGCAGACCCCGGGGATCCCTTTCAAAGTTTTTTTCCATTATGCTTTGCAATATTCCCGGGGCTGCCGAAATGCCAAATTGCAATCTTTTTACTTTGAATGCCCCGTGGTGCGTGACGATCATCTGCGCGTCCGCGGTTTCATTGGTTACAGGCAATTGCAAGTACCCCTGCGTGAAATCCAGTTTCGCAAAGATGGCGCCGGAGCGGATGGAGGCGAGGACGTCTCTCACCGCTGAAACAGGGTAAGTGTGGGCACTTAGCGCTAAGTTTAGGGTGGCCTTATAGTCAGCGCAGAGTCTTATTTGCCCGTTGGGTTTAATAGGGGTCACTATAGAGGTCTCCCAGCTTCCCCCTTCTGTAGGTTCTAAAACCCCCAGCTTAACGAGGCGTTCCAGCTTGTCCTCAATTTTCTTTTTGAGGGCAAATGGAACCCTCCTGGCCCTAATTCTGATAGATTGTATGGTGGGGTTTAGATTAAGGGAGATGGGTGGACCTGTATACTTCCCCAACGAGCCGTCGAAGACGTCTGCATATTTGTTGCAGACGGCTTCGAGGCTTGAGGCCTGTACTGCATTGACGCCAGTGATGGCAATGCCTAAGGGGCTAAACCAGTTTAGCCCTATTAAGTTGGTGTGATCCCCTTGTGTTACTAACACTTCTAGGGGGCCCCTAAATTTTTTATACTCGACCCATACTTGGGCTTTACCCTTTAGTTGTATGGGTTTTTTTTGGTAATCTGCCAATTGTACGTGTGGGGGCTCTAAGGGGATTGTCTTTTTGCTGCGCCGGCAGATTTCCTTGTATGTTTTCAAGGAGATTAGGGATACTGCCGACCCGGAGTCGACCTCCATGTCGCAGGTGACTCCCTGGAGTCTAGTTTTAATTTTGACCTTTGGGCTTAAAAAATGGACCCTGTCTACCGCCTCCACTAAGCTTCCCGGGGTCTTTTTCTTATCGGCCCGGTTGGTGCTCGTACCTGGGGGGTTAGCCTCCACTTCGTGTAAGTTGTCGCGGGGGCGGCTTCGGCAAATGGTTTTGATGTGCCCGGTCTTTCCACAATTGTGGCACTTCGTGTTGCGGAATCGGCAGCTGGCCCGGGCATGGTTGCCCCCGCAGCTGGCACAGTTGGCACGTTGGTCCCTTCGTGGTGGGATGAGGCTCCTAGGTTTTTGTCTGTCGTTGGTGTCACTCCGTCGGTTTTGTCGCCTCTCCATCCGGCGTTGGAGAGCATCTATGTCTGTTAGGTCTATGGTTCCATCATCGTCGCTGAGGGTTGCCTTGTCCTGATGCACGCTTCCGTGGTTTTCTGGCGTAGAATGGGCTGAGTCTTTTCGGTGGCTGTCCTCGTAAGCCAAGATCTCTCGGGAGACCTCGGCTAGGTTCATCTCCGGCTTGGCAATGATCTTTTTTGGGAGACATTCGTCTCTCAGCCCAATGACTATTTGGTCCCAGATCCGGTCTTCCAAGTCCGGGAATCTGCAGCTCCAAGCGGCGTGCCGGACTCCTGCGATGAAGTCGTTCGCAGCTTCATCCAGCTGCTGTCGTTGCTGGGCGAATTGTACCCGCCAGTATAGTTCTGAGCGGGCCGGCATATAATGCTTGTTGAGTCGGTCGGTGAGCTCGGCGTACGGAACCTCTGCGATCGGTGTTGGGCTGAACAGCCCCACGGCGGCATCGTAGACTGGGGGTCCACTTATGTAGAGGAGCGCGGCGGCTTTTGCTCTGTCGTCAGTGATTTTACTGACTAAGAGGAAGCCCTCGACCTGCCCCAGATGTGACTCCCAACGCTCTGGATGGTGGGTGTCAAATTCTCTGACGCGTCCAAAATTGGCCATGCCGTCAGGGTCCGGTGGTCCGCTCTGCTGTGGAAGTTATAACTTCCAGTGACTTAGCCGTGACTTGCTCAGCTGGCCGGGAACTCTCTTCCCTGGCCGTGACTTCAGCTCGGCGGAGCGTATCCCATCCTCGTCGCCAGTGAAGTGGCTGACAGACCACTCAGAGACAGCTGGCCAACGTTAACAGGTTTATTTAGAATCGGACAACAAGGTATAAAGGGCTCGGGCTTTTTATAGCCGGCAGCCGGCTGGCTGGTCCAATCAGCAGCAGGTCTTCTCCCGCCGCGATTCCTGCTCCAATCGGCTTCGCGTATTCTGACAGTTCTTTTGCCTCGTGGCTGGGCGGCTCCGCGTTGTGTTGACAGCCGAGAGCTGTCAACTGGCTTGCGTCTGCGCCTTGCTGGGGAGTTTTGACAGCTGTCAAAACTCCCGCGTGTTCGGCTGTCAAAGAGCTTTACCTCATAACCAACATTGTTAAACATTTAGTAATAACTATTTACATATAATACAAATTTGATTTAATTATCAGTATGGTTATACTGAAATGTATTTAATTAATTTAATATGTATTTAGGTATGGTTATAAAACCACAGAATTTTACCAGCCACCAGCTTAAACTCAGTGGTAATTTAGGAAGCTATCTAGCTCTATGAAGTCCCAGAGTTCCAGACTAACTTCTTCAAAAATTGATTTTATGGCAGTCCACTTTGGAACACCCCAGACAGCAGCCAAGTGATAAATTATAATTTCAGAGCTTTAGAACTCAGCATGAAAAACTGTTCTGCATTCACTTAGTTTCTAACTGTACAGGTTGTGGAGCTGTAATGCTTCTCCTAGACAATACAGAGGTTCTTTTCATAGCAAGGCAGACCAAGAAGTCATATTTGCCCTAGAATGACAAACAGTAACAGTTGCCTCTGATGCAGATTAGGTGTGATGATAAAAAGACTGCTGAGCTAGGCTGGACAAAATGTTTCCACTGAAAACTGAAACCCCAGCAAAAGCCACCAGCTTTTCAGTTATATGTCAACTAAAGAACAATTCAGATTTATAAGGTTAGGTAATAGTTGTTATTTTTCCTAACAAATGATGGAACATCTTATCGTTTCATATATTATCTTTCCCCAGAAGTACAAATATATAAGAAGTTACATGTATCCAGTGCAGAGAAACACCATATATATATCAATTTTCCCACAAATGCTGTCATTGGAAAAATAAATACAAGTACGAGCTTCCAGTCAAGTAATTGGATAATCAAACATAAAAGGTTGCTGTCTTAGAAGTTCAAAGGAGTACCAAAAATAAAAACAACACAAAGAGGCAGTTTATCTGGAATTTTAAGAAAACAATTCTATGTGAAAGAGAAATTTGGGAAGACAGATTCCCCAGACTCTAACTATAGCTGCATTGGGATTTTTTGTAAAAGGAATTAGTGAAATATACACTTGCGAAGAAAGATCTTCTAACATACTTTTTGCTGCAGATAATTACTCAATTTGCATGTTACATAGCTGACAGAACTTGGGCTCTTTCAAAATCAGGAAAGAACAGCAAAAGTCACGGACAATTTTATAAATACAGCGCATTGTTAATACAACTATTAATAACTCAGATGGGGGGAGAATCAGCCGAGGGAGAAACCAACTAAAAGGGAGAGACCCTATAAAGGGAACCTTGCATAGCATGGATCTTATAAGCTAGAGCTTTAAATAAACACTTTCATTATTGCCTTTGAAACATCTGGGTCTATTTCAGGCATCCTTCTCAAGTGCCCACTGTTCATACAGTGGTGTTTAGAGCTAGTATACCCACTCATTGATTTGTTTAACTCCACTCATGATAAGATTTAGATTTTCTTAGATATCCAGAATAAAAGAAATGAAACTGGTTAAGGTTAAGGAAATTGAGCAAGGGACCTCCTATCTCACATAGTCTGGCTGAGATGACATCCAATAGAGTTGTTTGATAGGTTCCATTTTCCATAGCAGTGGCATTTATTGGGGACTCCAGAAATGTACCTTCTCTTATCATGAGATGCCTGTCCTCTTCAATGAGATTTAATGGCTTCTGCCCTGATAGCATTTTAGAAAGCCCTAAAAATCTGACTCTTCTCCTTCGCCTTGGATTAGAGTGGTTGGGGCCCTTGTCAGATTTGTTTCAGGACACAAGTGCAAGCGCAAGTGCAAGGAAAGCCACCCTTGCCATTGATCCTTGTTGTCTTTTATTATTTTATTATATTATTATGTTATATTTTAGTTTCTTTTCATTTGGGGGGGCGTTTTGTGGTCTACTGGTCAGAGTTGGCAGGCAACTAAATTTTATTCTGAAGTTTTGGAAATCAACAGCTTTGCAATATTACTGGTCTGTTTACATTACTAATACAGCTTATACATGATGACCAGGTATGAGTAAATCTACAATTGGCTGTAGAGTTTTAAATACCTAAATTTGTTACATATTTGTTTCTGCCAATGTGATTTTTCATATTTTTAATAAAAGTGATCCATTTACTTTTGTAAAGTTTTGCAAAAACAAACCTGGTAAGTAAGAACATGACTAAATCAATAAAGATTGCATTCTATTCTGTTCTGTCCACAGTTAATTCTTGATAAACTGTTGACATGGATTTAAAAATAATTTTATGCTATGTTATCAAATCACCCTCTTGGAGTTTTTGGAAAAATTCTTAAGACTCTCATGCTTAATTTAAGATTTCTATGTAATATTGATTAGATCACCTTCCTTTTCAACAATAAATGAAACCGCTGTTCCAATGGTCTTAACTAGTAAGATAAATTACATGGGAATTAATCTGACTTGCTTGAAACTAAATTGGAATTTGGGATTCATTATGTTGAAAAACATATATAGAGCTGTAACATGGTTTCCATTACATTTCCAGCACTGTGTTCAATGAACATTTTTCCAATTTTCATGAATGAGTGCATATGCAGACCTATTATGTTATGTGTTTATTAGGTAAACAATATTTTGTAAACTACAGATAGAGTAAGAATTAGAAAGCCAGATCAATTAAGACATGTGATAGGAAAGAGAAATGTAGCTACATGAGCTTATGTAAACCCCATTCACAATACTTTCCATAGCTTCTTGTTTTTGAAAACCATCTTTTATTTTATCCTTGGTTCTATATACCACTTCACAAACTGCCTTATTTGTCTTATGTTTCTCTTTTTGAAGATCTCAACTTGTTGAAAAACAATTTTCTCAGACATCTACTTCCTCTCTGCCCATTGATTATTCCTCCATATATCGTTTCACAATTCTATTTTCTTACCTGTCTTTATACCTATCCCAGTCTTTAATTCATTAATTTTCAGATCCTTGCTCCTTGTTGCATTAAATTGCATTAAAGTGTGCTGCAGCTGCCAAAAAAGCCAACATATTGTTAGGCTGCATTAACAGGGATAGAATCAAGATCACGTGAAGTGTTAATACCACATTACAATGCTTTGGTAAGGCCACACCTGGAATACTGCATCCAGTTTTGGTCACCACGATGTAAAAAAGATGTTGAGGCTCTAGAAAGAGTACAGAGAAGAGCAACAAAGATGATTAGGGGACTGAAGGCTAAAACATATAAAGAACGGTTGCTGAAATTGGGTATGTCTAGTTTAATGAAGAGAAGGACTAGTGGTGACAAAATAGTAGTCTTCCAATATTTCAGGGGTTGCCACAAAGAAGAGGGAGTCAAGCTATTCTCCAAAGCACCTGAAGGCAGGCAAGAAGCAATGGATGGAAACTAATCAAAGAGAGGAGCAACCTAGAACTAAGGAGAAATTTCCTGACTGTTAGAACAATCAACATGCCTCCAGAAGTTGTGAATGCTCCAACACTGGAAGTTTTTAAGAAGAGACTTTTCAACCAGTGGTACAGGTACCACCTGTGGTACACTGGCACATGGCAGGTGGTACACGACCATCCTAGAAAAGTAGTAGTGGGGGAGGGGAATGAGCTGAACTTGTGGCAGCACCGCACAAGACTGAGCAAGAGATGGCTGGAGTTGCAGGGCTGTCAGGGCTCAGTGGAAGCACCAGGATCAGCACCAGGCTCCAGCTGGAGCTCGGCGCTGATCCTGGTGCTTCTGAGCCCAGAAGAAGCGCTGATGAGCTGGAATGTTGCAGCATCTCCAGGGTCTTGTGATTTACATTCAGATGCTTGGCAACTGATTCATATTTATGATGGTCACAGTGTCCCAAGATCTTGTGAAGTGACCAAAACCTGCCAGGTGCCAGTGTACCACAGGTGGTACTTGTACCACTGGTTGAAAAGCCTTGGACTAGAAGACTTCCAAGGTCCCTTCCAACTCTGTTATTCTATTCTAAAAGTTGTAAGTGCTAAATAGCAAAACTTGAGAAATGCAGTATGGCTTTGTATGAAACAGGTTGTACAGATCATATTTTTGCTTCTTATAGTTAGAGTAGAGTAGAGTAGAGTAGAGTAGAGTAGAGTAGAGTAGGGTAGGGTAGAGTAGAGTAGAATAGAATAGAATAGAATAGAATAGAATAGAATAGAATAGAATAGAATAGAATAGAATAGAATAGAATAGAATAGAATAGAATAGAATAGAATAGAATAGCAGTTGGAAGGGACCTTGGAGGTCCTCTAGTCCAACCCTCTGCTCAAGCAGGAGAACCTATACCATTTCAGACAAATAGTTGTCCAATCTCTTCTTAAAAACTTTCAGTGTTGGAGCATTCACAACTTCTGGAGGCAGGTTGTTCCACTGATTAATTGTTCTAACAGTCAGGAAATTTCTCCTTAGTTCTAGGTTGCTTCTCTCTTTGATTAGTTTCCATTTATTGCTTCTTGCCTGCCTTCAGGTGCTTTGGAGAATAGCTTGACTCCCTCTTCTTTATGGCAAGCCCTGAAATATTGGAAGACTACTATTTTGTCACCACTAGTCCTTCTCTTCATTAAACTAGACATACCCAATTCCAGCAACCGTTCTTTATATGCCCTCCTCTTTGTTTTTTAATAAGTTCATGATCGGCAAGGCAATTTGGGTAAAAGAGGGAATAAATTGGTGGTAAAAGTTGGCAAACACCAAGAAGCTCTGAAGTTGCTTCCTTGTGCAGGGTGGTGCCCACTCCAATAGTGCTTGGATTTTCTCCAGGTCCATTTCTATGCCTTGGAGGGAAATGCGGTACTCCGGGTAGTCTATTTTCTCTTAGTGAAATTTGCATTTGGATAATTTGGCATACAGGTGAGCAGCCCATAGTTTATTTAGGACCACTCTAGCCAACTTCACATGCTCCTCCATAGTCTCTGTAAATATGAGGATGTCATCCAGGTAAACTAGTATGCCCTTATATAGGTGCTCCCATAATACTTCATTTATTAGTTGCATGAAAACTGCCAGGGCTCCTTGCAGTCCAAAAGGCAGGACTCTGAATTGATAGCACCCTAGGGGGCAATTAAAAGCAGTTTTCCATTCATCCCCCTCTTTGATTCTAATGCGGTAGTAAGCCTTCCTCAGATCTAATTTTGTGAAGATCTTTCCTTTCGACAGGTGGGACAGCATGTCTTTCATGAGGGGGAGAGGGCACAGATTGCTTTCACTTATGATGTTCAGGGCTCTATAGTCCACGCAGAGACGAATAGCTTCATCCTTTTTCTCTCAGAATAGGACCGGAGAGGCTACTTTCAGCATTGCAGGCTGGATGAACCCCCTCCCTAAATTTTTGTGTATGAACTTTTGCATCTCTTGCAATTCCTCGGGGCTCATGGAATACAATCTGGGTTTTGGGAGTGTCACCCTGGGTCTGATCTTTATTGCACAGTCTGTGGGTCAGTGTGGTGGCAGTTCGTCTGACCTCTCCTCGCTGAATACTTCAGCAAGATCCATATATTCTTCAGCTATTGCAGGCAATTCTTTCTCTTCTCCCACTGCTTCCTTCTCAGCTGGGGTCTTTTGTGAGGGGCCCCATGGTGGCATTTTTGGTTGCTCTCCCTTTGGGAATCTAAGCTCCACTGACCTCCAATCCACCCTTGAGTTCCACTTTGCTAGCCATGCCATTCCTAGGATTATAGGGCATTCCATACCAGGGGTGACCATGAATGTTATAGTCTCTATGTGGTCCCCCAGAGTGAATTGAATTGGCAATGTGGCTAGGGTGGCTGGCATCCCCCCTGTTATGGATCCATCTAGTTGACCAAAAGAAATCAGTTTCTTAAGCCCTCTAACCAGAATGCCCAGGTTTCCTATGAGCATCAGGCTGATAAGGCAATGGGTTCACCTAGAGTCAATTAACGCCCTAACTTCTAGAACTTCGGGCATGGAGGGGGCTAGTATGGTTACTGTCTGGGTGAAGGGTGCAATGGGTCCATTTACCAGGGGTTCATCTTTGGAGTCTGACGAGTTGGATGGTCCTGCAGTGTAGGCCAGAGTTCCCTTCCCTCGTTAGGCAGTGGTGGGGAACTCAGCGGCCTTGGTGCCTTTCATGGCCTGCTCCTTTGGCTTGGTGGGTGATCTTCCGGACTTCCCGGCTGGGGCCTGGTCTGCCTTTTTGATCGGGGTGTGTGAGCGGAATGCTGTGGCACAGTGTCCTTTTTTTCCACATCTGAAACAGCTGGTGGATTTTTTGGCGGTTGGCTGTTGCTTTGCAGTCTCGCGGGGTGGCTCTGGTGGCGGCATTCCCCAGGGCTTTCCCCTACGGCTAGGTCAATCTCCGCTTCCTCAGCCAGGATGTACCAGTTCTGCAGTTGATGGGGAGTCCCCCTGGGGAAGGCAGGCATCATAGAGGTCATAGTTCAGGCCATCTTTGAAGTGGCTGAGTAAGATGTTTTCTGGCCAGTTCAGCTTGCTGGCGATGGTTCTGAATTCCTGGGTATATTCGGCCACCAGTTGTCTGCCTTGCTTCACTGACTTTATTCTTTCACATGCCTTTCAGTCTGCCAATGGGTCCTCGAACCTGCACCTGAGGGAGAACATGAATTGATTGAACTTCAGTAGTTCCAGAGTGTCAGCATCATACAGGTCTATGACCCAGTTGGCTGTGATGCCATTCAAGGCTGCTTGTATGATGCAAATCCTGGCACTGTCAGTGGGAATATCTCGGCTGTACTCCTCCATATAGTCCAGGACCTGGGTTAAAAAGAACCCCAGGCATTGTGATTCCCTACGTAACTTAACATCAAACAGTGGGAACTTCTGAATGGACCATTGCCTCTTCTGCTTGTGGCATCTCCCCTCTCGTTCTGTGGCTCCTGTGCACTGGGGAGTAGGGGCAGCGGTGGCAACTGCAGTGGGTTCAGTCATCCCGCTGGATGTCCCTGGGACTTCAACTTCAGACTCACCCTCGGTGTCCCTCTTGCTGCAGCCCAGATGGATGGTTATGGTACAGGGATTGGGTCTCTCCTCCTTGAGGGAGTTGAATGCCATCTTCATCATGTTGATCGCCTGCTCCAGCATCCAGTTCGAATGCCCAGGGCGATCTTCATCATCCTCACTGAGATGGAGGGACTTCTCCATTTCTTGCTTCCTGCCTGGCTGGTGGCTACCCCGTCAGAGGGTCACTTTCTTCACCTTCTTCTCCCAGTCATCCTTCTTCCCAACACCCATCAACCACCAAGGCTTGTGGCTATGCACCTTCACCACCTCTTCCTCCGATGTGTAGGAAGTTTTACAGCTGGACAGCTTGCAGGTGTCTGACCAGCAGGGGGACTCCCCCTTGGTGGTGGATTCTTCCTTCCCTGCTCCAGTGTCTGACATGGATGGTCTTGCAAAGTCCCCCGGCAAGGGGCTTCCTTCTGGGTTGACTGTTACTGCAGATCCTGTCTAATGTCAGGGCCACTTCAAAACCTCATCCCAAGAAAGTAGAACTTATGGAAGCAGTTTCTTCCAAAAGGAGCTTTTATTAGGAGAAGTTGATAGCAGGCATATTAGACAGGATCTGAGGGTTTCCTGTTCAGATTGATAGGTTAGAGTCCCAAGCAAAATCCCATCCCATAGTTCATCCGGTCAATTCAAATGAAAAAAGGGAGATAAACCAGTTGCCAGAAGTTGCATTCCATTCTTTCCCTCCCTTTGCTAGCTGACATTAAAGGATTAGAAAGTTCACAGAAGAATTATTTATTTATTTATTTATTTATTTATTTATTTATTTTATTCTATTTATATACTGCCCTTTTCCCGAAGGACTCAGGGCGGTTTACAGAGCAAATTAAAAAAAGATACAATATACAGATTAAAATACAATTAAATTAATAGCCACAACACTTTAAAATTGAATTTAAAACCTTAAAAACCCCTGGACTTCCGGGTGGCAAGGCTCCATTGATGGCAGCCGTTTCGGCTGTCAGCCCCGCTGCTTTCCATAGAGCCACTTAAAACAGCGATGATCAGCTGTTTGGCAGCTCGGAAACCCGCTCCTTGGGAGAAGAGGGGGGGTGAGCGCTTAGGTAGGGGTAAAGCTCCCCTAGACCACCAGAGTTTAAACTCTGGTGGTTGAAGGGTGTGAGCCCCCCCAAAGCCTGAGTTTGCTCCGGACTCTGGGACGCCTCTGCTCCAAGGCTTTGGAGGAGAGCAGGACGCTACAACCATCCCTGCCATCGATAATAAATTGTGGATTACTTGAATGCAGGCAGAGCTGTGCAGGAGAATGCTGTAATAGCAAGTATTTGAACTTTAACTCTGAATACTTTGAGAGAAAAAGTTGCAAGCGGTGTGGAAAGTGAAAGTGCGCAACAGAAATTAACTGGGTGTTAAGATGGCTTCTAAACCAACTAAAGTTCCTAGAAGTGCTGGTGCTTCACCAGTTCAGCATTCTTCATTACAGGCTTTTTTAAAAAATTTTATTAAATTTATTATTTAAAAACATTGGACACAGTACCAGCGGGCTGACAAACCTTTTTGTCTACAATGTTCAAATATATATATATACATGTATATATGTACATCAAAGAAACACTTAGATACACTTAAGTTACAAATCAGTGAAATAACAGAATATTTAAGACAATGAGCTAGTCTGAAAAACCTATTAAAGACCTTTCTTTTTATCCCTCCAAAGATACAATTTGTTCCAAATTCTATAATAGTCTGATTGATCTTTATTCTTTAGTTCCAAAGTTAGTTTGTCCATTTCTGCGCAATCCCAAATTTTCCTAATAACCTCTTTTTCTCCTGGGATCTCATTCTTTTTCCATTTTTGCGCAAATGACATTCTAGCTGCTGTGATAATATGGATCGTTAAATATAACACATCTTTAGGATATTTCTCTTTCGTAATTCCCAACAAGAAAAGTTCTGGACTAAACTCAATATCTTGTTTCAATATTTCTTTCAGCCAAATCCAAATCATTCTCCAAAATTTTTGTGTTTCACTGCAAGACCACCACGTATGGAAGTATGTGCCTATCTCTTCAGAGCACTTCCAACATTTGGGAGATGCTGTTGTATACATTTTTGCTAGATGGGCTGGGGGAAGATGCCATCGGTAAAACATTTTAAATAAATTTTCTTTATACGATGAGGCCAGGCCTTTTTTTTCTGTCCCAAATTGTTTGCCAAGTACCTAAGTCGATATTATGTCCTAAATTGTTAGCCCAGATCAACATGGGATCTTTCACTTGCTCTTCAAACAGCTTATATCCCAAAAGCAATTTATATAAATTCCTTATTTGTTTAGAGTCTGGTCCCAATAATATTTTGTCCAAAGCTTTTTCAGAGGTATATATCCCCCATTCATTTTTATCCTTCCTAAATCTCGATTGGATTTGTAAGTAGGCCCACCAATCGAGTTTTATACCTGTAATTCTAGTTCATTCCTAAGTTTCAATTCCCCCTCCTCATTCAGAATATCCTTGTATGAAATTATGTTACCCAAATCAAATAGATTTGGGTAAACAATCGCTTCAAGGGTGGATAGCCAGACCGGTACTTTAGTGTAA
Organism: Vipera ursinii; assembly: GCF_947247035.1. Lineage (NCBI taxonomy): Eukaryota > Metazoa > Chordata > Lepidosauria > Squamata > Viperidae > Vipera > Vipera ursinii. The sequence goes on along the minus strand of NC_139516.1, from coordinate 105,938,281 downwards.
TTGTGAGATCTAATTTTTTTCCAAGTATTAAGTAACGCTTGCCTGATCCGATGTTTTTGAAAATGTGAGAAAAGACCTTGTTTCTCCGTCCATAGGAAAGCATGCCAGCCATATTGCAAATCGTGACCCTCTAAAGTTAATAGTCTTCTATTTCTCAAGATTACCCATTCTCTAATCCAACTCAGAGCCGCTGCATGGTAATATAATTCCCAGTCTGGCAATCCAAAACCCCCATTTTCCTTCGTGTCCTGTAAATATTTCAATTTAATTCTTGGTTTTTTCCCCTGCCAAACAAAATTTAATGATAATTTGTTCAAATTTTGAAAAAATTTAGAATCGAGTTGTATTGGGATATTCTGAAACAGAAACAAGATTTTAGGCAGAATATTCATCTTAATGACAGCGATTCTTCCCAATAATGAGAGTTTTAGCTTTCCCCATCTTTCCAGATCACCTTTTATTTGATTCACTACATTATCATAATTATCTTTTTTGAGTGAGGTGCATCTAGCCGTAATGTTAATCCCTAGATATTTTATTTTCTTGACTATTTCTATATCCATGATTCCAGCCAGATTTTCTTTTTGTTTATTGGTCATATTTTTAACAATCATCTTGGTCTTATTTCTATTTATTCGCAGTCCGGCAACCTCACCATATTTAGATAGTTCTTCCAATAGATTTGGTCCCGTCTGACATGGATCCTCCATAATAAAAACCAGATCGTCCGCAAAAGCTTGAAGTTTAAAGGTTTCCTTTTTAATGGTTAATCCTTTTATCTTTGGGTCGTTTCTTATAATTCTCGTTAATACTTCAAGAGTCAATATAAACAGCAATGGTGATAAGGGGCAGCCTTGCCGTGTTCCCTTTTGAATTTGAAACTTCCTAGATGCTTCCCCATTAATAATTATTTTTGCTTCCTGATTGTCATAAATTGCCCTAATTATATTTATAAATTTTTCACCCATATTCATAAAGCTAAGCTGTTGGTGTAAAAAAGACCATTTAACGTTATCAAATGCCTTTTGGGCATCTAAAAAAAGTAATGCCATCTGTTGTCCACTATGTAATTCATAGTACTCCAACGTATCTAATATTATTCTAATGTTGTGCTTAGTGTGTCTCTTGGCGAGAAAACCATTCTGGTCTGCGTGTATGAAATCATTCAGAAATCATTTCAATCGTTCCGCTATAATTGATGTAAATATCTTATAGTCCGAATTAAGAAGTGATATGGGTCTATAATTTTGGATTAATGTATGGTCCGTATTATCTTTCGGGATAAGGGTTACGTTTGCCTCCGACCAAGATTTAGGCGTTCTTGCGCTTTCTAATACTGCGTTAAATACCTCCACTAGGGGTTGTGCTAAGATGTTTTGTAATTCTTTATAGATTTCTGATGGAAGACCGTCAGGGCCCGATGCTTTATTGTTCTTTTGTGCATTAATAGCTTTTATCACCTCAGATAGCCGAATTTCCTCGTTTAGCATATTTCTGGTATCTTCTGTGACCTTGGGTAGTTTGGCTTTTTGAAAATATTCCTCCATTTTCTCCACACTTGCCTGGCTCTCTTCTTTGTATAAACGCTCATAAAATTCCTGGGCTATGATTTTTTTTTCCTCCTGGTGGAATATTCTCCCTTCCTCATCTCGTAGTTCGCGAATCCAGTTTTTCCCCTTTTGTTTCCCAATTTATATGCGAGCCAACGGCCCGGTTTATTTGCATTTTCAAAAAAAAATTGTTTCGTGTTTCTCAGTTGTTGTGCTAATTTCTCTTTGTCTAAAATATTAAGCTTGTGTTTAATCAGATCCATAGATTGCTTGATATTCTCTTTTTGTGGATCTTGTTGGAGTATAACTTCTAAACTCTTATATTCCCCTTCTAATCTTTCCCGTTGTTGTCTTTTCCCCTTGTTTTTGTATACCATGTATGCCCTCGCTACCCCTCTCATTATTGCCTTGGCTGTATCCCAATTGTTTTTTTTTTAATTGAAAAGTTTTAAAATACAGTTTTCCTTTAAAAAACCCCCCTTCCCCCTCCCTACTACCCCCCCTACCTCCCCCCAACCTCCCTCCCTCCCCCTCTCCCTCCCCCCCCTCCCCCCCGACTTCCCAGAGCTAAATACAAGGTATATATATATAAAAAGGCAATCATAAACAACCATATACTAACAACTATAAATTCTAAAATCCATCACTCTCTAGCTTATATAGGATAAGACACACCTTAACAATATTAAATATATATAAAAAACTAGAATAAAAAAAACATCAGCTTGGTGTCCACAACTGTAACGTCTGCAATTATTCCCAACAAAAAAAGTTGCGGACAAAACTTTATCCTCTGTTTAAAAATCTTCTGCATATTCCACCAGACTTTTATCCAAAAAGCCTTAACCTTCTTACATGTCCACCATATGTGAAAATATGTTGCATCTTCATCACCACACCTCCAACATTTAGGCTGATAATTCGGATACATACTTGCAAGCTTTTTAGGATCTAAATGCCATCTATAAAACATTTTGTAAAAGTTCTCTCTTAGATTTTGAGCTTGGGTAAATTTTACGTTCCTCACCCAAATCTTTTCCCACGTGTCCATTGTAATAACTTCCTGGATGTTTTGGGCCCATTTTATCATACAATCCTTTACAAGCTCTGTTTCCGAGTCAATCTCTATCAATGCAAGATATATCCGTTTAATTGTTTTGTACTGAGGTGTCTATAGCTTTATTTTCCTTAAAGAAAAAACTTAGTTCTCTCTCCATCTTAGATTTGAATTCGTCTTCTTTTAAAATTGCTCTTTGTAGCGTCCATCTGGGTATTTTTTTGGAACCTTTCCAGTTAAGTTTAATAGGATTGTGATCTGCCCAAGTACCTGTCGCTATATGCACCTCGTCTATTTCAGAACTAATTTCTTTCATCATCCATACCATGTCTATTCTAGACCATGAGTTATGTCGATTGGAGTAATATGTATATTGTCTAGCCTTACGATTTCTTTCCCTCCAGACATCTTGGATATTTAGGTCATTAGCCAAGTTGAGAAAAGATCTCGGTAGAGTTCTTCTCTTCTTTTTCCTAAGCGTCTTACCCATATAATCCAAATTTATATCTAGGATAGCATTAAAGTCTCCTATTAAACAGATCTCCTCATAATCAATGCTACATATCTTATTGTGAAGTGTTTTAAAAAATTGTTCTTGGTTATGATTTGGGGCATATGTCTCTACCATCGTGACCTTCCTGTGATTTATTACAACCTCGACTATCAGTATTCTACCCTCTTTATCGTTATAGATTTGTTTTGCTATCAATTTTGGGTTTACATATAATGCCACTCCTCTCTTTTTCTTGCGTCGGTCTAAGGAAATGAATAGGTTCCCTATTTTTGGTTGTACTAACAAATATTTTTGTTGTTCCTTTATATGGACTTCTTGTATTGCCACGATATCCAATTGTTGGTGAATAAGCCTATTAAAAAATTTCCGCCTTTTCACTGGCGAATTCAGTCCATTAATATTCACAGACATAATACTACACTCACCTCCCTTCATCTTACTTATTTCTGGTTTTTGTGGATCTCGTGATTCGGGGCTCCCTCTCTTCCTTGTCTCTGGCTCCATGTTTCTCTGTTAACTCTCCAGATTTGTTCCTTCTATCCTCTGTTGCTAAGGCCTTCCCATCCATTGCCACTTGTATTGTATCTCTTTCTCTTACCTCCCTTCCATCTTGATCTTCTAAATCTACTTCCTCTTGTCTATGGAAGTGGAGTTTGTAAAAATCTTCTGCCTTCTCTATCGTGTCCAGTCTATGCCTTCTATCCTGCCACGTTACTAGGATACCCTCTGGGGTTAGCCATCTAAAGTTTACATTTTCCCTAATTAATTTAGATGTTAAGAATTGATAGCCACGTCTCAGATCCCTCATCCTTTTAGGTATCTGTTTAAGGATGGTAATTGGTTGGCCCCGAAATTCTAATGGTTCCTCTCTAGATCTATGCAGAAGCTCATCCCGGATTGATTTTTTAACTAGCCTTACATGTACTTCTTTTGGGAGGTTGTGCCTTCTCGCATAATTAGTTTGAACCCTGTATTTTTCATCAATTTCCGCCAGCATTTCCTCCTTCCCTACACCGAGTGCCTTTGCCATCAGTTCTGCCATCATGACCAACAAATCTTCCCCTCTTTTTTCTTGAACATTTTGGAAGTGTAGATAATAAGCAGCCTTTTCTGCTTCCAGAAAAATGACTGTTGTCTCTAACTCCTTATTAGCCTGAAGAAGTGTTTCATTTAAATCATCTACTCTCTTTTCCTCTTTTTCCATTCTAGCTTCCATATCTTGAAGTCTTTGTTCATTTTTGACTAATTGTTGTTGAATCCCTTCAAATTTATCATCTATCGCTTGGATTTTCCCCTTTAATTCACCAGTGTCGTTTCTTATTTGGCCTATTTCTCTCTTCATCTCCTCATGGTTTTTGGCCATTACCTCGTGTAAGTTTTGCAAAAGGGCATGTAGGTCTTTAAAAGAATTTGAGTTAGATCTTTCCCTTTGCAGCATATCCTCTATAGATTTCTGGTTGGAGGGACTTGAGGCCATCCCTTGTCCCTGTGTTGCCACCTTTTTGCCAGCGCTAGGCTTAGTTGCTCCCGAAATACTTGTCATGTTTTCCCGGTTGTAACATGCGTTTTATCAATATATAATACCCTGAGTCTTATATAAACCTTTTAACTCTATGACAAAAAGTATATAAAACAGTTTCCACCAGATACTTATTACCAACTAAGCAATTTATATAATAGAATTCTATAATATATATGTCTGGATATATTCAAAGTCACGTTCTTTTTTTTTTTTTTTTGCCCCGTTTCCGGCGTAGAAATTGACACCTTTTCCATCTTCCTCTACTGTCAAAGACCAGTAGGTGTCCCACTAAACAAACCTCCAATTACTAAATTGCTATATCAAATGGCCGTCTGTGACAAGTAGAGTAAAATTTCAAAAGTTTCAAAAGTTCAAAAGTTCAAAATTTACCAGGATAGACCAGGATAAACCAAGCTGATCGCTTTCCACGCCCGACAATCCAGAGTTCAGTCTCTAAGGCTCCAAGATCGGACTTTGACCTGTTGTAGTTTATCTCCAGCTAGTATGCAGTCAAATAGTCTTCGAATTTCTTTTCCTTGCTGTTTTTGCCAAACGCCTCCCTCGAGACTTCTATCGCCGCTTATTCCCTCTCCGTGAGGCACCCACTTCAAACCAGTACCTCTTTCTCAAGCGCTTCCTATTAAATATTCGGATATACTCTCCGTCAGCTCCGCTCTACCGTTGTCCCGCTGCTTACGTGCTAGCTCCGTCCCTCTGTCAGATCTTCATGTCGGCCATTACTGGCCTCCTTCTCCCCGGTTCGCTCGCATCAGACTTTCTCCGGATCTCCAACATGAACCGCCGCTCATGAAGGTTCTCCGGGCTGCCTGCAACTTCGGATGTCCCTACAGGACCTCCTGAAGCTCCGAAAAGCCCCTGCGAACACTGGGTGAGAGGTTGTGCATGGAGAGAACTCCATTCACACAGCCGCCTGCTCTGACAGCTGGCTCCGCCCCCCTTCATTACAGGCTTTGATGCCTCCTCCTGTAGCACCCGCACCCGCACCAGCATTAACAATAAAAGATTTGCAAGATGCTTTGCAAGAGGCTTTGAAAACAAAATCTCAACAAATAGCTGAACTTATTGAGGAAAAGAATACTGAAATAAGAGCAGACATTTTGGCTGCATTTCAAGGGCTTGCAGTTTGTATTGAGTGTCTGGATGAGCGTGTGGAAGAGCTCAGTCAAAACAATATGAGATTAGATGCTAAAATGCTGGATGCTGAAAATGTGATGGAAAAGATTGATGATGATGTACTAATGCTACAATATAGAGATATGGAATTTGCTGTGAGGATCAGAGGTTTGAAGGAAGATCCTAAGGAAGATTTGAAAGAATTACTGGCACAGGCCCTTGAATCAGTTTTGGAGCGTCCAGCAGAAGATATTATGGGGGATATAGATAAAATATTTCGTGTTAACTCTTGGATTGCAAGACAAAGAAAGTTACCTAGAGATGTGGTGGTTTATTTTACAAAGAGAGCAATTAGAAATGTGGTCATCCAAGCCTTCTACAACAATAGATTTACAGTTGCTGAGCAAAAAGTTTTAATTCTGAAAGAGATTCCTCCAAGAATTTTAAGGAAAAGAAAAGAATTTGTTTTTTTGGCAGATGAATTAAGGAAATGGCAGATTCAGTTTAGATGGGAGATTCCAGCAGGCATGATGGTGATGTACGCAGGCACAAGATATTGTCTTAATACAGCTTTGCAGGCATGAGATTTTTATCCTAATATTTTGAAGGCAGGCTCTTCGCCATCTTCAGAATTTAGAGGAAGGAATGGTGAAGGAGAGAGTCAGTCGCAAATGGAGAGTATACAAGGAGCTGAAGGAGCTATTCTGCAGAAGGATAAAGAATCCCAGCAAACTACAGGAGTGGATCAGACCCAGGTGCCAACAGAAGAGGTTAGAGAACAAATAATGACACGGGCTGCAATTAGACGAATGAGACAAGAACAAGAACAACCGAAAGCTGCAATAATATCTCAAAAACCTACTTACAGTGAAGCAGTGGGAGGAGCGAAACTGAAGAGAGTGCAGGTGGTTTTGGAAGAGGTGCTCCGAAAGCTTCAGGTCACAAAAGATGGCGACAAAGTTTCTAACTTGGAATGTTAATGGATTAAATTCCCCACACAAGAGAAAGAAAGTATTTCAGTATTTAAAACAATTTAGAAATGATGTTATTGGATTATACGCTCCTAATCAACAGCGAGGAGAATTTTATAAACTATTACACAGCAAGATAACTCAATGGGATTATAAAACTTGTATTTTTATGGGAGACTGGAATGGTGTTTTGGATGTACAAATGGACAAAAAAGGCCTTTTTAGAAGTATACAAAGTCATGCCAGATTTCTTAAATCTTTTTTTGAGATGAAAGACAATTTGGAATTGAGAGATGTTTGGAGAGAAAGAAATTTGCAAGAAAAAGACTTTACCTTTTTTTCCGATAGGCATCAATCTTTTTCTAGGATTGATTTTGTATTAATTACTAATGATCTTTTTTCTAGGATTAAGAAGATTAAGAAATGTCCAAGAACTATATCAGATCATAGTCCAGTATGGTTGGAAATAGAAAAAGACAATGGAGACAGGTGGTCTTGGAGACTTAATGAAAATTTGTTTAGATATCAAGAAAATGTGGAAGAGTGTAAAAAACAGATGAAATTTTTTTTTAATATGAATATGAACAAGGGTACTTCTATTGAAATGGTTTGGGATGCAAGTAAAGCTTATATGAGAGGAGTGTTAATATATTTGAATAATAAGTACAGACGCAAACTGGAACATAGGTGAAAAGAATTAGAGGAGGAAATTAAGAGGAAAGAGAAGGCTTTAATTTTGAATCCATCTGATGGGAAGATTAAAGAGGTAATTTACTTTATTAAGAGGCCAGTTTGATATGTTGATGGCAGATCAAGTGGCAACCAATTTACGGTATGCTAAACATAATACTTTTTGCAATGCTAATAAGCCGGGTAGGTGGTTAGCTTATTTGTTAAGGAAGAAACAAAGGTTATGTAATATAGATAGAATAGATTATAAGGGTAAGGTGGTGTTTCAGCAGAATCTTATTAAAATGGCCTTTGTTGATTTTTATTCTAAGTTGTATGTTAGAGACAAGATTCAAGATGTAGATATAGATAGATATTTACGAGGAGTTAATATTCCTGTTCTTACACAAGAGCAAAGGGAAGGGATGAATCAATTGATAAATGATGAAGAAATTATTTTAGCAATTAAGCAATTAAAGGTGGGGAAAGTACCAGGAACAGATGGTTTGACTGCCGTCTATTATAAAGATTTACAGTCAGAAATGGTGGAACCTTTAAGAGAATTGTTTAGGACAATTCAACTGGGAGGAGAAGTGCCCCCATCATGGAAAACAGCCTTTATATCGCTGATTCCGAAGGAAGATCAAGATACTACCCAACCCAAAAACTATAGGCCAATATCGCTTTTAAATACTGATTACAAGATATTTGCAAAAATTTTAGCAAATAGATTAATGAAGGTAATGCAGCAAATGATTCAGACTGACCAAACTGGATTTATAAGTGGTAGACAAATGAAGAATAATGTGAGACATATTGTAGACTTATTGGAATTTTTGGATAGAAATAACCAGGTTCCTGCAGCACTGATTTTTTTGGATGCTGAAAAAGCCTTTGATCAATTAGACTGGCAATTTTTATTTAAGGCATTGGAGAAAATGGAGTTTGGGGAAAAATGTTTACAATCTATTAGAGCAATATATCAGAAGCAAACAGCTCAAATAGTAGTTAATGGTAGTTTGACAAAAACATGTAATATTGAAAAGGGTACAAGACAGGGGTGTCCGTTGTCACCTTTGCTGTTTGTTTTAACATTGGAAATATTATTGATTAAAATACGAGATTCAAATAAAATTAAGGGAATTAAAATAAGAGATCAAGATTATAAATTGAGAGCGTTTTTGCATGACCTGGTTATTACAGTAAGCTCGACACCCTCTCAGGGTTGGCGGTGGAGTTCCCCAGGCTTATAGTGTTGGGTGACTTCAACCTGCCTTCCCTGGGAGGGTCATCAGAGTTAGCCCGGGAGTTCATGGCTTCCATGACGGCCATGGACCTGACCCAGGTAATTCAAGGCCCGACTCATGTGGGGGGTCACACTCTCGACCTGGTGTTCCTGTCTGGACAGTGGTTGGATGATTTGGGAGGGGGTTCACCAGTCGTTGTTCCCCTGTCATGGTCTGATCATCATCTCCTGCAGCTGGTCTTCCATTATCCCACCCCCCACCACTGGGCTGCGGAACCAACCAGATGGTTCCGCCCCAGGCGCCTAATGGACCCTGAACGGTTCCAGATGGCGCTTGGGTCTATATCCATCGTCCTCACTCACAGCCCAGTTGATGCCTTGGTTGATGCCTGGGAAAAGGTGGCCACTGAGGCACTCAACTGTGTTGTACCCTTGCGACCTCTGACCCAGCGCAGATCCCGTTGGGCTCCATGGTTTTCTGTGGAGCACCGGGAGATGAAGCGTCGGAGACGGGGTCTAGAGAGCGGTTGGAGGTCCAGCCATTCTGAATCTGACCGATTGCAGCTAAGAACCTTTATAAGGTCTTATCTTGCTGCGATGAGGACAGCGAGGGCTAATTACTTCACTGCCCTCATCGCGTCCGCAGATAATCGCCCAGCTGCCCTGTTTAGGGTGACTCGCTCCCTCCTTAATCAGGAGGTGAGAGAGGAGCCCTTGCAGGGGCAGGCCGAGGAATTTAGTCATCATCTGATGGACAAAATCACTCAGATCCGGGCCAGTTTGGACTCTGACTGGGCAGAGTCTGATGTGGAGGAATCGGACGGTCTTGAGCATGCCATCTGGACTGAGTTCGATCCTGTTTCCCCTGATGATGTGGACAGGATGATGAGGAAGCTGAGCTCCACCACCTATTTGTTGGACCCGTGCCCCTCCTGGCTGGTTTATGTGGCCCGGGAGGAGACACGAGGCTGGTTCCAGGCAGTAATAACTGCTTCCTTGAAGGAGGGTATCTTCCCCACCACCTTGAAGGAGGCAGTGGTGAGACCCCTCCTCAAGAAGCCTGCCCTGGACCAAATAACTATCGTCCGGTCTCCAACCTTCGCTTTTTGGTGAAGGTTGTTGAGAGTGTGGTGGCGCATCAGCTTCCTCTGTTCCTGGAGGAAACTGATTATCTGGACCCATACCAATCGGGCTTCAGTCCCGGGCACAGCACGGAGACAGCATTGGTTGCACTGGTGAATGATCTCTGGTGGGCTTGGGACAGGGGTTGTTCCTCTGTCCTAGTCCTATTAGATCTCTCAGCGGCTTTTGATACCATCGACCATGGTATCCTACTGTAGCGTCTCTGGGGGTTGGGAGTGGGAGGCACCATTTTACGGTGGTTCTCCTCCTATCTGCTGGGCCGCTCACAGTCGGTGTTGACGGGAGGGCAGAGATCTGCCCCGAGGCTCCTCGTTTGTGGAGTCCCTCAGGGGTCGGTTCTCTCTCCCCTCCTGTTCAACATCTATATGAAGCCGCTGGGTGAGATCATTCAGGGTTTCGGGGTGGGGTATCATCAGTACGCTGATGATACCCAACTTTTTTTCTCCACCCCGAACCAACCACAGTGATGCCCTCGCCATGATGTCCCGTTGCCTGCAGGCGGTCCACGTCTGGATGGGGAGAAACAGGCTTTGTTTCAATCCTGCCAAGACTGAGTGGCTGTACATACCGGCATCTCGGTTTAATCAGTCTATTCCATCTTTAACGATGGGGGGTGAGGTGTTACCACCCGTTGATAGGGCTTGCAACTTGGGCGTCCTCCTGGATTCATGGCTCAGTTTGGAAGATCACATAGGAGCCGTGACCAGGGGGGCTTTTGCCCAGGTTCACCTGGTGCGCCAGTTGCGACCCTACCTGGACCAAGATGCTCTATGCACAGTCACTCATGCACTCGTGACCTCCCGTTTAGACTACTGCAACGCTCCCTACATGGGGCTTACCTTGAGGACCACTCGGAGGCTTCAGCTGGTGCAGAATGCGGCCGCGCGAGTTGTGATGGGGGTTTCCCGACACTCCCATGTAACACCTCTACTCCGCGAGCAGCATTGGCTTCCGGTTGCCCTCCGGGTGAGATTCAAGGTGCTGGTGATGACCTATAAAGCCCTTAATGGCTTGGGTCCGGGATACCTGAGGGAACACCTGCTGCCGGCATCAAGTTCCCTTCGTCCAGTGCGCTCCCACAGGGAGGGCCTTCTCAGGGTGCTGCCAGTTAAAGATTGCCGGCGGGTAACACCCAGGGGGAGGGCCTTCTCTGTGGGTGCGCCTGCCCTCTGGAACCAGCTGCCTGCAGAGCTTAGGACCGCCCCCGACCTTCGTTCATTTTGCCGGGACCTGAAGACCTGGCTCTTCGAGCTCCCCGGCCCAGGCTGAGAGTTTTTAATTGGGGATTTTATATTTTTTCAGGGATTAAATTTAATTCTTTTTAATTGTTTTTAATTTTTGTATCAGTGTTTTAAGTACCCTGTAAACCGCCCTGAGTCCTTCCGGAAAGGGCGGTATATAAATCCAATAAAAGAAATTAAATAAATAAATAAGTCAACCGACTTACTCAGTTGTAGAATTGATGGAGATAATAATGTCATATGGGAAAGTTTATGGATTTAAGATAAACACGCGACTTCCTGTTGGCAAGGCTCTGTTGATGGCAGCTATTTCAGCTGTCAGCCCCACTGTCTCCGTAGAGCCACCTAAAACAGTGACGATCAACTGTTTGGCGGCTCGGAAGCCCGCTCCTGAGGAGAAGAGGAGTGGGTGAGCGCCCAGGCAGGGGTAGAGCTCCCCCAGACCGCCAGAGTTGAAACTCTGGTGGTTGAAGGGTTGAGTCCCCCCAAAGCCTGAGTTTGCTCCGGACTCCGGGATGCCTCTTCTCCAAGGCTTTGGAGCAGAGCAGGACGCTGCAACAATCCCTGCCAGCGAGAGTGAATTTTGGATTACTTGGATGCAGGCAGAGCTGTGCAGGGAATGCTGTAAGAGCAAGTATTTGAACTTTAACTCAGTAAACTTTGTGGAGACTTTTAAAAGTGAAAGTGCGCAATAGAATTAAGTGGGTGAAAATGGCTGCCAAGTCAACTAAAGTTCCTAGAAGCGCAGGGGCTTCACCAGTTCAGCAATCTTCATTACAGGCTTTAATGCCCCCCCCCTCCGTCACCTTCACCCGCACCAGCCTTGACAATAAAAGATCTGCAGGATGTTTTGCAAGAGGCTTTGAAAAAGCAATCTCAGCAATTAGCTGAGCTTATTGAGGAGAAGAATACAGAAATAAGGGCAGACATCTTACTTGCATTTCAAGGCATGGCTGTTTGTATTGAACGTCTGGATGAGAAAGTGGAAGAACTTAGTCAAAATAATATGAGATTAGATGCCAAAATGACGGATGATGAAACAGTGATGGAAAAGATTGATGATGATTTATTATTGGTCCAGCATAGAGAGATGGAGTTTGCTGTGAGAATTAGAGGGTTGAAGGAAGACCCTAAGGAAAATTTGAAAAAAGTAGTTTCAGAAGCTCTTGAACAGGTTCTGGGGCACTCAGCAGAAGATATTATGGTGGATATAGATAAAATATTTCGTGTTAATTCCTGGATTGCAAGACAAAGGAAGCTACCTAGAGATGTGGTGGTTTATTTTACAAAGAGAGCAAGTAGAAATGAGGTTATTCAAGCCTTTTATAATAATAAATTTACAGTTGCAGAGCAAGAAGTTTTAATTTTGAAAGAGATTCCTCCAAGAATTTTAAGGAGAAGGAAATAATTTGCTTTTCTGTCAGAAGAATTAAGAAGACGGGATATCCCGTTCAGATGGGAGATCCCAGTAGGTATGGTGGTGATGCACGCAGGCACGAGATACCGTCTTCTCATAGTTTTACAGGCACGTGATTTTTATGCCAATATTTTGAAGGTAGGCCCCATACCACTTCTGAAATCTAAAAGGAAGAATGGCGAAGGAGAGCATCAACCACAAAGTGAGAGTATACAAGGTGCTGAAGGAGTTACGCAGTTGAAAGATTGAGAATTCCAGAAAGCTACAGGAGTGGATCAGATTTCAGTACCAATGGAGGAGGTCAGAGACCAAAGAATGACACGCGCTGCAGCTAGACGAATGAGACAAGAGCAAGAACAACAGAGAGTTATGATTGCATCTCAAAAACTTACTTACAGTGAAGCAGTGGGAGGAGCGAAGCCAAAGAGAGTGCAGGTAATGTTGGAAGAGGCGCTCCAAAAGCTTCAGGTTGCAAAAGATGGCGACAAAGCTTCTAACCTGGAATGTTAATGGTCTAAATTCACCACATAAGAGAAAGAAAGTATTTCAATCTAAAGCAATTTAAAAATGATGTTATTTGCTTACAGGAAACACATATTCGAGCAGCTGATCAAAAGTACTTGGTAAACTTTAGGTTGGGCACACAGTTTATTGCTTCTGCGCCTGATAAGAAAAATGGAGTTGTTATTTATGTCAAGAATACTTTAACAGCGAGTTTAATTGAAGCAGACAAACAAGGAAGATATGTTATAATTGAATTATTAATAGAAGGCAAGAAAATGCTTTTGGTTGGATTATATGCTCCTAATCAACAGCAAGGAGATTTTTACAATTTATTACACAAGCAAGATTATTAAGTGGGATTATAAATCTTGTATTTTTATGGGAGATTGGAATGGCGTCTTGGATGTACAAATGGACAAGGGAGGTCTTTTTAAAAGTATGCCAAGTCATGCTAAACTGCCTAAATCTTTTTTTGAGATGAAGGATGACTTGGAATTGAGAGATGTTTGGAGAGAAAGGAACTTGCAAGAAAAAGACTTTACTTTTTTCTCCGACAGGCATCAATCTTTCTCCAGGATTGACTTTGTATTAATTACTAATGATTTTTTTTCTAGGATTAAGAAGATCAAGATTTGTCCAAGAACTATATCTGATCATAGTCCAGTATGGTTGGAGATAGAGAAAGATAATGGAGACAGACGGTCTTGGCATTTAAATGAAAATTTGTTTAGATACCAGGAAAATGTGGAAGAGTGTAAAAAGCAGATGAAAGAATTTTTTAAAATTAATATGCATAAAGGTACTTCTATTGAGATGGTTTGGGATGCAAGTAAAGCTTATATGAGAGGTGTATTAATATATTTGAACAATAAACATAGACGTAAATTGGAATTCAAGAGGAAAGAATTAGAGAATGAAATTAAGGAAAAAGAAAAGGCTTTAATTCTGAATCCATCTGATGGGAAGATCAAAGAGGTAATTACTTTACTAAGAGGTCAGTTTGATATGTTAATGGCAGATCAAGTGGCAGCTAACCTAAGGTATGCTAGACACAACACTTTTTGTAATGCTAATAAACCAGGTGGATGGTTAGCTTACTTGTTAAGGAAGAAGCAAAGAGCTTGTAATATAGATAGAATAGAACATAAGGGTAAAGTAGTGTATCAGCAGAATCTTATTAAAAAGACTTTTGTTGATTTTTACTCTAAGTTTATTTATTGTAAGTTGTATGCTAGAGATAAGATTAGAGATGTAGATATAGATGGATATTTGATGAAAGCTAATATTCCTGTTCTTATGCAAGAACAAAAAGAAGGGATGAACCAATTGATAACTGACGAAGAAATTTTTCTAGCAATTAAACAATTAAAAGTGGGTAAAACACCGGGAACTGACGGTTTGACTGCCGTTTATTATAAAAATTTACAGTTAGAAATGGTGGAACCTTTAAGAGAATTGTTTAAGACAATTCAATTGGGAGGAGGAGTGCCTCCATCGTGGAAAACTGCCTTTATTTCGTTGATCCTGAAGGAAGATCAGGATGCTACCCAAGCCAAAAACTACAGACCAATATCGCATTTAAATACTGACTATAAGATATTTGCAAAAATTTTAGCCAACAGATTAATGAAGGTAATGCAACAAGTGATTCATAGCGATCAAACTGGATTTATAAGTGGCAGACAAATGAAGAATAATGTGAGACATATTGTAGATCTATTGGAATTCTCAGTGCTTTTTTTGTAAAAGAAAAAGGTGCCGGAACTCACACATGTCATACAACCCACCTTGCCTACTCTACAAGATTCCATCCAAAAAAGGTGCCGGAACTCCGTTCTGAGTGTTCTATGAGAAAAAAAGCCCTGGGAATTCTTGGAAAGAAATAATCAGATCCCCGCAGCGCTGATCTTTTTGGATGTTGAAAAAGCTTTTGATCAATTGGACTGGCAATTTTTGATGAAAGTACTAGAGAAAATGGAATTTGGGGAAATTTTTTTACAACCTGTTAGGGCAATATATCAGAAGCAAACAGCTCGTATAATAGTAAATAACAGTTTGACACAATCATGCAATATTGAAAAGGGTACAAGACAGGGGTGTCCGCTGTCACCTTTATTGTTTGTTTTAACATTGGAAATATTACTGATTAAAATATGAGATTCAAATAAAATTAAAGGTAAAGGTAAAGGTTCCCCCGCACATGCGTGTTAGTCGTTTCTGACTCTAGGGGCCAGTGCTCATCTCTGTTTCAAAGCCGAAGAGCCAGCGCTTGTCCGAGGACGTCTCCGTGGTCATGTGGCTGGCATGACTAGACGCCAAAGGCGCATGGAACACTGTTACCTTCCCACCATAGTGGTCCCTATTTTTCTACTTGCATTTTTACGTGTTTTCGAACTGCTAGGTTGGCAGAAGCTGGGATGAGTAACAGGCACTCACTCTGTTACGCGGCACTCGGGATTCGACCCGCCAAACTGCCGAACTTCTGATCGACAAGCTCAGCGTCCTAACCCACTGAGCCACCGCGTCCCTCAAATAAAATTAGGGGAATTCAAATAAGAGATCAGGATTACAGATTGAGGGCGTTTGCGGATGACCTGGTTATTACAATAACTCAGCCGGATTATTCAGTTGTAGAATTGATGGAGATAATAATGTTATATGGGAAAGTTTCTGGATTTAAGATAAACACAGAAAAAACTAAAATATTGTCTAAGAACATGACTGTACCACAAAAGGCTGTTCTAGAAGAGCTAACGGGATTTGAAATAGTTCAAAAGATTAAATATTAGGGGATATATCTGTCAGCCTCAAATGTGAAGGTATATAAAAATAATTATGAAATGTTATGGGGAAAAATACAAAAAGAATTAGATAGTTGGAAAAAAATTACAATTGTCTTTATTGGGAATAATTGCAGCAGTGAAGATGAATGTTTTGCCAAAATTTTTGTTTTTGTTTCAAATGATACCTATACTTAAAAAGGATTTAAATTTGGAGGAATGTCAAAAAGGAATTAATAAATTTGTCTGGGCAGGGAAAAAGCCAAGAGTTAAATTTAAGATAATGCAAGATATGCGTGAAAGAGGTGGTCTTAAAATGCCTAATTTTAAATTATATTATGAGGCTGCTGCTTTGTCATCAATAAGTGATTGGTTTAATTTAACACAAGGGAGATTATTAAATCTTGAGGGTCATGATTTGTTATTTGGTTGGCATGCATATTTATTGTATGATAAGAAAGTGGATAATGTGTTTAAGATACATATTTTAAGGTATGCTCTGTTGCGAGTTTGGAAAAAGTATAGACATAAGTTAAATTATAAGATACCAATTTGGGCAATACCTAAACATGCAATAGAAAATAATGTGGGATTCAAACAGGATGAGACTACATATAAGGAAAATTTAAGTCTAGAAAGGAATGTATGGCAATTAAAGCCATATAATATTTTAAAAGTAGAAAAGATTGTACAAACTTGGTTCCAGTATGGGCAATCACAGGCAAGATGGAAAGAGGACCAGAAAGCTGGCTTTTCGATGACTGATGAAAATTGGGTAAAACAAATTAGAGATCAAAGTCTAGCACATATTAAAAGGAAATATAATGTATTGATAGAAATTGACTCAGAAACGGAACTTGTTAAAGATTGTATGATAAAGTGGGCCCAGAACTTTCAGGAGGTTATAACAATGGATACTTGGGAAAAGATTTGGGTTAGAAATGTTAAATTTATGGTGGACTTGTAAAAAGGTTAAAGCCTTTTGGATTAAAATTTGGTGGAATATGCAAAAGATATTTAAGAAAAGGATAAAGTTTTCTCCGCAATTGTTTTTATTGGGTATTATTACAGATACTACTGTTATAGACACTAAGTTGATGTTGCATCTAATTACGGCAGCAAGACTTTTAGTTGCGCAATATTGGAAGAAGGAGGAATTGCCGACTATAGAAGAGTGGACTTTGAAAGTTTCCAACTTGGCGGAAATGGCAAAGATTTCGGCATATTTGAAAGACCAATCGCAACAGAGATATATTGTGGAATGGAGAAGATGGATTGAATATATTCAAAATAAATATGGGACTAAAAAGTTTCATTTAGCATTTGAATAAGTAGTGGATTTTTATGATGTATGATTAGTTATTTGTTACTTTATTAATATTATGATTCTGGAGAGTTAAAGTCCAATAGAACTTAATGTTTTATTTTTGTTGTTAGCATATTTTAGTTTATGTTTGTATTATTATACCCTGTATTCAGCTCTGGGAAGTCGGGGAAGGGAGGGGAGGGTTGGGGAGAGGGGAGGGGGGAGTTCATTGTATTTAAAAATTGTAAAACTTTTCAATAAAAAAAAGATAAACACGCAAAAAACTAAAATATTGTCTAAAAATATGACTACAGAAGTTTGTTTTAGAAGAGTTAACGGGATTTGAAATAGTTAAAAAGGTTAAATATTTGGGAGCATATCTTGTGGTTTCAAATGTAAAATTATACAAAAATAATTATGAATTGTTATGGTTAAAAGTACAAAAAGAGTTAGATGGTTGGGAAAAACTACAGTTATCTTTATTGGGAAGAATTGCAGCAGTAAAAATGAATGTTTTGCCAAAATTTTTATTTTTGTTTCAAATGATACCTATACTTAAAAAGGATTCAAATTTGGAGGAATTGGGCAGAAAGGTATTAATAAATTTGTTTGGGCAGGGAAAAAACCATGAGTTAAATTTAAGATAATGCAAGACATATGTGAAAGAGGTGGTCTTAAAATGCCTAATCTTAAATTATATTATGAGGCTGCTGCTTTATCTTCAATTAGAGATTGGTTTAATTTAACACAAGGGAGATTATTAAATCTCGAGGGTTATGATTTGTTATTTGGTTGGCATGCATATTTATTGTATGATAAGAAGGTGGATAATGTTTTTAAGATACATATATTAAGGTATGCTCTGTTGTGAGTATGGAAAAAATATAGACATAAGTTAAATTATAAAATACCAATTTGGGCAATACCTAAACATGCAATAGAAAATATAAATGTTGGATTTAAACATGATGTGATTACATACAAAGAAATTTTAAGGATAGAAAGGAATGTATGGCAATTAAAGCCATATAATATTTTAAAAGAAGAAAAGATTGTACAAACTTGGTTTCAGTATGGGCAGTTGCAACAAGATGAAAAGAAGATCAGAAAGTTGGTATTTCAATAACTGATGGAAATTTGGTAAAACAAATTAGAGATCAAGGCCAAGCACACATAAAAAGGATATATAATGCACTGATAGAAATTGACTCAGAAACGGAACTTGTCAAAGATTGTATGATAAAGTGGGCCCAGAACTTTCAGGAGGTTATAACAATGGATACTTGGGAAAAGATTTGGGTTAGAAACGTAAAATTTACACAGGCTCAAAATTTAAGAGAGAATTTTTATAAAATGTTTTATAGACCCTAAAAAACTAGCAAGTATGTATCCGAACTGCCAGCCTAAATGTTGGAGGTGTCGTTGTGAGGATGCAACGTATTATCATATATGGTGGACTTGTAAAAAAGTCAAAGCTTTTTGGATTAAAATTTGGTAGAATATGCAGAAGATATTTAAGGAAAAGATAAGGTTTTCTCCACAGATGTTTTTGTTGGGTATTATTACAGATTTTACTGTCATAGATAC
This sequence comes from Vipera ursinii, assembly GCF_947247035.1. NCBI lineage: Eukaryota > Metazoa > Chordata > Lepidosauria > Squamata > Viperidae > Vipera > Vipera ursinii. The sequence goes on along the minus strand of NC_139516.1, from coordinate 105,919,640 downwards.
TAAATTGATGTTGAATTTAATTACGGCAGCAAGACTTTTAGTAGCGCAATATTGGAAGAAGGAGGAACTGCCTACTATAGAAGAATGGACTTTGAAAGTTTCTAACTTGACGGAAATGGCAAAGATTTCAGCATATTTGAAAGAACAATCGCAACAGAGATATATTGTGGAATGGAGAAGATGGATCGAATATATTCAGAACAAATATGGGACTAAAAAGTTTCATTTAGCATTTGAATAAGTACTGATTTTATATGATGTATTATTAGTTATGTTATTTGTTAGTAATATAGTTATGTTTAAGGGGTGTTAAAGTGCGATAGAATTTCATGTTTTATTTTAGCTTGTTAGCATATTTTAGCTTAAGTTTGTAAAGTTTATACCCTGTATTCAGCTCTGGGAAGTCGGGGGGGAGGGGAGGGTAAGTGAGGGTAAGGGGGAGGGGAGGTGGAAGGAGGGAGTTTTTCTTTTTAAAAAATGTACTGTAAAACTTTTCAATTAAAAAAAACCCTTAAAAACCCCTCAGTCCAGGCCGGCCAGCTCAAATAGCCAGGTTTTTAGGTCCTGGTGAAATGAACAAAGGTCGGGGGGTGATCCGGAGTTCCACCAGCAGCTGATTCCATAGGGCAGGCGCACCCACCGAGAATGCTCTCCCCCTGGGAATCACCCGCTGGCACTCCTTGACCGGCGGGAACCTAAAGAGGCCTTCCCTGTTGGAGCACACAGGACGATGGGAAGTTGACGCTGGCAGCAGGTGCTCCCTAAGATAATCCAGACCCATGCCATTTAGGGCTTTATAGGTCATCACCAGCAACTGGAAGCCAATGCAGCTCGTGGAGAAGAGGCGTTACATGGGAGTATCGGGAGACCCCCATCACAACTCACGTGGCTGCAATCTGCACCAGCTGAAGCCTCCGAGTGGTCCTCAAGGGCAGCCCCATGTAGAGAGCATTGCAGTAGTCTATCCGGGAGGTCACAAGCGCATGAGTGACTGTACGTAGGGCATCTCGGTCCAGATAGGGCCGCAACTGGCGCACCAGGCGAACCTGGGCAAAAGCCCCCCTGGCCAAGGCTCCTATATGATCTTCCAAACTGAGCTGTGAATCCAGGAGGACGCCCAAGTTGCGAGCCCTATCTACGGGGGGGTAACACCTCACCCCCCATAGTTAATGATGGAATAGACTGATTAAACCAAGATGCCGGTATGCACAGCCACTCAGTCTTGGCGGGATTAAGTCGAAGCCTGTTTCTCCCCATCCAGACGTGGACCGCCTCCAGGCAATGGGACATCACGTCGAGGGCATCACTGGGTTGGTTCGGGGTGGAAAGAAAAAGCTGGGTATCATCAGCGTACTGATGATACCCCACCCCAAAACTACGAATGAGCTCACCCAGGGGCTTCATATAGATGTTGAACAAGAGGGGAGAGAGGACCGACCCCTGAGGAACTCCACAAACAAGAGGCCTCGGGGCGGACCTCTGCCCTCCTACCAACACTGACTGTAAACGACTCAGGAGGTAGGAGGAGAACCACTGTAAAACAGTGCCACCCACTCCCAACCCCCTGAGGCGCCGCAGTAAGATACCATGTTCAATGGTATCAAAAGCCGCTGAGAGGTCTAATAGGACTAGGACAGAGGAACAACCCCTGTCCTGAGCCTGCCAGAGATAATTCACCAGCGCGACCAATGCCGTCTCCGTGCTGTACCGGGCCTAAAGCCCAATTGGAAATGCAGGAAAGCCAAGTGTTACATTGTAGCAATAGGGGAAGTCAAGGCAATAACCCTCAAGCACTCCCCCCTAGGAGTATGGCAGAACCTAGGAAGAGAAGAGAGTGAGATTTGGGTCAGGATGAAAGGAAAGAAGGAAAGGGTTGTATTTGGGGGAAAGGATAAGGGAACCTATAGATATGGGTTCTGATAGCACCCAAAACTTCTGAAAGCAAGCTGTTCCACTGGTTAATTGTTCTAACTGATTGCAGTACAGAGGAGGTGTAGCTCTGCTAAAACAAATAACACTTCCTAATTATTTCTGACCAGATAATTCCCAAGACTCCAATAAAAGGAGATCTCTCCTTAGTTCTAGGTTGCTTCTCTCCTTGTTTAGTTTCCATCCATTGTTTCTTGTCTTGCCTTCTGGTGCTTTGGAAAATAGGTTAACCTCTTCTTTTTGGCAGCCCCTTCAAATATTGCAACACTGCTATATTTGAGGGGCTGCCACCATAGTCAGTTTAAATCACCATAAAGAGTTTATATTATATGGTTTTTGCCTACATCTTTCATAACTGATTAGAAAAACTACCTTTTTTATTGGAGTAACCTGCAAATTGATGTGCCTTGTGGTGTGAAGATAAATAGATGTAAATACCAATGCTTTATTGCTATATCACAGTGATCCTTAATTATTATTTTTTGCCTTAAATTCCAAAACAAGCATCTCATTCTCTAGGCTACTTTCCAGTCTGACAGTTCTTACAGATGTCATGTTTCCCTGGTTCACACACCAAAAGCTACTTGAAGGATATCTTCTTTAGTGTAAATGGTGGTTTTATGGCTGTCTAGACATTGCTGACCTACAACCTCTTGTAGGCTTAGGGAGTATGATAAGTAATGAGAGATGCTAGGAAGCATAATTTAACAAACTTTTAAGGCTATAATCTACCTATGTTTCAATCATCAATACAATCAATTTCTGAACAAGAACAAAGAGCTGAAAACTGAAAGAAATGAAATTTAAATTTTGGGATTTGATGATTAGAACTGTTTATGAAATACTGTATACCATTGAATTTTAGAGCAAAAAGTTGGTTCATTTTATATTTGTAACTGTATCAAAGGAAATAGAAAGTTACTCTTTTCTTTTTTTGTTTTTTCTTCTTATTCTTTGCACTTCCTCCTCTTAGGTTTTTCCTTTTCAATTTCTTTTTTTCTGTTTTTATATTTTATCTTTTCTAGAAATTTGATAAACTATATATACAAAAATAAAAAAGAAAGAATTCCATCAACATCATCAACAAGCTTGTAAGCTGCCCTGAGTCTTCGGAGAAGGGCGGGATATAAATGGAATTAAAATAAAAAAAATAAAAAATAAAACGAACCAATCAACCAAATGATACTTTATCCAGGTTTTAAAGACAATGTTGGCAAATTCACATTTGACCTAAGGAAACAAGTGGAATCTCCCAAAACCTTTTTTAAAAATAAAATGTATAAATCAGACAAATATTATTTTGAAAGCATTGACAGTTTCCTTGACACTTTAACTAAATAGTCCATTAACTTTTAAATAGAGTCCTTCAAGATTACAAGATCAAAGAAACAATTGAAACTTTTCAGCAGAGTAAGGCTTCTGGGATAGATGAATATAGTGGAAAAGTCTATAGATCTCATACTTGCCTTTTGAATAATATTTTAGAAGGTGAGATTCCAGAAATATAGAAGCAGGCCAGACTGGCTACAGTGATTACTCCTCAGAAATATCCTTGCTTTCTGGGGCCAAGTTGTTAATCGCAATCCTTGCCAAATGTTTTATTCAGTTTACTATCAATACAATTCTAGTGATTAGATCGGGTTAAGCGTCAAATTGCCAAATGCCTGACACAAAGCTCTTTAGAAGATTGGAATGGCTCTATGTGCTCATACTACTGAATAAATTGTGATAGGGAGAAAAAGTATGAACATAATAAGGCAATTATCACAAATCCAATGTAACCGCCTATAAATGTGATGACTCGTCTGCAGTCCAATTTTACAAAAGGCATAAAATGAAGTGCTTGCAGAAACCCTTATTGTTTAACATAAAAAATGAAGTTTAAGGGAATTAACTAACAGCTTCCAAGCTCAAGGGAGTTTGCATTAATGAAAAAATTCATAAGAACAATTTACTGACTGATTACATTTTTTTAGTTGGGTGTTAGTCAAAGAGACTTTCAACCACGCTTGCTAACATACTGAAAAAAACTCAGATTAATAGCAGGTTTAAGAGAATTATCATCTGGGACTTCTTTTTCTTAATTTTCATTTTCAGTACACAAAGAACTTTGAAATCTACATTAGCAGTAAAATATTATATTACATTATTTGATGTTGTTTTATTCATATTTCCTGCAAATTTTGCTATTAAGATGGGCCCTTGCAACAAAGAAACATTTGACAGGAAAAAAGAAAGTTCTGCTTTCTGAGCTAAGATGAGCCTAAGATATTTCATTTTAAAAATAAAGTATGGGGGGGGGGCACTCCAGTGATTACATTTAAAAAAAAAAACTACAAGGAAAAAAATGAAATGTTTGGTTGCTTAAAAAAAATAAAATAAAAATACTGATGCTAGATAAAAATAGCAATAATTATGATTATGACATTTGCAAATTCCCCCTTTCAATAAAGTTATTATGAATATTATTTATGCATTTTATTCATCATGCTTAATTTGCCCAGTAACTGAGGTTCTTTGGCAGTTTACAACATTATTTAAAATACTAGAGGTTTCATTAAATATAAACACATTAATAAAAATGGGCAAAAATGTTGTAAGACTTCATTAAGTGTGATTAATAGCATATTGTATAGAGAATATATAAAAAAAGTTGGACAAGATCATAAATTTAAGGTTATGTTATCTCATAAGCAACTTGGCATGTTTTTTAATTACCTGGTAGTCATGAACCATTACTTACTAAATTTGAAGTTATTAGCTAGAATCCTAATCATTCCAATTTCATATTTGCATCCTATATTACATTATCCATTCTTCAGTCATTCTAGCAACTCACAATTAAAAAAACGGAGATCAGAAAGCACTTTCTGCAAAAGTAGACACTTCTAATCCTGACCATTTCTTAGTCAAGTTATTGCAGAAAAACTCTCCATCAATTATAAACATTTGATAATGCCTACTGAAATATGCTAATATTATGTACAAACTTGCATGATTCGGAATTAATGGACTATGATTATTTTAAAACTTCTCTGTGCAAAATAATGGAGATATCTGTAAATTCATTTAATATGTGGCATTATTTATTTATTTAAAAGATGTTCTACCCTCCTATTTTAAAAACCAAACTATGGGTAGCTTATAACCCCTACAATGAAAACTGTTCTCGGCTAAAATGTGCCATATGGATAAAACCAACTTGCTCAAATATTTCAGATGCTGTACAAAATTAAGTTTTTGAAATTCACTTATAGTGTGGCATTGATTGGTGGTGGTAAAATTCTGAGAAAAGATTTCAAATATTGCTGGATGCAGCAAATCCAAACGTTTTCAACACTATTGTTGAAATGTTAATTTAATGCTAATGTACTATTATTACCCCATGTCTGCAGACAAAATGGGAAGGTTTAGTCTCGTTTTGTAATGGAACTTCCTACCTTTGGTTGCACCGTACTGTATCTTTTTTGAACTGCCACAGCAGCTAAACTAAAGGAAAATAATAACAAATAGAAAGTAAATGAGGTTAACATTCATATTTTTGCCCAAGAAAGCAGATACATGAAATGAATGGCTTTCAGCAACATTTAGCCATTGAGCAGACATTGAGCAAGAATATCAGTTTCAAAGAAGAAATGATATAATTATAATAAAAACAAAACAAAAATACACCCTAGATTACAGGTGCTGATCCACACTGACTTACAATTCTTGGATCCTGTATTGCAATATATTCATTGCAGAGTTTTTAAAACTGTGGCAGCCCTTGGATCCTATAATTAAATCAGTCCCAGATCTTGCTCAACTTTTTCTTTCCTAATCCCTCTCTACAGCTTTATATTTCTCTGGGACAGCTCAAACTTTTAGGATTTTCTAAGAAATCTGGAATTTCATCTATGGAATAGTTGTTCCAGAGAATTACATATGTCATTTGAGTGGAGATAATTACATCATCCTGTGTCAATTAACTGTAGGCATAACAGATTTCTTTTCTTAAAGTTCTGATTAAAGACTTGTAAAATACCACTGGGTGCAATAATAAATTATAAACTGACCAAGTCAGACAAATGAAAAGAAAATAAGAGAGATTCCTGGATTGAACCAAGAGTCTATCTAGTATGATGTTTGGATCATGCTGTGTCACCCAGCCCCTTCATGGATTACTGCCTTGTCGTGGCGAAGGGGCTTGTGTAATTCAGTGAAGCTATCAGCTATGCCATGCAGGGCCACCCAAGATGGACAGGTGATAGCAGAGACTTCTCACAAAACGTGATCCACTGAAGAAGGAAATGGCAACCCACTCCAGTATCTTTGCCATGAAAATCCTATGGACAGTACCAAAAGACAAAATGATATGATGCTGGAAGATGAGCCCCTCAGGTCAGAAGGCGTCCAATATGCTACTGGGGAAGAGCAGACAGCTAGTACTAGTAGTGCCAGAAAGAATGTAGCGACTGGGCCAAAGCCGAAAGGATGCTCAGCTGTGGATGTATCTGGTGGTGAAAGGAAAGTCTGATGCTGTAAAGATTTTTTCTCCATAGGAACCTGGAATGTAAGATCCATGAATCAAGGCAAGCTGGACATGGTCAAACAAGAGATGACAAGACTGAACATCGACATCTTAGGAATCAGTGAACTAAAATGGACAGGAATGGGTGAATTTAATTCAGATGACCATCAGGTATACTACTCCAGGCAAGAATCCCTCAGAAGAAATGGAGTAGCCTTCATAGTCAATAAAAGAGTAGGAAAAGCAATACTGGGATACAATCCCCCAAATGACAGAATGATCTCAGTTTGAATCAAAGGCAAACCATTCAATATCACAGTAGTCTGAGTCTATGCCCCAACCACCAGTGCTGAAGAGGATGAAATTGACCGGTTCTATGAAGCCCTACAGCACCTTATAGAACTAACACCAAAAAATGATGTCCTTATCATCATGGGGAATTGGAATGCTAAAGTAGGAAGCCAAAAGATAACTGGAATAACAGGCAAGTTGGGCCTTGGAGTACAAAATGAAGCAGGGCACAGGCTGATAGAATTTTGTCAAGAGAATATGATGGTCATAGCAAACACTCTTTTCCAACAACCCAAGAGAAGGCTCTACACATGGACATCACCAGACGGTCAACAGAGAAATCAGATTGACTATGTGCTCTGCAGCCAAAGATGGAGAAGCTCTATACAGTCAGTAAAAACAAGACCAGGAGCTGACTGTGGATCTTCTCATTGCAAAGTTTAGGCTTAAACTGAAGAAAGTAGGGAAAAGAACTAGGCCACTCAGGTATGAATTAAATCATATCCCTGTTGAATATACAGTAGAGGTGATAAATAGATTTATGGAATTAGATCTGATAGACAGAGTACCTGAAGAACTATGGACAGAGGTTCGCAACATTGTACAAGAGGTAGCAACTAAAACCATCCCAAAGAAAAAGAAATCCAAGAAAGCAAAATGGCTGTCTGAGGAAGCTTTGCAAATAGCTGAGGAAAGGAGGGAAGCGAAAGGCAAGGGAGAAAAAGAAAGACATGCCCAACTGAATGCAGAATTCCAGAGAATAGCTAGAAGAGATAAGAATGCCTTCTTAAATGAACAGTGCAAAGAAATAGAAGAAAACAATAGAATAGGGAGGACCAGAGATCTTTTCAAGAAAATTGGAGAGATGAAAGGAACATTTCATGCAAAAATGGGCATGATAAAGGACCAAAATGGCAGGGACCTAACAGAGGCAGAAGAGATTAAGAAGAGGTGACAAAATTACACAGAAGAACTATAGAAGAATGAGCTTAATGTCCCTGATAATCACAATGAGGTGGTCACTGACCTCGAGCCAGACATCCTAGAATGTGAAGTGAAGTGGGCCTTAGAAAAGCTGAGCAACAACAAAGTTAGTGGAGGTGACAGTATTCCAGCTGAGCTATTCAAAATCTTAAAAGACAATGCAGTAAAAGTGCTACACTCAATTTGTCAGCAAATTTGGAAAACTCAACCGTGGCCACAGGATTGGAAAAGATCAGTTTACATTCCAATTCCAAAGAAAGGCAGTGCCAAAGAATGTTCAAACTATTGCACCATTGCACTCATTTCACATGCTAGTAAAGTTATGCTTAAGATCCTACAAGCTAGACTCCAGCAGTATGTGGATCAAGAACTACCAGTACAGGCAGGATTTCGAAGAGGCAGAGGAACTAGAGATCAAACTGCCAATGTATGCTGGATCATGGAGAAAGCTTGGGAGTTCCAAAAAAACATCTATTTCTGCTTCATTGACTATGCTAAAGCCTTTGATTGTGTGGATCACAAAAAACTGTGGCAAGTTCTTAAAGAAATGGGAGTACCAGACCATCTTATTTGTCTCTTGAGAAACCTATATGTGGGCCAAGAAGCAACAGTGAGAACTGGACATGGAACCACTGATTGGTTCAAAATTGGGAAAGGAGTCCAACAAGGCTGTATACTGTTTCCCTGCCTATTTAACTTATATGCAGAGCACATCATGAGAAAGGCAGGGCTAGATGAATCAAAAGTTGGAATTAAGATTGCCAGGAGAAATATTAACAACCTAAGATATGCAGATGATACCACTCTAATGGCAGAAAGTGAAGAGGAACTAAAGAGCCTCTTGTTGCGGGTGAAGAAGGAGAGTGCAAAAGTTGGGTTGAAAGTTAACATTAAGAAAACCAAGATCATGGCATCCGGCCCTCTCAATTACTGGCAAATAGATGGGGAAGAAATGGAGGTAGTGACAGATTTTATTTTCCTGGGCTCCAAGATCACTGCAGATGGGGACTGTAGCCAAGAAATTAAAAGACGCTTGCTCCTTGGGAGGAAAGCCATGGCAAATCTAGACAGCACACTAAAAAGCAGAGACATCACCCTGTCAACAAAAGTGCGTATAGTCAAGGCCATGGTCTTCCCAGTTGCAATGTATGGCAGTGAAATTTGGACCATAAAAAAGGCTGAGCGTCAAAGAATTGAGGCCTTTGAACTATGGTGCTTGAGAAGACTCCTGTGAGTCCCTTGGACTGCAAGGTGATCAAACTGATCAGTCCTAGAGGAGATCAACCCTGACTGCTCTTTAGAAGGCGAGATCCTGAAGTTGAAACTCAAATACTTTGGCCACCTATTGAAAAGGAAGGACTCACTGGAGAAGAGCCTAATGCTGGGAAAGATTGAGGGCAATAGAAGAAGGGGACGACAGAGAATGAGGTGGCTGGATGGAGTCACTGAAGCAGTAGGCGTGATCTTAAATGGACTCCAGAAGATGGTAGAGGACAAAAAGACCTGGAGAAACATTGTCCATGGGGTCGTGATGGGTTGGACACGACTTCGCAGCTAACAACAACAAAAGTGTCACCCAGATACATTGGAGAAATTCACAAACAGAAAGTCTATTATTTTTCCCTACTAACTGGTCTTTATGAAAAAGCCCCGGATTTTGTAAGTAAAATGCAGCTATCAAGATGAATAACCATTGATAATGCAATCTTCCATGAAGTCTGAAAGTATTAGACATCTGATTAAGATAGTAGAAGGCAAAATTAGTCTATTAAAAAGAATGGGAAAGTAAAATTTTATTTTTATGGGAGCCATGTAAACCTCTTCTCATGCACAACAAACTTTTTCATTGCTTCCTTTAAAAAGTGATTGTAGGCTAGGAGAACCAAAGGTTTGCTCTGTATGGAGTTGGTGGTCCCAAGAGTTTATGTTGCTGGAGACAACAGTGAAACGCTTGCCTAATATGTAACAATATCCACGTTATCATCACAACTGAAGTATAAAGAGCTTTTGCCCTCCTAGACAATTAAAATACACTAGAAATATATTCAATAACTATTTCATGATACCTAATATCAACTACTGGAGGCAACTTCAGGGTCACAGCAATAACTCCTGACCGAGAACTTGTTGGTTGCTAGATCCCTTGAATGAGATTGTAAAGGATTCTTTAGAGAGTTGGAGACTTTTGTGCTGTACAGCCCATGTGGCAACCATAACCAATCACACATTATTCAGATTGCTGGGCTACAGCCTTCAACATCACACTCATGCTATGTGGAGGTAATTACAGTACTGGTCCACCAGATTTGGTGGCACCACATTGGAAAAGTATTGTAAATATGGGATAGGGGGATTCAATGTAATGGCCATAAGATTTTGTTCCTTTCCCTTATCCTTTGACCATTCAGAGCCAAAGTCATGCTCAGGAATGCCTACACATGTGATTACTCATTCATTTAGGATTGAATTTTAAGAAGATGAATCAAGGAAATGTTTCGTCAGTGGGCATTTCCCACTGTTGTTTTTACTCCTCTCTTGTTTTAACATCTATTTTTTTTCTCCAGCTATATTTGTACAGTGTTGCTGTTTTTGTATTCATTTTACTTGGCTTCTGACCAAGGGAAGGTGGGATGAAAAGCCTTTTTCTTTAAAATAAATGCAAAAGAAGCAGCACAGCAAATTTTGTAGCAGTGTGAAGGGGGTTGAGCCCTGCTTAAATAAGAACTGATATTCCCAATAAGTCTGTTTTTGATCTAACAATGAATTTTTAGGAAGTGAATTCTGTAGCAATACAAAATTTTGATGAGAGACGTCCCTTCTTGTCTTGAAAAGAAGGAACTTTGCCCTCCTTACTGTAAAGTTCTATAATATAATAATTCATTCACCTGAATTCCCTCCTTCTCCATTTTTTTTAAGCCAGGGAGCTTAGCTACATATCCTGCTGGTTTTCATCATCCCCCATTTTTAGATATGATGTGCCCTGACATTTGGCAGTTATCTCAGAATAACTACCTGATCAGTCACTGCAAGTTTCTACAGCTATTAATATACTTTGACCAACTGACCACATTCAATTTCTGTTCTTCCTGTATCATGATTAAACACATCCATTCTTTTACAGTTAATGATCCACACACATTGCAGTAAGATATAAAAATATATGATAACCAGGAATACATTATCTGATGACATGTCTTGATTGCGGCTGTGTAAAATTTGGCTACAATTTAGTGATGTTGGCTTTCAAATTAGTAAGTAGAAGCTTTGCATATCAAAAATCTGTTTGCAATATTGTTGCAAAATAGGTTAAATAAATATGTTCCATAGTATATTCTATACATAGTATATCAACAGTATATGAATGATGGTTTAGATTTGTCTTGAACTGCATGGTTCAAAGAGGGGGAAATGGATACCCCAAGCAAGCCCTTTTTCAACCTAGGGAATTATTAGATACCGAAATGCAGTGTACTATTTCCTTTTGTATGTATGCACCACACATGTGTTCACTTTATGAATAAAGGCATGCATGCCCTAATGTGATGAATAGCAACATCTCTGTTAGAAGCACTACAGAAAACTGAAAATAAAACTGGCATTGTAAGACAGTCATTCTAATTGGTAGTGATGGGGACCATACTCTAACTTATCTGCCAAATATTAACTGGACAAAGCAGCTCTATAATATGAAGTTAAAACACATCTGACTCTGGCAAGACTAGGTGTCTAGCCATTTAGCAAATCTTTAGAATACTAAGCATTACCATTAAAATGTCAGAAGTATGACTTCAAAATACTGGGCTGAATAATTTAGGACATTATCTTCATTAAATATTTTCCTTTTTTCTGGGACAAATAGACTGTTGTCATATTATTACAAAAATAGGTTTTTGTTTTAGTGCTGCTCTGGTAAGTGAGTACTGAAAATCATCAGGAAAAAGGGGTGGAGAAGATCTCAAAATGCCAAGGGTTTTGTAAAGTTCACTGGAGAAAAAGTAATGAAACCAGGAAGTGATTCAGAATTGTCTAGAAACCAATGTTGTCATGTTTCCAGAATGCCTAACTTGGCACCATGTGAATTCTTTGTCATGCACTCTATAATTTGTGTCACCTAGCAGTTGAAATTATTTAGACAAGCAAATGTTTTTACAATATTTTAAAATAATTTCTTCAAGTGCTCTGCAGGGGATATTCTTCTAATATTTTTATTTATTCAATTTGTCAGTTCATCCTCCAACCCAAAGGTTGTGTTGCTACTTTAAAAGCTGGAGCTCCTTTTGAGCTCAACTTATGCCAGCACTAGATTCCTACAAAGCTCAGCAAAGACTCAGTTTGGTTCTGGATTTGCTATGTTCTATTGTAAGGTAAAAGTAAAGTTAAAGGTTCCCCCGCACATACGTGCTAGTCATTTCCGATTCTAGGGGCCAGTGCTCATCTCCGTTTCAAAGCCGAAGAGCCAGCGCTTGTCCGAGGATGTCTCCGTGGTCATGTGGTCGGCATGACTAGACGCCTAGGCGCATGGAACACTGTTACCTTCCTACCATAGTGGTCCCTATTTTTCTACTTGCATTTTTACGTTCTTTCGAACTGCTAGGTTGGCAGAAGCTGGAACGAGTAACAGGCGCTGACTCTGTTACGCGGCACTCAGGATTTGACCCGCCAAACTGCCAACCTTCTCATTGACAAGCTCAGCGTCCTAACCCACTGAGCCACCATGTCCCTATGTTCTATTGTAACCACACTCTAATTATAATTAGTAACAAATACAACACTATTAAAATATTGGGAAAATTGATTTTGATGCCCATGTTGGATCCTTAGATGTCTTGGTTCTGACTCAAAGAATTTTCCCAAAGTCCATTTGAGGCCATCCTGGTGACATTGCTTTAATTCAGCTCCTGAGGATCAGCATTAGCTTATAAAAGGTCTTGCTTATAAAGACCGTTTGCCTTATAAAGGCCCTTTGCCATTATAAGCATTTATATAGTAAGCATATCTAGTAAGCAACTTTTTTTTACAAAACAACTTTATTTAGTAAGTATATGTGGAGGCGGGGTTGAAGTGGAACTGGTGGTATTTTTTGATTCATATTTTTTGACAATCGATGCATAGTGCCACTCTAAACATTTAAAAGCTTGTGATCCTTTATACTGTAGTTATGACACTGCATATATGATGCCTGTTGGGAGCAAAACATTTTGCCTGGAAGCCAAAGCCATCTGCAACGGAATCCTCCAATAAAATTTCATATTTGGAATTTGAGGCATAAATGGCATATTTGATTATATAGATAGATAATTAAAAATATTAGAATCTGGAACTAAAAGGATGCCAACTTTTATTTACTAGATTTGTAGGCCATCCATTTCACTTAGAGTCAACAATGGGAAGCATGTGTATGTGTAGGCAGCATACATTGAAACTTAACATTAGGAAAACCAAGATCATGGCATCTGGCCCTCTCAATTCCTGGCAAATATATGGGGAAGAAATGGAGGTAGTGACAGATTTTATTTTCCTGGGCTCCAAGATCATCTCAGATGGTGACTGCAGCCAAGAAATTAAAAGACGCTTGCTCCTGGAGAGGAAAGCTATAGCAAATCTTGACAGCACACAAAAAAGCAGAGACATCACCCTGTCAACAAAAGTGCATATAGTCAAGGCCATGGTTTTCCCAGTTGCAATGTATGGCTGTGAACATTGGATCATAAGAAAGGCTGAGCGCCGAAGAATTGAGGCCTTTGAACTCTGGTGCTGGAGAAGACTCCTGCGAGTCCCTTGGACTGCAAGGCGATCAAACCGGTCAGTCCTAGAGGAGATCAACCCTGACTGCTCTTTAGAAGGCGAGATCCTGAAGCTAAAACTCAAATACTTTGGCCACCTAATGAGAAGGAAGGACTCACTGGAGAAGAGCCTAATGCTGGGAAAGATCGAGGGCAATAGAAGAAGGGGACAACAGAGAATGAGGTGGCTGGATGGAGTCACTGAAGCAGTAGGCATGAGCTTAAATGGGCTTCAGAAGATGGTAGAGGACAGGAAGGCCTGGAGGTCATGGGGTCATGATGGGTTGGACATGACTTCGCAACTAACGACAACAGGCAGCATACAGTATATGTATAGTTTTAAAGAGTATCTGATACCCTTTAAAACTACATACTGTGTATATGTGTATATGTATGCACTTGTGCATGTGTTTAGAGAGAGAGAGGACGAGAGGGAGAGAGAGGGGGAGAGAGAGAAAGACGGAGAGAGAGAGATGGTTCAGTGTGATGTAAAGGAGCTAGACTAGGAATGGGGAGACCCAGACTCTAGTTAAATGCTCCCTTTGTCATGGATAAGGGAGGTGAAGATTAGATGATTTTAGGTAAGTCACTATCTCTCAGCCTTACCCTTTGTTGTTAGCTGTGAAGTCGTGTCCGACCCATTGCGACGATGTTCCTCCAGGCCTTCCTATCCTCTACCATCTTCTGGAGTCCATTTAAGCTCACGCCTACTGCTTCAGTGACTCCATCCAGTCACCTCATTCTCTGTCATCCCCTTCTTCTATTGCCCTCAATCTTTCCCAACATTAGGCTCTTCTCCAGCGAGTCCTTCCTTCTCATTAGGTGGCCAAAGTATTTGAGTTTTAGCTTCAGGATCTGGCCTTCTAAAGAGCAGTCAGGGTTGATTTCCTCTAGGACTGACCGGTTTGATCGCCTTGCAGTCCAAGGAATTCGCAGAAGTCTTCTCCAGCACCATAGTTCAAAGGCCTCAATTCTTTGACGCTCAGCTTTTCTTATGGTACAACTTTCACTGCCACACATTGCAACTGGAAAGACCATAGCCTGGACTATACACACTTTTGTTGACAGGGTGATGTCTCTGCTTTTTAGTGTGCTGTCTAGATTTGCCATGGATTTCTTCCCAAGGAGCAAGCGTCTTTTTTTTTTATTGAAAAGTTTTAACATACAATTTTTCTTTAAAAATCCCCCCTCCCCCTCCCTTCTCCCTCCCCCCCTACCTCTCCCCCCTCCCCCCCTCCCCCCCGACTTCCCAGAGCTAAATACAAGGTATATATAAAAAAAAACAATCATAAACAACCATATACTAACAACTATAAACTCTAAAATCCATCACTCTCTAGCTTATATAGGATAAAACAAACCTTAGTAATATTAAATATATATAAAGAAACTAAAATAGAAAAAGAAAAAAAGAAAGAAGACTTATTCAAATGCTACATGAAACTTCTTAATCCTATACTTGTTCTGGATAAACTCAATCCATTTTCTCCATTCCATAATATAGCGTTCTTGCGAGTGATCTTTCAAATAGGCCGAAATCTTCGCCATCTCTGCCAGGTCGGAAACCTTTAAAGTCCACTCTTCTATGGTCGGCAGTTCCTCTTTCTTCCAATACTGACCTATCAAAAGTCTTGCTGCCGTAATTAAATTCAACATCAACTTGGTGTCCACAACTGTAACATCTGTAATTATTCCCAACAAAAAAAGTTGCGGACAAAACTTTATCCTCTGTTTAAAAATCTTCTGCATGTTCCACCAGACTTTTATCCAAAAAGCCTTAACCTTTTTACAAGTCCACCATATGTGAAAATATGTTGCGTCTTCATCACCACACCTCCAACATTTAGGCTGATAATTCGGATACATACTTGCAAGCTTTTTAGGATCTAAATGCCATCTATAAAACATTTTGTAAAAATTCTCTCTTAGATTTTGAGCTTGTGTAAATTTTACGTTCCTCACCCAAATCTTTTCCCACATGTCCATTGTGATAACTTCCTGGATGTTTTGGGCCCATTTTATCATACAATCCTTAACAAGTTCTGTATCTGAATCAATCTCTATCAATGCAAGATATATCCGTTTAATATGTGCTGGTCCCTGATTTCTAATTTGCTTTATCAAATTTTCATCAGTCATTGTAAAACCATTTTTCTGGTCTTCTTTCCACCTGGCCCGTAACTGAGTATATTGAAACCAGTTTTGAACAACCTCCTCTTCTCGCAAGAGGCTATATGATTTCAAACACCAGACATTTCTTTCCAAGCTTAGAATCTCCTTGTACGTAGTCACATCATGTTTGAAACCAGCATGTATATTTTCTATTGCGTGTTTTGGAATTGCCCACAGTGGTATCTTGCAATCTAGCTTATGTCTATACTTCTTCCAAACTCTCAACAATGCCTGTCTTAAAATATGCACTCTAAACACATTGTCTACCTTCTTGTCATACAACAAATATGCATGCCAGCCAAACAACAAATCGTGGCCCTCAAGATTTAATAATCTCTCTTGTGTCAAATTAATCCAATCACTTATTCCTACTAATGCAGCAGCTTCATAATATAGTTTAAAATTGGGCATTTTAAGACCACCTCTCTCACGAGTATCCTGCATAATCTTAAATTTAACTCGTGGCAAGCGTCTTTTAATTTCTTGGCTACAGTCCCCATCTACAGTGATCTTGGAGCCCAGGAAAATAAAATCTGTCACTACCTCCATTTCTTCCCCATCTATTTGCCAGGAATTGAGAGGGCCGGATGCCATGATCTTGGTTTTCTTAATGTTAACTTTCAACCCAACTTTTGCACTCTCCTTCTTCACCCTCAACAAGAGGCTCTTTAGTTCTTCTTCACTTTCTGCCATTAGAGTGGTATCATCTGCATATCTTAGTTTGTTGATATTTCTCCTGGCAATCTTAATTCCAACTTTTCATTCATCTAGCCCTGCCTTTCTCATGATGTGCTCTGCATATAAACTAAATAGGCAGGTTGACAGTATACAGCCTTGCCGGACTCCTTTCCCAATTTTGAACCAATCAGTGGTTCCGTGTCCAGTTCTCACTGTTGCTTCTTGGCCCACATATAGGTTTCTCAAGAGACAAATAAGATGTTTTGGTATTCCCATCTCTTTAAGAACTTGCCACAGTTTGTTGTGATCCACACAATCAAAAGCTTTAGCATAGTCAATGAAGCAGAAGGAGATGTTTTTCTGGAACTCTCTAGCTTTCTCCATGATCCAGCGTATGTTGGCAATTTGATCTCTAGTTCCTCTGCCTCTTAGAAATCCTGCCTGTACTTCTGGTAGTTCTCGATCCACATACTGCTGGAGTCTAGCTTGTAGGATTTTAAGCATAACTACTAGCATGATAAATGAGTGCAATGGTGCGATAGTTTGAACATTCTTTGGCACTGCCTTTCTTTGGAATTGGAATGTAAACTGATCTTTTCCAATCCTGTGGCCACTGTTGAGTTTTCCAAATTTTCTGGCAAATTGAGTGTAGCACTTTTACTACATTGTCTTTTAAGATTTTGAATAGCTCAGTTGGAATATTGTCACCTCCACTAGCTTTGTTGTTGCTCAGCTTTTCTAAGGCCAACTTCACTTCACATTCCAAGATGTCTGGCTCAAGGTCAGTGACCACCTCATTGTGATTATCAGGGACGTTAAGCTGATTTCCTGTATAGTTCTTCTGTGTAATTTTGCCACCTCTTCTTAATCTCTTCTGCCTCTGTTAGGTCCCTGCCATTTTGGTCCTTTATCATGCCCATTTTTGCATTAAACGTTCCCTTCATCTCTCCAATTTTTTTTGAAAACATCTGTGGTTCTCCCTATTCTATTGTTTTCTTCTATTTCTTTGCACTGTTCATTTACGAAAGCATTCTTATCTCTTCTAGCTATTCTCTGGAATTCTGTATTCAATTGGGCGTATCTTTCTTTTTCTCCCTTGTGTTTCGCTTCCCTCCTTTCCTCAGCCATTTGCAAAGTTTCCTCAGACAGCCATTTTGCTTTCTTGGATTTCTTTCTCTTTGGGATGGTTTTAGTTGCTACCTCTTGTACAATGTTGCGAACCTCTGTCCATAGTTCTTCAGGCACTCTGTCTATCAGATCTAATTCCTTAAATCTATTTGTCACCTCTACTGTATATTCAACAGGGATATGATTTAATTCATACCTGAGTGGCCTAGTGCTTTTCCCTACTTTCTTCAGTTTAAGCCTAAACTTTGCAATGAGAAGATCATGGTCTGAGCCACAGTCAGCTCCTGGTCCTGTTTTTACTGACTGTATAGAGCTTATCCATCTTTGGCTGCAGAGCACATAGTCAATCTGATTTCTGTGTTGACCATCTGGTGATGTCCATGTGTAGAGCCATCTCTTGGGTTGTTGGAAAAGAGTGTTTGCTATGACCATCGTATTCTCTTGACAAAATTCTATCAGCCTGTGCCCTGCTTCATTTTGTACTCCAAGGCCAAACCTGCCTGTTATTCCAGTTATCTTTTGGCTTCCTACTTTAGCATTCCAATTCCCCATGATGATAAGAACATCATTTTTGGTGTTAGTTCTATAAAGTGCTGTAGGGCTTCATAGAACCGGTCAATTTCATCCTCTTCAGCACTGGTGGTTGGGGCATAGACTCGGACTACTGTGATATTGAATGGTTTGCCTTTGATTCGAATTGAGATCATTCTGTCATTTTGAGGATTGTATCCCAGTATTGCTTTTCCTACTCTTTTATTGACTATGAAGGATACTCCATTTCTTCTGAGGGATTCTTGCCCGCAGTAGTATATCTGATGGTCATCTGAATTCAATTCACCCATTCCTGTCCATTTTAGTTTGCTGATACCTAAGATGTTGATGTTCAGTCTTGTCATCTCTTGTTTGACCACGTCCAGCTTTCCTTGATTCATGGATCTTACATTCCAGGTTCCTATGGAGAAAAAATCTTTACAGCATCGGACTTTCCTTTCACCACCAGACACATCCACAGCTGAGCGTCCTTTCGGCTTTGGCCCAGTCGCTTCATTCTTTCTGGCGCTACTAGTACTAGCCCTCTGCTCTTCCCCAGTAGCATATTGGACGCCTTCTGACCTGAGGGGCTCATCTTCCAGTGTCATATCGTTTTGCCTTTTGGTACTGTCCATAGGGTTTTCATGGCAAAGATACTGGAGTGGGTTGCCATTTCCTTCTCCAGTGGATCACGTTTTGTCAGAACTCTCTGTAATGACCTTTCCGTCTTGGGTGGCCCTGCATGGCATAGCTCATAGCTTCATTGAATTACGCAAGCCCCTTCGCTACGACAAGGCAGTAATCCATGAAGGGGCCTTATCCTAGGAAGCCAATATATATATATATATATATGTCTACCAGCCTGCAATGAACCAGTATGGATATTATGGTCCATAACCTTTAAAAAGAGACTTTTATCATGAAATGGATCGATTGGAGATGATCACACACACACACACACACACACACACACACACACACACACACACATTATATTCATATATGCATACAAACGTACTGGCCAAAAGATTTAAACTGTCAGTCAACAGAAAGGGTTAATGTTTCACACAGCTCTGAGTTTTTCATCTCTCTCAAAGCAGTGCATGTAGCAAACTGATTTTAAGCTATCAAAATATTTTTTGGTACACATATTCCTCCTCCAGTATAAAGAAGTGTATGTGGATCTTCTTCCAGGTTCATAAAATTCAAAAATATATCATTTTTAAAAATTTTTGTAGAAAAACAATCATACTGATACTATCTAAGCCATTTTCAGTACTTGGGGCATCCTGGGTCAGTGGAAAAACCCAACAAGTACAATTCATGCCTCTCACTGAACTTTTTAAGGCTTGAAATAGAAATGGAAACACTATGCAAGTCCCTGAGGAATGTTAGAGAGATGGCCTCCCCCCTCTGAGTTAAAGGGGAACTGAGGACGACCACAAACCTTTCACTAAATTGCTGTTTTTCTTTGTATTTTGCCTATGACCTGCTAGTTTTGCCTTATCTACACTGAGTGTATAGTCTGATTTGTTTTCTATAAGAATAGAAAACCTATAGCCTTTTAAAAGATCTAATCCTAATAATATCTATATTATTGGAGAAAATCGTAAACTTTACAGTTCAAGGTGAAATATATTGGAATAATTTTGTTTTCACAGCATTCTGCCCTGTTGTGGAGCAGAGGATCCCTTCCTGTCATTCTCTGGGATATTTTGTGTCTTAATTTAAGGATTCATTCTTGCTTTCTTGGATTCATGGAATAGGACTTTTAGAGTTCTACAGTTCTCTTATTTTTAAATATATCTTACTTACTTGCCATAGTTTTCTTATTGATTATACTTACAGTTCATTTAATTATATATCCCTACATTAGTCATCCCAAAGATTCCCATACCTACTGGGGAACATGGAAACTGTAATGTAATGAATTTAAATGACATCAGATTGAAGAAGACTGGGTAAGGCTCTGAGATATTTCCCAGCTTTGTGCCTCTGTGAGTGTCTGTCTGTGTGTGTGTGTGTGTGTGTGTGTGTGTGTGTGTGTGTAATATTGTACTTACACACTCTCTCTCACACACACACACCTTATACATAGCACACACAAACACATCCAATGTAGGCAAATCCATAATTACATTAATAGATTAATTCTTAAAATGCTCTTAACAATTAGAAGTCTCTAGACTATTCCCCCATGACCTGCTAGGAATGAACTTGAGAGCCTCAGTAATTGTATTTAGAAGATCCAAACAGAGTTTGGAACAGTATTCAGCCAAGAAAAATTGCAGGTCAAACTGATATTTTCCTGCTCTAGTCCTAAACTGGCTTTCTCCAGCTTCCTCTGGCACAAGCTGTGCCATCCAGTCCATTGAAAGTGCATCATACCATGAGTGACCTGCCTGTTAAGCACAAAAGACCAGAGCCACACATTAAGTTCCAATGAAACTGATTTATTGCTCATGCCTATGCACAGGAATCTAGTCAACTAATGCTTAGCACTATTTTGGCACTAGGTAAGATTTAACAGAATTCAAGAGGAGTTGGACTTAGCCATTTGTGGCTATGTAACAACTCTAGGCTGATTCCTCTTTTGACTCCATCCTCAGTCTGCCACTCCTTTTCCTACATAACCTTTCCTTTTCCTCTTGATCATCTAAGGCCACTGCAGGTACATATCCCCCACTAGTTCCTGGACATTGATTTGCAAGGCCTTTCATCTTTTTGTAATGAGAGACTCAGAGCTTTCCCATTATTCCAAAAAGCATAATCTCTTTCACTTTCTATTAGCAAAGTATGAGTGAAAAGAGAAGAGGGGGAGAAGACCTGAAAGTGAGTCTTATGAAGTGGTGGCCGAAGAACAACATTTTGTTATGACTTTGGTGTTCAAGTCTGGTCTACCTTGAAGGCTTTAGTCTGCCTTTACCCTACAGAGAATGAGGGAGGGTACACTGTGAGACACTTTTTTAAAATTCCATTCATGCTTGTGCTGAGATTTCTCTTGTCTGATCTCTAGTGTGGAGACAGCTTTTCTCCTCCTCCTCCTCCTCCTCCTCCTCCTCCTCCTCCTCCTCCTCCTTTCTTATAGCTCATTGCATCTACAAGACTAATGGTTAGTTCTGAGAAGTCAGCATACTCTTTGCTGTCTCCCAAAATGAATGATAGCATTTTACTGTTATGATGTAAAAAAAAACAGCATTTATCACCAAACCTAAACTCCTTACTGCTATTTTAAAATGTCTGCAGGACACATCACTGCTTTTTGCTATTACATTGATTGAAGTTTTAGGCAAGTCACTGACTGTGTTCACAGATCAGACTAACTTATAAATTTAAACATATGTTGTTCAGCAAGCTATAAACAAGATTTTGCAAGCCACAGGAGATGGATTCATACATTGCAGTTAACCAATATTAAGCAAATCCACTTTTTAGTTTTGTGGGGTGTGCAGATGCTGCTATTTGCTCTTTATAAAATGGCCTGAAACTCCAGCTAAGCAAACATAGCTTAGTTTGTTTACAAGAGCTAAATTTATGGATGCCAGCAGCCCTTAATCTACTTTTCCTAGTAGTAAATTCAGTCTCCATCTAATCTTTTCAAATTCTTTTTCATAAGGTATTGGCTCTCACTTCTTCTAGTCACTGATTAGATTTGCATATCACTTCATTTCTCTGAATCATAAATTCACAAATACACAGTAAACAAACTTTTTACTCTCCTGACTCTGAAATGCTAAGTAGTTTTATCAGTCATCTTGAACAGCATCTAGGAATTATTCTGCCCAATTATGATTGCTATGTCATCTTGCACAATCTAGTCCTTATCTTATAACCTTATCTTATCTTATAGTTCTCACTATATCTCAGCTAGAATAACAATTGTCTCATCACAGAAATTAATCTTTCTGGATAAACAAAACACTGCAAAAAATGGCTTGGGCATGGTAGGTAAGCAACAGGCCTATACTGGATAACCATTTTGTATAATGTTCAGTACTGCATTGTCAGTAGTTCAGGTTCAGAAACATATACTATGTCTTTTATGCTGGTGAAATCAATCAGAAATCAATTCTGAAACATGAAATATTGAGTTTTATTTTTTCTAAAAGTTAATTTGGGACTTTTCAGAGGATTTTAGCAAGTATTGGACAAATATATTGTCTATAAGTATTTGGCTAGGATGATATTCATCATCAGGCTTATTATTTCGTGGGCTCTGATGAGCAGGAATGAGAACACGCAGATGAGTACAGACAAACTCATACTTTATTTAAGCAGAAACTGTACTGAGAGATTGGAGTCACCCTGCTTCAATATATAACCAGGCCCTATGGTATTAACCAATCAGATTGAAGCTATACTTGCCGCCCAAAGTTGACCAATGGTAGGACCAGAGACGTCCTGTCTGAGTTGCTGGAGAACCATTAGTTCTCCAGCAACGCACATGGTGATATTCCAAAAGCCCAGTACATAACACCCCTCCCTCCTAAGATCAAGCTATAATACCCTTGACGATTGTCAAGGCTCAAAAACTAAAATAATATTGAACAATAATAAATGTGATGTTTGGTTAAGCCAAGGTAGTTAGAAGTCATTACACGACCTTCTCAGACGTGCCTTGTAGAGTGGACCACAAAGAAATTAAAGAACACCATATCAATGCAATATACTACAAAGAGATAAAACAATGTCTCAGTGAGCATGCCTTACAGCAGTTACATTTTTTACCCTCAATTTCTGTAGGTAGTGGCATAATGTCATACAATTACACATCACTTTATTTTACAACATACTTTAAGATATGCTGGGGGGGTTATGTGGTCTGGAGGAATGCCTTGGGGTTCCAGTCACTTTGTGGTCTACCAGCTTACCTGGTGGGCTGGGTAGACCCATGTCCCTTTGTGCTCCTGTGTCCAGAGGAGTTGAATTGCTCTGGCTGGCCTCTCCTGGTGGGCCCACCCCAGAGTCTGACTGTTTAGCAGAGTAGGCACAACGGTCGCTGAAATTTGGCTGGTTTGCCTGGTCAGGGGTTCCATGCTGCAATTCTGAGCCTCCATGTTCCTCTTCTGGATCAGGTTCCACTGATGAAGGAAAACCCTGGTGGTACTGGTGTAAGCTGGCTTGAATGCCAGCTTGAGGACCTTGGGAGAGACTTGTACCATAGTCCTCACTTAGTGACCGCTCTGGGAATCTTTTTCTAAGTTGGTCAATATGCCTTCTGACCAGTCGCCCTCCCTCCAATCCCACTTTGTAAGATAGGGGTATGGATTCTTTGACCACCTGACCAGGAACCCACAAGTTTCCAGGCCCATAGTTTTTGGCCCAAACCCAATCACCTGTTTGCAGCCCCCTTGGGGGGTTTTGGTTTAGAGGCTTTGGATGCCACTCTGTCTGGATGCAACCTGTCCAGTTTAGTAATTAATCGCCTTCCCCAACGAAGCTCAGCAGGACTTTTTCCTGTGGCTGTTCAGGGTGTAGTGTGTTGACAGAGCAAGAAATCTACCAGTCTATGGTGCCAGTCACCTGTGACAATGTGCTTGAGTGCCTCCTTTGTTGTCCTCACCATGTGTTCGGCTTGTCCATTTGTAGAGGGGTGAAATGGTGCAGATGTAGCATGTCTGATGAGGTTAGCTCTGAGAAAAGCCCGAAACTCAGCAGCAGTGAATTGAGCCCCATTATCAAAAACCAAAACATCAGGCAACCAATGTGTGGCAAAGAGTTTTCTCAGCACCTGGATGGTCCTAGCAGTAGTCATATTAGGGACTGGAACTACTTCCAGCCATTTTGAGTGGCTATCCACTACTATCATAAAAAGCTGTCCTTTGAAGAGCCCAGCATAGTCTATATGAACCCTAGACCAGGGGGTATGTGTTTCTTCCCATCTATGAACTGGGGCCTGAGGCATTTCAGGCCTAGACCTCTGACAGGTATAGCAACCATGGACTTGATCCTCCACAGCCTTATCCAGGCCAGGCCACCAAAGGTAACTTCTAGCCAAAGCTTTCATCCGTACAATGCCTGGATGGCCTTCATGTAAGGAATGTAAGACTCTGTCCCTCAATGATGTGGGAATAATAACTCTGTTTCCCCATAAAATGCAGCCATTATGTGCAGACAATTTATGTTTCCTGACAAAATAACTTTGGAACTGAGGGCCTGGACTTTTTTCCAACTAGCCAGTGTGTACCCATGACAATACTCTGCTCAGAATTATATCTGTAGCAGTCTCAGCAGCAATATCCTCAGCATGGAGGGGAAACTCAGGTAGATCCTGAATAGACAATATTTTAGCAGCAGGAGCTGGATCAGGATCCAATAGTGGCAGTGGTAATCTGCTGAGGCCATCTGCATGGCCCATTTCCTTTCCAGGTTTGTGAACTAACTTAAATTTGTATGCAGACAAAAATATAGACCATCTCAGTATTCTTGGAGACAGTATGTGGGGAGTTTGCTTATCTGTGGTGAATAAGCCCAAAAGGGGTTTGTGATCAGTGAAGACAGTGAAATCCCTGCCATATAAATAATCATGAAATTTTTTGACTCCAGCCACTATGGCTAAGGTTTCTTTATCGATCTGTGCATAATTACGCTCAGCAGCAGATAAGGTTCTAGAATAGAATGCAATAGGAACTTGTTTCCCATTTTTCTCTATGTGGCTCAAGACTGCCCCCACCCCGTAGGGAGATTCATCACATGCAAGACATACAGGTTTAGACTCAATGTAATGAGTTACAGTGGACTTTTCTGAAAGGCGGGCCTTTAGCTCCTGAAAACTTTTTTCATGTAATTCCGTCCATTTCCAAGGGGCTTTTTTATCAAATAACCTGTGGAGGGGCTCAGCTATTGCAGCCTTATGATGTAGAAACATGTGATAAAAATTCAGGAGGCCCAAAAATGCTTGCAGCTCTGCTTTTGATTTTGGTCTAGAAGCCATTTTGATGGCCTTAACTTTTGACTCAGCGGGGTGAATCCCACTAGCATCGATACGGAAACCTAAGAATTCCATTGAAGAAACCCCAATACTACATTTGTTTTTCTTTAACTTGAGGCCCGCATCGCGGAGCATTTGTAACACAGCCGTGAGCCTGTTGGCCAATACTTCTGGGGATTCCCCGGCAATGAGAACATCATCAAAATAAGGACAGACACCCTGAATTCCTTTAAGTGTGTGCTCCATAATTCCTTGGAAAATGCCCGGCGCAACGCTAACTCCAAACTGCAAGCGTTTGACTTTGAATGCTCCTCTATGAGTCACTATAGTTTAAGCCATGGCTGTGGCCTTGTCTACCGGCAGCGGCTCATACGCCTGCACTAAATCAAGTTTAGCAAAAATGGTTCCCCCTTGCAAAGAGGCTAAAATATCGCTGACTATCGGGACCGGGTATGCATGTTGATTGAAGGCTTTATTTAACGTGCATTTGTAGTCTGCGCAAATGCGAACCTCCCCGTTGGGCTTTAGCGGGGTGACAATTGGAGTTTCC
Organism: Vipera ursinii; assembly: GCF_947247035.1. Taxonomy (NCBI): domain Eukaryota; kingdom Metazoa; phylum Chordata; class Lepidosauria; order Squamata; family Viperidae; genus Vipera; species Vipera ursinii. The sequence goes on along the minus strand of NC_139516.1, from coordinate 105,894,153 downwards.
CACTCCCCCCCCATCAACAGGCTGCAATACACCTTGCTCTACTAACTTATCGGTTTCAGAATTGATTTTGTGTTTTAAGGTGAAAGGAACTCTGCGAGGTTTGACTCTTATCAGAACAACATTAGGATCTAATTTTAAAGAGATGGGTGGCCCAGTATAAGTTCCTAGTTTTGACTTGAAAACATCCACAAATTCTTCACAAACAGCCTTGAGGTCTGCTGTCTGTGTCCAGTTAATGCCTGTTATTTGAATGCCCAAAGCCTCAAACCAATCAAGTCCTATAAGACTTGTTCTAGGGCCCTCTACTACTATGACATCCAGGTGCCCCCAAAACCCTTTAGATTTCACCAATAAGGTGCCTTCACCCTTAACTTTAACCCGAGCATTCTGAAAATCTGTTAAAATAATGTCTGACGGTCTTAATGTAGCCCACTGGTTGCTGCATCTGCATACAAGGTTGAATGTGTCCTGTGAAATAATTGAGACCGCCGAGCCAGAGTCCAATTATTTTGCATGGAATTCCTTGTAGCTCTACTGAGAGCTTAAGTTTAGGCTTAAGGGGACGACGAGCCCCGGTGCGACAAATGCTTCTCTGGCTCCTGAAGAACCCCACACTGACTGGACCCAGGGCCCCAGTACCTTTCCTAGTCGGTTCCTCTGACTGGTGCTCCAGTGGCCTGTCTCTCTGGCGAGCTCTGCATACCACTGCAATGTGCCCGGTCCTACCGCAAGCTCTACACGTAGCTGAACGGAATCTGCAGTTTGCGCAGGAGTGGTTGTCTCCACACCCTTTACATCTAGGTAAGAGAACTGCCTTTTAATTGTTCTCCCTTTGCTGATTTCTACAGTTTTGCGCGCTTAACTGTCTCTGGAGCTTGTTGATTTCGGGTTCCTCTTCTTCTGACGATTCTCTGCCGCAAATGGTGACCTCGTGGTGGATGGAATCTTCTTTCTTTGGGGCTTTGGTGGGCTGTACTGTTTGTACTGCACCTCTGGATGCTTCGTCAGCCATGACCTCATCTTGTGCTTCAGCGAATGTGAGATTTGTTCTGGCAAATAATCTCTGCTGCAAGGTTCTGTCTCTCAGTCTGCAGATGAGTCAGTCTCTCAGGCGCTCCTCTAAATTCGAAAATTTGCAGAGACGTGCAGCCTGCCTTAGGCCCACAATAAACTTGGATGCTGTCTCACTGGGAAGCTGCACTCGTTGGTCAAATTTAAACCGCCATGCCATCTCCGACATTTTTGGCTGGAAATGCCCAGTCAGCTTCTTCTTCAGGTCAGCAAAAGATACTGCTTCGATGGGCGTTAGCGCGAAGAGGTTTTCAGCTAGATCAAAAGTCGCTGGCCCACATAAACATAGCAACGTCACCGCTTTTAGGCCTTCCTCTGCTATCTGGTTAGCTCGTAGGTAATTTTCTACCTGTGAGAGGTAAGACGGCCAATCTGGATGTTTGATGTCGAATTCTCTGAGTTTGCCGATCTTTGGCATTTTTCCTCAATTCCTGCGCTGTTTTTGAATCCTGCTTCTAGTCTCAGGGAACGCTTCCTCTGAGCACACGGCTGCTAGAGTAGTTTACTAGCCAGCAAGAGGGGGGGGAAATATGCCTCTTCCCTCCAGTGAGTAATGCTGTCCCCTCGTGACTTCAGCCCTCAGGCGGAGAAATAGGATCCCATCCTCATCGCCACTATTATGTCGTGGGCTCTGATGAGCAGGAACAAGAACACGCAGATGAGTACAGACAAACTCATACTTTATTTAAGCAAAAACTGTACTGAGAGATTGGAGTCACCCTGCTTCATTATATAGCCAGGCCCTATGGTATTAACCAATCGGATTGAAGCTATACTTGCTGTCCAAAGTTGACCAATGGCAGGACCGGAGATGTCCTGTCTGAGTTGCTGGAGAACCGTTAGTTCTCCAGCAACACACGTGGTGATATTCCAAAAGCCCAGTACATAACAAGGGTTATATTCCATTGGTCCTAATCTTTGAACTTTATTGAAGAAGCAATGGCTTGGGGTCTGTATATTATGAGAAACCTCCAGCCCATAAAAGTATTTTGTGTTTTGTTCACACTGCTATGAGGCATTCTTTCTCCAATGGGACATTCTGAATTTTTCTATTGCTGTTCTAGAACAAGAAGTTCTTGGCTTCAATTCTCCTTTCTTTTCTGCAATCTTGAAGTAATATACCTACTATTTCATTGCGGCTAGTATTGGCATCCACATGAGCAGAGCAGTTGATATCACAGACTGATAGCACTGATCTTTGATTAAGATTTGCATGAAATTCCTGAGAGCTTTATCTTTTCATTGCCAAATGCATGTTTTGAATAATTAATTTAAACGCTGCAAGTTGTCTGCCAATTGTTTTACAAATCCTTCAAGATATTGTAGCAGGCCCCAAAGTGTTCTTAATTCAGCTCCTGAGTCTTATGGGGAGGGATAAAGATTAGTTCCTGAAACAACTTTTTTTTTAATCTGAGTTCACTCTAAATTCAATTATGAGATGTCCAGAGTAAATGAGTTTCTTCAGGAATAGAAGCCATTTCCTTTTGTTCAGTTTCAGATCTGTGATCATTACTGTTGCTAAGACTTTAAATGAATTCTGGTGATGTTGATTCTCAAGGAGACTTTGCACAAGTATTGCCCATGAATACTGAAACATCTTCCCAGTGTTGAACAAGCACAAATATTGCCCTGGAGAACAGCTTATTTTATTTGTGCTTTGACTTTATAAGGTGACTTGAGCTGATCTGAGTGATATATAAGTAGACGTAAGCAAACAAACTAAAGTCATTTTTAAAGAGAAATCTGATTTTGGATAATTTGAGTCTAGCTGGATCTGCCAATATCCCCTGACAGCTATTAGGATATTTTATGCTACTAATAAAGAAAACATATTTCTCTCCTTCCATAGCTTTGTTTAGTTGTTTCAGGTCCTCATAAATGCTAACAATGCCTGCAGTGTCTGCAGCAATATATTGGTTCAATGAATCATTCCAATAACCAACTACTTTCATTATAGGAAATAATGAGACCGATATTGTCTTGACTGGGTGAACTACATAAGGAATAGCTGTTTCCTTAAGTTTTGTCTCTATCAGAGAAAACTTTAAATATCCTATTTGTAGCTTCAAGTTAGACTCTGTGGAGAGTTCTCAAACCATCCATAGTAAATCCACTGCCACTGTGCCTCTTAATCTACATGTATATGCACACATAAATCACATTCACAGCCTGTGTATGGGGTATCCCAGTAATATCATGCTGCTAGAATCTGGAAAGAATATAGAATATGTTAGAAATGAAAACTCTGGATTTTTTTTAAGATTTTGAAATCAGTTCCCTCATTCCTGTTTCAGAACACAGTAGACAGCCTTTGCTCTGCAAAGACGTTTCCCCTGATCTGGCAGAATCATCAGAACATGCAAGTAATTGACTCTAAAGAGAAATGCTCATGAATTACCCCACGTTTCTCAGGTTCTCTCACTTCTCAAGCATGATAGACAGTTATTTTGTAGGAAGCTATTTTGTAGAATCCAGTAGTTTGATCAGGACTTTTAGACTTCAGTGCAAGATTTTTAACCACTGCACCACCAGAGAGCCATGGTGGTGCCATGATTAGGACAAAGTACTGCAGGCTAACTCACTGCTCGCTCTAGGAGTTTGCTTCTGAGCAGCTCAAGATTGACTCAGCCTTCCATCCTTTCAAAGTCAGTAAAATGAGGACCCAGATTATTGGGAGCAATAGGCTGGCTCTGTAAACTGCTTAGAGAGGGCTGTGAAGCACTGTGAAGCAGTACATAAGTCTTAGTGCTATTGCTATTTATCTGGCCAATTTGGTTCAATGCATAAGAAACAATTGTTTCTATTTTCTAGAAAGGGGCACCACTTTGCTCAGCCTTCTCTGGATTCTTAACAGGTAGCACACTTAGAAGAGTGAAGGGGACACAGCAAAGCTCCATTGAGCGTGCCTGGCAATGGCGACTGGCAACCAAATACGAGGCGGGGCATGGCTTCTCCTTGTGCAGAGGCCAGGAAACCACCTCTAAGAATGTGAGTTCAGTTGGTCCCAGTTCATATTGCTCATAAAAAAGTTTTCCCCTGATTTAGGTAACATACTAGGTTTTCCACAGTAAATGCAACCCCAGCATTTTAGTCATATTGCTTTGATAGTGTGGCAGATAGTGTCTAGCTCATAGTTCCCAACTGGAAGCTTGTTTCACTGTCTGAGGCCTTTAAATAATCTCTTGCCAGCCCATTAAGTAAGACTATCATATCTGGATTGCAAAAGTGCAATCAACTAAACAGCAGTGAAGAGTTTTCTGTATCTCTTTGCTCTTTTCTATGTTTCTTTGGAGCCCAGATTTGGTAGCCCTATAATTAAGATTTCTTGCTCCTGATCCAGGATTAGTTCAACTTAGGCCATTCTAATATTAAAGCTGCATTCATCTGTAGTTTGAGGGATAAATTCATGCCCAAATTTTCCCCAACCCATCTGTGATCATTTCTCTTCTGATATCTCTAAGCTCTCAGTCATCTGCTTTCTCAAGTAGCTATCTTAAATTAAGCCTAGCAGATTCTTCAAAATTCAAAGTTCTTTTATCAAGTTATTGGGCTTCTCTTGAAAATAAAATACTCATTATTGAGTAGTGGGCTTCAGTAGGCAAGGAGCAGACCAGCATAGTTACAACATTATTTATTGACTCAAACTAGAACTGAAGAAGTGCAGGCAATTGCCTGTAATTTATACTCTGAGCCCACAGGGCCTTAACTAATCACAATACTTGAAAAACCTCCCCAAATATGAATGTTCAAAGTTTCCCTCCAAAATATTTGGAGTTAACAGTCAGGGTCATCAAAGGTTAGTTTCATTTTAGCTTCACAAGCAGTTGGCGTTAAGTAAGTTTCACTTTAGCAGAGATTAACACAACACACAAATATATATATTCAATTCATAACACCCCTTTCGCCTAGGATAGTTATCCTCAATCTGTTCAATATTCATAGTCTTTGAGATAGGCTGGGGGCCCACGGATCTTTCTGGACCACTGCAATTTTATTGGAGAGTCCTGTTCAAGTGGAGTATTATCCATCTCCAGTTGAACAGAGTCATGATGGCCGTTTAGGTTGCCTGTGAGTGGTGGTGGCTCTACAGCCCTTCGTACCTCCGTTTCCCCAGAGGTGGCCACAGATGATGTAGGCAAACTTGGAGGAAAACAGTTCTCTTGTGTGTCTGATAAAACCTTGGGATCCTTACCTAGGACTGGCCTGGGCTGCCGACACCATAACTGATCAATGTGGCGTCTGATCATTTTCCAGAATAACCTCGTATGACAAGGGCCCCATTATCTTAGTTAACCTAGCTGCCACCCAAGGTGCCCCACTTCCATAATTCCTAGCCCAGACCAATTCACCCAGCTGTAAGTTCCTGGGGGGCTTTGGTTGAGCCATCTCTGCTGCTACTCTGTCTGAGTGAAGTCGGTCGAGCTTTGAAGTGAGCTGGTGGCCCCAGCTCAGCTCCACTGGGCTGCGACCTGTTGCTGTACTGTGAGTTGTGTGTTGACACAGGAGGAAGTTCGCCAGGCGGTGATTCCAGTCCCCAGTCGTCATCCACTTGAGCACTTCAAAGTTTCCCTCCAAAATAGTTGGAGTTAACAGTCAGGGTCATCTAAAGGTTAGTTTCATTTTAGCTTCACAAGCAGTTGGAGTTAAGTTAGTTTCACTTTAGCAGGGATTAACACAACTTTATATATATTCAATACATAATACTCATCATCTTGACCAAAGCAATTGTTGTTAGTGCAGCAGCAGCAAAAGTAAAATTTAAAGGTTTGTACTACTTGTGGCAAAAATGGGAGCATGTATAGCTTATAGCCTTTTTTCTACCATTACTAAATAGCCATTTCTGCAGTTTCTTATTCAAGTTTCTGTCCTTTCGGGTTTTGGCATACTGAAGTTTGACTCCTCTTTACTGATTAAGGTTGGATTTCACTACACTAGTCACTATATCTCAAATCCAATCTATTCTCAGAATAGCAATGACAAAAGAAAACAAGATAACCTCACTATGCTGCCTTGAGTTCCTTGGAGAATGCACAAATATACGATAAGCAAATAATTGATTATCACACAGGGAAAGTCTTTCAAACAGTCTCAGTCTGTCTGAAAGGAAGCTATATCTGGACTACACAATGTAAGCCATTGTAGTCTGTCAGCTGAGCTGCATTTTGTTCAAACCAAAATTGATTTTAAATCTTTCCTCACTATATATTCTCCGGGCATTGCTGAATAATTCAGCACAACACCTTCTATGTCTCTCTTTCTGCCTGTCAATATTGAGCAGAGTTTGTGATGAAAACAATTTCATTTTCAGTCTATTGCCTAGGACCTGTTTGCTTCAAACCATCACTTAGCAAACAAGATGGGTCTACTTTTTTGTGCAGTCTTAAGCCAAGTAATATTGCTTAATTTAGCCATGAATTGTAGCCAGTGTTGTAGTTGCTATTCCAATAACATTGTGCTTTTCTGACAAACTCTGTTCCAAACAACTGAATTACTAGGACCAAAAACTTAAAAACCTCTAGCTTTTGTGGACCATCCTGTCAGCATCCAATTACAACCAAATTCCTGGAACATTCCCTAAAGCAGACATGTCAAACTCGCAATGTCACGCAACATCACGCAACATATCAGGACGGTTTTGCCATTGCCGGCAATGGGGTGGCCGCAGCTTCCAGATGATGCATCCAGCCCGCTGGCTGGCAGTTTGACACCCCTGTCCTAAAGGATGGCAATTGGGTGCTTTTGTGCATGACTCACACTTATACATCTGGCATCTCAAGAATCTTCATAGCTGTTCTGGTCCATTGCTCTTCAAACATTATGAACCATTTTAAGGACAGATTTATTCTCACAGTTGCAAAACTATTGCACAGTTGTTGGCAAACAGTGCAGGAAACAAAAGGGGAGAAATTCCAGTTTGCAATTTTAAAATGGATTTACCAAAATTTCTTAGGAAAATGTATCCAGATGATTCACCCTTCTCTCCATTATGGATAAGCATATTGAAAAGGCCATGTTGGGCAGCCAATATTCTATTTCATGGTGACCTTCTGACATGTGATAATGTCAGATGATTCTGCAGTGATTAATGCAGAAGAGATTTGCATACCACTTCATGAATGCTATCAATTTTGTAAGTCTCTTCTGCATTAATAATCTAAATCCTAAAATCCATGCAAGTGGTAATCTGAGCTGATTTCTTTCTGATTTTATTATCCATGTAAAGAGAAATAGCTCAGTAAGTAGAGCTGTCTCTTAGACATAATTCACACTTAGACATTGTGTCATTTGTTTGGTTTTGGCTTAATGTGTTGCTTGAATCCAATCAAAAGTGGGATAGTCAACAAACCATGACTTGGTATGGTATGAAACCAGTCTGAAGACAAAAATCCCCCCCCCAATACTGGGTTACAGAAGGTGTGAGGAATAACAACCATTTCCTGCTGCAAAAACTGAATATTAACCTGGGGTTAGTCATCAGTTGCAAATTTTAGGTTGTAGAAACCTGAAGTGGTAGTTATTCTTGGCTCATACAACAAGTTTAGCCTTAATGAAAGTTCAGAATTTGATTAAAGGCCTGTGCAACACAGGGAATAGTAGACAGTTGTGTGAGAAGGCACAGTGACATACTTTGCAGAGCTGAAGCTGTCTGCTAATTCTGATGTAGTCAAAACAGCACAACATAGGCATGAAAAGTTGGTCTTAGCAAGTTTACATGACTCCCAAGATTTAAAAGAGTAATCCAGTTTACATCATAAAGTAAATTAACTTGAAGTATGCTTAGTAGACATACTGTGTTGAGTGACTTGTGGGGGAAGAATACGAAATCAGAAATTGAATGATGCATCCTAGAAGCGAGTTGCTGAATAGGAATGCTGCTTCCAGCAATGTTTTCTTACAGATTCAATCATAACTTGTATAAACACCAATATTACTACATACCCAGCAGCAAGGATTTTATTTTCCAAGAGTGTAGGCACTCTGTAAGCAGAGACAAAGAGAGACACCCTTGCAACAGAGATTCATCTTCAGAGAAAAATATTAGCTTAGCTTTTACAAGGCAAGAACATTCATATGTTTGAATAAAAAATGCATATTTTTTTATTCTCAAATAAAATATCTTTTTAACTTGGCTTACATATTAAAAGCCTAGCATAACAAAACATTAACAATCAATTTTCTAAACTCAAAGCCAGTAGAAATAACCACCTCAGAGAAATCTAATCTATATTAGAGTGAAAAATCCATTCAGATAAAATACAGATTGAAAGATTCTCCTATTTCCATTTCAAAATATTTTTAAAATTATTGTATCAAAGTTTTTTTTAATTTAATATAAATTTAAAGAAGAAAAAAGCAAAGTCGTAAGAAAGAAAAGAAAAAGATGGATATACACTAGTGCAGGGGTCTTCAAACTTGGCCTTTTTATGGCTTGTGGACTTTCTGGGAGTTGAAGTCCACAAGTCATAAAAGGGCCAAGTTTGAAGACCCCTGCACTACTGGTTTCCAATCTTCTTTACAGTTATATTTTATGCTTTCTAGGGTTTATATCATAGCACTCTTTCTATATTCTACCCTTTCTAATCATCAAAACCCATTAATCACAAATTCATTTTTTCCATTTCAGCAAAAATACAAAAAGGATTTCAAGTCACTAACAAATGTAGTTATTGTCTTACCAGTAAAGGAGAATATTTGTAGCTCAGGGTTGAAATGAGCTTGGTTGTTTTTTCTTGCATATGTTTCATTATCCAAACTAGGTAACATCATCAGTGCTATTGATGATGATGCTACCTAGTTTGAGTAATGAAAAGTCTGCAAGAAAACAACCAAGCTCAGAGAGTACCAAGGACCACTCAGTTATTATCTTTTCTCCAATTAAACATGTCAGTTTTGCCATATCTGAAAACTGTCATCTTCACCAACTATTCCTCCATTGCAGATATTTCAGAGTCTTTTCAAGCTAGATAAATTTTCAGAGCATTATAAAATCCTGCAATTCTGAGCTTATGGCATCTTAGTAACAATAAATTCCTGGGCTCAGGGGCCGTTACAGTAAAAGGCCTCACCTGTGGCTCCATAACCTGCCATTAATAACAGATAAATGAAGTAGAAGGTGGAGCTCTCAAATTTTCAGGAGGTGAAAATACTCTTGGATTTTCATTTGTACTAAGTAGATCTGACAAAAGTACTGTAAGGAGCTTTTATGTCCAACAACAATATAATGATTTTGAAATAGTACAAAAAATAATCTGCAGATCCTAAAACTATTATTGGTTGAGCATCTGAGCTATAGGTAACAATGAGTCTATTGTATTACTTTCAGCTAGGGAGTTGGGGGAAAGGAAATTGCCTGCTCTAACCTACAATTCACAACCAAATGTGGAGTGTGCTAATTTTAGTTTATCTCTCTGAGGATTGGTGCTTGAAAAGGAATAAAACACACACAGAGATGAGCAACTGTAGAAACAATCTGTTATCCTTCCTGATTCAAAACCTTATTATGCTCTGCTTAAAAGCTTGCTCAGGGAAGTAGGGAATTGAAATATACATTATACAACTGACAGAAGTGTGGTTGGTGCTATTTGTAGTGGGAATTTAAAAAACAATTTTGTAAAATGGTCTGAATTATTACAGCCCTTGCAATAGCCATAAAGTGTTGAATCCCATCCATCAGGTGAATTAATACATTTTTCTGACTTCTGTACAAGTTTATTAATGGAATGTCAGCATCACTTTCAAACAGAAGGTGAATGAAATTAGAATCAGTTAACTTCTTAATAATGTTTTGGAGGGTTTTAATAGTAATACATATTGCTTTGGTAGATGAAAACATAGCATTATTTTGTTATAATCTAAAGTAAACCAGTCTTTACTTATATTTTGCAAATTGGGAGAACAGAATTGAAGTTGATATGTTTTCCTTAAGGTTATCTGGTGACTGGCTCAAAACTTCCTCCAAATATTCTGAAAAGATTTTATGCAACCACATGTACTGTAAGACGTTAAACTGTGTATCATAAAATGTGTCACAGTGTCAAATTGCATATGATTCTTTTCCTGTCACTGAGAATTTTTTTGCTTCAAAGAAGCAAATGTAAAAAAAAACTAACAAGATTGCAGGGAGAACTAAGAAATATAGGGAATCTCACACAAACAGAATAAGAATAACCAGTGCTTTTTTGTAAAAGAAAAAGGTGCCGGAACTCACACATGTCATACAACCCGCCTTGCCTACCCTACAAGGTTCCATCCAAAAAAGGTGCTGGAACTCTGTTCTGAGCGTTCTATGAGAAAAAAAGCCCTGAGAATAACTGAAAGAAGTTGGAGACCTCACTGGGTTTCATAGCAAGTTTGTTTAAAATGGGCTAAGTCGGTTAATGTTTCATTTGTTTGATGAAGCTGGCTATTTGGGCAGAGTCCAGTCTCCCTGCAGTGGACAATGGCACTAGAAAATCCCATGGTAAATCAGTGTGTGATCTGACCATGACAAGGGAGACTCTGAGAGATCCCCCAATTTCAGATAACATAACTCTGCTGTGACAAGAACACCAGATCAGGTGTGTGACTACTCTTCCATGTTGGGCTCTGTATGATCTGTTCTAGTGTAAACCTGCCACTGGTATAACAGCACTAGCAGATTATTTGGTCAAAATTTCCACTTCAGATGGTGCATTCATGCTAGTCTTTACCGAAATAGCTGATATTATTTTGTCCCTGGAAATTTGAAAATACCAAATTACTCTATAGTCTGGTCTCAGTCTTTTTGCTGGCAAACTGCCTGTGGCAGGGGTGAAGTTCAGATTTCCCAGAGAGTAAAGTTCTATGAACAGCATTGCTTTTGTCTAAATTAGTCTGGACACATGAAGTCTTTACCTGATTTGGTTGTTCAGACTGCTTATTTCCTCTGATGCTGTTAAAATATAAATGAGGAACTCAGTAAGTGTCCAAAGTAAATAAAGTGTTATAAAAAGAAATGGTTATGGGGCAAAAACTTGCAGACATTTTTGAAAGCACTATACATCAACTGAATTAAATCAAAGTGGCATACAAGCACCTGTAATAAAATAAACAGAACTCATTTAGAAGTGCTATTCAACACTTGAGAGAGAATACAAAGACAAGCTCTTCCTTTTAGTAAATATTTGGAAGGTATTTCTATGTTTTCATTACATCCCAAAGATGTAACCTCTTGAGCTGTGTGTGCAAGAATTATATCAAAGTTCCTATAAAATTTAAACTTTAAGTAATTCCCTGTGAGCCAAATTGTCTGGCCATCTAAGATGGAATGGGAGTTGTAGTCATAAGGGAAATAAAAGGGGACAGATGAAAAAACATGTATCATGACATGAACCAAATGATATACATCCTTACATCCAATACCTCTACACAGGGCTGAAAGCTGGGAAGGGTTGAAAGCTGGGTTTTGCTTCATGATGGTTTCATTAACATCTTTTTTCCATCCTCATGAACTGTATTTATTTATTTATTTATTTTAATTCCATTTATATCCCGCCCTTCTCCGAAGACTCAGGGCGGCCTTAGTGCCTGTGGTTGCAACCCAAAATAGCTGGTGGGCTCTAGATAAAAAAAAAGGCTGGGTTAGAAGTTCAGTGATAGCACAGGTGGATGTTTATAACTTAACTTATAACTTTAAGAGCCTTGGTGGAGCAGTGGGCTAATGCCTCCTTAAGTAACACCAGCTGCCTGCAATTAGTGCAGGTTCGCATCCCACCAGGCTCAAGGTTGACTCAGCCTTCCATCCTTCCGAGGTAGGTAAAATGAGGACCCAGGTTGTTGGGGGCAATAAGCTGACTTTGTAATAATGCCGCTTGGGGGGCCCCAAAAGCCCTAATAAACAGGCATATACATAGAACGACTAGCACGCATGTGCGGGGGAACCTTTACCTTTACCTTTATACATAGAATGAAGGCTACTGCTAAGCTTGTAAGCCGCCCTGAGTCTTCGGAGAAGGGCGGGGTATAAATGGAATAAAAATAAAAATAAAATAAAATAAAAATTAATGATCTATCTTTTAAGTCAAGTGCTTATATATCACATTTTAAAACAAAAGTTTCACAAGTATTTCCTTCCCATTCTTGCTAAGATCTGTATCCTTGATAGTTAATGAGCAGATATGGAATTATGAGTATACTGTGGGGGTTGTAACAAGACAATACAAGGGATGCATTTGCTAAAACGTTTCTTGTCACCTGCTGGCCACCAAGATGGCATTTCCCCAGCTTTTCTTTCTGTTCTTCAAAGAAAGCACCATCTATTATTTTGATTTTATGAGAAGGCTGTGGGACTTGGACATTCTTGTAAGAAAACATGATTAGTGTTTTGCTTTGAGGCATGGCCATTTCTTATTATGTAATTTTCAAAAGTTAAAGCCAGGAAAATATTAAGACAGGGCAGTAATGTCCGCAAGTACCACGTTCCTTATTCTGCAGAAAAATGTATAGGGAGTACCTTGCTCAACAGTAGTAACTGTGAGAGAGATCTCGGAGCCTTAGTGAACAATCACTTAAATATGAGCCAGCAGTGTGCTGCAGCTGCCAAACAAGCTAACACACTGCTAGGCTGCATTAACAAAAGGATAGAATCAAGATCATGTGAAGTATTAATACCACTTTACAATGTCTTGGTAAGGCCACACTTGGAATACTGCATCCAGTTTTGGTCACCACGATGTAAAAAAGATGTTGAGACTCTGGAAAGAGTATAGAGAATAGCAACAAAGATGATTAGAGGTCTGGAGACTAAAATATATAAGGAGCGGCTGCTGGAATTGCATATGTCTAGTTTAATGAAGAGAAGGACTAGGGGTGACATGATAGCAGTGTTCCAAAGAAGAGGGAGGCAAGCTATTCTCCAAAGCGCCCAAAGGCAGGACAAGAAGCAATGGATGGAAACTAACCAAGGAGAGAAGCAACCTAGAACTAAGGAGAAACTTCCTGACAGTTAGAACAATTAACCAGTGGAACAACCTGCCTCCAGAAGTGGTGAATGCTCCAACACTGGGAGTTTTTAAGAAGAGACTGGACAGCCATTTCTCTGAAATGGTACAGGGTTTCTTGCCTGAGCAGGGGGTTGTACTAGATGACCTCAAAGGTCCTTTCCAACTTTACTATTATGATTATGTTGGCCCTGGTTCTGCTTACCTGGCTTCTGTTTCTGACTTGATATATATTCCAAATAAAGAATTTAGGAAATTTAGGAAATTTTCTCTAGTTTGTGTTCCAAACTAGAGAAAAAATGTAGGCTTTATGATATCTTTGCTCTAATTCAGTATTGTCTAATGAAAGAGTGCAGAATTCCCAAATGAAAACCTAACATCCATTACAGTATTAAACAATGGTATGGTGTCAAAGTTATAATTTTCCACAGCTGTTCAGAGGACTGAAATACTGCCACCCAGACTCTCTTTCCTCCTATTAATGACAACTCCTATCATTGTCAGCAACACATCTAGAATAGCAGTGATTGTGATTACTTTTCAAAGGATACAGTGTTTTTATTCTCAGCTTCTATCTGGGGCCAGAGACAAAATGAGACAAATTCTTAGCAGCAACTCAGGAACTTCAAGTGATTTGGGGAGAGGAGTAGTCAGGTTTCTGAATGCCAAGCAACTTACTTTATGTCCCTAAAAGCAAGTTACCCTAAGGATAATAAAGGATATTAGCTATTATGATTGGTGGCATAGTCAGCCAGATATTTAGAGTAGATTTAGCATTTTTGTTCACTTATCAAGTCCTTCCCATCTACTTATCATTGTTTACTTGGGATAAGCATATGTTGTTTTTAATAATTTTAAAGGTATTATCACAGGAGGTAAGCTGCTCTATGGTTGGTCACATAAGTATTTACCTTTTTATACACCTATCAAGTACTTCCTGAGGACCTGAGATAGGCAGATGTTGCTTTATGTTGTTCAAATATTGACACAGAATGTAAGTTGCTTATTTTGGGATTACACCCAAGTTGCCTACCACTCTTGGTATTATCTTTACTTTCTTTTACCACAGTCATTCTATTTGCAATTCTTTGAATTTTGTGGTTTTGTCCCATTCATTTTCTTCTATTCTGCTGTCAACAGGTACTGAAAACTGAAATAGGAGAATACTGCCAATGGTGTACAATTTGGCCTTTGCATCTGCAGATCTTCTTGGCTATAAGTGTTATTTGCTGCTTTATTATTTCCAGTGCTTTCTTAATCTTTCTTGTTTCTAGTCATATTTCCTGATCAGGTATTATTTGGCCTTCTTTTCCTTCAGATTAATTTCTTCCATCTGTTCTAGCTTGCTTGCACCTGTTCTTAGCATGCTGATTATATTTACCACCCTAATCTTCCATTTGGTTGTGTACTTTTTTGTGTACTTTTTTGCTTTTTTCTTGTCTGTTGATTTTGCACTCCTGGTATTCAGTGATAACTGCAGCTGTGCTGTACACTAGGTGGTTTGTTTCTTGCAGTGAGCTGGTGCTTATATTTGATATTACAGTGTTGGCATCTTTTAATACTTGTGTTAACTGTTTCTTTAGAACAGGTTTCAGTGCAGGCAACCTTACTCTGTTGTTTTTGTGCTCTTCTAGATGTCCATGTATTTTTTGTTTCAATTACATTTCTTTTCTTTTTTGTTAGAGGACTTTGTTCTTTCTGAGGAAAAAACAGAGAATAGTATGCCTGATTTTGTAATTAAAACAATTTAGTATCTATGCAGGCTCCCTCTACTGCCAACTCCCCCTGGTTTGCCTCTACAGTCTGAACTACTTCTGTTAAGGCTTTGATTTCTTTGCCCTGTGTAGATCTTTGTAGTTCATTCAATTCTGCTTCTGTGATACTTTATTTTGTATTATAAATCAACGTTGATCTGCTAGCCTTTGTTTTGTTATTTCTCATTCTGGATGATCTTTCCAGGACTGGTGCATTCTTTTTGGAGATCCTTTTCTTGTTGGACCTGATTTGTAATAATAGATCATTATTTCTTTGTTTTCAATCACTATATAATTGTGATGGGTAAATACCTTTTCTTAATAATTCTACAGCTGCTGACCGTGGTTGTTCAAGCAACAGTACTGAGACCTATAACTCATATTGGTATATGGAATGTAGATTACCATAATTGTATTTGTATAATAAAGAGCAGATATAATGAAAGCCAGTGAACTATCATTTGTTACTGTTACACACATTGTTTTAGCCAAGTCTTATTGACTATATTGCCCCTATGATCACACTTAACACTAGGCATTGCTCCAAACCTCAACAATTTTGCCTATTATAGAACACATTTGTCAAACTATTAGAAACATGCACCAAGGTGTGAATTTCATGCATGCCAAGGTTTAAATTCCAGCCCCTTTCTTACTGCCTTTTCAATGGAATCAATAGTCTTTTGGCTACTTTCTCTTGTTCTTGAGAGTCAAAGATATTGGCTTAATGTTGATTCAAAGTCTTTATTGATTAGCCTTTGGGCCATATCAAAGTGCAAAGTTCCAGCAACAAATTGTTACTAAAATTTGATAAAAGCAATTTAAAATGGAATTTGATAAAATACAATTGAAAATGGAATTAGAATAAAATACAATTTAAAATGAAATGGGAATAAAATACAATCTAAAATGAAATTGTAGTAGTGTACAATAATTTAAGATATAGATAAAATATGATAAAATTATATTTTGGAGTCACCCTTGCAATCTACCCCAATCAGTCCCACATATGCAGATCTCAACCGAATCATTTTGTTTAAGTACTGTGCTACATTAAATGTTATTTTCAAGTTCTGGCCAGACATAAGGTAAGTTGTTTTGATATGGGGATCCCAAAGGGTCATTCGTTTGGTATATAGACCAAGATACCTGTCTCTCACCCTCTTATACAGGCAACAGTCAAATAGGATGTGAGCCAGGTCTTCTACCTCTGCCGGTCTGCAAATGCAGAGACGCTCATTGTAGGGTATAGTATGAAATCTCCCATATCTGACCATTGTGTCAAGCTGTTTGAATCTTGCTCACGTAAATATCTCCCTAAGATGTTTTGACAGTTGTAACTTCAAATAACTGTCTACTTGAAAAGTACGTTTGTATTTACTCAGCCATTTCAAGTTATCATTTTGTGCTTCTATATCCTTAATTCTTTGGGCAACTCTTTTTTTGGATTGTTCTCCTGTTACGCAAGAGACAGGAAGGCCACAGCTTCTTACAAAATTTGTTAGTTTGGTGATCCAGGAGATTTGTGATTGTAGTTTTATTTGCTCTAGTAGGCATAACTTGGGGAATCTATCAGTCTGCATTTCATTAACTTTGCACCAGTAGCTATAAGCTCTAATTTTAGATAATGCATGAATTGTATGAATTCCCAATTCAGCTCTAACTGCTGCAGCAGATGTTCTTGGATTTACACCCAAAATACATCTCAAATGCTGTGACTGTGTTTGTTCTAGGACTGTGGTTGAGTAAAGACCCCAAATTTCTGCTCCATACAAGAGCATTGTGGTAACCTTAGCCTTTTAAACCTTGATTAATGGGGCTAGGGACCCTGGGTAACTATGGTTCTTCAGTTTGAGCAGTAAATTCAAATAGGCTTTTGCTCTAAATGTACTCCATTGATGATGGCAGGCCCCAGATCCAGTCTTGGAAAAAGTTACGCCCAAATGTATAAAGGTGTTAACCTGTTCAATTGGTTCACCATCTAATTGCCACTTATGTCTCTGATGGTTTCTTCCAAATACCATTATTTTTGATTTAGATTTGCTAATGATTAGGGAGTTATCCTGGCAATAAGAGCTGAATCTTCTTAATAGCCTATGTAATCCTACTTGTGAGTATGATAATAAAATCATATCATCAGCATAAAGCAAACTGTTACAGTAAGTATTTAGGATCATGTGTACCATGGTATCCTTCATCAACCCTGGCAAGTCATTGATGTATAAATTAAATAATAATGGGGCCAGGATACACCCTTGCCTTATCCCTTTATTTGTGTGAATCCTGTTAGTCAGGGCCCCATTAACCCCATACCACACCCTCAAACAGGTACTTGTGTAAAGGGCTTTAATCAAAGCCAGGAGTCTGGGTTCTATTTTAAGAGATGTCAATTTACTCCATAGTACTTCTCTATTTACCATATCAAATGACGCTGTAAGGTCTATGAAAGCAGCAAACAGGGGTCTCCTCTTATAGGCATATTTGGCAATTAGATGGTTCAAGACAAAGCAGTTATCAATAGTAGATCTATTTTGAACGATAGGAGAATTCTCATACATTGCATTCTTACTGGCAGCCACTCTGCATGTAGTAGATCTATCAGAGTGAATTCACAGCAAAACAGCTGGCTCAGGGACAGCCTAACAGCTTCTCTATTACTCCAACGCCCTCTATTTACTCTCTTGTCATAAATTTGCAAAGTAACCTGGTTAGTTTGCAGACTGTAGTTATATTGGTCATCTCTTAGGCCTTTACCTGATTGTTTTCTCTATATGTGTTCAAATTTTTGGAAGGAAGGCTTAATGTTTCCATAATGATTTGAATGCTGGCTTGAAAATTTCTAGAGGTAGACTTTACAGAAAGTAGTTTGTAGATACTAAGGCTCATAACAAATTTAAAGGCATCACTAGAAGTGATAAAACTGGTTCGGCACCTCAAATTTTCCACGAGCATTTTCTTTTTGTCAGTGCTTGAGTCCATGCTCTGCAGGGCAAAATCCCAGATTCAATATCCTTTCAAAATATCTATATATGTGAGATAAAGAAGATCTGGAGAGCCCCTGGTAATCAGAGCTAACTATACAAACACACTGCCTGTTTTTCGCATTATAATGAATGATTATGATTTGTTTGCTTTGCAAGTCACAATAAGCTGGGTTTATATATCAACCAAATAAATCATCATGTAAGTCCAATCAGTCTGATCAAGTAGAGGAAGCTTTTTGCAATTTGGAAAAGAAGAAACTGCATTGTGTTGAAATCTTCATGAGTCACAGAAAGTGCAATGCAAAGTCAAAAAACAGGAACAATAAACATGGTGGCCTATTTCTGAGCCCTAGAAGGTCCTCAACCTTTTCTGACTCTGACTTTAATAGCTATATTGCAAAAAGTGGGATAGGAGAGAAGGTTATCTTTTACATACAAAACAAAACAACCCCCACCCTTGTTTTATTAATTTAGATAAAGGTAAAGGTAAAGATTCCCCCGCACATGCATGCTAGTCGTTTCCAACTCTAGGGGCCGGTGCTCATCTCTGTTTCAAAGCCGAAGAGCCAGCACTTGTCCGAGGTTGTCTCCGTGGTCATGTGGCCGGCATGACTAGACGCTGTTACCTTCCCACCGTAGTGGTCCCTATTTTTCTACTTGCATTTTTACATGCTTTCGAACTGCTAGATAGGAACACTCAAATTCCCCCTAAGAAGCCCATTTAAAATCACTGGTGAAGCTGCAGACAATATTAATGTAATGATACAGTTTTCAGTCTATACAAGTTTGTGTAATACAGGAATATTTTTTTTTATGGGAACATGTTTGAAATCCTTGTAGATCAGCTACACTTTCCATTTATAATATACATGAAATCAATTTGCTCTGTTCCTAATTACGGTAGATATTTTTGAAAAACAAAGCATCTATATCACTGCTGTTCTGTTTCAAGCACATAATTTATAGTGTCTTTCCTTTTTTAAAACAATTGGGTTGGAAAGGAAAGAGCAGGAGATTATGCTTTGAGTTTGGTTTCCGTAGGCATTAAATGAATTATTATGTTTGTTCATAATTTACTGCAAGAACCTGAGAGCTCTGATGTTTACATTGTCAAATGCATTATTTCTTACAAGAGCCAAACATATGTATCAGGGAAGCAGAAGACAAAAATGAAACAAAAGCCAATTCTTCATCTTCATCATCTAGGATTTACAGCTGTAATACCGATTTCAAAAACTGAGCAACACTATCTTATATTTACTGAAAAATGGGGCATACTGTTGACCTAATTGAGTCCTGGTAGCAAAATCAAGATTGATTTATTGTACTTACTGTTATGACATAGGTCTCCCTGTAACTGAGGTATCCTATTCATGTGAACATCCTGACTCTGTGGACATTAGAGTAGAGCTATGCTAGTCTATAGTAGGAAAACATTGGAAGTAGTCTTTGTTTGTTAGACAAGACTATAAAGTAGCATGGCTCTCCACTTAGAATCAGAACTGACTTCTTTTGCTTTTCTGACTGTGTGAAAAACACTGTATGCATAGGTTTAATCCATAATACATGAATATCTATGAACACAGCTGATAATATGGCCCTGCTCACTGATAAACATGTAATCCTCCTTCAAAGGATTCAAGTGTGAATGAGATAGCTACTGCTAAACTGTGAGACCCTATGTAGATATCATAGATGACAGCACTTGTCCAGGGAGTCTCTCCTCCATTCATGATCAGATTTAGTTAAATCTTTTTTGAATAAAGATATTTCTTGTTTAGCAACTGTCTCTCATTTAGCAACCATTCTCAGTTACAATGGGGATGGAAAAATAACTTTGTGACTAATCCTTGCATTTACAACTTCCACAGGTCTGCAAAGCAAAGGAAAAATGGACTAAGAACATAAATACAGTCGCAGTTTCACTTAGCAACCACTTTGCTTAATAACCATGTTGTCAGTACTAATTATTATCACTAACAAGGACTATCTGATACGCTTCATTGTAAAAGCGGAGGGGAGATAAGAGACTCAAGCTCTACTCCAACCTCCGTGTGTTGAGGTGAATGCTCTGAGTAGAGTTGTAACCATCGGTAGGCAGGTCACTTTCTCAATCTGGGTTGCTGATCATGTGAAGAATAGAATAGAATAGAATAGAATAGAATAGAATAGAATAGAATAGAATAGAATAGAATAGAATAGAATAGAATAGAATAGAATAGAATAGAATAGAATAGAATAGAATAGAATAGAATAGAATAGAATAGAATAGAATAGGCCAGAGTCCACAGAATGAATTTTATGCTTCCAATTCTATGCAGGAATATCTGTAGAACACAGGTAGCATGCACATTTATGCTTCTTCCTCATAACTGGAATTATGTGCCTAAAGAAAGTATTGGTAACAACCCTCATATTTTGTTCCAGCAAATTCTATATGCTAATTATACATTATCCTTGGAGAGATACTTCTGTAGTCTATAGTCTGGTCTATAAGTGGTCATACATTTCATGGGGAAAATGAATTAGAACAAAGTTCTAATGCCATGAAAAAAGGATTTAAAAAAAGATCCCTCTGCTTATATTTCTCATATCACTCATTGGTTGATTTCATGCATTGGGCAGACCATAATGGGGTTGGTTTGTTTTTGACTTAATCTGTTGTGTGATGTTAACCATTGTGGTTTATAAGTCATGATTTATAGCTTTTATTTGAACAAGGCTATTATGGCATCTTTAATAAACAGGAATTAAAGACACTGAGATTTAGTGACATATGTAAGGCAAGTCACTGAAGGCTCTTTTATCATGTCCCATACTTGTTATGTTATTTTACATTCAGAAATCTCCCATAATTTATATTTTCAATTTGGATAGTGTTCCAGTCCTGTAATTGGTTTGATTGATGCTTTCTGTATCTTTATGGGCCCATCACAATAGACAGATGAGATACAGTATATCCACTGAATTAGAACTCCTTGCAATAGTCTAAATATAACTTTATATTTCTCCTACCTGCTGTGTTTTAGCTGGGCTGGGTAGTCCATGGAATTAAAGGACTTGTCCAACACATGTAGAGGGAAACAGGAAGTCTGCTTTATGTCATGAAAAAGTAAATTGAAGTTGTATTTTGAATATTGCAAACAGTTTTTACATAAATTTAAATAATAACTACCTGGTCTCTCCATCCTGATTGAAAGAGAAAGCAAAAGATTTAAATGTACTGTGATAGTGGCTATTTTTATTCTCAACTGCATTTCTATAAATTTCTGTTATTACATAGACATGGTTTGCTTTAAAGTCTTCACTCTGAATCTCTCTGCACATATCTTTTTACCATTTTCATGAGTATCCTATAAACCTGACTGGACTATTTATATGTTATCTGAGTAAAGGACAGATAAAACACCCCTGTGGAGAGAAGCGGCTTGCTGGCTGCATGTGAGCGCAGGTGCTGTGCTATACATAACATCTGCCCCCCAAAATGTTTTCAATTGCCACCAGGTCTTTTGCTTTTAAAATTACAGTGGAATTGTCCAATGGTCTTGGCAACATACAATTTCCCCACCATGTCAATGCACGCACAGACACACACACACACACACACACACAGAGAGAGAGAGAGAGAGAGAGAGTGAGTCAGACAGAGAGAGACAGAGAGAGAGAGAGACAGAGAGAGAGAGACAGAGAGAGACAGAGAGAGAATTAAATCGTTAAAACATGACGTGATTTCTTTCAAATTTCACAGATCCTGGTGTTCGTGGCCCCAGTTTGGGATATGCCACCTTGGTGTAAAGGATTTCCTTTTCCAGGTGCGATTTTCTTGAATATTTTTTAAAAATGTATTTACAATTACATCATCTATGAGTCACCTTTGCTCCAGAAGATCTACTGTAAGTGGACATGGACATGGTATTTCCTTCCTCCAAGAGAAGCCCAGTGAGAGAGACTATGCTGGAAAACCATCAGTAGTCCCAAATCAACCAGTGAGCCATGGCTGAGGAAAGTCTCGGGTCTTCATAATCCTAATCCTAATCCACAGCAGCACTGAAACTTATTTCCTCTTTCTTTTCAATCATGCCTTGTTGTTTGCTCCTAACTGTTGTTTCATCCTAGTTTTATTTTATTTTAATTTTCAGCCACAGTCCAGCAAAATAATAGCTTTATCATTTGGTGAAAGTTTTGTTGCTAAGTCTTTTTGTTTTCTAGATTTATTTTAACGAGGTCTGATTTTTACCCAAAGCTTCTTGGTCTTATAGCTTTTCCTGGGAGAGAAAGGGAATATGATCCTTCTGATGGTATTGTGCCTTGTGGATTATGCAGAATGTTGACTCTGCAGTGATGTTGCTTAATTCTTGATAGCTGTTTACAAAAGATTGCAGAGTATCTGCTTGGTTCCTTAGCTTTTATGTTTAGGATTTTATAGGCTTCTTATTCCCCCTATGCTATTTAATATTGACATGAAATTCCCCATACTATTTAACTTCAATCATTCTGAGATTTAGGAAGCATGGCCATCAAAATGTTGATGCGATGCTGTGCTACCTTTTTTATCAACAACCACTAGACCCAGTTCAGCCTGCTGGTGTTGTGCAATAAAGCCTAAAGGAATATCTGAGGCTCAAAGACATTCATTGGAGGCCTTGCTCTAACAATGGCAATTCAGGAATGGACTTTGTTGGTAGTTCCTTCATAATTATAGAATAATCTGATCAGATTTGCCTGTTGCCTAGTTTACCTTTTGACCTAAGATGAAACCCTTTTCATTTCTCTTT
The DNA here is from genome assembly GCF_947247035.1 of Vipera ursinii. Lineage (NCBI taxonomy): Eukaryota > Metazoa > Chordata > Lepidosauria > Squamata > Viperidae > Vipera > Vipera ursinii. Next base: position 105,871,612 of record NC_139516.1, on the reverse strand, counting down.
CCCTTCTAATGTCAGTGCAATTTCTCTGCTCTACAAAGATTTGTTATTTCTCTGGTGGTTTTATCTGCTTATTTTATTTTATGATTTTATGCCAGAGTTTTCCTTTGATGCTACAATGTTACCTTTTTATATGCATTTCTATATATGTCGAGTGAGTAATAATAGCAACACATGGCCATGTGCTACATTTGTCTCAGTGAGTCACAAATTGGCAGGCCTAGTTTATCTTCTTTTTAATGCTAAGTCATGAGGATAATGGAATTGTTTCCTGCATTCCAAATATACTGCTAATTTATTTCCATTAACTAAAGTAAAGAAAGCCTTATTCCAATTACCCAGATAGATTTTGGCCTTTAACTTCATTTTAAGCATTTGGTATTCTCATTGCAGCTCGGCCAGTTAGTAATTTTAGGGAAGAAAAAGACCTTAATAATGTTTTACATGTGATATAGCATGAGGAATACTTCCATTAGATAATTGAAAATTACAGATCAGAAATATTTTAATATTTACAATTATTTGGAAAGCAAAACAAGGCCAAGCTGTACAAAACGACCAGATTTGCATCATTTAAACTTTAGAACTGTAGCCCTTCATATATGCAACACCCATTTTTTAAAGAAATAAATACATAAACTATTCCAGAGTTGAGAGATGCTCAGAGTAGCAGCAAAGGTATCCATGTAGGTGTGGTGATGATCTAGGAATGAAGAGACCTAAATTTAAATCCCACCGATTTACCTTTAGATCAGCCATTCTTTTTTTTAGCCCAGCCTACAGCATGGGATGGTTACTGTAGGGATAAAATGGAGATACCCCTTAGAAGCCACCTTGAGCTCCTAGAGCAAAACCTGGGATACAAATCTAGCCATTCATTGTTATACAAAATAAGTGAACATGGCTTCTTTAATTAGAATTACACAGTGGCAAATATGCAATGCCCACTCTCAGTTAAGAAATGTGTACCTGTGGGGCTGATCATTATGTTTCAGAAATGATGGATCTGCAATGATTTTGTTCATTATCAAAAGCAACTTCTGTTTGCTTCAAAAACTCCTATCGTTTATTCTAATATGGACCATCAGAGGAACAGATTAGTAACCAGAACCTTTAGACAACTGATGTATTTTGCTCCCTGAGTGACGTGCCTTAGATGAAAGGTAGCAAGAGAAGAATTTTTCTTCCATCAAAAACTGTTACAGTCTACATTTGAGCAATGAAAGCTTGGTGACTGCATCAAGGTAGGTTGAATAAAAGCTCCCCTGTCAACATATTTTGAATAAGTGGTACAACTAGGGGTGATGGAATATCAATTATGTGAATGTGATTATCGGTTTTCTACTAATGCAAACAACAACCACAGGACCTCTGGGAGAGAAAATGCATTCCTTTCCTAGTGTCATCCAGACAAAAACCTTCTCTCTTCATCCAGACAAAAACCTTCTCTGCTTTGTGCATTTCAAAAAGTCTGTCTCTCTGAACCTGCTGTGCATTTCAAGAATGTCAAATGGCAACATCAATGGTCGCTTTCCTTGAAATGCAAAAAAGGGACTCAGAAAGACTTATGCATCATTAGGCTGTTCAGCCAGCCCTACCCATGCTGTTTACATAACAGAAAAAGATGCAAATTAATTGCCTTGACATAATTACCGCAATTTCAAGCTTTACTCTGAAATACTCTTCACAAGAGCAAAGATCCTATGCTACTGAAAAGGTATTTAATGAGGAAATTGACCTCTGGGGGACTCATCTTAAAGTACAGGTAGTCCTCGACTTACAACAGTTAATTTAGTGACTGTTCAAAGTTACAATGGCACTGAAAAAAGTGACTTATGACCATTTTTTCACATCTAATGACCATTGCACCATCCTCCTGGTCATGTGGTCAAAATTCAGACACTTAGCAATTGGTTCATATTTATAATGGTGTCCTGGGGTTAGGTGACTCCCTTTTGAGACCTTCTGATGAGCAAAGTCAATGGGGAAGCCAGATTTACTTAACAACCATGTTATTAAATGAACACCTGCAGTGATTCACTTAACAACTATGGCAAGAAAGATGGTAAAATGGGGCAAAACTCACTTAAAATTGTCTCAAATGGCAACAGAAATTTTGGGCTCAATTGTGGTTGAAAGTTGAGGACTACCTGAATGTGACCTTGAATATCAGGGTGGAGAACTGAAAAACTTCCCAATATTATTGAACTTCCAATGGTGAGGGACACTATACTTCAATGTCAGAAGACCCACAGTTTTCCCATTCCAGGAGAAGACTTACCCCTTCATGGATTACTGCCTTGTTGTGGCGAAGGGGCTTGCGTAATTCAATGAAGCTATGGGCTATGCCGTGCAGGGCCACCCAAGGCAGAAAGGTCATAGCAGAGAGTTCTGACAAAACGTGATCCACTGGAGAAGGAAATGGCAACCCACTCCAGTATCTTTGCCATGAAAACCCTATGGACAGTACCAAAAGGCAAAATGATATGACACGGGAAGATGAGCCCCTCAGGTCGGAAGGCGTCCAATATGCTACTGGGGAAGAGCAGAGGGCTAGTACTAGTAGCGCCAGAAAGAATGAAGCGACTGGGCCAAAGCCGAAAGGACGCTCAGCTGTGGATGTGTCTGGTGGTGAAAGGAAAGTCCGATGCTGTAAAGATTTTTTCTCCATAGCAACCTGGAATGTAAGATCCATGAATCAAGGAAAGCTGGACGTGGTCAAACAAGAGATGACAAGACTGAACATCGACATCTTAGGTATCAGCGAACTAAAATGGACAGGAATGGGTGAATTTAATTCAGATGACCATCAGGTATACTACTGCGGGCAAGAATCCCTCAGAAGAAATGGAGTAGCTTTCATAGTCAATAAAAGAGTAGGAAAAGCAATACTGGGATACAATCCTCAAAATGACAGAATGATCTCAGTTCAAATCCAAGGCAAACCATTCAATATCACAGTAGTCCAGGTCTATGCCCCAACCACCAGTGCTGAAGAGGATGAAATTGACCAGTTCTATGAAGCCCTACAGCACCTTATAGAACTAACACCAAAAAATGATGTCCTTATCATCATGGGGGATTGGAATGCTAAAGTAGGAAGCCAAAAGATAACCAGGATAACAGGAAAGTTTGGCGTTGGAGTACAAAATGAAGCAGGGCACAGGGTGATAGAATTTTGTCAAGAGAATATGATGGTCATAGCAAACACTCTCTTACAACAACCCAAGAGAAGGCTCTACACATGGACATCACCAGACGGTCAACAGAGAAATCAGATTGACTATGTGCTCTGCAGCCAAAGATGGAGAAGCTCTATACAGTCAGTAAAAACAAGACCAGGAGCTGACTGTGGCTCAGACCATGATCTTCTCATTGCAAAGTTTAGGCTTAAACTGAAGAAAGTAGGGAAAAGCACTAGGCCACTCAGGTATGAATTAAATCATATCCCTGTTGAATATACAGTAGAGGTGACAAATAGATTTAAGGAATTAGATCTGATAGACAGAGTGCCTGAAGAACTATGGACAGAGGTTTGCAACATTGTACAAGAGGTAGCAACCAAAACCATCCCAAAGGAAAAAAATGCAAGAAAGCAAAATGGCTGTCTGAGGAAGCTTTGCAAATAGCTGAGGAAAGGAGGGAAGCAAAAGGCAAGGGAGAAAAAGAAAGATACACCCAATTGAATGCAGAATTCCAGAGAATAGCTAGAAGAGATAAGAATGCCTTCTTAAATGAACAGTGCAAAGAAATAGAAGAAAACAATAGAATAGGGAGGACCAGAGATCTTTTCAAGAAAATTGGAGAGATGATGGGAACGTTTCATGCAAAAATGGGCATGATAAAGGACCAAAATGGCAGGGACCTAACAGAGGCAGAAGAGATTAAGAAGAGGTGACAAAATTACACAGAAGAACTATACAAGAATGAGCTTAATGTCCCTGATAATCACAATGAGGTGGTCAGTGACCTCGAGCCAGACATCCTAGAATGTGAAGTGAAGTGGGCCTTAGAAAAGTTGAGCAACAACAAAGCTAGTGGAGGTGACAGTATTCCAGCTGAGCTATTCAACATCTTAAAAGACAATGCAGTAAAAGTGCTACACTCAATTTGCCAGCAAATTTGGAAAACTCAACAGTGGCCACAGGATTGGAAAAATCAGTTTACATTCCAATTCCAAAGAAAGGCAGTGCCAAAGAATGTTCAAACTATCGCACCATTACACTCATTTCTCATGCTAGTAAAGTTATGCTTAAAATCCTACAAGCTAGACTCCAGCAGATCGAGAACTACCAGAAGTACAGGCAGGATTTCTAAGAGGCAGAGGAACTAGAGATCAAACTGCCAATGTACGCTGGATCATGGAGAAAGCTAGAGAGTTCCAGAAAAACATGTATTTCTGTTTCATTGACTATGCTAAAGCCTTTGATTGTGTGGATCATAACAAACTGTGGCAAGTTCTTAAAGAGATGGGCGTACCAGAACATCTTATTTGTCTCTTGAGAACCCTATATGTGGGCCAAGAAGCAACAGTGAGAGCTGGACACGGAACCACTGATTGGTTCAAAATTGGGAAATGAGTCCAGCAAAACTGTATACTGTCACCCTGCCTATTTAGTTTATATGCAGAGCACATCATGAGAAAGGCAGGGCTAGATGAATCAAAAGTTGGAATTAAGATTGCTGGAAGAAATATCAACAACCTAAGGTATGCAGATGATACCACTCTAATGGCAGAAAGTGAAGATGAACTAAAGAGCCTCTTGTTGTGGGTGAAGAAGGAGAGTGCAAAAGTTGGGTTGAAACTTAACATTAAGAAAACCAAGATCATGGCATCTGGACCTCTCAATTCCTAGCAAATAGATGGGGAAGAAATGGAGGTAGTGACAGATTTTATTTTCCTGGGCTCCAAGTTCACTGCAGATGGGGACTGTATTATATGTATATAGTTCATTTAATGTGTTAACGTAATGCTATTAGTCCTTAACATGAGGTAAAGCGTTTGACAGCCGAACACAAGGGAGTTTTGACAGCTGTCAAAACTCCCGACTCACGCAGGCGCACTAGTTGACAGCTCTCAGCTGTCAAAGCAACACAAGCTGCCAGCACGAGGAACCGAACTGTCAGACGTTCCGCGAAGCTGATTGGAGCGGAAAGCAAAGCGGGAAAAGACCAGCCGCTGATTGGACCTGACGACCGGCTCCAGACTATAAAAAGCCGAATGCTCCTGTTATCTGTTGCTCTGTTCTAATAAACGTGTTAAAGATTACCAGCTGTCTTGAGTGGTCTGTCCAAGCCACTTCACTGGCGACGAAGGTGGGATACGCTTCCAGAGCTGAAGTCACGGCCAGGAAGGGAGTTCCCGGCCGACTGAGCTAGTCACTGGAAGTTTTAACTTCCACAAGCGAAGCGGACCACCGAACCCAGACAGCATGGCAAATTTCGGACGAGTGAGGGAATTCGACACCCGCCACCCCGAGCGATGGGAGTCGCATCTGGGGCAGGTCGAGGGGTTCCTCCTCGTCAGCAAAATTACGGATGACAGAGCCAAAGCAGCAGCACTTCTATACATCAGCGGTCCACCCGTCTACAATGCTGCTGTCGGGCTATTCAGCCCCGTGCCGATCACCGAGGCTCCATATACCGAGCTCATCGACCGGCTCAGCAAGCACTACATGCCAGCCCGCTCGGAACTGTACTGGCGGGTACAGTTCGCCCAGCGAAGACAGCGGCCGGATGAAGCTGCGAACGACTTCATCGCAGGAGTCCGGCACGCTGCGCGGAGCTGCAACTTTCCTGATTTAGAAGATCGGATCCGGGACCAAGTGGTCATCGGGCTGAGGGACTAATACCTCAAAAATCATGTCTAAACCCGAGATGACACTCGCCCAGGTCTCCCGGGAGATCTTGGCATATGAAGACAACCACAAGAAGACCCTCACCCGAACGGCAATGGAACCCCAAGGCAGCGTCCATCAGGACGAAGCGTCCTTCAGTGATGAAGAGTCCATAGACCTGACAGACACCGATGCTATACAACGTCGAATGGAGAGAAGGCAAAATAGACGAAGTGACAACAACGACCATCCCAAACCAAGAAACTTCACTTCAGCTCAAAGAGAACAACGCAACTTCTGTGCCAGCTGCGGGGGCAACCATGCCCGGGCCAACTGCCGGTTCCGGAGCGCTAAATGCCACAATTGTGGCAAGACTGGCCACATTAAACCCGTCTGCCGAAGCCGTCCCCGCGACAATCTGCATGAAGTGGAGGCTACCCCCCCAGGTACGATCACCCACCGAGCCAGTAAGGGAAAGTCCCCAGAAGTGTTAGTGGAGGCAGTTGACAGGGTGCACAATTTGAGCCCTAAGGTAAAAATTAAAACAAAGCTTCAGGGAGTTTATTGTGACATGGAGGTGGACTCAGGTTCAGCTGTAACTCTAATTTCGTTAAAGACGTATAGGGAAATCTGCCGGCGCAGTAAAAAAACAATACCGTTAGAACCCCCACAGGTTCAGTTAGCGGACTACCAGAAAACACCAATTCAGCTCAAGGGTAAAGCTAAGGTTTGGGTGGAGTACAAAAAGTTCAAGGGACCCCTAGAAGTAATAGTCACCCAAGGGGATCGCACTAATCTAATAGGGTTAAATTGGTTTAGCCCCTTAGGTATTGCCATTACCGGCGTCAATGCTGTACAAACTTCAAACCTCGAGGCCGTCTGCAGAAAATATGCAGACGTTTTCGACGGTTCCTTAGGCAAATATACAGGCCCTCCTATCGCCCTTAACTTAAACCCCGCCATACAACCTATCAAAATTAGGGCCAGGAGGGTTCCCTTCGCTCTCAAACAAAAAATTGAGGACGAACTGGAACGCCTTGTCAAGCTGGGAGTTTTAGAACCTACTGACGGGGGCAGTTGGGAAACCCCCATCGTAACACCAGTAAAACCTAATGGGCAAATTAGAATATGCGCTGACTATAAGGGGACTCTAAACTTAGCGCTCAATGCCCACTCTTACCCCATTCCAGCGGTAAGAGACGTCCTAGCTTCTATTCGCTCCGGCGCCATTTTGCGAAATTAGACCTCATGCAGGCGTATTTGCAATTGCCTGTGACCGATGACACCGCGGTCGCCCAGACAATTGTCACACACCGCGGAGCATTTAAGGTGACAAGACTGCAATTCGGCATTTCGGCAGCCCCAGGCATATTTCAAAGTATCATGGAAAAAACATTAAAAGGGATTCCCGGGGTTTCCCCTTACTTTGACGATGTACTCATCGCCGGAGAAACAGAAGCCATTCTAGCTGACAGGTTGTCAGCTGTTCTAGAGTGATTCAGAACTGCCGGATTTAAACTAAAGAGAGAAAAGTGCTCTATAGGAGTTCCCTCTACGGAATTCCTCGGGTACAAAATTGACGCCCAGGGCATCCACCCTACCAATGACAAACTAAAAGCTATTCAAGCAGCCCCCAGCCCCAAAAACAAACAAGAACTTCAGGCGTTTTTAGGGCTATTAAATTTTTATCACGCCTTCCTTCCCCACAAGGCTACAATCGCAGAACCACTTCATAGATTATTAGACAAGGGCAACCCCTGGACCTGGACAAAAGTACACGAAAATAGTTTCCAGTCACTGAAGAACATCATTTGCAAAAGCTCCACTGTCACTTTATTCAAGGAGGACGCCCCTGTCTGCATCGCTTGCGATGCGTCCCCATACGGAATAGGAGCCGTCTTGAGCCACCTGGACCAGGACGACACTCAAAGACCCATCGCATTTTATTCCCGGACCCTGACTAAAACCGAAAGAAATTACGCTCAAATTGATAGAGAGGCTCTGGCCATCGTCGCCGGGGTTAAAAAATTTCATGACTATCTGTATGGCAGACCTTTCACTATCTTCACAGACCACAAACCCCTATTAGGCATATTTACCTGGGACAAAACAACCCCCCAAATATTATCCCCCAGAATCCTGCGCTGGTCCACCTTTTTATCAGCATACTCCTACAAATTAGTATACAAGCCAGGCAGGGAACTAGGACATGCAGACTGTTTAAGCAGGCTTCCTATACAACGCCACGACCCAGACCCAGCCCCCGCTGGCAATATACTTGCTATCAATGAATTACCCGAATGCCCCCTCACAGCAAAAATCATTGCTGACAACTCCGCTAAGGATAAAACTCTCAGCAGGGTCCTGCGATGGGTCACAACAGGATGGCCACACAAGTGCCCAGAGGAAATGTTCCGGCCCTTTTTTTCCAAACAATTAGAACTGACCTCACACTTAGGCTGCCTACTATGGGGAAACAGAGTGGTGATACCACACAAAAACATACAACAAACATTAAAAACCCTTCACGAAGGATACCCGGGGATGGTAAAAATGAAGCTACTTGCAAGAAGTTATGTATGGTGGCCAGGGATTGATAAGGACATAGAACAACACGTAGGGGGATGCTATACTTGCCAACTAACGAGAAGCGAGCCGCCCCACGCCCCAGTCCATAAATGGGAAACTACAAAAAACCCATGGTCCCGCATCCACCTAGATGTCGCGGGACCAATCCGAGGGCAGAATTTCTTAATAATTGTTGATAGCTTTTCTAAATGGCTCGAGGTGATACCCCTAAATAAAATAACAACATACTCCACTATACAAGCTCTTAGAAAAGTTTTCGCGACACATGGCCTTCCAGACGTCATAGTTTCTGATAACGGCCCACAATTCACTTCTCGTGAATTTCAGATGTTCGCTTCGAGGAACTGTATTAGACTGGTGACGTCAGCGCCATTCCACCCATCGACTAATGGTATGGCAGAAATAATGGTGAGGTCCACCAAAGAAGCACTTAACAAATTCATAAAAGGGAACTGGCACCGGCGGCTCAGCCAATTCCTCCTGGCCCAACACACCACACCTGGCACCACCACCGGAAAAACACCAGCTGAGCTACGGTGGGGCAGGAGGCTAATAACGAGATTAGACCGACTGCACCCTGATAGAACATCTAACGACCAAGAACCTCCAACACCATTACCACGAACCTTCTCTCCAGGCCAAACTATCTGGGCCAGGAGTTACACCGGCAACCAAAAGTGGATTCAAGGGGTCATAATAAAACAAACCGGACCCGTCTCATACTTAATTCATTCAGACACACAAGGCCAACTACGGCGACACGTCGATCAACTACGTATTCGCAAACCACAAAATACACCCCCACCATCTCAACAACCCTTTTTACCCCCCTTCACACCAAATATCCCACCTTCCGACGAGGCGCTGCCACAATGACCGCAGGAGGAAGGAGAACCCGAAAATGAGACTCCCCCGCGACGATCCAGCTGATTGAGGAAAACACCGGCATACTTACAGGACTATGAATGGGGAGGAAGCAACAAACAAACACACGGGGGTGGAAACGATCCAGGGGAAGGGTAAGGGGTGTATTATATGTATATAGTTCATTTAATGTGTTAACGTAATGCTATTAGTCCTTAACATGAGGTAAAGCGTTTGACAGCCGAACACGCAGGCGCACTAGTTGACAGCTCTCAGCTGTCAAAGCAACACAAGCCGCCAGCACGAGGAACCGAACTGTCAGACGTTCCGCGAAGCTGATTGAAGCGGAAAGCAAAGTGGGAAAAGACCGGCCGCTGATTGGACCTGACGACCGGCTCCAGACTATAAAAAGCCGAATGCTCCTGTTATCTGTTGCTCTGTTCTAATAAACGTGTTAAAGGTTACCAGCTGTCTTGAGTGGTCTGTCCAAGCCACTTCAGGGACTGTAGCCAAGAAATTAAAAGATGCTTATTCCTGAGGAGGAAAGCCATGGCAAATCTAGACAGCACACTAAAAAGCAGAGACATCGCCCTGCCAAGAAAGGTGCGTTCAGTCAAGGCTATGGTTTTCCCAGTTGCAATGTATGGCAGTGAAAGTTGAACCATAAAAAAGGCTGAGCACCAAAGAATTGAGGCCTTTGAACTATGGTGCTGGAGAAGACTCCTGCGAGTCCCTTGGACTGCAAGGCGATCAAACCGGTCAGTCCTAGAGGAGATCAACCCTGACTGCTCTTTAGAAGGCCAGATCCTGAAGCTAAAACTCAAATACTTTGGCCATCTAATGAGAAGGAAGGACTCGCTTGAGAAGAGCCTAATGTTGGGAAAGATTGAGGGCAAAAGAAGAAGGGGACAACAGAGAATGAGGTGGCTGGATGGAGTCACTGAAGCAGTAGGTGTGAGCTTAAATGGACTCCAGAAGATGGTAGAGGACAGGAAGGCCTGGAGGAACATTGTCCATAGGGTTATGATGGGTCGGACACGACCTCTCAGCTAACAACAACAAGAGAAGACAATTAGATTACTGTAGACCCCATGTCTAAAAAACAAAACCTGGAAAAAAGAGAGAATTTGGATTAGGATTGCATTAGTGCACCCTCAGACTTCAAGAACATGTATCAACTGGTCCCCTCCTTCTGATTCTTTTGACATAAAGAATACTTAACTGAAAGCTTAACTGTATGGGAAAGAACCTTGAGAAAAACAGTATAAGCATTACTTTATAGCAAGTATTTTTTCTTTTGTTATAACTCTTTAGTAGCCAGTAAGGTTCCCTTTTTCTGCCAAAACAATTCCCAAGAGGAAGATGAAGTGAACTCTTGAGCCTAGCAATCATTTAGCTGTTCTTAAGGACATTATTACAAAACTTAAGGTTAATTAACCATTTAAGAATACTTCCACACAAAACAAACCACTACACCTCTAGCTTTTAAGACAGTTTTGCTGTTGTTTAATAGAGATTTAGTGAAGATTTTCAGTATGAATGATGCATTTGTAATTAAAATCTTTTCCAACATTCTGATTGATATGCTTTTTCCCCAAAAAATTTTTTACAAGGAGAATGTGTGCATGACTCATACAGCATGCCTTTAAGTAAAGGGGTAAAGAGAGATTGGGAAATATAATAATAATAATTAATTATTTTCATATAATCAAGCCATTACCAGTGATGTCTGGATGTGATTCCTGGAGCTATAGACAGAATAAATAAACTGCCATAATATATTTAGCAACAACTATATGAGCTAGAGAGTGATAGATTTTAGAGTTTACGGTTGTTAGCATATGGTTGTTTTTGATTCTTTTTTTTTGCTTTTTATACCTTGTACTTAGCTCTGGGAAGTGGGGGGGGAGGGGGGGAGGGGTAAGGAGGGAGGGATAGGGGAGGGGTAGGGGGGTTTGTTAAAGATAAAATGTATGATAAAACTTTTCAATTAAAAAAATATATATATTTAGCAACAACTTTATTGATTAGCCCTTGGGCCATATCAAAGTACAAAGTTCCAGCAACAAATCGTCACCAAAACTTGATAAAAGCAATCCAAAATGGAATTTGATAAAATACAATTTAAAATGGAATTAAAATACAATTTAAGTTGAAATAGTAATAAAATATATTTAGCAAATGCTAATGTGCAAGATAGCATGCAGCAAAAACAGGTCATAGGCAATACAGTATATCTCCCCTGGGGACCTATGGCTGGATAACAGATAACTTATAAGAATGAAAGAGGGCTTCTTTGTCTTCTCTTTTTAAAACCAAACAATCAATTGCTAGTTTATTTTTAATTCCAATTTTGGATGAAAATAAATTCATATTCTCAACAAGCCACTTTCTGTGCCTTTTGCCAGTCCTCACTGGCAGGGTTAGCCCTGCTTTTTGTCCCCCCCCCCTTCCCCATTTCTAGGTAGTTCATCTATTTGAAAAGGGAGGCAGCCCAATTTGCAAAGCCTGGGTGATGGCCAGAGGCAACTCCACAACACAGCTGTGCCTTTCCTGCCTATGAAAAGCAGTCAAGGCTGGTTCACCATTTAAACAGTCAGCTGTGTCTCATCACTATTCCACCACTCTCTGCGGTGATGGAATTGGAATTTGTGCCTTTCAGAGAACAATATAATACCTTTTGTGGAAGAAGTAGCTAAGGAACTGATATTCTTCTTTTTAAAAAATCCCCCCTACCCAAGGATGCATAAGGAGGGAAACATTTGTCTTCCTTGTTTCCTCTACCATTTTGCTCATTAGCTGTATTATTCTGGCACACTGAATCATTGACCAGACAAGGGATTTTTAGCTTGTATGGTTTATGGTTCAATGTGTCATGCAAGTGTCAGAAAGTCAGGTTAATTGAGTAAACCATGCCTGGTTTAATTGGTTATGGATAAATATGGCAATATTTTCTTCCGCTCCTTTATTTAGGCATCATAAATGAATTGGTCTCATAGGAATGGATATGATGCTGTATATAGACAGCTTGCATTTAGTTATTTATTTAACTACCAGTCCCAGATTAAGTACTAGCTTGCCTCCTATAGGGTTTCTAGATTTTTTTTAAAAAAAAAACTGCAATAGCCTCATCCTCTTCTCTAGCTTCTTTGACAGTAATATATTTATTATTTATTTGTATTTCATATTTCTAAACCACCCATCTCCCTCTAAGAGGGGCTCTGGGTGGTGAATAGAATAGAATAGAATAGAATAGAATAGAATAGAATAGAATAGAATAGAATAGAATAGAATAGAATAGAATAGAATAGAATAGAATAGAATAGAATAGAATAGAATAGAATAGAATAGAATAGAATAGAATAGAATAGAATTCTTTATTGACCAAGTGGACACACAAGGAATTTGTCCCTGGTGCATAAGCTCATATTGTACATATAAACAGCTTGTAATCGGTCATAGGTCATAAATCACAGTTACAATCATTAATCATAAATTACAAACAACAACTGATAAATCATAAGAAGCCAATAGGAGAATATAGTAAGAAAGATGAGAAGATGAGAAAAAATAACAAGTGAGACAGTGCTGTGGGTATTAAGTATTCAGCAGAGTGATGGTAGGGAGGGTGGGAAACTATCCTTATGTCTAGTTGTTTTGGCATGCAATGCTCTATACCAGTGCCCTGAGGGAGAAGTTGAAACAGCTTATGTCCAGGATGTGAGGAGTCCTGTAGCTATTTTCTCAGCCCTCTTTCTGGTTTGTGCAGTATACAGATCCTCAAAGGAAGGCAGGGTGGTTGCGATTGTAATCAATAAATAAAACAATATGCAAAAAATAAATTAGGTTTAAAAATTAGGGTTAATAATTAAAGATCAAAGGAGGGGGCGGAGCCCAAGATGGCCACATACTGTACATTGTGCTGCTTCTTTTCTCTGTTTAATATAGCAATAGAACTTAGACTTATTGTATATATCACTTCACAGTGCTTTACAGCACTCTCTAAACAGTTTACAGTATCAGCATATTGTCGTGGAACAATTAACAGTCCGACCAGAGGAGGATGGACCGTGGTTCATTTGCATGGTCAATATCAAAGAAAAGAAATCCAAGGCATATTCTATAGTAAAACTTTTAATGAGAAAACAAAAGACCTAAACTGACTACATTCTCTCATCAGGCAGAAGAACAAAGTAAAAGTAGTAACTGTGAGAACTTTTTCTAGGCATGCGCACAAAACTGTTCAAAACCAAAACATAGCTGGACATAGCTGGAGTCACTATGGTTACATGATAAGATAATAACACAGGTGCAGAGCAGAAAGAGATGTACAATTACAAATGAGCGAAGCTGGCAAAACTAAAAAAACACGCAGTGACATCCCCTTCTTTTGTCAGCGAAGCAGAAAATCAGATAAGGCACATCTTCTTGCGCAGATACTCGTGTTGGGCTATAGGAAGTGGCTTGTTCAACATATCAGCAATTTGGTCATGTTTAGGCACATACTGCAATTTGACAAAACCTTGTTTAACTGCTTGTCTTATGTTTTGGTAACGGATGTCAATGTGTCTAGACCTGGAACCTGTAAAGCAATTCTCAGATATATAAACCACAGATTAGTTGTCCTCCATCACAGTGATTGGTCGAATTGGAGGTGTCCAGATATCTGTGACTAAGGCATCAAACCACGTTAGAGAATTACATGCATCTGAAACACAAGCATACTCAGCTTCTGTAGAGGAACAAGAAACAAAATTCTGTTTACGCACATGCCAGTAAACAGGACATCCATTTAAAAACAGCATATAACCTGAAGTGCTTTTACGTGATTTCTTATCACTTGCCCAATCTGAATCTGCATAACAACATAACTCTGCATAGTCAGTATGTGTGGGTTCTAACAATAACTTCATGTCTTTTGTGTGTTTTAGATATCTCAATAATTTCTTAACACATGTCCAATGAAACTGTTTTGCCTTGCCTACGTGTCGTGATAGGAGATTAACACTAAGTGCAATGTCAGGTCTAGTCCAACTACTAATATATAGCAGCGACCCAATGACTGAGCGATAAAGTGTTTGATCCTTGAACTCAGGACTCGGTGCATGTGTCAAGTTGTGAAAGTCGGTTTGCATGGGTATACTCACTGGTTTAGCATCCTTCATGTTGCAGTGATGCAGTAGTTGTTCAATTTTATCTTCCTGTGTAAGACTGAACCCCTTCTGAGTTTTGGTAACTTGAACACCTAAATAAGTGTTAATATGTCCTAAAGACCTCAATGTGAAAAACTGTTGTAAAGCTTTAGCAAAAAATTCACTCATCTGCTTATTTGGACCAATATAAACAATATCATCAACATAAACAAGAATTATCTCATACCTATTATCAGATCTTTTTGTAAACATGCATTCATCTGTTTCGGACATAATAAAGCCCATTGAATTTAGTTTGTCAGAAAGACATAAGTACCACATTAAACCAGACTGTTTCAGACCATAAAGACTTTTGTGTAGAAACCAAGTATCCCCTTCTTGCTGTTGGAAACCTGGAGGACCTTTGACATAAATCTCTTCATCAGGATCAGTGTGTAGATAAGCTGTTTCAACATCAAACTGGAAAACTTCTAGGCCAAGGATAGTTGCAGTGGCTAAGGCGATTTTCACACTCTCAGTCCGCACTGTGGGTGAATAGGTATTTGTATAGTCCTCAGGATAACGTTGAGCGAAACCCTGGGCTACAAGTCTGGCCTTGTACAACGACTCACCATTTGGCTTCTTTTTAATTCTGTAGACCCATCGAGTGCCAATAACTTTCTTGTTTGCTGGAGGACTTGCAGGCGTAAACACCTGAAGTTTCTTTAGACTGTCCATTTCAGCCTGCATTGCCTCAAACCATTTATCTTGCTCTGCTTCAGGAAGATGTTTGATTTGTGTGAACATCTCAGGAGGAAGTGTAACATTACAAATCAAAGGTAAAGGTGCTTTCGTTACTTGCCACAAATACCGTTTTGGTGGAATTCCCTTTGTGGGCCTCTTGGAACGTCTCGGAACAACCATCCATTCTTCTTCCGTTTCGTCCTCGTCTTCATCGTCATCACCAGCAGCATCGGTGGCTTGCGAAGACGGAACAATGGGTTGAGAAGAACTCGTGGAAGGAACATTCACCTGTGCATCTTGATCATCAGGCTGCATGGCATCAGCAGCACCATCTCTAGGAAAATAAACTCCAGGATCATTAGAATGAATCCTGGACCAGTTAGCATCTTCCTCAAAAGTAGCAGATTGTGAAATCACTACGACATGATGAGAGTCCATGTATTTCCTCCATTTTGAATTATCATCAATGCCCATAAATCTCATCCTTTTTGCTGCAGGACCCCCTTTCTTTCTTTGGGCTAAAGGAATATTGACCATAACGTATGAACCAAAAATATGGAGATGTGAGAGGTCAGGCTTGTGTCCATATAATATGAAATAAGGGGTCTGATTTATCACACTACTCCAAGTGCGGTTGATGATATGATTAGCATATTTAATAGCTTCACCCCAGTATGGAAGACTGAGGTTAGCATCTTCAAGAAGGCAATGCATCATGGTTTGCAGAACTCCATTTCTGCGTTCTGCCACTCCGTTTTGAGCTGGAGTGTAAGGAGCTGAGGTCTGGTGTAGTATCCCATTCTTACGCATCCAGTCCTGGAAATGCTGAGACATGAATTCAGCACCATGATCACTCTGAATTCTGGTGATGCTGACTTCGAATGGGTATAGACAAGATTGGCAAAGTCTTTAAAGATCTGAAAGGTCTCAGATTTTTCTCTCATAGGAAATACATATCCATATCTAGAATAATTATCAACAATTGTCAAGAAATATCTTTTACCACCAATTGTTGGTGCAAAAGGACCCACTATGTCAGTGTGTACCAAATCAAAAATGCGTGTTGACAGGCGTGTAGCACGCTTTGGAATTGCTGCTGCTTTAGATTTGGCTTTCTTGCAGACAGCACAGTCCAAGAACACCTTACACCCCTTTAGATCCAAACCTCTTGCAAACTCTGGCATCTTCTTCAGAACACGGAAACTGGAATGACCCAATCTTCTATGCCACTTATGGATACACCTGGAATGCAAAGGTTTACCTGTTAGTGAATTCTCAACATTAGCATTTTTATTAGGGACCCCAGGCTTGCCGTGAGCAACCTGTGTCTTATTTGTCTTTTTGTTGGCTTTAGGAGCCTTTGGAATAGCAGCAGGATCTCTCTCTGGGACATCTCTCACTGGGCCTGTGCTCTCCCTTTTTGGAACTGGTATACTTGCCTGCTCTTGCGGCTTAGACTTTGGTTTTAAGTAATAAACACCACCAATCAACATGGTTTCAGCAACAATATCTCCATCTTTAACTATATAACTTGCTTTTTCAAGATGATGTACCTGGAATTTTGATACCCTAGACAAGTGACTCTGACTAAGCAAACTACTATTAGCTGATGGTATGTAGTAAACATCGGGAATGAATGCACCGAGCTCTTCAATATAAACAGTTCCTTTTCCCATGCCCTGAACAGGATGATTTGAAAAAGAGTACAGTTCACGAAGTTCAGGTTCAGGCTCGTGCATCTCTGTGTAAAACTCTTTTCTGTAGGTAACATGTAATGCTGCTCCGCTGTCCAAAGTCCAAAGTAGGTGTCTGTCGCACTCTGGTTGAGGCTGTGGATCATTGGTTACAACCAATGTGGCAAGCGGAGCTTGAGGATCACACCTGGGACCACGACCTAGTCATCCGCCTCTACCTCTGCCTCCTCTGGAATCTGTTCCTCTGGGCTGGTATGTGGTGGGCACTGGAAACCATTGGGGACAATCCCGGGTGGCATGTCCCACACGATTGCAGATGTAGCATCTTGGCATCCTTGGAACGTAGGCCCTTCTATGGAAGGGACACCTCGCTGAAGCTTTTGATGCAGGTGGTTCCCTTAAATGTGGCGCGGCTTGCATAAGTGCCTCTTCTTCAGTTAAAATCCTGCATACATGATCCACTGTGCATTGAGCAATAGGCACTTGATTAATCTTAGAAATAGCATCTTTCCATTCATAATTCAATGAGTTAATGATAATACTGATCATTTGAAAGTCATCAATAGGATAGCCTTTTTCACCCAGTTCTTTTCTTATTCCTTTCATTTTCATTAAGTGTTCTCCAATATGTTCACCAGGTTTTAATCTAGAACCATGGAACTCAGACAAAAGCAAACATGTAGACTCAATGGACGTAGGCCGGTAACATGCTTCTAATTGAGCCCAGATTTGTTGGGCAGTTGCATCTTGTGAAAAAATGAGCTGCAATTCAGTGTCCATGGACATCAATAACGTTGTGCATGCTCTATTATTCAAGTCCCATATGTCAGGAGGCCATGGCTGGGCAGGAGGATTAAACACCATCACATGGGTACCTTCTCTACGAAGCAAAAGTCTAACTTCACTGACCCATGCCCTGTAATTCTGTCCTGACCGCTTCAGTTTTGAATCACCAGCCAGTGGTACAATAGAGGGTGCCTGTTGAGGAACATGCAATTGGGGCACTGGCTGTGCAGGTTGTGCAACTGGGACTTGGCCTGCAGGAGGCGCTGGTTGTGCAGGGTGTGCCATCCGGACATAACCAGCAGGAGGCACCAGTGGTGCCTGTGCCAGGCCCTGTGGCAGTTGCATTGAAGCTTCTACAGGTACTGGTGCTGGGGGTGGCTGTACCTGAGCTGCAACGCCACCCTGGCCAGCAGAAGGTGCTGGCGCTTGAGCTGCTACATTAAGTTGGCCTGTAGTCAGCACTGGCCTTTGTATTTGAGGAACCAGTGGAGGCTGCACTTGGGGTGAATGCTGCTGTGCTCCATCTGAGACAGGAACTTTAATAGTAGCAGTATTAGTAGGCATTCTAGCTGAAGCTCCCAATGAATGAGGAGGCGTGGCAGCTTGGAGCGATGCCTGCTGAAGGGACATCTGTGAAAATGCATTCTGCATTCTCTGAAATGCATCTTGTAAAACAGATTCACCAGCAGATGGTGGTATAACATTAGATTCAGGCACCATTGTATCCTCACGTGTCATTTGACACAGAAAGCAGTCAGGCTCCCATTCATCTGACACAAGATTCCACTGTGGGTGTGCCTCTGTCTTTGAGGAAGAAGGCAAAATGGCGATCCCTTGTGGTTGTGGCTTTATTTGTGTAGAGGGAGGCAAAATGGCCGATTCTGAAAACTGAATGCCAGCAGAGGCTCTCCCATGCTTTTCATACCATGCTGCACACAACTTTGCGTTTAGCAGCTCCTGCTCAAAAACTTCAATTTGTTCATAATAACTTTGCAAAGCCTTCTCCTGCACAGTTCTCTCAGGGCTTGGAGGATAATACATCACTTCCTTCCCTAGTGAAGCCTTAGGTCTAGCACCAAATCTCTCATAATCAGCCTGATCCCCATGAGCAGAGAGGTTACTACTGGGGCATCAGCTTGAGAGTCTGTAAAAACAGAAAATGGTGAAACTGACCTTGGCTCAGAGGCTGCTTCTCCAAGACATGTAGCCGATGCCAATGGAGTCTGTAAACTTGAAGGGAGATCTCTCTGTGAAACGGCTGCCTCCTCCTCAGCAGAGAGATAACCGGCCTTCTTCTTTCTCCTTTTCCTCGGCATATTTTGCAGCAATTAATCACAGCCTCCTCAGTGCTGGACTAACTGCCTGGCTAATTGCCTATCAATAAATCTTGAAAATAAAAACAAACCATCCTCGGGGACCAAATGTCGCGGAACAATTAACAGTCTGACCAGAGGAGGATGGACCGTGGTTCATTTGCATGGTCAATATCAAAGAAAAGAAATCCAAGGCATATTCTATAGTAAAATTTTTAATGAGAAAACAAAAGACCTAAACTGACTACATTCTCTCATCAGGCAGAAGAACAAAGTAAAAGTAGTAACTGTGAGAACTTTTTCTAGGCATGCGCACAAAACTGTTTAAAACCAAAACATAGCTGGACATAGCTGGAGTCACTATGGTTACATGATAAGATAATAACACAGGTGCAGAGCAGAAAGAGATGTACAATTAGAAATGAGCGAAGCTGGCAAAACTAAAAAAACACGCAGTGACACATATTGCCCCCAACAATCTGGCTCCTCATTTTACTGACTTTGGAAGAATGGAAAGCTGAGTCAGTAACCTTGAGCTGGTCAGTATTGAAATGCTTGCTGTGGGCAGAGTTAGGCTACAATACTGAATTCTAACCACTGTGTCACCACAGCTCCCAGATAGTAAATGTTTATATATGTCCCAAACATAAATGCTTCTTGAAAAAATAAACAAGGTAGTGTACAATTAAGTACATCTGTATTGGTACCTGGTTGATCCTGCCAGTAGCATATGCTTGTCTCAAAGATTAAGCCATGCATGTCTAAGTACACACGGGCGTGACAGTGAAACTGCGAATGGCTCATTAAATCAGTTATGGTTCCTTTGGTCGCTCCCACCGTTACTCGGATAACTGTGGTAATTCTAGAGCTAATACATGCCGACGAGCGCTGACCTCCGGGGATGCGTGCATTTATCAGACCAAAACCAACCCGGGCTCGCCCCCGGCCGCTTTGGTGACTCTAGATAACCTCGGGCCGATCGCACGCCCCCGTGTTGTATGATAAGAAGGTAGATAATGTGTTTAAAGTGCATATTTTAAGACAGGCATTGTTGAGAGTTTGGAAGAAGTATAGACACAAGTTAGACTGTAAGATGCCATTGTGGGCAATTCCAAAACACGCAATAGAAAACATAAATGTTGGTTTCAAACATGACGTGACCACGTATAAGGAGATTTTAAGCTTGGAAAGAAGTGTATGGTGTTTAAAATCGTATAATCTCTTGCGAGATGAGAAGATTGTTCAAACCTGGTTTCAATATACTCAGTTACGGGCCAGGTGGAAAGAAGATCAGAAAACTGGTTTTGCAATGACTGATGAAAATTTGATAAAGCAAATTAGAAATCAGGGTCCAGCACATATCAAACGGATATATCTTGCATTGATAGAAATTGATTCAGAAACAGAACTTGTTAAAGATTGTATGATAAAATGGGCCCAGAACATCCAAGAAGTTATTACAATGGACACGTGGGAAAAGATCTGGGTGAGGAACGTAAAATTTACACAAGCTCAAAACTTAAGAGAGAACTTTTATAAAATGTTTTATAGATGGCATTTAGATCCTAAAAAGCTTGCAAGTATGTATCCGAACTATCAGCCAAAATGCTGGAGGTGTGGTGGTGAAGATGCAACATATTTTCACATATGGTGGACTTGTAAAAAGGTCAAGGCTTTTTGGATAAAAATTTGGTGGAATATGCAGAAGATCTTCAAGCAAAAGATAAAGTTTTGTCCGCAATTCTTTTTGTTGGGTATAATTACAGATGCTGCTGTTGTGGACACTAAGTTGATGTTGAATTTAATTACAGCAGCAAGACTTTTAATAGGTCAGTATTGGAAGAAGGAGGAACTGCCGACTATAGAAGAATGGACTTTAAAGGTTTCTGACCTGGCAGAAATGGCAAAGATCTCGGCTTATTTGAAAGATCATTCGCAAGAACGCTATATTATGGAGTGGAAAAAATGGATTGAATATATCCAGAAGAAATATGGGACTAAAAAGTTTCATTTAGCATTTGAATAAGTCTTCCTTTCTATTTTCTTTTTTTTTCTATATGAAATATTAGTATTGTTTGTAGTTATCTTATATGAGCTAGAGAGTGATAGATTTAAGAATTTATTGTTGGTAGCATATGGATGTTTATGATTGTTCTTTGTTTTTATACCCTGTACTTAGCTCTGGGAAGTCGGGGGGGAGGGGGGAAAGGGGGGGAGGGGTAGGGAGGGATAGGTAGGGGAGGGGGAGGGGGGATTGTTAAAGATAAAATGTATTTTAAAACTTTTCAATAAAAAAAAGTACATCTGTATTGGAACTAATTTATAGTAAATTCAACCAGAAACTTTAGTGTTCTATCTAATTATTTTTATGGTCTTTAAAACCTAAGAAATCAGCAGTTGTATTGAGCATGAGAGGGGAAAAAATCTAAAATCCATATTAATATCTTTGTTAGGAGAACTGACATTCAGAGAGTCTGATATCTTTAAATTCTCATGAATTCTTACCAGGTTTATATAATACATACCTGTATTGCTATTTTGTTTTAGAGCAACCAGTGTTATACAAAGTGCAGACAAAAAGTAAGAAAGAACTAGAGGTAAGAGAGAAAGAAAAAGAAATATCACTGGATCGAGCTTACACCCTTACCATTCTTTTTATACTACCATGCCTTCACTACCTTGCAAGCCATTCCTCCATGCAATGTGTCCATTCATTTAGTTTGTTCCTCAGTTCATCTCTCTCTTTCTAGTAGATACCATTAATTCCATCTAGTCACAACTTTTTCTGACTTCCCCTTCTTTTCAGCCCATTCACTCTTCCTTTATACATTTATTTCATAATATAATTTCATTTGTTATTTTATTAAATTTATAATAAACTCACACTGAGTGACTATGGGTGACATACGACTTTAAAAATACACAGTTAAAAGGCTGCACCTTAACCTCTGTCAAAGTGAATTTTAATTCACTTATTTATCAAATTACTTGTTTCTTTTTTATTGATCCATCCTGTTTATATTCAGTTCACATTCACTCATCACTCATCCATTCTTCTGATTTAGCCACATATATTTCCTTAGAAATTTATTCCCACTGCATTCAACTGTTTAATTTCTCCTGATGCACCAAATTTTCACTTCCATACCTTGATACATAGCCATTTTCTATTCTGCCTGTAATATTTTTATAAATAGCTCAAGAGAGCAAACATATCTAATACTTCTTCCCCCTCCTATTTTCCCACAACAACAGTCCTGGGAGGTGAGTAGGGTTGAAAGAGAGTGACTGAACCAAAGTCACCCAGCTGGCTTTCATGCCTAAGGCAAGAATAGAACTCACAGTCCCTGTTTCCTAGTCTGGTGCCTTAACCACTGGACTAAACTGGCTCTCATTTGAGCTTCTTTTAACAAATGTTCATAACTCACAATAGAACATATAGTACCTAGTATCTTTCTTATCAGCATTTGTATGTCATAACATTTCTTTATCAATTTTACCATCTTCAGTAAACATTCTACCAAGATAGAAAAGAATAATCTCTTGCTCTAGTTTTTTACCACCTATATTTTAATTTGGAACTATTCTCTCTATTTTCACTATCAAACACAGGTTTTATAACAATAATAAAAATAAGGTGTTACTTTTTTGTTTTTAGGAAATACATTATAGGACTAGTCAAAGCCTGACATCTAGCTAGCTACATCTTTTCAGGAGCAGAATCCAAAAGCATGTACCGGTATTTTGTGCATGTGTGCTTAGAAAGAAAGACAGAAAAAAAGTGAATTCAAATTAGAAATCTTTTAGACAAAGAACCTCCTTCATGGATTACTGCCTTGTCGTGGCAAAGGGGCTTGTGTAATTCAATGAAACTATGAGCTATGCCATGCAGGGCCACCCAAGGCAGAAAGGTCATAGCAGAGAGTTCTGACAAAACGTGATCCACTGGAGAAGGAAATGGCAAACCACTCCAGTATCTTTGCCATGAAAACCCTATGGACAGTACCAAAAGGCAAAACGATATGACGCTGGAAGATGAGCCCCTCAGGTCGGAAGCTGTCCAATATGCTACTGGGGAAGAGCAGACAGCTAGTACTAGTAGCGCCAGAAAGAATGAAGCGACTGGGCCAAAGCCGAAAGGTCGCTCAGCTGTGGATGTGTCTGGAGGTGAAAGGAAAGTCCGATGCTGTAAAGATTTTTTCTCCATAGGAACCTGGAATGTAAGATCCATGAATCAAGGAAAGCTGGACGTGGTCAAACAAGAGATGACAAGACTGAACATCAACATCTTAGGTATCAGCGAACTAAAATGGACAGGAATGGGTGAATTTAATTCAGATGACCATCAGGTATACTACTGCAGGCAAGAATCCCTCAGAAGAAATGAAGTAGTCTTCATAGTCAATAAAAGAGTAGGAAAAGCAATACTGGGATACAATCCTCAAAATGACAGAATGATCTCAGTTCGAATCCAAGGCAAACCATTCAGTATCACAGAAGTCCAAGTCTATGCCCCAACCACCAGTGGCGTAGCGTGGGTTGTCAGCACCCGGGGCAAGGCAACCGGAAGCGGAAATAGAGGGGCGGGCGGGCGGTGACGTCATGGCACTGCTGAAAAGACGTGCCCCGCAGCGGCGTAGACTTTCCAAGAAGAGTCGCGCGCATGCGGGATGCTTCCGGGTCCTTCTCGAGGGCGGCTGGGTGGGGCTCCGACCTGCAAGAGCCGCTGCATTCAAGCTCACACGTGAGCCCCGCTAAATAAAGCCACGCATGTGCACGAAACTAGGCCGGCCGGCCAGCGGGTCCGTCTTCGCTCGGCGCCTGCGGGGCGCTTGCGGTTGGCCTGAGCCTGGGCGGAGAGTTGGCCGCTTCTATTTATTTTATTCAGTTTATGTGGCCGCCCATCTCACCTGCCGAACTCATTTCGCTTTGCAAGAAAGAGCAGCTCGAGAGCGGAGCCAAGCCAACTCTGTGCAGCCCTTGGGGCTCCCTGAGCAGCTCAGTGCGAGCGCGCCCCCCCCCAGATGTTGCGCCCGGTGCGGCCGGCCCCCCCTGCACCCCCCACGCTACACCACTGCCAACCACCAGTGCTGAAGAGGATGAAATTGACCGGTTCTATGAAGCCCTACAGCACCTTATAGCACTAACACCAAAAAATGATGTTCTTATCATCATGGGGGATTGGAATGCTAAAGTAGAAAGCCAAAAGATAACCGGAATAACAGGCATGTTTGGCCTTAGAGTGCAAAATGAAGCAGGGCACAGGCTGATAGAATTCTGTCGAGAGAATACGATGGTCATAGCAAACACTTTTCCAACAACCCAAGAGATGGCTCTACACATGTACATCACCAGACAGAAATCAACACAGAAATCAGATTGACTATATGCTCTGCAGCCAAAGATGGAGAAGCTCTATACAGTCAGTAAAAACAAGACCAGGAGCTGACTGTGGCTCAGACCATGATCTTCTCATTGCAAAGTTTAGGCTTAAACTGAAGAAAGTAGGGAAAAGCACTAGGCCACTCAGGTATGAATTAAATCATATCCCTGTTGAATATACAGTAGAGGTGACAAATAGATTTAAGGAATTAGATCTGATAGACAGAGTGCCTGAAGAACTATGGACGGAGGTTTGCAACACTGTACAACAGGTAGCAACCAAAACCATCCCAAAGAAAAAAAAATGCAAGAAAGCAAAATGGCTGTCTGAGGAAGCTTTGCAAATAGCTGAGGAAAGGAGGGAAGCAAAAGCCAAGGGAGAAAAAGAAAGATACACCCAATTGAATGCAGAATTCCAGAGAATAGCTAGAAGAGATAAGAATGCCATTTTAAATGAACAGTGCAAAGAAATAGAAGAAAACAATAGAATAGGGAGGACCAGAGATCTTTTCAAGAAAATTGGAGAGATGAAGGAACGTTTCATGCAAAAATGGGCATGATAAAGGACCAAAATGGCAGGGACCTAACAGAGGCAGAAGAGATTAAGAAGAGGTGGCAAAATTACACAGAGGAACTATACAAGAATGAGCTTAATGTCCCTGATAATCACAATGAGGTGGTCACTGACCTCGAGCCAGACATCCTAGAATGTAGTGAAGTGGGCCTTAGAAAAGCTGAGCAACAACAAAGCTAGTGGAGGTGACAGTATTCCAGCTGAGCTATTCAAAATCTTAAAAGATGATGCAGTAAAAGTGCTACACTCAATTTGCCAGCAAATTTGGAAAACTCAACAGTGGTCACAGGATTGGAAAAGATCAGTTTACATTCCAATTCCAAAGAAAGGCAGTGCCAAAGAATGTTCAAACTATCGCACCATTGCACTCATTTCTCATGCTAGTAAAGTCATGCTTAAAATCCTACAAGCTAGACTTCAGCAGTATGTGGATCGAGAACTACCAGAAGTACAGGCAGGATTTCAAAGAGGCAGAGGAACTAGAGATCAAATTGTCAACATACGCTGGATCATGGAGAAAGCTAGGGAGTTCCAGAAAAACATCTACTTCTGCTTCACTGACTATGCTAAAGCCTTTGATTATGTGGATCACAACAAACTGTGGCAAGTTCTTAAAGAGATGGGTGTACCAGAACATCTTATTTGTCTCTTGAGAAACCTATATGTGGGCCAAGAAGCAACAGTGAGAACTGGACACGGAACCACTGATTGGTTCAAAATTGGGAAAGGAGTCCAACAAGGCTGTATACTGTTGCCCTGCCTATTTAGTTTATATGCAGAGCACATCATGAGAAAGGCAGGGCTAGATGAATCAAAAGTTGGAATTAAGATGTCCAGAAGAAATATCAACAACCTAAGATATGTAGATGATACCACTCTAATGGCAGAAAGTGAAGAAGAACTAAAGAGCCTCTTGTTGTGGGTGAAGAAGGAGAGTGCAAAAGTTGGGTTGAAAGTTAACATTAAGAAAACCAAGATCATGGCATCCAGCCCTCTCAATTACTGGCAAATAGATGGGGAAGAAATGGAGGTAGTGACAGATTTTATTTTCCTGGGCTCCAAGATCACTGCAGATGGGGACTGTAGCCAAGAAATTAAAAGACGCTTGCTCCTGGGGAGGAAAGCCATGGCAATCTAGACAGCACACTAAAAAGCAGAGACATCACCCTGTCAACAAAAGTGCGTATAGACAAGGCTATGGTCTTCCCAGTTGCAATTTATGGCGGTGAAAGCTGGACCATAAGAAAGGCTGAGCGCCAAAGAATTGAGGCCTTTGAACTATGGTGCTGGAGAAGACTCCTGCGAGTCCCTTGGACTGCAAGGCAATCAAACTGGTCAGTCCTAGAGGAGATCAACCCTGAGTGCTCTTTAGAAGGCCAGATCCTGAAGCTAAAACTCAAATACTTTGGCCACCTAATGAGAAGGAAGGACTCACTGGAGAAGAGCCTAATGCTGGGAAAGATTGAGGGCAATAGAAGAAGGGGACGACAGAGAATGAGGTGGCTGGATGGTGTCACTGAAGCAGTAGATGTGAGCTTAAATGGAGTCCAGAAGATGGTAGAGGATAGGAAGGCCTGGAGGAACATTGTCCATAGGGTCGCGATGGGTTGGACACGACTTCGCAGCTAACAACAACAACAACAGACAAAGAACAGACAGAGTGATAGGCAAATGAAGGACATGCCTTAGCTTTGCCTCTCATCCTAAAGCCCTCATAGTCAGTGAAGAAGTGTCACTGCTAGATTTGATACATTAATGTGCAAATCCATGCTCTTTGTTGGGTAATACAAACTTATAATTCTTACAAATCCTTTGAGCTTTCAGCTAACAATACGGTAATGTCTGCATGTATGGCAATGTCTGAAGTACTTATGTCTCCAAACTCTAACTCCATCACAAAGCATTTCTTATACATTTATCCATAAAAATCTCACACCTCATTGCCTGACTCTGTGCTCAGTATTAAACCATTTGCTAAATATTCTATTTATTCTCATGCATTCTTACATTGTATACTTTTGCACTGTATACGTTTAGCAACTAACCTTCAACTCCACCAAGGGAACAAATGTTCCATTTTTCAAGCCAATTGATTTATCTTTTTTTTTCTAAATCAACCTACGTACAATAATGTTCTTCTCATGTTCATATACTATATTTCTTAGTGACCTGCTAAAGAGCAAAGATTACTTTCAGCTTTATCATTTGTCCCAAATTTTTTGCACTCTTCAACAATTACACTTTTCAACATATTATAATTCCTATGAAAATCTCTGAAATGTTCTTTCCAACATTCTGTCGGGTCAGCTTTATTCAAAATTATTTCAATTTTGATTCTTTGAGTGCTAGCTTTATATTCTTCCTCTCTTCCAGCAGCTTAAGCAGCTGATAGAACACTCCCTTCTCCAACCTAGGTTGATTGAACTGAGAGAAAGTGAATGGATCAAAGTAAGCTTTTATGGGTAAGAGTACACCTGAACCTATGTCTCCCTAGTCTTAGGCAAATGTCTTAACCTCTATACCACACAGGTTTTCTGTTCATTCTGCTAGAGGTTTCTTGTTTAGCTTTTTTTACCCCCTTCCAAAACCTTTTTAAAAAAGTTTCATCAAAAGTCCTTTAGCATTTTTCTTTGCTTCTTTTACTCTCTCTAGGTTCTATGGCAACATTTTTCTGAATTATTTTTCTACCTCTGTACTTATTCTGCAACATTTTCTCCTATCTTC
Organism: Vipera ursinii; assembly: GCF_947247035.1. Taxonomy (NCBI): domain Eukaryota; kingdom Metazoa; phylum Chordata; class Lepidosauria; order Squamata; family Viperidae; genus Vipera; species Vipera ursinii. The sequence continues at coordinate 105,843,976 of NC_139516.1, read as the reverse complement.
ATTTTTTGTAGCAATAATTCTCTTATACACATTTTTATCTCCACATTTTTTCTCACTTTATCATTCCAAATATACGTTTCCACATTTCCCATTGGCATAACTCACACTCTTTTATGGAGTTTGTAATATAATATTTTCACTTTGTTCCAGGGGGCTTCTACATTCCTCTTTCCTTGTTGTCACTCAGTTCTGTTGGGAAATTAATCTTTTATATAGGATTTGTTTCTCTTCCTACAACTTCCTGGTAGTTGTTCTAGTTTACAACTACCGGTAGTTTCTTTTACTTTTTTATTTCTCTATCTTTCCTCCAAGATCCATTTCTGATGCTATATAACAAGGGTCTGTCTTATATTCAGAACATCACCTTGATAAAGGAACCTTGCATCCCTCACCAATTCTTTTTTTTTCATCATAAAGAATAAACACAATCATTCCTTTGCCATATGAATGCATAAATAGACTTAAACTTAAACCACAGAGTCAAAATAGGTATTTCTTCCTAGGCAAATTCAATTTTTCATCAGGCAAATTAAATGTCAAAGAAAAAATGTGAATGTTATTTAAGCCTACACAAGATTACTCTTTAACTCCTCTAGCACATAGACAGTGGCTAAGTGCGTAGCAATAAGTATTTACTTTCTTTTTCTCTGCAAGTTTTGAGGAAGTTCTTTGTGCAGCCTGACACCATCTCTGTATCAAGGAGATTCTAATGTGCACTAGTGATTATTATAGACTTACCTGGAGTGACAGATTAAACTAATGAAGGCACAGCAACCACATTTTTTATTGCCTCCTACTTTACTGGACTTTTAATCATTGTATATATGGAAGAGTTCTTGCCCATTATTTTGTAATATTTTAGGGGACTTAATAAAGTCATTATCTTAATGTAGTTTTAAGAGAAATTATTCTGTCAATTTGACCAACATTTCCTCATTTAGATGAAAAACAATTAGTTGGCTTGATTCACACATCTTGAATTATAATGTGGTTCATTTGGCGTAGTCATTTTTGTTTATTCAACAAAACAAACAATGTGCACCATGACTGGATTCACAAAATAGTCAACAATACGCCATGGTTAATATATTCGAATGATCATTATCACTCAGTATAATGAATGAAACCAAAGAAACTGTGTTGTGGCTTAAGATGGTAAGTGAACACATTTATCAAAGCAATGTCCAAAGGAAAAAAGAATTTATTTCAAAGTTTGAAGATAGACATGATTCACTGTGGGAGAATAAATGATATAAATGAAAAACATTAAATATGTGCTTTATGTCCTTTTCAGCAACACCCAATCCCCTGTCATTAACTCACATTTCTTGTTATCCATAGAGAAACTAATAGAAATCTCAGAAACAATTATTAATATTTCTTGGAGACTACTATTGGCTTAGTGAAGTCTCAAAATAAAAAGTATTAAGGTGTAAATCGAAGATACTTCAAAGAATCACTAAACTGATAGTTGCAGAGGATTTGGATACCTAGACTCGTGTGCATCTCAACCTTGACAACTTTAAGACACATGGATTTCAACTCCCAGAATTCCCTAGCCAGCATGTTGGCTGCAAAATCCTGGGAGCTGAAATCTACATGTTGCAGAATTTCCAAGGTTTAGAAAAACTGATTCCTGAACTAATAAAAATCCCCTCACCTCTTTCCTTTTTTAAACCCATTGGTTGAATAAGTATGATGTGCATTGAAGTCTTTCTTGCCAACATATCAGCTGAACATTTCGTTTCTTTTTGGATTCCATGTAACATGTTCCCATACTCAGGGCTTTTTTTCTAAAGAAAAAAAAAGGTGCCGAAACTCTCATCTTGGCGGGCGCAGGAGGCGGGGTGGCGGGGGGGGGCAGTGCTGCTGTGGTCATGGGTGCGAGGGGTGTTGGCGGCGGGCTGCCCCCCGGGGCCGGAGCCAGCATGGCTGGTGCTGTGGGAGCAGTGGGGCCCACTCTATATGGCGGGGCTGCGTGGGACGGGTGGCGGAGGCAGTGCGGGCCAGGCGATGCAAGGCGGCCACTTAGGTGTGCAGGGCGAGGCGACGGTGTCACAGCTCCAGCACCGGGTAGGCCACTAGCCTGGCTGACACGGGTGAGCACAAGGAAGGAGTGCAGATGGACTCCATAGAACTCACCTCCCACTCCTTGTCCTCTCTTACTTACCTAGTTGAGATGGTGTAGCTGGGCAGCAGGGGGGGGATGCAAAGTTCCTGCCAACTTGCCTTCACTGCAGACAACTTGCCGGTGCAATGTTTGCCGGCCAGGTCTTTTGGTGCGCTCAGCAGCAATTCCTATTGGCTTTTCAAAGCCAATAGAGGGAGTAGCATAGCTTGTGCAAAAGCTTTTTGTGTGTGTGTGCAAAAAAAGGTGCCAGAACGCCATTCTGAGCATTCTATGAGAAAAAAAGCCCTGCTTTTATGTTTTAATATTATGATTCTAAAAATATATTTTTTCCTATTGTAAGTTGCCCCAAACCTCGCCATGTGGATTACATACAAATATTATATAATCGGTAAATAAAGGTAGAACGTATGTTAAATATACATCAAATGATAATATGCTTCCTTACAAAGTCAATTCTTGCTCAATGACAGACCAAGGAATTAACTCGGAAAGGCAAAAGGAAAATCTAGAAGAGGTCTGTGCAACTTGTAATGGGGAAAGGCCCACGCTGATAAATTAAAAATCTTTGTGGTCTGCAAAGGAATGCTGGTGGGCTAATCAATGATTTGGTGATTAGAGGAGCATCTACAGTGTTGGAGCTCGTGGTCATGGTAAGCCATGGAGGCACTAGGCAACATGACTTTCAGGGCAGTGTTGGTGATTTTATTACTTTTTTTAAAAAAAAGGTCTGTGCTCTGTCCAAGGGTGCTTGGTAGGCTGCATGTACATGCCTGGTCTAGAATTTATTTTGGAGCATTCAATTATCTAGAGCAGGCATGTCAAACTCATTTTGTTTGAGGCAACTTCTTATAAAAGAATTGCCATTAATTTGTTTTAATAAAATAATTTAAATCAATTTTTCACTTGATTTCAAATTAAATGAACTATATTGGTTGACAATGAGATTTTCTTTTTTTAGTACAATTGCCAAATTCAATAAACTGGTTTTAGGTATATGTGTGCACTAACTATTTCAACTCCAATACACGTTAACAACATATTCTATTTGTAAATGAATGCAAATGCAAATTATACATTTTTTGTGCAAAAATAAAACAAAGTAACAGATTTAAGAGCTGTTACCATTAGTTATCCTTAGATAAAAAATAATCCCATCATCCAAAACTTTGTTATACTGTATTTAACGAACAGATGGTTTGGGATTAAAAAAAAAGACTGACTACGTTTGATTTTGTATCACCATGGCATTAAAACAAAATTCAAACATTGTATGAAAAATAAAGGTTCCCTAAACGTCTGCTGGCTATATCTAGATATTTTCCTTGATAGCACTCTATTGCCTTCTTTTTAGCCTTTTTTTCAACTTCCCAGCTTAAAAAAGGCAAGGCACCGGGAGCTGAAAGTTACAGAGACTGTTTAAGCAGGTTGCTAGGCAATGTGTTCATACGGCCCTTCTTACCCTCCCACTTTTAAATTAGCCTGTACGGATCGCATTTCCTTCGATTTGAGCCATCTGAAGGCCCATCGCTGCGATGAATTCTGCTGCTCTGCAACCTGGCTGCCTGAGAAGAATTTGGCTCTCCGGAACAACTTCCTTTAGGTTTTTGTGTGTGTGTTTGTGCAAAAAAAAAAAAAAGGTGCTGGAACACTGTTCTGAGCATTCTATGGGAAAAAAGCCCTGCCCATACTTCAGAAGAAAGGAGCAGGTGGACACAGATGAAACTTCAGCAGCAAGGTCCCAGAGGTGCCTTTTCACAAAGCAACTGTACTTTCTTTTTTCTCTTTGAAGACGTTTTGCTTCTCATCCAAAAAGCTTTTTCAGTTCTGACTGGGGAATGGAAGGATTTATATTCCTTGCAGATAGCTGGTCATTTGCATTCTTTTAGGGAGTCATTAAATCCTTCCATTCCCCACCATCCAGTTAGAGCTGAAGAAGCTTCTTGGAAGAGAAGTGAAACATCTTCAAAGAGAAAAAAAGTTCAGTTGCCTCATGAAAGAGCACCTTTGGGACAAACATGACCTAGATCAGGGGTCCCCAACCCCTGGTCTGTGGACCAGCACCGGGCCACAGCATGCCAGTAACCGGGCCGCACAAACAAGCAAAGCCCCATTTATGGGATGCAGGCAGCAACAAAACCATGCCCTCTTGTCCACAGAAAAATCTTTCTCCACTGTCCCTGATGCCCAAAAGGTTGGGGGCCTCACTGAGAATCTCCACCATCATTCAGCAAGGGCTTTGTAGTACATCACCATTACCCAATCAACTGCTATAAAATGCAGAGGAAGTGGGAAAGACTGTTTCTCCTTGTTGATTGTAAATTGGAAGTGTTGGCAGGAATTAAGTGATCAGAAGAGTGGGACTGGAGATGGCAATCAGCAAAGGGAGGAAAAGTGGGAAAGCACTGGCAGAATACTCAGGAGAGTGGCACTTGAACAGATTAAAGCAGTTCTTGGGGGTCTGGAAGAAAAAAAAATGACAAGGATCCCCTCAAACCATATACTGATCTTATATATTATTAGTTTATTTCACTCAGTTGAAAATGTAAAAATAATCTGTGGCATCATGCCAAGGCCCATCTCAATTCATTGGTTTGGATGGTGGTTCTGGAATGGTTGCAAGCAGAAGATGGAGATACAGTCCTTTCCTGTTGCTGTTCCCACCAAGTGAAGACATAATAGCTACAGTTGGAAGTAGCACAGGCTTTTCAAAACTAAAAGCATATGCTTGACCTATACAATTCTTTCTCTATTACTGGTTGAATTTCTCAACTTCATTATACAGAGAAAAAAATATGATTTGCTTAAATTTATCTTGAAGAGATTAATTAAATGCTTCTGTGATAGACATATTATGCCTGAATATAAGATGCTTAATTTCAATTTATATCATACTAATCAAAGGAATTTTCTAACTTAACTTTCTGAAGTTAAATCCACCTTATACTGTAGTTCTAAAATTTTAATTATACTCCTTCATGAAATATGAAATGTACCTATGTCATAGTTTTTTATTCTGTTGTGATTTTGCTCTGAATTATTTTTCAACAAAATCCAGCACTTCCTATATCAGAGGAAATCAAGTGTTAGCTTTTGCTTGTTTAGGAATTTGAGTACTTTTGGTCAATGAAGCAACATTTCAAGATATCTAGACATTAATAATTTCTCTTCCTACTCAGGAAACTATTTTTGTACCTTCTCAAATCTCTTACTTTGTAGAAACTTTTTTTTCAAATACAATAAAATTTTAATATCAGATTTAATTAAAATACATTAATGTTGCCAATTTTATACACCCTGTGCAGAAATAAAGTCAATATCCCTCAGTTAGTTTGCACCTGTTTTTGGACAGATGATATGCTGCTAAGGAATGTACCAACTATTCTGCTCTGAGTCGAGACCAGGAATAGGCAAACTTGGCTCTTTTATGACTCATGGACTTCAACTCCCAGAATTCCTGAGCCAGCATGGCTGGCTCAGGAATTCTGGGAGTTGAAGTCCATGAGTCATAAAAGAGCCAAGGCTGCCTACCCCTGGTCTAGACAAAGAGTTTGTCTTTGTTGAAATGTCAATATTTTATATACTGTTTTTTTCTTTGCCTAATGCTTTGCATTGAAACTCAACATTAAGAAAACCAAAATCATGACATCCAGCCCTTTCAATTACTGGCAAATAGATGGGGAAGAAATGGAGATAGCGACAGAATTTATTTTCCTGGGCTTCAAGATCACCACAGATGGGGACTGCAGCCAAGAAATTAAAAGACGCTTGCTCCTCGGGAGGAAAGCTATGGCAAATCTAGACAGCACACTAAAAAGCAGAGACATCACCCTGCCAACAAAAGTGCATATAGTCAAGGCCATGGTTTTGCCAGTTGCAATGTATGGCTGTGAAAGCTGGACCATAAGAAAGGCTGAGCGCCAAAGAATTCAGGCCTTTGAACTATGGTGCTGGAGAAGACTCCTGCGAGTCCCTTGGACTGCAAGGCGTTCAAACCAGTCAGTCCTAGAAGAGATCAACCCTGACTGCTTTTTAAAAGGCCAGATCCTGAAGTTGAAACTCAAATACGTTGGACATCTAATGAGAAGGAAGGACTCAATGGAGCAGAGCCTAATGCTGGGAAAGATTGAGGGCAATAGAAGAAGGGGACGACAGAGAATGAGGTGGCTGGATGGAGTCACTGAAGCAGTAGGCGTGAGCTTAAATGGACTCCAGAAGATGGTAGAGGACAGGAAGGCCTGGAGGAATGTTGTCCATGGGGTTGTGATGGATCAGACACGACATCGCAACTAACAACAACAAAAAAGGTAAAAAAGGATATATGCAGTGTTATCTTCATTTTAGATGTCAAAATGGTTTTGTGGCTCCCAGTGTTTTTTTTTCTGTGGGAAACGGGTCCAAATGGCTCTTTGAGTGTTTAAGGTTGCTGACCCCTGCTCTAGGCCCCCAAAATCAAAGGGTAAATATGGTTCTGTATTTTAAAGATCAGATGGATCAACACTTTCCATACAAGATGACAAAATTAATGAACTAAAGTATAATGTGAAGAGTTATTTCAATTTGTTGTTGTTGTTGTTAGTTGCGAAGTTATGTCCGACCCATCGTGACCCCATAGACAACGTTCCTCCTGGCCTTCCTATCCTCTACCATCTTCTGTAGTCCATTTACGCTCACACCTACTGCTTCAGTGACTCCATCCAGCCACCTCATTCTCTGTTGTCCCCTTCTTCTTTTGCCCTCAATCTTTCCCAACATTAGGCTCTTCTCCAGTGAGTCCTTCCTTCTCATTAGGTGGCCAAAGTATCTGAGTTTCAACTTCAGGATCTGGCCTTCCAAAGAACAGTCAGGGTTCATCTCCTCTAGGACTGACCAGTTGAACGCCTTGCAGTCCAAGGGACTCGCAGGAGTCTTCTCCAAAGGCCTCAATTCTTTGACAGGGTGATGTCTCTGCTTTTTAGTGTGCTGTCTAGATTTGCCACGGCTTTCCTCCCCAAGAGGAAGCGTCTTTTAATTTCTTGGCTACAGTCCCCATCTGCAATGATCTCGGCGCCCAGGAAAGTAAAATCTGTCACTAATTCCATTTGTTCCCCATCTATTTGTCAGGAATTGAGAGGGCCGGATGCCATGATCTTGGCTTTCTTAATGTTAAGTTTCAAGCCAACTTTTGCACTCTCCTTCTTCACCTGCAACAAGAGGCTCTTTAGTTCCTCTTCACTTTCTGCCATTAGAGTGGTATCATCTGCATATCTTAGGTTGTTGATATATATATATTTTTAATCCCATTTATATCCCTCCCTTCTCCAAAGACTCAGGGCGGCTTACAATCTAAAGCACAAATCAACGTGCTTAGCAATAGCCTTCATTCTATGTATATGCCTGCTTATTAGGGCTTTTGCCCCCCCAAGTGGCATTATAACAAAGTCAGCTTATTGCCCCCAACAATCTGGGTCCTCATTTTACCTACCTTAGGAGGATGGAAGGCTGAGTCAACCTTGAGCCTGGTGGGACTCGAACCTGCACTAATTGCAGGCAGCTGGTGTTACTTAAGGAGGCATTAGCCCAGTGCTCCACCAAGGCTCTCCCGGCAATCTTAATTACAACTTTTGATTCATCTAGCCCTGCCTTTCTCATGATGTGCTCTGCATATAAGTTAAACAGGCAGGTCGACAGTATACAGCCTTGCCGGACTCCTTTCCCAATTTTGAACCAATCAGTGGTTCCGTGTCCAGTTCTCACTGTTGCTTCTTGACCTGCATATAGGTTTCTCAAGAGACAAATAAAATGGTCTGGTACTCCCATTTCTTTAAGAAGTTGCCACAGTTTGTTGTGATCCACACAATCAAATGCTTTAGCATAGTCAATGAAGCAGAAGTAGATGTTTTTTCTGGAACTCCCTAGCTTTCTCTATGATCCAGTGTATGTTGACAATTTGATCTCTAGTTCCTCTGCCTCTTCGAAATCCTGCCTGTACTTCTGGTAGTTCTCGATCCACATACTGCTAGAGTCTAGCTTGTAGGATTTTAAACATAACTTTACTAGCATGTGAAATGAGTGCAATGGTGCAATAGTTTGAACATTCTTTGGCACTGCCTTTCTTTGGAATTGGAATGTAAACTGATCTTTTCCAATCCTGTGGCCCCTGTTTTCCAAATTTGCTGGCAAATTGAGTGTAGCACTTTTACTGCATCGTCTTTTAAGATTTTGAATAGCTCAGCTGGAATACTGTCACCTACACTAGCTTTGTTGTTGCTCAGCTTTCCTAAGGCCCACTTCACTTCACATTCTAGGATGTCTGGCTCAAGGTCAGTGACCACCTCATTGTGGTTATCAGGGATGTTAAGCTCATTCTTGTATACTTCTTCTGTGTAATTTTGTCACCTCTTCTTAATCTCTTCTGCCTCTGTTAGGTCCCTGCCATTTTGGTCCTTTATCATACCCATTTTGCATGAAACTTTCCCTTCATCTCTTCAATTTTCTTGAAGAGATCTTTGGTCCTCCCTATTCTATTGTTTTCTTCTTTGCACTGTTCATTTAAGAAGGCATTCTTATCTCTTCTAGCTGTTTTCTGGAATTCTGCATTCAATTGGGCGTATCTTTCTTTTTCTCCCTTGCCTTTTGCTTCCCTCCTTTCCTCAGCTATTTGCAAAGCTTCCTCAGACAGCCATTTTGCTTTCTTGCATTTCTTTTTCTTTGGGATGGTTTTGGTTGCTACCTCTTGTACAATGTTGCGAACCTCCATCCATAGTTCTTCAGGCACTCTATCAGATCTAATTCCTTAAATCTATTTGTCACCTCTACTGAATATTCGTCAGGGGTATGATTTAGTTCATACCTGAGTGGCCTAGTGCTTTTCCCTACTTTCTTCAGTTTAAGCCTAAATTTTGCAGCGAGAAGCTCGTGGTCTGAGCCACAGTCAGCTCCTGGTCTTGTTTTTACTGACTGTATAGAGCTTCTCCATCTTGGGCTGCAGAGCATATAGTCAATCTGATTTCTCTGTTGACCGTCTGGTGATGTCCATGTGTAGAGCCGTCTCTTGGGTTGTTGGAAAAGAGTGTTTGCTATGACCATCATATTCTCTTGACAAAATTCTATCACCCTGTGTCCTGCTTCATTTTGTACTCCAAGGCCAAACTTGCTTGTTATTCTAGTTATCTTTTGGCTTCCTACGTTAGCATTCACATTCACATCATTTTTGGTGTTATTTCTATAAGGTGCTGTAGGGCTTCATAGAACCGGTCAATTTCATCTTCTTCAGCACTGGTGGTTGGGGCATAGACTTGGACTACTGTGATATTGAATGGTTTGCCTTGGATTCGAACTGAGATCATTCTGTCATTTGGGGGATTGTATCCCAGTATTGCTTTTCCTACTCTTTTATTGACTATGAAGGCTACTCCATTTCTTCTGAGGGATTCTTGCCCCCAGTAGTATACCTGATGGTCATCTGAATTAAATTCACCCATTCCTGTCCATTTTAGTTCGCTGATTCCTAAGATGTTGATGTTCAGTCTTGTCATCTCTTGTTTGACAACGTCCAGCTTTCCTTGATTCATGGATCTTACATTCCAGGTTGCTATGGAGAAAAAATCTTTACAGCATCGGACTTTCCTTTCACCACCAGACACATCCACAGCTGAGCGTCCTTTCAGCTTTGGCCCAGTCGCTTCATTCTTTCTGGCGCTACTAGTACTAGCCCTCTGCTCTTCCCCAGTAGCATATTGGACGCCTTCCGACCTGAGGGGCTCATCTTCCAGTGTCATATCTTTTTTCCTTTTGGTACTGTCCATAGGGTTTTCATGGCAAAGATACTGGAGTGAGTTCCCATTTCCTTCTCCAGTGGATCATATTTTGTCGGAACTCTCTGTTATGACCTGTCTGTCTTGGGTGGCCCTGCACAGCATAGCTCATAGCTTCATTGAATTATGCAAGCCCCTTCACCATGACAAGGCAGTAATCCATGAAGGTGAGTTATTTCAATACTTTTAGACAATTTCTCTCTCTGGTATATTGATCTGTTGACTACAATGGACAACAACAAGCAAAGCTAAAGATATTGTATCTCATAGGATGCAATGAGAAGAAAGAGTGTATGGCAGAGGGGCTCAAATGAATCTTTTACAGAATCAATTTTCTTGATTCTAAAGATCTGAAACTGACTCAAGACATATGTATATTCAATAATCCATTCCAATATGGACAGTTTTGTAGCCAACAAATTATTAGCCAACAAGGAAGCTAGAGTAGATATCCATCATGTCTGGAGATTTGAAAATGAGGATTATGATTTTTGTTTAGATGAAAAAAGCTATTGTAATGTAGTGATTGCCACCAGAGACATCCAGACTTCTGGCAAGCCATTTTGCTCAGTGTAAACTGCTACACAAGACTGTTATGAGATACTCTGTGTGTGTGACAGAGAACTTCATAGGTTATTCTACTCTCCCTGAAGTAAGAGTAAGATAAAATGCAATAAATAGAACAGCGAAGTGGTGCCACACACCAGAGTTCTCCCTTGTGGTGAACAGATTTGTATCTTTCCAGGAGCACCAGAAGGAAAACATTGTGGAAAACATTACACCCCATCTTTGCATCCAGCAGAGTACAATGCTTACGGTGCCAAAACAAATTTTATCATGTAACAGTAGAGATGAGTGATACAATTTCTGAATAGCAGTAGTTTTAAAAAGGTCCCTGAACATAAAATACTTGAAGAGAAAGAAAAAAAGCCCTCCCCCTCTTGTGCTACTGTTTTATCTGCAGAAAGCTGAATATTGAGAGGCTGAGAGGTAGGAAGGCTTCACTGGTCCAGTATTGGTCCAGAACATCCAAATTTTGCTCAATGGATATAGTCTAGATTTGGGACTGGGTACCAAGAGGTGGAACAACGCTGGACTGTACCATTCTAGAATGCAATGGGAATTGTTCTACTCCGGCAATTGCTTTGTTTTGACACTGGACACCAAATGAGATTTTTCCAGAGCAGAATAAAGAACGCAGCGATAGAAAACGTTTGCGGCCGTTCCTTCTTTTGCAGTAACTTTTCTAGATAAAGCCCCACTCAGGCACGATATTTCCCCTTCCCACTCCCGCGTTTGCCACCAAAAGTGGTCCAGCCGAGCCAAACATCTCAGGCTTCTACCGCTTCATTTTGACGCCTCTGTCGGCGCAGCGCGTAATTGAAGGGGGCGGGGTCTCTCCTGCGGGCTTCTGAGTGGCGCCAGGTGTGATAACCAGCTGTTTCTCCTACCCTCGCTCCCCCCCCCATCCCGTTTTGCAATTTTGTCAAGTGGCTGGAAAAAAAAAGAAGGATGCTTTTTGCGTGGGCACCCTGGGCCGGAGGGAGGAGTTTCGCTCCGGAAGGCTGAGAGGGATCAGTAGGACATGCGTAAGGGAAGAGCAGGCTGTAACGCGCCTCACTGCTCCCACGTCCTTCTAGTTTTCCATTTATTTCTTCCCGGCCGAGTTCCTCTTTCTCCTTTTCCAGAGCCGTTGCTGCGCGTCCCGCCCCTTCCTCGCTTCGGTCCCGCCTCCGACTCCCCGGAGAGGCCGCCCAGCGCCAGCCTGTTTGCCTAGGCTGCTGCTGCTGCTGCTGCCGCCTGCCAGCTCGCTCCCCAGCCCGCCAGCCCCTCGCGCTTGCTCTCTCCCTGCTGCCTCGTCGGTCGTCGCGCGGACAGGCTGCAGCACGCGACCTTCTCTTGCCCCCACCCCACCCCACCCCACCCCGTCCGGCCGAGAAGCAGCCGGAGCAGCCCGCCAACTAGCAAGCCGCGCCGTCAATCGGGACCTGAAACACAGAAGGCACTTCTTGCAAGCCCGGTCGTCGGGGCGGGCGGCCAGGCCATTCGGCAGTGGAGCTCCTAAGGTGAGTATACACACACAAATACACACACACACAAACACAAACACAGCCTCGAAATCTCGCCCCTCTTGTGCATGTAAACTCGCGCCCGTCAAAAGACTCGTCTGAGCCTGAGCGTGGAAGGGAGAGAAATGGGGATCTGCCGCTGGCGCTGGAAGGAAAACGATGCCGCTTCTGCCTTTTCCAGTCCTTGGGAGGCCCGGCATTCGCACTTTGGACGTTGGCGTAAGCTGCGACCAAGAAGAGCTTGGCGCTGAGCAAAGGCACCCAAGCATCCCCTCGAGCAAGTTGCCAAGACGAGCATCTTTCTCGATACGGGGGTTTGTTTATATGGGTTGGCAGGTGATTAGGCCCTCCAGGATTTCGGCTTCGTCTTTCTTCTCTCTCTCCCTCCCTCCCCCTCCCCCTCCCCCTCTCTCCCATTCAATGTTGACCTTTTTGCTTGTTTGTTTGTTTTAGTATTTTCGGATTGGAATGCCTTCTGCTAGGTGACAAGCAATGGTTTGATTGATTAGGGAAAATAATCAGATTTCTCATTTTGTTCGGTTCCAGTTATTCTGGAGAAGAAGAAAAGAAATAGATGAATGTCTCTGTTGTTTATTTTTGTATGCATGTTGTTTCCCCGTAGAGGAATTCAGTCAAAAATACTTCTTAGTGCTATACTGGGAGCCAGACTTAATTGGAATATTCCAGTCATGTAGCTGCTGGCAGTTGTTTGAAGGACTATTTGAAATTTACCTATTGTTTTTGCCTTTCGCTTGTATAAGTTAACCAATAATAATAAAGTTCCCTTTTGGATTTTTTTTTTTAGAAAAATTCTGATCTTAAAATGCTGCTGTTATCCTCTCCGGTTTAAAAGGAAATGCATTTCAACGTGCAATACCTATAAAAAGTCAGCATTTACATTATTGCTGACTTAACTGTAGATATCAGACTTTGCTTCCCCTCGCATGATGATATATATGTATGTATGTATGTGTATGTGTAAATGTGTATATGTATATGTATGTGTATATATATATATATATATGTGTGTGTGTGTGTATATATATATATATATATATATATATATATATATATATATATATACATATACATATACACATGTAATGTGTGTGTATACACACACATGTATGTATGTGTGTATGTATGTACATACTTTGCAGTTTTATACTTCCTCCCAAAGAGGCCAGTGGAGGGTTTCCTGTTTGTTTTCAAGCTGCATTTAGTGTGAGTAGTAGTAACAGGCGTTTCCCTACAGTCTCTCCAATTAGTGCATAAATGCTTCATTTCTTTAGGAGTGTCAGTAATTTGGGGGTGTTACAGTATTGCAAACTTGGAAGAGCTATTCATTTATTTATTTATTTATTTGTCATTCATTGGTTCAGTTGTATTTTTAGAAATATCAATTGCATTAGAGAGCCGTTCTTGCACAAAATTTTCTTTGTGAGATTTATACTGCTATGAATTTTCCTGTTTGTGATTGAAAGCTGCTGTTTGCTGCTTATGTATGTATGCCAATGAAGAATAATTCTGGAATGGTGGGTTGAGTTTGCCCATTGCATGCTCAGTATTCAAAGGCATGAATTGAAATGGCTAGGGAATTCTGGGAGTTGAAGTCCACACAGTTGTCAAGGTTGGAGAGCTCTGCCCTACAGCTTCAACATTACAGTCAGACTGTTCAATTTGTCTGATAGATGATTTCAAATGCACTGCTGTTCAGTAAAATCAAATTGCATGTGCTATTCATTTGATGCTGAGAAGAGTTTCTATTTGCAAGAGACCACTTAGAATTCAAAAGGAATTAGTTTATCTGGTATAGCCCCTTCTCAGTTCTTGAAGCTGAAATACAATAAATTTTTCCCAACACATGTTGATTTATCTTTTTTAAAATCCTCTTCAGAAGGGAGGAGGTTTTTTATAAACTTTCATAGACACTTGCCCTAATGCTGGGAAGTTTTAATACTTGACATTTTCTGTAAATGATATTTCCCTGTAATCATTCACAGTATCCTTTTGGATGGACAGATTTATTTACACATTAACTTCATTGGTCTCTATTTAAATATTTTGATTAAATCCATACATACCTCTCTTAATATTCTGAGTTGGGTAAAAAATGATTCAGATTATTTAGTTGATGCTGTCTTGCCTGATTGTCTAGGCTAGGGAATGTCTTAGTCATATAGACAAGTTGATATGAAATTTGTTTTCAGTCTTCTGAAAATATATAATCATATTTTAATATAAGAAAAACAAGACTAGTTTTATTAACACTGAAACATTGTAAGTAAGTTACTAGATGCCTCAGTGTAACAAGGAAGCCCTAATCCTTAATTGAATCATATACCAAATGTAATAGCATGATGTAGAAAAGGGATTCAAACTAGCAATTTACTGTACTTGCACATAATTTTTGTCTTCTCATTACTGGCTGTTAAGTCTGAGTGTGTAGGTGATTCTATTTTGATATCTTAAAACATTTAATAGCATCACAATTATAATTATAACAGAAAGCTGATATATTTTTTAGGCTCTACATTTTGTCATTGTACACCTCAGGAAGTTTTTTTATTAAATTCTGATTAATTATTTGCAAAATTTAAAGACATGGAAGAACTGTCAGCAATTCTGTCTGTGTGGTAGTGTTGGCAGGGGGAAAGATTTAAGCACTGAGATTGTTCAAAATTCTGGTTTGCAAATATGTTGCTAATACCTGTACAATAGTGTTCAAAATGACAAGACCCAAGAATTATGACATTTTTAATCAATTTGGTAACATATGTTGAAACTCCACATCATGTTCTTTTTTTGTTTTTGATAGCTTATTTATAGCAGCAGCAGAGCAGAGCAGAGTGTGTGTTTTGTTGTGCAATAATGTTTGGCGTCTGAAAGCCATTTTTCACTTTCTATCTTGCATCAGGCTTTGGGACTGGGTGTTAGTAGACAACATCTGTGCATAGTTCCATCTTACAACATTAAATATTCTTCAAGATTAATAGATAAAAGGTGGATGCTTTTGTCCAAAAGAAATGTTTTTTTAAAGTGAACTTCAGTCTTTCACATCACTGCAATACTAATGTTCATATTTCTGTTTCCTCCCTTATTTTTTCCCTGCTCTCTGATTTCCATATGTGGTCTTACAACTTTTTAGGCATTTATTTCTATCTTATTTGACCAATATAGTTGTGTATGTGGGTTTATGTATACACGCATTTGGAAATGTCAGGTTATAGACTGGAACATGATGTGAAAATTGTCGCTTTTTGTCATTTACTCATGATTGGTTTACAGGATAGTTTTCGGGGTGATAAATATTTCATCATTCAGAAAGTGCTTTGTATAATAATTGTTTTTGACTAATACTTGGTGATGGTTTGAAGAGAGTGATAACTGCATATTTTACTCCATAGTTCTAAGATTTGGTGCAAGAGGCCTCTATTGTGATTAAATGCTTGTCATGCAGTGATACTTGGTAGAGTTAGGGCCATAGTACTGATCCTGGAGTTAGTAAGCAACATAGAATTGAAGAAATATCTTGCTATTGAGTTTAGAAAATGGACTTTTTAAGTATGGGTGTGGAGGTTGGGGTAAAAATAACACTGTGGTGGGCCTGTCTGTTGCTATGCCAACAGTGCTCTCTGAGCTGTTACATTGTTCAGTTGCAGGTTGCTTTATTCAGTATAGGTTTGCTAAAAACATAACAACAACAACAACCTATGTTTCCTGGCATGGCTGTGCTACATGATACAGTGGCTGGGGGTATAGTTGAGCAAAGTAGATGAGCCATTTAAGGAAGTTTCCCTGTTTCAGTTGTGACTGAGGAACATCCCTATCTGTGGCTAGTGGTTTATGGTTTGCATACTGAATGGCTGTTTTTAGACTGAACTGAGTTATCCCTGTATATATCCTTAATTCTGTTATATTTATATTGTGAACTTTAGGGGTTATAGTTGCCCTCATAGCAAGCAACATGAATAGATAAAGAGTGACTTCTTACACAATCGCAGACCACACAGGGTCTTGGGTTCACTGCTGTATGTGTGTATCTTCCTAACTGCTTCCTTTGGGGCAATTATGTCTGACATAATGAATTGGTCTATGTCTCTTTCTATAGCATATGCATGTGACAGTATTTTGCATGTGTTTGTTTTCTAGCCCTGTGAGCTATGGGCAGAAAATGTGAAAGGATGGAAAGGAGCTCTTGCTTCTTTTTAATTAAACTTTTCTATCTTTGATTCAGATAAAGAGTATAATTTATATCAAAATGTATATGGCTTTGGTTTTCATTTTTGTATAATTCTACAATGTTTGGATTAGGTGGACACACAAATAAGTACCTTATATCAGAGATACTTTTTTCCATTGAAAAGGGGGATCAGACAAAACTATCTGTGACTATATTTTATTGTTCTATACATCTGAAGTGTTGGACTATATTCTAGAAATAGAAGAAAGTTGCTTATGCTGTCGAAGAATCTTATTTCTCTTGACTGGAGGTTTGTACTTTTAAAAGAATCAATATGATACAATAATTAAAATGTTGAACTGGGTCTAAGAAGGCCCAATTCAAATCCTACTTTGATGACTTGGCCAAGCATTATTTTTCATTCTAAAAAGAGCTATTTTGACAAGATAGAATGAGGGAAGGTTTCCATTAGTGCTGCCTTTTGTTTCAGAAGAAAGACAGGATATACGTACAATAATAAGAATAACAAAATAAATACACCTATAAGAGGACTGATGAACAACTTCCATAATTATTGTACCTAGAAAATGGAGATCCAGGGATATATGAGAGATGCGTGAACAAGTTTGAAAAAAATCTAATCTTCCTCTTGAGAAAAAGTAGTATGACTTGTTCTACTTAACATACTATCAACCTTTTAAAGTCCTCATTAGTTCCTTTCCCATCAGCCTTCTGGAGTGATTATAACAATATTCTGCTCATTCTTTAAATGCAAGTAGATAATATATCATTGAAAGGATGATCTTCATTTTGGAATCTCAAATACAGGTAGTCCTTGACTTACAGCCATTTGTTTAGTAGCAGTTCAAAATTATAAGAGCCCTGAAAAAAGTGACTTATGACTGTTTTTCACACTTTGTGTTTTTCACGCTATGACCTTTGTAGCATCTTCATGGTCATGTGAACAAAATTTGGGTGCTTGGCAAACGGCATGTATCTGTGACAGTTGCAGCATCCTGGGGTTATGTGGTCACTATTTGTAACCTTCCCAGCTGGCTTCCAACAAGCAAAGTCAATGGGGGAAGCCAGATTTGCTTAACAACTTCATGATTCGCTTAACATCTACAATGATTCACTTACCAACTGTAGTAAAAAGTCATAAAATGGGGCACAACTCATTTAACAACTGCCTTGCTTAGCAATGGAAATTTTGGCCTTAATTGTGGTCTTAAGTCAAGGACTACTTGTATTATAGAATAATTGACTAAGAAATGTCAATTTGCATTTTAATTTACAGTATGTTATTGTTAAGAAACATCAATTTTTATTTTTTTTATTTATGTTACATATAATCTAATGCACAGCTAATGTAGCTAATCATAATTGCAGCTCTAGAAGCTGGCCTCCAAATGAACAAACAGAACAAACAGGGTTCTATGTTGAATATCTGTATATTTCAGCCAGACATATCCCTGGAACCACTTTCATATTATCAGTCAGAATCATAAAGAGGAGGACAAAAATGAAAAATAAATGGAATTTATATTCAACGCTGGAGCAAAATTTGTTTTCTTTTTCATGCATGTATGTTTGCCATATGCCATATAGGTAGCTATGCAGGTCTCAACAGTGCTTGGATGAGAGGTCACTTAGAATCCCAAGTAAATCCCTTTACAATTAATGACAAATAAAAAAAACACTGCCATGATTTATCTTCTAACCTGAGGTGAACATGGGGTTGGAAAGAGATTCCTAATTCTTAATCATAGTCCAAAGCATTTTTGGAGTAATAAACATAATATAAATTTATTTAAGTTTCTTGAGACTATTGTATTTTCAAAAACTGATTTCTTTATAGTTAGAAAGATTGCCTCAGGGGCCAACAAATAACGCTTACACAAATTGTTGTAATGGGAGTTAAAACTTACACATTCATTTATTTCTCAAATATAGTTTAATAAAACTCACTTCGCAGAAAATACCTTCTGAATGATCATCTGAGGATAATGTTTAGCCAGTAGCCAAAATGGTTAAGAATTTGGGGTTTCATGGTCTCAAAATAATAGGAAACTCTAGGATTAATTATATTTGTTGCATGTAACACTAACTAGTGGAAACAAGTGTAGTGCTGTTCAAGCTAGAGTTAAACTAATGAACAGATTGTGTATGAGACAACATTTTTGTTTCCTATTGCTTTAGATCTACTGTGGTTTATGTATTCAGAAATAGTTACAAATCATTCTATTGGTAAATAAATAAAGGTAGCAACATTGTATACATGCAGTTGAATGTAAGTTTAAAGGTTGCAGTAAAATATATCATTAAGGGTGGCATTTTTTTCATGAAACAATAGTGCTTAAAGCTGATCCTTATAATCTTGAGATCCCGCAAAAGCTCATCAGAGTATTTTCAAATCAAAAACAGTATATAGGTAGTTCTCGGCTTATGATCACAATTGGGCCCAAACTTTATGTTATTAAGTGAGACATTTGTTTAAGTGAGTTTTGCCCCATTTGCAACCTTTCTTGCCACAGTTGTTAAGTGAATCATTGCAGTTTAGTAACATAGTTGTTAAGTGAATCTGGCTTCCTCATTAACTTTGCTTGTCAGAAGTCGCAAAAACTAATCACATGACCTCAGGACATTGCAACTCATAAATCTGAACCAGTCATGAAGCATCCAAATTTTGAACACATGACTATGGGGAGGTTGCAATGGTCTAAGTGTGAAAAACGATCATAAGTCACTTTTGTCAGTGCTGTTGTAACTTTATTGGTCACTAAATGAACTGTTGTAAGTTGAGGAAAAGGAATTTCATTGTTTTTGTGTCATTTTTGACCTGCAGCTTTAGATATGTTTTTAGTCTTTATGTAATGCAAACTATATATTAAAATTCAGGGAAAATGAAAATATATTCTAAATGTACAAATAATTTTTGTCCTATTTTGGTGTTATAGATGTTTTGTCTCTGTGGATACTGTACTGTCAATTTCTGCTTTAATGATTACAAGTCTTAGGATTTTTACTGTCAAATGTTTAGGTCTTTGTAAATTTTCAGCCCTAGGTCTTTGTAAATTTTCAGCCCTTGTTTCTCTCATGAGGTAGAACCTGAACATTTGGGAATAGAAAATTTGCCTGCATATCTTAAATTTAGGACTATCTGCAGTCTTAAGTGGAGCTGAGGCTGAGAAATAAAATAAGGACCACTTCTTAATAAGGCAAAACTTTAGGGGAGGAGCTAAAAAGAGTGGTCTCTAGCTCATTCTTAATAAGTTAATAAGGTGGTTCAACTAGAGAGGCAGGTGCATCTATTATGATGTGGTACTGTGTGAAAACCAGACCATTGTGGCTAGTTCAAATAATAGCTTTATGTAGGACCAAAGTAGAAATTATTGTGGCAGTTTCTAAAAATGAAATTTAGTAGAGTTTCAGCTAGTGAAAAGACTTTTTCTCCATAGAAACATTGCTCAGTAGTAGTGAAGATATAGATAAATGAAGTTTGATGATTGACTTTGTCACATTGGCTAGATTAGAAACATAAATTGAGGGAGATCCTGATTCTAATCTATTCTTTGGCACAATCTTTTAACCTTAATTGTAGGTGGCTTTTTTTGTACTTGCAGGCCACATGTATTATGTTTTGTTTTTCCTTTGCTGCAATGCCTACAGGAACACACTACCTTGTCCTGACACACACTTTGGGGATTATTGCCATTCGCTCATGGTTTATCTGATCCCTGCAGCAATGGTTTATATTAATAAGCTATTAATGGAACAATTACAGAACCCTTAAAAAAACACGAGCACAGCAGGCAAATGTGTTCATTAGCCAGATTAATTTCTGATCTAAGGGGGAACTTGGGGGGTGGGGGTGGAATTCATGGCAAATTAGTTGTCTCTGAAGGAGAAGGGATATCATTGCGGTGGAGATTGGAGGTCAAATGGTAACTTCTGGCCAGCAAAGTTTCTCTGGAAAAAGGAGAGATCATGAGATCACCACCTGCACTCTGAAGAGTTGCTCCTCATGAGTAGATCACAGGAACTGAGGTTTTTGCATTTGGCTGGTGAGTTGAGTGATTCCAATCAAGAAAAAATGATCAAAGGTGCTAAAGGATATGGCTTATTTGAAATGCCTTCAGTTCTATAAAAGGAACACAAATGCTGTTGAATATTCATATGCAGTGGATGGATATAAGTTATTCCTTTATGATTTCTCAAACATAAAATCACACATTTTTTTTAGGTTAGAAACAATAGCACAAGGGTCTTCAAACAAGGCCCTTTTATGATTTGTGGCTCCCAGAATTCCTCAGCCAGCTATGGGATTGACTCAACTTCATTAGTAAGATTAGTCATTGTTTCTGGACTTATTCTAAAAAATAAAAAGATAAATAGCAACATGAAAAGATAATGAGTGTTGGGAAGAAAATAAAAAATGTTTCTTTGTCCATTTCCAAAATATGGCTGATAATTCTGTGCTGTTTTACTTTTGAGTATGCCCACAGATGTGGAATACTTTTGATTATGAATAGTACTGTATTTCTACAATGAAAGATTGCTGATTGATTTAAGAACCAAAATGGTCTTCATATATACTGTTCATTTTTTATGCTCAGACTGTTTGATTTGGTTCAACAATTACATTCCAGCTGTAAAAGGACATACATGACCTTTGTCCATTTTTATGCAGTCCTTATGCTTATGTGGTTTATGTTCTTTGTATAAACTCTTGATTTGGATCTGAGAGAGATGGTTGCAAATTCCAACACAGCAGTGGCCTTTTGAGAGTTCTGCATATATCATTCTTCCTTAGTTCAGTAATATATAAAGAAGGTGTACAATTATTTACATATTATGACTGTTGTAAACATATGCTAAGTATGTAACAGCATTTCTATAGTATAAGAATGAGACGTGCTTTAAGTGAATAAATTTACCATAATTCCTGTTCGTATTAATGAATGTTCATATTAGCTTACAATTTCTCTATTATTTTGTTTTGCTTTTAATTTCCACTCGCATGTACTTTTACATTGCCCAAAGTATGCTTAATATGTATGCAAATTGTTTAAATTTAAATTGCTTAAACCAGGACACAAAATTGCAGATTGTGTTGTTTTCTTTCTCTCTTTTTCTTTTCTAGTACTAATTGAGTCAAAGTCTACATGGTAATATAGGTTTCCTCATTTGTGTTAAGCTAATGTTTGAATAGTTCTTAGTGATCTAATAAGTTGATGGAGCTGGCAGAGATGGCTAAATTGACTGTTTTGATTAAAGAAAAGAATACAAGTACCTTCGTTTCTACATGGAGACTGCTTCTGGACTTTGTGCTTTAGGTGGAAAAAATGAAACTTTGATTCTGGGTTTACTGATTTGATTGATTTGTTGTTACAGAAATGGCTAGTTTTTACTATTGTGAAAAAGTGAAAAGTTGAGCTCAATGTTAATTCTTTATTCTACTGCAACAGGGGAAGTCTGGAAGACAATCTCTCTTTTTTTCCCTCCCTTTCCCTTCCTTTCTTCTCCCTTTTTCCTCCCCATTGTGTCCTACTATTTGCTTTGTAGTTTGTATTTTACTTCACAACTTAAAAAAATGTTATTTTAAAAAATGAAAAAATAAAATATTTCTTAGTGGTCTAGTTCATATACTGTAGATAATGCTAAGCCATACACCATTTAATACTATATCCCCCAAAGACAGCCCTATCCACAATGAAAGGGTTTTCATGGATGTACCACTTGATTTACATGTTTAACAACGTGCTGATTAAGCAATTGCTGGAATCTTTTTTTTTATCCCCAAGGAAGTTCTTGCTCATTATTACTCAATGTTTGGGGTTTCCTCAGTTCTTTTGGCAGTAGATATTACTGGTGATGGGCCAGTAGATATAATAAAATGCAGTAATCATCATGCAAATAATCTATTGTCTGTTTAATATGAGTCTGCCTCATAAAATTAATTGCTTCCTTGCCACTTTTTTATCCCAAATTATTGATAGTTGGAAGTTGAGTTCTCCTCTATCCCAGTGGCAGACTATTTGATAGCCTGACAGAAGAATAGTTGGTCATTCTTGCTTCCTTGGTCTATAATGTTTTTCTCACATAAATTTTAATTGAAAAAAATCACTTCAGGTTAGTTTTTCTTTTTGGTTGCTGATGTATCACCCAACCTTGATCTGGTGTTCTTTTTATATAACTTTTTTTAATTTAAATCTCTTTGATTGAACTGCTTGATTATTAAAAGGAATTGCCTGTATGACTGTGACCATTTAAATGGCATAAGCTAAATCTGGTTTTTTTAGCCTACCATGTGTTCTGTTCTTTGGCATTGCTTCATAGCAAAAAAAATACCTTGGAATGTTTGCAGCTTGTTATCATTACACCATATATATCAGTTAGAACCATCTTTTGAATCGCTGGCAAGGCATCAAAGTACAGTGTACGACCTGTCTTGCTAGCACTGTATTAGTGATGAAGAGTAGATAGTTGGATGCACTAGATCTATTATCTAAGCCTTTACAGATTTTATTGTGAAGCACCTATGTGCATACATACTGTACATAGGCCAGCAAAATATCCCTCCCAAAACACCTTACAATGCTACAAGCATTTGATTCAGAACTCATTCCTTGAGATACATGGTAACATGTGTATTCTGTGTAGATGTCTGCTTATATAGTTTGTGCATGAGATGTGTGTAATTGTTTTTAGTAAGCTTTTCAATATATCAGACTTCATTGATGAATATATATGTGTATGTGTGTATAAAGTGAAAGACAACTTAACACATTATAGTGAAAAGCTTACCATAGTTACTGTGAAGTCCTAAGCATGAGAATTTTTTAAAAGAAACTTGCACATTTAATTAACTGTAAAAGTTAATTTTAAAAAAATCACAGTTCTTGTATTCTCATAGCATGTTATGCTCACATAAACCATGTTATAGCTTAAGTGATGATCTGGTCAACACAGGTTGGGTTTCACAAAACAAATAGAAACACATTTAAATCTAATCTGCTGCAATTTAGCCATATACAGTACTAAACTTATTTCAAGGAAGAGGAATGAAATAAAATAGAACTTTATTTTCAAAGAGGAAAATTATATAGAACAAGAATAAGGACATCTAATAAATTCATCTAATAAATTTCTGTTTAGAATTCTTCCCTAGCTATATATATTACTGATTTTTCTGAATAGCAGATACTTGTAATTAAGGAAAGCTAACCAATTCAGGAATAGAATTTTCTGAAGCGTTCCACAGTGATACATTCTCTCTCTGGATTCTCTAAGAATGGATTGGCTATTTTCAAAATTAAATGTTCCACATGGGAAGCAGCTTGTAGTGTCCTGGTTAGTGCAGTTTATCACTGAAATGTCCCAGAAAGGCATAGTTCATAGGAAAAGTGAACCAAACTGGATTTTTCTATGACATTCTTTTCCCCAAAGAGTAATTTTATACATTCCTTCTGAAACTTGAATTTCAGAACATATCCAGAATTCTTCTGAAAAAAGACAGTCTGTGAAACACAGTTTGTGTATTTTTGATAAAGAATTCCACAAAATAGAATTAGGTGTTAATTGTAGGAATCAAAAATCAATAAAAAAAATTCTTGTTTTTCCAGTGTGATACTCTCAATTTCTGATTAAAGTAACCTAAATAGCAAATTGGTGAACTTCTTAGTGGCTAGCCCCCTTCTTAAAGATGCTAAATTTATCTATAAGAAAAACCAGAGTATTTCAAATAGATGTTATTAGGATAAATTTAGAGAGAAAGATGATGGTGCATATAAGATTTTTCAGTGTAGTTCTGAACAACACAATGTTCCAAGAAGTATTGTTAAACTGTATCCAAATGTATCAAACATCAGATTATGTTTTATTACAGTTATCAAGGTAATTAACTTGATAATAAACCAAGACTGCATTAAAGTCCAACATTTTCTTTATGTCTGTAATATCATTTTGAAGACAGATTGTTCAAATATTGCTGTAGCTACATAAATGTCTCTCCTGTTTTGCTAACTAAGCCTGCATGTTCTTGTTTTATACTACGAACTTGAAGGAGAATTTTAAAAAGAAACAAAGTTTGTAATTAAAATTTCAACAAAATTTCAAAACAATAAATTATAATTGGAGATGATGTTCATATTAGTGAGATTATTCAATTTTTGATTTGAGAGATTATCTACAGCAGACATGTCAAACACAAGGCCCGGGGGCCAGATCCGGCCCGCGAAGTGGTTTCATGTGGCCCGCGAAGCCATCCTGGAAACAGTGAGGGAACAGCCCCCACTGCCTTGGCCCTGGCCCAGAGACCCTCCTTCTGCCAGAGACTCTCAGATCTGTCCCACTCCTGCCCAGGCCCCCATAGGCACCCTTGATGCGAATGATGTAGAGTTGTATTACACCCAGTAGGCTATATGCACTCTAGCCACACCCACCCAGTAGGCCACGCCCACCCTGGCCATACCCACCCGGCCCCCTGAGGGCAACTGCAATGCTGATGCGGCCCTCAATGAAATTGAGTTTGACACCCCTGATCTACAGCAATGGCTAACCTCTAAAATATGTTTAAAAGAACCCTTAGCAGCTGGATATAGATAATTTCACTAATTCCTGGAATAGCTAATTTAGCTCTATTCATACCTATAAGAGGAAATGTAACTCTGTATATGGAGTTATCTCTGTGAGATAGGGATATGAATGAACCTGCTTCAGGGCAAATAAGTACTTTTAAAATACTTCTAAATCCACATCAATTATTTGAAAGATATTAAGAAAAAGATGATCACAATGTAGATGAAACAGATCAGCATAGTCTGATATTGTCAATAATACACAAATAAAGCAGTTTTTTGAGTGCTAGTTTTTAAAAAACCAAAATGGTACAGTGTCAATAGAGTAGCATAGTATCTTGCTGAAGACTAAGTGGCAGATTGCAAAAGGACCGGTGAGGACTCCTTGCAGAGATGACTAAATTAATTTTTTTGATTAGAGAAAAGACAATATCTACAATTTATGGCTTACTGGAAAATCTTTAGAGACTTTCTGCATGAAACAGAAAAAAATGCACTTATGCTTTGTGATTTTGATGTTTAGAAAAAATTGGAAAATAGGAAAAAATGAGCTTTTTTGTAATTGCCAATAAGATAACTTTGTAATCATACTTTTGCATTTGTTGCAAAAGAAATCAGTAGCTTCTCTCCCTCCCTCCCTCTTTTTTATTCTGTATTAGTTTCTGTTAGTTATTATGTTATCTTTAATTTTTTTTAAAAATACATTTTTTTATGGTAGAAGAACCTGTGAGTATGCTAAGAGGGACTTCAGGATAGTGACTGATAGTTGGAAGAAAGAAATACAAATCAAGTGGCAAGAGGAATGAAATGAAGCAGGGGCCCATAATCATAAATGAATAGACTCTTAAAATATTAAGAATATATTACGGTATGTTTCTTACAGTGATGAAAGATGGAGACTTCCTCATTAAGAGAATGGCTCCTATCACAACATGGCTGTTAGCATCATGGCAAATGGGGATCTCCTAGCAATAAATTTGTATTGGGAAAATAAGTCATGATTTATCATAATAAGTTAACCCAGTTTATAGATGATTGTCTTGGTTAGGTAAGATGTATTTCAATGGTTGAAATAACATTTTGATCAGAAGATTTTTAACTTCTTGTTAATCATATTTAAGACGTATTTTGTGTATAATCAAAAAATTCAGTAATTTTTGACTGATGCTTTGTATTTTTCTGGACTTTTTGGTAATTTTGCTGTATTTTGTTTGTTTGTTTCAAGAGAAGGTTTTGTAGGTACTATCATACACAACATCTGTTGATTGCTTTTCTGGCTTCAGACAATGAAAACTAGTGTAAAAAAGATGAAATTTTAAGTGTACATATAATACATTAAGCTTTAGTTCATATTTTATGGTATTTTTCTTTTTGCAAGGAAGGGGAAAAACAGTTGCTTTATTTTAATTCAGGATTAACTTTCCATTCTTAGTTCTCTTTGGAAATAATAGAGTATAATTCTTACAAATTACGAGTTTCTATATAAATCACAAAATTTATCTGAAAATTTATTCTGCGTGAACAAATACAAGCTCCCACATTCAGCACAATCTCTAAATTCTACAGTTACATGCCTTAATGGTTAGGTTGCACAAAGAGCAATTCCTTTTCTATTACTTGAGGCTATATTTTGTTAAATTTTCCTGGAATCATTTTTGTATATAAAAATGACTCCTTTTCAGATCTCTGTAGGGTGAGCTGTCATTTTGATGATTGTAAAGAACATTTTGACCCTGTTGCAGCTATGCTATCAAACACTAATAGCAATATTGTATCCTCCTAATCCTGCTTGTTGAAAGTTCTTATTTTTATACATTCCTTTTGATATCGGCCAATTTTTCCCCACAATAGCCCTATAAGATCATTTGTGTTGAGAGACAGTGCCTGGTCCAAAATCATGTGCTTGTAGCTAGAACTGAATCTGATTCTGCTCAGTTCACTATAGTAATGTTTGATGTAATTTGAGATTAGGTTAGCTCAAACTTTACTACAATTACAGTCAATTTTGGAGCCATTTTCTTAATTTATTCTTCTGGTTCTGAAAGTATGGTAATATAGGAAATGAGGTGTTTTTAAAAAATATTCCGTATATCCCCTGCCCATTTTACAGTGTTCTTCAGGCATTTTGAAGTTTAAGTTAGGTATTAATGAAAATAGTGCTTACTAGGAAAGTAATAGCTTCTATTCCCTTTTTAAGAATTCAGGTGACAATATTGTTTGCAGTTCAAAAGAGTGCTTAGCTTCATTTCATTTGTTGCCATTTGAATTAGTAGGGAAACAGAAAATGTAATTTAGTCATTAGGATCAAAGTTAACAACTCTATAGACCTTTAGTTTTTATATTTATTATATTTATTAATTGGCTATAAACCTTTTATGTATGTTTATTAACTTGGTTCTAGCCAGATGCTGTGTATCTTTCAAGGGGGATGCTAGCATGCAGAGGACCAAATTCCTGAGTAATTTTTATTTTGAAGAATTTCCCTGTTTGGTTGCCAGTTTTCACTAATTTTTTCCTGTGAAATTTATGTTTAAACATTCATTCTGCCAAATAATATATTTGTTTTAATTTTGGCACCACAATGAAAATAATTAATTATTGAATTCTTTAGAAATTTACTTATGTCGGAAACCCTAATATTTCTGTTTCTTCTGATGTTTCAACCCATTAAATACAGTATGTTGATTTGCACTGTATGTAACATAATGAATGTTACTGCTCATAATTTGTGTGTTTCCACACAATGTATCTTTCATGCAACTGTCAAGAATGCCTTTGTGCTAATTTACAGTCATTCAAATTCTATTTAATTAGAAAATTTTGTGTTCATTATATGCTAAAAATTTCTAAGTTACTGAAAATCCATTTCATTGTACATGAAGATTTTTAATGTTCTTGCATTTTTAAAATAGTCTGTAGACTATACAAGGATAAGATGTGAAGACCCTTGATATTAATTTATTAATTCTAGCAGCATAACCTTTATAATACAGTTTAAAAAAATATTAAGGCTGTAATAATTAGGTTAACCTTTCAGATATATCACAGGAGCCTCAGAACTAGAAGAAATAAAGCATTTACATTTTTTTTACTATTAACTTTGTGAAAAATCTAAACTGAATTCTATAATAGTTTTAGAGGATATTGTCAGTCCCTTGGTTATGTATCAAAATATTTGCAGAGTTTTACATTACAGTTAAGCAGCTCCACTGGTTATTATAGTCTCAATTTTAATGTTTCCTGTCCAAACAATAATAAAGTACATTCCACGTTATTATGATTTAATTTTGCATCTCATTCTTTATTGAATATTTTTTTAGGTTTATACAATACACTTACCTATGGTTAATTGAGCCATGGTTTAGTGAATTAATCCAATTGCCTGGATCCATAGAAAACAAGTATAAATTAGTCATAATTACTAGATTCAGGCAATACAAAACAATGAATGATGCCTGCAGTCACCTGCCACACTTAAGTAAGGATGATCTTTTTAAAGATGGTCATGGTGGGTGTCGTATGAAAGGAGACTCACACGAATCTTGAGCAGCTGTGTTCTTTATTGGTTAACATTCACTCATATATGTATGTCTTAAACAATAGCTTTAGCGGTTAAACATTAACAGTTTACATGCCATCCCAAAATTGGTTGTTTTTCCTTATCTATTGCTTATCCCTTTCAATTAACACAAGGATTAATATATGTTCCAGTTTCCTGCATTCCATAAGCTTATCTTTCTAATTTAAGATCTTGTTTTTCACATGTTATCTCAAGCGCACTCTGTACACTTCCTCTGTAGTCCTTGTCTGAGGTTTGCCATCCAAGACAGGAACGTGCAGAACATATACTTCAAGATGGATACAGGTGGGTGTGATTAGGGCCATACAGGTGGGTGTGATTGGGGCCATACTATACACATTAACGGGATCGTGGTTTCTTCCTCTTTCTAGGCCTTGAATTGAAATTAACTTTTTTCTTAATGTTAAGTTTATTTAGGAGTAAATCTGCAATATCATGCAGGTTCCATGTGGATACCATGATTTGCAACTGCTGCTATCGTTTTTTTGGGACGACTCTGCAAAAAGTCCAGAAGCTGTATATAGCTGGATATTTTGAATGCTCTAAACTAGGCATGTCTAACTCATGATGCCATGTGACATCGTGCGATGGATCACGACTTTTTCCCCATTGCTGGCAATGGGGTGGGTGCAGTTTCGGCGTGACGCATCCAGCCTGCTGGCGGGCAGTTTGACATGCCTGCTCTAAACCATTATTTACTTTAGTTATAGTTTCCCGAATACATTGTTTCCTTTCTGTGGATTCCATTATGAGATTTTCTTTAAAATGTGGGATCTTTATATGTTTACATATTAGAGATAGAAAGCCTTGTGGGATGAGTTTAGAAGACATCATGAGGGTTTCATTTTATTCACAAAATAGCTGTCATGATGGATGTAGCTACTTATAAAACAGTTTGTTAGAAGTCAGGCTATCACTCAGTACTTGTTTTCTGGAGAATTATTCAATATTTTTTAAAGAATGTCAGTATGGGCAATGCAGGAAGTAGAAGAATGCTTGTAAATAAAATGTTTAAAACTGATGCTCTGATTTGCAACCTACCAAGTTCCCTTGTTTAATTAAAAGAATTTGGTAGAAAATTAAGGTCAGGCACAGCAGAAATCCCAATAACCGTCAAGAGAGGTATTTGTGGGCAACCCAAAATTTGAGTTAATTGGTTTTTAAACATACATATCCTGGCATTGTGCATACTATTTAACTTGCATGCTTGATCCAAAGTAGCTCAGGAAAACACTTCAAAATTCAGAATTCTTTTTTAAAGTGAAGATTCTTATGGTATTATATATATCACATAGTTCTCACTGGACCCAGACTTGGTGGATTCAAAGGTATTGGTTCTACAGTGTTATAATCCTCAATTGGCATAATCATTGAATACCAGACTGGGGAAGGCTGTCTGATAAACATACATGAAGTCTGAAGCATAGCCAGAAGCAATGTTTTGAAAAAATGTGATTTTCATGATGGATTTTAATGCTGCTGTAATAGTTGAATTAGTTTTAATGAAGTACTCTGATATGTTCCCATAACTTTTAATGGAAAAATTGTTTTTATCTTCTTAAAGGGTCCTATTTCCCCCATTGCTATTAAAATCTATTAGTGCTGGTTCTAATATTGCTACTACAAGTACTATACTATATATACTATAGTATAGTATATAATATACTGCATAGTATTGTATAACTACAAGTACAGGTAAATGCAGTACAGTACTGTATAGTATAAACTATACAATAGATTATGGCCTTGTTTTATGAAGAAAACCAAAGGTCACATGAATTCATGACAAGCAGATTTTTTTTACTTTCATAATAAATAATTTAAATATTTTTCAGTGGAACAAATTTCTCTTTCTACATATCTATGAAATCTTTTTTTTTACTATGCAACTACATTCAAAGAATCAAATTTTTCCCTCAGGATGGACTGGACATTTAGATTTAGAGGGGAAAAGAGACCAGTGGGTTTTCTTTTGCTGTATATGTTAGAAAACGGAGATTATGATTTGAAGAACTGAACTGAGGTATCAAGAGCATATATATCATTTTACGGCCCTTCAGCTACCCTTGTCTGGCATGTGGCATGTTCTGTGGGCAGGGGGTGGTGAGGGGTATGAGGTGATAGAGAACAGTGGCAGTGGCCCTCCACAACAGTCCCAGTTTTTCATGTGGCCATGTGGGAAAGTTAATTGCCCACCTTTGATATGTGTAATTCTCACACAACTTTCTTCCTACGGGTTGTTGGTTTTGTTTTGTTTTTGTTTTGTTTTTTTGAGTGGTGGAGATGGTAATGCAGCTTTTCAGAAGTTGTATGCACTGTGAATATGACAATGGTAAAAATCTGTTTATGACAGAATAGTAGTTTTTGATACTAGGTTAAAAAAATCCTAAATAGAGATTGAGTTATTTTCTCAGTCATCTTAAGCTGTTTTGAATATTTACAAGTGTTAGATTACAGCCACCATTGTGTTGATTGGGGCTCACAAAAGTTGTAGTCTTGAGGAATCTAAATATAGTATTAGGTTTTGATGTTGCCGATCAAGAATGGATATTTCCCTAATTCCTCTTTTGTGGCTTTTGTTGTTCAGCAGAATTTCTTAACATTGTTAAGATTTTGGAAGCAAATGAGAAAAAAATGAAGTTTCCTTCTTCCCTCGTTTCTTTATGGGTAATATTTTCTCACAGTGGCTACCAACTTGCTATTATGGACAGCAACAATTTAAAGCATATATAGTCTTCAACTTACCACCACAATTGAGCCCAAAATTTATGTCACTAAGTGAGAAATATGTTAAGTGAGTTTTGCCCCATTTTGTGACTTTTCTTGCCACATTTATTAAGTTAATCACTGCAGTCATTAAATTAGTAAATTAGTTATTAAGTGAATCTGATTTCCCCACTGACTGCTTATCAGAAGGTTCCAAAAGGTGATCATATGACATTGGGACAGTGCAACTGTCATAAATGTGAGTTGTCAAGCATGATCATGGGGATGCTGCAATGGTGTGTGAAAAATGGCCATGTCACTTTTTTCAATGCCGTTATAACTTTGAATCATCACTAAGTGAATTATTGTAAGCCGAGGACTACCTGTATAGCTGTAGATTCCCCAAACCCACAACTTTCAAAAATAAAAATTCTCCTTATTGTATAAGTCATATTTCTCTATTTGTTTTCATCTGTACTTTTAAAGTTTAATTCACAATAATACATTGAGAATTAAAATGCCATTCCATTGCTGTGTGTAAGGATGGAGCCAGTATTATAATTCTATAATGTGTTGGAATTGGGTCTGGGAATAAACAAGAATATGTTTCTCTAGCTACAAAATGTTGCCTGCCTTTCATAACAGCCAGTACTGCATACAAACAATACTTTTTGTCAGAATCCATTTATATCACATTTCATAATTGTATAGGTAGAACAACGTGCTATTTCTGGGGATTCTGCCATCTGTCCGAGGGGGGGGGGAGAGAATGGTTACTAAAGCGATTTTCAAACAACAGGGGATGTTTTAACTGGGGGAGGGAGGGGGACAGACAGGTCTGGATTGTATCTTCATTTACAACTGAAAAGGAAAGCAATAACCATAAAACCAAGGAGAGTTCCCTTTCCCATGGAAGGACCTGACACCTAGCAACTGATGAGAGCCTGACCAAATGGATGAGGGGAGGGGCTGAAATTGGAATGTTTTATATAGGATTGAAATGTAACTTTGTCAGATTCCGTCTTGTATTCCCACAATCGATTCCATCCTAGTAAACATTTTCCTTTTTGGACTAAACTTGCATCCAAGAGTTCTTATTTCCTAAGATGTGGATTGAGGTGGGTCCTGACAGTAGACGGAATCTGCTTTAAGAGTCAACCTGGAAGGGAAAACCTTACCGGGGGACTTTGCAACAAATACAATGTCTGGCGACGAAGCAAGAGAGGAGGGAAGCCCCATGGAGGGGGAGTCTTCCCCCCAAATGGAATCCCAGAGACGATGGGAAGCTGAAGCAGCATATTCCCCCGGGGAAGAAGCGGTGGAGCAGTACGACCGAAAACCCCGGTAGTCAATGGGCGTTGGAAGGAAAAGTGAGTGGGAAAAGGCTTCGGGAGAAATGACCCTGAGGCGTAGTAACCACCAACCGGAATGGAGGCAAGAGATGGAGAGTTCCCTGCACGCCAGCGAGGAGGAGCGGATCCTGGAAAAGGCCATTGATCCGATGAAAGCAACCCTGAGTTCACTGAGGGAGGAGAGAGCTGAGAATCGCAACCAAGGCAGCGCCTGGGGATGCAACTGGAAAGGTAACGGAGGGGATCCAACACCTGAAACCCCGGTGCCGTCCAATGGAACAGGAATTGCTGCCTCAGCAGTACCCCCCCCCCCAGAACCACAGATGGGGACCAGGATGAGGAGCGATACCGGCCACGGCGCAGACAACGCTCCAGCCAAAGACTCCCGCCCCTGGAAGTCAAATTCAAGGGGGAGCCATCACGACTGGGATTTTTCCTAACCCAAGTCCTCAGCTACATGGAAGAGTACGGACGGGACATCCCCAGTGACAAAGCACGCATCCGAATTGTGCAATCTGCCTTGGACGGGACGGCTGCAGACTGGGTGGTGAACTTGCATGACT
The DNA here is from genome assembly GCF_947247035.1 of Vipera ursinii. Taxonomy (NCBI): domain Eukaryota; kingdom Metazoa; phylum Chordata; class Lepidosauria; order Squamata; family Viperidae; genus Vipera; species Vipera ursinii. The sequence continues at coordinate 105,811,020 of NC_139516.1, read as the reverse complement.
CCAACGCCCCAGAACTCAACGACTTCAACCGATTCATGTCATCTTTGAGGCGGCGGTTCGAGGATCCTTTGGCTGACTGTAAGGCCCGGGAGAGAATCAAAACGGTGAGGCAGGGCAGGCGAGCAGTGTCTGATTATACCCAAGAATTCCGAGCCATTGCCAGCAAGCTGAACTGACCAGAAGACATCCTCCTTAGCCACTTCAAAGATGGTCTGAACTACGACCTGTATGACGCTTGCCTGCCTCGAGGAGACCCACCCCACCTCGATGACTGGTACATCCTGGCGGAGGAAGTGGAAATAGACCTACTGAAGAGACACCGCGGAGGAAAACCATGGGGCCGCCTGCCACCCGAGCAAACACGCGAGGGGGAAAAACCACCAGCTACAGCCAAAAAATCAACAGGTTGCTTCAACTGCGGGAGAGAGGGCCACCGTGCTGCAGAATGTCATTCAAAAGCCCCCCCACGAAAACCAGAGGCATCATCCTCCAAGAAGCCGGGGAAGCCCCAAGGCAACACAAAAGAATCTTCCATGAAGGGGACAGAGGCTGTAGAGTCCACAATTCCTGCCAGGAACTGGGACTGGACTCCGGCCTGCACCGCAGGGACGGTGGACAACTCGGAAGACAGCTCAGAGGGAGAACCATTGGTAAGTGGACCCCTTCCACCCATACTTAAGACAGTGACTATATTAGCTTCCCCTATGCCTGAAGCAGCCAAAATAAAAGCTCTAATAGACTCTGGGTGCATCCGCTGCCTTATCAGCCCAACTTTGGTGGAGAGATTGAGCATCCCAGTGAGGAGGCTAAAACAACCAATCTCTTTTAGTCAATTAGATGGGACAATAGCAGGGGGAGGACCAGCCACCCTAGCCATTTTACCAATCCACCTATCACTGGGGCCCCATGAGGAGGACATAACGTTTATAGTGGCCCCAGGCATGGAATGCCCAATGATCCTAGGACTGGAATGGCTGAAGAAATGGAACCCCGGGATAAACTGGAGGACAGCAGAACTCAATTTCCCAAAGGGGGGGGCAGAAGAACTTAGACCCCAAAAGCACCCCCCCCACCCAGAGGGAGGAGACAGCAGCAGTGGGGAAAGAGAAGGGTTTACCAGAGATACCGGAGGAATACAGGGACCTGGCTGAGGTTTTCAGTGAGGAAAGAGCAGATGAGCTTCCCCCCCACCGCCCCACAGACTGCACCATAGAATTCAAACCTGGGGCAAAACTCCCAAAACCCAGGATGTATGCCATGAGCCAAAGGGAAATGGCAGAAATGGAGAGATTCATAAAGAAAAACTTAGAAAGAGGATTTATTGAGCCTGCCAAACCCAAAGTGGCCACCCCGGTTCTGTTCAGGGAGAAGAAGGATGGTTCTTTTCGCTTGGTTGTGGATTATAGAAATTTGAACACAATTAGTGAATGTAATCTGTACCCCCTTCCCCTAATGAAGGATATGTTATCCCACCTATCGAAAGGAAAGATTTTTACCAAACTAGACCTGAGGGAAGCATACTACCGTATTAGGATTAAGGAAGGAGACGAATGGAAGACTGCATTCAACTGCCCAATGGGGTGCTATCAATTCAAAGTATTGCCATTCGGACTGCAAGGGCCCCCCGCAGTCTTTATGCAATTAATCAATGACGTGCTGAGAGAGCACCTATATAAGGGGGTCCTGGTTTACCTCGATGACATCCTTATCTTCACAGAAACCAAAGAGGAACATATCAAACTAGTCAGAGCAGTCCTGAAGAAGTTGCGAGCTGCCCACTTATATGCTAAATTATTGAAGTGTGAATTCCATCAGGAAAAAATCGACTACCTGGGATATCGCATATCTCCAGAGGGCATGGAAATGGACCCTGAGAAGGTCAGGGCAGTACTAGAGTGGGCACACGGAAGCAATTGCAAAGTTTCCTGGGGTTTGCAAACTTCTACCGCCAATTCATCCCCGCATTTGGCCAAATAGCCATGCCCCTCACAAATTTGTTGAAAACGAAGGGGGGGTCACCCGTGAAACCCAGCCAGACTCTGAAATGGTCAATGGAATGTCAAGCAGCATTTGAGAGATTAAAGAGACTTTTTTCTGCTGAACCTGTCCTAAAACACCCAGATCCCGACAAACCTTTTGTAATACAGGCAGATGCGAGTGATGTAGCGGTAGGAGCCGTACTATTACAAGAAAATGATGGGGGGACATTGCAGCCATGTGCATACACATCCAGAAAACTCACAGAAACAGAACAACGCTGGCCAATATGGGAAAAAGAGGCATTCTCGTTGAGGTGGGCATTACTAACATGGCGCCAATTTTTAGAAGGAAATAAAATACCTTTCCAGGTCTGGACAGACCACAAAAATTTGGAAGCACTAAAAACGCCCAGGAAGCTCACTCCTAAGCAAGCCCGCTGGTCCCAACATTTTCACCGATTCAATTTCACTCTCAAACACTTACCGGGGGGAAAGAACTTCCTGGCAGATGCATTATCCCGCATGCCCCAATATAACAGCACAAGAGTTACTGACTTTAAACCACTTGTACCGGAACAACAACTGGCAGCACCAGTCACCACCAGGGCACAAGAAAAAATGAAGCCGAAGGTAGATAGCCAAACTGGAATAGAATTCAGGAAGTCTTTGGAAAGTGATGAATGGTTCCAGAAAAATAAACATGTGTGCACAATTAAAGATGGACTGCCGTGGGTGGGGGAGAAGCTATATATACCTGCCACACAGAGAATCAATTTCATGCAACTGTGCCATGATACAAAATCAGCAGGACACTTTGGCTTTGTAAAAACCTTACACTTAAATAAAGGCAATTTTGGTGGCCATCTATGAAAAAGGACATAGAAAGCTATGTGGGTAGCTGTCAAATTTGCGCGATGGCTAAAAGACTGCAAGGGAAACCGCCAGGCCTGTTACAACCGGTGGCAAACCCCTCAGCCCCATGGAAAGAAATAGCCATGGATTTTATCGTAGAACTGCCAGAAAGTAATGGAAACACCGTAGTCTGGACTGTCACAGATCTGTTCTCTAAGCAAGTACATTTCATACCTTGCCAAAAAATCCTGACTGCAAAAGCATTAGGAAAACTTTTTGTACAGCATATTTACAGATTGCACGGGGTACCACAACGCATCATATCTGACAGAGGGGTGCAATTTACGTCGGCATTTTGGAAAGAATTTTTATCCCTCTTAGGAACCACCCAAGGACTGTCATCTAGTCACCATCCTCAGACAGACGGAGCTTCTGAAAGACTTAATAATATACTTGAACAATATCTGAGATGCTATATTAATTTTCAGCAGTCCGACTGGACAGACCTACTGCCTTTTGCAGAAGTAGCATATAATAATGCAGTCCACTCAAGCACAGGTTACACTCCTTTTCAAGTAGCTACAGGCCAGAGTTTCAACCCAATACCAGAACTAACCCCAAAAGAACCGGTTATCCCTGATCTGAAGGAATGGATTGCTCAATTACAAAATACATGGCCAATCGTTAGGAAAGCGTTGGAAGATGCCAGAAAAGCATACAAGACACAGGCAGACAAAAAAAAGAACCGATCCCACACCATTTAGGGTAGGAGAGATGGTATATTTATCCACAAAATACCTGAAATCACTCCAACCCTGTAAAAAACTAGGACCAAAATATATTGGATCCTTTCCAATTAAAAGAATCATAAACCCAGTAACAGTTGAATTAGAACTACCCAAAAATCTTAGACGAATACACCCAACCTTCCACTGCAGTCTATTAAAGAGAGAACAACAATCACCACTACGAGCAAAAATCCCACCACCACCACCCCCCATCATGGTGGAAGGAGAACAACATTTTGAAGTGAAAGAAATCTTAGATTCCAGAAAACACCATGGAACGATACAATATTTAGTGGCATGGAAACACCTCCCCTCCTCAGAAAATGAGTGGGTTAACAAACTCCATGTTAAAGCACCTAAGTTGCTTAAGAGGTTTCATACAGAATATCCAAACAAACCAGGCTAACATTTATATGTTTTCTTTCCCCACAGATGGACTCATCTTTTTTCTGAAAGGAGAGCTGAATGTCAGAATCCATTTATATCACATTTCATAATTGTATAGGTAGAACAACGTGCTATTTCTGGGGATTCTGCCATCTCTCCGAGGGGGGGGGAGAGAATGGTTACTAAAGCGATTTTCAAACAACAGGGGATGTTTTAACTGGGGGAGGGAGGGGGACAGACAGGTCTGGATTGTATCTTCATTTACAACTGAAAAGGAAAGCAATAACCATAAAACCAAGGAGAGTTCCCTTTCCCATGGAAGGACCTGACACCTAGCAACTGATGAGAGCCTGACCAAATGGATGAGGGGAGGGGCTGAAATGGGAATGTTTTATATAGGATTGAAATGTAACTTTGTCAGATTCCGTCTTGTATTCCCACAATCGATTCCATCCTAGTAAACATTTTCCTTTTTGGACTAAACTTGCATCCAAGAGTTCTTATTTCCTAAGATGTGGATTGAGGTGGGTCCTGACACTTTTTTCAATAGAGAATTACCATTGTTTTGTTTCTGGCTATGTCACTCAAACCTCATTGGGATCAAAAACTAAGTTTTCTTTCAGAGAATTTTTTTTATCTACTTACCTTGCCAACATTCATGATTTAAATAATACAGTAGTGGCCAAAATTGTGGAAACCTTTTGGGAAAAGTGTACATTTGAGGTTTGATGGCTAATAACACCACTTTTTTGGGAGTAGTACCATAAAATTATATATCAATGGAAATATAATTTAATCAATTATGTAATGCAACAAGGTTTGTTCAATTATCTGTATTCTATGAAAGGTTATAGCCAAATAACCAGAAAAAGGAAGCACAACTTGTTTAGATTCAGGTAGCTTTCCTTTATCTGATTGTAGCCAATGAGCATGAGTGTTTAGAGAGCCAATCAGGTGTCATCTTGTTTGACTGGTCGCTCAGAAAGCAATGTAAAATAGTATTATTAAGTGAACAAGGCTACAGTTACAAAAAAATAGAAAAAAATTGGTGGAAACTTAACCAAAGGTGGCATTTCTAAGTTTTTGAAGAGGTATAAGGAGACTCAAGTCACTACAAAACCACACTGGTAAAGGCAGGAAAAGGTGCACAACAGCAAGTGATAATAGAAGAATTAAGAGACTGTGCCTATGTGACAGAAGAAAATCATATGGATGTATACAAGATGAAATGGTGCATTGCAATGTGAAGTTGAGTGCAAGGACTGTTTGGCGCAGTTGAGTGCAAGGACTGTTTGGCGCAGACTGCAGGAATTTGGCCTAAAATCTAGAATTCCACAAAAAAAGCCACTTTTATCACTCAAACAAAGGTTGAAAAGACAAAACTGGGCTAAAACCCATGGTACCTGGACAGAGAAACAATGGGACAGTGTTATTTGGAGTGATGAGACCAAGATCTCCCTGTTTGGTAGCAATGGCATAAAATACATAAGGAGAAGAATCGGAGAAGATTTGCATCCTGATTGCATTACATGTACCATGAAACATCTAGTCAATGATCTGGGGTTGTATGACATCAAAAGATGTGGGTAGAATTTGTGTGATTAATGGGAATTTAAATGGCCAAAAATACATTAATGAAATACTTGAGCCCAAACTGAAGCCTTCCGCACATGATCTTTTCCAAGACAATGAAGCATTTATATTTCAACAGGATTCAGCTCCATGTCATGTTGCTGCTGTGTGCAAAAAGTGGTTTCAAGATAATCAAATTCCACTGCTGGAATGGCCTGGGAATAGCCCAGACCTTAACCCAATTGAAAATCTATGGAGTTGACTAAAGAAACTTGTTAGTCAGAAGTGCCCCAGCAATAACATCCAGTTAATAGAAACAATCATTCAATCTTGGTTTCACATTATAACAGCTGCAGTACTAAAAGACTTGGTTCACTCCATGGGAAGATGTTGTAAGGCTGTAATTCATGCTAAAGATTACGCAACTAAGTATTAACTGACATGGTGATAATTTTTGTATATCTCATTTTTTCTATGTGTTTCATGTTTCTTCTTTATAACTGCTATTCTAATAGCAAATCCTTCATAAACATTATTGCATTACATTCTTGATTAAATTATCTTTCCACTGATATATAATTTTATGGTACTACTCCAGAAAAAAGTGGTGTTATTAGCCATCAAACCTCAAATGTACACTTTTCCCAAAAGGTTTCCACAATTTTGGCCACTACTGTAAATTAAGCTAGGGGCTTAAGAATGATCTAACTGGAATACAGGAATTGTTAAAGGAAGAACAAGGTCTTTTATGTATTCTTACAAGATCAGATTTTAAATTATGGCACCTTGCAGCTTCTGAGCTTGAGTTAAATTTAAAATTAGCTTAAGACAACTTTCTTCATCCTCTTGCCCTCTAAATATGCTAGTTTACAGTTCCCATCACTGTCTCTGCTTTGTACCCAGCAGAAGTAATGGTTTATAATTCTAATTTAAGTAGCATCAGATTGCAGAATATTGAATTTATGGATTCCACTACTACAAGATTATTATGAATCACTGTCTGAATTTATAAATGATGAAGCTGTTTTTTTAAATGGCTTATATAGTTAAGAGACTTTACATAAGCTTAAGTAGAGTCTCCTAAATACATAAAATTATCTCTGACAATTGTATAGTAAGAAAAAAATAATTTGGTGAAGATTAACATTTTTACATCAGTAAACTCTAAAAGCATATGGCCACTAGATGATAAACATTGTAGATGACTAACTTTAAGGCAATTCTTATTTTATGCTTCAGTGTACTCGTGTTTATGTTTTGAACTTTGAAAATGTGGTAGTAAAATGGTAGAAGCATTTTCCAAAGAAAAGGTTCAGACATGTTTTTAAAAAGGATAGTTATTTTGAACACTGGGAATAGTGGATAATGTTGAATTGGAAGTATTTATCACAAACTACTAAATAACACTGGCCCCTTAATCTCATTGATGGTCCCTGGGTTGAGAGTTATAGTATTCCACACCATTTCCCTGGAAATAAAGATTTTCATAATAACCTATGAATTGGGGAGAGGGATGTTTACCATGAGTAGAATGGGTGGGTGGGTGTCTTTGAAGGTTCCAGTAGCTGTTCCAGTAGCTATTGCTAGGTCATTCAGGAGGTACAGAGTTTATCAGAAGCCATGGTGGCACATTGGTTAGAATGCAGTATTGCAGAATAACTCTGTTCACTGCCAGGAGTTCGATCCTGACTAGCTTAAGGTTGATTCAGCCTTCCATCCTTCCAAGTTCGGTAAAATGAGGACCCAGAACATTGGGGGCAATATGCTGACTCCGTAAACTGCTTAGAGAGGGCTGTAAAACACTATAAAGTGATATGTAAATCTAAGTCCTATTGCTATTAACTCTGTTGTTTACGTAGCTATATTTAAACTCATCCCCTCTTTAAAACAATTCTTAAATTGGATTATGTTTCTTTTCTGTTTCCATCCCTATTTAGTATTCTCTTCTGTTCCTCACTGCCATCCAGTTTCTTTCCCTCTTCCATGCAACTACCCTATCTCCTGTAAAACATCACTGTATTTCATCTTTTTTGGTGCTTCTGCTGGAAGAAGAAAGGCATATTTTGGTGTTTGTGTCTGCAATGATGGTTTGTATGTATGTGAAAGGATACATACAATGAGTGATGTATACTATGCATTGAATGCCTTATTTTAAAATAAATTTTAATTAATATGTTAATACAAACATTTGGGCTCTTCCTTAGAAAATCCTTATGGCAAATATAAATGTTTATGTGGTGTGCACTTGGCACACATGGACACATCTCTATCATACATACATTTGTTTTAAAGAGAAAATTTCCAAGATTGGTTTTAACTGAAGTTGGCAATCCTGGGTTGACAAGGTAGAGAAGTGGGACAGGACATTTAGTGTAGGCTGTCTGTATGGTTCTATATATATCTGTTTTTATGGATTTTTTGTTAATTTGTACATCACTTAGCCCCTTCATGGATTACTGCCTTGTCGTGGCGAAGGGGCTTGCGTAATTCAATGAAGCTATGAGCTATGCCGTGCAGGGCTACCCAAGACGGACAGGTCATAGTCGAGAGTTCTGACAAAACGTGATCCACTGGAGAAGGAAATGGCAACCCACTCCAGTATCTTTGCCATGAAAACCCTATGGACAGTACCAAAAGGCAAAACGATATGACGCTGGAAGATGAGCCCCTCAGGTCGGAAGGCGTCCAATATGCTACTGGGGAAGAGCAGAGGGCTAGTACTAGTAGCGCCAGAAAGAATGAAGCGACTGGGCCAAAGCCGAAAGGACGCTCAGCTGTGGATGTGTCTGGTGGTGAAAGGAAAGTCCGATGCTGTAAAGATTTTTTCTCCATAGGAACCTGGAATGTAAGATCCATGAATCAAGGAAAGCTGGACGTGGTCAAACAAGAGATGACAAGACTGAACATCGACATCTTAGGTATCAGCGAACTAAAATGGACAGGAATGGGTGAATTTAATTCAGATGACCATCAGGTATACTACTGCGGACAAGAATCCCTCAGAAGAAATGGAGTAGCCTTCATAGTCAATAAAAGAGTAGGAAAAGCAATACTGGGATACAATCCTCAAAATGACAGAATGATCTCAGTTCGAATCCAAGGCAAACCATTCAATATCACAGTAGTCCAAGTCTATGCCCCAACCACCAGTGCTGAAGAGGATGAAATTGACCGGTTCTACGAAGCCCTACAGCACCTTATAGAACTAACACCAAAAAATGATGTCCTTATCATCATGGGGGATTGGAATGCTAAAGTAGGAAGCCAAAAGATAACTGGAATAACAGGCAAGTTTGGCCTTGGAGTACAAAATGAAGCAGGGCACAGGCTGATAGAATTTTGTCAAGAGAATACGATGGTCATAGCAAACACTCTTTTCCAACAACCCAAGAGACGGCTCTACACATGGACATCACCAGACGGTCAACACAGAAATCAGATTGATTATATGCTCTGCAGCCAAAGATGGAGAAGCTCTATACAGTCAGTAAAAACAAGACCAGGAGCTGACTGTGGCTCAGACCATGAGCTTCTCCTTGCAAAGTTTAGGCTCAAACTGAAGAAAGTAGGGAAAAGCACTAGGCCACTCAGGTATGAATTAAATCATATCCCTGTTGAATATACAGTAGAGGTGACAAATAGATTTAAGGAATTAGATCTGATAGACAGAGTGCCTGAAGAACTATGGACAGAGGTTCGTGACATTGTACAACAGGTAGCAACCAAAACCATCCCAAAGAAAAAGAAATGCAAGAAAGCAAAATGGCTGTCTGAGGAAGCTTTGCAAATAGCTGAGGAAAGGAGGGAAGCGAAAGGCAAGGGAGAAAAACATAGATATGCCCAATTGAATGCAGAATTCCAGAGAATAGCTAGAAGAGATAAGAATGCCTTCTTAAATGAACAGTGCAAAGAAATAGAAGAAAACAATAGAATAGGGAGGACCAGAGATCTTTTCAAGAAAATTGGAGAGATGAAGGGAACGTTTAATGCAAAAATGGGCATGATAAAGGACCAAAGTGGCAGGGACCTAACAGAGGCAGAAGAGATTAAGAAGAGGTGGCAAAATTACACAGAAGAACTATACAAGAATGAGCTTAACGTCCCTGATAATCACAATGAGGTGGTCACTGACCTCGAGCCAGACATCCTAGAATGTGAAGTGAAGTGGGCCTTAGGAAAGCTGAACAACAACAAAGCTAGTGGAGGTGACAGTATTCCAGCTGAGCTATTCAAAATCTTAAAAGACAGTGCAGTAAAAGTGCTACACTCAATTTGCCAGCAAATTTGGAAAACTCAACAGTGGCCACAGGATTGGAAAAGATCAGTTTACATTCCAATTCCAAAGAAAGGCAGTGCCAAAGAATGTTCAAACTATCGCACCATTGCACTCATTTCTCATGCTAGTAAAGTCATGCTTAAAATCCTACAAGCTAGACTTCAGCAGTATGTGGATCGAGAACTACCAGAAGTACAGGCAGGATTTCGAAGAGGCAGAGGAACTAGAGATCAAATTGCCAACATACGCTGGATCATGGAGAAAGCTAGGGAGTTCCAGAAAAACATCTACTTCTGCTTCATTGACTATGCTAAAGCCTTTGATTGTGTGGATCATAACAAACTGTGGCAAGTTCTTAAAGAGATGGGAGTACCAGACCATCTTATTTGTCTCTTGAGAAACCTATATGCGGGTCAAGAAGCAACAGTGAGAACTGGACACGGAACCACTGATTGGTTCAAAATTGGGAAAGGAGTCCGGCAAGGCTGTATACTGTCGCCCTGCCTATTTAACTTATATGCAGAGCACATCATGAGAAAGGCAGGGCTAGATGAATCAAAAGTTGGAATTAAGATTGCCGGAAGAAATATCAACAACCTAAGATACGCAGATGATACCACTCTAATGGCAGAAAGTGAAGAAGAACTAAAGAGCCTCTTGTTGCGGGTGAAGAAGGAGAGTGCAAAACTTGGGTTGAAACTTAACATTAAGAAAACCAAGATCATGGCATCTGGCCCTCTCAATTCCTGGCAAATAGATGGGGAAGAAATGGAAGTAGTGACAGATTTTATTTTCCTGGGCTCCAAGATCACTGCAGATGGGGACTGTAGCCAAGAAATTAAAAGACGCTTGCTCCTGGGGAGAAAAGCCATGGCAAATCTAGACAGCACACTAAAAAGCAGAGACATCACCCTGTCAACAAAAGTGCGTATAGTCAAGGCTATGGTCTTCCCAGTTGCAATGTATGGCAGTGAAAGTTGGACCATAAGAAAGGCTGAGCGCCAAAGAATTGAGGCCTTTGAACTGTGGTGCTGGAGAAGACTCCTGCGAGTCCCTTGGACTGCAAGGCGATCAAACCGGTCAGTCCTAGAGGAGATCAATCCTGACTGCTCTTTAGAAGGCCAGATCCTGAAGCTAAAACTCAAATACTTTGGCCACCTAATGAGAAGGAAGGACTCAGTGGAGAAGAGCCTAATGCTGGGAAAGATCGAGGGCAATAGAAGAAGGGGACGACAGAGAATGAGGTGGCTGGATGGAGTCACTGAAGCAGTAGGCATGAGCTTAAATGGACTCCAGAAGATGGTAGAGGACAGGAAGGCCTGGAGGAACGTTGTCCATAGGGTCGCGATGGGTCGGACACGACTTCGCAGCTAACAACAACAACACATCACTTAGAGTCCATTGGAATTGAAAGCTTCCAAGGAAGGAAGGAAGGAAGGAAGGAAGGAAGGAAGGAAGGAAGGAAGGAAGGAAGGAAGGAATACACACACATGCATATACATATACATATGCATACATTAAAATAAATATACTTCAATATGTACAGCACCAGCAATCCTGATGAGCATTGGTCAATTACTTTCCCATTTCCCAAGGTTTTCCTATGTTATACTTGTTTCATGTTAGCTGTTTATAATCATCTCCTAATTATAGCTGCTCATTTGGCCAGCACGTTCTATATATTAAGTTTTCAAGTTCTTTGAAAAATATACTTTGGAACAAAGTAGCTGTGTGTTCATACACATGTGGAGACAGATGGAAGAACCTTCTGAAGTATCCATGTGAACTGGGGAGCCTCTATGGCTGCTTTAGTGAGTAAAAAAAGGGGTGCTAACATGCATTCCCATGTGGTTCAAAGTACTTATCTTAAAAGAGTTTTCCAATTGTGCTCTATAATATAATCAAACCCTATGTAATGAATTCGGGGAGAACAAAATCTCTGCCTGGACATACTCCTTACCTAATGGATAATTCTATTGCATCTGAAGTAGTTTGGACAAGGTATATAAATTTATGTTGCATTATGATATATTTGTCACATTCATCTGTCGTGATGCTGCTTGTATTTTATAGGATTGACATTTACTTCCAGACAGAGAATAGACACACAGTATTCTGCATCTCAAGTAGATTTTGGCAAGAACACAATAAATAGATGTCATCAAATCCTTCCTTTTCTGTTAGTTAGGAAAAGTATTTGTCTTCTTAAAAATGCTGGAAACTAGCATTTAGCATTTCTCCCCAGCCTCAGATTGAAATTGGGATTTAGTAAAAGCAGGATTTTCCAGGTAATAAACCAACATAGGGTAATATCTATTGTAAGAGTCATCAGTTTTCTAAAGGAATAAGAAAAGGTTAACTTAGGACTATGCTAAATTAATTTTTCCCCCTGTGTTATTTAAGCAAACGGGCATTATCTTGTGATCTATCAAAACAAGATACCACATTTTCATGTATAAGTAGTCTTCCAACCTGGCCATTATGATCTTAGTCATGATGGTCGTAAAGCAAGTTATCAGGTGACTGACTCAATTTTACAACCTCTTTTTTTTCCAGTGATTGTTAAGCAAATCACCATGGTTAAAGAAATAAAGGTAGGATAAAAATAAAAGAAATAAATACATCCAGGATCATTAAGCAAACCATTGTAGGCTGTGGGGTGTTTTTTAGTAGAAACTGGAAGTAAATGCCAGTTTTGGGCAAAAATGTCATAAATCACGATCATGTGACTATGGGACACTGCACCTCAGCGTATAGTCATGCTGGCTACATAACCATAGAAATATCTTCAGACAATGTTGTCTCCCTCAGCTAGGAAATGGAGATGAGCCCCCTACAGTAGAGTCAGAAACAACTGGACAGCGGAAACCTTCATCTTTATACTACCGTTAGGATGAGGGTGGTAGCAATAATTAACAAACACCTAGATGAAGGCAAGAAGGCAAGGCAGGTTGTGTAGATCCAGAGGTTTTCTAAGAAAAGAAATTGAAAGCTATGTGTTGAGTCTTGTTGCTACAGCATCAATTGACAGCATTCACACAATGACATAAATGACATAATCATCACAATAATAACAACAATAACAATAACAACAACAATTTTATTGTCACTTTGAATGTACATCAATCACCATACATCAAAATGAAATTTCATTGCATACAGCTCCCAAAAGGCCATCCCCTCCGATATACAGTCCTTGTTTGTGGCCAGCTCAAGTTTCAGAACGTCCATGATAATGTACTTTCAGAGTTAATGGATATTAGGGAGTAACACAATTTCTCCCCCCAGATGATCTGCCATACTGAGGTTTCACTGTACTGATTTGCATTAGACTTGTAATAATCAGGGATAGCAAGAACAGAGTTGAATCATACATGATTCTAGCCGCATGATGTTTGAGTAAATATGTTAGTTTTGTGTAGCTGGGAAAGATGTAGCCCCACATAAGTGTAGCTGGAATAAATATATTTAACCATTACTTGTTCTCCTGATGCTGATTTTCAGATTGTAATTTTGGAAGACACTTTTTTCCCTTCTCTGTGTTGTGCTGTGATAGAACTGTAATCTCAGAATACCTGTGAACTTGGTATATTATATTATACTTTGTACAAGGATCTGTATTTCAGTTGGAATGGACTTGGAAAAAAATACTTTTTAATGGTTAGGCTGTTGAATTTACTTATTCCACTCATAGTCACAGATTGACTTTCTCAGATAATCTGCTTTACAGGATTTTTGTGAGGAGGAGAAACTTGGTATGACATTCTGAAATCGTTGGAAGATATTTTTCTAAAATACAGTTCCATCTTTTAAAATGATGTTTTTCTAGTCTTTGTTTCCAAAGAAAAGTGAGAGAAAGTGTGTGGGCAATGAATTATGTCTCAAAATCCAGCAGGATGGTTAAAATAAGAATTCTAGTGATCTGTTCTCAAGATTCTCACAGAAGTAGCATAAATTATGCAAAATAAAAGAATAGAAATGGCAACAGAACTCAGAAGATTGTGTACCATTTATTTTGCATAGATTTAAATGACAAGTGCCTGCTTTTTGCTGGAGGAATATAACTAAATAACTAAAAATAAAACTTAAACTGTGTATTAAAAATTAAAGCCACAATTTTTATTTTTATTATAAATCAAGTGTGCCTTAAATAAAGGAAGCATTTTTAAATTTATTCTTTTATTGCTTTTAAAATAATGACAGAGTGATAGAAAAAAGACACAAAGTATAAAAATACATGCATTGTGAAAGAAAAGGAAAAAAAGACATACCGTATTTTCCAGTGTATAAGGCGACCCGGCGTATAAGACGACCCCCTACTTTTCATGTTAAATTATAGGGTTTGGGCTAATAACTCAATATTTCACTTCCTGGCACACAATCTGCATATTAACAACTCGTTTAGCGTTAGTACCCTTTTTTATAAGTGCCACGATGTTGCTAAAATAAAAGAGGTAAACTTCGTGACCCTCCCAGCCCGTGCATAAAACAGAAATGAAAAGGCTTAAGCCTTTCCGTTCCCAAATACCAAGGTTTCCCCCAAGTTTTGCGCAATTAAACAAATGGCATTTGCATATTAATGTTTCTCCACGGAGCACAAAATTCACCCGAATTAAGGAAAGTGGGGAGCTAAAGAATCTGGGGCTACAGGGAATACCTCTGGCATGACAGGCAACCCTGGGAAACATGAGGACTGTAGCGGCACGCTCAGTTTGCACAATCCGATCCAGAAAGCGCCCGTAGGCTCCTTCGTTACTTCTAACTGCAGAACGTCTCCACGTCCTGCCCGCCTTGCCTTTTAAACCCCGCCCCCTTTTCCCCTGTAACGTTTCTCTGCTCCACCTGCTCTGTGATTTGCCCAGCTTTGCTCCTTCCCCACCAAATGGGCGCCTCGCCTTCTTTTCTCTGAGCTCTCTCGCCTGGTGCGCTGCTGCTCTCAGTTCCGGGCAAGGGGCGCCAAGTGGCTGCAGACAAGAGGTGCTCCATCTCTCTTTCCCCCCACCCTCCCGCCGTCCAAAACCCGAAGATTGATTGGCAGACTCACCACGCTGAAAAGAGCGCTGCGCGTGCTGGAGACAATTCACGGGCAGCGGCAGTGCGTGAAGCCGAGGCATGACCGGGCAAGCAATTCTTCTGGTCGGCGCGAGTCAGGCGGTGCCTCAGCGGGAGCAAAGGTGCTCCCTTCCTATGGTCGAGCGGGGCGCTTCTGGGGACTGCCTGCCCCTCCTCTCATCGGGGACCTGACAGCCAGCATTGGAGGCGCTAGCATGGCAGAGAGAGCAACGGCGGAAGCTGCAGTAGCCGCCCCAGAAGCTGACGAGAGTTTGCCCTCCTTCGCCGTTCGCCGTCAGCCGCTTTATCACGGGTCGCCATGCCTACCTCCATTCACCCAGCGATCCCGCCGCCCAGCAGAAAAGAGAAAAGATCCGAGAGGTATTTTTCCGGCGTATAAGACGACTTGGCCTATAAGACGACCCCCCCAACTTTTGAGGTGATTTTCATGGGTTAAAAAGTCGTCTTATACGCCGGAAAATACGGTAGTAAGTGTAACAAAGGAAGAAAAAACTGGTATAATATATCATTTTAGTTATATATAGTTATAATTCTTTATATGGTTTCTATATTTCTAATGTATTTAAATAATCATATTTTAACCTACTGAGTTTTGTATAAATGAGTCCTGTATTTCGTATTTGTTCATGCAAAATCTGCATCTATAGGCAATCCGCTCATAGATCTTTAATCTATTGGGTGAAAGGGGACATACAATTATCTTATTTATTTATTTATTTATTTATTTTTGGGACTTATATGCCGCCCTATCTCCTGAAGGACTCAGGGCGGCTAATAACAATAAAAATACAATAATACAAAAGTTAAAAAAAGAATTAAACTAGCAGCCCCAATAATAAGTTAAAAACATTTTAAAAATCCCTGTCAGTCCAGGTCAGCCTGATGGAAAAGGAATGTTTTAAGGCCTCGGCGAAAGGACCCGAGATCCGGGGCCATCCAGAGCTCAAGGGGAAGTTGGTTCCACAGGGCTGGCACTCCCACAGAGAAGGTCCTCCCCCTGGGGGTCGCCAGCCGACATTGTCTACCCGACGGCACCCTGAGGAGGCCCTTCCTGTGTGAGCGCACTGGGCGATGGGAAGTCGTTCCCGGCAGTAGACGGTCCTGCAAATATCCCAGGCCTAGGCCATGTAGGGCTTTAAAGGTAAGTACCAACACCTTAAATCTTTCCCATGTGGCAATCTTTTGGTCATGGTAAACGCATGGAGAATCCATTTATATTGTCCAGTTGTCAGATTCCAAGTACTAGGAATGTAGTTCAAAAGAATATTATTGTCTGTAAATTTTAGCTTTTGTCATAAAATTATATTTATAGAATCCAATATTTTTTCCAAAAACCTGTGTAAGACATTGTAAAAACATGTTTTGCAGAAGCATTATCCTTGTTATATCTCCCAACAAAACCCTGTTTTCTGGTGTCCTTTTCTATATAAAGGTAACAGAATCCAATATAATCTAAGTATTATTTGTTGCATACATTGTAATTTGAGGTCCATTGACACTGTTGCTATAAAAGTTAAAACACTCTCCCATTGTTGAGGCTATATAGGAACCCATCATTGTTTATTTCATTCGTTTCTTAACATCTCCATATCAGATTGATTTACTGATCACAAATCTCTATAGAAACTAATGGTAGGTTTTTCAGTTTTAAAGGGTTTAAAAAGTTGTTCTGTATCTCAGATACAAATGAAAGGAGTATTCTGACAGATACATCATTCATATTAATGATTTTTCTAATGTTACAATTGTGGATTCCTACACTTAGCCTCCCAACATATGAGAGTTGCTCTAAATTGTGTTTTCTATTCATATACCTTGTAATACACTTTTGTTTCTAGGTATTCCTAAAATGAATTTAAGACAGCCTTTCACGCTTGCAAAGAATGGTGTCATTGCTTTCTTTTTATTGATGTGGTAGAAGCCATAGGCTGTGTGCTGTTTAAAGCCAAGTTCAAATTCAGAGGGAATTGAATAGATAATGTATTAGCCTTTTTTATTGTATCTAAAGTGTATTTTCTTGTTACCATTCTTCTTACCATTCTTGTTCAATATTCTCCTAATGGTGGTCTCATAAACACTGACATTTGCCGATGCAAGAAAGACCCTTAGTTCTTTATACCAGGGCTTTTCAACCCATGGTGTGCATACCACCAGTGGTACATGAGCACCTGGCGGGTGGTACGTGTAGCAGGGCAGAGAGGAATGAGTTGAAGCGGCGGCAGCACCGCAGAAGCCCAAGGAAGAGACAGCTGGAGCTGCAGGGCTGTCAGGGCTCTGCAGAGGCGCCAGGATCAGTGCTGGGCTCCAGCTGATCATCGGTTCTGGGAGAGGATAGGACAGCAGGGCACTCCATGCGAAGGGTGGGGTGGGGCCTGTGCATGGGGTGAAGCAACACGGTGGCGCTAGCATGGTGGTAGACCAGTTGCTTCCCTCCCCCTGCCAGACACCTGCAAAGCCGCACAGGGTAGGTTGCTGCCCCCGCCCCCACCCAGATGCCCCCGCCTCCCCCAAGGTTTTTTTTTACTAACCTGCTTTCAGCTGCAGTCCGTTTCTCCATTCGTTTCTCAGTCTTCACCACCTGTTTGTGGGACAAAAAAAAGTTCCATGAGACTTTCTAACTTTCAAAAAGTTAGTCTGATGGAACTTTTTTTTTTAACTGATAGGCCCACAAACACACGGCGAAGGCTTAGAAGCAAAAGGAGAAAGGGAATGCAGCTAAAAGCCAGGTTAGTAAAAAAAAACAAAACACTTGGAGGAGGCGAGGGCATCTGGGTGGGGGCGGGGCTGGCAACCTTACCCTGCATGGAGGGTGGGGCACGTGCCCTTTCCATGCCAGGCCAGCCCCTGCAGCCCCAGGGTGGCCATGCTGGGCGGCAGTGGGCAGGTCGTTGAGGTGGGGGCTGGTAGGCCAACCAAAGCAGCAGGTGGAGCTCAGAGGATCTGGGAGGGAGGGCGCTGAAGTGGGCGGTCGAGCCATTGGCAAAAGAGCAATGCGTCTGAGCAGAAAGCAGCCTCGGAACAAGTGGGGCAGGTAAGAAATGAAATCCTTGCTTCCCCCAGAAACTGCCTTTTTCCCCAGCCTCATGCCGCTTCTCCTTCGCAATCCACCCCCACCTCATGCAAGGAAACAAAGGAAGTTTTTTTGGGGAAAAAAGGTCAATCAATCAATCAATCAATTCCAACTTCTCATAAAAGATTGCAAAGTTGGAATTGATTGATTGACCTTTTTCCCTCCCCCCCAAAAAACTTCGTTTCCTTGCACACGGCAGGGGCGGATCATGAAGGAGAAGTGGCATGGGGCTGGCAAAGATAGGTAGTTTCTGGGGGGAGCAAGGATTTCTTTCCTTACCTGCCCCACTTGTTCCAAGGTTTTCTGCTCAGACACATTGCTATTTTGTCAATGGCCTGGCCACCTACTTCAGCGCCCTCCCTCCTTGAGCCTCCAAGCTCCACCTGCTGCTTTGGTGGCTCTGTAGGCAGAGCTGCAAAGTTCTCTTCTTTGACAGAGAAGCTCTGCCTACAAAGCCACCAAAGCAGCAGATGCCAGGGCTGGGCTGGGGAGGGCCCAAATTTGGCCCCCTGGGGCTGTCCCAGAAATGGCAATGGACTGGCCTCCACTCTCCCAGCCCTGCTCCACCCCAACCCGGCTGGGCACCCTCCCGGTGCACGGACAGGAAAGGGTGAGCACTTGGGTGCTGGATGGTTTGCAGCAGCAGCTGCAGCTCATTTGCCTCATCCTGCCCCACCCCACCTTTCAAGCCTTGCCCGTCACACCCGTCCTTTCCCCGCTTTTCCGGGCCTCTCTTTGTCCGGTTTGCTGCACCGCATCTTTCCTCCCTTGGGCCTTGGCATTCTTTAAGCCTAGCGCCCCAGGGCACACCTGGCCTGTGGAATGAAAGGCGCAGAGATGGGAGCATGCAGTGGCACAAGCCGAGCATCAGCTGGCTCCCATTTGCTCTCTCCGCCATTTGCCCTTTACGTTGGAACTGCTGGCGGCTGGCAATGTGTGGTGGCTGGAGAGAGAGGGTGAGAAGAAGAAAGCAGGAAGGGTTTCTCTGTGTCTGTGTGTCTGTGTGAAAGAGAGAGAGAGAGAGAGAGAGAGAGTCAGGAGAGGATGAGGAGGAAACTGAGAAGTTACAAAAAAGGGGAGCCCCCCCCCATTCTTCCCCCTTTCTCTTTTTTTAGCCTCCTCCCACTCTGTTCAGGTGCAGCTGGAGGAAAATGGCGAAGTGGTGTGTAGGCAGGCGAGAGAGCAAACTCGCAGATTGGTTTTGTGGTCTATTCTTGCCACCTCCCATCCCTAAAATCATAGAACTCTTTGGATTGAATGGGAAGTTAGGAGTCATCTCCCCTCCCCCCCAATTATTTTGTCAGAGGCGTGGAAAGTGTTTCTTGCTTCTACTTCCACTCATCTGCTCTTATAATTTAATCCAGACCCCACCCCATAGTCTGCCCGGCCAGTGTGGGACGACAAATCCCCAGGTGTTAGGTCCATCGTGAGAAAAGGGGAGATAACATCAGTCTGTCTCCGGTTCACGCAGCAATGGTCGGCAGCTCTTCACACTTTTTTATGAGAGCGTAGAAATAAACCAGGCATGGAGGTTGCATTCCTTATTCCCTCCCTTGTTCTAGCTGACAGTTTAAGGAGAGAAAGTTCAGAGAGAGATAGCGGGAAAGCAAAATTACATTGTAGCAGATAGAGGAAGCAGAGGCAATAAACCCGTGGCGCGTTCCCCCTCTCCCTTGGGAGTATGGCAGAACCCAGGAAAAGGTGAGATTTGATTTTGGGTCAGAGGGGATAGATAGAAATGAAATGGAATGGGTTCTGACAAATGGTAAACATAGATGATTAGGGGGCTGGAGGCTAAAACATGACAAACGTTTGTGGGAATTGGGTGTGTCTAGCTTAGTGAAAAGGACTAGGGGTGGTGACACGATAGCAATGTTCTAATATTTGATGGCTGCCACAGAGAAGAAGTGGTCAACCTATTTTCCAAAGCATCAGAAGGCTGGAAACTAGTCAAGAAGAAAACCAGCCTAGAACTAAGGACTTGTGAAAACAACTAACCAGTGAAAAGGCTTGCCTTCAGAAGTTGTGGATACTCCATCACTGGAGGCTTTTAAGTAGAGATTGGATATTCCATTGTCTTGAATGGTATATGTCCCCTGCTTGAGCAGGGGCTTGGACAAAAGATCTCAAAGTTCTCTTCCAACTCTCTTACTCTTGGAAGGAAGGAAGGAAGGAAGGAAGGAAGGAAGGATGGATGGATGGATGGAAGGAAGGAAGGAAGGAAGGAAGGAAGGAAGGAAGGAAGGAAGGAAGGAAGGAGATTGGAATAAGAGGGAGGAAGGGTCTGAGGGAAGTCCTGCCTTTGCACTTGGCCACCAGCAGCCATTGCCATTTTGCCATCCCCTTGCTGAGGGGATGCTTTGGTTACAAAGCCAGGTGTCCTCACATGGAGAGGGAGTGGGCCTCCCTCTGACCCATGCACTTTGCCCTCCTGCACCCACCATGAGCAACCTGGCCAAGGAGAGTGAGCACAGAAGCAGTAGCCTTGAGGAGGAGGTAAACCCAGCTGGGCACCCCCTCAGGGAAGTGCGGCTAGAGTAGGCAGGGCTGTGGGGTCCTGGTGCCATAGGAGCTCAAGGGCCGGGCTGGCCACTTGACTTCCACTGCCCAGGGCTCCAGGCAGTCCGTACCACCACCCAGGGCCCCCCTGCATGGCCTGAGGCTCAGTGAAGCTCCAGTGGACCATGCCCTGGCACTCGCCTCGGTCTCACCCTCCCTCCGCCGGACACCCTCAGATATGCCCCAGTCCTGCACAAGTGCCCCTGACATGAGTGATGTCGAGCTGGCCATGCCCCCTGGCCATTGATCACATGACCCTGGACACTGTGAACGTCATAAGTATGAATCAGTTGCCAAGCATCCGAATGTAAATCACATGACTTTGGGCATGCTGCAACAGTCATAAGTGTGAAAATGGTCATGTCACTTTTTCAGTGCCGTCGTAACTTCAAACAGTCACTAAGCGAATTATTGTAAGTTGAGGACTACCTGTACTTTATCCTTTTTTGTTTTTTTGGTCACGTTTTTGACACCTTGCTGGGCGACTGGTGGTACTCGGATATTGCCTTATCCTAAAAGTGGTACAATGGGTGAAAAGGTTGAAAAGCCCTGCTTTATATATTACCTTGGGTTGCTTTGAGACCTCCCAGAGTAGTACATACTTTGCTATTGGGGTGATCTTGGTTAATCAACCACTTCTGGGGAGGGTAACAGTGATGTTGAATTGACTCCATTTATACATAATCTGCTTGACAGCAAACTGGTTGAATTCAAATTTCTTGGAAAGAATTTTGTAATCTTTTTCAACCTGGTGAGCACCAACAACTGTTTTTTAAAGAATCACCAGAAATCTCCTTTATTCAAACCATGACACTTTTCCACATACCTATGTTGTAAAAATCGTACTTTGATAGTGAATAGCCAGGATTTTGCTCTTTAAATAAAGCAGCACCGCCCACACTCATATCTGATTAACATCTCTTTGAAACAAAATTATTTATTCAGAAATTTTGAAAATTCCAAAGAGTTCATACACTTTAAGTAGCACTTTATTCATATAATTGTATTGATAAAGATTTTTCATCTATGCACAGGTTAAAAAAGGCAAAAATATCCAGAGTTCAAATCTAAATATGTGTATTGTATGATTATTAGTTTACAATGGTAGCTGCAAGATCTTAACATTGTATTATCTAAACACTAAATAAGATTGAAACAAATTATCTTACATCTGCTCTGGTTTCAGCTCAGATTATTATTGGTCACTTATCATGGATTGAAAAGTGGAGTCTCCTTGCTTCTATGGTTATTCTTGGCCAGCTGGATCATTTTGTCCCTATGCTAATATATATTTGGGGAGGGGCAATTGAAAGGTATGCAGATGTTCCTCCTGTTTCTCTCTCAACAGTAGAGAGAGATGTGAAGGGCTGAAGTAAATTCAATGCACATTGCTAGCAAAAGAGAGAAAATGAGTCAAACTAGAAGCTGCTCTTATTCAGTCCAGATGATTGTCACTTGTTTGCATACCTGGTTTTCTTAGGAGAAGAAGAAAAATATTATCTTTTCTCTTCTGTCAAGTTCACTATCTGAAGAACATACATAGATTGTAAGCCTGTGGATTAATGCAGAACTGGTCAATTCTTCAGATTATTTACAGAAGCTATATTGCTGGAGTTTAATAGAAATGGCCAGCAAAAGTCCGGTAACAAAGAGTTCCTGATTCAGTTATTTTCTCCTCCGTGTGGCAATATGAGTTTCCTTAGTGAAATTTTAAATTAGATTAAAGTGTTTTTGTATAATAAGAGGAGAAAAAGCAAAAATTATTGTATGATTTACTCATAGTATATAAACTGGCTAGTGGGATATGGATTTTGTGTGTAAAATCAATGCTAATGGCAATAGTTACTTAAGTACTTATCAGGTTGCTTAAAATGGATTTATATGTAGTTTGACCACTTTTCCCCCCTTCCATACATAAAATGTCAAAGGTGAATCTTTTGGGGAGAAAGAAGGTTCATCAGTCTGACACATTTTCACTCCTCGTGATTGTACTTCCTGAATGAAATTAGTCCATCATTTGGTAAATACAATTAATAGAAAGCTGGGTTCCTTTTTTCACATTTTTAAAAACTTTTACAAGGTTAAAATGAAGGAGAGAAAATGAGCAGCTGTGTCAATAGAAGAAGAGCTCCAGACAGGGTGGAGAAGCTTAAAGTAGAGACAATTGTAATTTGAAGTGTTCATTTATCATTTTTGGCTAGTTAGGCTATTTTCAGGTATTGATGAAATGTTGCTTCCTACAAGCTGGAACTTGTTTTATGATGAATTATTGAGGAATGTTTTATAAAAACAAACAGAAGTTTTATTAGAAAACTGTTTACATAGCATGTTGTATTTCACTATTGCAGAATCTTCCATGTGTAATGAATGTACTGGCATTCATTAAGAAAAATCATGGAGTTGAATGGGTTTTGTCTAAAAATATCCATGAACTTTGATGGGGAAGATATTGTGGATACATGTAATGAAGCTTATACAAAGATGCACCTATCTTTCCTTCCATATATAGTAAGACCATAAGATGAGGCAGGGAGCAGGGTTGGATAGGCATGTTTATCTACATATTACCATTTCATGAATATCAATTGATAGGGAAAGAGAAGAGAATAGCAGCCCATTTTTGGGCAATGGGATATGTGCACCCATATACTCTCTCTTCTAAAACCAGTGCCAGGGTTTGGAAATTACAGTGGTCTTGCATAAAATATTAAAAAGCCTGCTTGCAGGTTTAGGCCTGAATAATTGATATAATATTTAGTGACTTTGCTTTGTTCTAGCACCTATTGACCAAATATCAAATAATGTCTTGTGAAAACAAGCCCTGATTTCAATAAACATTAGTTTAGTGAATTCAATTGCACTAGGAGTGCAGGTAACAAATTATTTGTTTGCCCAGATTATATTTACCTGCCAGCAAATAAATAATACACAGTTGTCCCCCAGGGCATACTGTTATTATTTATTCAATATTTATTTTACTTTTCTGCCAGACATCATCATCTATCAAGCCCCAATCAACATCACATAGGATTATGTTGGTAGAGTCATGATCCAGATTGCAGTCTGATATATTTGGAGGAAATCAGATTGGGGAAGGATAAATTAGGGAGTATTACTATAGTCGTGCCATTATTTTACTGAGCCCTTGAAGTTAAAAGATAACACGAATACTGTAAATGTCATAGCACTGGGACATGTTTCTATGTGAAGTTGTTCACTGAACCTCTCTCTGACTTTTCCCATGACTTGAAGAAATGTGGTAGGATGGAAATGGTTGAAAAGGATATGTTGTTCCATTCAAGCCAAATGATTCCTTGAACCACTACTCTAGATTTGAAGGAATTGCTTCAGTGGCAGATTCCCAGTAAGAGCTCCAGGTTTTAGCTAGCAAGACCAGTTCAGGTTCTGCAAATGTGTAATAGCAGCTGGAAAGTAGGTGTTAATTCAGTGAAGTCCAGAGTTGAAAAACTTCCAAGCAAGATCTGTTGATCCAATAATTACCGTATATACTTGAGTATAAGCCGAATTTTTCAGCCCACTTTTTGGGCTGAAAAATCCACTTCGGCTTATACTCCAGTGAACAACAAAAAAGAACTTACCGAGGACTTGCGCGCGGCTGAGCTACTTTGCCTGACGCTGCTGGGGGCGCGTCTCGGCCAAGGCCTTGCAGGATCCGGCCCAGGCGCCTCTGCTCGCCCTCAGCAGCACCTGGCCCAGAATCACATGCGAAACAAGCCCGGCAGAGGAGCAGGAGCGGCGAGCAAAGACGCCCGCCCAGATCCTGCAAGGCCCCGGCCGAGACGCGCCCCCAGCAACGGAGCCGCTCCGGCTCCTCTGCCGGGCTTGTTTTGCATGTGAGCTACTTTGCCTGATGCTGAGAAGACCCGCTTGGGCACTCGGGTTGGTGCCCAAGCGAAAATAGGGATTTCTACTCTCTTCTTGGCAGAGGAGCCAGAGCGGCGAGCTCCTCTGACGGGCTTCTTTGCATGTGAGCTACTTTGCCTGACGCATCTCTAATGACTTCAACTTCGGGTGCTAGTTAGAATTTATATCCAGATTGCCTCTCAATTTACACACCCAGAGCCAGAAATGGCATTTTATCCCAGCAAAGTGACCAAGAAGAGAGTAGAAATCCCTATTTTCGGAGCCGAGAAGAGAAGCGCGGCTACAGCAGTCGCTGAAAAATCCAGCAGCAGAGTTCCGCAGAGGAATAAAAAGCACGAAGAAAAGCAAAGGAAACGGTGAGGAGGAGGAAGAGAGACGCCTTGGCTTCGTGCAACTCTCTCTGGAGTAACCGTCACAGCGGCTCCATCGTGTCTCCATGGTGCAAAGCTCCTCCTCCCCAATGCCTTCCTCGGGAGCCCTCGGGGCTTTTGAGAAACTCTTTCCCGCTGCCTCGGCATCAGATTCCGCCGCCGCCACCGCCGCCTCAGCTGCGGACGGCCGAAGGCCCAGCCTAATCAGCCGCCAGTCCCCAGAGACCCGAGGCACATACGGGTCTGCCACACGGAAAGCAGGGAACAGGGTAGTTAAATATGGCTCTTCCCTGCCGCGTTCTCAGGTTACCTTGGCGCCCCACCATCGCCACGGCGGAGAGAGAGAGAGAGAGAGAGAATTGCGCGCGAGCGAGCCCGAGCTAGAGTTCCCCCCAAGGGGGCGGAGAAAGAAGAACTCTCGGAGCGTTTCTTTCGTAAATACGCGCGCAGGCACACATTCGCCCAGCCGCGCACTTCGCCCAGCTTCTCACGGGGAGTTTGCAAGCCCTTCGTTTCTCTTCAGGGCCGTCAGAAGGGCGAGCAAGTCTCTGCCCTGCCCTGCTCTGCCCTGCCCTGCCCTGCCGTGGGGGTGGGGAGCCAAGCGCGCTTGACGTTCCTGGAAACGAGAAGGGCCTGCGGAGACTGACACCAACCCGAGTGCCCAAGCGGGTCTTCTCAGCGTCAGGCAAAGTAGCTCACATGCAAAACAAGCCCGGCAGAGGAGCCGGAGCGGCTCCGTTGCTGGGGGCGCATCTCGGCCGGGGCCTTGCAGGATCCGGGCGGGCGTCTTTGCTCGCCGCTCCGGCTCCTCTGCCGGGCTTGTTTCACATGTGATTCCGGGCCAGGTGCTGCTGAGGGCGAGCAGAGGCGCCCGGGCCGGAACCTGCAAGGCCCCGGCCGAGACGCGACCCCAGCAGCGTCAGGCAAAGTAGCTCACATGGAAAACAAGCCCGGCAGAGGAGCCGGAGCAGCTCCGCTGCTGGGGGCGCGTCTCAGCTGGGCCTTGCAGGATCTGGGTCGGGCGCCTCTGCTCGCCGCTCCGGCTCCTCTGCCGGGCTTGTTTCGCATGTGATTCCAGGCCAGGTGCTGCTGAGGGCGAGCAGAGGCGCCCGGGCCGGATCCTGCAAGGCCCCAGCCGAGACGCGACCCCAGCAGCGTCAGGCAAAGTAGCTCACATGCAAAACAAGCCCGGCAGAGGAGCCGGAGCGGCTCCATTGCTGGGGGCGCGTATCGGCCAGGGCCTTGCAGGATCCGGGCGGGCGTCTTTGCTCGCCGCTCCGGCTCCTCTGCCAGGCTTGTTTCGCGTGCGAGCTACTTTGCTGGCCGCTGCTGAGGGAAGATCTCTGGAGAGGAGCATAAGGTGAGCTGTTGCATTTCCCAGCCTCGGCTTATACTCGAGTCAATAACTTTTTCCATTTTTGGGGGGTAAAATTAGGGGTCTCGGCTTATATTCGAGTCGGCTTATACTCAAGTATATACGGTAGTTATTTACCATAGGAAGTTTTAAAAGCAGTTCTTTGTCAGTAGTGTCAAAAATGTGTCGCATAAAGTTGTGGTTTTCAAACTGTTTTGAAGCCTGCCTTTGAAACCTATTGTTGTTGTAAAACACAGTTAATACATAAAATTATTTTGGTACAGTGGTATCTGTGATGTTGACTAAAGTGACAAGTTTAAATAATAATAATAAATTAGTGATTATAACACTGTTTAAATAACTTAGAACAGAACTTTTTTGAAAATGCCAATAAACCGGGGAGATGGTTAGCACATATTGAAAAAAGAAAAAGAGAAAAAACTGATAAATAAGCTGCAAGATTCAAAAGGTGAATTACAGTTTCAAAATTATACAATTAAAAAAATTATCAAAGACTATTACGAGATACTTTACAATGCAGAAGAAATTTCAAAAGAAAAAATACATCAGTATTTTAAAAAAGCAGACTTAACAAAAATTTCAGAGAATATTCAAAATATATTAAATGGAAAAATATCAATGATGGAGATTGTAGAGGCTATAAAAAGGCAAAAAAATGATAAGACTCCGGGTCCAGATGATTACTTGCAGAGCTTTATAAATCATTACAAGATATACTAAATCCTATATTGAAAGAACTTTGTAATGAAATACTTTTGAGAGCTAAAATACCAAATACATGGACTGAAGCCAATATTACCTTAATACCCAAAGAAGATTCTGATCTAATGCAAACAAAAAACTATAGACCAATATCGTTATTAAATGTAGATTATAAAATTTTCGCCTCAGTAATAGCAGAAAGACTAAAGAAATTTTTGATCGAATTTATACATACAAACCAAAATGGTTTTCTACCTAAAAAACAGATAAAAAATAATGTAAGAATGATTCTTGACGTGTTGGAGTACTATGAAATTCATCCAGGGAAACAGGTGGCTTTAATATTTCTTGATGCACAGAAAGTGTTTGACAATATAAACTGGCAATTTATGTTTCAGCAACTAGCGGAAATGGATTTTGGAAAAAAACTTTATAAATGTAATTAAAACAATTTATTGTAAACAAACAGCCAAAATAATTATAAACGGAGATTTTACAGAAAATGTTAACATTTAAAAAGGCACAAGACAGGGATGCCCACTATTTCCATTATTATTTATACTAACACTGGAAGTATTGAATAGAAACAACAGACAAGATATAGAAATTAAAGGACTAGAGATAAAAGATGAAAAATATAAACTACAGGCATTTGCAGATGACTTGATTTTTATATTGGAAGATCCGCTTGAAACAAACACTAAAGTTATGGAGAAAATAGAAAAATTTGGAGAACTGGCAGGGTTGAAAATAAACAGAGAAAAGACTAAAGTTCTAACAAAAAATCTAATAGAAAAACAAAAAAACCAACTAGCAAAAAAAACAAATCTTCAAATAGTTAAAAAAGTTAAATACTTGGGAATTTATCTAACAGCAAGATATGTAACAATAAAAGAAGATAACTACATAAGACTTCTAAAACAAATAAAATTGGATCTGGAAAAGTGGGAAAACTTACAACTTTCAATGCTGGGGAGAATAGCAATAGTGAAAATGAATATCTTACCAAAAATACTCTTTCTATTTCAAACGATTCCTGTAAGACTTTTTTTTATGAACTGAATACAACAATACTGAAATTTATCTGGCAAGGAAAAAAAGCTAGAATTAGACTGAAAATGCTACAAGAAGCAAAAGAAAGTGGAGGATTTCGACTGCTGGACTGGATGCTATACTACCAAACAACTATTTTAACATGGTTTAAATGGATAATGCTTAGTGACAAAAGACTATTATACCTGGAGGGGCATGACCTACAAATTGGTTGGCATGCCTTTCTGTGGTATGGGAAGAATAAAATACATAGATACTTTCAAAACCACTTTATAAGAAATGCACTTCTTTTAGAATGGGAAATATTTATGTCAAGATACCTGGATGGCTTTCAACAATGGATGCTTTTGCTTACCCAAATTTAATTAATTACGACAAACTTGTGACCTATAAAGATATCTTGGACAATGAAGGAAAATTGAAAGACAGACAAGATTTACAAGAACAAGGTATTGATCTATCATGGTGGCCATATTTGCAAATTCAAATGAGATATGAAAAAGATGTTAAAACAATAAGGTTTTATTTATTTATTTATTTATTTTTGGGACTTATATGCCGCCCTATCTCCCGAAGGACTCAGGGCGGCTAACAACAATAAAAACAACAATACAAAAGTTAAAAAAAATTAAATAAACAGCCCCAATAAATAAGTTAAACTAAACAATTAAAAATTAAAAAACATTTTAAAAAACCCTGTCATCAGTCCAGGTCAGCCTGATAAAAAAGGAAATTTTTAAGGCTGCGGCGAAAGGACCGGAGATCCGGGGCCATCCGGAACTCAAGGGGGAGTTGGTTCCATAGGGCTGGCGCTCCCACAGAGAAGGTCCTCCCCCTGGGGGTCGCCAGCTGACATTGTCTAGCTGAT
This sequence comes from Vipera ursinii, assembly GCF_947247035.1. Classification (NCBI taxonomy): domain Eukaryota; kingdom Metazoa; phylum Chordata; class Lepidosauria; order Squamata; family Viperidae; genus Vipera; species Vipera ursinii. The sequence goes on along the minus strand of NC_139516.1, from coordinate 105,782,210 downwards.
GGCACCCTGAGGAGGCCCTCTCTGTGTGAGCGCACTGGGCGATGGGAAGTCGTTCCCGGCAGCAGACGGTCCTGCAAATATCCCGGGCCTAGGCCATGTAGGGCTTTAAAGGTAAGTACCAGCACCTTAAATCTCACCCGGAATACAACCGGTAACCAATGCAGCTCATGCAGGAGGGGTGTATTATGGCAGTATCGGGATGCTCCCATCACTACCCGCACGGCCGCATTCTGCACCAGCTGGAGCCTCCGGGTGGTCTTCAAGGGCAGCCCCATGTAGAGAGCATTGCAGTAATCTATACGGGAGGTAATGAGTGCGTGGGTGACTGTACGTAGGACATTTCGGTCCAGATAGGGGCGCAACTGGCACACCAGGTGAACCTGGGCAAATGCCCCCCTGGCCACGACTCCAATATGATCTTCAAAACTGAGTCGTGAGTCCAGGAGGACGCCTAAATTGCATGCCCTATCAACGGGAGGTAACACCTCTCCTCCCATAACCAAAGTTGGAACTTCTTGGACAAGTCGAGATGCCGGTACGTAAAGCCACTCAGTCTTGGCTGCGTTGAACTGGAGCCTGTTCTTCCCCATCCAAATCCGTACCGTTTCCAGACAACGGGACATCACATCGAGGGCATCGCTGGGTTGGTTCAGGGTGGAGATGAAAAACTGGGTATCATCAGCATATTGATGATACCTCACCCCGAAACCACAGATGATCTCACCCAGTGGCTTCATATAGATGTTGAACAGGAGGGGCAAGAGTACCGACCCCTGAGGCACCCCACAACTAAGGGGCCTAGGGGTTGACCTCTGCCCTCCTGCGAACACCGTCTACGAACGGCCCAAGAGGTAGGAGAACCACCGTTAAACGGTGCCTCCCACTCCCAACCCCTCAAGACATTGCAGCAAGATACCATGGTCAATGGTATCAAAAGCCGCTGAGAGGTCTAATAGGACCAGGACAGAGGAATAACCCGTCTCGAGCCCACCAGAGATCATCCGCCAGCGCAACCAATGCCGTCTCCGTACTGTACCCGGGCCTGAAACCCGATTGTTATGGATCCAGATACTCAGTTTCCTCCAGGACCAAAGGCAGCTGCCATGCCACCACCCTCTCAACAACCTTCGCAAGGAAGCGAAGGTTGGAGACAGGACAAAAGTTATTTAAAATAGCTGGATCCAAGGCAGGTTTCTTGAGGAGGGGCCTTACCACCACCTCTTTTTTTTATAAACAACAGACAGAATTTGACCAGATACTATTAAAAACAGATGAAAAGTTGATTAAGAAGCTCTATAAATATCTGTTAAGTTTAAAGATGGAGGAAGAACAAGTAAAAGAAACAATGATAATATGAGCAAAGAATTTTGGATATAATATAGAGTTAGAAAACTGGCAAAAGTTTGGGAAAGAAATGCTAAATTAATGAAAGCAGTACCATATAAAGAAAACTTGTATAAAATGTTTTGCAAATGGCATATGACACCAGTGAGATTAGCAAAAATGTTTAAAAATACTTCAAACAAGTGTTGGAAATGCAAACAAAGACCAAGTAGTTATTATTATATCTGGTGGATGTGCCCTAAAGCAAAAAGCTTTTGGTTAAAAATACAGTTATAGTTGGAAAAAATGACTAAAAAACAAATAGACTTTAAGCCACAATTATTTTTGTTAGGAATAATAGGTGCAAAATATGAGAAAGATTGTATATATTTAATTCTACACATACTAACTACAGCAAGAATTGTATTTGTCCAACATTGGAAAAATGAAAATTTACCAACTGAAGAAGAATTAATTAAGAAAATTTTAGAATGTGCAGAAATGGATAGATTGACTTTAAAAATAAAAGAGAAAGAAGACTCAGTGTCAGGTCAGGACCCACCTCAATCCACATCTTAGGAAATAAGAACTCTTGGATGCAAGTTTAGTCCAAAAGGAAAATGTTTACTAGGATGGAATCGATTGTGGCAATACAAGACGGAATCTAACAAAGTTACATTTCAATCCTATATAAAGCATTCCCATTTCAGCCCCTCCCCTCATCCATTTGGTCAGGCTCTCATCATTTGCTTCGGTGTCAGGCCCTTCCATGGGAAAGGGAACTCTCCTTGGTTTTATGGTTATTGCTTTCCTTTTCAGTTGTAAATGAAGATGCAAACCAGATCTGTCTATCCCCCTCCCTCCCCCAGTTCAAATGTTCCCTGTTGTTTGAAGATCGCCTTAAGTCTATCCTCTCCCCCCCCCTTGGGGAGATGGCAGAATCCCCAGAATAAGCACATTGTTCTACCTATATATTTATGAAATGTGATATAAATGGATTCTGACATTCGGCTCTCCTTTCAGAAAAAAGATGAGTCCATCTGTGGGAAAAGAAAACATATAAATGTTAGCCTGGTTTGTTCGGATATTCTGTATGAAACCTCTTAAGCAACTTAGGTGCTTTAACATAGAGTTTGTTAACCCACTCATTTTCTGAGGAGGGGAGGTGTTTCCATGCCACTAAATATTGTATCGTTCCATGGTGTTTTCTGGAATCTAAGATTTCTTTCACTTCAAAATGTTGTTCTCCTTCCACCATGATGGGGGGTGGTGGTGGTGGGATTTTTGCTCGTAGTGGTGATTGTTGTTCTCTCTTTAATAGACTGCAGTGGAAGGTTGTGTGTATTCGTCTAAGATTTTTGGGTAGTTCTAATTCAACTGTTACTGGGTTTATGATTCTTTTAATTGGAAAGGGTCCAATATATTTTGGTCCTAGTTTTTTACAGGGTTGGAGTGATTTCAGGTATTTTGTGGATAAATATACCATCTCTCCTACCCTAAATGGTGTGGGATCGGTTATTTTTTTGTCTGCCTGTGTCTTGTATGCTTTTCTGGCATCTTCCAATGCTTTCCTAACGATTGGCCATGTATTTTGTAATTGAGCAATCCATTCCTTCAGATCAGGGATAACCGGTTCTTTTGGGGTTAGTTCTGGTATTGGGTTGAAACTCTGGCCTGTAGCTACTTGAAAAGGAGTGTAACCTGTGCTTGAGTGGACTGAATTATTATATGCTACTTCTGCGAAAGGCAGTAGGTCCGTCCAGTCGGACTGCTGAAAATTAATAAAGCATCTCAGATATTGTTCAAGTATATTATTAAGTCTTTCAGAAGCTCCGTCTGTCTGAGGATGGTGACTAGATGACAGTCCTTGGGTGGTTCCTAAGAGGGATAAAAATTCTTTCCAAAATGCCGACGTAAATTGCACCCCTCTGTCAGATATGATGCGTTGTGGTACCCCGTGCAATCTGTAAATATGCTGTACAAAAAGTTTTGCTAATGCTTTTGCGGTCGGGATTTTTTGGCAAGGTATGAAATGTACTTGCTTAGAGAACAGATCTGTGACAGTCCAGACTACGGTGTTTCCATTACTTTCTGGCAGTTCTACGATAAAATCCATGGCTATTTCTTTCCATGGGTCTGAGGGGTTTGCCACCGGTTGTAACAGACCTGGTGGTTTCCCTTGCAGTCTTTTGGCCATCGCGCAAATTTCACAGCTACCCACATAGCTTTCTATGTCCTTTTTCATAGATGGCCACCAAAATTGCCTTTATTTAAGTGTAAGGTTTTTACAAAGCCAAAGTGTCCTGCTGATTTTGTATCATGGCACAGTTGCATGAAATTGATTCTCTGTGTGGCAGGTATATATAGCTTCTCCCCCACCCATGGCAGTCCATCTTTAATTGTGCACACATGTTTATTTTTCTGGAACCATTCATCACTTTCCAAAGATTTCCTGAATTCTATTCCAGTTTGGCTATCTACCTTCGACTTCATTTTTTCTTGTGCCCTGGTGGTGACTGGTGCTGCCAGTTGTTGTTCCGGTACAAGTAGTTTAAAGTCAGTAACTCTTGTGCTGTTATATTGGGGCATGCGGGATAATGCATCTGCCAGGAAGTTCTTTCCCCCCGGTAAGTGTTTGAGAGTGAAATTGAATCGGTGAAAATGTTGGGACCAGCGGGCTTGCTTAGGAGTGAGCTTCCTGGGCGTTTTTAGTGCTTCCAAATTCTTGTGGTCTGTCCAGACCTGGAAAGGTATTTTATTTCCTTCTAAAAATTGGCGCTATGTTAGTAATGCCCACCTCAACGAGAATGCCTCTTTTTCCCATATTGGCCTGCGTTGTTCTGTTTCTGTGAGTTTTCTGGATGTGTATGTGCATGGATGCAATGTCCCCCCATCATTTTCTTGTAATAGTATGGCTCCTACCGCTACATCACTCGCATCTGCCTGTATTACAAAAGGTTTGTCGGGATCTGGGTGTTTTAGGACAGGTTCAGCAGAAAAAAGTCTCTTTAGCCTCTCAAATGCTGCTTGACATTCCATTGACCATTTTAGAGGCTGGCTGGGTTTCACGGGTGACCCCCCCCTTCGTTTTCAACAAATTTGTGAGGGGCATGGCTATTTGGCCAAATGTGGGGATGAATTGGTGGTAGAAATTTGCAAACCCCAGGAAAATTTGCAATTGCTTCCGTGTGCGGGGGGGGGGTGCCCACTGTAGTATTGCCCTGACCTTCTCAGGGTCCATTTTGATGCCCTCTGGAGATATGCGATATCCCAGGTAGTCGATTTTTTCCTGATGGAATTCACACTTCGATAATTTAGCATATAAATGGGCAGCTCGCAACTTCTTCAGGACTGCTCTGACTAGTTTGATATGTTCCTCTTTGGTTTCTGTGAAGATAAGGATGTCATCGAGGTAAACCAGGACCCCCTTATATAGGTGCTCTCTCAGCACATCATTAATTAATTGTATAAAGACTGCGGGGGCCCCTTGCAGTCCGAATGGCAATACTTTGAATTGATAGCACCCCATTGGGCAGTTGAATGCAGTCTTCCATTCGTCTCCTTCCTTAATCCTCATACGGTAGTATGCTTCCCTCAGGTCTAGTTTGGTAAAAATCTTTCCTTTCGATAGGTGGGGTAGCATATCCTTCATTAGGGGAAGGGGGTACAGATTACATTCACTAATTGTGTTCAAATTTCTATAATCCACACACAAGCGGAAAGAACCATCCTTCTTCTCCCTGAACAGAACCAGGGCAGCCACTTTGGGTTTGGCAGGCTCAATAAATAAATAAATAAATTGTATTTTTCCTTCCCTTCCCTTTCTCTGTGCTGATATCAGCACTGCAATTTAAACCGCTGTGAGTCTGAGCAGTTTTTACAGGCTTCAGCTGAAGCCTCAAGATATTTTTAGCTTCTAGGCAAGCCACACGTGTAGCGGTTGCCATTTTGGGTGCCGCTTTTGTTGTTCCCGGGGGGGATCATCCCTTCCAGTGAGGGCAATTTAGCCACAAAATAGACTTAATTTGGCACATTCAGCTAGCAGTCTTCTTGCCCCAGCCATTGAATCCACTGCCACAATCGTTTAATTGTGTCTAGCGTCGGAGCAGGAGGTCGTTTTACTGGTGGCTGCCATTTTGAAAACAGCATGATCAATCTCATTTTCTTCAAGTGTGCTTATTCAATTTCAGGCTCCTTGGCAGCTCTTATTATAATCAGTAACAGCAACAACAGCCTCCAGCCTCACAGCGATTACAGAGGTTTTCAGTTGCTCCAGGCATTTCCAAAGGCTTCAGGGCATGGCTGGGTGCCTGCCTTAACTGCCACCATTTTCTTCGCAGTTTTTTACTGCTTCTAGTGTGCTGGCTACACTATTAACTTGGTTTTGCCGCCACCAACAGGATTTGAAGTTGCTGGCCGTACCATTAAGTTGGTCTTGCCGCCACCAACAGGATCATACGTGTGCTGGCCATACCATTAAGTTGGTCTTGCCGCCACCAACAGGATCATACGTGTGCTGGTCATTCCATTAAGTTGGTCTTGCCGCCACCAACAGGATCATTCGTGTGCTGGCCGTACCATTAAGTTGGTCTTACCACCACTACCAGGATTGTGAGTGTCCTGGCTATCCCATTTAGTTGGTTGTGCTGCCACCACTTCTAGCCACAACTTGGCTCTTTGCTACTGGGATCTCTCTCTGTTGCAAACACATTGAGATTGCCATTGCTGTGATATCTCTGATTTTGCAATGGAAGATAAATCCACTTTCTAAGTTTTTCTTTATGAATCTTTCCATTTCTGCCATTTCCCTTGGGCTCATGGCATACATCCTGGGTTTTGGGAGTTTTGCCCCAGGTTTGAATTCTATGGTGCAGTCTGTGGGGCGGTGGGGGGGAAGCTCATCTGCTCTTTCCTCACTGAAAACAGCCAGGTCCCTGTATTCCTCCGGTATCTCTGGTAACCCCTTCTCTTTCCCCACTGCTGCTGTCTCCTCCCTCTGGGCACATTGTTCTAACTATATATTTATGAAATGTGATATAAATGGATTCTGACAGTGCATTTTAGAACATGGGATAATTTTTATCAATGGCTAGAAAAACGAGTTAGAGAGAAAGTAATGTGATATGTAACTTTGAATATATATTAGCAAGAAGAAGACCATTGAGCGATTAATTAACTTATTGTTTATGATAATTAAGTACCGTATTTTCCGGCGTATAAGACGACTGGGCTTATAAGACGACCCCCTACATTTCCTGTTAAATTATAGGGTTTGGGCTATACTCGCCGTATAAGACTACCCCTCTTCCAACGCACACTAAATAAAAATTAAAAAACATCAGATTTGATTTTAATATGGTAATTTTAATTCAAATGCTTATGACATGCAGGTGCTTAGTAGGAAAACTGTCACTTATAAACATAAGGCTGTTTGTCATCAAACATGTAAACATAAAACAGTGCAAGTGGATTAAATAATAATAATAAGAATAAGAATAAGAAGAATAAGAAGAAGAAGAAGAAGAAGAAGAAGAAGAAGAAGAAGAAGAAGAAGAAGAAGAAGAAGAAGAAGTTGGAGGGGACCTTGGAGGTCATCTAGTCCAACCCCCTTCTAAGGCAGGAAACCCTATAAACCCTGTAAAAAATCACAGACTGCAGCTTCTTCTCCAATTGGTCCCGCTTTCCCTGCGCAGACTAAATGGGAGATCCGCTCCAGGTTTTCCAGCCAGCCCTGTCCCTAAATTTTCAGCACCCGGCGTATAAGATGACCCCTGACTTTTGAGAAGATTTTCATGGGTTAAAAAGTAGTCTTATACGCCAGAAAATACAGTACTACTCATTGTTTTTTAAAATACATGAACCCAGACATTATGCTGTTTGCTAAATATTGAGAATGTTATTTTTTTTTAAAAAAAAACCTAACCCCAATACTAACCCTAACCCAAATCCCAATCCTGACCCACCTTATTCCTAGTCCTATAAAAACTAATTATATATATATATATGTAAAAAATAACTTAGATCACTGAAGATTAAAAAGAGAAGTATTATATCAGTATTAACTATGATTTAAAATGTCAGTGTGCATAAGATTAGCTTTTTTTATTCAAAATTGAATACATCATTAAAAAACTGCTCCACATTACATCAAAATATTTGTTGTACAGTAAGGGTCTCTATCTTAAGCTCATTATTTAAATAATATATTCTCTGCTGTATTGTTATTTATTATTTGTGCATATTGAAAAAACATAAGAAAATTTGGTTATTTTAGTGCAGAAGACACTAATGATTTCAGTGTTTCTGGAAGCCATGGATCGTATTTTCAATTTAAGTAAGATAAATGGGAAGGAAGGGAGACACAATCTCTGTTATTTTGCAATTATGCTTTGCAAATATAGGCAAGACAGATACAAGACAGATATCTAGAGTTCCTCTTGAAAAGTAACAGCGAAAACAATTCTGAACTCAAGAAGTTTGAAAACCCCATTATAAAATATACTACCTACATCCTCTCATAGGTTGTTGGAATGAGTATTATTGTCATCCTTAATTTAATTCTTGTATGAGAATTTAAAATAAAAATGTGAATGTTTATGCATACACCAACACAATTTATAATTGTGTATGTAGTTTTGAGCCATCTTTGGTATTTGTTGGTGTGATTACTCTTTATTCGGAGCACCAGAAACACCTCCTGTTAAGGTAAAGCTATTTAAATAGGGCAACCCTCCTCCCCCAAATAATCACATTAAGTGACTATGCATCAGCAAGATAGGATAACCTGGAGGCATATAGGTTTTAATCAGCATTTCTTTTACTTTTTTCCCTATTGAGAATTCAATGGGGCACATTGAATGGGAGAAAGTTAGAACTAGGCACTGAGTAAAAATGGAGCAAAGGTAGCACAGCATTGGCTGCCTGATCACAGGTGCTGTTCATTGACATTTTAATTCAGAATAAGACGAATAATGTTGACTTACTCATAGAATTCACAGCCAGATAGCAGCACCCACCCAGCTTAGTGGTAGCATTTTGCTGATTTTGACTGATCTCATCAAGTTAATCAGGATCAGTCTAATTAGGAATTGGAAGGATTGGTTGTTTTAAATCAAGTCAGTCATTTTAATAATGGACATTTATGTCTGTAAATTTATACCTGTTGGTTTAAATCAAGGGTGTCAAACTCACAATGTCACATGATGTGTTACGATGTATCGTGACTTTTTTCTATTGCCGGCAATGGAGTGGGTGTGATTTCAGCATGACGCATCCGGTCCGCGGGCTGGCTGTTTGACACCCCTGGATTAAGTAGACATTTTGAAATTAAACTACTTTGGAGATATTTGAGTATGAAATAGTGTGTCAATATCCATGTATTTTATATGAAGTGTAAAAACTACAAATAGTCCTGAGAAGGTGTGCTGTGCAAATTATAGATTGCGGCCTTCTTAAAGTTCCATTGGATTATCTATATTTGATATAGTAAATTAACTTCACAATCTCTTCTAGAGTTCCCATTTTACTGCTAGTTTGGATATATGGTGATAGTCCCTGCTCTCTGCTACCTTTACTGTAGGTGTTTCACCATTGGTTTTCTACAGGTTTTCTACTTGTTTTTTTACAGGTAGTCCTCATTTAGCAACTGCCTTGTACAACAACTGTTCATAGTTATGATGGCGATGAAAAAGTAACTTTATGAACAAGTCTGAAAAACAAGAAAATCTGAAGGAAGATAATAAGCACAATTGTGGTTTTACATTAGCAACTGTTTAATATCAAGTTGCCCTTTGCAGTTGTTGCTAAATGAGGACTACCTCTACATGGATTAAAGCAGATTTTTTACAAAGATAAACAGTAAATCAAAATACATAATGTCAGGACCTACTTCACCCACATCTTAAGAAAGCAGAACTCTTGGAGACAGTTTTTTCCAAGCAGGAACTTTTACTAAGAAATAGAGGATCTGAGGAATCCCCTCACAGAGAGATATTTTTAAAATGCCCCCAAGAAAACCCCACCCCACAGTTCATTCGGCCAGTTCCAGATCAGCCAATCTCCAGGTGGCAAGTCCATTGTGGGAAAAGAAAGATAACATCACTCCGGATCTGTTAGCAGCTTTATCATTTCCACCAGTCTTCACACCTCTTCCGAGAAACAAACCAGATCCCGGAGGGCTGCACTTCTTCCCCTCAACCCCTTTTCTAGTTGCCCCATACGTTCAAGAGAGAATGCCTAGTATAGAAAGCAGTTGATTACATTGTAATGGAAAGCAGACAGGCGAATGAACAAAAGGTTACATTTAATGGAGGAACTGAAAGCAATAAAGCCCCATGCCTGTTCCCTCTCCCCCTTGGTAATATGGTAGAATCCAGGGGAAGGTGAGATTTGGTTTTAGCTCAGAGGAGATAGGAGATAGTATTTGGTTTTAGCTCAGAGGAAATGAAATAGAATGGATTCTGACATCCTGCCCCCCCTTAAAAATAGGAGAGATCCACCTGTAGGGGAAACAAAAATATAGATGTTAGCTTGGTTTGTTGGGATATTCTGTATGAAACCTCTTTAGCAGTTTCAGTGCTCTGACATGACATTTATGGACCCACTCATTTTCTGAGGAGGGAAGGTGTTTCCATACTACTAGGTATTGTGTTGCTCCGTGATAATTTCTAGAATCTAGGATTTCTTTTACCTTGAAATGTTGTTCTCCTTCAACCATGATTGCAGGTGGTGGTGCCCTGTCTCACCGTTTTGATTCTCTCATGGGCCTTGCGATCAGCCAGGGGGTCCTTGAATCACCATCTCAAAGAGGACATGAAATGGTTGAAGTCGTTGAGCTCTGGGGCGTTGGAGTCATGCAGGTTCACCACCCAGTCTATAGCCGGTCCGTCCAGGGTGGATTGCACAATATGGATGCAGGCTTTATCACTTGGGATGTCCCATCCATATTTTTTCATGTAACTGAGGACTTGAGTTAGGAAAAACCCCAAGCGTGGAGGCTCCCCCCTGAATTTTGCTTCCAGCGGCATTAGTCTTTGAATGGATCGGTGCCTTCACCACTGGCGGTATTGCCCCCCATCCTGATCCCCATCTGCAGGTTGGCGGGGAGTGGGAGCTGCTGAGGTGGTAGCTATGGGTTCAGCAGACGTCCCTGGGACTATAGGTTCTGGATCCCCCCCCCATGTCTCTCCAGCTGCAGCTCCAGGCGCCGTGCAGTTGCAGGGCTCAGGTTTTTCCTCCCTTAGCGAGCCGAGGTTTTTTTTCATCAGGTCAATAGCTTTCTCTAGGATCCAGTCTGAGTGTGGTGCATAACTCCCATCCTCTTTGGTAACGTGCAGGGATTTCTCCATCTCTTGCTTCCATTCGGGTTGGTGGCTGCCCCGTCTCAGGGTCACTTTTCTTAATACCTTTTCCCACTCGCTTTTCCTTCCAACACCCATCAACCACCGAGGTTTGTGGTCACACGCCTCCACCACCTCTTCCCTGATAGCTGGTGGGATCTTGGTCGGGGGGAAGGTTCCCTTTCCATAGGGCTTTCTTCCTTCCCTGCCTTGTCGTTTGACATTGTATTTTTTGCAAAATCCCCTGGTAAAGTTCTTCCTTCCAGGTTGACTCTTAATGCAGATCCTGTCTAATGTCAGAACCCACTTCAGCCCACATCTTAAGAAAGAAGGATTCTTGGAGACAAGATTTTCCAATCAGGAACTTTTACTAAAAAATAGGAGATAGCAGGCATACTAGACAGGATCTGAGGAATCCCCTCACAGATAGATATTTTTAAAATGCCCCCAAGCAAATCCCACCCCACAGTTCATTCGGCCAGTTCCAGATCAGCCAATCTCCAGGTGGCAAATCCATCATGGGAAAAGAAAGATAACATCAGTCCGGTTCCATTTGCAGCATTATCATTTCTACCACTCTTCACACCTCTTTGGAGAAACAAACCAGATCCTGGAGGGCTGCACTTCTTCCCCTCACCCCCTTTTCTAGTTGCCCCGCAAGTTCAGAGAGAATGCCTAGTATAGAAAGCAGTTGGTTACATTGTAATGGAAAGCAGACAGGCGAATGAACAAAAGGTTACATTTACTGGAAGAAGTAAAAGCAATAAAGCCCCATGCCTGTTCCCTCTCCCCTTTGGGAATATGGCAGAATCCAGGGGAAGGTGAGATTTGGTTTTAGCTCAGAGGAGATTGTTAGAAATTAAATATAAAGGGATTTTGACACATAAGGAAAGATCATACCATAGGTCTCCTGAGATCCTTCTTTTCAATTGTGACATCAACATATGCATCCATTAGCACCTGATCATCCTACAATTTAAAAAATGTTGTTTCGTTTTATTTCTTTAATTCCTAATTCTTCTCTTTTTCACCCTTTAAACGAATAAATGGTATTTAGGACTGTTTGTAATCATTGCTAGCTAAATGTCCTAGGATTGTCGAGCATCTGTGGCAAAATGCCATCATTTTTTTGAGAGAATATGACCCCAATTTTATCTAATTTACTCGACGATACAGGCAGGTAATCATGTCTTTCAGGCAGGAGCAGCACTATTCACTAAGCATGATTTATACATAGCTTCTCACAGAGACTCCTCAGATTCCTCATACCTACTCAAGTGTGGTGTCCTGTATCACCCTTCATTGCCTCTCTTGACTCTGCTTTCCTAGACTGACATTGGAGGCCACAGCTGAAATACAAGTATCAGTGACACCCTGGATAAGGATCAAAAGTTGTGCACAACAGTGTGCAGAAGGGGAACTACAGGAACTTACTTTTTTCTCTACAGCAACCAGTTGCCCCTTTCTACCTCCATTTCCAACCTCTACTTCTGAGAACTTTTAAAGTGCATGAACTTCATCCTGTACCCAAAGGCTCCCACTGTTGCTGACACTGCTTCCTTAAAATATTTTCTTTTCTGCCAGTTTCTAGAGTTCTTTTGCAGATTAGTAGGAATTGTCTCAATTACATCATCATTACACAATTGGAGTCTTAGCTTTGAATTATTCCTCTAATACGTCTTCCTCTCAGAGAATATCTTCCAAACACTCCAGACTTGCCTTTCATTGGTCATGGAGAGGTGGTTCCTCTCAGACCTAGATTCCTGTATTGCCTGAAAGTTTCGGTGCTGCTGCCTCTAAGCAGAGACAGTTGAATTAGCTTCCCAGAAACCATCCACTAGGGCAGGGCTTTTCAACTGGTGGTATGCATACCAACTGTGGTACTTTGCCACGTGGCAGGTGGTATGCGACTGCTAACCAAGTGTAGCAGGGGAGGGGAATGATTCGAAGTAAGCCAAGTTTGGGGGAGAGGAGCTGCAGCTGCAGGACAGTTTGGGCTCGGCAGAAGCCCCAGGAGCTGGCAGGGCTCCAGCTGATTGGTGCTTCTGGAAGCTACACAGAGCTGGAGGTGAACTGAAGAAAAAAGTGGGGGGAGCAGAGGAGAGGCTATAAAAGGAGGTAGTTTGGGCAGGAAAGGGGAAAAGAAAGACAACAGGGAAAGAGAAGGAGAGGTCAGTCAGCCGGGAGGAAACAAGAACAGAGAAGCAACGTCTGTTGCTGGAAGAAAAGGTCCCCTGGTTCATTTTCTCCAGCCAGGAGAATACAAACAGCGCCGATGAAATGAAAAGCCAACATGTGGGAAAGGAGGTGGGTTTGTTTAGTTCTGGATCAGCTGGCAGCTTGATTGGGTTACCATAAGGATTTTTGTACAGTTTTTACATCATTTTGTAATTCAGAGGCTCCTTTGTGTGATTTAGTTATTGGAATATTTTAGTCTGTATTTTAGGCTAGCAATGAGTCCAAAGTGTTGACTTCGGTAGGTTTAATCTCTCTAAACAAATGTAATTAGTTTTACCCCCTTATCTTGAGTCTATCTATGGCTTTTAGAAAGTTTTCTTTGAAGGTAAACAGGTTTAATTTTAAAGCTAAAGCTTTTTGCAATTGCCGAAGCCTTTCAGTCATGTATTGCAACATTGTGACATGTGACACGCCTGAGGCAATTTAAAGAAAAAAACGCCCAGAATTTATGTGTTTGTTTTGTGAGCCTTTGTTGCTCTGCACTTGATTCCTGTGTCTTTAAAGGTACAGGGAAGGGATTGTGGGGGTGCATTCTTATTACACTGTGGAAGGAGAGCTAAGAAGGGCCAACCAGCTAGCTCAGGGGTCTACAAACTTAACAACTTTAAGACCTGTGGACTTCAACTCCCAGAATTCCTCATCCAGCCATGATGGCTGAGGAATTCTGGGAGTTGAAGTCCACAAGTCTTAAAAGTGCCAAGTTTGAGGACCCCTGAGCTAGCTGGTAGTGGTGCATATTAATAAACGTGGATAAATTCATGATAGAATTGTCAGTGCAAAGGGAAAGTGATTCAGCAAAGGAACAGCCACCAAAGAAATTAAAACTGGTACTTTTTTCCTTTTGTCCTACAGTTTGTAATATTTTATTATAGAATAAAATACAAAAGCAAATAGTAGGACACAGTGGGGAGGAAAAAGGGGGAAAAGTGAGGGGGAGAAAGGAAAAAGAACAGAGTTCCTCTTTTGCAGTAGAAGGAAGCATTAACATTGAACCTCAACTTTTTACTTTTTCATAATATTATAAACTAGCCATTTCTATAACAACAAATGAATTTAATCAGTAAAACCCAAAATCCCCCACCCTTTCTTTTGGTCATCAAGTTTTTGATACCTTGCTAAGCATTGTTATGTTGTTAGCTGCGAAGTCATGTCCAACCCATTGCGACCCTATGGACAACGTTCCCCCAGGCCTTCCTGTCCTCTACCTTGCTATGCATTGGTGGTACTCAAATACTGTCATGTCCTAAAAGTGGTACAATATGTGATAAGGTTGAAAAGCCCTACACTAGGGTGTCTTACACCATGGCTTTTCAACCAGTGGTATGTGTACCACTTGTGGTATGCGAGCACCTGACTGGTGGTACGTGGCATCACCTTCCTTCCCCCGCGCCTCCCCCGCCTCCTCCCCACCCCCACCCCACGCTCCGCTCCTTCCCAGCTCAGTTGCTGCTGCTTGCAAAAAGTGGGGCGGGTCGGAGGCAGCTGCTCACGGCACCAGCCAAAAGCAAGCAAGGCAAGGCCGCTATCAAGCCCCGGGCACGACAATGAACTGGGTCTGGGGAGGGAATCCATGCAGGTTTAAAACTTCACTCTACTTTCTATGTGTGACTGTTTTTATTTGACAATGCATGCATTTTTATCCTTGTGTTTTTTCATTTCTCTGTCATTATTTTAAAAGCAATAAAAATTAATTTAAAAAGACTTCACTCTATTTATATGCTAAATTGGTAAATTGGGTATCAGATGACACATCAGCTGAGAAATAAGCAGTGATTTGGAAAGGAGAGTTGATTATTGCAACAATGACCTAGTTAGCAAATACGTTGCTTCTGTTTCTGCACTGTTAAAAAAAATGTGCCACTACTCTCCAGAATGCCTGCCTTGCATAGTGTGTTTCTGCTACTACACAACAGCCACCATCAAGGCTTTCTTTCTTCCAGGTCTTCTAAGCACTATTGTGCTTCCCCTGCCACCAGATGTTCTGCAGTACTTATTAATTAGAGGACGTAATTTCCATATGCATGTTTTCCAGAGAAATCTTGCACACATGCCATAGAGACCTTGCAGTAGATTTGATAATGGCCTGTTGTATATACACTGAGTACCAGCATCAAGTCACACATTATATTAATTGTGTAATTATGAGTTAATTCAGTCTTTTTTTTCTTGGGCACTTGGTTTTGAATGGATACAACCAAAATATTTTTTTAACTCTCTCCTAACTGACTTGAAGCAGCTTGAAGAGATGATGGATTAAACCACTCAACACAATATATGGTGTTTCTGATCTGAATATGGGACTCTCCACATTGAAATCCTGCAGACTGAAGAATTTTGTGGCACATCACTAGATGAGACATCAGAGAAAGATCTAGTGCTCTTAAGGAGTGACTGGAATGCAAAAATTGTAGATCTGGAGGCACAGTTTATAGAATCAGAAAGATTCAGATTGGGTAAATGTAATAATGTGACAGATAGGCTAATAGACTTTTGCAGAGAGATTTCTTGTATACTGCCAGCATTTGTTCAAGCAATATAAACAGACTCTAGATATAGACATCACCATATGGACAATATTGTAATTAAATAGACTAAATAATGAGAAACAGAAGCTAGTGAAATCTAATCTAGTCAGACAGGACAGGCTAGGTGCAGATTGTGGAACAAACCATAAATTATTGGTGTCAGATATACAGATTAAATTTAGAACATTAAGTGACTACGTGTGCCAGCAAGATTTCACTTGAAGGTCAGTCAGAATATAAAATCAGTGTAAGGAACAGATTCAGTATAATAACTCATGCAATAGCAAATTAGGAACTATAAGAAGAGATAAGAGAGATCATGACAGTTGAAGTGGAAAAAGTATTCTCGGAGTTTCAAACAAGAAATGATCCAAGTGTTCTCCAGCATGACGAGTGGAGAATCCACAGATGGGTTGATCTTGCCTTTCTGCCCTAGAGACTAAGTCAATCAACCTTTGCCATGCCTCTCCTCTGGCTAGGAATCCCTAGTCACGACTTAGTCTTAGCTCAAGAGAGACGTGGTGAAGATTGGCTCTAGCAGAAAGGCAACACTATTGGATATTTTTCCAGGTTGTATTTTTCCTTCCCTTCCCTTTCTCTGTGCTGATATCAGCACTGCAATTTAAACCGCTGTGAGTCTGAGCAGTTTTTACAGGCTTCAGCTGAAGCCTCAAGATATTTTTAGCTTCTAGGCAAGCCACACGTGTAGCGGTTGCCATTTTGGGTGCCGCTTTTGTTGTTCCCGGGGGGGATCATCCCTTCCAGTGAGGGCAATTTAGCCACAAAATAGACTTAATTTGGCACATTCAGCTAGCAGTCTTCTTGCCCCAGCCATTGAATCCACTGCCACAATCGTTTAATTGTGTCTAGCGTCGGAGCAGGAGGTCGTTTTACTGGTGGCTGCCATTTTGAAAACAGCATGATCAATCTCATTTTCTTCAAGTGTGCTTATTCAATTTCAGGCTCCTTGGCAGCTCTTATTATAATCAGTAACAGCAACAACAGCCTCCAGCCTCACAGCGATTACAGAGGTTTTCAGTTGCTCCAGGCATTTCCAAAGGCTTCAGGGCATGGCTGGGTGCCTGCCTTAACTGCCACCATTTTCTTCGCAGTTTTTTACTGCTTCTAGTGTGCTGGCTACACTATTAACTTGGTTTTGCCGCCACCAACAGGATTTGAAGTTGCTGGCCGTACCATTAAGTTGGTCTTGCCGCCACCAACAGGATCATACGTGTGCTGGCCATACCATTAAGTTGGTCTTGCCGCCACCAACAGGATCATACGTGTGCTGGTCATTCCATTAAGTTGGTCTTGCCGCCACCAACAGGATCATTCGTGTGCTGGCCGTACCATTAAGTTGGTCTTGCCACCACTACCAGGATTGTGAGTGTCCTGGCTATCCCATTTAGTTGGTTGTGCTGCCACCACTTCTAGCCACAACTTGGCTCTTTGCTACTGGGATCTCTCTCTGTTGCAAACACATTGAGATTGCCATTGCTGTGATATCTCTGATTTTGCAATGGAAGATAAAACTACAGAAGCTCAGATCTCTCAAGGTGCCTCCAGCAGTTCTTCCAGGCACATCAAATCCAAGTCAGCCAAGCAGCAGGCTGATGGGAAACTCAGATCCAAAGCTATCTCTGGCAAAAGGTCTTCTAAACCTGTTGAGAAAGAAGCAAGCAGGAGGCACCAGACATTGGAAAAACAATTCTCCAAAGCTGCAAAACAAAAGAAAGATGCAAAGGTTGGTCAGATTACTTCTGTTCCCATGGAGGCATCAGTTTTTGGCCCTCAACAAGCTCCTTCAACTTCTGCTGCTCCAAGTGCCTGGTCTCCAGAAGGAGAAACAGGTCACTTCATTTTTCCCATGGCAGAACAGGTGGAGGTGGTTCCCCTGTCCAGTGAAGGGCTTGGCCTTCAGATCCCTGCTCCTCCCAATACAGCTACACCCCTGGGCCAGAGGCCACATTCACTCCTACAGTGGCTTCGCCCTCCAGATGCTCAGGAGACAGAACTATCAGAATGAATGCAGTTTCTGATTTCTCAGGCTATTGCCCAAGGCGAAGCTTCTACCCTACACCAGAGAACTCGACCTGAGTCGATAGCATCAGAGATTCCATCTCACAGCAATGTATCATATCTCTCCCAGGCAGAAGCAGCCGCAAAGCAAGGGTCAGTTTTCCCCTTCCATTCCTCCGGGAGGAGAATGCATAGGGAACGAGGAGCAGAAAGAGCAGGGATGTCAGAAGATGAGGACTTATCTCCTGATCCCCCTCCTTTCGTAGGCCTGTTTAATCTGGCCCTCTTTAAATCCTTACTTTCTCAAGGCCAGTAGCACTATTCAACTTGGTCCTGAAAGTGTCCCTCAGGCTGAACCTTCCACCAGCCAGGGACCTACTAGTAAGGTCTTTTCAGAACCAATGTTTACCCAACAAGACATTCCCTGTCCGCCTCTTTTCCTCAAGGTAGTCCAAAGACAATGGGGAACACCAGGTACTTTTCCATCCCTGGGGGGGGGGGCTGATAAAAAAAGTTATTTGACATAGTAAATATGTATTAGCGCTTTTGAACGCAGACTGCACACTGGTTGAAAAACTAACATATCTATGTAAGGAAAAAAGAACTAATAAAAGCTTTTTTTAAAAAAAAGTTATTTGATATGGCTCCAGCACTGTCAGGGGTGCTAGCAGTCCCCACAGTAGATGAGCCCTTGGCACCATGGATTTCCTCTGTCACTGTGTCTGGAGCGGAGGTTCTGGAGTCAGAGGATAGGAAAAGAGAGCTTAATTTCCGCAGGACTCATCAAACCTCAGCATGGGTGGTAAAGGCAGGTACATCAACTTCCTTTTTCACCAGAATTTCACTCCTCGGGCTTCGCCAATTCCAGGCTAGGGTCCCACCAGAAGAGGTACGGAGGCACCAAGATTTAAGCAAAATTACTGGCTGCATCAGAATACATGGCTGACTCATCATTGCACGCAGCCAGATTTTCCTCCTGGGCATTAGCATCTAATGTTACCTCCCGCAGACTTCTGTGGCTCAGCAAGTGGCGGTGGGCCTCAGCCCCTTACAAGGGAGGCCAGTTATTGGGAGAGGCACTAAAGCCTTATCTGATTGAGAATAAGGATAAGCGTAAGGTCATGTCGCATTTTCTCAGGAGTGCAGACAGGGGAGCTACCCCTTATGCCCAGAAGCAGTCCTTTCGCTCAACTGACACAGGATCAGAATTCACTCATTACTCTGGTCCTTATCCTCCCAGACCAGAACGTCAGTTCAACAGATCTAGTAACAGGGACAGATTCAGGCAGCAATTTCAGGCCAAATGGCCCTTTTGAAGCGTGGGAGGCCATCCTTTCAGAAGGTCCAAAGTGACAGCAAAGGTGCCTCTCCCATAGGGGGCAGGTTGACTCGCTTTGCACACAAATGGAAGAACACCACTACAGATTTCTGGGTCCTCAACACCATCAGATTCAACCTGATTCTAGAGTTCAATCCACCACCACCACCACCACCCCAAGACATTTCGTCTCTTGCCCATCATCCAAAAATCTGGTCAAAAGAAGCCTCATGAAAGAGGCCATTCGACATCTGGAGATCCAGGTAATAGAACCGGTACCGGCAGGGCAGAAGGGATGGGGGTGCTCTACCATTTGGCCTGTCATCGGCCCCCAGAGCATTCACAAAGGTCCTGGCGGAACTGGCCGCACATCTGAGGACCATTCCGGTGCGTGTCCAGTGTTATCTGGACGACATCCTCATTCAATCCTCCTCAGTCCAATTGACTCAGTCAGAGCTGGAATTGCCCATCAAGACCCTCCAGGACCACAGGTTTTTAGTAAATTTTCAGAAAAGCCAGACAGTTCCCTCCATCTGCCTCCTTCACCTGGGCACGGCGATAGATACAAGGAAGTGCGAGGTTTACCTGTCTCAAGAACATTGGGACAGTATCTGATCCCTAGTCACCCAGATTCAAAGGGACGAGTAGTCACCCTAGCAATCCTTTCTCAACTGCTAGGAAAGATGGTTTCCTGCATAGCAGTTGTTCATTGGGCTCGACTCCATTCCAGGACCCTCCAATGATTCTTGCTCCCGTTCCAAAGACTAGGCATCAGTTCCTCCAACCACAGGGTAAGGGTCCTGTCACAGACCCTAAAATCCCTCCAGTGGTGGGTCTCCCCAGTGATGGCCAGGGGAACCTTATTCAAGGAGCCCAACCAACTCGTCCTAATATCGGATGCCAGTTTGTTCGGCTGGGGAGTGCACCTGCAATTCCAGATGACCCAGGGTCGGTAGTCCCAGTCAGATCTGAAGCACAACATAAACTGCTTGGAGCTCAGAGCTATACATCTGGCTCTATGCCACTTTCACCACACAGTGGCAAGGCAACACATTCTAGTCCTCACGGACAACGTCGTGGCAAAAGTCCATATCAACAGGCAAGGGGGTACCCACTCCAGGTCCCTCATGGCCGAGGCTCAATTATTAGGAACCTGGGCAGAGACCAACCTCTCGTCCCTCAAGGCGGAGCACATCTCAGGGGAGATGAACGGGCAAGCGAATTTCTTGAGTAGGGCAACAGTGGTCCACTACGAGTGGCGCCTGCACCTGGATCTCCTCAGGGAGATATCAGAGAGGTTCGGTCATCCAGAGCTGGACTTGTTCGCTACCCCTGCGAATTCCCAGCTCCTGGGATTCGTCTCCCGGTTCCTGTGTCCAGGGGTGGAAAGCATAGATGCCCTCCACAGCCCATGGCCCAGAGAGCTCCTGTATGCGTTCCCTCCTCTCCCTCTGATCCAGGCAGTTATCCAGGAGATACTGCAGGAACGGGCTGAGGTGATACTCATTGATCCCCACTGGCCAAGACGGCCATGGTATGGCGACCTTGTAGGTCTATCGATCTCTCCTCTTTGGAGGGTACCCCAAGATCGAATCTCCCTCAGCCAAGAGGTTCTACAACATCCAGAGCCTCAGTGGCTCCAGTTAACCACTGCCAGTTGAAAGGAGACTCCTAACAAAGGAGACCTAATCATCAGACCTGATTACCATGATTCAGGCTTTAAGACAGCCTGCAACTAATAGAATTTATGATTCCACATGGAAAAATTTCTGTAACTGGTGTGGGAGACAACAATTAGATCCAGCTACAATTCCTGTTCCAGTAATTTTGGATTATTTACTGTGCCCAACACAAGTCTCAGACAAGTTGCTGCCCTGTCCACGGTGCTCACATATGGCAACTCAGAACCCTTGGCTCAACACCCCATGGTACATTTCTTTATCAGGGGAGCAATCAACTGCAAACTGCCCATGGTTCACAGATATCCCTCTTGTAACCTGTCCAAGGTCTTACAGGCTTTCAGTTCACCTCCATTTGAGCCCATCAGAACCTCCACTCTACAGTTCTTGACACTCAAGGTCGCCTTCTTAGTAGCCGTCACATCGGCTAGGCACATCTCAGAATTGGCAGCACTCTCAATTAGAAATGACTTATGTATTTTTCATGGCAGGATGGTCTTACACTTTAGACCCCTCCTTCGTCCCCAGAATCAACTCATTGTTTCAACAGGGTGCAGGAGTTTGTGCTGCCGGATTTTTGTCCTGAGCAATCCCATGATTTGGAACGTAAATGGCACGCCTTGGCCATTCGTAGAGCCTTGCGTCGCTATATTAAGCGAACTGCCTCTTTTCGCAAACCTGAAACTCTATTTGTTTCATTCCAGCCCTCTTCAATGGGTCAGAAAGTGACTGCCTCTTCCATCGACAGATGGATTAGGGCTTGCATAGCAGGGGCAAAGCAGATGCACTCCTTGCCAGTCCTAAGGAGAATTACCGCACACTCCGCTCGCAGTGCTGCAACTTCAGCGGCGTGGGCGACACAGACATCAATAGAAGAGATATGCAAGGTGGTGACATGGTCGTCCTCTTCCCCATTTGTGAGGCATAAGTTACATAAGTTCGCCTCAACAGATGCTTCATTTGGCAGTGACAGATAGTGGGACACAGGCCCAGACTTCTTCCTGCCCATAGGAACAGTGGGGCTTTGGTATGTCCCATCTGTGGATTCTCCACTCGTCATGCTGGAGAAGGGCCGTTGTCATACCTGAACACCTTTTCTCAGCATGACAATAGAGAATCCACCCCCCCAGGGTCCATCTGGTCCTGTGTCTGGGGAAATTGAGCCACCACCTTGAATACTCATCAACTGCTGTGCCTTCGTCTTGACTGAGGATTCCTAGCCGGAGGAAGAGAGGCATGGCAAAGGTTGATTGACTTAGTCTCTAGGGCAGAAAGGCAAGATCAACCCATCTGTGGATTCTCCATCGTCATGCTGAGAAAAGGCGTTCAGGTAAGACAACACCCCTTTTCAGAAGAAGCTATCATCAGAGCCAGGAGAAGAGAGAATAAAAATCTATGGCAACAAAACCATACAATGACTGAACAGACTTTCAGTATGAAGTGTGAAAGAACAAGAAAAGATGTAGCAGTCAAAAATATCAAGAGATAAAGGAAATGAACAAGAAAATGAACATTACTAAAAATATGCATTCAAAAATCAAAAGAATTTGCAATAAAATTTAGGCCTAAGATGAATACCTAAAAATATTACGGAAGATATTTGATGTGGTTAAAGGAAGATTAAAAAATCATGCTGACAACTTATACAAATAGAATTATAAAGTGGAGCATTTGCAGAGCAAAAATGCATTTTAGAATTAGTTCTTGGGGAAAATGCGGAATAGAGGCAGTAGACCAGCAGTCAGATAGGACATTACCAGCCACAAATCTCCCTGAACTATGTATAACTTGGAATAGAAGAGGCAGTTAAAATACTAATAGTTTATTAGTGGGTGGGTGGGCTATTGTTTTTAATTTTTATTTTTGTTCTGTATTATGTTTTTATTGTCTGTAAGCCATCTAGAGATGATGCGAGTAGGCGGCTATATACATTTTCTAAATACATAAATAAACAGTAGCATGCCAACAAATATGGAATGAGGGATTGAGATAAATTGGTATATACAGTATATCTGTACTGAAGAAGAAGGAATCGAGAGAAGATATCAATTACACAATGTTTCTTCACATAAGCAGAATTTTGCTTAAGATCATGCTTGCAGAAACAAATCCTGCTATGAAAGAAGATTTTTGACAAGGCAGAAACACATGAGGTCAAATAACCAACAGAGGTTGAATATGAGGAAAGCAAAAACATTTAAATAGGTTGATCTTTTCTTCCTTGATTACAGCTAGACCTTTAACTTTGCTTGGGTCAGTACTCCAAGATTAATGGGATACATGATTATAGATCTGCAATATACTACAAATGACAATAAAAATGAATTTGCAGTGATTCAGTATGGAAAGTAAACTGAGACAAAGATGCATATTATCCCCATATCTCTTTTCCTTAGTGAATATATTATAAGAGTGGCAGTACTGGTGGCCTTACTTCGCTAAATGAAGGCAAAAAAGGATGCAAAAAACTCACTGAAATCACAATTAATAGCAACCAAAATGCCATGGGACTGGGATGTCTTGAGGACCATCTCTCCCCAGTTAAATCAGTCTGCTCTGCTCTGTTAGATCTGGTAGATAAGACATGCTGAAAGGTATCATCAACTAGGGACCTGCATCTGTTGAGTCCCAAGAGACATACCTTTGCTGCCGAAGTGCCTGCCTTATGGACTATTCTTCCCCCTGAAATTGTATTAGCTCCATCCAACTTTCGCTTCCACTGAATATAACAGGGAATTGTCTGCATAATTCTGTCCTTGGAGGTATAGATGCATCCTGGCATTTGAATATCTTTTCCAGGGTCTATCAGTTCCACCAAGTGCTAGTCGACAGCATGTTTTCTGATCCTAAATGGCAAAAGCTATCCACCACTTCGGTATTTTCATTGTCAGTTCTAAGGTTGGTTGCTGTGCCTGCTGTGATTAGTTTGGTCTTCTTTATATTTGATATTAGTCCCATTTTACTTACTGTATATAATAAGCCAATAAATACAATTAGTACACCATGATTTCATCTATGTGTTATACATTATAACTTAATGTAATATTTAGTCACAGCAAGCTATGGGATTGGTGTCACCCATCTCACCCAAGCATAACTGTAAGGAGATTAGAAACTATAATTTTTCATCAAATCCAGACACCTTGGTTAATTTTAAATGTTTCTATAATGAACCAGTGTCAGATCTTGCTTTATAAGGCTTCTTGTTTTTACAAGAGTACCATGTTTCAAGGATGTTTAAGTAAAAGTGAACACTTGAATTTTTTTGTGGCTGTTCTAGAGAAGGGAAGCTTGCTCTTTAATGATATATAACATTGTTTATTGTATTGCAACATAACCAATATTGATTATAATAGCAAACAATTTTATAGAAGTAAACCTAGCTTTTCCCTTCAGACTTTTATAGGCTCTATAAAAACAGATATAGGAAGAGCAGACCAAGTAAATACTGAAAAATTTATTATATAAGTGCAAGAATTACAAAAAGTAGGATTCGTTGAGTAGCTAAATCCCTCAAGTGTAAAATAGGAGACCTGAAAAATCTAGTTTATGGATTAATAATAGTACTCACAGGTCTGTGTGCTATTTTACATTATGCATACTGTAGGTATTTTCTAGAAGGAGCATATCTCACAAATTTGAATCTAAGGCAGGGGTGTCAAACTCAATTTCATTGAGGGCCACATCAGCATTGCGGTTGCCCTCAGGGGGCCAGGTGGGTGTGACCAGGATGGGCGTGGCCTACTGGGTGGGCGTGGCTGGAGTGCATGTGGCCTACTGGGTGGGCATGGCCAGCTCTACATCGTTCGCATCAAGGGTACCTATGGAGGCCTGGGCAGGAGTGGGACAGATCTGAGGGTCTCTGGCAGAAGGAGATGGGACCGGGGCAAGTGTCAAGGTATGGTCTACTGGAGGAGCCTCACTGTTCCTCTCAGGCCCCATGTTCCTCATGGGGGGGGTGGACAGTGGCGCAGAGGTCAAATGCCCAGCCCAGCCCTCAAGCACCCAAGGCACTAAGCCCAGCCCCACTTCCCCAAGGGGGCGCCCAGCTGCACTTACCTCCTCAAGGCTGCTGCTGCTGCTGTGCTTGCTCTCCTTCGCTAGGTTGCTCATGATGGGTATGAGGGCAAAGTCAAGAGGGAGGCCCACTCCCTCTCCATGTGAGGAGACCTGGCTTTGTATCCAAAGCTTCCTTAGCCATAGGATGGGAGACAACCCCCCCCAGGATAGGCCAGGAGGAGGGGGCAAGGGGATGGTGAAAGGGCAGCAGGGAAGGACTAAGGCAGGACTTCCCTCAGACCCTCCCTCTCCTTCCTTCCTTCCTTCCTTCCTTCCTTCCTTCCTTCCTTCCTTCCTTCCTTCCTTCCTTCCTTCAAGTGGTGGGAAAATATTTGAGGTGAGGGAGGGAGAAAAACAGGCAAGAAATGCAGCTGGGGAAGTGTCATCCTTTGTGTGGAATGAAGAAATGCACCATTGCCTGGAAGTGGCCAGCACGTGGCCCTCGCCTACTTCACATATCTGGCTTGGTGGGCTCTGGGGGAGGGGGATGCCATGGAGCAGTATGAGAGTCGATGTTACCCACGCAATGCTGTCCACCCTGGAGCCTGCCCAGTTTTGGCAGGCAGCGGGGTGCTCTCCTCACAGTGCTAAGAGGCTGAGCCAGGTGGCATGAATCTGAAGAGAAGCACAATGCTGCCCAGCCCCTAGCCTGCCCAAAGTAGGCAGGGCCATGTGCTGGCCACTTCCAGGCAATGGTGCATTTCTTCATTCGTCACAAAGGGTGATGCCTGCCCAGCGTGCGCCCAGTAGGCAGGGCCAATGCAGCAGGGGCTGGTCCCTCGCTGTTTCCAGATGGCCTTGTGGAGCTAACGCTGAATGTGTTTCAGCATAGATGGCCACCACGAAATTGTACATTGGCTCCCGGACGGCCTAGGCCAGGGACAAGGCAGTGGGGGCTGTTCCCTCACTGTTTCCAGGATGGGTTTGCGGGCCACATGAAACCACTTCATGGGCCTTATCCGGCCCCCGGGCCTTGTGTTTGACATGTCTGATCTAAGGGATTCTTTAGAAAGCCCATGCAACTTAAAATAATATCCATATACTGGTTATGATTAGCTGAAGTTCAGTCCATTATGTGGATTTATTCAGCAAGATGGTGATAGAGTAGAAATTTGATGCTAAGGTCTAATTTATTGGGGTGTATGGAATTGATCTTATTCAGTTATTCATAACCTTCTGAACAACTATTTACTCAACAATCTTTATCAATAATTCATCCATTTCCAAAAGTTGACATACATGATAACTGTGTGTTAGAAATGGAAATACTTTGTCATGGAATCATCATTTGCATGAAAATTCTGCAGATTTATCTCCTTGAAACACACATGGCTTATACATAGTGAAGGAATTGTTTAAGTGAAATAATTTCTTTATTTTGTGTGTTGTGATGAAGTTTGCTGATGAAAAGGAAGTTTTAGCCATTAAAGCAAAAGTATTTTTATATAATTTTATAGAGGTTAAATCATATAAATTATTTTTTCTGTAGATAAGAATGTATATAATAAGGAAAAGGACCACTAAGGAACATCCTTCTTTTTAAATATTGTAGTGTGGAACACAGTAGTAATAGCCATGTAGCTCATATACCTGTTGATGTTTTTTCCTTATTCCTCTTTTTTTGTATCACAGATTTTTAAAAGTGTCTTGACTACAAAGCTGGAAGGTGGATTATTTCCCCAAAAAACGCAAAGACCATGTGTGCATACCTGTAGAAATGGTTTGCGGCTTAGTCAAGCTGGAGTTGACTAAATGAAACTATGGGCTGTGCATCAGCCAAGCATGTTTCTGCTGTACAAAATGAAGAGGAAGCTCAGAAAGGGAAAAGCTACCAGAATGGAGATGTATTTGGTGGTGAGTTTTATTTATTGTGGATCTTTATTTTTCTTCACCCTTCTTACTTTCCTGTCTAAAATCTATTTGTTCATTGTTTCTCAACATTTAATTTCAGAGGATTTATTTTTGGAATGCAACTGGTAGTACTTTTGAAACAAGTAATCTCCCTGAAAATCTGTGCTGCTTTCTAGCTCCAGCTTCTCATTACAATGTTTATAAAAATGTGTTCAAACTATATGAATAGTCTTTGCAGATACCTGTTATTGCAACTCTTTTCTCTTTTGAGATATTTCTAGTTATTTGGGTTGGGGATTTTACTGCAGCTTTTGTTCCCATAAGGCCCTTTATCTTCTTCAGGAATAGAATAATAATACAAAAATAAGAATATGCATAAGTTTTCATATATTTTTCTAGACAGTACTTTTTTCCTTTTAAAATGTATGTTATTTTGGCCCAAAATTGTGTGCTTGTGTGTGTGTGTGTGTGTGTGTGTGTGTGTGTGTTGTTTGTCCACAATGTAGAACATAAACATTCCTGATGAGTTGTTCCTTAGGATCTTCTTAAATTGCAAATAAATAGAATAGAATAGAATAGAATAGAATAGAATAGAATAGAATAGAATAGAATAGAATAGAATAACTTTATTGTCACTTTGAATGCACACTAATCAGCATACATTAAAATGAAATTTCATTGCATTCAACTCTCAAAGGGTGACCACCTCTGATGTACACTACATAAATATGACAAAAATAAAAAAATAAAAAATATAGAATTATGCATATACCCACATATATTATATGACACAGAATAAGGTAAATAATAAGATATATTTTCAATGAATTGTTGAAATTGATAATATTTCTCAAAGTTAAATGAAAAAGGGATAAACATTCCAAATAGGGATTAATGATTAATTCTGTATTTTTTCAAAGTCTCAGTATATATACTTGTTTAGACTACTATTCCAGATAAACAGGATACCTGTCACCTATTGAAGGGAAGATGATGATTGATACATTACTATATGAACTGATACATTACTATAAATGTTACTAAAAGTAACTATTACTAAGAATAACTTCAAGTACATAGCATACAAGGGATATTAAACATTGTTGTTCATTGAAATTGGTCACTAATAGTAGTATAAAAAGCCTGGGAAATATGAAGCAATTGGGATCCAGGAACATACGTATATAATACTTCCTTTTTAAAATCCTTTATTTAGAAATAAATAAAGGGACACTTGTGCTGATGTCCATCACATTCCTGCTGGCCATAAAGTTATTAAGAGTTAGAGCTGCAATTCAGCTCTCCTGCTCTCCAGATGGTGCAGAAATATTAGGTACTCAATAATGGAGAATATAACCAGGAAAAATTACTTTTTCAATATTCTCTGCCCAGTGTATTGTAGAGCTTTTTCTTAACCTGCTTTAATGTCTTCCTCTCTGTGGTATTGGAGGAAAGCAAAATGTGTCCTGGAGAAACCTAAGATACTAGGCTACAAATTCTTCCAATCTCCTTTCTACAGCAAACTGAGTCTTAACCTTATAACCTGGCTTTCTAACATAAGTTCAGCCTGTTTGAAAATAATCTCATTTGTTTTGTTTTTTTATTTTCATAATGGGATCTTACTATCTCTAGGATAGATAAAAAATTTCTTTCAGCTGTCATTGCTTTATGCAGAAAATTAAACCTCATATATATAAACATAAACACATTCTATGCCATTTTACTTTTTCTGCTGTGTCTCATTTGTTACAAATGATCACAAAAAGATGCACATTCTCTTAACAGTTTAGTCCTTGATGTGTTAGTATTTCAATACTTTAATCATAAAATAGTTTTTAAATTTAGTTTTAAATATTTAGATTTTTGGTATTTTATTTTTGTCTATAGCCTTTAAAAGATTAAACCACTGTATTCTGTTGATCTAGAAAATTTTTATCTTCTTACACATATTATATAAATACTTGTTAGTCACTCTAGTAAAGTACTATCACACTCCTGTTGCTTTAAGACATAATAAACAGTAGGAACAAATTTGTTAGCCACTGAATCAAAAGTAAACAAAGAAGCAACACCGTGTACAATAAATATTCTAACTCTCATCTTATAAAAATGCCAGTGTTCCTGTAAGAAAGATTTTTTTGCAGCAGGATAGGAAAATGGGAAAAGTACAATTTGTTTTTGTTTTCTGCATGATCTTCCCATCTCTATTTAAAATTGACTTAATTTATGAATTACCAATGTTTTCCTGTACAGATAGTCTGGAATTTTGGTTCTAAGTCATGATGATCCTAATATGAAGCACCTGTATTACCAGGCCCAATTTTATTATCATTTCATGGAGATTGCTAAGTGAATCATGTCATAAATGCAAACCCATTTTCTTAAATGGAATTTTTTTGCCAGAAACCAGCAAACTGACAGAAAATGATAAAAAAAACATTACAAACTGGGGTCATTTTGCTACAGGATGCTGCAGCCAGTCATAAATGTGAGCTGGTTGCCAAGTGCCTGAAATATGGTCATGTGATCCCAGGGCAGATATGGCAGCAGATATTTTGCAATGGCCAGAAGTGCTTTATGGGGCATACAGCACCCTTTCTGCTGCTGTTGTAACTGGGAACAGTTATTAAATTACTGGTCATAAATTAAGGACTTCCTGTATAGATATCACTTTATAAACCAGGACTTAGAAAGTTCACACTTACAGGATTTTAATGACCAAAAATATTATGAGATCATCAAAAATTACAAAATGTTAATAATTTCTACTCACCTATTCAGTATTCTATATTTGGACAAAGGTGGAAAAAATAGAAGTATGTCAAATAAGTCTGCTGAATCTGTCATCTATTGATTTAGGACAGCACTCTTTTAACTTTCCCTGAACTTTGATAATGAGATTACTTCCCCCGTTGTGATGGGGGCCATGAAGATTTGAGAGGAAAATATACTCAACTTTGTTTGTTGCTAGCTTTCATTGACATTGAACAATAATGCAATAAGTGGCTTTCTCCTCCAGGGCATTAGTATATTGCCAAATAAGCATTAAGTCTTATTCCCTCCATAAACCAGGAGCATCTTACTGAGTGTGTATATATAATTCAATTCTTAATATTTCAGTGTGTTCACTTATTGACTGGATCAGATTCACTGGCAGAGGAATTCTAGTAGTAAAGTTGTAAGATCCAAAGTTCGAGGGTCTCTTATTCAAACCTATGCTGGGTTAATGCTGGTAGGAAAGATAGAAGGGTGGATTTCTATGAAGATTCTCAGTCATTCAGATCACGGTTGTCCCAAAGGTGCTTTTTCAAAAGACAACACGACTTTGTTTTTCCTTGAAGACATTTTGCTTCTCAATTCAATTTATTTGTTTGCGGTCACAGACCAAAGTACAAATACAACAAAAGAAAAACATGGAAAAAGTAAAATCATAGACAATTGGACACCAGAAGCCTTGGCTCAGGGGAATTATGACATTCTCCTCTAATAGTTACAGCTCTTTAAAAAAATTTAGAGACCTGAGAAGTAATATATGAGGAGCCATCCCCTAAACAATATAAGACCAAATTACTAGCATTGCGACCAGAAGGGTCTATTTTAAGGAGAGACAGTAATTTAGTTCTGCCTGCGTTATACATAGGGCAGTATAAAAAGACATGCTCCACAGTTTCAACCTCAGCCTATCACAGGGGCATAATCGCTCGCTAATTGGGAGCCACATTTTGCTTCTCATCCTAGAAGCTTCTTCAATTCTGTCAGAACTGAAGAAGCTTCTTGGATGAGAAGCGAAACATCTTCAAGGAAAAACAAAAAATGCCCAGTTGCCTTTTGAAAAAGCATCTTTGGGACATAGAAGGGTGATGCATTTTTCTTTTAAAATATATTGTCTTTGGTGGCGTTAAAGTAATTTTTATCTATTAATGCAAATGGAGAAAATAATCTCTTTCCATCTGCAATTCTTCATCCTCTGACTCCAAGACTCTGAAGCAACATATGCTTCCAGACCATTTCCTTTTGATGATCTCTGTTGGAACTATAATGCTGGAAAAGTATGGAACACAGAACATTCCATTACATCATGGAATGAACTTGAAAAGAAAGAGATCTGAAATATCCTATCACACTTAGAGTACCTTTCCAAGGACCAAAGAACAGAGTACTTGCTGTTAAAAATATAAGAGAAGTGTTAGTTATATGTAGATTTGGGTAGCTTTCTGTTCTTAAAACTCAATATTTTGGAAGGTGGAGCCTGCTTTAAGTTTTGTTTTTAAGCATAAGAAATGCTTGAAATCAGTTTGCAAGTTTCCATGAAATATAACTTAGAGTTTTAAAATCTACAAAGTATTCTAAATAACTCTATAAAGTTTCCTATGAAAAATAAATAAATTAGAAAACATACTGTGATTACTTCTGGTGGTAATTGGGATGGGGTGGTTTTATTTTTATGCAAGAAAATGGCTAAGGTTCAGCTTTTCTCTAGTAGAATTTTAAAATATTAAGTATTTCATCTATTTAAAGCCATTTCATAATCATAACAGTAAAGGTGGAAGTGACCTTAGAGGTCATCTAGTCCAACCCCCTGCTCAGGCAGGAAACCCTATACCATTTCAGACAAATGGCTGTCCAGCCTCTTCTTAAAAACTTCCAGTGTTGGAGCGTTTACAGCTTCTGGAGGCAGGTTGTTCCACTGGTTAATTGTTCTAACTGTCAGGAAGTTTCTCCTTACTTCTAGGTTGCTTCTCTCCTTGATTAGTTTCCATCCATTGCTTCTTGTCCTGCCTTCGGGTGCTTTGGAGAATAGCTTGCCTCCCTCTTCTTTGTGGCAGCCCCTGAGATATTGGAACACTGCTATCATGTCACCCCTAGTCCTTCTCTTCATTAAACTAGACATACCAATTCCAGCAGCCGTTCCTTATATGTTTTAGCCTCCAGACCTCTAATCATCTTTGTTGCTCTTCTCTGTACTCTTTCCAGGGTCTCAACATCTTTTTTACATCGTGGTGACCAAAACTGGATGCAGTATTCGAAGTGTGGCCTTACCACATTTGCAGCATTGTAAAGTGGTATTAATACTTCACATGATCTTGATTCTATCCCTCTGTTAATGCAGCCTAGCACGGTGTTGGCTTTTTTGGCAGCTGCAGCACACTGCTGGCTCATATTGAAGTGATTGTCCACTAGGGCTCTGAGATCCCTCTCACAGTTACTACTATTGAGCAAGGTACCCCCTATACTATACCTGTACATTTGGTTTTTCTTGCCTAAATGTACAGGTGAAACTCGAAAAATTAGAATATTGTACAAAAGTTCATTTATTTCAGTAATGCAACTTAAAATGGGAAACTAATATATGAGATAGACTCATTACATGCAAAGCAAGATAGTTCAAGCTGTGATTTGTCATAATTGTGATGATTATGGCTTACAGCTCATGAAAACCCCAAATCCATAATCTCAGTAAATTAGAATATTGTGAAAAGGTGCAATATTCTAGGCTCAAAGTGTCCCACTCTAATCAGCTAATTAAGCAATAACACCTGCAAAGGGTTCCTGAGCCTTTAAATGGTCTCTCAGTCTGGTTCAGGAGGAATCACAATCATGGGGAAAACTGCTGACGTGACAGTTGTGCAGAAAACCATCATTGACACCCTCCATAAGGAGGGAAAGCCTCAAAAGGTAATTGCAAAAGATGTTGGATATTCCCCAAGTGCTGTATAAAAGCACATTAATAGAACGTTATGTGGAAGGGAAAAGTGTGGAAGTAAAAGGTGCACAAGCAGCAGGGATGACCGCAGCCTGGAGAGGATTGTCAGGAAAAGGCCATTCAAAAGTGTTGGGGACTTTCACAAGGAGTGGACTGAGGCTGGAGTCAGTGCATCAAGAGCCACCACACACAGACGGATCCTGGACATGGGCTTCAAATGTCGCATTCCTCTTGTCAAGCCGCTCCTGAACAACAAACAACGTCAGAAGCGTCTTACCTGGGCTAAAGAAAAACAGACCTGGTCTGTTGCTCAGTGGTCCAAAGTCCTCTTTTCTGTTGAGAGCAACTTTTGCATCTCATTTGGAAACCAAGGACCCAGAGTCTGGAGGAAGAATGGAGAGGTACACACTGCAAGATGCTTGAAGTCCAGTGTGAAGTTTCCACAGTCTGTGTTGATTTGGGGAGCCATGTCATCTGCTGGTGTTGGTCCACTGTGCTTCATTAAGTCCAGGGTCAACGCAGCCGTCTACCAGGAGATTTTGGAGCACTTCATGCTTCCTTCCACAGATGAGCTTTATGGGGATGCTGACTTCATTTTCCAGCAGGACTTGGCACCTGCCTACACTGCCAAAAGCACCAAAACCTGGTTCAATGACCGTGGGATTACTGTGCTTGATAGGCCAGCAAACTCGCCGACCTGAACCCCATAGAAAATCTATGGGGCATTGCCAAGAGAAAGATGAGAGACATGAGACCGAACAATGCAGAAGAGCTGAAGGCCGCTATTGAAGCATCCTGGTCTTCCATAACACCTCAGCAGTGCCACAGGCTGATAGCTTCCATGCCACACCGCATTGAGGCAGTAATTGCTGCAAAAGGGGCCCAAACCAAGTACTGAGTACATATGCATGCTTATACTTTTCAGAGATCTGATTTTTTTTATATTTTTTTATTTTTTTTTTATTACATTTATATCCCGCCCTTCTCCGAAGACTCAGGGCGGCTTACAAGTTTAGCAGTAGCCTTCATTCTATGCATATGCCTGCTTATTAGGGCTTTCACACACACACCCCAAGCGGCATTATTACAAAGTCAGCTTATTGCCCCCAACAATCTGGGTCCTCATTTTACCTACCTTGGAAGGATGGAAGGCTGAGTCAACCTTGAGCCTGGTGGGATGCGAACCTGCACTAATTGCAGGCAGCTGGTGTTACTTAAGGAGGCATCAGCCCACTGCTCCACCAAGGCTCTATTGTTCTATGTACACTCCTTGTTTTATTGATTGCATGTAATATTCTAATTTTCTGAGCTGTAAGCCATAATCATCACAATTATGACAAATCACGGCTTGAACTATCCTGCTTTGCATGTAATGAGTCTATCTCATATATTAGTTTCCCCTTTTAAGTTGCATTACTGAAATAAATGAACTTTTGCACGATATTCTAATTTTTTGAGTTTCACCTGTAGAACCTTACTTTTTTTTCACCATTGGATTTCATTTTGTTAGATAGCGCCCAGTGTTCAAGTCTGTCCAGATCCTCCTGTATCTTAAGCCTGTCTTCTGGAGTGTTGGTTATTCCTGCCAGCTTGGTGTCATCTGCAAATTTGATGTGTTCCCCATCTATCCCCTCGTTCAAATTGTTGATGAAGATGTTGAAGAGCACTGGGCCCAGAACAGAGCCCTGGGGCACCCCACTACACACTTCCCTCCATGTAGATGCAGTTCCATTGAGGACCACACACTGAGTACAGCCTGTCAGCCAGCTACGAATCCATCTGGTGGTGATGCTATCTAACCTACATTTTTCTATCTTATCAAGTAGTAGGTTGTGATCTACTTTATCAAATGCCTTACTGAAGTCCAAGTAAATTATATCCACAGCATTCCTCTGGTCCACTAATTTTGTCACTTAGTCAAAGAATGCAATAAGATTTGTCTGGCATGATCTGTTTTTGACAAACCCATGTTGGCTTTTAGTAATGACTTTGATTGCCTCTAGGTGTTCGCTGATTCGTTGTTTGATTATCTTTTCCAGAATCTTCCCAGGTATTGAGGTCAGGCTGATAGGTCTGTAATTTCCTGGATCCATTTTTTTTCCTTTTTTGAAGATGGGAACTACATCAGCTCTTTTCCAGTCCTCTGGTAGTTCCCCAGTGCTCCAGGATCTTTGAAAAATATAGTTCAGTGGTTCTGAGATCACATCTGCCAGTTCCTTGAGAACCTTTGGGTGTAATCCATCTGGTCCTGGTGATTTGAACTCGTCTAGGCTGGACAGGTACTCACTTACCATTTTCTTGCCTATCTTAACTTGTGTTTCTATTCTGTTTTTTATGGCATTATTTTTGATAGATTGGTCTGTTTTTTCCCTTTCTGTAAAGACAGATGCAAAAAACGAGTTAAATAGTTCTGCTTTCTCTCTGTTGCTTGTCACCTTCTTGCCACTTTCACCCACTAATGGACCAATCACTTCCTTCACTTTTTTCTTGTTTTTTTTTACATGTTGAAGCTTTTTTTTGTTATTTTTGACTTTGGTCACAAGCCTTAGTTCATTTTGAGCCTTAGCTTTCCTCACTTGGTCTTTGCAGGCTCGGGCTATTTGCTGATATTCTGACTTAGTTATGTGCCCCTCTTTCCACTTTCTATACTTGTCCTTTTTATCTTTCAATTTATCAGAGAGTGTTGCACTGAACTAAGCCAGACATTCTTAGATACAAGGATGTACCACTGCTGTTTATGATTATTAGTTATATAAGCTGAAATGCAGTTTGAATGCTATGGAGATCCAAACAGATCCAATCAGGGTCTCTGCTCCTTATCTGGTCCACCCCCAACAGACGTACAGAATGTAGCACCTCCCAACAGCTCTGGGCAGCTAAAATGCAGTTTGAATGCAATGGAGATCCAAACAGATCCAATCAGGGTTTCTGCTCCTTATCTGGTCCACCTCCAACAGACTTACAGAATGTAGCACCTCCCAGCAGCTCTGGGCAGCTGAAATGAGTTTGAATGCTATGGAGATCCAAACAGATCCAATCAGAGTCTCTGCTCCTTATCTGGTCCACCCCGAACAGACTTACAGAATGTAGCACCTCCCAACAGTTGAAATGCAGTTTGAATGCTGTGGAGATCCAAACAGATCCTAGTGACTACCTAGGGCCGTGGTGGCGAACCTATGGCACGCGTGCCACAGGTGGCACGCAGAGCCCTCTCTGTGGGCACGTGCGGCGTCACCCCAGTCCTAGGCCTTCAGCTGGGTTTTATAAAACCTTTTCGCTTTAGGCCTCTGCCGCTGTGTGCAAAAAAAAAGGTTCAATCAATCAATTTCAGCTTCTCACGGGGAAAAAAAAGATCTCACAAAGTTGGAATTGATTGACTGAACTTTTTAGTCCTACTCAATCTGCCGTTACCACCGCAGCCATGCCCACCTGGCAGTACATAAGTGGGTTTTGGGTTGCAGTTTGGGCACTCGGTCTCTAAAAGATTCAACATCACTGACCTAGGAGAATTAAAGCATTAAAAGAACAACTATAAATCTAATTGGATGTATATGTTCCTGAAACTTGGGGACCAAAAATGTTCCTATTTTTACAGTATTGGAGACTCTTGCTTTTATCTACAAAAAAGAAATAAAACTGGAAAAAGGATTATAAAAATTTTGGACTTAAAAAACCTTAAACAGCATCAGTGACATTTTGTGGCAAAGTTTGGTATTACAACTTGTTATTTCTTAAAAGAGACTTGGCTCGAAGCCCAGACCTTGGATAAGACTCTTTTGACCTTGGCACCACCTGTGAGAGACTCAGCTGTAAGAGAACAGCTGGGCGGCATGACTGGCCTACTTGAACTGTGAATGTAAACCTTTACTCACTTTCAGACTTTTATGTGGGAAATTGCCTCACTATCTCTTTATTTGAGGAATATTGGTCACTATATGAGATGATGAAATACCTTGGACTATAAAATCTTGCTTGACAAATGACTTCTACTATAAAGACTATTTATAAACACGTGAAAGAGATGGATGAAGACTAGGAAAAAATTCTTTCCATGTTGAAAGCAATACATGAAGCCATTCTTTCAGCTTGTGATAAAATAAGACCTAACATAAAAGATCAAGACGCCAGCTTAGATACACAAACCCAAACTTTGACTACAACCAAAGAACTAACAACGCAGAAGATAACAGAAGAAGTGGAACAATCAAATATTAAGACAGAGGACTCAATTGACCAACAAATGCAGTTAATGGAAAATCCAGAAAAGAGAGTGACAACACTGAAAATGGAAAAGACCTTCCATATAAATCAGAAGAAATTTGAGAAAGAAGAACAGATTGAATAAAAGATAAAACATATCAAGGCAAGTATGGGGAACTGGAATAATAGGGAGACAACTTAATGAATACAAATGGGCTAGCTAGTCTTTCCAAAAAAAGGCAATTAAATGGTCTCCTTTATTTCAAATAACGTATATAATAATAGAGGGAGATCTATTTATTGATCTAAAAGCACTGATATGGAAGCCTAGTTGGCAAAGGAAGAAACACAGGCTGAAGAAAGTTGGGGTTTTGATTTATTAGAGAGGATTTCATATTATTAATTAGAGGGTTAAAGGGAGAAGTTGAGATAAGGGGAATTCTGGCCATTAGATTTAAAATATTTGGAAATTAGTTGAAATTAAAGACTTTATCTGTTTAATATTTAAAAATTAGACCTAAAAGGGAAAAATATTATGAATATGTTTGATTTATTGACTAACCCAGGTAATATATATAATGGTTTTGATTTATTAAAGGGGATATTGTATTAATAAGTAGATGATTTAATATGGTGGGAAATAGATAACTCTTAGGAAATAGAACAAGATTATATTCAAATAGATAAAATATGTATTTTGGATATTAGATTATGTTATGAATTGAGATAAGGGAAATCTTGGTCTGAAAAGCCTGAAAATTATAAATATCAAAGGTTAAACTGGAATACTGATGAGAAACTAAAAATTGGGGGGGAAAATAACAGGATATGGATTTTTTATGAAAACTTTATGTAATTAAGGTATGTATAAGCTAAAAAAATTATTGATAAATGTAATAATGATGTTTTTACTGAGTTGATATAATAAGAACTGTATTAGCTTAAATATGAGACAGTAAATATTAAGGGAAAAAGAGAAGAAATATTTGATGTTGTAACTTGAGATTTGTTCTAAAGATTTTGTTATCGAACTATTGACTAACCCAGCCAGCACATTGCTTTTTAAATACTTAAATGTAAAATTGGAAAATTAATATTATATACAGTCATGGCCGAAATTGTTGGCACCCCAGAAATTTTTCCAGAAAATCAAGTATTTCTCATAGAAAAGTATTGCAGGAACACATGTTTTGCTATACACAGGTTTATTCCCTTTGTGTTTATTGGAACACAACAAAAAAGGGAGGAAAAAAAGCAAATTGGACATAATGTCAAACAAAACTCCAAAAATGGGCTGGACAAAATTATTGGCACCCTTTCAAAATTGTGGGTAAACAAGATTGTTTCAAGCATGTGATGCTCCTTTAAACTTACCTGGGGCAAGTAACAGGTGTGGGCAATATAAAAATCACACCTGAAAGCAGATAAAAAGGAGAGAAGTTCACTTAGTCTTTGCATTGTGTGTCTGTGTGTGTCACACTAAGCATGGACAACAGAAAGAGGAGAAGAGAACTGTCTGAGGACTTGAGAACCAAAAATGTGGACAAATATCAACAATCTCAAGGTTACAAGTCCATCTCCAGAGATCTAGATTTGCCTTTGTCCACAGTGCACAACATTATCAAGAAGTTTGCAACGCATGGCACTGTAGCGAATCTCCCTGGTCGTGGACAGAAGAGAAAAATTGATGAAAGGTTGCAACGCAGGATAGTCCGGATGGTGGATAAGCAGCCCCAAACAAGTTCCAAAGGAATGCAAGCTGTCCTGCAGGCTCAGGGAGCATCAGTGTCAGCGCAAACAATCCGTCAACATTTAAATGAAATGAAACGCTATGGCAGGAGACCCAGGAGGACCCCACTGCTGACACAGAGACATAAAAAAGCAAAATTACAGTTTGCCAAAATGTACTTGAGTAAGCCAAAATCCTTCTGGGAAAACGGCTTGTGGACAGATGAGA
Organism: Vipera ursinii; assembly: GCF_947247035.1. NCBI lineage: Eukaryota > Metazoa > Chordata > Lepidosauria > Squamata > Viperidae > Vipera > Vipera ursinii. The sequence goes on along the minus strand of NC_139516.1, from coordinate 105,743,999 downwards.
CCAAGATAGAGCTTTTTGGTAAAGCACATCATTCTACTGTTTACTGAAAACGAAATGAGGCCTACAAAGAAAAGAACACAGTACCTACAGTGAAATATGGTGGAGGTTCAATGATGTTTTGGGGTTGTTTTGCTGCCTCTGGCACTGGGTGCCTTGAATGTGTGCAAGGCATCATGAAATCTGAGGATTACCAAAGGATTTTGGGTTGCACTGTAGAGCCCAGTGTCAGAAAGCTGGGTTTGCGTCCGAGATCTTGGGTCTTCCAGCAGGACAGTGACCCCAAACATACATCAAAAAGCACCCAGAAATGGATGGCAAGAAAGCGCTGGAGAGTTCTGAAGTGGCCAGCAATGAGTCCAGATCTGAATCCCATTGAACACCTGTGGAGAGATCTTAAAATTGCTGTTGGAAAAAGGTGCCCTTCCAATAAGAGAGATCTGGAGCAGTTTGCAAAGGAAGAGTAGTCCAAAATTCCTGGTGAGAGGTGTAAGAAGCTTATTGATGGTTATAGGAAGCAACTAATTTCAGTTATTTTTTCCAAAAGGTGTGCAACCAAATATTAAGTTAAGGGTGCCAATAATTTTGTCCGGCCCATTTTTGCAGTTTTGTTTGACATTATGTCCAATTTGCTTTTTTTCCTCCCTTTTTTGTTGTGTTCCAATACACACAAAGGGAATAAACCTGTGTATAGCAAAACGTGTTCCTGCAATACTTTTCTGTGAGAAATACTTGATTTTCTGGAAAAATTTCTGGGGTGCCAACAATTTTGGCCATGACTGTATAAAAAAAGAAATTTGTTGTGAGGACAACACTGATTATACAAAGGAAAACGTAATTGTATATAGGACAGAGAAACTTTATGACTAGAGGACTGGAAAATAATGTGATCTCCTTCAACGGAAGAAGCCACTCTTACACCATTCCTACACTGATTTTTTTTCATTAGTGCACTTTTCTGGAGTCCAGGTAGACCTCTCAAAATGAGAGGTAGAAAAGGTGATATTAGCAGTGTTCACCAGGGTTTGATAGCAGCCTTGCCCTGCTTGCCCTTGGCCGGCGCTGCCCGCCCCACTTTTTGCAAGCCTTGTTATGCTGCTGCCGGCTTCCAACAGTGGGAGGCTCAAGGACAAGCTTTGGCGCATCTTCCATCCCTCCCGTGTGAAGGGCACCTTCCTGCCCCGTGGTCCACAGCAGCATTGTTGGCACGCATGGATCGACTGTGAGTGAATGCGAGGTGTTTCTGTTGCTGGAATAAAGCTTATTAAATGAGCTGGCAACCTCCAAGTATTGTTGATAGATCTTCCCCAACTTTCCTCCGGTGCTTCATAAAGAGTTAAGTGGGCATCAGGTTTCTTGGTAAAAATGGATTAGGAAGGAAGGAAGGAAGGAAAGGAAGGAAAGGAAGGAAAGGAAGGAAGGAAGGAAGGAAGGAAGGAAGGAAGGAAGGAAGGAAGGAAGGAAGGAAGGAAGGAAATGACAATGGGAAGGAAGGAAGGAAGGAAGGAAGGAAGGAAGGAAGGAAATGACAATGGGAGGGAGGGAGGGAAAGAGGAAAGGACAGGGAGGGAGGGAAGGAAGGAAAGAAGGAAGGGACAATGGGAGAGAGGGAGAGAAATAGAGAGAGGGAGAGAAAGGGAGAGAGAGAGAAAGGGAGAGAGAAATAGAGCGGGAGAGGGAGAAAGGGAGAGAGAAGGAGAGAGGGAGGGAGAGAAAAAAGGGAGAGAGAGAAATAAATGGAAAGAAAGGGAGGGAGGGAGAGAGAAGGAGAGAGAAAGGGAGGGAGAGAGAGAAAGAGGGAGAGAAAGAGGGAGAGAGAGAGATTAAATTAGTAACATGGTGGTTAAGTGAATCTGGTTTTCCCACTAACTGCTTGTCAGAAGGTTGCAAAAGGCGATCACATGATCCTGGAACAATGTGATCATCATAAATAAGAATCGGTTGCAAAGCATCCGAATGTAAATCACATGACCCTGAGGATGCTGCAACGGTCATAAGTGTGAAAAATGGTCATAAGTCACTGTTTTCAGTGCCGTTGTAACTTTGAACAGTCACTAAGCAAATTGTTATAAGTCAAGGACTACCTGTACTTTATCATTTTTTTCCTTTTTTTTTTGGTCAAGGTTTTGACACCTTGCTGGGCAACTGGTGGTACTCGGACATTGCCTTATCCTAAAAGTGGTACAATGGGTGAAAAGGTTGAAAAGCCCTGAATTAGAGGCCAACGTGAATCTCTATGGGAATGCTATCCAGAAGGCTAATGATGTGACACAGAAGATACTTTTCCTAGTCTGATTAGATGCTTGATCAATGGAACCCCAAACAAGCTTGTCTTGTCTCTTGTCTGTTTGCACAAGACAGGTAAACTGTATGGGAGACAAGTGATTTACTTAAATCAGGGGTGTCAAACTCGCAACATCATGTGAGCGCAGTTTCGACATGATGCATCCAGCCCGCGGGCTGGCAGTTTGACACCCCTGCCTTGACATTATAGATAATAACCAATGACTTAAGTTACATCTGGAAGCTTACTGGCAACCACTGCAATTTATAAACCCCAAGAGTTGCATGAACAGTGAGCACTGCTAATGCTGCTGCATTCTTAACCAGCTAGAGCTTCTAAATGGTCTTCAGAGGTAGCCTCATATAGAGTGTAAGATGACCAGGACATGAAAGACTGTAAGGGGAAGCCTTTTAGACCAAGGATAAGGACAACTGATGCTTGAATTGGACTTGTGCAAAGATTTCTATGTCACAGTTGCTACTTTTTCCTTGAGCAGCAACTAAGAGTTCAAAAGAGCCCTGGATTACACACAGTCCTAAATCATCAAGAACAACCATATTCAGGACCAAAGATGGACTTGGATGTCCAGAACTGGGAGGTCCAACCATTCCCTGTCAGTCAGTCTTGCTAAACAATTTTATGGATTTTTTAATATTTACATATACAGGTATTTGTGAAACAATATGGTGGTTGGGTAATTAAAATAAGAAATAACCAGTTGTAAATAGTTCAGGTTACATCAACAGAGATGCCCTCTCTACTTCCCTTAGTTATTACATAGTCAAAATAGGCAAGTTAGTACATTTCTAGTTGTAACCTAGTCAGTCAACAAAACTTAAAATATATTTTCAGTAATACAAATCAACATCCTGTTTTTAAATTTTATCTATTTGCAATAGGATATTTTAGAGTGGCCTATGGTATATAGGAAAAAGCTTAATTTTGGGGTAACCCACAATTCCCTATTTCAAAAAAATAATAGTTCTTTTGTCTACAAAACTTATATAGTTCATTACAAAGCATTCTTATTTTTTACCATTAAAGTCTAATTTTCATCTTAAGAAATCACCAGTTATTAGAAATATGTTTTTTGCCTTAACCATTCAACAATTGTTGGAATACTATCTTTTATATATAAAATTCTAGATTCTATACTATGGTTCAAAAGTAACCACTGAATATTCTATAAGTCATCTTGATCGTACATCAGTTATTAAAATACTATCTTTTGATATGTCATTCCAAGTTCTAAGATATAGTTTGGAGTTATATTCTAAAAGCTTATATTTGTTTTCCTTTACCGATCTAAAAGCTAAATGTAAAATCAATTATATTTTAGGGATTCCCCTTAATCCATAAAAGAGATATTTTTATAGTCTATCTTTAGGAATCCCAAAAGAGAAACAAGTTCAGTTTTTTTTAAAATCTAACTCTTGCCTTCCTTTTGTGCCAATCATGCTTCCCTCTTGGCATCTTTAAAATCTCAAATGTATCTTCCTTTCTTCCTGTACCCCTTATTTGAATCCAGGGAACATATCCAAATGTCAGTTTTGCAAGGAAGATGTCCCCTTTGTAACCGTCATATTTTTGCTTTAATAATTCAGTTTTTGATATAATATAGTTGTCATTAAATCAGTCAAATCTTTTTGTTCTTCCAATTCTATCTGGGTTAGGTAGAAAGTAGTAGCTGGTATTATGATTGTCCTTTGATTAATTGAATTCTCAATATATTGTATTTGAAGGCCTTTAGTCTCTTCGCTCTTGGTATTGTTTTCTTCAGGTGCTGCTGCTTTTTGGGTTGTAAGTTTTGTAGTTGCCATTAAAGTGTGGACTTTAAGGTCTTCTGTAGGTTGCTTTTGTTGTTCTTTGAAATCTCCTATTTTAGTGTTAGTTTCCACTTCTTCTATTTGATTTTGGGTTATCTTTTCCTCATTTAAAGTCAAAATTTGATTTGGTGGCTTTAAGTTGTCAGATTTTTCTTGCAATTTGGCTTTAATTTGCTCTGTCATTGCCAAAATCGTGTCCAGTATCAGTTTATAATCAAGTGTCCAGATAGTTGGCTTCAGATAAATCTGTCCATATGTAGTTTTGCTGTGTAGTATAATTTCACTAATACATATGTTTTAAAGACACATTTCTCTAATATACTCTATATGTAGATTGATAAGTATATCTCTGAATAAGAGAAAACATAATACTTATGTTTTAAGCCAGAGGTTCCCAACCTTTGTGGCACCAGGATTGGTTTCGTGGAAGACAATTTTTCCATGGACTGGGGGTGGGGGGGGGAGGGAGCGCATACAACCTAGATCCCTCTCATACACTGTAAGTAGGATTTGCGCTTCTATGAGAATCTAATGGCTGATGATCTGAGGTGATGCTGCAAATACAGATGAAGCTTTGCTTGTGTCAATGCTGCTAACATTGAATGTTACTGCTTGACAAGAGATGAAGAAGTAGCCTTTTCATATGTTAAACTTGTATATTGCTTTAAGACTAGTGTATTGCTTTAGTTTAAGATTAGGAGGGGGGATGAATAAGAATGCATCTTCAAGGTCTTCTAACGGAAGGAAAACTGATTCTTTAAATTAATTGGAGAATATGATTAATGACAAAATTAGAAAGGTGGAGAATTGTGTTTTAATATATTGTGCAAGGGGCAGAGGTTTCAGATTCCAGCTTCCTTTGAGCAAGCATTTGCCGGTGTATTATTTATTTATTTATTTATTTATTTATTTATTTATTTATTTATTTATTTATTTATTTATTTATTTATTTATTAAATTTTTATACCGCCCTTCTCCCAAAGGACTCAGGGCGGTGTACAGGGCAATAAATATTAAAAAACAAAGTACAAAAGTTAAAAAACAATTAAATAATTATGCCCGATATATACAATAATTAAAACCATGTTAAAAACCCAACCCCAAACCCATCAAACCAGGCTGGATTGCTCAAATAAGTAAGTTTTTAGATCCTTATTAGGCTAATAAAGGACTTTTAAGGTAAACAATGCCTCAGAGTCACTTGAAAAGCCCATACGTCAGAAACTTGACATCAAGCTGGAATCTCTGCCCCTTGCACAATATATTAAAACACAATTCTCCACGTTTCTAATTTTGTCATTAATCATATTCTCAAATTAATTTAAAGAATCAGTTTCCCTTCCGTTAGAAGATCCGCCAAAGCCTTATCTTCTTCAGTGAGAGAAATGGCCTTGAAGGTGCATTCCTACTCATCCCCCCTCCTAACCTTAAACTAAAGCAATACACTAGTCTTAAAGCAATACACAACTTTAACATATGAAACAGCTACTTCTTCATCTCTTGTCAAGCAATAACATTCAACGTTAGCAGCATTGACAGCTTGCCCACTGCATACCTCCAGCTGTATGGCCTAATAGGCCATGGACAAGTACTGGTCTGTGGCTAGGGGTTGGGGACCCCTGTTTTAAACTGATTTTAAAAGATTTTTCTGTCTTATAGTTCACAGGATCTCCACATTGTGAAGCATCTCTGAGAGTTCTGGATACATCTGGACTAGGAATATCTGGTTGATAGAGTCTGAATTTGTGAGAACTATGTATTTGATCTAATTTGTGAGGTGTGGTTTTCATTATTTTTTGTTGGACACATCTCTTAGAATTCCTCTTTGTGTTGGAGCTGTGTCTCATCTTGCTTAATTTATCAGTTTTTTCTGTACTTTGTAATTGATTCAGTAGTACTTGGTGATGTAGATTTTTATCACTGAGACTGATATTAATGGATGTCATGCTACTTCATTACGTTGCCATGGTAGCATTGTATGGTGGATTTTTTTGTCTCCACATGGGATTCTTTAGTTATTTGTGTATAAATAATTATACTTACAGGTAAATATGGCTGTTTCTCTAAACACTCATTTTTACTTATTTACATTTATTTTATCTTTGTGTCATGTTGTGTTTTAATTTTTTTAAAAAAATCATTTCATTAAAAAAGCGAAGATGGCTTCGAATTAAACATGCATGTTCCTTGGCAGTATTGTAGAAGTGGTTTGCCATAACCTCTTTTCCAGATTGCTTTTCTGAGCACTCAATTTAAGTAAAAGTCCTTAAATTCCCAGATGATCTCCTACCTAAGAATTAACTCTGACAGACCCTGGTAAGTATTTAATCAGGGAAATTCTGCATTTTTGTTTATTTTACTTTACAGATTTAGAGAAATGCTTATGTATGCCAATCTTCCTCAGATTGCAGCTCTTTAAATATGTTGGTCCTGTAATTCATAGAACAGCTGGTTGGGAATTCAGAAGGTTGTGGTTCTCACACTTCTGGAAAATGCTGAGCTACACATGCAGTTGTAATAAGTCTAGTTTTTCCTACAATTCTGTATAGTAAATCTGTTCTTTAATCTGTTCTGTTTCTTCACTATTGACTGAATAGTGACAGATTCATTAGATAAATAGGTTTCATCTGTTGTCAAAATATATTCCACAGAAAATCCACAGATAGTCTTAGTGTCGTGTTTTTATATTTCTATTAAAACATTTTAAGTAATCATCTCCTTTTCCAATCAGTTGGAATTAAGTAGATCAAAAAATAGTTTCCTATACTGATTTTCTTGTTACAATAACATACTTTTTCAGCTTTTTTATTGATTTAAAACATTTCTGTAGTTGTTCATCTTAAAGTTAAATTCTGGGTGGTTTACAACCAACAAATAAAATAATATAGTCAGCAGTAGAAACAAAAGAAATGGTAAAACCAAATACCAAAATACAGGTGCCACAATCATACTTGCAGTTCCAACATTCCCATCCTACTTTAATCTCACCATATCCCAACACTGGGGGATGAGCCAGGTCTTCAGTCCTCTCTGGAAGGTTAAGAGGTTGGGGATCTATCACATCTCAGGGGAGGCTGTTCTATGCAGTTGGAGTTGCAGTGGACAAGACATGCACACAAAATGGCAATGTGGAGTGTGCCTACCTTGTCCACTTTGCTGGGATGAGTAGATACCCTCAAAGAGTGGTGGTCCTGCAAATAACCTCGTCCTATGATATGTAAGGCTTTAAAAGTGATGCATCGCACCTTGAATTCTACATGTAGTCTGATTGAGCCCCAAAATTCTGTTGCTAAGCAAGACAGTTGTTAAATGAGTTTTGCCCCATTTTACGACCATCTTGCCACAGTTGTTAAGTTATTAACAGGGTTGTTAAGTGAATCTGGCTTCCCCATTGACTTTGCTTGTCTGCAATGGTCATAAATATGAACCAGTTGCCAAGCATCTGAATTTTGATCACATGTTTGCTGCAATGGTTGTAAGTGGGAAAAACTACCATCAGTCACTTTTTTCAGTGCTATTATAACTTTGAATGATCACTAAATGAAATGTTGTAAGTTTAGGACCGTCTGTACCTGGCAGGAAACTGGGAGCCAATGCAGCTTGTGCAATAGATGTGTAATATGGGGTATCTAGGGGTTGTCTGTACTATGATTTCCTGACCTGTATAAATGTTGCATAAGCAGAATGAGATGTTCTGGGTGTCAGGTGCTAGTAACCAGGAACAGGAGTTGAATTCAAAGCACTAAAAGTTTAGTTACATGCTATCTATATACAAGAATCTAATCTACTAACAGTCAAGTCAAATTGGCACTAAATAAGAGTCAACGGAATTCACAGGGCACTGGATTTAGGTCTCTTGTGGCTGCATAAAGATTCTAAACTGATGATATATTTGATCCCATTTTCAGGCTCTGTCTGGTCATCTCCTACATCAGGATTCCCATTTTTCTAACACATCCCATAGCTTGACATAATCAAAACAATCAAAGTCTGTTGTTGTGGGAAAAATAAAGAACCCAAAGAATTTGGAAATAGATGCAAAAAAATATCTTTTATTAGATGCACAACTACAGTGATCACAGGGTTCCTCAATAAAACAACACAGAAAAGCCCTGAAGCCCACATGGTTACTAATTGTATCCCTTCTGAAATTATACACAGGACATACAAAAGTAGAGTAAATTATAGCTTTATAGAAATAATGCACTCTGATAACATCATGAGTTGGCCTTACTATGGGCTGGCTTCTATATTCTGTTCTTATAATGAGGCTCCAAGCCCTCCCCATTCTATTCATACTACATCTTCTAACATAAATAATGTATTATACTACTGTATTGACACCCTTCAAGTCACAGAAAAAACGACAACTTGATTGTTGTTATCAGTCTCCTTTCCTTTCAGGATCGTTAGGCAATTTCAGTGTTATGGCTCTGTCTATCTAACACTTTAGAATCATGTACAGTATGTAAGGATAAAATATTATTTATACCCCACACTTTGTATAATCATTTACTGATTTACTTTTGATACTCTTTGGCTTTCTCAATTATCCAACATGCATCAGCAATAACTCTTGGCCTTTTCTAAAATCCAGTTGAACCTCTTTTTCTGTATATAGAATTCTAATCTGCATTGGATGATCCTAAACATGATTTTGCTAGCACTGCAAATAAAATTAAGGAGTGTAATCCAGATTCCCAGGAGGCAGGGAGTGCATTCTTGAGGAGCCAAAGACAGTGAAGTTTAGATTGAGTAGGAGGAAGAGAATCAGAACAGCTCCTCCCTAGGAATTCTCAGAGTATATATTTAATGGTGTAAATAGTTTTCTTTAGTTTGGCAAGATTTCTTTCTATGGGTGAGGAACAATAAAAGAAACTGCTTAGAAGAACCTTAGTGCATCTTTCTTGATTTTTGGAGCCTGACAGGATATTGTGCAATAGCTTACACACCCTGTTAAGTCTCTCCCCTGTTGGAATTAAAGTGACCTCTTTCAATTTGTTGTGTCATTCTCCAGATTTGCTAGCATAGCTTGGTTAGAACTTTTACTGCCATTTCTTCTGTTGCTTGCCATATTTATGTAGGTATACCATCAGTTCCTATAGCCTACCAATTTGGTAATGACCAGTGTGCTGATCTTACTTCATCATCCAATACAAGAGGTTTTTTAAAAGTAGGGAGTATTTTTTGAGATCTTATGAACATTAATATCCCTGCTACATAAGTATTTTAGTATACTCTTCCATCTTTCTTTGATCTTCCTTAAATCAGTTACTATCCTTCCTTTGTCATCCTTTAGCAAATCAATTCCAGGTTGTAATCTACTTCTGCATTCAGAGATCCTTTGGAAGACCCTTCCTTTTTTTCCCATGTCTATTTCAATGTCTTTACTGATGGCATTGTAATACTGCTTCTTCTATCAGCTTTCTGAAATACTTTGTAGTAAATTCTTTCCTGAATTTTTGGCTCTGGCTTCTGTTCTAGGAAATGTTCATGGTTTTATTTTAACATCTGGCTTGCTTTCTTTTGTTTCTTTTTCTTTGACAGACTCTTTTCACATTGATTTTTAACAACTTCTTTAAATTCATTCCAGAGTTCCTCTGGGTTCTTTGTCAATAAGTTTCAAGAGTTCAGGTGATGATTCCCAGTGTTCTCATTGAAAATGGTGGGTCAAGATCATATCGGGTGTGCTCAGTTGATGCTATAACTGAGCTCCTTACTTCCTTTCACCAATAGTATAATCAGTCTGAGTTCTGGGTACTCCATCTGGTGATATACATGGGTAGAGGCATTGTTTTGTTTGTTTAAAGATGGTATTTGTAATAAATCATTGGAGTCAAGGAGATTAATAAGTCATTGTCCTACTTCATTTTTATTTCCAAAATCATACAGTCCAACTATGTTTTCTTCTTTAATGTTTCCAACTTTGGCATTCTAGTTGTCAGAACCCACTTCAGCCCACATCTTAAGAAAGAAGGATTCTTGAAGACAAGATTTTCCAAGCAGGAACTTTTACTAAGAATTAGGAAATAGCAGCCATACTAGACAGGATCTGAGGAATCCCCTCACAGATCGATATTTTTAAAGTGTCCCCAAGCAAATCTCACCCCACAGTTCATTCAGTCAGTTCCGGATCAGCCAAACTCCAGGTGGTAAGCCCATCATGGGAGAGATAACAGTCCATTTGGAGCAGGATCATTTCCACCCCCCTCACACTTCATTCAGAGAAACAAACCAGATTCCGTAGAGTTTCATTCCTCCCTTTTCCACCCCCTTTCCTAGTTGCCTATAAAATGAGAGGGAATGCCTAGTGAGAAAGCAATTGATTATACTGTGATGGATAGCAGGCAGGCGGAATAAACAAAGATTGCATTTAAAGGAGGAAGTGAAAGCCATAAAACTCCATGCCTATTCCCTCTACCCCTTGGGAATGGCAGAATCCAGGGGGAGATGAGATTTGGGGTTAGCTCATAGGAGATAGTTAGAAATGAAATTCTGACATCAGTCACCTATCACAAGGATCACATCTTTCTGGCATCTTCTATCAAGTTCAAATTACACTTGATCATAAAATTCACCAGTCTCCTCTTTTTCTTTATGATTGGATAATCATATTGAGGATCATATTTGTGATTGTTGTTGTTAGTTGCGAAGTCGTGTCCGACCCATCGCGACCCTATGGACAATGTTCCTCCAGGCCTTCCTGTCCTCTACCATCTTCTGGAGTCTATCTAGGCTCACACCTACTGCTTCAGTGACTCCATCCAGCCACCTCATTCTCTGTCGTCCCCTTCTTCTATTGCCCTCGATCTTTCCCAGCATTAGGCTCTTCTCCAGTGAGTCCTTCCTTCTCATTAGGTGGCCAAAGTATTTGAGTTTTAGCTTCAGGATCTGGCCTTCTAAAGAGCAGTCAGGGTTGATCTCCTCTAGGACTGACCGGTTTGATCGCCTTGCAGTCCAAGGGACTCACAGGAGTCTTCTCCAGCACCATAGTTCAAAGGCTTCAATTCTTTGGCGCTCAGCCTTTCTTATGGTCCAGCTTTCACTGCCATACATTGCAACTGGGAAGACCATAGCCTTGACTATACGTACTTTTGTTGACACGGTGATGTTTCTGCTTTTTAGTGTGCTGTCTAGATTTGCCATGGCTTTCCTCCCAAGGAGCAAGCGTCTTTTAATTTCTTGGCTACAGTCCCCATCTGCAGTGATCTTGGAGCCCAGGAAAATAAAATCTGTCACTACCTTCATTTCTTCCCCATCTATTTGCCAGGAATTGAGAGGGCTGGATGCCATGATCTTGGTTTTCTTAATGTTTAGTTTCAACCCACATTTTGCACTCTCCTTCTTCACCCGCAACAAGAGGCTCTTTAGTTCTTCTTCACTTTCTGCCATTAGAGTGGTATCATCTGCATATCTTAGGTTGTTGATGTTTCTTCCGGCAATCTTAATTCCAACTTTTGATTCATCTAGCCCTGCCTTTCTCATGATGTGCTCTGCATATAAGTTAAATAGGCAAGGTGACAGTATACAGCCTTGCCGGACTCCTTTCCCAATTTTGAACCAATCAGTGGTTCTGTGTCCAGTTCTCACTGTTGCTTCTTGGCCCGCATATAGATTTCTCAAGAGACAAATAAGATGGTCTGGTATGCCCATCTCTTTAAGGACTTGCCACAATTTGTGATGATCCACACAATCATAGGCTTTAGCATAGTCAATGAAGCAGAAGTAGATGTTTTTCTGGAACTCTCTAGCTTTCTCCATGATCCAGTGTATGTTAGCAATTTGATCTCTAGTTCCTCTGCCTCTTCGAAATCCTGCCTGTACTTCTGGTAGTTCTTGATCCACATACTGCTGGAGTCTAGCTTGTAGAATTTTAATCATAACTTTACTAGCATGAGAAATGAGTGCAATGGTGCGATAGTTTGAACATTCTTTGGCACTGCCTTTCTTTGGAATTGGAATGTAAACTGATCTTTTCCAATCCTGTGGCCACTGTTGAGTTTTCCAAATTTGCTGGCAAATTGAGTGTAGCACTTTTACTGCATCGTCTTTTAAGATTTTGAATAGCTCAGCTGGAATACTGTCACCTCCACTAGCTTTGTTGTTGCTCAGCTTTTCTAAGGCCCACTTCACTTCACATTCTAGGATGTCTGGCTCAAGGTCAGTGACCACCTCATTGTGATTATCAGGGACGTTAAGCTCATTCTTGTATAGTTCTTCTGTGTAATTTTGCCACCTCTTCTTAATCTCTTCTGCCTCTGTTAGGTCCCTGCCATTTTGGTCCTTTATCATGCCCATTTTTGCATGAAACGTTCCTTTCATCTCTCCAATTTTCTTGAAAAGATCTCTGGTCCTCCCTATTCTATTGTTTTCTTCTATTTCTTTGCATTATTCATTTAAGAAGGCATTCTTATCTCTTCTAGCTATTCTTTGGAATTCTGCATTTAATTGGGCATATCTTTCTTTTTCTCCCTTGCCTTTCACTTCCCTCCTTTCCTCAGCTATTTCCAAAGCTTCCTCAGACAGCCATTTTGCTTTTTTGCATTTCTTTTTCTTTGGGATGGTTTTGGTTGCTACCTGTTGTACAATGTTGCAAACCTCTGTCCATAGTTCTTCAGGCACTCTATCAGATCTAAATCCTTAAATCTATTTGTCACCTCTACTGTATATTCAACAGGGATATGATTTAATTCATACCTGACTGGCCTAGCGCTTTTCCCTACTTTCTTTAATTTAAGCCTAAACTTTGCAACAAGAAGCTCATGGTCTGAGCCACAGTCAGCTCCTGGTCTTGTTTTTACTGACTGTATAGAGCTTCTCCATCTTTGGCTGCAGAGCATGTAGTCAATCTGATTTCTGTGTTCACCGTCTGGTGATGTCCATGTGTAAAGCCGTCTCTTGGGTTGTTGGAAAAGAGTGTTTGCTATGACCATTGTATTCTCTTGACAAAATTCTATCAACCTGTGCCCTGCTTCATTTTGTACTCCAAGGCCAAACTTGCCTGTTATTCTAGTTATCTTTTGGCTTCCTACTTTAGCATTCACATTCACATCATTTTTGGTGTTAGTTCTATAAGGTGCTGTAGGGCTTCATACAACAGGTCAATTTCATCCTCTTCAGCACCGGTGGTTGGGGCATAGACTTGGACTACTGTGATATTGAATGGTTTGCCTTGGATTCGAACTGAGATCATTCTGTCATTTTGAGGATTGTATCCCAGTAGTGTTTTTCCTATTTTTTTATTGACTATGAAGGCTACTCCATTTCTTCTGAGGGATTCTTGCCCGCAGTAGTATACCTGATGGTTATCTGAATTAAATTCACCCATTCCTGTCCATTTTAATTCGCTGATACCTAAGATGTCAATGTTTAGTCTTGTCATCTCTTGTTTGACCACGTCCAGCTTTCCTTGATTCATGGATCTTACATTCCAGGTTCCTATGGAGAAAAAATCTTTACAGCATCGGACTTTCCTTTCACCACCAGACATATCCACAGCTGAGCATCCTTTTGGCTTTGGCCCAGTCGCTTCATTCTTTCTGGCACTACTAGTACTAGCCCTCTGCTCTTCCCCAGTAGCATATTGGACGCCTTCCGACCTGAGGGGCTCATCTTCCAGTGTCATATCGTTTTGCCTTTTGGTACTGTCCATAGGGTTTTCATGGCAAAGATACTGGAGTGGTTTGCCATTTCCTTCTCCAGTGGATCACGTTTTGTCAGAACTCTCTGCTATGACCTTTCTGCCTTGGGTGGCCCTGCACGGCATAGCTCATAGCTTCATTGAATTACGCAAGCCCCTTCGCCACAACAAGGCAGTAATCCATGAAGGGGCATATTTGTGATATTATTCACTAATTCATTGTATTGTTTGTAGCTAAGTAATGTTTTCACATATGCTCCCTAACTATAAAACAGCACCATTCCTTTTTTAGTTTTTAAAGTCCTGGGTAATAAAATATGGAAATATATGGGAATTATTTTTGTATAATTGGAGAGAGAGATGAAAAAACAGAAAATCATGTTATTGATCAAAGTTGGATAATGTCAAAAATGGAATTTTTATTTTTTTATTTTTTTTAAAAAGTTAAAGTCATAGTAATAATCAGTAAAAGGCCACAGTGGATGTTATGACTTTAAATAGTGTTACTCAACCTTAGCAATTTTAAGATGCATGTATTTCAACTCCTAGTATCTTAAAGTTGCTAAGTTTGAAAAATGCTGCTTTAAAGTATAAAACACCATTTAAAATGCCATTAGGTTGTTTTCTCTACTCCTACTGGCCAGTTTGCCAGATATTTTCAAAAAGTTAAAAATTATTTAAAACCACTAGATAAAATTATGACAACTTTGGATTTGTAGAACTATTATAAAGATAAAGTCTGTTCCTAAATCCCTAGGGATAACCAACTTTCAAAACTTCTTTAAAATATCGTAAAATAAAATCAGTAAAATATACAACAAAATATTTACAGGATTGTGATTAAAACATGGTAACAGTTCCTACTTTGTGTTGTCAAAATCGCTGGGGAGATATACATGTAGTCTCTTCTTGTACATTCCTATAGGAATTGCATTTTGATTAGTACAAACATCAGGAGGAAATATTTGTGAAATTGAATTATTGCAACAGTTACCAGTTGTGAATGTCGACATTTGAATTACTCATCAGCCTCATGGAAGTCCAGTTCTTGAATTCAAAGTGCCTGCATTGGGTCAGTTCCAAGACAGATATTTGTACTTGCTGTGTGATTCATATTGTACTGCTATAGGTCATAATTTATCAGAGATTTCTCTTTAACATTGACAGTTAAGTTACCTAGGAGACACTTCTGTTTTCTCAGCAAAGAACTAAAACTTTTCAAATTACTTCTGGCGGTGATTCTTCATTTTGACAACATACATTTTAATTGTGCTTTTCTTAGTTGGGCAGAAACAAATCTTTCTAAAGTAACAGAAATCTCTTGAACTTATAAGATGTCATTTTTTAAAAAAATATTCTGAGACGAAGGAAGACAACCTAATGTTTTTTGGTATGCTGACCATGAATTCTAAGATTAAATATATCACCAAATTTGGAGGGCACTAGATTAAAGAAGACTGTTCTACCGAGATCCAACAGTCTATTATGAGGAAATAAAAATTAGCAGTCTTTAGTAACTATTTAAGAACCTATAAAAGGCATCCTACTAAGAGATTGAGCAATTTGACTCTTGTATATTTTAATTTGGTATTTCTTGATTATGTAATGTTATAAAATGTTTTATAGATGGCATCTGGATCCCAAGAAGTTGTCTAACATGTATCCTAACTTACAGTCTAAATGTTGGAGATGTGGTAGTTTAGAAGCCACCTATTTTCATATGTGGTGGACTTGTAGAAATATAAAAGCTTTTTGGATTAAAATTTGGTGGAACATTCAAAAGATTTTTAAGAGAAAGATAAAGTTTTCTCTGCAATTGTTTTTATTGGGTATTGTTGTATTTATTTATTTATTTATTTATTTATTTATTTATTTATTTATTTATTTGATTTGTATACCGCCCTTCTCCCTAAGGACTCAGGGCGGTGAACAGTGACATAAATATCAAAATGTACAAATACAGATATTGAAAACAAATTAAACCCTAATGCCCAAATGCAGAAGATAAGTTACCTTACAATAATAATTACAACAGAACGCGTCAGACCAGACCGGATTGCTCAAACAGATAGGTTTTTAGGTTGCGTCGGAAGGAGCGAAGGTCAGGAGCCATCCGGAGCTCAACCGGTAAACGGTTCCATAGGTCAGGCGCGCCCACAGAGAACGCCCTCCCCCTGGGAGCCACCAGACAGCATTCTCCAAATGGCGGAACCCTTAGGTTTGTAGATTGCGATGTTTGTAGATTGCGATGTTAAAGAAACCAACCTGATGTTGAATATGATAACAGCAGCACGGTTACTGGTGGGACAATATTGGAAGAAGGATAGTTTGCCTACTATAGAAGAATGGGTGTTTAAAGTTTCGAATCTTGCAGAAATGTCTAAGATTTCTGCTTACTTGAAAGATCATTCACAGGAAAGATATATTTCAGTTTGGAGGAGATGGATAGATTATATTCAGAATAAATATGGGACTAAAAAGTTCTATTTAGCTTATGAGTAGATTTTAGAGGGATATTGTTATTGATCTTAGTGTTGGTACTTTGTATGTATCTATGTTAAAGGGGAGTTAAAGCACATTATGAATTTGGTTAATTGTATATTATACATAACTTTTATTTAGAATATGATTATTATAACTATAATCCTGTATTTTGGGGGGGAAGTGGGTGGGTTTAGGGTGGGGTGGGATTTGGGGATATATTGTAAAATCTTGTTTTTGTAAAACTCTTTAATAAAAAAAAGAACCTATAAAAGGCATCCTACTAAGAGATTGAGCAATTTGACTCTTGTATATTTTAATTTGGTATTTCTTGATTATGTAGTGTGAATGTAATAGATGGACTAAGGCTATATTTTGTCTTAAGGTGGATCTGATGTACTTTAAATTTGTACTGGCTCCCATAATGGCAACAATTGTATTTTATGTGCATATAGTCATACTTTAATGTGTTATCTCTAAAACTTCTGAAAGGCCCAAGTTGGGGAAGTCTGTATGGAACACAAGCTGTGTTCAAGAGTCTTTCTAATCCATTACTATCAGCTTGTGTGGCATAATGGTTAACATGCTGTACAACAACAGGGGAGATCCAGGTTCACCTGTATATCCTCTGTTGAAACTCATTTGGTGGCTTTTTTGGGGGGGGGGCAATGAATTTCAGCCAGAACTATCTCAAAGGGTTGTTGCTATGGAAATTGAAGAAGGAAGATTCCCCAAGTAAGCTATTTGTAATTCCTGGAGAAAAGGATATTGAATTAAGGATAAGAATCAAGTAAATAAAATAAATATAATATTTCCTGTCCCCAACCCGATGTTTGTGAAAACCCAATGACAGGATATGAACACCTGAAAATTATTCTATTATTGCTGTTATCCAGCAGGCTTCCTTTGGCAGTGATAAGGATTTTTGATAGAAAAAAATGGCAAAAAATAAAAAGAGAAGAAGATATTGATAAAAGTAGGGGTATTAGAAAAAAATTAAAAAGCCAAATAAGGAACTGTGAGCAGGGAAGAAATTGAATATGTAATAAGATATAGATGAAGATGCAGTCCTTGACTTATGACTGTAATTGAGCCTGAAATTACGATTGTAAGTTGTACTGATTAATAAGAAGGTCATCATGTGACTGACACATTTTTACAATTTTTACAGCCGTCATAAACTGTAAGTTGCAGGCGTAAAGCGAACCCATTCTCAGGGGCATTTTTTTTTGCCGGAAATTGGAAATAAGCACCAGTTTCCATCAAAAGACATCATAAATGATGGTCATATGTCTGGGGAACATTGCAAATGGTTGTAATTGTGGTCTGTTCCTGAGTGCCCAAAATGCAATCACATGACCTTTGGAGGCAGTTGCTAGAACTTTGAATCTGGGTCATAAGTACCTTTTTGGGAATCCATCATAAATTCAAGCAAACATTAAGTGACTGGTTATATGTGGTGGACTACATATCCTGAATCAGTTACATGGCGGCAAAGTCAGGAGCCCTGGACAATCACAGCCATTTTCAGCTTCTTTCATAGTTCCCTCAGTAGTACCACAGAGGGCATCATGAAAGTTTTGTAAATGTGTGAAAAGGATATGTATTTCCTTTTATGAGTTATGTATCTCCTACTGGACAGCTTCATTAATAACACTAGGATTTAGTTCTGTGAGAAAAATGATCTGTGGTCTGTCATTACTATCTCTGACTACTGATATTACTATCTTTGCTTAGAATAAATAGCAATTACTATTTCTCTCTCAGCCACTTTGGGAGAGAGCCTTTTTTAGGTGTTTGCATTTTCTTCTTGTTTTTATCTCTTTTGATTAGGTATCATTATTAATAAACTTGCAAATTTGCTGCTTGCTTTTTACTCTGTGCTTCAGATTATTTAAAAGTAAAGTTTCCTATTCATGAACCCGTGTTTTGTTTCTTTTTCTTTAACTCATTACTCCCTGTACCCCAACATATGATAAAAGATATATGTAAGGAAGGTGTGCATTGGCTCAACTCTCTGATGTGCTTTTCAATTGCATATGCTAGGCATGTATGCTCAAAATGATATTAAAAGTATACATTTGACCGTTCAATTATATTTTGAACTGGGGGTCATTGATCAAAATTCTCTTAACATATTGATATACTTCAATTTAAAAAAAATGTTTAAGGATAGTACTGTAAAGAAAGTTAAGCTGCTAAATGACATCGTGAAAACTAACATAGCTTGTTCTCTGAGATATATATGTGTGTGTGTGTGTGTGTGTGTGTGTGTGTGTGTGTGTGTGTGTGTTTTCTGAGGTTTTTGCGGGTGTTTGTATGTGGATCTTTGGTCATTCGAGTTTTTTTCCCACGTAGAATTGAAGGTGTAAAAGCAACGTTTCGACGGAATCCCATCCGTCATCCTCAGGCTGCTGGCTTCAGCTTCCTTCTTCTGGGAGAAGCATGTGGTAGTGACTGTTTGTTCCTCTTTTTTAAACTGCCAGAGGGGGTGTGTTCTGTGGGTGGAGGTGTGCTCTGATTGGGTGGGGGATTAGGTGTGTTCTGATTGCGTGGGAGTGTGTTTTGAATGGGGTGTGTGTTCTGATTGGTTGGGGGGTGTTTTGAGTGGATGGGCTGGTCTCAGCTGCCAGCCTTAGACCTGAGCAAGTGAGTTGTGCTGCTTTTGTTCGGCTTCGTGTTTGTGGTGGTGCCATGTTTTTATAGTGGGTGTCAGTTTGCTTATTGTGTGGTTTGGAGGGGTTTAAAGTGGCTGATGTTGCAGCTGTAGTTAGGTTTCTGTTTTGTGGTTGTGCGTCGTTATCATTGTGGGTTCAGATTTGCTTTTTGAATGGTTGTGTGGTGGTGATGTCATGTGATGTTATCATGAGTTTGGGTCTGGTATCATTCTTGGTGGTTGGGACTCGTCTGTCAATCAAGGCGGGTTTCCAAATGGCTGGTAGGCGAGAGGTATCATCTTGTTTGTTCATGCTGTGGGGGCGTTTTTCTATCTCAATGGCTTCTCTGATTATTCTGTTGTTAAAATGTTCAATTTTGGCGATAGTTCTGGTTTTTTTAAAATCAATTTCATGTCCCGTGGCTTCAAAGTGTTGGAACAGGGATGAAGTTTGTTCTCCCTTTTTTTTTTTTTTTTATTGAAAAGTTTTATAAAATACAATTTTCCTTTAAAAAAACCCACCTTCCCCCTCCCTCCTCCCCTCCCTACCTCCCCCCTATCTCCCCCCCTCCCCCTCCCCCTCCTCCCTCCCCTACCTCCCCCCCTCCACTTCCCCTCCTCCCCCCTCCCCCCCCCCGACTTCCCAGAGCAAAATACAAGGTATATATCTAAAAGGCAATCATAAACAATCATATACTAACAATTATAAACTCTAAAATCCATCACTCTCTAGCTTGTATATAGTAAACCAATCCTTAATAATACTAAATATATATAAAAAACTAAAATAAAAGAAAACTAGCATCATTCCCATCTATATTCTTCCACAATTCACTATTACCTTAACATATTCTCATTTGCACATTAATAAATAGTTCTTACACAAATTAACCCACATTAACCCACAAAACTTTCTTCCTCTTCCTCTGTAGTAAGTTGTCCATTAATTCCAAATTAAAAAAAAAATCTATTACCATACATAGCATCCCAAAACTTTTTTTTTTTTTTTTTAAAAACACAACTACCACTTAACTATAAATATTTTGTGGAAGTTCCATAGATTTCTACTGATCTTATTTTTTTTTCCTTTTTTGAGCGTTTTAAGGCAGCACGCGTCACCCTCTGTTCTCTAAGATCATCCAAAAGAGTTGCAGCTTGAACTCCTCCTGTACCCTTCTCGTCTATCTGTGCATCTTCATCCTCTTGATGTTCTCCTTCTCCAGATCCCTCTGCAGCTTCCAGAAGTGTTGATGGGGTTACTTTCAAGACATTATTATAAAAATCATGCGCTTGCTTCACATTACTCAAACAGTACCTTTTGCCATCATACATGAAGCTCAACCCAGCTGGGATCTCCCATCTGAACCTTATATCTCTTTGCTTGAGCTCTTGCACAAGAAATATAAAATCCTTCCTTCTCTTTAAAATCTTTGGAGGAATTTCTTTTAGAACCAAAACTTGTTGACCAGCAATCACAACTTTGGTATCGTAGGCAGCTTGTATAACTTCATCTCTAATTTCCCTTTTTACAAAATAAACCACCACATCTCTAGGCAACTTTCTCTGTTTAGCAATCCACGAATTCACACGAAACACTTTGTCCATACCTTGTTTTAATTCAGATGCTGGATGGTTCAATACTCCCTCAAAAGCCTCAGAAACCAGCTGCTTTAAATCTTCCTTAATATTCTCTTTTAGGCCTCTAATTCTCACAGCAAACTGCATCTGGTAAAATTGAGCCAAGCTCTGTTCACTGTCGATTTTGTCTTTTAAATCTTCAATTTCCAATACTTTTGCTTCTAATAAAGCATTCTTTTGAATCAAATCTTGCACTTGATCATCCAGCACCTCCACACATTTAGCAACTTTTTGCACTGAGGACAAAATGTCTACCTTCATTTCTCTAAGTTTCTGTTCCATCCTTTCTTCCATTCTCTGCTCCAATTTCTCCAATTTCTCCTCCATCTTTAGAAATTTAACACCCATTGACTCCAAAATTAACTGGGTATGTTTTTCAAGATCCTTCGATGTCAATACATCAGGAGAATGCAACGCCTGCAGCAATGATTGTTGTTGCACCGGAGAATTTCCAGCACTCCGAAAAGTTCTAGGGGGAGGTTTAGCCGCCATCTTTTACTTACAATTGTGACGCACTTTCACTTTAAGTTTTAAGCAAAGTCCATCAAGCTTGAGAGTAAAATAAAATCTTCTTCATCTCTTCATCTTTCCCTCTTGTACTGCTCTGCCTGCTCTTTCCCTTTCATAGTCTCTCCTTCAAGCAGGGATGGTCGCAGACGCCTGGCTCTGCTCCATGAAGTCCGGAGCAGAGACGCTAGCCAGCTGGGAGCAGCCCAGGCTACGGGGGAGTTCAATCCTTCAGCCGCCCAAGCTCCAAGCTCAGGCGGCCCCGGAGAACTCAACCCCCACCTGGGGGCTCACCTCCTCCTCTTCTCCCGAGGAGGGGGCTTCAGATTCGCCCGAACAGCTGATCGGCGCTGTTTCGGGCGAAAAAACACCAGCTGAGCCGCGGGCAGCCCGGGAAGGCTCCCTCCGTCGCCGCGGAGCCACCGGAAGTCTGGCCAAGTTTGTTCTCCCTTTTTGAGTGAGTTTCTGTGCTCTTCAATGCGTGCACTTATTCTTCTGTTGGTCTGTCCGATGTATGTGGTGGGGCAGGTGGTGCATGGGATTTCATATACTCCTTGGTTTTCTAACCCAATTATGTCTTTGGGGTTTCTTAGGATGGTGGATATTTTTCTGTCTGTGTAGAATGCTGTTTTGATGTTGTGTTTTTGGAGGATCTTGCTGATTCTGTCTGTGGTCCCTTTTAAGTATGGGAGGAGGGCTTTGCCATTTTCTTGTTCTCTGTCTTGGGTTTTTGTGGGTGTCTCTCTTCGGATTAAGTTGGTAATCATGTTTCTTTGGAATCCATTGGCTGTTAGTACATTAGTGAGAGTGTGTAGTTCGGTTTTTAGGTGTTGTTCGTCAGCTAGGTGTTTTGTTCTGGAGATGAGTGTCTTGGCTACGGAGTTGATCTGTGCTGGGTGGTGGTGTGAGAGTGCGTTCAGATAGTGGTTTGTGTGTGTTTTTTTATGGTAGATAGTGTGTCCTAGGGAGCCGTTGGATTTCTTGTAGACTAAGACATCAAGGAAGGGAAGTTGGTTGTTAGCTTCTGTTTCCATGGTGAATTGTATTTTGGGGTGTAGGCTATTGAGGTGTGTGAGGAAGTCATCCAGTTTTTCTTGGCCGTGTGGCCAGATTACGAAGGTGTCATCTACGTATCTAAGCCAGAGTTTGGGTTTGTGGTTGGATTTTTCTAGAGCGAGGGTTTCAAAGTGTTCCATGTAGAGGTTTGCGATGACAGGTGAAAGGGGTGATCCCATGGGTGCTCCTTCCATTTGTTTGTATCTTTGTCCATTGTAGATGAAGTATGTGTTTGATAGGCAGTGGTTGGTCAGATCTAGGATGTGTTTTGGGGGGTTGTATTTATTTAGGATAGCTGTCAAGGCTTCTTTGATTGGCACTTGGGTGAAGAGGGATACAACATCAAAGCTCACAAGTAGGTCACAGGGCTGTAAGTTTAGTTTACATGATCTCTATGAATTGGAATGAGTTTTGTACGTGTGAGGTGATGGAATTTGCGTAAGGCTGTAGTTGTTTGGCAAGAAATTTGGCTAGATTTTGTAGAGGTGAGCCTATGGAGCTGACTATGGGTCTGAATGAGGTTCCTTCTTTGTGTATCTTGGGCAGACCATAGACCACCAAGAATGATACCAGACCCAAACTCATGATAACATCACATGACATCACCACCACACAACCATTCAAAAAGCAAATCCGAACCCACAATGATAACGACGCACAACCACAAAACAGAAACCTAACTACAGCTGCAACATCAGCCACTTTAAACCCCTCCAAACCACACAATAAGCAAACTGACACCCACTATAAAAACATGGCACCACCACAAACACGAAGCCGAACAAAAGCAGCACAACTCACCAGCTCAGGTCTAAGGCTGGCAGCTAAGACCAGCCCATCCACTCAAAACACACCCCCAACCAATCAGAACACACACCCCATTCAAAACACACTCCCACGCAATCAGAACACACCTAATCCCCCACCCAATCAGAGCACACCTCCACCCACAGAACACACCCCCTCTGGCAGTTTAAAAAAGAGGAACAAACAGTCACTACCACATGCTTCTCCCAGAAGAAGGAAGCTGAAGCCAGCAGCCTGAGGATGACGGATGGGATTTCGTCGAAACGTTGCTTTTACACCTTCAATTCTACATATATATATATATATATATATATATATATATATATATATATATATATATATATATATATATATATATATATTCATTCATTCTTTCATTTGCCGTAAGCCCTCTACTTTCTATTAGTACTTCTTACATGTGTCTTTTTTTTTCTCTTAATTTCCAGATGAGTATAGGATCAAAGCTGTGGAAGAAGTCAAATACATGAAAAATGGGGGAGAAGATGATCAGAAAGTAGCTGCCAGAAACCAAGAAAACTTGGTACGTGTTGAATATTATTATTTAACAAGTTGCATGATATTCTATGTCTGCAATGAAAGGTGAAGTATGTAGAACACTTAAAGCTCTGAAGAAGAACTTTCTTGAAAATACCATGACTATTTATAGCTTAGAGGCAAACTGTGAAATGCTACCTTCCCTGCTTGTCTTTATGAATTATCCCATTCTTAATACTGTGAATTGTGCTCCCATAAAGCAGGCATTTGTATTTAATCCTTTGCAAGAGGCAATACTGTTTGGCTCATGATAAATGTGTTTGTGTGGCAAAGGAGCTGTTACCAACACAGAATCTACTGCCTGTTGAAGAATGAAGCTACCTGTTCTTGAGATGAAGTCTATCATTATTTACTCTCTGTGATCCCACCCTGAATTTTAAAGAGCACAGAGTTAGATATGTAAATATAAATAATATGCTCATAACAGAATTTACAAGAATATTTTTGGTAATATGTTTTAATGTGTGTTCTTGTTTCTCGGTTTATACTTTTGTAATATTCTTGTTTTATCCTCAGTTGCATATTGCCAGGGCTCTGTGTGTCCTGCAGTTCTGTGAGTAAGTAGGACTTTAACTTCGTAGTAAAGGTTAAAATGCTAGTCTTTATAAGCATCAGAAATTTGCTTGAAAGCATATAGTACGTGCTCTTTGAAATCATAGAAATCAATAATTGAAATTGATTGGTTGGCAAATGACTTGGCGGAAGAAAAAAAGAACAAGATTATAAATCTTTTATTCTGAGCTCCTAGTTCTTAATTAGAATGATCAAATGAAGGGGAATACCCAGGAGAATTTACATTTTTAGATTGGACTTCTGAACTCCCAGTATTTGAAAAACTCTTAAATCCTATCTACCAAACTAAACAATATAAAGTCCTTACCATCTTTCTTTTGATCTGTTAGAAATAGTTAATCTTCATATACTCTGCTTTTGAGAGAATCTATTTCTGTCAACTGTTCCTTGTCAGAGAAATCCTGCAAGTTGTAGAGCAGCTTAAGATATGTTTTGAGTTGCGCTTTCAGCTTTACCCATCATCTGCATTCCTGGAAGAATTGCTGACCATTTTTAAAGGAAAGGAATTGGGAGCAAGGGCTGTTTGGTATCAAAAAAATCTGAAAAATGAGCATTCTAGTTTGTCATCTGCAAATCCCAATTCATTTGTCATTTCCAGGTAAAAGATATAAAATACTTTTTTGTTTGGCAAATATCATGGTTGTTTGTATTAACAAGTATAAGAAGAGTTGGGACTTATTAAAAATATTGTTCCTTTCATTTTTTAACTCTGATGATAAAATAAATCAGTGCCTTTGAAGTTGAAGCAAATATAACAACTTCCTGAAAAATTTAAGATATTAGTAAATATTGCTATTTACATTTCAATATGAATGGTGACTATAATGCACATATTATAACTCAGCTTATTTATTTTCCTGACTAAAGAAAGCAGGTTGTTTTGTTTTGTAGGGTACTACTTAGTAACCTGTTGAACAAAATGTTTACTAATGAGAATCTTTTTACTTTTTAATCAGAAGCAAGTAAAAAGCATTTATACGGCAACATGCTGGATAAAATTTTCCACATTTACTTAAAGTACTAGTAGGGGGGGAGCAAATAAAGATAGAATAAATTGAATTCACTGTGTTTACAATATCAAAATTTTCTGGGGCTTCCGGGTGGCAAGGCTCCGTTGATGGCAGCCGTTTCAGCTGTCAGCCCCGCTGTTTTCCGTAGAGCCGCCAAAAACAGCAACAATCAGCTGTTTGGTGGCTTGGAAACCCGCTCCTCGGGAGAAGAGGAGGGGGTGAGAGCTTAGGCAGTGGTAGAGCTCCCCTAGATCGCCAGAGTTTAAACTCTGGTGGTTGAAGGGTGTGAGCCCCCCCGAAGCCTGAGTTTGCTCCAGACTCCAGGACACCTCTGCTCCAAGGCTTTGGAGCAGAGCAGGATGCTGCAACCATCCCTGCTATCAATAGTGAATTGTGGATTACTTGGATGCAGGCAGAGCTGTGCAGGAGAATGCTGTAATAACAAGTATTTGAACTTTAACTCAGAGTATTTTGTGGAAAAAGTTGAAAGCGGTGCGGAAAGTGAAAGTGCGCAATAGAATTAAGCGGTGTTAAAATGGCTTCCAAACCAACTAAAGTTCCTAGAAGTGCTGGTGCTTCACCAGTTCAGCAGTCTTCATTACAGGCTCTGATGCCTCCTCCCGCGGCACCCGCACCCGCACCAGCTTTAACAATAAAAGATTTGCAGGATGCTTTAAAAATACAATCCCAGGAAATAGCTGAACTTATTGAGGAGAAGAATACTGAGATAAGAGCAGACATTTTGGCTGCATTTCAAGGATTGGCAGTGTGTATTGAACATCTGGATGACCGAGTGGAAGAACTTAGTCAAAATAACATGAGACTAGATGCTAAAATGCTGGATGGTGAAACTGTGATGGAAAAGATTGATGATGATGTGATAATGATACAGTATCGCAAAATGGAGTTTGCTGTGAGAATCAGGTTTGAAAGAAGGTCCTAAGGAAAATTTGAAAGAAATATTGTCACAAGCTCTTGAACAGGTTTTGGGGCATTCAGCAGAAGATATTATGGTGGATATAGATAAAATATTTCGTGTTAACTCTTGGATTGCAAGACAAAGAAAGCTACCTAGAGATGTGGTGGTTTATTTTACGAAGAGAGCAATTAGAAATGAAGTTATTCAAGCCTTCTATAATAATAAATTTACAGTTGCAGAGCAAGAAGTTTTAATTCTGAAAAAGATTCCTCCAAGAATTTTAAGGAAAAGAAAAGAATTTGCTTTTTTGGCAGAAGAATTAAGGAAACGGGATATTCAGTTTAGATGGGAGATTCCAGTAGGCATGGTGGTGATGCACGCAGGCACAAGATATCATCTTAACACAGTTTTGCAGGCATGAGATTTCTATGCTAATATTTTGAAGGCAGGCTTCACCATCTTCGGAACTTAAAAGGAGGAATGATGAAGGAGAGCGTCAGCCATGAAGGGGGAGTATACAAGGAGCTGAAGGAGTTATTCAGCTGAATAAGAAGAATCCCAGCAAACTACAGGAGTGGATCAGATTTTGGTACCAATGGAAGAGGTTAGAGATCAAAGAGTGACACGGGCTGCAACTAGACGAATGAGACAAGAGCAAGAACAACAGAAAGCCATAATTACATCTCAAAAACCTACTTATAGTGAAGCAGTGGGAGGAGCAAAACCGAAGAGAGTGCAGGTGATTCTGGAAGAGGCGCTCCAAAAGCTTCAGGTCGCAAAAGATGGCGACAAAGCTTCTAACTTGGAATGTTAATGGATTAAATTCCCCGCAGAAGAGAAAGAAAGTAGTTCATTATCTAAAACAATTTAAAAATGATGTTATTTGCTTACAGGAAACGCATATTCGAGTAGTTGATCAAAAGTATTTGATAAACTCTAGGCTGGGTACATAGTTTATTGCCTCTGCTCCTGACAAGAAAAATGGAGTGGTTATTTATGTCAAGAATACTTTAACAGCTAGTTTAATTGAAACAGATAAACAGGGAAGATATGTTATAATTGAACTATTAATAGAAGGCAAGAAAATACTTTTGGTTGGATTATATGCTCCTAATCAACAGCAAGGAGAATTTTATAAACTATTACATAGCAAGATTATTCAGTGGGATTACAAATCTTGTATTTTTATGGGAGACTGGAATGGCGTTTTGGACGTACAATTGGACAAAAGAGGCCTTTTTCAAAGTACACCAAGTCATGCTAGATTGCCTAAATCATTTGTTGAGATGAAGGATGACTTGGAATTGAGAGATGTTTGGAGAGAAAGAAACCTGCAAGAAAAAGACTTTACTTTTTTCTCTGATAGGCATCAATCCCTATCTAGGATTGATTTTGTATTAATTACCAATGATTTTTTTTCTAGGATTAAGAAGATTAAGGTATGTCCAAAGAACTATATCTGATCATAGTCCAGTATGGTTGGAAATAGAAAAAGACAATGGAGACAGACGGTCTTGGCGACTAAATGAAAATTTGTTTAGATATCAAGAAAATGTGGAAGAGTGTAAAAAACAGATGAAAGAATTTTTTAAAATGAACATGTATAAGGGTACTTCTATTGAGATGGTTTGGGATGCAAATAAAGCTTATATGAGAGGAGTGTTAATATATTTGAATAATAAATACAGACGTAAATTGGAATTTAGGCGAAAAGAATTAGAGGAGGAAATTAAGAGAAAAGAAAAGGCTTTAATCTTGAATCCATCTGATGGGAAGATCAAAGAGGTAATTACTTTACTAAGAGGCCAGTTTGACATGTTGATGGCAGATCAAGTGGCAACTAATTTACGGTATGCTAAACATAACACCTTTTGTAATGCCAATAAGCCGGGTAGGTGGTTAGCCTACTTGTTAAGGAAGAAACAAAGGGCACGTAATATAGATAGAATAGAGTACAAGGGTAAAGTGGTGCATCAGCAGAATCTTATTAAAAAGGATTTTGTTGATTTTTATTCTAAGTTGTATGTTAGAGATAAGATTCAAAATATAGATATAGATAGATATCTGCAGGAAGTTAATATTCCTGTTCTTACACAAGAACAAAGGGAAGGGATGAATCAATTGATAAATGATGAAGAAATTATTTTAGCAATTAAGTAATTAAAGGTGGGTAAAGTACCAGGAACAGACGGTTTGACTGCCATCTACTATAAAAATTTACAGTCAGAAATGGTGGAACCTTTAAGAGAATTGTTTAGGACAATTCAATTGGGAGGAGAAGTGCCTCCATCGTGGAAAACAGCTTTTATTTCGTTGATTCCGAAGGAAGACCAAGATGCTACCCAAGCCAAAAATTATAGACCAATATCGCTTTTAAATACTGATTATAAGATATTTGCAAAAATTTTAGCAAATAGATTAATGAAGGTAATGCAGCAAGTGATTCATAGTGATCAAACTGGATTTATAAGTGGTAGACAAATGAAGAATAATGTGAGACATATTGTAGATTTATTGGAATTCTTGGATAGAAATAACCAGGTCTCTGCAGCGCTGATCATTTTGGATGCTGAAAAAGCCTTTGATCAATTGGATTGGCAATATTGAAAAGGGTACAAGACAGGGGTGTCCGTTGTCACCTTTGCTGTTTGTTTTAACACTGGAAATATTATTGATTAAAATACGAGGCTCAAATAAAATTAAGGGAATTAAAATAAGAGATCAGGATTATAGACTAAGAGCGTTTGCGGATGACCTGGTTATTACAGTAAGTCAACCGACTTACTCAGTTGTAGAGTTGATGGAGATAATAACATCATATGGGAAAGCTTCTGGATTTAAGATAAATATACAAGAAACTAAAATATTGACCCGACTTCCGGTGGCTGCGCGGCGCCGGAGACAGCCTTCCCGGGCAGCCCGCGGCTCAGCTGAGTAATTTTCGCCCGAAACAGCGCCGATCAGCTGTTCGGGCGAATTTGAAGCCCCCTCCTCGGGAGAAGAGGAGGGGGTGAGGCCCCAGGTAGGGGTCGAGTTCTCCGGGGCCGCCTGAGCTTTTAGCTTGGGCGGCTGAAGGATCGAACTCCCCCGTAGCCTGGGTTGCTCCCAGCTGGTCAGCGTCTCTGCTCCGGATTTCTTGGAGCAGAGCCAGGCGTCTGCGACCACCCCTGCCTGAAGGAAGGACTATGGAATAAAGGGAGCAGGCAGAGCGGTACAAGAGGAAAAGGTGAAGAGGATTATTTTATTTTACTCTCAAGCTTGATGAACTTTTTTAAACTTAAAGTGAAAGTGCGTCACAATTGAAAGTAAAAGATGGCGGCTAAACCTCCCCCTAAAACTCTTCGGAGTGCTGGAACTTCTCCAGTGCAACAATCATCATTGCAGGCGTTGCATCCTCCTGATGTATTGACACCGAAGGATTTACAAGATGCTCTTGAAAAACATGCCCAGGTAATTTTGGAATCAATGGGTGATAAATTTGCACAGATGGAGGAGAAATTGGAGAAATTGGAGGAGAGAATGGAAGAGAGGATGGAACAGAAGTTCAGTGTGATGAAGGTAGACATTTTGTCTTCAGTGCATAAAGTGGCTGAATGTGTGGAAGATTTGGACGAAAAAGTGGAAGATTTGACTCAAAAGAATGCCATATTAGAAGCAAAAGTTTTGGAGAATGAGGATTTAAGAGACAAAATGGATAAAGAATTGAGTCTTGCTCAATATTACCAGATGCAGTTTGCTGTTAGAATCAGAGGTTTAAAAGAGGATATTAAGGAAGATCTAAAGCAGCTGGTCTCTGAGGCTTTTGAAGTGGTATTGAATCAGCCAGCATCTGAAATAAAAGGAGGCTTGGACAAAGTGTTTCGTGTGAATTCATGGATTGCCAGACAGAGAAAGCTGCCTAGAGATGTGGTGGTTTATTTTGCAAAAAGGGAAACTAGAGATGAAGTTATACAAGCTGCCTATGATACTAAAGTTGTGATTGCTGATCAAGAAGTTTTGGTTCTAAAAGAAATTCCTCCAAAGATTTTAAGGAGAAGGAAGGATTTTACATTTCTTGTGCAAGAGCTCAAGCAACGAGATATAAGGTTCAGATGGGAGATCCCAGTTGGGTTGATGGTGATGCATGAAGGTAAAAGGTACCGTCTGGTTACTGTGAAGCAAGCGCGTGATTTTTACAATAATGTTTTAAAAGCAACCCCATTATCACTTTTGGAAGCTGCAAAGGGATCTGGAGAAGGAGAACATCAGGAGGATGAAGATGGGCAGACAGAGGAGAATGGTGCTGGAGGAGATCAAGCTACAACTTCCTTGGATGATCCTAGAGAGCAGAGGGTGACGCGTGCTGCTTTAAAACGATCAAAAAAGACAAAAGAACAAGATCAGCAGAAGTCTATGGAAATTCCACAACGTACTTACAGCCAAGCAGTGGGAGGAGCACGGCCTAAAAAAGATAGTCCTATCAAAGCAGTGCTCCAAGAGCTTTGGGATGACATGCATGGCAGCTAAATTCTTAACTTGGAACGTTAATGGACTAAATTCACCACAGAAGAGGAAGAAAGTTTTTCAATATTTAAAACAATTCAAGATAGATGTTATATGTTTGCAAGAAACGCATATTAGGGTTGTGGATCAAAAGTATTTATCGAACTCAAGGTTGGGTACGCAATTTGTCGCTTCTGCAATGAATAAGAAAAATGGAGTGGTTGTTTATGTTAAAAGTGTTCTAACAGCAAACTTAATCGAAGCAGATAAGCATGGAAGATACGTTATGATAGAGTTGCTGCTAGAAGGTAAAAAGACGCTTTTAGTTGGATTATATGCTCCTAATCAACAACAAGCTGACTTTTTTAGTTTACTTCATACAAAGCTTACCCAGTTGGATTATAAATCTTTTATTTTTATGGGGGACTGGAATGGTGTTTTGGATGTACAGATGGACAAGGCTGGAGCTTTTAAGCGCATTCCAAGTCATGCTAGACTGCCTAAATCTTTTTTTGAAATGAAGGATGACTTGGAACTGCGAGATATTTGGCGCGAGAGACATTTGCAGGAAAAGGATTATACTTTTTATTCCAACAGACATCAATCTTTTTCCAGGATCGATTTTATTTTGTTGACTAATGATTTTTTTTAAGGACTAAAAAGGTGAAGATTTGTGCAAGAACTATTTCTGATCATAGTCCAGTTTGGCTAGAGATTGATAAGGAGAATAGAGACAGGCGCTCGTGGCGCGTAAATGAGAAGTTGTTTAGAAATCAGAGAAATGTGGAAGAATGCAAACACCGGATGAAGGATTTTTTTGAAATTAATATGAATAAGGGCACTTCTATGGACATGGTTTGGGATGCTAGCAAGGCCTATATGGGAGGGGTGTTGATATATATGAACAATAAACATAGACGTGCTGTGGAAGCTAGGAGGAAAGAACTGGAGAATGAAATAAAGGAAAAAGAAAAGGCTTTGATTTTGAATTCAGAGGATGTGAAGACTAAGGAGGCTATTAAACTGTTAAGAGGACAATTTGATAAATTAATGGCTGACCAAGTGGCAACCAATTTGCGGTTTGCCAGGCATAATACTTTTTGCAACGCTAACAAACCAGGTAGATGGTTAGCTTATAGATTGAGGAAAAAACAAAGGGCTTCTAATATAGACAAAATTGAGTATAAAGGAAGGGTTGTGTTTCAACAGGATCTTATCAAGGATGCTTTTGTGGATTTTTATTCTAAATTATATGCTAAGGAGAAGATTAATGAAAAAGATATCGATATATATTTGGAGAATGCTAGCATCCCGGTTCTTACGCAAGTACAAAAAGAGGAGATGAATCAATTAATTACAGAAGAAGAAATTTTTACAGCAATTAAGGAATTGAAGGTGGATAAAGCACCAGGTACGGATGGTTTGTCTGCGGCTTACTACAAAAATTTACAATTAAAGATGATGAAACCGTTAAAGGAACTGTTCCAGACAATCCAGAGGGGGGGAAAGGTGCCACCGTCTTGGAGAACAGCTTTTATTTCTTTGATTCCGAAGGAAGACCAAGATGCTACTCAAGTTAAAAATTATAGACCGATATCGCTTTTAAATACAGATTACAAGATATTTGCTAAGGTTTTGGCTAATAGACTGATGAGGGTTCTGCAACAGGTGATTCATGGGGACCAAACGGGGTTTATTAGTGGTAGGCAAATGAAAAATAATGTGAGGCATATAGTTGATGTGTTAGAGTTTTTGGAAAGGAACAACCAGATCCCTGCGGCGCTAATTTTTCTAGATGCTGAAAAAGCTTTTGATCAATTGAATTGGCAATTCTTGATGAAAGTTTTAGACAAAATGGATTTTGGGGAAGATTTTTTACAACCGATTAGGGCATTATATCAAAAACAAACTGCCCGAATTATAGTTAACAATAGTCTGACAGAAGCATGTAATATTGAGAAGGGCACAAGGCAAGGGTGTCCGTTATCGCCCTTGTTATTTGTGTTAACATTAGAGATATTATTGGTTAAAATACGGAATTCGGAAAAAATTAAGGGGATACAAATTAGAGATCAGGACTATAGATTGAGAGCATTTGCAGATGATCTGGTTGTTACAGTGACCCAGACAGAGAATTCTGTTGTGGACCTGATGGAGATAATAACACAATATGGGAAGGTTTCTGGATTTAAAGTTAATGTACAGAAAACTAAAATTTTGGCTAAAAATATGACAGCATCGCAAAAGGCCCTTTTAGAAGGGTTAACTGGATTTGAGATTGTTAAAAGGGTTAAATATTTGGGGGTGTTTTTGTCACCCTCTAATACAAAATTATATAAAAATAACTATGAAAAATTATACAAAGTTATATAAAAATAATTATGAAAAACTATGGGGGAAAATTCAAAAAGAATTGGAGAGTTGGGAAAAATTGCAATTGTCTTTGTTGGGACGGATCGCAGCAGTGAAAATGAATGTCCTGCCTAAATTTTTATTTTTATTTCAAATGATACCGATTCTTAAGAAAGATTCTAATTTGGAGGAATGGCAGCGAGGTATCAATAAATTTGTTTGGGCAGGGAAAAGGCCACGAGTTAAACTTAAGATTATGCAGGATACTCGTGAGAGAGGTGGTCTTAAAATGCCTAATCTTAAACTATATTATGAAGCTGCTGCGTTAGTAGGAATAAGTGATTGGATAATTTGACACAAGAGAGATTATTAAATCTTGAGGGCCACGACTTGTTGTTTGGCTGGCATGCATATTTGATGTATGACAAGAAGGTAGACAACGTGTTTAGAGTGCATATTTTAAGACAGGCATTGTTGAGAGTTTGGAAGAAGTATAGACATAAGCTAGATTGTAAGATACCACTGTGGGCAATTCCAAAACACGCAATAGAAAATATACATGCTGGATTCAAACATCACGTGACTACGTACAAGGAGATCCTAAGCTTGGAAAGAAATGTTTGGTGTCTGAAATCATATAGCCTCTTGCGAGAAGAGAAGGTTGTTCAAAATTGGTTTCAATATACTCAGTTACGGGCCAGGTGGAAAGAAGACCAGAAAAATGGTTTTACAATGACTGATGAGAATTTGATAAAGCAAATTAGAAATCAGGGACCAGCACATATTAAACGGATATATCTTGCGTTGATAGAGATTGACTCAGAAACAGAACTTGTTAAGGATTGTATGATAAAATGGGCCCAAAACATCCAGGAAGTTATTACAATGGACACGTGGGAAAAGATTTGGGTGAGGAATGTAAAATTTACACAAGCTCAAAATCTAAGAGAGAATTTTTACAAAATGTTTTATAGATGGCATTTAGATCCTAAAAAGCTTGCAAGTATCTATCCGAATTATCAGCCTAAATGTTGGAGGTGCGGTGATGAAGACGCAACATATTTTCACATATGGTGGACTTGTAAAAAGGTTAAAGCCTTTTGGATAAAAGTCTGGTGGAACATGCAGAAGATTTTTAAACAGAGGATAAAGTTTTGCCCGCAACTTTTTTTGTTGGGAATAATTACAGATGCTACAGTTGTGGACACTAAGTTGATGTTGAATTTAATTACGGCAGCAAGACTTTTGATAGGTCAGTATTGGAAGAAAGAGGAACTGCCGACCATAGAAGAGTGGACTTTAAAGGTTTCCGACCTGGCTGAGATGGCGAAGATTTCAGCCTATTTGAAAGATCACTCGCAAGAACGCTATATTATGGATTGGAGAAAATGGATTGAGTTTATCCAGAACAAGTATAGGGTTAAGAAATTTCATGTAGCATTTGAATAAGTCTTCTTTCTTTTTTTCTTTTTCTATTTTGGTTTTTCTATATATATTTAATATTACTAAGGTTTGTTTTATCCTATATAAGCTAGAGAGTGATGGATTTTAGAGTTTATGGTTGTTAGTATATGGTTGTTTATGATTGTTTTTTTATATATACCTTGTATTTAGCTCTGGGAAGTCCGGGGGGGGGAGGGGGGGAGGGGGGAGAGGTAGGGGGGGAGGGAGAAGGGAGGGGGAGGGGGGATTTTTAAAGAAAAAATTGTATGTTAAAACTTCAATAAAAAAAGAAACTAAAATATTGTCTAAAAATATGACTATAGAACAAAAGGTTGTTTTAGAAGAGTTAACAGGATTTGAAATAGTTAAAAAGACTAAATATTTGGGGGTTTACCTTTCAGCTTCAAATGTGAAGTTATATAAGAATAATTATCAATTGTTATGGTCAAAAACACAGAGTTAGATGGTTGGAAAAAATTACAACTATCCTTATTGGGAAGAATTGCAGCAGTAAAAATGAATGTCTTGCCAAAATTTTTATTTTTGTTTCAAATGATACCTATACTTAAAAAGGATTTAAATTTGGAGGAGTGGCAGAAAGGTATTAATAAATTTGTTTGGGCAGGGAAAAAGCCACGAGTTAAATTTAAGATAATGCAAGATGTACGTGAAAGAGGTGGTCTTAAAATGCCCAATTTTAAATTATATTATGAGGCTGCTGCTTTATCATCAATTAGTGATTGGTTTAATTTAACACAAGGGAGATTATTGAATATTGAGGGTTATGATTTGTTATTTGGTTGGCATGCATATTTATTGTATGATAAGAAGGTGTTTAAGATACATATATTAAGGTATGCTCTGTTGCGAGTATGGAAAAAATATAGAAATAACTTAAATTATAAGATACCAATTTGGGCAATACCTAAACATGCAATAGAAAATATAAATGTTGGATTTAAACATGATGAGACCACATATAAAGAAATTTTAAGGATAGAAAGGAATGTATGGCAATTAAAGCCATATAATATTTTAAAAGAAGAAAAGATTGTATAAACCTGGTTTCAGTATGGGCAGTTACAAGCAAGATGGAAAGAAGATCA
The DNA here is from genome assembly GCF_947247035.1 of Vipera ursinii. Lineage (NCBI taxonomy): Eukaryota > Metazoa > Chordata > Lepidosauria > Squamata > Viperidae > Vipera > Vipera ursinii. Next base: position 105,708,667 of record NC_139516.1, on the reverse strand, counting down.
GAAAGTTGGCTTTTCGATAACTGATGGAAATTTGGTAAAACAAATTAGAGATCAAGGTCAAGCATATATAAGAAGGATATATAATGCATTGATAGAAATTGATTCAGAAACAGAACTTGTTAAAGATTGTATGATAAAGTGGGCCCAAAATTTTCAGGAGGTTATAACAATGGATACTTGGGAAAAGATTTGGGTTAGAAACGTAAAATTTACACAGGCCCCAAATTTAAGAGAATTTTTATAAAATGTTTTATAGGTGGCACTTAGACCCTAAAAAACTAGCAAGTATGTATCCAAACTGCCAGCCCAAATGTTGGAGGTGTGGTTGTGAGGATGCAATGTATTTTCACAGCTGGTGGACTTGTAAAAAAGTCAAAGCTTTTTGGATTAAAATCTGGTGGAATATGCAAAAGATATTTAAGAAAAAAATAAGGTTTTCTCTGCAGTTGTTTTTGTTCAGTATTATTACAGACTTTAGTGTTATAGATACTAAATTGATGTTGAATTTAATTACGGCAGCAGGACGTTTAGTAGCGCAATATTGGAAGAAGGAGGAACTGCCGACTATAGAAGAGTGGACTTTGAAAGTTTCTAATTTGGCGGAAATGGCAAAGATTTCAGCATATTTGAAAGAACAATCGCAACAGAGATATATTGTGGAATGGAGAAGATGGATTGAATATATTCAGAATAGATATGGGACTAAAAAGTTTCATTTAGCATTTGAATAAGTATATGTACTAATAATATGAACAGTTACAAGTGCCCTCAAGGCTTCATATCAAAAATAATTCTTAGGTTTCTCCAGACAGAACAGTAGAAATTTATCTCTACCTTTGCTCCAAACAAAATAAGAAACACTTTAAAGCAGTGAACACAATTATTTAATATAACAGAAAAGCAGAGAATAAATGTTTAAATACCATATAGAAATAATTTCATTTTCAATAATTTCATTTATAGATTACATTTTTTTAAATCAGAGGATCATAGTTGACAAAATAAAGCAACAGAGCTGATTACCGAACATTAAAAGCAATGCCTATATTCAAAACAGCAGGAACAAGCACATTAAGAAGATTCAAAAGCCTACAGCAAGAGATGTATCTTAAGCAATCAGCTAAACTGAACTAATGGTGATTGCAAATGCATTGCCAAGGGTAGGAAATTTCATAATAGGGTTCCTTAGTGAAGATTATGGTTTTAGAACCATTTGGAGCTTAAGACAATGAAAAGGTTTCACCCTTTTCATTAAAGGAGACCCGACCCATCTCCAGTTTTGTTAGATCAATCTTAGTTTAAGGCGGATAGACTTCTCTCCTTCCTCTGAAAAAAGATGCAGGATTATCTGGAAAATATGTTTTGATTGGTTAGCAAGAATGTTGACTTCTGGTATCAGCAGTTCACCTCATTCGGATGTCTTCCAGAAGTTTTGAATTTCAGCCTTCAGAATTTCCATCTAACCAAACCATGTGATTTGGGAGTTCTGAGTTTTAAAGTGTGAAACAATTGATGGATAGCAGAATAGGGAAGATTGTATTAATATTTGCAAGCTTTTTTGATTATATATGAAAAAGATAGCAAAAATATTACAGTTATAAATAAAATAACTTTAAAGAAAAGCTTGAAAATTCTTGCTGAAGAATGAAAAAAATCTGTTTATAAATATTTAGGTATGAGATTTGTGCAAATAAGGTGATGCTCCTGTTAAAGAGGTGTTTTTATCTTTACTTTTGAAATAACTCACTGCTTTATCTGAACAATAGTGCATTAAGTTCATAAAAAAGTTCAATTTAACTTTCAAAATAACTGGCATAATTAGACTACTAATGATATTTCTGTGTAAAATATTACCTTTGAGTAAGGTAAAATGAAATTGATAGTGTTTTCCTGTCATTCAGGATTAGTCTCATTGGGGCACAAATGATTAGTTATATGCTCTTTGTATTTTCTTACAGATTAAAAAATGTTTTTAATAATACTCTGTAATTAGACTTTGTTTGAAAATTGATCAGCTGATTCAGAACAGCATACAACTCTCTAAATCTGTAATTTAGATTTTTAAAAAATCTAAAATAATCAGAAACTAAAATCAAGAACATGCGTTGTAAGCCACCTTATGGTTGCCAGGAATCGAATATTCCAAAAACTCAGTTAAAATTAATTACTTATCCAGGGAGATAATCATTTATTTCATAAATAATTTGTAGTTTGACAGGGTAAAAAATTAACCACACCTCCCAAGTCAGTCAGTTCAGGTTAATGAAAGAAGTAACTGGGATCAGTAGCATAAGTAGTTAGCTAAACAGCTGATTCTGTCTTATAATGCTCACAAACTATGACTCCCTTCATCACAGTGAAGTGCTCAAAACAGCAGAAGTCATGTTCACTCAAAGTAATTTTTGAAGGTCTCTATAAAAAGTTATTAATGTCTGTTAGTCTAGTTTCTAAGTGTCTAAGCTCCACCATCCACAGTCACAGCCACAGCCACAGTCTCTTTCAATAGAAAAGATTTTGGACAGTAATAAATTTCCCCAAGTGCAATTGTCCTGACAAAAGAACTCCAATCAGTCTGGGAAGTCACAAATAACCTAAGAACAATATCTGTAAAGTGCGAGTTTGTCTCACCTTAGTTAAAGTAAGTATTCTTAACTCCACTACCAAAAAGGAACTGAGTAAAAATTAAATTCATAGAAGGCAGAAGCTATTGCTCATTGAGAAATTTCTTTTTTTTTTACCTCCGATGAAGATGGCCATGGTCCGTGGCTGAGCCTTAGATGCAAGAGGCCGATTTTTGGCCTTTGGACATTGTAGGGCCGTTGGTTGCTGTGCGGCCTTGGCGGGGCGACGGGAGCCCCCAGGGCCGCAGCGAACTTTTTTGAGGCTGCTGGAAGACAGTGACGAGGTGGTGGCGAAGCGTCTGGGGCCTGCAATGCTGAATGCCTGACTAACAGCTGATCGGCAGGGCAACGGGAGCCCCCAGGGCCGCGGCGACCTTTTGAGGCTGCCGGAGGACAGTGACGAGGTGTGCTGTGATTCAGTGTCAGCCTGTGGCTTCGGCAGTTGGGTTGGACGATTCAGAGGAGGAGCAGGGGGAGGGGTTTGGAAAGCCTGCAGAGGACAGTTCTGAGGCATCGCAGAGGTCTCAGCCAGGCCCCTCCCATCTGGTTACTACTCAGACCCAGCTGTGTGAGCCTGACAGCTTGGATGAAGATGACCCACAGCTGGCCTTGTTCAAGGATGCCCGAAGCAGGAGGCAGTCAAGCAGGAGTAAACAGGAAGGCAGTGGGGCACCTCGGAAGGAGGCAAAGAGAAGCCATGCCTTGAAACTGTTTAAAAAGGGAATGTGTGGGAGGGCTGGTTGCTGAAGGCAACTGTTTGATCAGCTTCTGTTTTAGTGGTTCGTATTTTGTTTTGCTCAGTTTGCTCTGTTTTGTGTAAATAAATTTGGCGGGCTTACTTCCAGCCTTTTGCCTTTTGTAAAGGGGTTGTCCCTGCCTTTTCTGCAGGGCCGGTAGTAGGCTGGAACAGAACAAGGTGGTGGTGAAGCATCTGGGGCCTGCAATGCTGAACGCTGCAACGTCGAACGCCCGATTAACAGCTGATCGGAGAGCTGAATGCCTGACTAACAGCTGATCGGCAAGCCTTCCCCTCCGGCGGAGTTTCCTGGGAGGGTGGTAGTGAGCCAATTGACAGGCTGAGGGTGAGCTTCCCCCTCCGTGGAGGCCCTTTTGGGGCTGTTTGTGGAGAGTGGAGGCGCCCGATGAAGCAGCTGGAGGACAGGAGGCGGAGCAAGCCGGGGCGAGCCGGGCACATTATCACTGGAGGCGCCCAGGGCCTGAGGTGATCGAGGCCTGTGATACTGTGGTGGCTCCTACGGATTGTGGTATATATGACTGTAGAGCCCCCTTGGGACTATATATATTTAAGATCAGAGGTGAGCCTCCTCCATCGTCAGTAATTATTTCTGTGTTCTGCGGCCTCTTACAGCCCTTGTGGGTGATTTTATCTATGAGTTGGTGATTGATGACTGGTCCGGACTTTGTAGTCTCCATCTGACATCTTGGAGGCTTGGAGGTGTTGGTGGTGGGGCTCGATGATGCTAGGTTCAGGGGGGCCCGGCTGTTATTGGCTGGGCTGGGAACCTGATGCCCGGGACTAATTTACATCTTCTCATCGCCGGAGCTGTGGATGCCTTCACCAATATTGACTTACCATCATCCCAGTCATCGGACTTTTCCCTCCCTACGTCCAGCCTGCAGCTGGATAGTGGTTCTCCCTGAAACTGGAAGATCATGGTCGCTGTGAGAGGGCGACCACGTTTGGGATTCACTGTCTAGCTCTGGGGTTTTAATATCTCTTTCCATCTGTCCTGCCAATATGTTCCCTCCTGCTTTTAATTATTTCAACGTTTTACTCCGCAGGGGAACTTTCCATCTGTCCTGCCAATATGTTCCCTCCTGCTTTTAATTATCTCAACGTTTTACTCCGCGGGCGAACTTTTTGCCCTGAGGGAGTCCCCCCTCTCTCAGGTGTGGCCCTCTAACCTATGCCGCCGGTTCCTCAATGACAGGTCTTGGGACCCCGAGAGGTGGCATGGCACGAAAAGGAGGCTTCGGGATTTTCTTTTTAAACTTTTTAATGGGTTAGGGAGGGGGGAGGAATGTAAGGCCTGGCAGAAAGATGGGGGGATTTTGCCGGACCTTCCTCAGTCCAGGTTGGTAGACGGTTGTGGTGATGGGGGGGCCGGGATGGGGGGACTTGGGGCCCGAGGGGATGGGGTGGGGACAGCGATCCCCATGGTGATTGGGAATGGCAGTAGACGGATGAACAGAGGGCCATATTGAAATCTGGGGTCGCGCCTCCGCTGTCTTCGAGCGGTGGTGCGCTCCGACCCTCTGGTTGCATCCTGCTTTTCTGGGGGTGGGGGAGGACAGGCACCTGAGCTCAGGCTGGTCTATTTGAATGCCAGGTTTGTGGTGAATAAAGCTCCCCTCATCCAGGATCTGATCGAGGAAGACGCAGACCTGGCATGCATTACGGAAACTTGGTTGGGCCCAGAGGGAGGAGTCCCTTTGATTGAGTTATGCCCACCAGGTTTCCGTGTTCTTCACCAGCCTCGGGCTCAGGGTAGGGGCGGTTGGGTGGCAGTTGTTATTAAGGAGACCCTTTGTCCACGGGAAGCCACTGCCCTTCAGATAGGCAGATGTGAGTCCCTCCTCCTGAGGTGGGGCCCTGGGGGTCAGTTGGGCCTGTTGCTTGCATACCTTTCTCCCAGCTGCGTGGCAACGGCCCTGCCCGGGCTGCTCGACGCTCTCTTGGGGTTGGCGATTGAGTTTCCCAGACTTATGGTTCTGGGGGATTTTAACCTGCCCTCCCTGGGGGGTGCATCGGGGGTGGCCCGAGAGTTCATCGCTTCCATGATGGCCATGGACCTGACCCAGATTATTCAGGGTCTTACTCATGAGGGAGGAAGCATGCCCAACCTTATTTTTATCTCTGGGCAGTGGCTTAATGGTCTGGGTGGGGTTTCTCCAATCTCTCAACCCCTTTCATGGACAGACCATTATCTCCTGTGGCTGGGCCTCCGTTATGCCACCTCCCGCTGCTGGGTGGCGGAGCCAACCAGGTGGTTCCACCCCAGGCGCCTGATGGACCCGGATAGGTCTACATGGGGCTGCCCTTGAAGACCACCTGGAGACTTCAGCTGGTGCAGAATGAGGCTGCACGGGTTGTGATGGGAGCATCCCGATACTCCCATATTACACCCCTCCTGCGTGAGCTGCATTGGTTACCGGTTGCCCTCCGGGTGAGATTTAAGGTGCTTTTTCTTACCTATAAAGCCCTACATGGCTTAGGCCCAGGATATTTGCAGTACCGTCTGCTGCCAGGAACGACTTCCCATCGCCCGGTGCGCTCACACAGGGCGGGTCTCCTCAGGGTGCCGTCGGCTAGACATTGTCGGCTGGTGACCCCCAGGGGGAGGGCCTTCTCTGTGGGAGCGCCTGCCCTGTGGAATCAGCTTCCCCTTGAGCTCTGGATGGCCCCGGATCTCTGGTCCTTTCGTCGCGACCTCAAAACATTTCTTTTCTATCAGGCTGACCTGGACTGATGATAGGGGTTTTTAAAAAGAAAATGTTTTTAATATTTTATCACTGGGGCTTGTTAGTTTAATCTTTTTTTTAACATTTGTATTATTGTGTTTTATTGTTGTTAGCCGCCTTGAGTCCTTCGGGAGATAGGGCGGCATATAAGTCCCAATAATAAATAATAAATAAATAAATTATGCTAGTCTCAAGTTTACAAAAAACAAAATAGAATCCTGCACATTTTCTGAGGAAATTTTATATATTTTCTTGCTGCTGTAGAAAAGATTTTTGGTGCATGGATATTTGCAGTTTATGTCTAGGCATGATTTATGGATCTCTGTTATTTATAAGCATTATTTATAATCCTGTGACAAATTTAAGCTCTTACATTATAATGTTCATTTTATATATGTTTGTATCTGTTCGCGTTTGCTATGTAGACATATAATACAGATGAGGTTAGAGAAAGTTATCTCAAGATAACTTAATGTGTTATCGCTTGAGTATTTAATGTTTACTGTTTAGCAAAGCATTTTGTTTCTTCCACTCCTGGAAATGTAATGAGAAGACAAAAAAAACTGTTTCAGGATTAAAAGGCTGTTAGGTAATAATTAGGAATGAAAAAATACTAATGGTAATAAGTAAACCTTCACATATCATAGATAAAAACTGTATTGAATTAACAAATGTTGACAGAAATTGTCAAAATCTTTTTCTCCACTCTTTGTTCTTGGGCAATATTTTATACAGTAATGTATAGCCTTTTGATAATATATGTTTGTTATGATGTTGGGTTGAATTAGTTCCTTTCTTTTCTAAATTGTAATTATTTTTTATTTTCATCATGTTTGTTTAACTGTAGGATTTTCAAGTGAAATGTGAAGTAAAGGCCTTCAATAATGTCAAAAGGTGGTTTTATCAAAACAATATTTAAAGTTCCAGGTCACTGAATTTCTTACTGATATAAGCAAGCTATATTTGCAAGTATTATAAACATAATTTATACCTCCATATATCATCATTACTTTCCCAAACAGACCTCACAGTGGAAAAAATCCCTGTACTACAAAACTGTAGATGGTCATATTTAACAGAGAATCATTTGTGCTACAAAGTAAGAGGGGGGAAAACCCAATAAGGGAAATTTGTTTTGCTTCATTATACAAACAGGTTTATTTTAAGGTAAATATTTTAATATGTTTAGCTGGTTTAAAGTGAAGTCAGTGAACAGTCATTTCTTTTGACTGAACAAATATGAACAATATTGCTAGCTGATGAAATATTTAATTTTTAATCAGGATTTCAAAATCATTTGTTATTAGAGGAGATATGGATTTTACTAGATTCATATGTCAGACTGTTCATAGTATCCTTGTTTAATTAAGGCGTAATGTGTGTACCCAGCCTTTGAGAGCTCCCAAACAATATTTAATTTTTACCATTTGTGTGAAGCAGGCAGCCCCTATCAGTTGTCCGTCAAATAATATTATATCACTTGTTATTCTTTACAAACTCCTACTTTCTGTAACTATTTTCTGAATTCTCACATTGATTCACATTTGGCCCAATTTCCTGGGTCTGGAAAGACATTATGAAGATGAAAAGTTATTTTCATTTTCCCTATATTAAAGCTGAAATAACGGTCCTCCAAGAACACTCCCAGCCCAGAATCCGTCCACTACGAGGATTTCGAACGAACAGAAGACTCCAACACAGACCTTGAGGTTGATCGACTTCAGAAGAATCCAGAGAGGAACCAGCAGTCATTTGAAAAGGCAGTTCCTTCACTTGTGTGGGCTGTGGAGGCCATCATAGACGTTCGGAGTGCAGGTTCTGCACAGCATTGTGCTGGGCATGTGGCAAGTAAGGCCACATTGCTGCTGTCTGAAAAAGTCACCAGCGGGACATACCACAAGAAGCAGCATTCAGGGGTCCCCGGGCAACACAGAGTCGGCTATTGCTCCAGCCAAAGGAGCGTGTTCAGAACTGGCACCTATCGTCCCCTTAAAGAAAAGCTTAGGCTAAAAGTCAAACTTCAGGGAGTTCCATGTAAAATGGAACTGGACACTGGGTCAACCTTATCTATAGTTTCCCAAGGAACTTTTAATCACATCTGCAGTCACAGCGGCAAACAAGTAAAACTCAGGCTGTCTAACCTGTTGCTGACAGATTTCCAAAACTCCACATAGCTGTTAAAGGAGAAGCTCCGCTCAATGTGCAGTTCAAGGGTTTGAGGGTCCATTAGACGTCGTGATTGTTGAGGGCCACCACACAAGACTCATCGGCCTACACTGGTTTGATGCCTTGGGCATCCAAGTAACTGGCATTCACAAAACGCAAGCAGCGGACCTGTTCGCAGTTTGCCAAGAGTTTGCTGATGTGTTGAGCCCAAATTTAGGGAAATACAAGGGGCCTCCAATTGCCCTCCACCTTGATCCTAACGTACCCCCAATACGGATCAAGCCTCATAGAGTGCCTTTTTGCTCTCAAGCCCAAAATGAATGCAGAGCTAGACAAGCTGGTGCAACAGGGGGTATTGCAGGCAGTAGATAGTGGGGTGTGGGAGACCCCCATACTCATGCCACTTGAGGTACACATATGCGCAGATTATAAGTGCACTAGTAACAGAGCACTTCAACAACATGCATATCCGGTGCCTGTAGTCAGCCACATTTTGGCGTCACTACAGGGAGGTTGTGTATTCACCAAATTAGACTTGGCACAAGGCTACCAGCAACTGCCCGTGGATGATGCCACGGCAGAAGCTCAAACCATTGTCACCCACAGGGTAGCTTTCAAGGTTAGGTGCCTACAGTTCAGGGTCAGTGTAGCCCCAGGGCTGTTTCAGGGAGTGATGGAGCGCACAGTCAAGAACATTCCAGATGCGTGTCCCTACTTCAATGATGTCCTCATAGCCGGGGAGTCTGGAGATTTTGGCCGAACAGCGAAGCAGGGCTGAAGGTAAAAAGAGAAAAGTGCAAGATCAGGGTAGATTCAGCAGAATTGCTCGGGTTCTGCATAGATGCCACAGGCATTCATGCGGCGGATTCCAAGCTCAAAGTAATCCAGCAGGCTCCTAGTCCTAAGTCTAAGGGGGAGCTTCAGGCCTTTTTAGGACTTCTGAATTTTTATCATGCCTTTCTTCCACACAAGGCCGCAGTGGCAGAGCTGTTACACTGGCTCTTGGACAAAAAGGCAAAGCAGCAGTGGACAAATGTCCACGAGAAAAGCTGCTCGGCAGTCAAATCACTGCTGTCCTCAAACTCAGTACTCACCCATTTTCAGGAAAAGCTGCTTCTCTGCATCGCTTGTGATGCATCTCCGTATGGTGTAGGGGCTGTGTTAAGTCACTTGATGGCTGATGGGAGACAGGCTCCCATCGCTTATTATTCTAGGACACTGTCTTTAGCAAAACGGAATTACGCGCAAATAGACAAGGAGGCACTGGCCATAGTGGCCAGTATTAAGAAGTTTCATGATTACTTGTATGGCTGCTACTTCATGGTCTTCACAGACCACAAGCCACTTCTAGGGTTATTCACCACGAACAAACAGACACCTCAGAATTTATCCCCACGAATTTTGAGGTGGTCTGTCTTCCTCTCAGCTTATAGTTACAGCCTGATTCAGAAACTGGGCAAAGAAATGGGCCATGCGGACAGCCTCAGCAGGCTTCCCCTGCCACAATTAGAGCCAGACCCCGCTCTGGCTGCTTGCATCCGGGCTATCCAGGGTTTGCCAGATGGAGTTGCTGCTTAATCACTAAGCTGGATCGGCTGCATCCAGACAGAGTCACCTCTAACACTGCACAGCCAAAACCAAAGCGAAGTTTGCAAGTTGGTGACCGGGTTTGGGCCCGGAACTACAGTCAAGGGGAACTGTGGGTGGTAGCAGTAGTTGGTAAGGTGTCAGGGCCACTTTCTTATGAAGTGGTCCTGTAAGACGGCAGAGTGATACGGTGGCACATTAACCAGCTGCAAGAGAGGCTAGCAAACCAACTGCTGGTGCAAGAGTTGTGTATTAGCCAACCCCAAGGGCGACTCGACAATGGTCCAACAGCAGAGTCTGTATTTACTAATGGGACTCCCAGCCGGGGAGAAAGGGGGCTAGCGGCAGACAATTCAACCCCAAACACACAGACTGCACCCACTGAGTGGGACCAGCAACTGGCCCCGATTTCCAGTCCAGCAAAGACTGTACCACAAATGAACCTTGGCTCAGGTCTACTGGGACAGGCCAGCCAAAGGGACTCGAGTCGATCCGAGGCAATCGGGTCTCAAAACCCTGGTCGTCCTAGCTGGGCAGGTGAGCCGGTAGACCGGGAACTTTCAGCAACTCCGAGGCACTCGGAGCAACGGCGAAGACCACCAATTTATTTAAAGGGCTATGTACATTGTTTAAGAATTGCACCATCTAGGGGGAAGGGGTGTTATGTATTGAGATAAGTTGTTTGTAAAACTGTGTGCAACGGTTAAAAGCCGTTACATTTAAACTCCAGACAACTTGTCTCCGGAGTTGTTACTTTGCATTTTAAGGCGGGAAGTTTCTGTTTAATTTCATTGGCTGCCGACTAGTGGCAGACCGGATAAATAGAAGCTGAGCAGCGATTGGGGCTGCTTCTATTGTACTGAATAAAAGTATTGGTGTTTTCATCGTTCTGCCTCATCAATGTCTCACCGAACTGAGAACTTAACACATACCAGAAAGGGTTTTCTAGGCAATGACCAGCACTTTGAACCGGGCCCAGAATTCAACTGGTAATCACAGTAACCTTATTGCAAGTATTATTCCAAAATAATTGGTTTCTCAAACTAGCAGCTGCATTGTTGTGCTTGGGGGAAAGTGGTAACTTTTGAATCATCTTCAAGAATGAATTGGAACTGTCCAGTCATGTACTAATCTGAACATAAACTACTGTCATATGTGTCCTGGTTCAAATAGGGCAATACAATAATTGGAACACCAGCTGTGTAGGTGAGGTTCTATTTACTGCTCAGCAGGAGCTATGATTCCATGGTAGTGCAAGTCATGGACCAGGTCCTTCAAAGGTCCTCTAACCCTAACCACTATCCTTAGCTGACAATTCTAGCTAATATTCCAACTACTGATTATTGCAAATATTATTGCTATCAGACACTTAAAGCAATTTTAAGATCCTCAATACATGTATATAAGCATTGTATAAAAGTCTTGGTATTTATAACTCATTTTGTTATTCTTGACCATATAGAAAATAAATATCAAAAGTTTCATTTTAGTACTACTGTTAAAAGCAGCTATCTTTAAAAAGTGATTGGATTAATGTGGTCATGAAACAGGAGCACGAACCTTTAGGATTTAGGCAGGAACACCCATGAAGTCATTTAATATTTATTTGATTTATTTAATTATTTTGGATGCCTATTGCAAATTGCCTGCTGACAGACTTCTCTGGTTGTTAATGTCTTGGAAAGAAAGCCATGATAGTCAGTCTTAGGCAAGTCAGGTTTTATCAAATAGCAAAACTGGGAGTGGGAGTGATGTACCAAATATCTGATTCTGCTAAAGGATGTTATGTGGTCCTGCCCTCTTATTTGTCACTGTCCATTTAATGCTATCTTTCACTTCAGTATGTGATTTCTAGCTACCAAAAAACTAGCTGTGTTCTCATGAAGAATGGAAAATAGGTAGAAATTTATCTTGAAATTGACTTTTAGGAAAAAAAAGGGTTTTTTTTAGATAATATGGCTTAAATAAAGATCCTGCCTTTAGAGATGTGCAGTCATGGATTTGTTCAGGAAGTGTCACCTGCTAGACAACCTTGTTAGGACTTGAAAATTAAGCAAAGTCAGGACTAGTTAGGTGACTTGAAAGCCAAAAAAAGTATCACTTAGGTATTGCTGCCAAGTAAATTGCATGATGGAGTCTATGTAGTCAATCAAGAGCTGAGTTTGGCTTAGGTTTGCCTCTATCTTTTCATCATACATGTGGCCAAGTCTTGCCTATCAATTTAAAATTTTGTTACTCTCAAAAGCAACAACCTTGTATCATGTTTCTTTTTCTATCCTTCTACAATGTCATTAAGCTTATGTGACATCTAATCCATGACATAATGTTCAAACTTCTATTTCTGTAGCTATTCATTATAGGAAGGAAAGTAGAAACATTTCATAGGGTTGCAGTTTTAGGTGCCAACAGGCAGCCTATTTTTTTGGGGGGGGGAATTAAGACATGTTTATTAAAGTCAGAAATCTTTGTGTAGGCATGAATTATGTTATGAATGCCCGTCTATTAAAAGAGGGCTTGTCTATCAACAATATTGTCAATGCTTGGAAATGTATTCTTTATCCTACTAATTTCATACCTACATCTGTTTGCCGTATATTTCCTGCTTTAAGGAAGTATTTAAAAATAATTAGCAAAACATTAATTTGAAACATTTTAACTCTTTTCTGTAGGATTTAATGAAGTTGTTCTGGGAACTTGCCAGCAATGAATAGATGAATCCAAAATGAAGTTAATAAAAATATATGTTAAAAAATGCCTTGCTTATGGTGAGCAGATGCTAGAAAATAATAATATATTTTACTAAGTATTTATACTGTGTGTCTCATTCTGTTCGATTACAGGATACCCAAAGTTGCTTACAAAATGTACCAAAGGGCTCCAACAAACCAGTTCCAAAATATATCACAACAAAACCCACACAGTTCATTTACAATAATAGTGCTAATGAAATCACCACCCTCTGAAGTTTCCTAATTAAATGGATGCAGCCATCCAAAGCAAAACAAAACCTGCAGAAAAAGTTTTTTGAACAAGTCAGGTTTTATTAAATTTACTTAGGAAAAAGCCCCAAACTACACACTTACAAAGAACATTGCCCAACCAGTTTATTTTTATGAGAAAATTTATCTTTGCAAATGACTCTTTCTGTCCAGATTTCTGTACTTCCAGAGATGAATCCTGAATGAATCCTTTATACTGTTTAGAAAGCTGTTGATCCTCAGCTACTTGAAGCATACTATAAGGTTAAAGAGCACTACTCAACATCTGTCAGATAAAGATAATTTTTGAGAGACTTTTGCATAAATCACAGATACTAAATATGCAATAAATCAGGACTTCCATAAACTCAACATTCACTGGGAGGTTTTCTTTAGTTCTAATCCGATTTTCTTCTTAAAAGGGTGGAGAACCCATTTGTATTATTTGATCTCCCCTTTGTTTCCTGATGAGTAAATAGAGCATTTGTTCAGAAATTTTATTTGAAGGATAGTGTTTGATCTTGACTAGGTAAACCTTATTGAGATGTGTTTTTTTGGCAAGCTGGTATATAGAGATGCATAGATAAATTGTCTTTAGTGATAGCAGCAAGTCATGTTTAATAATGGAGATGTAACACTGATCCTTCTTATTCAGAGTGATGAAATATACAGTAGTACATTTGTCTTTTTCCCTCCCATGCTATAAATAGTGCACCAATTGCTTAATACATCTCATGTGAGGCTAGTAGTGTATGAACCAGACTGTGACATTGTCTGCCTTTCTTATGCTGTGTTGCCACAGAAGCTGACAAATACTCATGTGTTAAATGTAAACATTGCATAAAATCCATGCACGGGTTGAATGCACAGTGGTCCAAACTGAATCCTTGTTCTCAGTTCTATGTATGATAATTACTATTCATTTGAGCTTGTGTATGTCTAGTTATGAGTGCATGACTCATATGCAAATGTTGACACTGTTTCATTGTGTGGGTGGCTGCAGTCCTGCACCTTCTATATGCCTAGATATCTGTAGATTTGGAAGTACTCCAAATTGGTGCTCAAGATTGCTTCATGGGCTTTAATAATGCTGGTGTGTTGGGATATGTTAAATGCACCCTGAATGAAGCCTTCCCATTTCCAGTGCTCCCATCTCCTGTTCTTAAAACAGCACCGTATGTGTCTTTGTATCCTTATAATTTTAGCTGTAATGCCTTGCCATCTGATGTCTCTCAGGCCTCATTACTGCCAGCTTTCCAGGAAGCTCTGAAGATTTATTTGTTTACCTGTACTTTTCCTTGAATAAGCCTTACAGTATTGCTCTGCACAGGACACCCCCCCCCAAACTACAACTGGGGTTTTGGTTTTACTTTTCTTAATGTTACTGTAACTTTTGTACCATATCGGTCTGAATTTCTTCAAGACATTTTATATATAATTTAATTATTATAATTGCATTATAATTTAATGTATTAGAGGTGGTCCTGTAATTTACAGTAACAGGCAAAAAATATAAAAACAGTGAATACAAATATAAAAACCATAGTAATAAACATTGTAAAAAACACTTGTGGGTTACATAAGTAACAGCTGGTCATAACCTAGGTTTCAGATGTATAAAAATGGTGCAAGATCATTCTCTAAACCTCAGTGCAAAACGAAACATATTAGTTTCAAAAGATTTTTAATATTTGGGGGGAGGAAAGTATTCCCAATTATCAATTTTCATAAGAGGAAAAACAAACAGTCAGTTCAACTGAAATCAACTAGCCATTTCCTAGGCAGCATTATAGAAGTGGCTTGACATTGCCTTTTTCAAGGATTTTTTAAAAATAATTTCCAGTCTAGTACTGTATATAGGTCTAGAACTGTCTTCCAAAAATGGCCCTGCCTAGCTGCCACAAACAGCCAAAGTTGGCTAGGTGCTGCCACCTGCTGATATCTTGGATATACAGTTTCCTTTATAAAAGGGTATCTATGGAGATCCTCTGTTTTGTGGGTCATGGTTGTCACAAAAGGGCCTTTTCAAAAGGGAATTGGACTTTCTTTGTTTTTCTTTGAAGACTTTTCACTTCTCATCCTAGAAGCTTCTTCAGTTCTGACTGAATAGTGGAGAATGGAAGGATTGTAAAGGAGTATTTGTAAAAAGGTATTTACAAGAACATTATTTGTATTGCCACTCTGACTCACTGTCTGCTCTACTTTGCTGAAATTAGAGATAAGGTATGAAAACTGAGAATGGAAAATGAAGAGATATAATAGGGAGGAAGAGATATAAGATTGTTTTCGTCTCCCCTTGAAATCATCACATTCTACCTAACAAATTAGTTTGCTGCTGTTCGTTTTTCTTTTCCTCTTGGCAACAGCCGCCTTAAAGATTACCTTACTTCTGTTAGCTTGAATGTTCATTATGAAGCAATATGTATTGTGTAACATTTATTTAAAATAAATGTGGGGCAGATGAATGTCATACTTTGGAATTCAACATTTTATGTCATTTAAAATTCATATGGCAAGGTCCTGTCACATAGCCTTGTCTGGTCTTATGTTTATCAGTTCCATATAAAGAATGTGTCGGTTTTAAAAGTCAGAACATGTATTGCTCAGTTCAGTGAAAGAGGCGCATTCTATATACAGGTGAAACTCGAAAAATTAGAATATCGTGCAAAAGTTCATTTATTTCAGTAATGCAACTTAAAAGGGGAAACTAATATATGAGATAGACTCATTACATGCAAAGCAAGATAGTTCAAGCCATGATTTGTCATAATTGTGATGATTATGGCGTACAGCTCATGAAAACCCCAAATCCACAATCTCAGAAAATTAGAATATTACGTGCAATCAATAAAACAAGGAGTGTACATAGAACAATATCGGACCTCTGAAAAGTATAAGCATGCATATGTACTCAGTACTTGGTTTGGGCCCCTTCTGCAGCAATTACTGCCTCAATGCGGCGTGGCATGAAAGCTATCAGCCTGTGGCACTGCTGAGGTGTTATGGAAGACCAAGATGCTTCAATAGCAGCCTTCAGCTCTTCTGCATTATTCGGTCTCATGTCTCTCATCTTTCTCTTGGCAATGCCCCATAGATTTTCTATGGGGTTCAGGTCGGCGAGTTTGCTGGCCTATCAAGCACAGTAATCCCACGGTCATTGAACCAGGTTTTGGTGCTTTTGGCAGTGTGGGCAGGTGCCAAGTCCTGCTGGAAAATGAAGTCAGCATCCCCATAAAGCTCATCTGCGGAAGGAAGCATGAAGTGCTCCAAAATCTCCTGGTAGACGGCTGCGTTGACCCTGGACTTAATGAAGCACAGTGGACCAACACCAGCAGATGACATGGCTCCCCAAATCAACACAGACTGTGGAAACTTCACACTGGACTTCAAGCATCTTGCAGTGTGTGCCTGTCCATTCTTCCTCCAGACTCTGGGTCCTTGGTTTCCAAATGAGATGCAAAAGTTGCTCTCATCAGAAAAGAGGACTTTGGACCACTGAGCAACAGACCAGGTCTGTTTTTCTTTGGCCCAGGTAAGACGCTTCTGACGTTTGTTGTTCAGGAGTGGCTTGACAAGAGGAATACGACATTTGAAGCCCATGTCCAGGATCCGTCTGTGTGTGGTGGCTCTTGATGCACTGACTCCAGCCTCAGTCCACTCCTTGTGAAAGTCCCCAGCACTTTTGAATGGCCTTTTCCTGACAATCCTCTCCAGGCTGCGGTCATCCCTGCTGCTTGTGCACCTTTTACTTCCACACTTTTCCCTTCCACATAACGTTCTATTAATGTGCTTTTATACAGCACTTGGGGAATATCCAACATCTTTTGCAATTACCTTTTGAGGCTTTCCCTCCTTATGGAGGGTGTCAATGATGGTTTTCTGCACAACTGTCACGTCAGCAGTTTTCCCCATGATTGTGATTCCTCCTGAACCAGACTGAGAGACCATTTAAAGGCTCAGGAACCCTTTGCAGGTGTTATGGCTTAATTAGTTGATTAGAGTGGGACACTTTCAGCCTAGAATATTGCACCTTTTCACAATATTCTAGTTTTCTGAGATTGTGGATTTGGGGTTTTCATGAGCTGTAAGCCATAATCATCACAATTATGACAAATCACGGCTTGAACTATCTTGCTTTGCATGTAATGAGTCTATCTCATATATTTCCCCTTTTAAGTTGTATTACTGAAATAAATGAACTTTTGCACGATATTCTAATTTTTCGAGTTTCACCTGTATTTTTACTTTGTGTTTCTTAGATTGTTTGTTTCAGCTGTAATTGTTGCTGCAGAAAGCACCTTTAGCATCTTCTAGCCTTAAGTACCAGGTCAAGGGATCAAGGGCTTTCTTCAGAAGTATAAACAGTGTGCATATTATTCTCTCACTCATGCTTCATTCCTGAGAAATCTTGAACAGATCCCCACAGAAAAGGGAAAGCAAGCAGTTCTTCTCATTTTCCTGCAGCAAGCAACTCATGGTCTGCTCTTCTTAGATACTCATTAGATCACCGTTACCCACTGGGATTGATATCAAGAAACCCATTTCTTGCTGGCTTACTGTGGATTCAAAGCAATCCACAACCAGCTATGAATTAAGTGACCTCCTTGTAACATAACATGATACCATTGTTTTTTCAAGCTGAAGATTACATGGCTGCCCATCATACTGTATACTCTGCATAACTGCTCAGAAAGCAGTGGCTCAGGAAACAGTGCTGAAAACACAGGATTACTCTTAAGTATATAGCAACCATACTATAAAACAAGGTGGAACCTAAGTCCCATCTATGAAAAATGAATGAGGGCTCTACAGAGTCAGTGCTTCTCACCCCTTAGTATTGTAGCACTGAAAGGAAAATTGAAAAGAGAATAGAATTGTTAGCTTTTATTTTTCTCAAGGGTAGAAGACTTGTTTTAGTAAGTTCACCCAGCTGAGCTAATCACCGTAAACAAGAAAGACACAATGTAATACTCCTGGAAAAAGTTTGAAGATTAGCTGTTCTGAAAAAAAAAACCTACATTATTAGCAGGTTTGCTAACCACGATCATACGCAGGCCTAAGCTCAATAAAAAAGACCAAGAGAGAGCAATTGCTGATCATTGATACTTGGCCATTTTATCCTATATCTACATTTATTTTAGGAAAAACAAGGCATACCAAGCCTGAAGAAGAATGATTTTAAAGTGAACCTTGTTTTGAATTAAGTGGAGAATTTGTATCCTCAGAAATCCAAGTTACGTTGCTTTGTAATTATGGACAGTATTACAGTCTGTACTAGCAAATGAGAAGCCATGAATTCTTAATTATGAAAGCTGGCCACTAACTTTGGGGCCTCTCTTAATCCCATCTATTTCACAGAATTGCTTTTGTGGGGAAAACAGGTGAGAATAGTGTATGTCAGGGCTTGTCAACCGGTGGTACGCGTACCACAAGTGATACTTTGCCACCTGGCAGGTGGTATGCAAAGTGGTAGCAGGGCAGAGAGGAATGAGTTGAAGTGGCAGCAGTGCCGCACAAACCCAAGGGAGAGACAGCTGGAGCTGCAGGGCTGTCAGGACTCTACAGAGGTGCCAGGATCAGCACTGGGCTCCAGCTGATTGGCACTTCCAGGAGAGGAGAGGATATAAAAGGAGGTGGTTTTAGTGGGAAAGAGCCAGTGAGGGGCTGCCCACTCCACCCCCTGGGCACACGAAGAGGAGGTGGCAAGCACCCAGCATTGTTGCTGACCATCACTGCTGACCACGGATACAGGAAAAACATAGGAGAAGCACTTCCCTTTCCCCCAGGATGCCAGCACTCGTGCACTCGCTGCCTTCTTCCTGCACCCCCGGGGGCAGGGCAGAGATGGGAGGGGGGCTTGCTGGCTCCAGGCTCCCTGTGGATCTAAGGCTGAGCACATTCCAGCTTTGATGCCCTCTCTGACTTTGCCTCGAAGTCACCAGGCTTCTTTCATTGGGACTGCCCCTGCCTTCATGGGATGGCTATGGCCAGCGACACCATGGCCACTGGCAGTGCTGACAATCTCTCCCCCTCCCGTTATCCCTTCCTTTAGCGTGGAGGAAAGAAAGAGAAGCAGGGGAGGGAGGGAGGAAGGAAGGAAGGAGCAAGCTGGGAAAGAGACTGCCTTCTTTTTTTTAAAAAAAGAAGATTTTATTGAATTTTATAGGGTTGGGGATAAAATACAATCTGGTTAGGGATTAGGGTTTAGGGTGGGGTAGGATCAGGACTGGGATTAGGACAGGGTTAGGATCAACATTGGGGTTATCCCCCCAAAACATTTTCAATCTTTAGCAAACAGGCTATTCTCCGGGTACATATGTTCAATTAACAATTGTTAATACAGTAATAGATAACTGTAGTAAATGATAATCGATAATCAAAAACAATATCAGTCAATACATATCATTCTTCTTACTAATATTTATTCAAAATAACATATCACATTCATTTCTCACTAGTTTGTTTTCCTAACCATTGGTAAAAATTATCCCATGTTCTAAACTGAATCTTCTTTCCCTTTAATCTCTAACTTCAATCTATCCATTTCTGCACATTCTAAGATTTTCTTAATTAAAACCTCTTCAGTTGGTAAGTTTTCATTTTTCCAGTATTGGGCAAATGCTATTCTCACTGCTGTCAGTACATGCAATATTATAAATTCATTCTCCTTCTCATAATTAGGTCCTAATATTCCTAACAAAAAACAATTCTGGTTTAAATTCTATCTGTCTGTTAGTCATCTTTTCCAATCATGTATGTATCTTAACCCAAAACATATTTGCTTTAGGGCATGTCCACCAGATATGATAGTAAGTACTTGGCCTTTGTTTACATTTCCAGCAATTATTCAAAGTATTCTTAAACATTTTTGCTAATCTTACTGGTGTCATATGCCATCTATAAAACATTTTATACAAATTTTCTTTATATGAGACTGCTTTAGTCAATTTGATATTTCTATCCCATAGTTTTTGCCTGTCTTCCAAATTTATAGAATATCCAAAGGTTTTTGCCCATGTTATCATTGTTTCTTTTACTTGTTCTTCTTCCATCTTTAAATTTAGCAGAAATCTAGAGTTTCTTAATCAAATTTTCATCTGTTTTTAACAATGTTTGATCGAATTCTGTTTGTTCTTTATAGAATCCCGTTGTCTTTAGATCTTTTTCATATTTTGTTTGAATTTGCAGATATGGCCACCAAGCTAAATCAATACCTTGTCATTGTAAATCTTGTCTATCTTTCAATTTTCCTTCGTTATCCAAGATATCTTTATAAGTCACAACTTTATCATAGTTAATTAAATTTGGGTAAGCAAAAGCTTCTATTGTTGAAAGCCATTCAGGTAGCTTAATATAAATTTTCTTCTTTATTCTTTCCCATTCTAAAAGAAGTACATTCCTTATAAAATGGTTTTGAAAATATCTGTGTGTTTTATTCTTCCCGTACCATAGGAAGGCATGCCAACCAATTTGTAGGTCATGCCCTTCAAGGTAAAATAGTCTTTTATTTCTCAGCATTAATCCATTCTTTAAGCCATGGTAAGATAGCTGCTTGATAATATAGTCTCCAGTCCGGGAGTCCAAATCCACCACTATCTTTAGCTTCTTGTAGCATTTTCACTTTAATTCATGTTTTTTCCCTTGCCAAATAAATCAGGAAAGAGACTGCCTTCTGAGCGCTTCACAGGGTTTTTTTTAAGCTGCTAGAGGCTCCAGGCAGGAGGCTTCCCATTTTGACCCCTCCCCCCCAGTTGTTGCCTCTGCCTGAAGGGCCTCTGTGTGGCTCTCAGCTCACCTCCCAGACCCCCCCTTAAAAAGGAGGGAGGGAAGGAGGGAGGGAAGGAAGGAAGGAAGGAAGGAAGGAAGGAAGGAAGGAAGGAGTCAGAGAAGAGGGAGGGAGAGAACTTGGTTGGAAAGGCAACTTGGTTGGAAATGCCCTAGTTTGAAGGAGGGCTGTCGGGGCTGAGCAAAGCCCAGTATTGCTAGGAGCAGCTACAGCTGATTGGTGCTTCTCTAGGGCTATGGGGGCTGAGCAAAGCCCAGGATCAGTGCACACTTCTGCAGGGTTGCAGGGGCAAGACAGAAGCTCCAGGAAGGGTGCTTCTGGTGCACACTGAAGAGAAAAGACGGGAGGGGAGGCTATAAAAGGTTTTGGCAGGGGAGGGAGAGAAAAAAAGAATGGGGGAAAGAGAAGGGACTGCAAAGGAGACAGAGAAGTGCAGCCTTCAGAGGAATCAGCTGGAGGTGCATGGAAGAGAAAAGGGGGGGGAGAGGAAAAGCTATAAAAAAGGGAAGAGATGATATTAAAGGGGGTGAGGGAAGAGAGGATATTAAAGGGGGTGAGAGAATAGAGGTTGTTAAAGAGGGGTGAGGACTACCTGTACTTTTTTCCGTTTTTTTGTTTGGTCAAGTTTTTGACACCTTGCTAGGCGACTGGTGGTACTTGAATATTACCATATTCTAAAACTGGTACAATCGGTGAAAAGGTTGAAAAGCCCTGGTCTATGTCATTTGGAGTTGTATAAAATGAAGGTGGGACATATAATCATCAACATCTAATTTTTTTATGTAACTAGGGAATGATGATCTAGAGATCATTTAATAAGAGTGGCTTTTCATGATTGCTGAAAATGAATCCTTCACTCTTCTGCAGAATTTAAGTATAATAAAAAAGTAGTTATTGTAATTTTTTAATGAACATCCAACAATTTTCCAGAGGTCTGGTAACTTAGAAATGCAAAAAAAAACCACCATGTAAAACAATTATTGTAAGTAGAATGTGTTGCAAAGGGGGTAATAGGCTACGGTTTCCAAGAATAGAAATGGGAAATTATGAAAGATTTGTAATATTACTTCCATCCCAACCTAAATTTAAAACTTTTTGTGAATTGTGTAGTATGTCTAATTGGAATGCATAATACATTACCAAGCTAGCAGCAGTGCTTAGTCAACATTGGCTGATCTTGAAAAAACTAAGTAACAGTAGTACTTGTATAAAAGACTACAAGGAAATCCCAGAGCTGTAGGCTAAACTGGAAAGTTTAAAAAAATATCCCAGAATAAGGCATTGCCAAACCCATTAGATATTATTGCCAAGAAAATTAAAATGTGTAAAGGTTTGACCTCAGAATGCTTATTTACTGAATATACCTGTGGATAAGCCAAAAATGTAACATGTCAAAAAACACCACCAAAACTACATTCAACTTCTCTCTCTCTCCCTCCCTCCCTCCCTCCCTCTCTCTCTCTCTCTCTCTCTCTCTCTCTCTCTCTCTGTGTGTGTGTGTGTGTTTGTGTGTGTGTGTGAATGACAAAAAAGTCTGAGTGTAACTAGAGTATTTCACAAAGGATATTGCCTAACTATTTTCTTAACTTATGCAAAATGAATGGACTTTCTTGGTGCATAATTTTAGAAAGATATCATCGGAAGACCTCTGCATGTTGTCAACGCAAGGTAGCATCAAGATAATGCATTTCTGCCCTTTGCTACAGTGAAGGGAAGATGATGAGTCCCTGACTGAGCTGGGATTGAAATTGCCTAGAAGCACCATCTTCTCGTTCCACCCTGTGTGGAACTTGTAATTTTTCATGATTCTCAGTGCAGCATCACAACTATTTTGCTCAACTTTTCTTAGTAAAAAGCTTGAATTTTTTTAATGGCAACTTCTGTGAACTTTCTTTTTTCACATAGCCTTGATGATTAGCAATGCTGCATGGTATGTGGCAAGTACAGACACTTATTTTCCATGGGAGAAAAAACTTTATTCCTGCAAGACAGGAACATGAACAGGCAGGAACTAGACTAGAGGATCACACAAGAAGCCCTCTGCTGACCTAAACCATGCCTTTCATAGTTTGGTTCTTTTATATTGGACACAGAACCCAATATTTAAGGGAGTCCCTTAAATGGGAAAACTACACTTGTGGATACATACCAGTCAGAAACTACTGGTATTTTCAGATATTTAATTATAAGCCATAGGGTAGGTTCAGCTTTGCAGATACTGGGTGATACATGCTGGCTGGTGAATTCTGGAATTTCACACCTCTTAAAAGTTCCCAAGATTAAGAAACATTGGTTTAGGGACTTTTCGTATATCAATATTGATAGTAGCAAACCAGAACTTTTTTTTTAGTGATGCTGCTGTTTTTATTGCATATATATAGAATGGAATTCAGAACCAGAGATATATATTTTAGGGTGTTTTCCCCCTACCCCAGGGAATTGTTTCAAGCTAGGGTTTCTCTTGGGTTCAAATCCTTTTCCATCTCTCACAATTTCCTTCTATCACAAGTCTACCCAGGTTTCAAATCAGGGATGTGAAACTTCTAAAAAAGTTGCAAAAATAAGGCTTCCGGTGGCGTCGCGGCGCCGAAGACAGCCTTCCCGGGCTGCCCGCGGCTCAGCTGTTTGTTTTTTCGCCCGTAACAGCGCCGAACAGCTGTTCGGGCGAAATTGAAGCCCCCTCCTCGGGAGAAGAGGAGGGGGTGAGGCCCCAGGTAGGGGTTGAGTTCTCCGAGGCCGCCTGAGCTCGGAGCTTGGGCGGCTGAAGGATTGAACTCCCCCGAAGCCTGGGTTGCTCCCAGCTGGCCGGCGTGTCTGCTCTGAACTTTTTGGAGCAGAGCCAGGCGTCTGCGAACCATCCCTGCCTGAAGAAAGGACTATGATTTAAAGGAGCAGGCAGAGCGATACAAGAGATAAAGGTGAAGAGGCTTATTTTATTATACTCTCTAACTACTTGAACTTTTTAAACTCTAAGTGAAAGTGCGTCATATTTGAGGATTAAAAGATGGCGGCGAAACCTCCCCCTAAAACTCTTCGGAGTGGTGGATCCTCGCCAGTGCAACAATCATCTTTACAGGCGTTGCACCCTTCTGAAGCGCTGACAGCGAAGGAGTTTCGAGATGCTGTGGATAAACTTTTGGACTCAATTAATCAATCAATGGCTGACAAATTTGCACAGATGGAGGAGAAATTGGAGAAACTGGAGGAGAGAATGGAAGAGAGGATGGAACAGAAGCTCAGCGTGATGAAGGTAGACATTTTGTCTTCAGTGCATAAAGTGGCGGAATGTGTGGAAGAATTAGATGAAAAGATGGATGATTTGGCTCAAAGGAATGCTATATTAGAAGTTAAAGTAAGAGAGAATGAAAATGTAAGAGACAAACTGGAGAAGGACTTAAGCTTAGCCCAATTTTACCAGATGCAGTTTGCTGTCAGAATCAGAGGCTTAAAAGAGGATACTAAAGAAGATTTGAAGCAGCTGATCTCTGAGGCTTTTGAAGAAGTATTAAACCTGCCAGCATCTGAAATAAGAGCAGCTATGGATAAAGTGTTTCGGGTGAATTCATGGATTGCCAGACAGAGGAAGTTGCCTAGAGATGTGGTGGTTTATTTTGCAAAAAGAGAGATCAGAGATCAAATTATACAAGCTGCCTATGATGTTAAAGTGGTGATTGCTGAACAAGAAGTTTTGGTTTTAAAAGAAATTCCTCCAAGGATTTTAAGGGGAAGGAAGGACTATACATTCCTCGTGCATGAGCTCAAGCAAAGAGATATAAGGTTCAGATGGGAGATTCCTCAGGGGCTGATGGTGATGCATGAAGGTAAAAGGTACCGGTTGATTACTGTGAAGCAAGCGCGTGATTTCTACAATAATGTCCTAAAAGCAACCCCATTAACGCTCCTGGAAGCTGGAAAAGGATCTGGAGAAGAAGAACAACAAGAGGAGGAAATAGAGGAAAGTGGCGTGGGAGGAGATCAAGTTACAACTTCTTTGGATGATCCTAGAGAGCAAAGAGTGACGCGTGCTGCTTTAAAACGAGCAAAGAAAATAATAGAACAAGATCAGCAAAAGTCTTCAGTTTCTTCGCAACGCACATACAGTCAAGCTGTGGGAGGGGCACGGCCTAAAGAAGTTAGTCCTATCAAGGCTGTGGTCCAAGGGCTTCTGGATGATATGCATGGCAACTAAATTTTTAACTTGGAATGTTAATGGACTAAATTCACCGCAGAAGAGGAAGAAAGTTTTTCAATATTTAAAGCAATTTAAGATAGATGTTATATGCTTGCAAGAAACGCATATTAGAGTTTTGGATCAAAAGTATTTACTGAACTCG
Organism: Vipera ursinii; assembly: GCF_947247035.1. NCBI lineage: Eukaryota > Metazoa > Chordata > Lepidosauria > Squamata > Viperidae > Vipera > Vipera ursinii. The sequence continues at coordinate 105,683,712 of NC_139516.1, read as the reverse complement.
AGACTGGGTACGCATTTTGTTGCCTCTGCAGAGAATAAGAAAAATGGAGTAGTTGTTTATGTTAAAAGTGCCTTAACAGCAGACTTAATTGAAGCAGATAAGCATGGAAGATATGTTATGATTGAGCTGCTCTTAGAAGGTAAAAAGATGCTTCTAGTTGGACTATATGCACCTAACCAACAACAAGCTGATTTTTTTAGCTTACTTCATACAAAGCTTACCCAGTTGGATTATAAATCTTTTATTATTATGGGAGATTGGAATGGTGTTCTGGATGTACACTTGGATAAAGCTGGAGCTTTTAAGCGTATTCCAAGCCACGCCAGACTGCCTAAAACTTTTTTTGAATTGAAGGATGATCTCGAATTGCGAGATATCTGGCGGGAGAGGCATCTGCAGGAGAAGGATTATACTTTTTACTCTGACAGACACCAATCTTTCTCAAGGATTGATTTTATTTTGTTGACTAATGATTTCTTTTTGAGAACTAAAAAAGTGAAGATATGTGCAAGAACTATTTCAGACCACAGTCCAGTTTGGTTGGAGATTGATAAGGAGAAAAGAGACAGGCGCTCGTGGCGCGTAAATGAGAACTTGTTTAGAGACCAGAGAAATGTGGAAGAATGTAAACAGCGGATGAAGGATTTTTTTGAGATTAATATGAATAAGGGTACCTCTATGGATATGGTTTGGGATGCTAGTAAGGCCTATATGAGAGGTGTGTTGATATATATGAATAATAGACGTAGACGTGTAGTGGAAACCAGAAGGAAAGAACTGGAGAATGAAATAAAGGAAAAAGAAAGGGCTCTGATTTTGAATCCAGGGGACGTGAAGATTAAAGAGGCTATTAGGCTGTTAAGAGGACAATTTGATAAATTAATGGCAGACCAAGTGGCAACCAATCTGCGGTTTGCTAGGCATAATACTTTTTGCAACGCTAATAAACCAGGCAGATGGTTAGCCTATAGACTGAGGAAGAAACAAAGGGCCTCTAATATAGACAAGATTGAATATAAAGGAAGGGTCGTGTTTCAACAGAATCTTATTAAGGATGCTTTTGTGGATTTTTATTCGAAATTATATACCAAAGAGGAAATTGAGGTAAAAGACATTGATAAATATTTGGAGAATGCTAATATTCCGGTCCTTACGCAAGCACAAAGAGAGGGGATTAACCAACTGATCACAGAAGAAGAAATCCTTACAGCAATTAAGGATTTGAAGGTTGATAAGGCGCCCGGTACAGATGGCTTGTCTGCGGCTTTTTATAAAAATTTACAATTTGAGATGATAAAACCGTTAAAGGAACTGTTCCAGACAATCCAGAGGGGGGGAAAGGTGCCACCGTCTTGGAGAACAGCTTTTATCTCATTGATTCCGAAGGAAGATCAGGATGCTACTCAAGTTAAAAATTACAGACCGATTTCGCTTTTAAATACAGATTATAAGATATTTGCTAAGGTTTTGGCTAATAGACTGATGAGGGTTCTGCAACAGGTGATTCATGGGGATCAAACGGGGTTTATTAGTGGTAGGCAAATGAAAAATAATGTTAGACATATAGTTGATGTGTTAGAGTATTTGGAAAGGCACAACCAGATCTCTGCAGCGCTAATCTTTTTAGATGCTGAAAAGGCTTTTGATCAATTGAATTGGCAATTTCTGTTGAGAATGTTAGATAAAATGGATTTTGGGGAAAATTTCTTACAGCCGATTAGGGCATTATATCAAAAGCAAACTGCCCGAATCATAGTTAATAATAGTCTGACGGCAGTATGTAATATTGAGAAGGGTACAAGGCAAGGATGTCCGTTATCGCCCTTGTTATTTGTATTAACTTTAGAGATATTATTGAACAAGATTCGGAATTCGGAAAAAATTAAGGGGATACAAGTTGGAGATCAGGACTATAGATTGAGAGCATTTGCAGATGATCTGGTTGTTACAGTGACCCAGCCAGAGAACTCTGTTGTGGACCTGATAGAGATAATAACACAATATGGGAAGGTTTCTGGATTTAAAGTAAACATACAGAAAACTAAAATTTTGGCTAGAAACATGACAGTTTCACAGAAGGCCTTCTTGGAAGGATTAACTGGATTTGAGATTGTTAAAAGGGTTAAATATTTGGGGGTAATTTTGTCGCCCTCGAATACAAAGCTATATAAAAATAATTATGAAAAATTGTGGGGGAAAATTCAAAAAGAATTGGAGAGTTGGCAAAAATTACAATTGACTTTGTTGGGACGGATTGCAGCAGTGAAAATGAATGTCCTGCCCAAATTTTTATTTTTATTTCAAATGATACCGATTCTTAAGAAAGACTCTAATTTGGAGGAATGGCAGCGTGGTATCAATAAATTTGTGTGGGCAGGGAAAAAGCCACGAGTTAAACTTAAGATTATGCAGGATATTCGTGAGAGAGGTGGCCTTAAATTGCCTAATTTTAAATTATATTATGAAGCTGCTGCATTAGTAGGAATAAGTGATTGGATCAATTTGACGCAATCGAGGTTATTAAATCTTGAGGGCCATGATTTGTTGTTTGGCTGGCATGCATATTTGTTGTATGATAAGAAGGTAGGTACTGTGTTTAGGACGCATATTTTAAGACAGGCATTGCTGAGAGTTTGGAAGAAGTATAGACATAAGCTAAGTTGTAAGATACCATTGTGGGCAATTCCAAAACACGCAATAGAAAATATACATGCTGGTTTCAAACACGATGAGACTACCTACAAGGAAATTTTAAGTTTGGAAAGGAATGTTTGGTGCTTGAAATTATATAGCTTCTTGCGAGAAGAGAAGGTTGTTCAAACATGGTTTCAATATACTCAGTTACGGGCCAGGTGGAAAGAAGACCAGAAAATTGGATTTGCAACGATTGATGAAAATCTGATAAAGCAAATTAGAAATCAGGGACCTGCACATATTAAACGGATATATCTTGCATTGATAGAGATTGATTCAGAAACAGAGCTTGTTAAGGACTGTATGATAAAATGGGCCCAAAATATCCAGGAAGTTATTACAATGGACATGTGGGAGAAGATCTGGGTGAGGAATGTGAAATTTACTCAAGCTCAAAATTTAAGAGAGAATTTTTATAAGATGTTTTATAGATGGCATTTAGATCCTAAAAAGCTTGCAAGTATGTATCCGAATTATCAGCCTAAGTGTTGGAGGTGCGGGGTTGAAGATGCAACATATTTTCACATATGGTGGACATGTAAAAAGGTTAAGGCCTTTTGGATTAAAATTTGGTGGAATATACAGAAGATCTTTAAAAGGAGGATAAAGTTTTGTCCGCAATTTTTTTTGTTGGGAATAATTGTTGATGCTACAGTGGTGGACTCCAAGTTGATGCTGAATTTAGTCACGGCAGCAAGACTTTTGATAGGACAATATTGGAAGAAAGAGGAGCTGCCGACTATAGAAGAATGGACTTTAAAGGTTTCCGACCTGGCAGAGATGGCGAAGATATCGGCTTATTTGAAAGATCACTCGCAAGAACGTTATATTATGGAATGGAGAAAGTGGATTGAGTTTATCCAGAATAAGTATAGGGTTAAGAAGTTTTATTTAGCATTCGAATAAGTCTTCTTTCGTGTTTTTTCTTTTCTTTTCCTATTTTTTTTTATATATATTTAATAATGTTAAGTTTTGTTTGTTCTTATATAAGTTAGAGAGTGATGGTTTTTAGAATTTATGGTTGTTAGTATATGGTTGCTTATGATTGCTTTTATATATATATACCTTGTATTTAGCTCTGGGAAGTCCGGGGGGGGGAGGGGGGTGGGGGGGAGGGAGGGGAGGGAAGAGGGAGGGGGGAAGGGGGGAGGGAAGGGGGGAGGGAAGAGGTAGGGGGGAGGTAGGGAGGGGAGGGTGGAGGGGGATGGGGGTTTTTAATGGAAAATTGTATTGTAAAACTTTTCAATAAAAAAAAAAAAAAGTTGCAAAAATAAGAGCAAAAACATTTCTCCATTTTCTAGTAAATAAATTCAAAATAGGGATTTTGAGGAAAATAGAAATGTATGCAAAACATATAAATATATGTGTATACAAATACATAATAATTTTAGTTGTACAGCTTATGTTATAAAAGCATGCTTAAGGTATGAAATGGAAATGTATAGCTTATTAAGACAATAATAAAGCCTTATCTGAATTTATTTTAAATAATGATTTTCATTATAAATGGACCTACAAGTTGGTGAAATCTACAATGTAGGTCTCTTCATTTTTGCCTATTTAGAAAAAAAGCAGAGTAAGAAAAAAGTTAACTGTAAAAACAGAACAATCAATCTACACTCTACTAGAAGAAAGGAAATTATGTATTGGACAGATATCCATATCACTAAATTGCAGTGGGGGGTGGAGGGAAGGAACTAAGAGTTTTGTCATATGTGCATTTTATTATTTTATCACCTCAACAGTTTCTGTTTCTTCTAATCCTTTCTTTTTATAATTTTATCATTTTCATAGAAATATAGAAACCAAAGTTCTATGTATTCTGAGAAATTTTTTATACTTTAACATATTTCTTATATATGTTAATGGTTGGAACACAAAGGAGGAGAGCATCAGAAATAAAATACTTACATATACTATTTTAGCATGCTTTTTTCTTTTTTTAGTATTTTTAAATAATAGTGAACATCTTTGGCATCAAAAATATATACTACTTTTTCTTATCATAAAAACAACTAAATACACTTCGGTATAATTTTTCTTTAATGTTATACCAGACACCAATTTTATAACACCAGCTGCCTGCAATTAGTGCAGGTTCATATCCCACCAGGCTCAAGGTTGACTCAGCCTTCCATCCTTCCGAGGTAGGTAAAATGAGGACACAGATTGTTGGGGGCAATTAAGCTGACTTTGTAATAATGCCGCTTGGGGCGGGGCGAAAGCCCTAATAAGCAGGCATATACATAGAATGAAGGCTACTGCTAAGCTTGTAAGCCGCCCTGAGTATTCGGAGAAGGGCGGGATATAAATGGAATAAAATAAAATAAAATAAAATAAAATTAATTTTTTGCCCATGGCCATCTGTGAAATGATAATCCAATGGTCATGGGTTGTAGGGTGTGTGTGTGCACATTCTAATATTTTGAATGGTCTCTGAAGATTGTGAAAAATTAAAATTTTCATATTTTCATATCTCATATCCTAAAATATGACTTTGAAAAATTGAATAGCACTTCCACTATAGTTGAGGTATAATGGCCAAGTTGTTTTTTTCTTCATCTTAGATCAGGGGTGTCAAACTGCCGGCCTGTGGGCCGGCTGCATCATGATGAAACCGCGCCCACCCCATTGCCGACAATGAGGAAAAAGCTCCGATACGTCGCATAACGTCACATGATGTCGTGAGTTTGACATGTCTGTCTTAGATGCTCACATATTTTCACTATTCATGTAATGGTATGCTTGTAACACTTTTTTACATTGCACACAGTCACTTTCTATCTAAATATACAGAAGTCTAAACATAAGCCATCAAGTGTTAATGTGAACATGATTTTAGACAGTCATTTTCTAAATTTATTAGTTTTATCAAACTATAACATGACCAAGAATTGGACAGTATTGGAATGTCAAAGTTGCTGCAAGTCTAGTTTCCAGTGATTGAATTAAATGGAAGTAAGAAAGTACAACCTGGTTATAACTATAAAGAGAGCAAAACTTGTCCCACACGTTCTCCTGAACATTAGTGTCAAGGTTCCTGTAATACATAGGTCTTTCATTTCTTAAATCCATTAGCTAATAATAGGAGTATTTGCACTTGAGAGGAGAAACCGTCCATCTCTGTAAACTGTGTCATTTCTATAACCTCAGTGGTATCACCTTTGGTTGATGAATGAAACAGAATAGAATTTAGGTAGCTGAAACCAAATATGAATTTAAAGACTATTGTAGACTACTCTAGATCAGGCTTTCTAAAGCTGAAATCACTAGAAGTTATGAGACTACAACCAAGGTGATGCTGGAGGTTGCCTTTAAATACTTGGGGTGGTAGTCTGACAGAACTAGTGGGCACCAAAGTAGGAAAAAATGAGGTAAATAGCCACTGTGGTATTTGATAAATATTTCTCCATTTTAGTACTAGTTGAGAAAAATGAGTGAAGAGGAAATGACTGTTGGGAAATTACATTCTACATCAGGGGTGTCAAACTCAATTTCATTGAGGGCCGCATCAGCATTGCGGTTGCCCTCAGGGGGCCAGGTGGTCATGGCCAGGGTGGGCGTGGCCTACTGGGTGGGCGTGGCTAGAGTGCATATGGCCTACTGGGTGGGCGTGGCCAGCTCTACATCGTTCGCATCAAGGGTGCCTATGGGGGCCTGGGCAGAAGTGGGACAGATCTGAGGGTCTCTGGCAGAAGGAGGGTCTCTGGGCCAGGGCCAAGGCAGTGGGGGCCATTCCCCCACTGTTTCCAGGATGGCTTCGCGGGCCACATGAAACCACTTCACGGGCCGGATCCGGCCCCCGGGCCTTGTGTTTGACATGTCTGTTCTACATGTTGGGGGGGGTCCTCATAAACAAAATATTTTAGAACCATGAGGACATTTTTGAGATAATTCTCAGCTGTAGAACAGCGTGTCCTATTTGGAGCTTTCTCACAACATTGTGTTAGGGTCAGTGATTTTTAGGTCTTTAGCATTTAACAGCCCAACTCTTTTAGGAGGCTACCTAAATTTATGTTTATACATAAATCATGGTCAGCTTCTTCAGTTTCTCCCTTTTATGGTTGTTTATGTTTATTTCAAATTGCCAACATAGCTGGATCATGGAGAAAGCTAGGGAGTTCCAGAAAAACATCTACTTCTGCTTCATTGACTATGCTAAAGTCTTTGATTGTGTGGATCATAACAAACTGTGGCAAGTTCTTAAAGAGATGGGCGTACCAGACCATCTTATTTGTCTCTTGAGAAACCTATATGCGGGTCAAGAAGCAACAGTGAGAACTGGACATGGGACCACTGATTGGTTCAAAATTGGAAAAGGAGTCCAGCAAGGCTGTATACTGTCGCCCTGCCTATTTAACTTATATGCAGAGCACATCATGAGAAAGGCAGGGCTAGATGAATCAAAAGTTGGAATTAAGATTGCCGTAAGAAATATCAACAACCTAAGATATGCAGATGATACCACTCTAATGGCAGAAAGTGAAGAGGAACTAAAGAGCCTCTTGATGCAGGTGAAGAAGGAGAGTGCAAAAGTTGGGTTGAAACTTAACATTAAGAAAACCAAGATCATGGCATCTGGCCCTCTCAATTCCTGGCAAATAGATGGGAAAGAAATGGAGGTAGTGACAGATTTTATTTTCCTGGGCTCCAAGATCACTGCAGATGGGGACTGTAGCCAAGAAATTAAAAGACGCTCCTGGGGAGGAAAGCCATGGCAAATCTAGACAGCACACTAAAAAGCAGAGACATCACCCTGTCAACAAAAGTGCGTATAGTCAAGGCTATGGTCTTCCCAGTTGCAATGTATGGCTGTGAAAGTTGGACCATAAAAAAGGCTGAGTGCCAAAGAATTGAGGCCTTTGAACTATGGTGCTGGAGAAGACTCCTGCGAGTCCCTTGGACTGCAAGGTGATCAAACCGGTCAGTCCTAGAGGAGATCAATCCTGACTGTTTTTTAGAAGGCCAGATCCTAAAGCTAAAACTCAAATACTTTGGCCACCTAATGAGAAGGAAGGACTCACTGGAGAAGAGCCTAATGCTGGGAAAGATCGAGGGCAATAGAAGAAGGGGACGACAGAGAATGAGGTGGCTGGATGGAGTCACTGAAGCAGTAGGTGTGAGCTTAAATGGACTCCAGGAGATGGTAGAGGACAGGAAAGCCTGGAGGAATGTTGTCCATAGGGTCGCGATGGGTCGGACACGACTTCGCAGCTAACAACAACAACATGTTTATTTCAAGCAAAACTCATCATAGCAGCTGTATTTTGATCTACATTTGGTATGGTTATTCAAACATATTTCTAAATCCATGTGCTTCATTTATATGTAATTGCCTTTTCTCAGGGTACCCTCCAGGTTGGAAGTCATCTGGAATTACTCACAGGGATTGAGATCTCAGAAACTAGGAAATGCAACAGACAGAACAGGAGGCTAGATTTATTTTTGTAACTTTTTTTTAAAAAAATTATCTAACAATCTTCCAAATCATCCTCAGGGCAAAAGGTAATTGCTTCGTTTAAATTAGCAGTTGTCATTTCAAAACAGAGGCAATATCTCTCTTGGGCTGCTTGGCATAATATGGGAAAGGGATGTCTTACAAACCAAACAAAGGGTATAACTAGTTCAACTGAGTTAGAATGAGATGAAATTGTGATTTTAATTTGTTCAACACAGAATCTTTGTTGGTGGTGTTAGTTTGTACATTCATTTTTTATTGTTGTAAATTCTGTTAAGAATTCAGTCTTTCAGCAATGAGCCTCCATGGTTTTTAGATCTGTTTTTCTCTAGCAGTATTGTCTCATACTGCTCCAAGGAAGACTGTAGACAAAGAGAGTAAAGAAAAGTGGAATGTAAAATAAGTAGGCATACTTACCTTGAAAAGAAAAAATAATACCTTTTTCTACATTGGACTGAATTTATCAGTACCCTTACTTAAAATATTGACATTTCCTTGTGTTTCCTCCCACTAATTTTACAGTCTACATTGCTCCATACCTGAGTCTTTAAAATGTTTTCCTTGATTATTCTTAGAGTGGAGGGAGGATTTATTAAGATATCAAATAAAATGAATCCTCAGGTTCCTTTTTTATTTTTAACTTTCATCAGGTCCAATTTTTGCTTTTTTTCCTTTGAGTTGTAGTTACATTCAGTCATGTAGACCATCAGTTGGGCAGTTGAAATATGCTTAAATGCAACAGTGCTCACATAATGGGTTTTCATTGTAATATCATATTTAAAGGAAGTGCTATTGCTTATATAATACAATACTATGTTTTGCTAGTTTGAAAAAGAGATCAATTCTAGCAGAGAAGTTAAACATAATCCTTATTGTTGTATACAGAAAGAAATGAAATTAATATGCTAGGAATGACACAAAGTGCATTGTTATTAGATCTCTTAAAGGCTTTGCTAAATCTCATAGCATTTGCTCCAGGAATCTACTAGGATTGTGCAGAGTTTCAGATTCAAAGTGGAAAAAGTGCTTCTTAGAATGCTGAGGTACTCCCAAACATCTGTAAATCCTTGAAGCAGCTGGATCTTTCCCTGGGAAGGCGTAACTGCCCTCTGGAACAGTGAATGCAGCCTTTGCAAATGTAAATATATACATCATCTACAGTACTAGACAAATCATGTGAGTGTCTTGACATTCCTAGGCAATAAACAATCCGGTATAATAATATAATTTAAATAATAAAATAAATACCCAATTTTCAGTGCTATATTTAGATTTAGATGTTATTTATATAAATTATAAAATTAAATTCTTGTATCCAAGCAAGTTTCATTATGCCATGAATTTGTAAAATCCTTTTTAATTTCCTTCTGCTACCACTTAGTCTGAATTCTATTTATTTAAACTATTTGTAAACCATTTTCCCAATGTTTAATGTATTTTAGGCTATCCAAAATATTTTTCATATTTTTATGAGTCTTACATCTTCTAATATGTTTTTTTATAGTTGTTTAATTGCAGAAGTCTTCTAAGGCATAATTTCGAAACTCATAAATATGCTGTTCGTTTAAAGTTGTGTTCTGCTAGTTTCCTCCAGTCACTTTGAATCAGGAAATTTGAGTTAGGACAGTGTTCAAACCAGAGCTGGCAAATGGCTTGTCAAAAATTTTCCACAAAATTTGTGGGCTGTAAACATTGGATGACTAATTTTTCTGAGCTTTCCAGAAGAAATTTTCTAGGTAGTGCATGGTCCTTGGTGTGAAACTGTTTTGGACTCATATCTACTTATGCTCAACTGTGAAATTTTGATAGATATAAAGGCTGTCCTGCTAATGAAAAAATTTCATAGCTGTGTCTCAACAATTTGCATGTGATTTCTTGAGATGGCAGCTTATTATGACTTGTAGATAAAAATGTATTAAATATGAACTGCAACTTTGAAAGGAAAGAAAAGGCTGGTTATGTTTTATAATGATATATACAGACAGATATATCCAAAGTTGGAAATTCAGTGCCAAATGCAAATACACAATAAAACATTTATTGGAGTTCTCTCCATTTTTCCTGTTGTGTTACATAGAATAAGTCTATTTGTCTTTCTATCACGCCTACTTGTCTTCCTCAAGAAGTTAACAAATTCCAACTGCCTTTTAAGTTTGGGGCAGAGCCATTGAAAAAAGTGCTGATTGTCTGTTAATCTTCTGGTCAGGATATAAAAGAGGAAATACTTGTTTTGCGTTTTGGGGGAGTAGGAAAACAAGATTTGCAAGGAACCACAGCCAATCCAGGTATCAATATGATTTATTTGGTTTTCATTTTGCGCAAATGTAAGAAAACCCAATTTATGACTTAATGTTAAGCATGAATCAGACAATTATAGCTTCAGCGTGGATTACTTTGAGCTATGGTGTTCAAGCATCATAAGTTGGTTATGCTCCCAGATGTACATTATGCAGCATCACAAATGGTAAAACTTCAAAAACAAAAGAATTTATAAAATAACCAAGAGATCTTGTTGCAATAAATCCATATCAAAGAAAATCTAAGTTGGATATTGCTTAGTATTTTATTTCTTTCTTGTACTCTAGAAATATCACAAATTAATATTTACTCTCATTAATGAACTTAAATCTTCTTCCAATTTAAAAACTCAATTGGTTACTGTTTGTAAATTCCTCTGAAACTATTAAAAGAAAATGTGCTAATGTACTGCATAAATGTTTTGGAACACAAGCCGTTTTCATGTCTTGTTCAAGGGAATGCCCTGTGGAGCATCATTTTTTTTTTCTTCTAGCTGAAGACAAAATGGTTGGGGGAAAACAATGATATGACTTCCCTGATCCAAGAATACAAATAATGTGGACTTCCATCATGTATTATTTATCAAAAATTTCTAATAAATCTTAAGTGGCTTTAAAAATCTATATGGAAAATACAAGTTTTAAATAAAGCTTTGCAGACTGCAAATAATAGCAAGTAGCCCTTTTGAAAGCAGAAGAGGGAAATGATATTCTAGAGTTTTTCTGATTTTTAATTCAGACACATTTCTATTTTTGCAGTAGTTTCCCTTTTCATGCTTTCAGGCATTCTGATATTTTAAGTACATAAAAGAGGCACAAGACTTCAGTCTCACAAAGATTACCAATCTGTTTCCTGTTTTTGAAATCTATAAGCAGTTCTTTGTTTGGCTTGTAATGGAACCCTTAGTCTGGTGCAAAGGGAAGGGAGCTGGATAATTGTTTGTTCTCCAAAGTATAAAGTGCAACCATAAAAGATATTTTAAAGTGTTTTTTGTGTTGCTGCACTGAGATGCTCCTGGCAATAGCTCTACAAAAACCTAGTACTGAAAAATGAAGAGGCTTCATCTTTGCCTGAAGTGAATCAGTTATGAGGTATCCTTTCTTCTTTAAATAAAAACTCACTGTAACAGCAAATTGTGAAGTGTATTTTCTAAGAGCCCAGGGCAAAGTGCACATCAATAATGGAACTATGCCAAGGTCTATCAACTCTCGTCATGGCAGTGTATATAGGCGTCGACATGACGCCAATCAAAATATACCATAGTAATTACCTAGAATGAGTGCATAAAAAACAAGTAATGATCTTTTTCTAGATCTAGATCTGTGCTTTCTCAGTGACTTTGTTGACAAAAGGACATTAGTCTTGGCTCTTCTTGTGATCCTGGGCATCTCTGTGCTGGGCCTGCCAATTTAGGAAATTATGTGCAATTCTGGTACTGAGCCATGGCACCATGTGATAACCCGAATGTATTCTCATAAATCTCTAAACACCACTTTGTTGTAAGTTTACAGTGGAATCAATTCTCTCCAGTTGTTTTGAGCTGCCTTTGATTGTAGGAAATGAAGGATATGGCCTTGTGTAACATGAATATCGTTCTGGCAGGCTGACATCTTAATTACTAGAACAAAATAATTGTTCATGTAAACACTTAAGAGAAGGAAATAGGAAAAGAATCTAACAAGAGCACAGATTTATATTTAGATCATCATGTTATCACTGGCTTTTATATAAGGACAAAATTGCAGAGAAAAAGACTATAAAACTGCCGTTTGTCTGAGAGTAGTTGTTTCTGTTCTGTGTGAATGAAAGTGTTCAACAAAGTAGTATGAGCTTTATGGGCAGGAGATACCAACTTAGTCTCCATTCTTTAGAGGGAACAATCCTTTCTTGAGCCTTGAGATACCAGACTTCGCCTTGCATACCTTTGCAACTAACCAGTAGCTGACCTTTGTAAATAAAATGTGAAAGAACTATCTTATGTCGCTAAACCAGGGGTTGGCAACCTGAAAAAGGAAAAGAGCCACTGGGAACCGGTTCCATCACACATAAAAAAGTGGGAGCCGCGTGCGTGCGTCCATGCACGCGCATGCGCAAAACAGTTTTTTCTTGCGCATGCGCGGACACGCGCAGTTGCCATTTTTTTAATGTGTGATGGAACCGGTTCCCGGTTGCGCGACGGCCCGTTTGCAGAGCTACCGCCTTCGGCAGCCTGCAAACGTGCCGTGACAGCTTTCCCAAAGAGCGGCGCCGCTGCCCGTTTGTGCGGAGGTGCGCACGCACCTCTCCAAAGGTTTGGGGAGGTGCGGGCGCACCTCTCGGAATGGGCAGCGGCACCACTTGTTGGGAAAGCTGCCGCGGCCCGTTTGCAGAGCTGCCGCTTTCAGCAGCCTGCAAACGTGCCGCGACAGCTTTCCCAAAGAGCGGCGCCGCTGCCCGTTTGTGCGGAGGTGCGCACGCACCTCTCCAAAGGTTTGGGGAGGTGCGGGCGCACCTCTCGGAATGGGCAGCGGCACCACTTGTTGGGAAAGCTGCCGCGGCCCGTTTGCAGAGCTGCCGCTTTCAGCAGCCTGCAAACGTGCTGCGACAGCTTTCCCAAAGAGCGGCGCCGCTGCCCGTTCGCACGGAGGTGCGCGCGCACCTCTCCAAAGGTTTGGGGAGGGGCGCAAGCACCTCCGCCCATTCGGAGAGGTGCGCGCGCACCTCTCCGAACGGGCAGTGCCACTCTCCATTTGGAGAGGTGCGCGCGCACCACTGCCCATTCGAAGAGGTGCGCACGCACCGGGCGGCTGGGAGCCGCAGGAGACAGCTCCGGAGCCGCATGCGGCTCCGGAGCCGCGGGCAGCCGACCCGTGCGCTAAACAAACCTTTGTTCTCTTTGTGGCTAAACATCCTCTAGTCTAGTGTAATGCTTGTTTGAAGAATCCTTCCACAGCTTGTGTCTAAGTTATTGACAATAATTATATAACTTTTGAAATGTTTATAAGAGATACTGAATTTGACAGTTCATCACTCTTTTGAGAAGACTAGTAAGAATACAACTAAGACTGATGTATTGGCATTGTGATCCAAACTGCTATCTAAAATATATCTAGTATTTTACAATTATTGGATTATAAGGAAGAGATCTGTAGGAAGTGAGCAGCACTTTCTTTAGATTTTCCTATGGTTAGTTTTGGATATAATAAAGAAAACCTAGGAATGCTTTGCACATGAACTTCTCATGTATAATGTCAGGTGGGTTTCAAAATATAAAAATTTGTTCCACTTTGGTCCCTTCCATATGGATTGTTTTTCAACTTCTGTAACTCCCCAGCTAGCATAACAAAGGCTAGGAAGATATGCCATGTACAGTTGCAAGAAAAAGTATGTGAACCCTTTGGGATTACGTGGAGTTTTGCATGAATTGGCCATAAAATGCACTCTAAACATCATGTAAGTCACAGCAATAGAAAAACACAGTCTGCTTAAAATAATACTACACAAACATTAGCTGTTCTCATGTCTTAATTGAACATAAGATGGAAACATTCACAGTGCAGGGTGGAAAAAGTATGTGAACCCCTAGCCCAGGGGTCAGCAACCTGAAACAGTGAAAGAGCCACTCGGAACTGGTTCCCTCACAAAAGGAAAAACTGGGAGCCGCAAAAAATGTGTGCACATGCGCGTACATGCGCGCATGCACAGAACAGGGTTTGACTGAAGAGTGGAGCCAAGGCGAGATATGCACCTACCCTGCATTATTTGAATTGATTGGTTGAACTTTTTTAGTCCCCACTTTTTTTGGGGGGGGACTGCACATGGCAGAGGACTGGGAGCCGCAAGAGACGGCTGAAAGAGCCGCATGTGGCTCCGGAGCCGCAGGTTGCAGATCTGTGCCCTAGCCTAATGACTTCTCCAAGAGCTAATTGGAGCCAGGAGTGAGCCAACCTTGACTCCAACCAGTGTGATGATATTGGATGTGTTGCTGACAGCTGTCCTGCCCTTTAAAAACACACACCTGTTTTGGGTTTACTGGTCTCAAGAAGCACTGTCTGATGTGAACCATGCCTCGCAGAAAAGAGCTTTCAGAAGACCTACGATCAGGAATTGTTGACTTGCATGAAGCTGGAAAGGGTTACAAAAGTATCTCCAAAAGCCTTGATGTTCATGTGTCCATGGTAAGACAGACTGTCTACAAATGGAGAAAGTTTAGCACTGTTGCTACTCTCCCTAGGCGTGGTTGTCCTGTAAAAAGGACTGCAAGAGCACAGCGCATAATGCTTAATGAGGTAAAGAAGAATCCTAGACTGTCAGCTAAAGACCTACAGAAATCTCTGGCACATGCTAACATTTTTGTTGACACATTTACAATAAGGAAAACATTAAACAAGAATGGAGTACATGGGAGGACACCACGGAGGAAGCCATTGCTGTCAAAAAAAAATATTGCAGCACGTTTGAAGTTTGCAAAAGAGCACCTGGATGTTCCACAGCACTACTGGCAAAATATACTGTGGACAGATGAAACCAAAATTGAGTTGTTTGGGAAAAACACACAACACTATGTGTGGAGAAAAAAAGGCACAGCACACCAACATCAAAACCTCATCCCCACTGTAAAACATGGCAAAAGGAGCATCATGGTTTGGGGCTGCTTTGCTGCCTCAGGGCCTGGACGGATTGTTGTCATTGATGGGAAAATGAATTCCAGAGTTTATCAGGACATTTTGCAGGAAAACGTACGACCATCTGTCCGCCAACTGAAGCTCCGCAGAGGATGGGTGATGCAACAGGACAATGACCCAAAGTATACAAGTAATACAACAAAACAATGGCTTCAACAGAACAGAATACGCCTTCTGGAGTGGCCCAGTCAGAGTCCTGACCTCAACCAGATTGAAATGCTGTGGCATGACCTTAAGAGAGTGATTCACACCAGACATCCCAAGAATATTGCTACACTGAAACAGTTTTGTGAAAAGGAGTGGTCCAAAATTACTCCAGATCGTTGTGCAGGTCTGATCTGCAACTACAGGAAACGTTTGGTTGAGGTTATTGCTGCCAAAGGAGGGTCAACCAGTTATTAAGTCCAAAGGTTCACATACTTTTTCCACCCTGCACTGTGAATGTTTCCATCTTATGTTCAATTAAAACATGACAACAGCTAATGTTTGTGTAGTATTATTTTAAGCAGTCTGTGTTTTTCTATTGTTGTGACTTACATGACGTTTAGAGCGCATTTTGTGGCCAATTCATGCAAAACTCCACGTAATCCCAAAGGGTTCACATACTTTTTCTTGCAACTGTAGTTGAAGTTCCCATAGTATCATTTAAAATTTGACAATTTAAGGAAGAGCTTTCTCTAATATTAAGAAAACTCTTAATGTTGTAGAAAACTAGGGAAGTGGGTATGGTTCAGATAATGTTATTAAGAATGAATGGGTCCATTGTGTATCATTAGAGCAGAAGAAAAAAAATAGATAATGAAAATTCCAAGGTAGATATTGAGAAAGAATTGTTTAAAGTGAGAGGATACACTTTTTTTAAAAAAAGTAAAATGATTAGAAAGCAATTCATCATAGTGATGCTGCTCTGCTAATAGCATCTGGCTACCTACAGTAGTTATTGCTGTCTCCTAATATTCTTGAAATGTTCACATGATCAAGCTACACAAATGCAAGGCATGTTTTAATTAGTTTATCTTTTGATAATGGTTACAGCCTACAGAGGAACAAAAAAGTAGTAGTGGCATATGTGTTTCTTTGTGTGGTAAAATGTTTAAAAATGCTAATAGGAAAAACTGTTTAATCATTAGCAAGCAGCATTAGATCTTCTCTTGACCAGTATGTCATTTGTTTTTTTGAAACTGCACTGAAAGATATCTAAAGCAGAAATCAGAAATATTTGCTCTGAAGAATCCTGCATTATTATGTGAAGTTGTCAGTGAGATCAGATCAAGCAGTAAGTGTATGAAATTCAGTACCGTGGTTTATTATGGAACTTTTATTTCATCTAGTGGGACTAAATGCTAACTCCTCTTTTTGTGAATATTTTCAGCAGCAGCAAAAGTCAGTTTAGCAATTTTTCTGTGCCAGTTTTACAAATGCTCCCTTCTGCCGGAAGCAGTTCCCTCAGTCCAAACATATTTCATTTAGTTTCAGGGAGGTTGGAATGTAGCTAAATCTGGTTGAATGTAAGGTATCTTACAACAGTGTTCCCACTAGGTGGTTGCTGTTTGAGGATATCCTAGAATAGATGGCATCATCTTCTAGCTGATGTTGGGTGATCTTGAAAACTTAGGGAGGACTAGTATTAGATTGTAGATCAGAAAAACAACTCAGAAAGGAAGAAAAAAAACTAATAACAAACAACTTCTGAATTATTGCCCAGGAATTATACCCTTGAAATCATTTTGTCAATATGACAGGTAAGAAATATTGGTTTTGCTTCAATTGCTACTAGGAAGGCGGGTTTTTTTTATAATTCTTATAGCAAAGTAGATGACCATATCAAACTCTGATGTCTACTAGTTCATTTTGTGATGACTGATTTTGTTGGGGTCTTTGATGGGAACCCCAAGTCAGAAAAAAGTGCAGTAACAAAATAAAAGTATAGAGCAGTAGCAGAGGATAACATTTTTGGAGGGGAGGGAGAACATTCTCAGTATTAAGAGGTGTGTGTGTTTTTTTAAGAATATTTTTGTTCTCGTTCTGTCTACAGTGTTACTTTTCAAATTTTAGAAGCCAGGTGTTTTGCTAGTTTTAATCTATACTTTCTGATAATTAAGCTACCATTTCACTGTTAGGGCTGGAAAAACCTGTAATGATCAAGTTTCATGTGCGCTTTTTAAAAATTCAACTTTTTTCATTTGTATCACATTTTCAAACAAAACCAGATGGAATTCCATTTAAAGCTGTTATCTCAAATGCAATTGCTAGAATATCTAGGGAGACATTGAATAGTTCTTCAGAGGGTGATAATGAAGAAGCCTGCAGGATATTTCCACTGGTTTAAATAGTCCTTTGGACCTTTGCTCTTATGTTTTATGGCATACCCTGAATAATTGCAGTCTATGGATTATAGACTACTATTCCATTTCACTGGGAGGATAGATCATCCAGAAAAGTTTGAGAGCTCCTGGAGCATGTGGAATATGGTTCCAATCTTTAAAAGTTGATCTAGAAAACTATACTATAGATCAGTCAGGTTGACATCAGTACCTGGTGAATACAGTATGTGGAAAGGATAATGAAGAAGCACACTTGACAGCACCTAGAAATGAACAAAGTGATTACTAGAAGCCAGCATGGTTTTGTTAAGAAGAGGTCATGCCAAACCAATCTTATTGAGTTCTTTGATAAAGTAATTAAATGGACCAAAGTAGACCTAAGTGGACCAGGTGAATACAGATAACTATGCACTCTATACTGTGAATATAGATCTATATACTTAGATTTCAGTAAGGCATTTGATAAAGTAAATAACAGCCTACCTCTTGGTAAGGTAGAATAATGTGAGATAGACAGTGCCACTACCAGATGACCAACTGCAGGATGTAGCTTCACAGGTACAGGATGAGCAGTACCTGACTCAACAGTAGTGCCTATGAGAAATGTCTGTGTGTCGTGTTGATCACCACTTACATATGAGTCAGCAATGTGAGCAATCCTATGATTCTATGATTCATTTGTTAAAATTTAAATTTTCACGTGTATTTGTGTACATATATTTGTGTGCCTTCATGCATTCCACAGACACAGCAACAAGCCTTGAAAACGTACAAGAAAGATATTGACATGGTAGATAACTTATGTTATTTAATAAAGGAACCAGCAGAAATATACCCTGGAGTAAGACTTGGTGGAGTTAGCAATGAAGACTTGGAAATGATATTGAGATTCCTCTCTCTCTCTCTCTCTCTCTCTCTCTCTCTCTCTCTCTCTCTCTCTCTCTGTGTGTGTGTGTGTGTGTGTGTGTGTGTGTGTAAAATACATACAACACACATACAGAGGCCAGAATAATTTGGACAGTGGCATTCTGTATAAAATTATATGGAGGCAAAAGAAGCCCATAATACTGTAAAAGATGAAAAGAAAGAGAGGAAGCGAACAACCAATACCAAGATGGATGAATTCAGTAACAACAGTAATGAATGCACCACTGAGAGTCATAAAAAGCCAGATTGGGGACAAATCATCCTTGAGAGAGTCTATCTGTATGGTTGCTAAAATTATGTGGCCTGGCTTCCAGTTCTGGATTTTCCATGCAGCCAGACGTGCAAGGGAATCGCTCCTTGTGTTGCCTGAATTTCTTCATCAGTGGGGCCCTATAAAGGGGTCAAAAGTCGCCCTGGAGGGGCAATGAGCAGGGGAGAGGTCTCTCCAGTCGGCGGTAGAAGGTCAGCAGCCCTCCTGTTGGCTTGGAGCTACTCTCCGAACCGAAGAAAGGATCGGCCACTCCCATGGCCCATCATTTAGCCGTTTCCTACCAAAGCCAAAAGCACAACAAAGCACTTGAAAGCACTTGAAAACTGGGTGAGAATTGCCTTCTTGTTTTCCTAATTGTCTACTTTCCCTGCCTAAAGCTTCTTGAATTTGCTTCCCCCTGCGAGTAGAGAGGAAAGGGATTTTTTCCCACCCTCCTTAAGACCGGCCTTTGTCTACATTGGGAGAGAAAAGAAAAAGCCTTGTACTAAATTATACTGATTTATTGGACTTACTGCCTTTCTACTTTTGGCCCAAAGTTCCTATATTTACAGAAATGGACTATTCTACATATTAATCTAAAAAAGGGGACAAAATAAATAAATAAATAAATAAATAAATAAATAAATAAATAAATAAATAAATAAAAAGATACTGTCTGAAAAAGATTTGAAGTACTCTGGGGATATCTAGTGAATACCGTTGGCAAACAAGCTTGCTTACATTTTGGACTGACCTTGGCATTAAGATAAAAACCTGAAACAGCTGGAGATGAATTTGGCTTAGACTTCTGGAAGTGGACTCTTACTGATTTTTGTTTGAAAAATAGCCTCCACCAAGGACTATTTATAATTATTACAAAATGGAGAAAGGATCAGCCACAAACCTCACTTGACTATAACCTTATACTTGAAACAATCTACAGAGTCACTGAGATGTCTATCTCCAGATTTAATAATTTACATGCCAACCTTAAGTCACAAATTGAAGCCCAGAGTGCAACTAAAGAATTTACACTTCAGAATATAATAAAATTGGAAGATATTACTATTGAGACAGAGGAATATAAGCAACAATTATCCAAAGAACTGACAACTTTAAAAGTACAAGGAACTATCACTATGGCAAATAACCTTAAGGACCAACAACAAACTATGGGAAAACTTAATAATCAACTTTTGACTCCAAAAGACCCTATAACGTTAGAAGTATACTATGTGCAAGATAGTGATGCTAACATAGAGGACATGGAAGATCAACAAAGACAGTTTCCTGAAAGCCTGGATAGCCAAGCATTAATTATAAAATTGGATAAGACTCTCTACTTAAAGCAGATGAACACAGATGGAAGAGGAATCCAGACCGAACTGAAGATAAAGTTTTTAGAGCAAATGCAGAGACTAGAACTAACAGGGCAACAACATAATGATTACAAATGGTTTGGTTTTTGTGGATCACTGATGGCTAGATGGCCTCCTTCGATTCAAATAATATGTATTGGAGTGAAGGGAGACCTATCTGGCAATTCAAAGGCCTTGGTCTGGAAACCTGATTGGAAAAAAAAGAGGCAGAGTTAGATTTAAAAAGTGAGTTCTTAGAGAACCATTAAAGGTTATCCTTTTAGTAATCAGTGATCTATCAGGATCTAAACTAGAAAATGCTTATGAGATAGAACTAGAATGTGTTTATGTATTTATTAGGCTTATTTTAGACATTATAATTTGTGCACTGACATAATGGAAATTTGCTTTATAGATCCCACGTTTGATGTTAAAAGACATTTGATTATTCTATTTAAGAATTAAGAATTAGCTAAAATTTACAATAGAATCTGGTTGTGTATAAATAGTTGTAGATTGATAAACATAGGCTGTGGTCCTGTCAGTAATGTGTGATGTATTAGGATGTGAAACAGACAATGTTTATTAGGTAGAACATAGCTACTCAGCCACTGTGTACGTGTTAGATGCTATAGTTTTTGCTGTAATGAAATAAGGGAAATTTGGGTTGTGAATATTATTTGGGATGTTAAAGGCTAAATTTGAATAATATAATTAAAATTAAAATTAGGTAAACTTTAATAACAGGACATAGATATATCTCAATGAAATTGAATTGACAAATTTTTTCAACTGACCATGCTATTTCTAGAAATTTATTAGTTTAAACTGGTTGTATGAAATGTTAAGGGAAATTGAGAAGGATGTTTTGATAATGTAACCTGAATTATGTACTGAAAACTCTGTTACTGAATCTCTGATTACCCAGTCATCATGATGCTTTCTAAATATGTAGATTTTAACTGAAAAACTAATAAAACTTGTTTAAAAAAATTATGTGACCTGATACCACATAATCATTACACATACACAATCACGCACACACACACACACACACTTGTATGACATAGAAATACAGGCAAATTTGCAACTTTTATTCATCAGTGAATTAATCTATTGTGATATGTCTTTCTTGTGGACAGTTGCTGCTTTTTTAAAACAGTGCAGAACAATATGCTATCATGCCTGCTTCTCCCTGGATAAACGTGATCATTAGCTGTACCAATTTTCTTCGGCCAACCTTCCCTCCCCAATCTACTTAAAAAGACAAATTGGTATCAATTCATAGTCTTTGAGGTACATTAGGATGAGAGATTGCAACTTGCTTAATACCGTCTAATAATCTTTATCTGGAATAAGATTTTATATTCAGCCCCTTGTGTCCAATACTAATATACTGCACAATTTATTGCACCGAGTACAGATAGTTATTTAGGACTGTTGTCATCACATAATATATACAATAGTAGTCTGTGCCAAGCTGGAAAATAGCTAGAGATATTTGCAAAACACATACACTTACCCTAAATTTTAGATATTTTATTGTTGGGAGTCAAGCTAGGCCTGAAGCTGAACAGGGTTGATTCTTTCTAAAAATCATGTTAACAGAATTGCGGGAACTGGGTATGTCTAGTATAAAAAAGAAAAGGACTAGAGGTGATATGATAAGAGTCTTCCAATATTTGAGGGGCTGTCACAGAGAAGAGGGAGGTCAACCTATTCTCCAAAGGATCAAAGGGAAGAACAAGAAGTAACAGGTGGAAGATTATCAAAGAGAGATCCAGCCTAGAATTAAGGGGAAATTAAAGAGAATTAAGGATAGAACAGTTAATCAATGGAATGGCTTGTCTCCATGAAATTATGGGTGCTCCATCACTGGAGGTTTTCAATAAGAGCTTGGACAGTCAATGGTATAGGGCACAGGTCTGCAACCTGTGGCTCTTTTAGCCATCTCCTGCGGCTCCCGGTCCTCTGCCATGTGCAGTCCAAAAAAAAAGTGGGACTAAAAAAGTTCAACCAATCAATTCAAATATGCAGGGTAGGTGCATATCTCGCCTTGGCTCCACTATTCAGTCAAACCCTGTTCTGCGCATGCGCGCATGTATGCACATGTGCACACATTTTTTTGTGGATCTCAGGTTTTCCTTTTGTGAGGGAACCGGTTCGAGTGGCTCTTTCACTGTTTCAGGTTGCTGACCCCTGGTATAGGGCTTCCTGCTAACTAGATGACCCCAACTCTGGGATTATGTATTCTAAAAAATATATTCTAAAAAGAATTAACCTATGTAACTCATCAGCAGTAACATTCCCTACAACATTCAAAATTCTACAACATTGCAAACATTCTGGCCTTCATTAGATTTATGTGAGCATCAGTTCTGATGTCTCAATTTCTCCAAACTGAATTGTCTCTTGTTTCATTAATTATATAAAGTGGACTTAGTGAACAGGAATTTGGTGCAATATCTGGGATCTGTGAATGGGGCAGTTTGGGTCAAAGCAGAAAGGGAACTTCTCCAAAGTAAATGTACCTTTTTTATCAATTCTCCTGTATGCTTATTCTTTCATATACTATGGCATAACCAGGCTTACGAACTAGGCTCTCCAACATGATACCCAAGGAAGCCACTTTTCTCACAGTCCTGCTTTTTTCTTACATTTTTATTGTTTCATTTTTTTAAAAAAAATGTTGAAGGAAAGCACCAGCCTTCTGCATTATCTTTATATTTAAGTGTGCCTTTGGGACCTACATGGGACTCATAATTGTTTCTCAGAAAATAAAAATAATTGGTAGCTACAGCATATTTCTTTGTTTGGAAATATGCCTACCTGTACAGAAAAAGATCAAAAGTAAGGAGAGGCTAGGGAACTAGAGAAGATGATAGAAAGCACTCTGTAACATCACTGCTTTATAAATAGTTGTGTCCCTCATGGCTGCCCTTAGTGAAAAAGAAAACCATCCAGCAGGCATTATGGAGGAGGTCCACAACACCTGCTCACAGGCACAAAAGAATGGGGCAACTGCTTAATAAATCCCACTTTATGGTATTGTAATTAAAAAGAAACCTATATGCAGGTCAAGAAGCAACAGTGAGAACTGGACACGGAACCACTGATTGGTTCAAAATTGGGAAAGGAGTCCAGCAAGGCTATATACTGTCACCCTGCCTATTTAACTTATATGCAGAGCACATCATGAGAAAGGCAGGGCTAGATGAATCAAAAGTTGGAATTAAGATTGCCGGAAGAAATATCAACAACCTAAGATACGCAGATGATACCACTCTAATGGCAGAAAGTGAAGAAGAACTAAAGAGCCTCTTGTTGCGGGTGAAGAAGGAGAGTGCAAAAGTTGGGTTGAAACTTAACATTAAGAAAACCAAGATCATGGCATCTGGCCCTCTCAATTCCTGGCAAATAGATGGGGAAGAAATGGAGGTAGTGACAGATTTTATTTTCCTGGGCTCCAAGATCACTGCAGATAGGGACTGTAGCCAAGAAATTAAAAGACGCTTGCTCCTGGGGAGGAAAGCCATGGCAAATCTAGACAGCACACTAAAAAGCAGAGACATCACCCTGTCAACAAAAGTGCGTATAGTCAAGGCTATGGTCTTCCCAGTTGCAATGTATGGCAGTGAAAGTTGAACTATAAGAAAGGCTGAGCGCCAAAGAATTGAGGCCTTTGAACTATGGTGCTGGAGAAGACTCCTGCGAGTCCCTTGGACTGCAAGGCGATCAAACCGGTCAGTCCTAGAGGAGATCAATCCTGACTGCTCTTTAGAAGGCCAGATCCTGAAGCTAAAACTCAAATACTTTGGCCACCTAATGAGAAGGAAGGACTCACTGGAGAAGAGCCTAATGCTGGGAAAGATTGAGGGCAAGAGAAGAAGGGGACGACAAAGAATGAGGTGGCTGGATGGAGTCACTGAAGCAGTAGGCGTGAGCTTAAATGGACTCCAGAAGATGGTAGAGGACAGGAAGGCCTGGAGGAATGTTGTCCATAGGGTCGCGATGGGTCGGATACGACTTCACAGCTAACAACAACAACAAATTAAAAAGAAAACGACTGTTTCAGAGTAACTCAGAGATTATGATGTGTAGAAAAAAATGTAACGTAGTCTACAACAGCATATTCATCTTACTTGCAAAGCATGAAAGCCAATGTCATCTTAACCAAGGGACAAAATGCTTTTCCATGCTGCCTGGTGAAGATGAGAGGGTAGGCAGATTGCCCAATGCTTTGGTTGTTAAAGAAAAGCAAAGGTTAGCTGTGCTGGTTGTAAGCAAAGCCCAAAGGCAGATTTGGAACTGTTCAAAGAATCATTTGTTTCAAGCCATTTCATGGGATTTCAAAATAAATTATAGGATATATTGCAGATTACTTGACCTCTGGGCAAGTTCCAGGCAGTCTGTGTGCTTTCGCAAAGTATCAAAAAAGACTCTTATTAAGAAAAAAGGAAAATGAACTTGCTTGAAAACTCAACTTCCATGATTTTATTTCCAGAAAATATTGGCCAAAAGTTAGGTTGTTCCTGTGGTAGTGTAGAACAATAGATAGTTGGCAAAATCCCAGTGAGTCTGCAAAGAAAGAATTTACAAAAGTCAAATCATGAAAGGATATGTCATTATAGCTTGAGAAAAGAACACTGTAGTGTCAATCTCTGTTAGTTCATCAAGTCTTTTGAGAAACGAAAAGCCCTCAGTACTGAGAGAAGTAGACTTAATGTATACTTGCCTAGCATACCTAATATTTCAAACAGAGGCTTAGAGATGTCAAAAAAATTAAGCTGATCAGGTCAAGTAAGGCCAGCAGGGCTCCTGTTTGTTACAATGCCAGATCTGAATCTCTCTGGCCTGACCTGATCCAGAAACTTTGCTACAGACGTAGCGCTGATGTTCTCTTCTATCTCTTTTGTAAGGGTACAATAAACATTTTAAGCCTTTCCTGGACTGTCAGATCCAGATCTGTTGGTTTTGTAACTCTTGGGATTTCATTGTTTTTTTAATAGTAATTTTATTAAATATGAAGATAAAAACTAATAAAAAATGAAGAAAAATAAAATGAAAACAAAATTAAAATTAAAAAAAAATAAAAAATCAGTCTAACAGAGCTGTCCCAGTTATGGAAGCATGCCAATACAGTCATAGTCAAATTGACATGTATTTTTTCATTTTATTTATTTATTTATTTTTTACATTTATATACCGCCCTTTCCCGAAGGACTCAGGGCGGTTTACAGGGTGATTAAAAACAAAAATACAAAAGTTAAAAACAAATTAAAAAAATTATATTTGTCCCTGAATAAGTAAAACCCCAGTTAAAATTAAAATTAAAATTAAAATTCTCAGCCTGGACCAGAGAGCTCGAAGAGCCAGGTCTTCAGGTCCCGGCGGAATGAAGAGAGGTCAGGGGGAGTCCTAAGCTCCACTGGCAGCTGGTTCCAAAGGGCAGGCGCACCTATCCCTGGGTGTCGTCCGCCGGCAATCTCTTACCGGTGGCACCCTGAGAAGACCCTCCCTGTGGGAGCGCACTGGACGAAGGGAGCTTGATGCCGGCAGCAGGTGTTCCCTCAGATATCTCGGACCCAAGCCATTTAGGGCTTTATAGGTCATCACCAGCACCCTGAATCTCACCCAGAGGGCAACCGGGAGCCAATGCAGCTCACGGAGTAGAGGTGTTACATGGGAGTATCTGGAGACCCCCATCACAACTCGCGTGGCCGCATTCTGCATCAGCTGAAGCCTCCGAGTGGTCCTCAAGGGCAGCCCCATGTAGAGAGCGTTGCAGTAGTCTAAACAGGAGGTCACGAGCGCATGAGTGACTGTGCGTAGGGCATCTCAGTCCAGATAGGATCGCAACTGACGCACCAGGCGAACCTGGGCAAAAGCCCCCCTGGTCACGGCTCCTATATGGTCTTCAAAATTGAGTCGTGAATCCAGGAGGACACCCAAGTTGCGAGCCCTATCAACGGGGGGTAACACCTCACCCCCCATCGTTAGAGATGGAATAGTCTGGTTAGCCCGAGATGCCGATATGCACAGCCACTCAGTCTTGGCGGGATTGAGACGAAGCCTGTTTCTCCCCATCCAGACCTGGACCGCCTCCAGGCAACGGGACATCACGGAGAGGGCATCGCTGGGTTGGTTCGGGGTGGAAAGAAAAAGTTGGGTATCATCAGCGTACTGATGATACCCCACCCCGAACCATTTTCTGTCAACTGTAACTCCACATAATGATGGAAGTATGAAATGGTATGGATCACATGAGATGAATGAAGAACAAACAAACATTGATTTGTGGAACTAGATGCTGATTTTAAAACCCTAGTTTTGCAGACTCTTGTCCTAGTGCTCCGTTCAATTTCATTAGTACTCATTCCCCATCTCTGTTGACTTGAGATTATTGCCTACCTCTCATGTTTGTAGGCAAAAAAAAAAAACCTGCCCAAAAATGACTATCCCAAGTGCCCTGGGATCAAAACAACATAAGAGATGGGTTGCTCTTGGCATGCTTTATTCTGAGGTTTTACATTGTGCTTCTGAAGAATGAGTGAAAAGGTCTGGCAAGCCTGATAGCTTTGAATGAAAATCTACTCGTATTGTTGCTTATCTGTCCCTCAGCTCCTTATTTGCAGTATATGATTTTGCAGCCCTAAGAAATATCAGGCATTAACAGAGCTTACAAATATAATTATCTCATCAGCTGCAAAATTCTTTATTAATGGCTTCCCTATTCAGCTTCTATATCCAGGTAGTCAAGATGCTTTAGGGCTGAAAAATTTGTATGGTTGTATGAGATTCATTGATTGGATGCAGCAGCAGAAAGTGTCTTGTTTTAAAAAATAGATGATGGTTGACTTCCGGTGGCTCCGCGGCGACGGAGGGAGCCTTCCCGGGCTGCCCGCGGCTCAGCTGGTGCTTTTTCGCCCGAAACAGCGCCGATCAGCTGTTCGGGCGAATCTGAAGCCCCCTCCTCGGGAGAAGAGGAGGGGGTGAGCCCCCAGGTGGGGGTTGAGTTCTCCGGGGCCGCCTGAGCTTGGAGCTTGGGCGGCCGAAGGATTGAACTCCCCCGTAGCCTGGGCTGCTCCCAGCTGACCAGCGTCTCTGCTCCGGACTTTATGGAGCAGAGCCAGGCGTCTGCGACCATCCCTGCTTGAAGGAGAGACTATGAAAGGGAAAGAGCAGGCAGAGCAGTACAAGAGGGAAAGATGAAGAGATGAAGAAGATTTTATTTTACTCTCAAGCTTGATGGACTTTGTTTAAAACTTAAAGTGAAAGTGCGTCACAATTGTAAGTAAAAGATGGCGGCTAAACCTCCCCCTAGAACTTTTCGGAGTGCTGGAAATTCTCCGGTGCAACAACAATCATTGCTGCAGGCGTTGCATTCTCCTGATGTATTGACATCGAAGGATCTTGAAAAACATACCCAGTTAATTTTGGAGTCAATGGGTGTTAAATTTCTACAGATGGAGGAGAAATTGGAGAAATTGGAGCAGAGAATGGAAGAAAGGATGGAACAGAAACTTAGAGAAATGAAGGTAGACATTTTGTCCTCAGTGCAAAAAGTTGCTAAATGTGTGGAGGTGCTGGATGATCAAGTGCAAGACTTGATTCAAAAGAATGCTTTATTAGAAGCAAAAGTATTGGAAATTGAAGATTTAAAAGACAAAATTGACAGTGAACAGAGCTTGGCCCAATTTTACCAGATGCAGTTTGCTGTGAGAATTAGAGGCCTAAAAGAGGATATTAAGGAAGATTTAAAGCAGCTGGTTTCTGAGGCTTTTGAGGGAGTATTGAACCATCCAGCATCTGAATTAAAACAAGGTATGGACAAAGTGTTCCGTGTGAATTCGTGGATTGCTAAACAGAGAAAGTTGCCTAGAGATGTGGTGGTTTATTTTGTAAAAAGGGAAATTAGAGATGAAGTTATACAAGCTGCCTACGATACCAAAGTTGTGATTGCTGGTCAACAAGTTTTGGTTTTAAAAGAAATTCCTCCAAAGATTTTAAAGAGAAGGAAGGATTTTATATTTCTTGTGCAAGAGCTCAAGCAAAGAGATATAAGGTTCAGATGGGAGATCCCAGTTGGGTTGAGCTTCATGTATGATGGCAAAAGATACTGTTTGAGTAATGTGAAGCAAGCGCATGATTTTTATAATAATGTCTTGGAAGTAACCCCATCAACACTTCTGGAAGCTGCAGAGGGATCTGGAGAAGGAGAACATCAAGAGGATGAAGATGCACAGATAGACGAGAAGGGTACAGGAGGAGTTCAAGCTGCAACTCTTTTGGATGATCTTAGAGAACAGAGGGTGACGCGTGCTGCCTTAAAACGCTCAAAAAAGAAAAAAAAATAAGACCAGTAGAAATCTATGGAACTTCCACAAAATATTTATAGTTAAGTGGTAGTTGTGTTTTTAAAAAAAAAAAGTTTTGGGATGCTATGTATGGTAATAGATTTTTTTTTTTAATTTGGAATTAATGGACAACTTACTACAGAGGAAGAGGAAGAAAGTTTTGTGGGTTAATGTGGGTTAATTTGTGTAAGAACTATTTATTAATGTGCAAATGAGAATATGTTAAGGTAATAGTGAATTGTGGAAGAACATAGATGGGAATGATGCTAGTTTTCTTTTATTTTAGTTTTTTATATATATTTAGTATTATTAAGGATTGGTTTACTATATACAAGCTAGAGAGTGATGGATTTTAGAGTTTATAATTGTTAGTATATGATTGTTTATGATTGCCTTTTAGATATATACCTTGTATTTTGCTCTGGGAAGTCGGGGGGGGGGAGGGGGGAGGAGGGGAAGTGGAGGGGGGGAGGTAGGGGAGGGAGGAGGGGGAGGGGGAGGGGGGGAGATAGGGGGGAGGTAGGGAGGGGAGGAGGGAGGGGGAAGGGGGGTTTTTTTAAAGGAAAATTGTATTTTATAAAACTTTTCAATAAAAAAAAATAGATGATGGAAATAAGAGTTTATGGCTCCCAGATACCCTAGGTCTGTTTTATTAAATATTGTACTTTTGTTTTCACGAGGAAGCACTACATTATTCAAGCTTCCTGGTCATTTTGGATAATTTTCCTCAATAAATAAATGAACAAATACAATGTTTTTGAGTTATTTGTTGAATTGGATTCTTTTTATCTAGTTTTAGGATCTGTGTGGAGGACATGAGGACAGTCATTTTAAGTTGTATTTATGCAGAAATATTGAAAATTCAAAGGGCAGCACAAACTTTTAAGCACCACTGTACATACTATGTAATAGATGTGTTATTGTGCAAATGCAGACTGTTCAAATTGTTTAGATTCTATGAAAAGGAGAATAAGCTTAACACAATACTTTGACTTGAGTGTTCAAATAGAAGGTTGATCTGTGACTGGTTTGTCACAGATTATCATTTAAACTTGACTGCCTTTTCATGTTTAAACTCTTATATTTATAC
This sequence comes from Vipera ursinii, assembly GCF_947247035.1. Classification (NCBI taxonomy): domain Eukaryota; kingdom Metazoa; phylum Chordata; class Lepidosauria; order Squamata; family Viperidae; genus Vipera; species Vipera ursinii. The sequence continues at coordinate 105,654,292 of NC_139516.1, read as the reverse complement.
ATGTATTCTTCATGATTGAATCGAGTCTGATGGCAAATATTCCCTATCATAAAAACAACCCTCATCAACTTGTGAATATGTATCTTTTTTTTCCCAGGAAAAAAGTGCCAGTTCACATGTAAAACTTAAGGCTAATAAAGAGCTTCCAGGATTAGTACATCAACCTAGAGCAAAGTAAGTCCTATTCTATTTTGTTACATTTAATTTCCATTTCTTACCCCTTTTCTCAAACTATTTTTCATATTCTTGATTCTTAATTATTCTTTAATAGTGGAATGTTGTGTCAGCTAATCAATTTGTTTTATATTATTTTAAGGGTAGCTTTTTGATGCTTGAAATGATTATTTTTTTAAATCAATTTATTTTATATTATTTTAAGGGTAGCTTTCTGATGCTTGAAATGATTATTTTTTATTTTTCAAGCTATAATTTATAGTGGCCACCTTTATAAAAAGTTAAATACAAAAATAAAGCAAAAGTATTTGAAATCCATAATTGGCAAACTGAAGCTATGGTATAAAATAGATATAAATTATGGTTTTTGTTCTCTGTGGATTGGAAACACTGTACTTATCCAAAGAGAAGATTATGCTTAATCTAATAGAATCAAGATTCTATTGTTCTGAATGTAATAGAATCAAGATCACAAGAAATGATACTACTGCTTTATAATGCCTTGGTAATGCCACTATTGGAATACTGTATCCAATCTCAGTCACCACAATTTCCAAAAGATGTTGAGACTCTGGAAAGAGTGCAGAGAAGAGCAACAAAGATGATTGAGGGGCTGAAGGTGAAGAATGGTTGCAGGAATTGGGCACGTCTAGACTAGTGAAATGAAGAACTAGTGGGGACATTTTAGTGTTCCAATGTTTGAAGTCCTGCCATAAAGAAGAGGGGGTCAACCTATTCCCCAAAGCACCAGAAGACAAGACAAGAAGCAATGGATGAAAACTGAACAAAGAGAGAAGCAGCCTAGAACTAAGGAGAAATTTCCTGATAGTAAGAACAATCAACCAGTGGAACAATTTGCCTTCAGAAATTATGGGTGCTCTAACACTGGAAGCTTTTAAGAAGGGCGTGGACAACCATGTGACTAAAATGTTATAGGGTCTCCTGAGTGAGCAAGGGGTTGCATTAGAAATTCTCCAAGGCCCCTTACAACTCAGTTATTCTGTAAGAAGATGATCCTTACACACATATACAACCAAACTTGTTGTGTAATATTCAGCTTCCTTACCATATGAATCTAGGATTCCCAATTTCCAGTTAAAACTAATCCTGAAGATTTCCCTCCCCAAAAACAAATATGTGAAGCTGACATACTTGTAAATCCATATGCATAAGTATGTAAATATATAAATCTGCAGAAGCCATACTTCAAAATGAGATAGATTGCAAAAAATAAATGTACGTGAATTGAAATAATATCTACTTAAGTTTTAAATGGGTGCAAAATAAGATGCTCTATTTATAAAATTTATCTCAGTTATCTTTACCATTCTCTCTCACACACAACTCACTCTTACACATAGAAAAACACAGGTACACACCTACTCTATCAAAAAGAGGAAAAAAGATGAAGAAAAATAATAAGATGGAGGAAAGAGGAATGTGTTGCTATACCAGAAAGATAAGGGATAAGGGAAACTGGACAGAGAGAAGGTTAGCTGTATTTAATAAGTGATGCTTAAATTGATTGATTCAGCTTTAGAAGATCGTATAACTATAGAGTGAAGTGCCAAGGAGGTGGAAAATAAGATGAAATCATCTCTAAATTCAGACTTACCTTACCAAGTTGTATGGTTGTATTCTAAACTATTCTATAATAGTATGCTGTGACTGAATTAAACCATAGTGTTCAGATTTTAAATCTGCTTGAAAGGGTGGTTTTTCAAATTCACAGTATTAAATATACCGTATATACTTGAGTATAAGCCGACTCGAGTATAAGCCGAGACCCCCAATTTCACCCCCAAAAACTGGAAAAAGTTATTGACTCGAGTATAAGCCGATCCGCCATTCTGCAAGCCTCTGCCGCCAGCAGAGGCTCGATCCGCCATTTTGCAAGCCTGAATACACAGGAATACCCTGTGTGGCCACGGCTCTCGGGGAAGCCCTGGCTGTCCGCTTCCTCGCTCCACGCTGCCATTCGGGGCCCGCGCGTTCCCCGGGCAAATTGCGGCGCCCAGCAGGCGAGGAAACACGCCCGCTCCAGTCGCCCCCCCTTCCCTCAGGAGACGCGAAGCAAGTGACCGCCCGGAGCTTACCGAGGACTTGCGCGCGGCCGAGGCTTCGGTGCTTCCAGGATCGCGCGCACCTCTCCCAAGCCGCCGCCGTCCGGAGACCTGCCGAAGTTTGGGGAGGTTTGGGGAGGTGCGCGCGCACCTCCCCAAACCTCCCCAAACCTTGGCAGGTCTCCGTTCCTCCTGCCGACCTTTGGGGAGGTTTGGGCGCCTCCCCAAACCTCCCCAAACCTCGGCAGGTCTCCGTTCCTCATGCCGACCTTTGGGGAGGTTTGGGCGCCTCCCCAAACCTCCCCAAACCTCGGCAGGTCTCCGTTCCTCCGCGCAGACCTGCCGACCTTTGGGGAGGTTTGGGCGCCTCCCCAAACCTCCCCAAACCTCGGCAGGTCTCCGTTCCTCCTGCCGACCTTTGGGGAGGTTTGGGCGCCTCCCCAAACCTCCCCAAACCTCGGCAGGTCTCCGTTCCTCCTGCCGACCTTTGGGGAGGTTTGGGCGCCTCCCCAAACCTCCCCAAACCTCGGCAGGTCTCCGTTCCTCATGCCGACCTTTGGGGAGGTTTGGGCGCCTCCCCAAACCTCCCCAAACCTCGGCAGGTCTCCGTTCCTCCGCGCAGACCTGCCGACCTTTGGGGAGGTTTGGGCGCCTCCCCAAACCTCCCCAAACCTCGGCAGGTCTCCGTTCCTCCTGCCGACCTTTGGGGAGGTTTGGGCGCCTCCCCAAACCTCCCCAAACCTCGGCAGGTCTCCGTTCCTCCTGCCGACCTTTGGGGAGGTTTGGGCGCCTCCCCAAACCTCCCCAAACCTCGGCAGGTCTCCGTTCCTCCTGCCGACCTTTGGGGAGGTTTGGGCGCCTCCCCAAACCTCCCCAAACCTCGGCAGGTCTCCGTTCCTCCTGCCGACCTTTGGGGAGGTTTGGGCGCCTCCCCAAACCTCCCCAAACCTCGGCAGGTCTCCGTTCCTCCTGCCGACCTTTGGGGAGGTTTGGGCGCCTCCCCAAACCTCCCCAAACCTCGGCAGGTATCCGTTCCTCCTGCCGACCTTTGGGGAGGTTTGGGCGCCTCCCCAAACCTCCCCAAACCTCGGCAGGTCTCCGTTCCTCCTGCCGACCTTTGGGGAGGTTTGGGCGCCTCCCCAAACCTCCCCAAACCTCGGCAGGTATCCGTTCCTCCTGCCGACCTTTGGGGAGGTTTGGGCGCCTCCCCAAACCTCCCCAAACCTCGGCAGGTATCCGTTCCTCCTGCCGACCTTTGGGGAGGTTTGGGCGCCTCCCCAAATCTTGGCAGGTCTCCGTTCCTCCGCGCAGACCTGCCGACCTTTGGGGAGGTTTGGGCGCCTCCCCAAACCTCCCCAAACCTCGGCAGGAGGAACGGAGACCTGCCGAGGTTTGGGGAGGCGCCCAAACCTCCCCAAAGGTCGGCAGGAGGAACGGAGACCTGCCGAGGTTTGGGGAGGCGCCCAAACCTCCCCAAAGGTCGGCAGGAGGAACGGAGACCTGCCGAGGTTTGGGGAGGTTTGGGGAGGCGCCCAAACCTCCCCAAAGGTCGGCAGGAGGAACGGAGACCTGCCGAGGTTTGGGGAGGTTTGGGGAGGCGCCCAAACCTCCCCAAACGTCGGCAGGTCTCCGTTCCTCCGCGCCCTGCCTGCCTGCTTGTTTCCGCTGCGGAAAGAAGCAGGCAGGCAAGGCGCGGAGGTCCGGAGACCTGCCGACGTTTGGTGAGGTTTGGGGAGGTGCGCGCGCACCTCCCCAAACCTCCCCAAACTTCGGCAGGTCTCCGGATGGCGGTGGCTTGGGAGAGGTGCGCGCGATCCCGGAAGCACCAAAGCCTCGGCCGCGCACAAGTCCTCGGTAAGTTTTTTTGTTGACTGGAGTATAAGCCGAAGTGGAATTTTTCAGCCCAAAAAGTGGGCTGAAAAATTCGGCTTATACTCAAGTATATACGGTACCTCCACCTAATCCTTATGAATGTTTAAAGGAGCACTTAGCACCCACTTCTCTTTTTGATCATTGTTGTGGATGCCTCTTCCTCAGTGTTTCATATTTCCTCACTTTCCTGCTCCCCATGACCATTTCTGTATTCCACTCATGGTGTTACTGGCTTGTGAACTTTGTTTCACTAATAATTCTCCACAGAGTTCATGACCAATGTCCATTAAATTTTGAGAAGGAAACTCAAGTTGGTTTAACTTCTATAATCAACCATCTTTCTTCCTGGAAAATTTTGAAAATGAGGTCTTATCTTTTGCTTTTAAAATGTGTTCTACCATACTGCTATATAAAATTCTGAAATGTGCAGTTATTACTTCTGAGAATTTTCAATAAAAAAAGAATAAGTAAAATAGGCAAGCAAGTTTGGCCTTGGCATCACACTTAGGGTTTTTCTCCCTATGTTTTAAAAAGCATTTATCCTATTCTACATAGTTGGCAAAAGTTGTTTCTCTTATTTTTAAAAAATATGTATTTTGCTTTTTTTAAAAAAGGCTTGATTTCCAGTGTATTTGCCTGGTTTTAAAAAGCTTGGTTTCCCCATTTTCTGTTTCACAGTACACAATCTCACTCTGGATGCTTATACATCAATAGAAGATGCCTTTAATCACTCCAGTAATATATATGGGAATTGGGTTCTGGAGATCAAGAGTTGCCAAGACCAAATTTACTATAATTTTATTCTGTATTGCTAGTATTTCCATTAGCAATCTCAGTTGATATCTGCCAATAGAATTGTAAAAATGGAAGCCGCTGAGAAATAATACAAGCAAGAAAAACAAACAAATTAGAAGCAAACTTCAAGTAGGTCACTTCTACTTTCTGAGTGGTTCTCTGAAATCTATATTTGAATATTTTGATCTAGAGTTTATTTTCCCAGAACCAAAAATGCCAGACTCTGTTTTAAAAAAAACACATCCAAAAGTTTCTGTAATTCAGCAGTGAATGTATTCATGCAGTGTTCAAAACACAGCCAGATCCTAGCTTTGTACAGTAAAATTATCTGGCCTTATTCTGTATATTTTTATGATGTTTTGTGTCCTGAAGCTGTCAGATGCATTGACAACACTTTAATAGTATAGTTCTTTACAGACTATCAATACTATATTTCCAGGCCTTCCTACTTCTGAGAAACGAAGTCTCCCCAATTTGGGTTCTTAACACTGGGTTGCTAATAGAGGTAGATGATTTGACTTTGTGCATGGAAAGAACTGTGGGTGGTGGTAAAAAAAATCTTGTTCTGAAAATGTCAGTGTATGTTAGAGTATAAATTAGAGGCTTCTGATGAATTTAATGTAAAGAGTTATTGTGCTATGTCTAACTCCATAAAAGGACTTTAGAGGGTAAAACTAAATGCCAGCTTTCTCTCCCAAACATGCAATTTGTTCTGTGTCTTACTTTGTGAAATCTTTGTTTTCAACACAGACTTTTTTAATAATTAAATTATTCTGCATTGGGAGAAGCTATCCTTAATTAAATTCATAGTTTCCAGCTCTTGATTCATTGAAAGTATGACTCTCCTGATTGTTTTCTAAAAAGCAAGTCAAGGTACTAAACTTCCTCTAATCTCCTATAATTCAAATGTCGGGAACTTTTCCACTGGGAGTCATTCCCTCTGTTGTCATGTATGTGAGATACATATTCTATTTCCAAATCTGCAAATTAGACCTTTTTACATGTGCTGAAATATGCAAAGGCATCCCCACTGAAATAAATTTCCCTCTTCCCAGTCTTTTACTAGATTTGATACAAAAATAATGTTCAATTACAGTCAATGACTTCTATTCTTCTGAAAGTGGCAGATTAGAGATTAAGATAAGAAGGCACACTGTCCCACTAAACCAGGGGTCTTCAAACTTGCCCCTTTTATGACTTGTGGACTTCAAATCCCAGAATTTTTTAGCCAGCATGCCTGGCTGAGGAATTCTAGGAGTTGAAGTCCACAAATCATAAAAGGGCCAAGTTTGAAGACCCCTGCACTAAACTATATCACTTGAAAATCCCTTTGAAATGATTCTTTCTAAAAGACCAGATGGAATTGAAGACAACTATACCAGAACAAACATGGGGATCTGGGAGATCAAGGTGACTTAATGATTATAAATGGGACAGACCTCTTAGAAAATTAGCAACTAGATGGTTTCCTTTAATCTACATAATATACACAAGAATGAAGAGAGACATATCTGATGATTTAAAAGCATTGATATGGAAACCTACCTGGCAAAAGAAGAAAGCTAGAATTAGGTTGAAAAACTGGGGGCCCCTGATTTATTAGAGAGGATCCTAAACTGTCAGTTAGTGGGCTAAAGGGAGATTTTGAAATAAAAGGAAATTGGAGTACTAGATTTAAAATAGTCAGAAAATAGTAAAAAATGGGATTAATTGGTTGAATATTGAAGGTTTAGATTAACAGGGAAATTTAAATTAACTATAAGAAAATAGGTTTGCATTATTGATTAGCCCAGTGTATATAGATGATAAGGGACACAGTGGCTCAGTGGGTTAGGATGCTGAGCTTGTCGATCAGAAGGTCAGCAGTTTGGCGGGTTGAATCCCGAGTGCCACGTAACAGAGTGAGCACCTGTTACTCGTCCCAGCTTCTGCCAACCTAGCAGTTTGAAAGCACGTAAAAATGCAAGTAGAAAAATAGGGACCACTACAGTGGGAAGGTAACAGCATTCCGTGAGCCTTTGGCATCTAGTCATACTGGTCACATGACCACGGAGATGTCCTCGGACAAGCGCTGGCTCTTCGGCTTTGAAACAGAGATGAGCACTGGCCCCTAGAGTTGGAAACGACTAGCACGCATGTGCGGGGAATCTTTACCTTTACCTATATAGATGATGGATCTGAACTAATAAAAGATACTCTATTATTAAGGTTGTGATCTATTAGGATGGGAAGTAGAAAATGTTTATGGAATAGAATAAGAACATATTTAAGTTTTAATAGGGGTATTTTAGACATTCTATTTTTTTATGAAATGAGATAAAGAAAATTTGGGTTACCTGAAAGTTAAATACTATGGATATTAAAGGTTGAATTGGAATACTGTAATTAAAAATTAAAATTGGTAAAATTTTATAATAGGACATTGATTGTCTATCAAGAACTATTAAGATATGTATAAGCAAAAAGAAAAAAATGTATTTATAAATGTGATAATGAAATTTTTACTGAATTTTGATATAATTAGAAATTTATCAGCATAAATATGAAATAGCAAATGTTAAGGGAAACTGAGAAGAAATATTTGATGGTGTAACCTGAGATACTCACTAATGATTGTATTACTGATCTATTGTTTAACCCAATTACCACATTGCCTTCTAAAATGTTATTCTTAACCCTATAAAATCTAATAAAATCTCTTTTGTAAAAAAAAAAAAGATGATTCTTTCTGTTTTCAGTATGCACATTTCGGAAAGCCAACAAGAATTCTTCAGAATGCTGGATGAGAAAATTGAAAAGGTAAGAGGAACGAAGAAAATAGTCAATACATTATTGTACTTGAATTGTAATACAGTTGCTTGTGTATCATCGTGAAATGCGAAGTGACACAGAAATATCTAAAATGTACAACTGTAACTATGGAATCTGTAAAAAGGTGAGAATCCATTTGGGTCTTATCACTGACTTAACAAGTTTCCATTTGGTAATAGATTCCTAACCTATTATATTTTCACTTACTGATCGATTTTAGTAGAATGTAAAACCTTAATCTTAAAAAACTTCTTTTGAGAGCAGTGCCCATTTTCACTAGAGGCAGCTCTCAAGGCCAAGACAATACAAAGACAGTCTGTACTGTAAGTAGGTACGGATAAATTTCTTAGGTGCCACAAATGGGGTTTTCACACTGGGTTGCAGAAGGATTTAAATGAGTTCCTCAGGACTAAGGGGAAAGAAATCTCTTTTCAACCTTTTCAACAAAGGTTGAACTGTAAATTGTTGCTAGATAAGAGTCCACAGAAATCAAGAGGGGTTGGACTTAGATCATTTGTAGGAACATAATGACTCTAAGCTGATGATTTGTTTAACTCAGCCTCCCCCCCCTTCCCCTGCTCTGCCTGTCCTTCTTCTACAAGGGCTTCTCAGCTTCTTGATCAGGTGTTACATACTTTTTTAAAAAAACAGTTTGAAAAAACATGAAATCTCTAGAAGAGTAAGCTAGTCTGATCCAAGAGCTTTTACGGGAGTATAAGAATTATTATTTATCCTGCCTTGACATAATGGCATATAGAGACTCTTTTCGGTAGCTCTGATAGTTCATCTTATACCTGAAAAATGGCTCAACAAGTGTAATTTTGCCCCCTCTTTTTCTTTTGATGATATTTTTGGTCTTTAACTGAAATGAAATTTTTTTAAAAAATCTGAGAACGTTTTACCTTCATCATTGATAGAAGCGTTATTACCTTAGGTAACAAAACTACTGTTCTTCATAAGAAGAACTGAAAATTATTCCCTGACATCAGCAATTACAAATTAACTTTACCCTCAAAGCTGAAATGTTTGGTTAAATGCATTAGAGGGAGGTGGAAAATTTGGTCATTCAATAAACTTCAGGAAGCACTCTTTATAGATGATATTATCCATTAATGTAGTGCAGGGGTCTCCAAACTTGGCCACTTTAAGACTTGTGGACTTCAACTCCCAGAATTCCTCAGCCAGCATGGGAATTGGGAATTGAAGTCCACAAGTCTTAAAGCAGCCACGTTTGAAGGCCCCTGATGTAGTGGGTATATTCATCCATATGAATAAACCATAATTCAGCTATTTGAATTGCTGAAATGTAGGTTTCTGCATGATCCTTCCTCCAACAAAACTGCAGGTGTTTGGAATAGGAGTCTCTTTTTAAATTAAGCATATTTTAGCATATAGTTTGTGTTGTGTACTGGGTTCTGTGCTTGATTGAAGAGACGAGGCGAGTGAGTTCAGCGAGAATCATTATTTATTTGCAGGAACTGAACTGGGAAACAGGGCTGTGAGTGCAGCTATTTATACCCTGGCCTCTAGGTGGCGGCCAATAGGTTTAAACCAACTTATTGCGGCCCTAGAAGCTGCCAATGGTGGCGCTGGAGACGGGTTGTCTGAGGAGCTGGGAGCCGTTAGCCAGCTTCCCCGCTTAAGCAACCTTCCAGCAATTAACCCCACGTGATACACTTTAGTAAGACAAAGCCCAATACATTACAGTTTGACTTTTCAATTGAGGTTCATCCAGGCTGAAGTAAACTAAGACAAATTTCAGGATTATTTTCCCTTCCCTGCTTTAGAATGAATAGTAGCAAAATTCAATAGAACTAATAAAGGAATAAAATTATGCAGTTAAAAGCAGTTACTACAGGTTTATGCCAACACTGAATAACTAGCCACAGATTTCAGTAGATGCTTCTATTAACCCAAACAACTTTATTGTAGATGCCTGTACTATTAATAAAACACATTGGTTACATGAAACATCTGGATAGACTGCTTTTCTTTTATGTACATTGTAACAATAAAATTTGAACTGTAATAATACATGAAAGGATTTTGTAATGATAGTGATTCCACAAGCAGCAATTGCTTAACTTGTCTAGACAACACAAAAATAATAGGCGATGGAAAGAATTTGGCTGCCACTGAACGAACTGCATTAGTTCTACACAGCCTGCCCTGGGGAAAGAGGAATATGAGGGCTTGAAAAAGATTCAGGAAAATTGATGTGGGAAAATGAAAGGTTTTCATCTGGCCCAGAAGTGAAGGACCCTGGAAATGCACATTTTACTTAAAAAAAAAAAAGCTGCCAGCCTTTTGTTCTAGACTTCTATTTATGGGAAATCTGCACTTGTATCATGTGCTCCTTTATTAGAGAGGATGGCATACAAATGGACTAAGCAAGCATGTTCAAGTTAATATTTGATGCAATATATTTTGAAAAGTATTGGCTACATGGGAACAGAACATTGGTCTTCGTGTATGGTCCCTGATTTCAGTACTCTTAAATGACCTAATACTGTCAGATTGGCATTATGATGTTTAAATAATCATAGCTGCTGTCCTTATACTCTCAAAAACTATAATGCAAATGACAAAAAAAATGAAGGCAACCCACTTCTTCTGTTTTCCAGTATGTTAAAGAAGGAATGAGAATAAGAAAAGCTGCTTCCTCTCCATTAGGAGAAAAGGTCCATGATAAATATTTTCTCTTTCATTCCCTGTTAACTGTAATGTACCAGGATCAAATTATAATTTTCTTTGTGCATGCACACAAATTTTATTTATTTATTTATTATTTATTTATTTCTATAGCCACCCAACTCAACCAAGAAATTCTGGGTGGCTGATTGACATTAGTTTAGTTTTAGTTTTAGTTTTATTATATTTGTATACCGCCCTTCTCCCAAAGGACATTAAACTAATAACCACTAATAAAAAATCCCTATATAAATTACAGTTGCCCCTGCTTGAGCAATAAAATGCTTGTAGCACTGGAATTTTTAGACTTTGCTGTGAGTCTCCATATCAGTATATATGTACCTGTTGAGGGCAGGGAATGACTTTTTCTTGGCACAATATATAAACCATCCTTTACATTCTCAAAGTAAATGAGAGTGCTATCAATTTCCTAGAATTATTTCAGAGAAAAGGTTTATTAGCAGAGGAATCATAAAAGGAGCCCAATCTTTTGTTTTCACTTCTTGGCCAATAATAATCATGTTGACCATTTCTAGTGTATTTAAGATTATTTCCTCCCCAGGGTTGAGAACTCACTTATCAAGGCATGATTTTTCCATTTAATCTGCTACAAGCCAGGATACCTGTCTCCTACATTTCAAGTTGTGATGACCCAAAGAGATTAGTAGAGGATAACTTGCAACTGATTCTATTTTGTTTGTTTTCTTAGAAAAGCTCCAGACCCCCTCAATTTTAGTTCAAAGGTAGTGGTTGTTTTTATCCATAATTCTTTCATTTTCCTAAAACCTGTCAAAAGAAAAGTTCCTTAAGAATTTGAAATAGCAATAATGTGTGTAGGAGAGAATCACAAAACTGGGCTTCTTTCATGATCTTAGCTTGGAACTGTACAGTTAAATTGGAACTGTAAGACAGGAATGCTAAAATATTAGCTTAATATTGGTTATATTGCTATAGTGCTTTTGCAGAATCACATCATGAAGTTTTGCGGTAAGAAAGGTCATGCTGGTGTCAGTGAATGCTATTTAAACAGCCTATTTAGCCAACATGGTTGGTTGGTTTGTTTTTTCAGAAGTCTTCTGTAGCTCCTGTGAAATGTTTCTTCAGTAAAATGTTGAAGGGATAGTTTAGATCCTGCTCCTGATGAAGTCAAAACACGTTCAAAATATTTGAACCGCTTAATTCTCAAATAAGCCACAGAAGGTGCTGTGGGTTTCTTCTGTTATAAATCAACATTATCTTGTGATGCAACTGAAATGTTGTAACAGTTCAGCTTTTGTCTCACATATTATAAGAATACAAGCAATGCTGAATGCTGTGTTTCATATGCTGAGCCCAAATGGCACTGATTGATTTTTTATTTGATTGATTGATTGATTTTATTGGTGGTGAGACCTCTCCTCAAGAAGCCTGCCTTGGACCCAGCTGTGTTAAATAACTTTCGTCCGGTCTCCAACCTTTGCTTTCTTGCGAAGGTTGTTGAGAGCGTGGTGGCGCATCAGCTCCCTCTGGTTCTGGATGAAGTGGATTATCTAGACCCGTACCAATCGGGCTTCAGGCCTGGGTACAGCACAGAGACGGCATTGGTCGCTCTGGTGAATGATCTCTGGAGGGCTCGGGACAGGGGATATTCCTCTGTCCTAGTCCTATTAGACCTCTCAGCGGCTTTCGATACCATTGACCATGGTATCTTGCTGCGGCGTCTCAGGGGATTGGGAGTGGGAGGCACGGTTTTTCAGTGGTTCTCCTATCTCCTGGGACATTCGCAGCCGGTGTTGGCAGGGGGACAGAGGTCGACCTCGAGGCCTCTCGCTTGTGGAGTCCCTCAGGGGTTGGTCCTCTCGCCTCTCCTGTTCAACATCTACATGAAACCGCTGGGTGAGATCATTCGTGGTTTTGGAGTTGGGTATCATCAGTATGCTGATGATACCCAGCTTTTTATTTCGACCCCAAACCACCCCAGTGATGCCCTCAATGTGATGTCCCGCTGCCTGGAGGCGGTTCGGGTCTGGATGGGGAGGAACAGGCTTCGACTCAACCCTGACAAGACTGAGTGGCTGTGCGTACCGGCATCTCGGGATATTCAGGATATCCCATCTCTTTCTATAGGGGGGTGAGTTATTACCCCCCGTAGATAGGGCTCACAACTTGGGAGTCCTCCTAGACTCACAGCTTTCTTTAGAAGACCATATAGTAACTGTGACTAAGGGGGCCTTCGCCCAGGTTCGCCTGGTGCGCCAGTTGCGGCCCTATCTAGACCGGGATGCCTTGCGTACGGTCACTCATGCGCTCGTGACCTCTCGTTTGGACTACTGCAACGCTCTCTACATGGGGCTGCCCTTGAGGACCATTCGGAGGCTCCAACTGGTACAGAATGCAGCCATGAGAGTTGTGTTGGGAGTTTTCCGATACTCTCATGTTACACCTCTGCTCCGCGAGCTGCATTGGCTTCCAGTTGTCTTCCAGGTGAGATTCAAGGTTCTGGTAATGACCTACAAAGCCCTACATGGCATGGGTCCGGAATACCTTAGGGAGCACCTGCGGCCGGCATCAACTTCCCTCCGCCCAGTACGCTCCCACAGAGAAGGCCTCCTCAGGGTGCCACCGGTCAAAGAATTCTGACTGGTGGTCCCCAGGGGGAGGGCGTTCTCTGTGGGCACGCCGGATTTATGGAACCATCTTCCGGTTGAGCTCCGGATGGCGCCTGACCTCCACTCCTTCCAGCGCGATCTAAAGACTTATCTGTTCGAACAAGCTGGCCTGGCCTGATGGGATGGGGTCGGGTTTTATTACTGTTTAATGTATTTTAACCTATTGTTATAGTTTTGGGCACTTTGTTTAATCTCTTTTAATTTTTGTATTTTGTCTTTTAACATGTATTGCCCTGTTCACCGCCCTGAGTCCTTCGGGAGAAGGGCGGTATACAAATAAAATTATTATTATTATTATTATTAAATTTATATGCTGCCCTTCTCCTTGAGGACTCAGGGCGGCTCACAACAATAAAAATTAAAAAACATGGAGTAAAAAAATTAAAAGAGAATTAAACAATAAATGCAAAATTACGAGACAATTTAACCCCGTAAAAAGCCTAATTAAAAAATGTAGTCAGTCCAGGCCCGCTTGTTGGAACAACCAGGTCTTCAGGTCACGGCAGAAGGACTGAAGGTCAGGGGCCGTCCGCAGCTCCAGGGGCAGTTCATTCCAGAGGGTCAGCGCACCCACAGAGAAGGCTCTCCCTCTGGGGATCGCCAGCCAACATTGCCTGGCCAACGGCACCCTGAGGAGGCCAACTCTGTGGGAGCAAACCGGGTGATGGGAGGTTGACAATGGCAGCAGGTGGTCTCGCAAGTACCCCAGGCCTAAGCCATGTAGGGCTTTAAAGGTTATTACCAGCACCTTGAATCGCACTTGGAGGGTAACTGGAAGCCAATGCAGCTCGTGCAGGAGTGGTGTAACATGGGAGTACCGAGATACTCCCATAAGCACCCGCGTGGCCACATTTTGCACCAGTTGAAGCCTTCGGGTGTTCTTCAAGGGCAGCCCCATGTAAAGAGCATTACAGTAATCCAAGCGAGAAGTGACGAGGGCGTGGGTAACCGTGCATAGGGCATCTCGGTCCAAAAAGGGGCACAACTGGCGCACTAGGCGAACCTGTGCGAAGACCCCCCTGGTCACGGCCATTAGATGATCTTCCAAATTAAGCTGTGAATCCAGGAGGACACCCAAGTTGCGAGCCCTTTCTGAGGGGGGCAATACCTCCCCCCATCAAAAGAGATGGAACTTGTTGGACAATACGAGATGCCGGTATCCACAGCCACTCGGTCTTGGAGGGGTTAAGCCTGAGCCTGTTCCTTCCCATCCAGACCCGCACTGCCTCCAGGCACCAGGACATCACATCAAGGGCATCACTGTGTTGGCTCGGGGTGGAGATGAACAACTGGGTATCATCCGCATATTGGTGATACCTCATCCCAAAGCCATGGATGATCTCACCCAGCAGCTTCATATAGATGTTAAACAGGAGGAGGGAGAGAACCGTGAGGGGCCTCGGGGTAGATCTCTGTCCCCCTGCCAATACAAACTGCGAGCAGCCCGAGAGGGAGGAGGGGAACCACCATAAAACAGTGCCTCCCACTCCCAACCCCTCGAGTTGTCACAGCAGGATACCATAATCGATGGTATCAAAAGCCGCTAAGAGGTCAAGTAGGACCAGGAAAGAGGAAGAGCCACTGTCCCGAGCCCGCCAGAAATCATCCACCAGTGCGACCAATGCCATTTCTGTGCTGTAGCCAGGTCTGAAACTGGACTGGTACAGGTCCAGATAGTCCGCTTCATCCAGGAATTGCGGGAGCTGACGCACCACAACACTCTCAACAACCTTCGCTACAAAGCGAAGGTTGGAGACAGGATGGTAGTTATTCAATGAGGCCGGGTCCAGGGCAGGCTTCTTGGGGAGGGGCCTCACCACCACCTCTTTTAAGGCAGAGGGAAAGACACCTCCATCAAAGAAGCATTGACAACTGCCTGGAGCCAGCCCCCTGTCACCTCCCAGGCAGCTGAAACCAGCCAGGAGGGACATGGGTCCAGTCAACAAGTTGTAGTGCTCAGTCTACGCATGATCCTGTCCACATCATCCAGAGTCACAGGGTCAAACTCACCCCAAATGGTATGATCAAGACCTGCCCTCTCCACTCCGCCAGATTCCGCCCAGTCGGAGTCCAAGCCAGTCTAGATCTGAGTGATTTTGTCCTGCAGATACTGTACAAATTCCTCAGCCCTACCCCCTGCAAGGGGTCATCACTCGGTCCCTGATTAAACAGGGAGTGGGTCACTCTAAACAGGGCGGCTGGGCGGTTCTGTGGAAACAATGAGAACGGAAAAGTAGACATGCTTTGCCACTTCCATCACCACAAGGTAAAACTTAAGATAAGTTCTTAGCTGTGATCGATCAGATTCGGGTCCAGTGGACCTCCAACAGCTCTCTAGGCATCTTTTCCGGCGCTTCATCTCCTGGAGCTCCTCGGTAAACCAGGGGCCACCCGGGATCTGCGCCGGGTCAGAGGCCGCAAAGGCACAACTCGATCCAAGGCCCCAGCAGCCGCCCTCTCCCAGGCTTCTACTAGGGCCTCGGCAGAGTCGTGGGCAAGGGAAGCAGGAAATATCCCAAGCTCCATCGGAGCCTTTCAGGGTCCATCAGGCGCCTGGGGTGGAACCACCTGGTCAATTCCACCTCCCAGCGGCCGGGGGGTGGCGTACTGAAAGTCTAGCCGGAGAAGAAAATGATCGGACCATGACAGGGGTTGGATGATTAAATCCTCCCTACCCAGATCATTAATCCACTGCCCAGAGATAAAAACCAGGTCGAGTGTGTGCCCTCCATTATGGGTCAGGTCCTGAATTATTTGAGTCAGTCCATGGCTGTCATGGAAGCCATGAACTCCCGGGCCAACTCAGATGCCTCACCCACGGAAGGCAGATTGAAATCCCCCAGAACTATAAGCCTGGGGAACTCAATAGCCAACCCGGACAAGACGTCGAGAAGCTTGGGCAGGACCGATGACACGCAGCTGGAAGACAGGTACGTAATCAATAGGCCCAACTGAACTCCAGGACCCCACTTCAGAAGGAGAGACTCACACCCGCCTATCTGAGGGACAGTGGCCACTTGCAGACAAAGACTCTCCCTAATAATAATCGCCACCACCACCCCGCCCCTGCCCTGGGCCCGCGGCTGGTGAAGCACCCAGAAACCTGGTGGGCATAATTCCAAGAGAGGGATACCCCCCCTCTTGGCCCAACCAGGTCTCCATGATGCAAGCCATGTCCACGTTCTCCTCCTCAATAAGATCCTGTATGAGGGAAGTCTTGTTCACCACGGACCTGGCGTTGATATAGACCAACCTGAGCCCAGGTTCCTGTAATCCTATGCCCCCGGGGGAGTGAGAAGAGCAATGAGGGCGGGAACAGGCCACCGCTTGAAGACAGTGGTGGCCCGTTCCCCGATTACAATAAAGCTCTCTGCTCCCACACTTTCTGCCCCTCCCAATCATTGTCGGGATAGAAAGACCCTCCTCACTCAGAGCTGCGTCCACTCCCAAACCCCTACTCCCCCCGTGACCATCCAATGGTCTGGACTGCTGTCCGGATCGAACTCCCCCAAGTTCATTCTGGATCCCTTGGACCTCCCCCTCCCGGATCCCCTTAAAATGTTATTTAAAAATCTTAGTAAAAATCACCTCAGGTTCCTCTTTGTGGCATGCCATCTCTCGGGGTCCCACAACCCGTCATCAAGGAAGATCTTCCGTAAAACAGATGGATACTCCTGCGAGAGGGGGGAATCTCGCAGCGAGTAAAGTTCTGCTGCAGTGTACGCTGGCATGCAAAAGGGAAATGGTAACATCAGACAATGAAGGGTGCCAGCAGATGGAATCAATAAAAAGTTCAGTCAGCCTGTGGCAGATCCCAAAGCCAAAATCGTGTTAACGATCGACGGTGGCGACAGCGGAAGCCATAATAAAGGTGGCAATGACAACTCCAAAAAGGGGGCAGCCCGATGACAATAACGGCAGCCCATCACGGCAGACCCAAAACAACAGGTTCAGCCACGATGGCAAGAACAGCTGCAGCCTCCGCGGTGGCAAAAAGGGGGGGAGGAGGCGAGTGCAACAGCAGGCACCCTGGCAACAGCAACAGCAGGCACCATGGCAACAGCAACAGCAGGCACCATAGCCACAGCAATAGTGCCACCAGGTCCACTGCATCCGTAGAGCCAAGCTTGCCGAGTGGCGGAGGGGGGGAGCCACAATATTAAAAGCCCCTTTCCCCAACCCCCCCGCCACAACCCAGGTCCCATAACAAAATGTACAAGCAGCGTTTGGCTCCGGTTCCAGTTCATTCGACTCAACTCCATTTGACTTGGCTCAGCAAAAAACAGTCAAGTCGGTCGGCCCCGCCCAGCCGCCGGCGTCTTCTCACCAGTGTGTGTGTTTGGATGGCCGGCTTCTCTTCCTCCGTCCTCTGCCTTTTCCAGGCATATCCCGACGGGGGAGGGTGCTAACGCTCCACCGATAGTTCAGCTGATTGGATGGGGACCAAACGATGGTAAAAAAAGTCCCATGGCCACCCAACAAAGCTCAGAAACAGCAGACAGCCATCATGGTCATGCGCAGTAAGTTCCTGTGACACTGAGATAACTTCCATTGAAGTGTAATGAAACTTCTTTAGTCCTATACTTAAAACAGAATAGCCAGTTTGAATTCCAAATTAAATGCCTAGTTCACATGCCTTCTTGCCTACTTGTTAACATCCTTATGAGTAATGTGACCTATTGAGCTTGAAAACAAAGTATATGTGTTTGGAGAGAAACAGACTTATGAGAGTCAGTGCTTGCATGTGAGAACTGCCTAACCAGGTTATGCTGAAGCAAATCATTGTTCAAGGGCATTGGTAGCATGTGCTTTACAAGCCGCAGGATCACATAGTCTGTCTCTAACTGATCAGTTCATTAACTTTTATTGCAGTTGGCTAATATCAGATGTAGATAATTCTTCAGATTTTGTTAGTTTTCTCTTTTCTGCGGCAAAGGAATTTGGATACAGTATTGTGGCAGGATATTGTCATCCTGGACTTTCATACGACCCCACTAGTTATATAAAACTAAACAATGGGCTAAATAGTTGGGAAGGGAAGCCACAATAATGAAGTAAATTGGTAAAGGTATTAGGGAACATTTCCCCAAGCTTAAAGATTTAAATAGGACTCACCACCGAGCATGCCCCAATATGTTGTGGAAAATTGAAAATTTATCCTAACATCAACCAAGGCTAAAGAATAAGTCCTGGGAGAAAATTAAGGAAAATGAGGCAAACAGGCAAGAGATAAGCTTGACTGTAGAAATCAATTCATGAATATTATCTTAAGAAACAACGGGTATGAGATGGTTGCAAAAAAGAGACAAAAATATTGAGAATCTTAGAGAGTCACCATAGGCAACAGTTTTCTAAAATGAATAAATTAGATCCAAAAAAGCAACTTGTAGCTTGCTGTTTGGTACAGAAGACAGGCTACTCCACTGTGTGGCAAAGCCAGATAATACAAATTGAGTGCTTCTAAGAAGAACTAAGGAGCAAACCTGACTATCATGAATCTTATTTCCAGTTTACATTAATAATCATAGAGAATGTATATGGATTTTCCATCTCCATATTCCACTGAAATATTTCAGATGTAAATTGATGCAAATTGAATAGTGAGAATATTTGAAATTCAATTTTCTCTTGGGACAGTCATAATTTAGCTTTAGCAGAAGGGTTAAATTGATCCTTGCATACCCCAGAGCTGAATGTCAGATTAAAACCTCAGTATTTTCCCTTGTATGAATAGTGGAAGAGGGTTTGCCAGAGATGTTCCTTGAATCCAGCTCTCATCAGGTATCATCTAGCTGCATTAGAACTACAATTCCCAGGCTTCCCGAGAGCTAACACATCAGGGTAACAATGATCTGTTGAAGCACATAATGAAGAAAGTCTTTGCCAAAGCTTCACACATTTATGTTGTAGAAGACAGCATTAGCAGCCACTATTTCTGGCTCTGTTTCAAAGAAAATCCTGGTGTATAAGAAGTATGACAGAGGGGTATCCTGGGAAGAAGCATTGTGGGCAGAGTTGGCTTCAAAGCTTCCAGGTGTTAATCTTGACTGAAAATGTTTATATAACTGTATGTGATAGTGATACAACCCTCCTTGGATTCTATTGATCACTTATAAAGAATGGCGCTTGGGAGATTAAAACAGGAGGCGTGGTGGCGCAGTGATTAGTATGCAGTATTGCAGTCTAACTCTGCCGACAGCCTGAAGTTGGATCCTGACTTGCTCAAGATTGACTTGAGTCTTCCATCCTTCCGAGGTTGATAAAATGAGGACCCAGATTGTTGGGGACAATATTCTGACATTATAAACCACCCAGTAATTGATGTAAAGTGGTGTGCTGCCACCATGTGGCTGTTTTGGGGAAATTATAATATGCTATCTTATCTGGGTCAGCCAACTCCTCCCACTCTCTGACGTATTTCCTCCTTCTCCTGACCATGTGCCTTTGCACCCCTCCCCTTTCTGGGATGGACTTCCTCCTTCTTCTCCCTGGGTGATTCTCTTCCTCCATAACCGGCAGATACACGTGCAGACACTGAGTCGTTACTGTCTTTTGACCTTGGAAATACCGTGCGTTATCATCTAATTCACCTCATCTGCTGTAATCTATTCTACATGCAAATAAAGGTACTTCTGGATGATAAAAGGTACTTTTCACGAGTTCTGCTATCTGGCAAGAGCTGTTATCAGTGATAATATCCGCCTATACAGACCAGCACAGGGGTCTTAGCAAGGGGAAAAATCATTATACGACAGCTTGATCCAGAATAAGCGGTATAGGGTGGTATATAAGCCTAAATGCTATTGCTAAAACAGTATTTTGTGGAGATGGAAACTTCATTTATTTTCCCCTTCCCCCATGGCTTTCTTTGTGATTCCAGAGCTTAGTACTGGTAGGCTGCAAAACTGTTTTCACTCATGTGGGTGGATTCTTCATGGCTCTGTTCATTTCTTTACAAAAAGTGAAAAATTATGGTCTGAATATGTGCTTGCATGTTCATTCATTGACATTCTTCTAAAGGGCATCATGAAAACAGAAGACCAACTGAAGTTTAGAGTTTCTGTGGTAGGCAACCACTTTAATACCTTGGAGAGCCATTCATCAAAAATGCTGCAGTGTCTTTGCAGTTCCCTTTACTATCGTTAAAGTAAAAATGTTTCACATAATTAATTTCACCATACCACACCAGGCCACCCAGCCTCTTCCGTTGCTTCCTTTGAATGGCAATTAGAAAAAGGAGTCACATTGTTAAAGGCTAGAACAGTAGAAGGCATTGTGCTTTTCTGGTTTCTGAACCTCATACTGTGGAACTATAATAGAGCTGTGAAAGAGAACAATTTATCTTACAGTATTCCTGTGGTGTCAGTTTGTCTGTAAATGCATCATTTTAAAACAATTAAAGCAGCTAATAAAAGGATATGGTGCAGAACAGGCAGAACATTGCCAGAATATGAGCATGACTATCATCAATTGTTAAAAATCAGAAAGGAGAGGAAGCAAAAACAGGAACATGCTGCATTAAACTCAAATTCATCCTTGTCTGTATTGTGCTGTGGGGCTATGTTTGCTGTAATCATGCTTCTGTTTACATGCACATAACCTTTGTTTATTTGTATTTTAAGAGGCATAGAATTTAACTAATTTAGAATTAGTTAAAGATAATAGTACTTGGAATATCTGTGTCTAAAATTGCCTGGATTTTCTATTTTTAAAAAATAATTTTAAACTGTATGTTTAGTGCCTCAAGTACAGAGAAGGAAACATTAGGACCTTTAAATTCTAATGATTTAGAAAAGCAGTTCTCAAATATTTTGGTCTCAGGACTACTTTGCATTTTAAAAAATGATCGAGGACTTCAAATAGCTTTGGTTTATGTGGATTATATCTATTGATATTTACTGAATTAGTTATTAAAACTGGGAAATGTTAAAATCTTTGACTTTACAGACTCCTTGAAAAGGTCTTGATGATCTGAAAATCACACTTGGAGAACCAATGGTTTAAACCAGGGGTCCCCAGTCCGTGGACCAGTACCAGTACCGGGCTGCGGCATGCCAGTAACCGGGCCGCACAAACAAGGAAAGCCCCATGCACAGGATGTAGGTAGCACACAAAGCCATGCCCCCTCCACTCTGCGGAAAAACCTTTCACCATGTAATCGGTCTGTGGTGCCCAAAAGGTTGGGGACCTCTGGTTTAGACAAGTTTGAACTGACTTAATTTATTTCTATTTTATACCCATTTTTTCTAGAGTTCAGAGTGCACACACATAGTGTACTCTTTCATTTTATTTTCATAGATAGGTTAAGCTGAGAGTTACCTAGTGAGTCGATGGATGAATGGGATTTGAATTCAAGTTTACATGATGATAACCTAGTATCCTTAACTGTACAACACAATATTGGATATAAATTTGTGCTTGTGATAGAAATGATGAAGATGCAAGATAGTTTACAGGAGAATCAAATATTTAAAAGTTGAACTAATGTTGAAATATTAAATGTAAGATGGTCTTTATTCACTGTTCTCATAAGAGCTTAAATATATAAAAATAAACAGAGCAGTAATCTTAAAAGTCTGTCCATCATATCAGTTACAACATTTAGAAAATATATCATGATTTGCATTCTGCTACAAAGCTTAATCTAATTTGCATTTCAATCTAATGTGCACATCACTTTCCATAGGCCTGGTCAGAATTTAGAAATATTTCATGACTCATCTATAATTTATTCTACAATGTTCCTATTTTAATGTGATTCTCTTCAATGACAAAGAGACCCAATTCTTAAATAGTCTTTATTCCAAAAAAAGAAAGAAGCCTGAAATGAATTGCCTTTGGCCATATAGCACATTTTCTTGTTTTTAAATAACAATAATCTCCACTTCTTACATCACCATCATTTCATTCTCTTGTGTTGATTACAACTTTTCCTCTTGCAATTTTACTTAAGGTTATAAGGCTAAGGAATATAATGCTACCCTGTCAAAATAAAATCATCAAGTTGATTAAAACACACAGCAATGAACTTAACTGAATTTCAAAACTAAAACAAGTACTGAGTTTTACAGGGATGATTACTCATGTGGCATACAACAGTATTAGGTTTGTTTCCCTATTCATGCTTTTTAAGAATATAGACCTCTTTGCCTAGACAGAGAGAGTGAGATTGTCTCACAAAAGCTCTTCACTTTCCTCCCTCCCACCCCCATACCCATCCCCATCTCCTGATTTCAGCCCTTTCCAAAGGAAGATTTTACTTGCTTCAGAATTATCCATATAGAATGGTAATTTGCTCTCCAGATTTTTTTTCTCTTCTCCCTGTCTGGTAATTTGGTAATTTAAAATAATTGTTCTTCCTCTTGCTCATACTTTGAACTAAAAGTGAAGACTGAATCCAAATTGCAATATGGAGAATATATACCTTTAACCACACTAATATTAAAGCTACATCGCAGTGACCTATATTCAAATACAGATTTTTAAGTTGAATTAATAAGTTCAGCCAATGTTCACTTTTTTTTCATGGCAATTACCCTGAGAAAGGAGCTATGCTGAAGAACTGCATGCTATTCTTCAGGAAAACATAGATTGTATCCTGATTTCTTTTAACCTATGTTTGCATGTTCTCTTTCATTCCTTTACCTTTTTCAACTCTGTTGTTGCCTACATAGAGTCATCATAAAGCTGACAGGTTGATTAAAAGTAAAGCAAGAGGTTGAGCTGAATTTCAAGTTAATAATTATAATTAAGGTTCAAAAACCCTTTAATGACGGACTGAAGGCAAGCTTCTCATCCTCCCTCCCACTTTTGCTGCACGATGGATGGATGGATGGATGGATGGATGGATGGATGGATGGATGGATTTAACAAATACATACAGCTATATGACTTAATCAAATTGTTCTGGGCAGCTAACTGCATACACACACACATAAACAGAAATAACCAACTCCAATCATAATAACAACAACACAAAGCAAAGCACACAGTCTGGGTCCTATTGACCTCCTGGCCATAAAGCCTGTGAGATCTGGATATTGCTAGTTTTTCCTGCAGATTTCCATTCCAAATGATGCTCTCTAGATCACAGATCCCCAACCTTTTGGGCACCAGGAACCGGTTCTGTGGTGAGAGGTTTTTCCGCGGACCAGAGGGTGCATGGTTTTGTGTGTTGCCAATATCCCACGGATGGGGCTTTGCTTGTTTGTGAGGACCAGTTGTTGGCATGCTGTGGCCCAGTACTGGTCCACAGACTGGGGGTTGGAGACCCCTGCTCTAGATGACAGCCCATGGTTGCTCTCTTGGTTAAGAATAATGGAATGTATAGCCTTTGGGAAATACAAGGTTTGAAAATAGTTATTTCTCGAATCCTTAAAGGAAATAAATATATGATGCTTCTTAATCATATATGCATCAGTAATTTCAGTCTGGGTTTGATACCAAAATGGCTTTGGTGCCTTAAAGCAGGGCTTTTCAACCTTTTCACCGATTGTACCAGTTTTAGAATATGGCAATTTTCAAGTACCACCAGCTGCCTAGCAAGGTGTCAAAAAGTTGACCAAACAAAAAAACGGAAAAAAGTGATAAAGTACAGGTAGTCCTCACCCCCCTTTAATATAATATCTTCTCTAGCCCCCTTTAATATCCTCTCTTCCCTCACCCCCTTTAATATCATCTCTTCCCTCACCCCCTTTAATATTCTCTCTTCCCTTCTTTTATAGCCTTTCCTCTTCCCCCCCCCTTTTCTCTTCCGTGCACCTCCAGCTGATTCCTCTGAAGGCTGCACTTATCTGTCTCCTTTGCAGTCCCCTTCTCTTTCCCCCGTTCTTTTTTTTCTTCCTCCCCTGCCAAAACCTCCTTTTATAGTTGTATTGTTGTATTGTTTTTTAAAAAAACCTTGTGAACCACCCTGAGTCCTACGGGAGAAGGGCAGTATATAAATTGAATAAATAATAATAATAATAATAATAATAATAATAATAATAATAATAATAATAATAATAATAATAATAATAATAGCCTTTCCTCCCCCCTCCCTTCTTTTCTCTTCCGTGTGCACCAGAAGCACCAATCCTGGGGCTCCTATCTTGTCCCTGCAACCCTGCAGAAGTGCACACTGATCCTGGGCTTTGCTCAGCCCCCATAGCCCTGGAGAAACGTCGATCAGCTGTAGCTGTTCCAACCAAGTTGCCTTTCCAACCAAGTTCTCTCCCTCCCTCCTTCTCTGACTCTTTCCTTCCTTCCTTCCTTCCTTCCTTCCTTCCTTCCTTCCTTCCTTCCCTCCCTCCCTCCCTCCCTTCGCTCCTTTTAAAAAAAAAACCTTCTAGAGCTCCAGGCAGAGGTGGCAACAGGCAGGCAATGGTGGGCAAAGGCTTCCTCTCCCTCCTGTCATTGCCTCTGTGTGGCTCGGCTCAGCTCACCTCTCCCAGATCTGCACATATGTTCATGTGTGAGAGAGAGCATGCGTGGGGTGTGTATGTGTGTATCTCACCCCTTGCAGCCCCACACCCTCAACAGAAACCTTCTGCGATGGCAGGCTGCAAAGTAATGAAAGCTGGTTTTTTGGAGTCCTTGTTTCTTTTTCTCAATATGCCACCAATTGCATTGGGCCTTGCGCCCCTCAGCTCCTGCCCCCAGCCCCATGGAAAGCTACAAGAAGCTCCCATCGCAGCTTCTCTTACCTCTCTTACCTCTCCGTTCTTTTCCTCCTCAATGTCACAGTGTGGGCTGCAAGAGGTGAGACACCCCCCCCATGCACGCACGTGCACATACATACACAAACAAACACTTGTGTGGGGTCTGGGAGAGGTGAGCTGAGAGCCACACAGAGGCCCTTCAAGCAGAGGCAATGTCTGGTGGGAGGGGAGAAGGGCTCAAAATGGGAATCCTCCTGCCTGGAGCCTCTGGCAGCTTAAAAATACAAACCTGTGAAGCACTCAGAAGGCAGTCTCTTTCCCAGCTCACTCCTTCCTTCCTTCCTCCCTCCCCTGGTTCTCTTTCCTTCCTCCACACTAAAGGAAGGGATAACGGGAGGGGGATAAATTGCCAGTGCTGCCGGTGGCCATGCTGTCGCTGGCCATAGCTGTCCCATGCAGGCAGGGGTGGTCCCGATGAAAGAAGCCTGGTGACTTCAAGGCAAAGTCAGAGAGCAGGCGTGGCGCTGATCTACCAGTGGAGGGCATCAAAGCTAGAACGTGCTCAGCCTTAGATCCACGGGGAGCCCTGGAGCCAGTGAGTCCGCCTCCCATCTGTGCTCCACCCCTGGGGTGCAGGGAGAAGGTGGCGAGTGCACGAGTGCTGGCGTCCCAGGGGAAAGGGAAGTCCTTCTCCTATGTTTTTCCTTTATCAATGGTCAGCAGGGATGGTCAGCAGCAATGCTAGGTGCTCGCTACCTCCTTTTTGTGTGCCCAGGGTGTGGGGTAGGCAGCCCCTCGCTGGCCCTTTCCCACTAAAACCACCTCCTTTTATATCCTCTCCTCTCTCGGAAGCATCAATCAGCTGGAGCCCAGTACCAATCCTGGCACCTCTGTAGTGCCCCGACAGCCCTGCAGCTCCAGCTGTCTCTCCCTCGGGCTTATTTAATTTAATTTAATTTAATTTAATAACATTTATATACCGCCCTTCTCCCTGAGGACTCAGGGCGGTTCACAGGGCAGAATAAAATAACCAATACAAACATTAAAAACAGATTAAACAATTGCCCTAGTTAAAAACAATATGATACAACGCTAAAAACCCCCAGAAAAATTAAAAAACAAAAAATAAAACAACCCCAACACTCCCCCTCAGGCTAGGCCGGCTTGTACAAACAAAAATGTCTTGAGATCGCGGCGAAAGGAGCGAAGATCGGGCGCCATCCGGAGCTCTACCGGTAGCTGATTCCACAGCTCCGGAGCGCCCACAGAGAAGGATCTCCCCCTGGGGGCCACCAATCGACATTCTCTGATCGGTGGCACCCTGAGGAGGCCCTCTCTGTGGGAACGCACAGGGCGCAGGGAGCTTGATGCCGGCAGCAGATGTTCCCTGAGGTACTCCGGCCCCATGCCATGGAGTGCTTTGAATACCGTTACCAGTACCTTGAATCTCACCCGGAAGACAACTGGCAACCAATGCAGCTCACGGAGCAGAGGTGTAACGTGGGAGTATCGGGAGACTCCCAACACCACTCTCGCGGCTGCATTCTGTACCAGTTGGAGCTTCCGAGTGGTCCTCAAGGGCAGCCCCATGTAGAGAGCGTTGCAGTAGTCCAGACGAGAGGACACGAGCGCATGAGTGACCGTGCACAGATCATCCCGGCTAAGATAGGGCCGCAACTGACGCACCAGGCGAACCTGTGCAAAGGCCCCCCTAGTCACGGCTCCTATATGATCTTCCAAGGTGAGCCGTGAATCTAGGAGGACCCCCAAGTTGCGAGCCCTATCTACGGGGGGTAATAATTCACCCCCCATAGTTAGAGGTGGAATGTCCGAATAAACCCGGGATGAAGATATGCAAAGCCACTCAGTCTTGTCGGGGTTGAGCTGGAGTCTGTTCCTCCCCATCCAGACCCGAACCGCCTCCAGGCAACGGGACATCACGTCGAGGGCATCACTGGGGTGGTTTGGGGTCGAAAAGAAAAGTTGGGTATCATCAGCGTACTGATGATACCCAACTCCAAAGCCACGAATGATCTCACCCAGCGGCTTCATATAGATGTTGAACAGGAGAGGCGAGAGGACCGACCCCTGAGGAACTCCACAAATGAGAGACCTCGCGGTCGACCTCTGCCCCCCTGCCAACACCGACTGCGAACGTCCCAAGAGATAGGAGGAGAACCACCGTAAAACTGTGCCTCCCACTCCCAATCCCCTGAGACGCCGCAGCAAGATACCATGGTCGATGGTATCGAAAGCCGCCGAGAGGTCTAATAGGACTAGGACAGAGGAATGCCCCCTGTCCCGAGCCCTCCAGAGATCATTCACCAGCGCGACCAATGCCGTCTCCGTGCTGTGCCCGGGCCTGAAACCCGATTGGTACGGGTCTAGATAATCCGCTTCATCCAGGACCAGAGGGAGCTGATGCGCCACCACACTCTCAACAACCTTCGCAAGAAAGCGAAGGTTGGAGACAGGACGAAAGTTATTCAATACAGCAGGGTCCAGGGCAGGCTTCTTGAGGAGAGGCCTCACCACCGCCTCCTTCAAGACGGCGGGGAAGATACCCTCACTCAAAGAAGCCGATATAACTGCCTGGAACCAGCTGCGTGTCCTCTCCCGGGCTGCATAAACCAGCCAGGAAGGGCACGGGTCCAATAAACATGTGGTGGTGCTCAGCCTCCCCATGATCCTGTCCACTTCCTCCGGAGTCACAGAATCAAACTCCTCCCAGATGATATCGACAAGACCACCCGTGTCCTGATCGTCAGACTCTGCCCAGTCAGAGTCCAGACCGGTCCGAATCCGAGCGATTTTGTCCGACAGATGTTGGTTAAACTCCTCGGCACGGCCCTGCAAGGGATCCTCCCTCACCTCCTGATTTAGGAGGGAGCGAGTCACCCTAAACAGGGCGGCCGGACGATTATCTGCGGACGCGATAAGGGTGGCGAAGTGGTTAGACCTCGCCTCCCTTATCGCAGCGAGATAAGACCTAATGTAGGCTCTTAGTCGCAATCGGTCGGATTCGGATCGGCTGGACCTCCAACCGCTCTCTAGGCCCCGTCTCCGACGCTTCATCTCCCGAAGCTCCGCAGAGAACCATGGAGCTCGACGGGATCTGCACCGGGTCAGGGGCCGCAGGGGTACAACTCGATCAAGAGCCTCAGTGGCCGTCCTTTCCCAGGCTTCCACTAAGGCATCTGCCGAGCTGTGAGCAAGGGAGGCAGGTGGGGACCCCAGAGCTGTCTGGAACCTCTGGGGATCCATTAAGCGTCTGGGGCGGTACCATTTAATTGGTTCCAAACACCCACGGCGGGGGGTGGCAAAACGGAAGACCAGTCGCAGGAGATGATGATCGGTCCATGACAGGGGCATAATAATTGGAGAGCCCCCACCAAGATCATCTAACCACTGTCCAGATAAAAAAACTAGGTCAAGGGTGTGGCCTCCCTCATGAGTCGGTCCCGAAATTACCTGCGTCAGGTCCATGGCCGTCATGGAAGCCATGAACTCCCGGGCCAACTCAGATGATCCTCCCAGCGATGGTAGGTTGAAATCCCCCAAAACTATAAGTTTCGGGAACTCAACCACCAGCGCAGAGAGGACATCGAGCAGCTCAGGCAGGGCTGCTGCTGCATGACTAGGCGAAAGGTACACCAGCAGCAAGCCCAACTGCGCACCAGGGCCGCATCTCAAAAAGAGAGACTCACACCCGACTATCTGAGGAACAGTGGCCTCCCGCGGACACAAGGTCTCCCTCACAACAACAGCCACACCCCCACCCCTACCCTGAGCCCGAGGCCGGTGCAGCACCCGGAAACCTGGTGGGCAAAGATCAACCAGAGGAATCCCGCCCTCTGGGCCCAACCAAGTCTCCGTGATGCACGCCAGGTCCGCCTGCTCACCCTCGACCAGATCACGAACGAGAGGAGCCTTATTAGCGACGGACCTGGCGTTCAAATACACCAGCCGGAGCTCAGGGGGCTGCACACCCTCACTCCCGGGACCTTGGGGTAGAGCCAGAGGGTCGGAGTGCCTCACCGCTTGTAAGTAGCGGAGAGGCCTTCCCTGAGATCGATACGGCCCTCTGCTCCTCCATCTGCTGCCATTCCCTGATGTCGTGGGAATAGGTAGCCCCACGACCAGCCCTGGAGCCCCGGAGGTGACCGACCCCCGCTCCTCCCCCCAGCGATCTCCATCGGCCCTAGCCAGAACAGCGGTAGTTGGATAGCCCCCCTTATCCAAACAACCAAAAGAACCCTCCCGCTTCCCTAACCCCCTAAAAAATTTTGAAAGAAAAATAATCAGGGGCCTCTTATTAGGTCTACGACGAAGGCCCCTACCCGTGCCCAGCCAACTCTCAGGGTCCCAATAAATGGGCCCTTCCTCGAGGTTATAATCGGCTGGCAAGGCGGGTCGCACCCAGGAGGGGGGAGCACCCCTGAGGGCGCATAAGTCCGTGGACGAATATTTAAAGGAAGGCATAAATAGCAGTCCGAATCGTAGGCAGTCCATAGATGATAGTCCATGAGGAGGATCTATTCGGAGAGGGAGTCCCAGGCCTCCGTCCAGCCGCTGCCACTCAGCTGGATAAGCCCCCCGGGCAGGCCTACCACCGTCCTCTCACTACGGTTACAGAGCCAATTCTCGGGGGGGGGATGGAAGTCTGGAGCAACCCCACTGCACTACTGTCACTTCAACTCATTCCTCTAGTGGTAGAGGCCCACTACCACTACATGTACTGTACCATCTGCCAGATGGCAAAGTACCACTTGTGGTACGGGTACCACAAGTTGAAAAGCCCTGCCTTAAAGGATGATCTATGCCATAGGTCGGCAACCCACAGCTGGGGAGCCACATGCAGTTCTTTCAGCCTTCTACTGCGGCTCCAGTCCTCCTCTGCCATTTGCAGAGAGAAAGAGACAGAGAGAGGCACCTGCACTTCGCTTCTCTCTCTTTCTCTCTCTCTGGGCTCCTAATGGGCCCGGGCGCCCCGCCCCCTGAGAGAAGCACAGCCAGGAAGTCCCTTTCCTGGGCTGGCCCCGTCTGAGCCGCACGTGGCCAGGAAGCTGTGCAGGGCAGCCCCGGGATACCCCCTGGGAGCGGCCCGCCAGAGCCTCCACTGAGTGGGCCAGCCCTCCCGCAAGCTGCAGCCCTGAGGGAGCGCAGCCCCTGTGATCCCCAGCTGGCACTACCGTTGGCCCCGCTGGCCAGGAAGGCGTGCTGGAGTCCTGGCTGCTGGGAAGGCAATCGGCCTGCTCTTCTCCCATTGCCCGGAAGAGGTAAACAACTAGTTCCCAGTGCTGGGTTTTCCCCGCATTCAGGGCTTACATTGGTGGCGGAGATGCAGTGAGGGAGGGAAGGAGAGAGAGAGAGAGACTCCTTTGGACTAACAGACTACCTGCTAGCTAAGCACTCAGAGCTGGCAGCCTGGCAAGCGTGTCTGACTGCCACCCCCATTGCTTTTCTGCTGCTTGCAGCAGAACCGCCTTCTGCTAGCGGCGCGATGCCTGCGGCACCTGCTCCCTCCCTGGCCTGCTTGCCTTTCCCTCACTCCCCTTTGCCCGGGTTCCACTTCTTTGGCAGCACCTCTGCCCAGCTCCTCCAGCTCCTGCAGTTGGGATGCCACTGCCTCATCTGCAGGAGGCGAGCAAGAGAGCGCGAGAGGCCATCCCGGGAAGGGCAAGCGGCAGGCTAGGAGTGAGCTCTGCCTGCTCCATCCGCTACCTCTGCTTGTCTTCAATGCCAGTGTAATGCTGCTTTATCTTCATATTCCAATCGCAGTTATTTTGGCTACAGCCCGGGGACCTCAGCAAGATACAAAGCATTTGGTTGGAACCTGCAAGAAGTTAGAGGTCCAGAAGGTCTGCATCATTAAAGGAGAGAGAGAGAGAGAGAGAGAGAGAGAGAAGCGCAAGTGCCTCTCTGTCTCTGTTTCTCTCTCTCTCTGTCTCTCTCTCACACACACACACAAACACACTGAGTGGGGGAAGAGGACTGGCAGACCAAGGGCAGAAAGAGAGAGAGGGATGGAGAGAGAGAGAGAAGGGAAGGAGAGATGGAGAAAGAGGGAGGGAGACAGAGACGGAGGGAGAGGGAAAAAGAGGGAGGGAGAGAAAGGAAGGGAGAGAGAGGGAGGGAGACAGGGTGAAAGAGAGAGAGAGAGAGAGGGGGAGAGAGAGAAAATAAATAAATAAATATGAATATATGTGGTTGTCCTTACTGGACTTTTAGTAAAGAATGTTTAATGAAATATTTTGATGTTTTTTTAATTTAAGAGATGAGATATGTGGATAATTATGCTGTATTTAAACATTGTAGATAAGCTACCAAAATTGTTTTCACCTGTTGAGATGAAGGAGAAAGGGTTTTTTTCCCCTCTTTCTCCTGCATAAAAATTTGTTGTTGTTTTTTGTAGCAGTTCATTGATTTCATAAATGCAAGACACTATAGATTTTTTTATACATAGCATAAAGGTAAAAATGAATATTTGCAGTGTTATCTTCATTTTAGATGTCAATGGGTTTTCTGGCTCCCAGTGATTTATTTTCTGTGGGAAATGAGTCCAAGTGGCTCTCTGTGTGTTTAAGGTTGCTGACCCCTATTCTATGTTGAGAATAGGCAAGAAGGTCTTTTGAGCCATGACCACTGTCCTTAAGATCTTTCCGGATTAATTGGCCTTTGACAGAAAAGGAATCCAATGAATGTTTCCAGCATCTGTTAAGCCTTATACCATGCTGTGCAATAGAGCTGTTTTGTCCCCACTGCCATTCCTTTTAATGCAGACTGGCATTAAAATGAAAATTTGGAATGAGTCATCAATAAGTAGATAACATTGTCCTCATTTTCTGCTTTTAAAATGAGTCTGATGAAATCAGAAATGGTTGACTCAAACATATAAACTGAAGTTTAATCTGGACAAAGCAAACTACATTGATAATGGATGTTGTGTCTGACTTAGAACTTAGTTAAGAGTTTTCTGGATAGAGCAGATTGTGCTCTCAGCTTATGGAGTGTTCTTATGTCTTAATTTCTCTGTGGAGTTTTAAATTATTTCCACAACAGATTGCAGTTTTCCAAATTCATGGGGGGTTACGTGTCAACACTTTGGAAATATGAAATTCAGTGTAAATATATACTCTTGCCCAGTTACCCCCAGATGTTGCCTAAGCATACACAAACACACATATGCCTAAAGTCAAGCTAGAGTAACTTGATGCAGATATACAACTCACACCAAGATCATAAGCCATCCTACGCAGATGGCCCTCTCTGTGAGATTAAAGATGTATTTGCTTCACCATCACTCAGGGTGAATGAAGCAAGTAGCAACCAGATTTTTAGTATGATAAATTTCACAACCACCACCATGAAAAGACAAATCCACCAACATAAATCTTGCAAATATGGAGAATTTATCTTGTACCAGTTTAAATTATGATCCAGCTGTGATCCCTCTTTAACATGAGATTGTCATGCCATGGTTAATTATACTCGTATTTTTATAACACTGCATATGGAATTGCTTTGGAACATTACTCAAACTCTTATATTATCACCATATAGTCAATGTGGGCTGGGTTTGTGAGATAACAATTATGTAAGTACTGTAATTATACCTTCCTAGCCTTTAAGTTAAAGGAGCTTATGTAGATTTGCAATAATTTTTAGACCATTAAGTTCATGAAGTTAAGATTGGATTAAGTAGAAAATAAGAGCTTTCAAAGAAGTATATGCAAACATATAGGTTTTCTCAGAATCCAGTTATATTTAATTTCTATCTTCTCTGATTTAAAACCAATTCTTACTATCTCCTGGATTCCGTCATACTACTAAGGGGTAGGAGGGTATGCATGGGGTTTTTATTACTTTCACTTCCTCTATTCACTACAAAATAACCTTTTGTTGATTCACTTCGGGTCTGCTAACCATAACAATGTGGCTATCTGCCTTTCATCCTTTGCCCCTCTGAAACTCTCCTCTTTACAGGCATAGAGGGGGAAAAGGGTGGGGAGATGCAACACCTGGGATCTGGGTAAAGAGAGGATTGAATGATCGTGCCGACGGAGCCGGACTGATGTTATTTTTCCTGGAGTTAACACCTAGAAATCTGCCGGTTTGAATCGCCTGGAAGAACTGTGGGGTGTGGGGCTGCTTGGGAACACTTTAAAACATTGAATGGTGGGGGGATCCCTCAGAGCCTATCTAGCATGCCTACTATCAATTTCTCTTAATAAAAATTCCTGTTGGGAGAGACCATTTCCAAGAGTTCTGTTTTCTTAAGATGTAGATTGAAGTGGGTCCTTACATTAGACAGGATCTGCAATAATAGTCAACCTGGAAGGGAGAACCTTGCCGGGGGACTTTGCAAAAAATACAATGTCAGACGACGAGGCAGGGAAGGGAGAAACCCTCATGGAGAGGGAGCCTTTTCCCCGACTGAAAACCTGCCAGCTGTCGGGAGCTGAAGTGTCATACTCCTCAGGAGAAGAGGTGGTGGAGACGCGTAACCACAAACTTCGGTGGTCAATGGGCATTGGAAAGAAAAGTGAGTGGGAAAAGAAATCAAGAAAGGTGACCCAGAGACGGGGGCCCAACCAACCAGAATGGAAGCAGGAGATGGAGAAATCCCTGCACATAAGCAAAGAGGAAGGAAGTTGAGCACAGCACTCAAACTGGATCCTAGAGAAAGCTATCGACCTGATGAAAAGAACCCTCGGATCCCTAGGGGAGGAGAATTCTGAGCCACACAGACACACCAGCACCCGGAGCTGCAGTTGGAGAGACACTGAGGGGGAATTGGAACCTGCATCCCGGGGACATCCACTGATCCAGTAGCGACCACTTCAGCAGTCCCCACTCCCTGCCAACACGCAGATGGTGATCCAGTTGGAAGACAATACCACCAGCGATGAAGGCACCAATTCATTCAAGGGGGAGCCAACACGATTGGGATTTTTCCTAACCCAAGTCCTCAACTACATGGAAGAATACAGCCGGCACATCCCTAGCGACAAAGCCCGTATCCGGATCGTGCAATCTGCTCTGGACGGAAAGGTGGCAGATTGGGTGGTGAATTTGCATGACTCTGATGCCCCAGAGCTCAACGGCTTCAACCATTTCATGTCCTTTCTGAGGAGGCGATTTGAGGACTCCCTGGCTGATCACAAAGCCTGCGAAAGAATCAAAATGATGAGGCAAGGCAGACGCCTGGTAGCCGAATATACGCAAGAATTCCAGGCCATTGCCAGCAAGCTGAACTGGCCGGAAGACATCCTCCTTAGCCATTTCAAAGACAGCCTAAATTACAACCTATATTACGCTTGTCTGCCCCAGGGGGACCCACACCAACTCGAATAGTACGTCCTGGCAGAAGAAGCAGAGATCAACCTACTTAAGACGCACCGCTGAGGAAAACAGTGGAGCCGCTCACCGCCTGAGCCGATGTGTGAGCCAGCAAAGCCACCGGCTATGGCCAAGAAGCCAATGGGCTGTTTCAAATGTGGGAGAGAGGGGCATCAGGCCGTAGAATGCCGCTCGAAAGCCCCCCGGAACAACCCAGACAAATCACCTGCCAGCAAATCTGGGAAGTCCCGAGCTAAGCCAAAAGAATCCATGAGAGTGATAGAGGCTGTGGAATCCCCAACCTCTGCCCAATGTGGGGAAGGAACTCCAGCCTACACTGCAGGGCCGGTGGATGCCTCAGACGACAGCTCAGAGGGTGAACCCCTGGTAAGTGGACCCATCGCACCCATCCTCAAGACAGTGACTATGTTAATTCCCTCCATGCCAGAAGCTGTCAAGGTGAAAGTCTTAATAGACTCTGGTTGCACCCGCTGCCTCATTAGCCCGACGCTAGTGGGGAATCTGGGCATTCCATTGATTAGGCTAGAACAACCAATCTCATTTGGCCAGTTAGATGGGTCCATAGCAGGGGGGTTGCCAGCTTCCCATAGCCACTTTACCAGTCCACCTATCTCTGGGGAACCATGAGGAAGACATAACATTTGTAGTGACCCCAGGCATGGAATGCCCGATGATCCTAGGGATGGAATGGTTAAAGAAATGGAACCCTGAGTAAATTGGAGGATGGCAGAAATCAATTTCCCGAAGGGAGATCCTGCAGATTTAAAACCCCAAGGGGATCTACCAAAATTAAGAATGGAAAAAGCATCCATGGGAGAAGAAAAGGGGCTACCTGAAATACCAGAGGAATACAGAGATCTTGCTGAAGTTTTCAACGAGGAGACCCACAGACTGTGCCATAGAATTGAAGCCCAGGGCAAAACTCCCGAAGCCCAGATTATACTCCATGAGCCCAAAGGAGAAGGAGGAAATGGAAAGATTCATAAACAAAAACCTAGAAAGGAGGTTCATTGAGCCTACCAGGCCTAAAGTGGCCACTTCGGTCCTCTTTAGAGAGAATAAGGATGACTCTACACTTATGCTTTGACTATCGCCTATTGAACACAATCAGTGAAAGCAACCTATACCCCTTACCCCTCATGAAGGACATGTTATCACACTTCTCGAAAGGAAATTTTTTTTAACTAAACTAGATCTAAGGGAAGCGTATTACCGTGATAGAATTAAGGAAGGGGATGAATGGAAAACTGCATTTAATTGCCCAGTGGGGTGCTACCAATTCAAAGTTTTGCCATTTGGATTACAAGGGGGCCCCACGGTATTTATGCAATTAATCAACAAGGTACTAAGGGAGCACCTATTTAAAGGGGTCCTGGTTTATTTAGACAACATCCTTATCTTCACCGAATCAAAAGAGGAACATGTCAACCTAGTCAGAGCAGTTTTAAAGAAACTGCGATCTGCCCACCTATATGCCAAATTATCAAAATGCAAATTTCACCAGGAAAGAATAGACTACCTGGGTTATCGCATATCCCCACAGGGCATTGAAATGGACCCAGAGAAGGTTAGAGCAGTATTAGAATGGGCATCACCTTGCACAAGAAAGCAACTGCAAAGTTTCCTGGGCTTCAGAAACTTTTACCACCAATTCATCCCCTCTTTTGCCCAGATAGCCCTGCCCCTCACAAACTTATTTATTTATTTATTTATTGATGGGATTTATATCCCGCCCTATCTCCTGAAGGACTCAGGGCGGCTCACAATAAAACATATAATAAGTACATAAATCAAGATAAAATGAAAATTGAGAACATCAGTGCAATAAAAATTAGAGAATTTTAAAATGAATTAAAAATACTAAATATAAATTAATTGAAATGCCTGTCAGTCTAGGTCAGCTTGGTGGAACAGGTGTGTTTTGAGGCCGCGGCGAAAGGATTGGAGGTTTTGGGCTATCCGAAGCTCAGGGGGGAGCTGATTCCATAGGGTTGGTGCTCCCACAGAGAAGGCCCTCCCCCTGGGGGTCGCCAGCCGACATTGCCTAGCTGACGGTACCCTGAGGAGGCCTTCTCTGTGTGAGCGTACTGGACGATGGGAATTTGTTCCCGGCAGCAGATGGTCCTGCAAGTATCCCGGACCTAAGCCATGTAGGGCTTTAAAGGTAAGTACCAGCACCTTAAATCTCACCCGGAGGGCAACTGGTAGCCAATGCAGCTCACGCAGGAGGGGTGTAATATGGGAGTATCGGGAAGCTCCCATCACAACCCGTGCAGCTGCATTCTGCACCAGCTGAAGCCTCCGGGTGGTCTTCAAGGGCAGCCCCATGTAGAGAGCATTACAGTAATCAATACGGGAGGTAACGAGTGCGTGGGTGACTGTACGTAGGGCATCTCGGTCCAAAAAGGGGCGCAATTGGTATATAAGACGAATCTGGGCAAATGCCCCCCTAGCCACTTACTAAAAATGAAGGGAGTATCCTCAGTAAAACCTAGCCAGCCACTAAAATGGACAATGGAATGCCAAGTAGCATTTGAGAGGTTAAAGAGACTCTTTTCTGAAGAATCAGTACTGAGGCACCCAGACATGGATAAGCCCTTCGTAATACAGGCGGGTGCAAGTGATGTGGCAGTGGGGGCTGTACTATTACAAGAAAACGATGAAGGGGTAATGCAACCCTGCGCATATACATCCAAGAAACTCACCAAAACGGAACAGCACTGGCCCGTGTGGGAGAAAGAGGCATATGGGATATGTTGGTCATTAATTACGTGGAGCTAGTTCCTTGAAGGGAATAAAATCCCCTTTCAGGTGTGGACAGACCACACAAATCTGGAAGCCTTGAAAACACCCAGGAAGCTCAACCCCAAGCAAGCCCGCTGGTCCCATTATTGCCAGGGGGAAAGAACTTCCTGGCAGATGCACTATCTCGCATGCCCCAGTATAACAGCACACAAGCCACCGATTCTAAACCACTTATGGCGGAACCACAACTGGCAGCAACAGTAACTACCAGAGCCCAAGCTAAATTAAAACTGCAGCTGGGTAGCCAAAGTGGAATTGAATTCTGGAAAACTTTGAAAACATATAAATGATTCCAGAAAAATAGACACGTGTGCACAATTAAGGATGGACTGCCTTGGGTGGGGGAAAAGTTATATATACCAACCACCAAGAGGGTCACGTTCATGCAGCTTTGCCATGACACCAGATCAGCAGGGCATTTTGGATTTGTAAAAACATTACACTTAATTAAAAGGCAATTTTGGTGGCCATCCATGAAAAAGGACATAAAAAGTTATGTGGCCAGCTGCCCAATGTGCACAACTGCAAAGAGGTTGCAAGGGAAATTGCCCAGACTGTTATAAACAGTGGCAAATCCCTCAGCCCCCTGGAGGGAAATAGCCATGGATTTCATAGTGGAATTACCAGAATGCAATGGGAATACTGTAAACTGGATGATCACGGACTTGTTTTCCAAACAGGTGCACTTCATCCCTTGTCAAAAGATTCACACCGCAAAAGCCTTAGTGAAACTTTTCATGCAGCATATTTACAGATTTCATGGGGCACCACAACACATCATATCTGATAGGGGAGTATAATTTACATCGGCATTTTGTAAGGAATTTTTATCCCTTTTAGGGGCCACTCAGGGACTGACATCTAGTCATCATCCTCAAGGGAACAGTCAGTCAGAGAAATCTAACTCAGAATTTGAGCAATATTTAAGATGCTTTATTAATTTCCAGCAAACAAATTGGATGGACGTACTCCCTTTCGCAGAAGTTGCCTATAATGATGCAATTCACTCCAGCACAGGCTACACTCCTTTTCACATAGCTACTGGTCAAAGTTTCAACCCCATGCCAGAACTAATCCCAAATGAACCGGTAATTCCATCACTGAAAGAATGGATAGAACAATTATAAAACACCTGGCCAATAGTTAGAAAAGCCCTAGACGAAGCTAGGCAAGCATATAAAGCACAAGCAGATAAAAAAAGAATTGAACCCACACCATTCATTATAGGTGAAATGGTATATTTGTCTACAAATCCTTACAACCCTGTAAAAAACTTGGACCAAAATATATAGGACCTTTTCCAATTAAAAGAATCATAAACCCAGTAATAGTAGAATTAGAATTACCCAAAAATCTTAGACAAATACACCCAATTTTTCATTGCAGTTTGCTGAAAAGAGAACAACAGTCACCATTATGGCCAAAATTTCCCCCCCACCTCCTCCAATCATGGTGGAAGGAGAACAACACTTCAAAATAAAGGAATTCCTAGACTCTAGAACAGGGGTGTCAAACTCAATTTCATTGAGGGCCGCATCAGCATTGCGGCTGCCCTCATGGGGCCGGGTGGGCGTGGCCTACTGTGTGGGCGTGGCTAAAGTGCATATGGCCTACTGGGTGGGCGTGGCCAGCTCTACATCATTCGCATCAAGGGTGCCTATGGGGGCCTGGGCAGGAGTGGGAGAGATCTGAGGGTCTCTGGCAGAAGAAGGGTCTCTGGGCCAGGGCCAAGGCAGTGGGGGCCGTTCCCTGACTGTTTCCAGGATGGCTTCGCGGGCCACATGAAACCACCGCGGGCCGGATCCGGCCCCCGGGCCTTGTGTTTGACACGTCTGCTCTAGAAGATATCATGGGACAACTCAATACCTAGTAGCATGGAAACACCTCCCCTCCTCACAAAATGAGTGGGTCCATAAACGTCATGTAAAAGCCCTGAAGCTATTAAAGAAATTTCATTCAGAGTATTCTAACAAGCCAGACTTTTTACACCTGTTTTGTTTTCTTTACAGGTGGATCTCTCTTATTTTTTTTATTGAAAAGTTTTACAGTACATTTTATCTTTAACAAAACAAAACAAAGCCCCTCCCAACCCCCTCCCCTCTTCCCAACCCTCCCCAACACCTCCCTCCCTCCCCCTCCCCCTCCCCGACTTCCCAGAGCTAAATACAAGGTATAAAAGTAGAAACAATCATAATCTACCATATGCAAACAACAATAAGCTATTAAATCTATCGCACTTTAACTCTTATAAAATGACTACAAGCAATATAAATATCACATCAATACTTATTCAAATGCTAAATGAAACTTTTTAGTCTCATATTTATTCTGGATGTAGTCAATCCATTTTTTCCACTCCACAATATATCTCTGTTGCGAATGGTCTTTCAAATACGCTGAGATCTTTGCCATTTCCGCCAGGTTGGAAACTTTTAAAGTCCATTCTTCTATAGTCGGCAGTTCTTCCTTCTTCCAGTATTGCCCTACTAAAAGTCTTGCTGCCGTAATTAAGTTCAACATCAACTTAGTGTCCACAACAGTAGTGTCAGTAGTAATGCCCAGTAAAAACAATTGCGGACAAAACTTTATCCTTTTCTTAAATATCTTCTGCATATTCCACCAAATTTTAATCCAAAATGCTTTAACCTTTTTACAGGTCCACCATATATGAAAGTACGTTGCATCTTCACCACCACACCTCCAACATTTAGGCTG
This sequence comes from Vipera ursinii, assembly GCF_947247035.1. Lineage (NCBI taxonomy): Eukaryota > Metazoa > Chordata > Lepidosauria > Squamata > Viperidae > Vipera > Vipera ursinii. The sequence goes on along the minus strand of NC_139516.1, from coordinate 105,614,716 downwards.
GCAGTTCGGATACATACTTGCTAATTTTTTAGGATCTAAATGCCACCTATAAAACATTTTATAAAAGTTCTCTCTTAAATTTTGAGCTTGCGTAAATTTTACATTTCTCACCCAAATCTTTTCCCAAGTATCCATTGTAATAACTTCTTGAAAATTCTGAGCCCACTTTATCATACAATCTTTAACAAGTTCTGTCTCTGAATCAATTTCTATCAGTGCAAGATATATCCGTTTGATATGTGCTTGACCTTGATTTCTAATTTGCTTTACCAAATTTCCATCAGTCATTGAAAAACCAATTTTCTGATCTTCTTTCCACCTGGCCTGTAATTGCCCATACTGAAACCAAGTTTGAACAATCTTTTCTTCTCGTAAAAAATTATACGGCTTCAAATGCCATACATTCCTTTCCAAACTTAAAATTTCCTTATATGTAATCACATCATGTTTAAACCCAACATTTATATTTTCTATTGCGTGTTTCGGTATTGCCCATAAAGGTATTTTATAATTTAGCTTGTGTCTATACTTTTTCCAAACTCGCAACAGAGCATGTCTTAAAATATGCACCTTGAACACATTATCCACCTTCTTATCATACAATAAGTATGCATGCCAACCGAATAGCAAATCATGACCTTCAAGATTTAATAATCTCACTTGTGTTAAATTAATCCAATCACTTATCGCTGACAAAGCAGCAGCTTCATAGTATAGTTTAAAATTAGGCATTTTGAGACCACCTCTCTCACGCGTATCCTGCATAATCTTAAATTTAACTCGTGGCCTTTTCCCTGCCCAGACAAATTTATTAATACCCTTTTGTCATTCCTCCAAGTTTGAATCCTTTTTAAGAATAGGTATCATTTGAAATAAAAATAGAAATTTCGACAAAACATTCATTTTCACTGCTGCAATTCTTCCCAATAAAGACAATTGTAGTTTTTTCCAGCTATCCAATTCTTTTTGAACTTTTCCCCATAGCTTTTCATAATTATTTTTATATAGCTTTGCATTTGAGGGTGACAAATATACCCCCAAATATTTAACCCTTTTAACTATTTCAAATCCAGTTAACCCTTCTAAAACAGCCTTTTGTGATACTGTCATATTCTTAGACAACATTTTAGTTTTTTGTATGTTAACCTTGAATCCAGAAACTTTCCCATATTGCATTATTATCTCCATCAATTCTACAACAGAGTTTTCTGGCTGGATCACCGTAACAACCAGATCGTCTGCAAACGCCCTCAGTCTATAATCCTGATCTCTTATTTGAATTCCCTTAATTTTTTCCGAGTCCCGTATTTTAATCAATAATATCTCCAATGTTAAAACAAATAATAGAGGTGACAACGGACACCCCTGCCTTGTGCCCTTTTCAATATTACATACTTCGGTCAGACTATTATTTACTATTATACGGGCTGTTTGCTTTTGATATAATGCCCTAATTGGTTGTAAAAATTTATCCCCAAAATTCATTTTATCTAGTACTTTCAACAAAAATTGCCAATCCAATTGATCAAAGGCTTTTTCAGCATCCAAAAAAATCAGCGCTGCAGGGATCTGATTGTTTCTTTCCAGAAATTCCAACAAATCAACCATATGCCTCACGTTATTTTTCATTTGTCTACCACTTATAAACCCAGTTTGGTCACCATGAATTACCTGTTGCAGTACCCTCATTAATCTGTTAGCTAAAACCTTAGCAAATATCTTGTAGTCCGTATTCAAAAGTGATATTGGTCTATAATTTTTTGCTTGAGTGACATCCTGATCTTCCTTCAGAATCAAAGAAATAAAAGCAGTTTTCCAAGACGGAGGCACCCCTCCTCCCATTTGAATTGTCTGAAACAATTCCCTTAATGGCTTTACCATCTCTAACTGGATCTCTCTTATTTTTAAGGGGGGCAGGATGTCGGAATCCAGTTATATTTAATTTCTATCTATATTCTCTGATTTAAAACCAATTCTTTCTATCTCCTGGATTCCGTCATATTACTAAGGGGGAGGGTGGTATGCATGGGGTTTTTACTACTTTCACTTCCTCTATTCACTACAAAATAACCTTTTGTTGATTCACTTCGGGTCTGCTAACCATAACAGTGTGGCCATCTGCCTTTCATCCTTTGCCCCTCTGAAACTCTCCTCTTTACCGGCAGCGAAGGGGGGAAAGGGGGGGAGATGCAACACCTGGGATCTGGGTAAAGAGAGGATTGAATGATCGTGCCGACGGAGCCGGACTGATGTTATTTTTCCTGGAGTTAACACCTAGAAATCTGTCGGTTTGAATCACCTGGAAGAACTGTGGTGTGGGGGCTGCTTGGGAACACTTTAAAACACTGAATGGTGGGGGGATCCCTCAGATCCTGTCTAGCATGCCTGCTATCAATTTCTCTTAATAAAAATTCCTGTTGGGAGAGACCGTTTCTAAAAGTTCTGTTTTCTTAAGATGTAGATTGAAGTGGGTCCCTACAGATTTCATTCTGATGTGCAGCAATCTTACTTATCAAAAGGCATATATGTATGTAATATATGGTGTCTGAGTTCAGCATATAGCAAATATCCACTTTGCTATAGATTGGCATTATGAGACCTAAATGTGACAGCTAAAAACACAAACATAAGGAGCAAAAATCCAAAAATCAAACCAGTTTATGGATTGGTTTTATTTATCAGTCTTATTTGTTTACAACACTGTATGTTGTTAACATATACAACTGTATACAGTTATGTGCATTACATATAATAAGATATTAGAATATTATGTCTGCATGTACACACTGTTCACACCCACTGCACACACAGAATAGAAAACATTTATTTGAGAACGCTGTATTATTCAGAAGCTTCATTTTTAATTTGCATAAGAGCTGAGATCTAGGTTAGGGATATATGAAATAATGGCCTCCCAGCAACTTCTAAACTGTTCTGTGATATTAGGCTTTTCATTTATTTGGGAATTGGTGCACATCAGCAATATGATGCACTATATATTATTGAAATACACTGATACAGCCTTTAAGCCCCTTGATGGTTACTGGAAATACAAAGAAATGAAGTATAGTGAAGCATACTGTTGCATTTCTTAATTGCTGCAGGTAGAAGTTACACACAGCATTTTTTAATTCTTACCTCATTAGGGAGTCAGTATCAACAAGGTAAGTGAAAACTGACCATTCAGTTTTCTTGAACAACAGAAAATGATTGCCAGTTACTGAAAGGCTGTAGAGGGGTTTACATACCCAGTTCACAAAGTTTTTGTAGAATGAACAGAATGCGAACTGGCTAATGTAATTTTATATTATTCTATGTCTTTGATATGGTGTCTTCTTGTATGGTTTTAGTGTAATTTTTTAAAAAATAAAATCTCTTTATTTTCTTCTAAAGGGTCGTGATTACTGTTCAGAAGAAGAGGATATCACATAATGCCATTTCTGCCAATCGAAACAGGAATACTCCTGTGTAAATAGATTACGGTTCAATCCAGATCTTTTGGGGGAGTCTTCTCAAGTGAACAGCACTACATAAACAATTATTTCCACATTGTATGCTCCATTCAGTTACAGTGTACAGTGTACAATGACCATACAGTGAGCATGGTTCAAAGAAAGAAGAACAGCTTCTATGGAACTGCCTTTGCTGCCGCTAATTGCAAGTTTTCATTTCGTCATGCCCAGGAACACCACAGACGTTTGACTTAAACATCTAAAAGACATTGTAGCTTTCACTTGGGCTGTTGGCCTGTTTTCTATTGGCTGAGGTGGCGTTGTACAAAATCTTCTATAACCAAGCAGCTGAATCTTCCAGTTCACCCTACTCATCAGCCCATACTCATGTGGGGCATGGAGTTCTTGTTATACTGACAGTTTAGAGCTTTGTAAAATGGGACACTTTGCCATGATGGACTTTGTTTTCTGCTAGGAAGAAGTTAACAATTAAAAAGCATGTTGTCATACAGATACTGAATGTGGTGATGCAGGAACAGAAATCTGTATTTTTTTTAAAAAAGCCACCAGTTTCTTTTATTAACTATTTTAATCAAGGAATATACTTGCAATATTGGTTTTGCTGACCGCAGATGGAAATTATGATCACAAACAGTTTGAATCCTTACCTCTCTCTCTCCTCACTCTTTTTTAAAAGAAATAAACATTTTACTGTTTTTAGGTATTCTTGTCTTATACCCATTCATACATACCAGTGTGCTAAGAATAATTGGGAAAAGGGAGTTGGTAAAGGAGACCTTTAGAAAGATGATTTGAAAGGATATTATTTTCAAATGGTATGTGCCAATTTGAGATGTCTGTAGAGTTTATTTTTCCATAATATAGAAGTTGATACTCTCTCTTCTCAAAGGCAGATGTAATATTTTTAACAAATATTGTCATGAGTAAAAATGATCCTAAGGTTAAAAAAAGAACTTCTGCATTTATTTTTTTAAATACATTATAACAACTATTTTATGAGCTAGGTAATAGATTCTGTCCTGTGACTGTGGAATATAATCATAAAGGAAAATGCAGCTGGCAGCAATGGAGGCTGATTTTTTTAAAAAAAAATCTCTCATTTGCCTAATTAAGACCTCATGATGGCAATCCATCAATAAAGAAAGCACATGGCAGAATTGTCAATGGGATTTTATCCCATGGGAATGCCTGTAGGATCATATGTCCAACTAATTGAAGGGAGCTTACTAAAGGGGCTTTCATCATATTTTGTCTTAAAATATTAGTGGTCCTCTATCTGCCATTAACTCAAGCAAGTGAAGGATGTCAAGATCTTATTCTTTGACGGAACAGCTGATTATTCAAAGGTATGTAGATTTTGAATCATCCAACTTCCAAGTAACCACAACAATCAAACATTGCCTCCCAAAGATTTTGAAGTATAATAACTTCTCAGGTATTAAACTATTGAATGATTCCTCAAGTATTTGGTGAGAGAAGGCAACAACACTGTTTCAAATCATTTATCTCTGCTGAAAAAAAGATACTTATGGTGGAATTGATTCATTCCTTCTCTTTGTCCATTATCACTAGCATTTTTAAAAATCTCTTCCATATTTACTCTTAATTTCTGCAAAGAATTCTTTTTCTAAGTGTCTTGCTTCCCCATTTCCCTTTATAATTTTCAGTTCTCTTGGTTTAATTGGCTTTTCTTTGTAATGTGTATGAATACACTGGAAAGGATAGTTTGGATTTTCATAGTCCACCCCTCTGGAACTTTCCTTATCTGATTGTACTATTAGAAGCCTTTCCCATACCCACTTACATAGTTTCAATTCAATCAGTTTCTCAGTTACTCTTCTAACTAATGTACAACATGTATAGAATGTTTTTTCATAACCTTTTCTCCACTTGATGGGCTTCTCCTAAGGATTTTGTTACAAGTCCTGATCAATTTCAGAGCCCATAGTTACTGAATTATAGAAATTTTTCTTAAATTGATCCAGTGGTGGGATCAAAAATCCCTCCCACAAGACATCCCAAACGTGTATTTTGCTTATGCAAAGGGCATTGGGCTCAGGAGCCAGTTGTCAAAACTTTGTGTGGTAGTTTCATTGAAATTGATTGTGCTTGGCTTGAAAAGACCCTCATTCCATCTGATATCAATGTAGACCTCATTGCGCTTCACAAACACTTGATGCCCAGACTTCACAGATTGAGGTAGGTGCAGTATCAGTTACACCATGGGTGTCAAACTCGATCATGGCGTATGATGTATCATGACGTATTATGACAATTTTGCCTTTACGGAGCCGGAATGGGTGTGGCCTGCATGTGACGCATCTGGCATGTGGGCCATCAGTTTGACACCCCTGAGTTACACCTTATCTACAAAGCCATTGACATCTGTTAGGCATTTTTACTCCAGCACCAGTGTCTAAAGAACACAAATCAGAAGTGTTCCCAAAACAAGACAGTTTGGAACATTGTCACCTTACAGTGGAGATAGGCAGCATAAAAACGCAATAAATAATTATGGGGAGAAGCTATCTAAACATTCAGTTTCATAATCAATGGCTCCATAGAGGCTGACCAGATGGTATGTATGACCAAGGTTGACAGAACTAGACAGGTGATTCCATGTCTAGCTCGTAACTCATTGAAATTTATTGTAATTTTTTATTTGCATTTCTCTCAATGCAATGTTATGCAATGGTCTTAACTTCACATGATTCTAGCCTTCCAATCACTGATTAGTAGTGCATAGAGGAATGGATCTCTCCTCAATACTTTCATTCTTGCTCCCTGCCAAATTGAAGATGATACAGGTATAATTGGCTACTATAAACTCAATATCATTATGAGTCCAATCCAGGCTACACATATTTTAATTATGTACTTAAAAAATAAAGTACTTGGAGAAATTATTCTGTAACTTATGTTAGCATAGTATTCATGCTATTTATTAAAACAGCCAGGTTTCCAGAAATAGACACAGCTGTTTAATGAATTGATTCAGTAAAACTAGATTGTTAAAGCAATTCCAAAGCAGCTATAGCTTCACGTTGGTGAGGAATTACTGCTTTAATGAATAGCTAAGAAGGGCTGTGTTTGTGCAAGTTTTTGTAAAACACTTCTGAATCATTTTCAAACTGCAAAGACCTAATTTCTGTGGCAAATTTTGGCAATGGTTCATGTCCTATGATTTTTATAATATCTTCACCACATGGTTCCTACTCTTGGTTAAGCAACTCTGATTCATACCTGCCATACCTGCAAGCTGCAGCTACATAAAAATTCAGTTGTCAACTACCTCGGGGACTGTCACTTTAACTTCTGGTAAAGGTCCTGGATTTAAAGGACTATTTCTGATTATGAAGTACATACATTTTCTATTTCATTAGATCTAACCATCAGATATTCTCCTTTGTTTCTGAGAATTAATGGCTTCATCCACAACAAGTAACCCATGTGACTAAGACTCCGGGTTTCACAATGAAGTAACATATCATGGCTCAGGACTCAGATTCTAAATCCTAATCTGATCCTAAAGAAGCTGCTGCAGTTGAGTTTGGAATGTCAGCCTCCAGAAGGACAAAGCCAGGAATCATAGGAGGCTGAACAGCTGGGAAAGTCAGGTGAAAGTGATATAAGGCCTTCCAGTCCCTACACCAGACAAGTAGAGAAGAGAGCAGTACAGTAAAAGTCTAATAAACTCACCGAGCCAAAAAGTAAACCTGATTATTGACAGCTGGCTGCAAGCCTTATTTAAGAAATATTTCTGAGTTGGCTCTTTGCTGGAAACAATATCTGACTTCAGCTCAAATGTGGCATTTGTGTGTGTAGATTCTACTCTTGAACATCTGAGTTTTGGACCTGCTGACAACCTTGCACTGTCTCTGAAATCTGGATGAACTTCTATGCACTTCTGTTTCAAAAGAAACAGAAGGCATAGTTTGGATTGCTCAAAACAGGCTGTTTGAACTAATGCAGTCCAGCCCAGGACTGAAAAATCTTCAAATGATTAAAAGTGGTGATTGTATGAAGAGGCAGAAGAAATAATGGATCATATACTCAGCTTGTGCAAGCAAATCACACAAACTGATTGCAGAATAGAAGATGAGAAAAAAATGGAGATCACAAAGATCTGAAAACAAGTTAAAAGAGAATGGCATAAACCAGTTGTGATGGTCCTACAGTGGTTATCAGCAACTGAGTGCCATACCAAAAAATCTTGGATGCCACTTAGAAAATTTGTATATAGCCATCTTTCAGTTACAAAAGGCGCAATGCTTTGATCTGCACATTTACTATGCCAATGCATTATGACATCCAAGATACTTGGGAAGAACTTGATTCATATGAAGGCCAACAACAACTAAAGAATTGGCAGTTGTGATTTCACATTGTTGAGTACATAATGACCATTAATCTCACAGACTGTGTGACCAGCCATAATAATAATACTTTTATTGTTATTAAACATCTGCCTATTTCAAGTTCAAAGGAAGATAGATGGACAAAAGTGTCAATCCCATTCTAAATATCTGACTGACAGTGTGACCAATCATAATATATTAAATTTATATGCTGCTCAACTCTCAATGATGCTGGGCTGCTTGCAATAATCAAATAAAAAGCACAGATGACCACTGAAATTATCAGTTGCAAATAAGCATCAAGCTGTCACATCTTTGTATGTTGGCTCTAAAAACCCACAGCTTACATAAATATGAATGTCATCTGAGTTTTAGTAATTGATCAGGAAAAGGGAGACATAAAGAAAAACTTAATGAAGCAGCATGCATTTGTTTACTTTTTTTAAAAAATGGCAAAAATGTCAATATAGAAATGCCATCCTATACAGTAAATCTATGACAAAACTGCACTTAGAATGCTAGGCTGTTTCAAAAAGTATATTGCAGGTCTAAAAAAGGTATAGAAAGAGGGCAGTGAAAACCACTGCAGCTTCCCTACACGGAACAACTGCAGTAGTGGGAAAATCAGTATATATAAACTCACACATGATAGATTTATATCAAATCAGGTATAATAAACAGAATGACGATAGAACAATTTTTCTCACATTAGAAATGTAGACCACCTAATGGAAGTACAGCCAATTTTGGTCACCATATCACAAAAAAGATGTTGAGAGTTTGGAAAAAAATCAGAGAAGAGCAACTAAGATGATCAAAGTCCTAGAGACTAAAACATACAAAGAACTGCAGGACTTGGGTCTGGCTAGTCTAAAGAAAAGAAGAAATAGAGGAGACATGATAGCAGTATTCCAGTACTTGAGGGGCTGCCACCAAGAAGAGGGGGTCAAATTATTCTCCAAAGCACCGGAGGGCAGGACAAGAAACAATGGTTGGAAACTGATCAAAGAAAGTAGCAATGTGGAATTAAGGAGAAAGTTCCTAACATGAGGATAATTAACCAATGGAACAGCTTGCCTCCAAAAATTGTGAGTGCTCCATCACTGGAGATTTTTAAGAAGATTCTAGACCACAGGTCTGCAACCCACGGCTCCGGAGCCGCATGCGGCTCTTTCAGCCATCTCCTGCGGCTCCCAGTCCTCTGCCATGTGCAGTCCAAAAAAAACAAAAGTGGGACTAAAAAATTTCGACCAATCAGTTCAAATATGCAGGGTAGGTGCATATCTCGCCTTGGCTCCACTCTTCAGTCAAACCGTGTTCTGCGCATGCACGCATGTACGTGCATGCACACACATTTTTTTGCGGCTCCCAGTTTTTCCTTTTGTGAGGGAACCGGTTCCGAGTGGCTCTTTCACTGTTTCAGGTTGCTTACCCCTGTTCTAGACAGTCACTTGTCTGAGATGAAACTATAGGTTCTCCTGCTTGAGGCCGGGGGAGGGCTGGAATAGAAGACCTCCAAGGTCCCTTCCAGCTTCTATTCTATTCTATTCTATTCTATTCTATTCTATTCTATTCTATTCTATTCTATTCTATTCTATTCTATTCTATTCTATTCTATTATTATTAATACAGGAAAATAAGAGCCAATGAAGAATTTTTTAAAAACAAAATGTTTAGCTAAACTGCAGTTTGCTGCAATTGCTGTAATTATCATCAGATTAGAAAGTTTCCAAACAAGAGTAGACAAATCAATGGAGGAATGAACAAATACCAGTTGGTAACATATTGTTTCCTAAATCACAGGTGGTTTCTACTTTAAATAAGGACAATTTGGTCCATGAGTTTCCTAAGTGCAAATGGTTTAGCCATCATGGGATATAAGGTGGTGGAATATATAGGTCCTTGGCCTGATCTAGCAGGGCTCCCAATCTTCCAGTTTTTTAAGACGCCTTTGTAGTTGTTATTGTGCTATATTTTTACAAGAGTTTTGTTCACCTGATAGGCCATAGTATTTTAACCTTATAAATGTTAAAATTATTTTAATTTTCCTTCATTCTTAGTTTGGGCATCTTGGCTCCCATTCACTATTTATTTTTTGTTGTTATTGTTCCATAATTCCCTGCTTGTCCTGTCTATCTTGGATTGCAGGTTGCAGATTCCTCTTTCTCAGAGGATTATTTCAAACAACAACAACAACAACAACAACAACAACAATAACAATAATAATAATAATAATAATAATAATAATAATAATAATAATAATAATAATAATAATGCCACATTTACTCTCAAACAAGGAAAAATAGTGAAAACTGAAGTAATAAAGATGCCCCACGAAAATAACATTAAGAGTCTGGATGACGAAGATTACTACAAATACTTGGGTATCCTTCAAGCTGACAACATCAAGCACACTGAAGTCAAGAAAAAGATTAGAGGTGAATACATCAAGAGAGTGAAGAAGATCTTAAAGTCCAAACTCAATGGAGGAAATACCGCGAAAGCAATCAACACCTGGGCAATTCCAGTCATTAGATACACAGCTGGAATAGTGGACTGGACTCAAGCAGAACTAAAAGCAATGGATAGGAAGATCAGAAAAATAATGACAGTGAATCATGCCCTTCATCCACACAGTGACATTGACAGACTCTATCTACCAAGGCAAATAAGTGGACGTGGAATGCTGCAAGTACATCAGATGGTTGAAGAAGAACAAATGGCTTTGGAAGAATATCTGAAGGACAATGGAAGAATATCTGAAGGACAATGATGAAGATGCACTGAAATTAGTTTATCAGGAAGGCTTACTGACTACTGGAGAGACCAAACTGTCCTACAAGAAAGACCAAATAAAGAACAGAATAGAGGCATGGGAAGACAAAGCACTACATGGCCAGTACATTAAAAAAATAGCTGGGAAAGGAGATAATAACAAGACCTGGCAATGGCTAAGAGCAGGAAAGTTGAAGAAAAAGACCAAGGGACTAATTCCGGCTGCACAAGACCAAGCCTTTAGGACAAATGCATACAAAGTCAAAATTGAGAAGACAGCAACAGACAGTAAGTGCCACCTATGCAAAGAAGCTGAAGAAACAGTGGACCACCTGGTAAGCTGCTGCAAGAAGATTGCACAGACTGACTACAAGCAGCGACATGACAAAGTAGCAACAATGGTGCATTGGAAGATCTGCAAGAAATATCATTTGCCTGTAAGCAAGAACTGGTGGGATCATAAAATAGAGAAAGTCATAGAAAATGATAAAGTTAAACTGCTTTGGGACTTCAGAATTCAAACAGACAAGCACCTGCAACATAACACCCTGGACTTAACAATTGTCGATAAGAAAGACAAAAAAGTCTGGATAGTGGACGTGGCAGTGCCTGGAGACAGCAGAATAGATGAGAAAGAACTGGAGAAGATAACAAAATTCGCCATTAGTCAATTGCAAAAGGCGGACTTACTAGGAGGAACTGCTTCCATCCTGCGACGATATCTATAATACCATCAAACATCGACATTTGCCTATCCCAGGTCCTTGGTAAGGACTTGATAGGTAGACAAAAATGCCAAATCCAGTCTGAACATCTGGCTGACTGTGCGATGATGATGATGATGATGATGATGATGATGATGATGATGATAATGATGATGATGAATAAGAAGTAGTAGTTAATAATAGATAAAGTACATGGCTCCAGCTTTCTTTCTGTGAAAAGGAAGTCAACTATCCTCTGAAGGATAGCCTCCACCTTCTGTAACAGTTCTTCTATAAGTCTTTTAAACTTTGGAGACTTTAATTTATAGTATGAAATAATAACACAAATAATAATAAATTGGTGTACTAGTGATGTATATACTCTGTGGGATTTATAAATTAGCAGTAAAGATCTGGAAATGATACTTGTGCTGCATAATTTTATATTCAGTTCAAGGTTTTTCCAGTTCTCATTCTTTCCTATCTCTCATTTGGGAGTTTTTAAAGAGAGTAAAGCAAGGTGCAGAAGTCTGGGCTGTATAGATGTTACCCCAAACTCTGAATGGAGGAATTCTGGGAGTAGCACTTCAGCAACATCTGGTGAGCTAGATATCTCTGTGGTCCACCTTTAATAATAATTAGTTATGAAATGAAATCAATATATCCAGACTGAGCAGTGTGGTAGCCTAGTGATGAAGACGCTCACCTCCCACTTGGAAGGTTGAGAGTTCAATCTCAGGCAGTGACAGTATCAGCACAAAGAGAAAATATCTGCTGTGAATTCCGTGTGGCATCAGGAAGGGCATCATTTGGCCAGTAAACGCTCCACTCAGTTGCCCCAACTCCATCCCGAAGCAAGGGATTACACAGGGTCATAAAAAGAAAAAAAAGATAATGTATCTGGAATGCTTTTCTGGATTCGTAACTTGTTTGTTCATTCAGTTTATCGTAGTTTTTCTAGGATTAAAACATAGGTTTATATTCTCTCTTATGTTGATTTTATTTCAAAGTGATGCCATTTTTTTAAAAAAAATAAAATAGCCCCTGTTAGAAATTATAAACTTAGTTTTAAAAAATGTGGACAGATTTAGCAACCTGGGGAACATCGTGTCAGATGAGTAAATTCTCTGAACCCCAGAGGGCTGCAGGCACGATGCCAGAATTATTATTATTTTTTTGCATGAGCTTACATTCTCAGTAACCTACACCAAAAAAACCAAAACCCCAAGGATTTGTCATAGATAAGGGCAGCTTCTTTACTCCCACAGAGGAATGTAGAACATAGAATTATAATCCAACCCTCTGCTCAAGGCAGGATACCTTGTACCATCCTAGTCCGATGATTGTCCATTCTGATTTTTGAAAGCCTGCAGCGATGGAGCACCCACAGCTCCAGAAGGCCAGCTACTCCATTGATTAATTGCTCTCAGTGTGAAGAAAATTTATCCTTAATCTATCAAAACCTGTCTATCAAAGTCTATCACAATCCATTAGCAGCAGGGAGTAGAAATCCTGCAGTTTTTGAAGGCTTGAGGAAGGAGAAGATTTTCAGAAAACAGAGGGGCAAAAAGAACTTTCCCCTTATATTATTCTGAAATTTATCCCTTTCTATATTAAAAAATACTAGACATGGCCTTGGGACTGATGGTCAAACCTTAACCTAATTACTAACATGACCTTTTTAGAGAGGTGGGTGGCAATTTGTTTTTTTTCTATCTTCTTATCTATTTTTTATTATTGAAAAGTTTTATAAAAGTTACAATATTATCCCATCCCCACCCCACCCCTAAACCCCCTCCCCCTCCCCCACTTCCCAAAGCTGATTACAGGGTTACAAATATATAATAATCATAATCTAACTAACATTAACCAACTATATAAATAACCAAATACATAATGCACTTTAACCCGCCTATAACATAATTACAAACAATCTAAAAGTATCCAACTTATACTAATACAATAATAATAATAATAATTATAATAATAATAATAATAACTAATAAGAAAAAAGAAAAAAGAAAATTTTAAATTATAACAATCTAAAATTTACTCATAAGCTAAATGGAAATTTTTAGTCCCATATTTTTTCTGAATATAATCTATCCATCTTCTCCAAACCGAAATGTATCTTTCTTGTGAATGATCCTTCAAATAAGCAGAAATCTTAGCCATTTCTGCTAAATTTGACACTTTAAGCGTCCATTCCTCTATAGTAGGCAGGCAGTCCTGCTTCCAATATTGCTGTTGTGTAGTGGGTCCGACGCAAGAAAGAGACGCCAGCCGGAGTGTGAGTTCAGCTCTTTATTGGAGGGGATGGCGAACTGGGGAATGAGGGTTAAATACCTAGCCAGGTAAGCGGACAGCCAATGGGGTTGGCCCTAGGTTTCCCGCCGAAACTGGGTTTCCTGCCAAAAACCGTTCAGGCCAACGCCCCCTGGTGGCTGTTGCTATGCAGGTGCCTGCATACATAACACCCCTCCCCCCTTAGAGAAGAACCACATAGCAATGAACAACTTGCAACTAACTATAACTATATACACAGCGTGTAAATGATAAGAAAAAAACAATGCAACTGTGAAAGGGTCATTTGCACACATAGTCCGCCAGGTAGGCAGGTGTCCTGTGGGGCCGGGTGGACCGTCTGGGTGTGGCCTGGCCCTGGGCTTGGACGGCTGGTTCCTGAGGCCTCTATGCTGGGTTGAACAAAACTGGGTTCAGGAGGCCCTCCTCCTCTGGCTCCTGCCCCGTGTTGTTCCGGTTGGGCTTGCCTCTCCTGGGGTGTGGCTCTCCTGTTGTGTGTGTGTGGTGTGCTCAGAGACCCTTCCTCTGAGCTGGTCGATGTGTCACCTTATGTGTCTGTCCCCCTCCACCCCCACGATGTAAGAGAGGGGTCCAGTTATTTCAACCACTGTTCCTGGGACCCATGGGTACCCTGCCGCGTAGTTCCTTGCCCATACCAGGTCCCCCACATTGAGGACTCTGTGTGCTGGTGATGACGATGAAGATGATGATGATGATAGTGGTGGTGACCTAACCGTCTTGGCTGCTACCCGGTCTGGGTGTAAACGGTCCAGCTTGGTGATGAGGCGCCGTCCCCATCGCAGTTCTGCTGGGCTCTTACCGGTAGCAACGCATGGTGTAGTGTGCTGGGCGAGTAGGAATTTGGCCAGTCTATGGTGCCAGTTCCCGCTAATGATGCACCGGAGTGCATCTTTGGTCGTCCTTACCATCCGTTCGGCTTGCCCATTGGTCGATGGATGGAAAGGCGTGGAGGTGGCGTGCCTAATCCAGTTCGCCTTCAAGAATGCTTGGAAATCAGTAGCGGTAAACTGAGGCCCATTGTCAGACACAATTACGTCGGGGAGGCCGTGTGTGGCAAAGAGAGCTCTGAGCACCTGGATTGTCCTCCCTGACGTCATGTTGGGCACTGGGACTACCTCCAACCACTTGGAGTGGAGGTCCACCACTACTAAGAATAGCTGGCCCTGGAATGTCCCTGCATAGTCAATGTGGATGCGGAACCAGGGTGTGTATGTGGCCTCCCACCGGTGCACAGGTGCATGTGGCATTTCCGGTCTGGATCTCTGGCATGTGTAACAGGCCTTGACCCGTTCCTCAATGTCCTTGTCCAGCCCTGGCCACCAGAGGTAGCTTCTGGCCAGGGCCTTCATCCTAACCACCCCGGGTGTCCCTCGTGTAAGGAGTCCAATACCCTGCCCCTTACTGCGGTGGGAACGATGACTCTGCTTCCCCAGAGGAGACAGCCCCTGTGCGTGGAGATCTCGTTGCGCCTGGTGAAATAGGCCTGGAACTCAGGTCCCGGGGACTTGTCCTGCCACCCTGTGCAAACCCAGGAATGTACCCTGCTCATGGTGTTGTCTATGGCTGTGTGGCTGGCAATGTCCTTGGCATGAACTGGGCACTCTGTCAGCTCCTGCAGTGCTAGGATCTGTGTGGCTGGGGCCGGGTCTGGATCAGAGGTGTCTATGGGTAGCCTACTTAGACCGTCTGCGTGGCCCATCTCCTTCCCTGGCTTATGCACCAGCTTGCAATTGTAGGCTGCAAGGAAGGTGGACCACTGGAGCATTCTGGGGGACAGGATTTGTGGGGTCTGCCTGTCCGTTGTGAACAGGCCCAGGAGTGGTTTGTGGTCCATGTAGACAGTGAATTCCCTGCCATACAGATAATTGTGGAATTTTTTGATACCTGCCACGATGGCCAGGGCTTCTCTGTCGATTTGGGCATAGTTTCTTTCTGCTCCAGACAGCGTCCTGGAATAATAGGCTATGGGGATTTGCGCCCCATTGGGCTCAAGGTGGCTGAGTACTGCGCCCACACCGTAAGGGGATGCATCGCATGCGATGCAAATGGGCTTGGACTCGATAAAATGGGTTACTGTGGAATTATCCGACAGTAGTGCTTTCAAGGCCTTGAAGCTATGGTCGTGTGCAGCAGTCCAGACCCATGCTGCCTGCTTGTCTAGCAGCCTGTGGAGTGGCTCTGCAATGGCTGCCTTGTGTGGGAGGAATGCATGGTAGAAATTCAACAGGCCCAGGAATGCCTGTAGCTCTGTCTTGTTCTTGGGTGTGGGTGCTAGCTTAATGGCCCTCACCTTGGATTCTGTGGGGTGAATTCCCCTGGCATCTACTCTGAACCCCAGGAATTCTGTGGAGGGAACACCTATGCTGCATTTCTCCCTTTTGAGTTTAAGTCTAGCTGTGCGTAGCCTGGACAGTATCTCCCTGAGCCTCCCTGCTAGTTCTTCTGCTGACGCTCCTGCAACCAGGATGTCATCAAAATAGGGGCAGACTCCTGGGATGCCCTTGAGTGTCTTCTCCATGACTTCCTGAAAAATGCCAGGAGCTACGCTAACTCCAAACTGCAGCCTGTTCACCCGGAATGCCCCCCTGTGTGTTACTATGGTTTGAATGTCAGCTGTAGCCCGTGTGACCGTGAGTTGTTGGTACGCCTGCGCAAGATCGAGCCTTGCAAAGATGGCGCCGCCTTGGAGGGAAGCGAGAACGTGGCTGACCATGGGGACCGGGTAAGCGTGAGGGTTTAGGGCACGGTTCACTGAACACTTGTAGTCGGCGCAGATCCTAATTTCCCCGTTGGATTTGAGGGGGGTGACGATTGGGGTTTCCCACTCCCCCCCATCGACGGGCTCTAAGATTCCCTGGGCCACTAGCTTGTCTAATTTGCGCTCTATTTTTTGTTTGAGCGCGAAGGGGACTCACCGCGGCCGGACTCTAATTGGGGGAACGTTTGAGTTAAGCTTGAATGATATGGGGGGCCCAGTGTACCTGCCCAGTGTCCCGTCGAAGATGTCTGCAAACTCCTTGCAGACGGTCTTGACGGGGTCCCCCTGGATCCGGTGGATCCCAGTGACCGCGATTCCCAGGGCCTCAAACCAGTCTAGGCCGACTAGGCTGGCTCTCTGGCCCTCTACTACTACAACCCCCAGGTGCTCTTCATGACCCTTAAACCCCACCGAGACAGTGGCCTCACCTCTTACCTTGACCGGTGAGTTCTGGAAATCAGTCAGGGTTAAATTTGTAGGCCGTAATTTAATCCGCTGCTTGCTCCGGCTATTTATGTAGTTAAGGGTCTCGTCCAAAATGATTGAGACCGCTGATCCAGAGTCAAGCTCCATGCTGCAAGGGATGCCTTGCAAGCGGATTGTTAATCTAATTTTAGGCTTGAGTAGCCGGCGGCTACCCGTGTGATTAATGGCCAGCCGGCTCTCAACATAGCCAATTCGCGTTTTGGTTGGGGCCCCAGTACCTTCGAATGGCGATTCCTCTGGCTGCAGCTTGTGGATCTCCTCTCGGGGGCGGCGGCTACGGCAGACTGCGGCTATGTGGCCTGTTTTCTTGCAGGCCCGGCACGTGGCTGACCGGAACTTGCAGAGGCTGCACACGTGGCTCCCACCACACCCTGCACACTTCAGAGGGTTGGCGGCATTGCTGGGAGGCCTGGGCTTGTCTGGCCATCTGGCTCGCTGGTCTGGGGTCAATTTCTGCTGGAGGAGGTCGATGCTCTGGTCTTCCTCCTCCATGGCAAATTGCCGGTGAATGCTGGTTGCCTGGTTGCCGGACCGGGTTTCTTGGCAGGCTTGGACGGCCCCACAGGCCGCTTCGTGGGCAAGGATGGCGTCCTCGGCTTCCTGGAGCGAAACCTCTTTCTCGAACAGGCGCTCTTGCAGCCGCCTGTCCCATAGGCCGCAGATCAGCCGGTCCTGTAGCCGCTCCTCCAAGTTCGAGAACCTGCAGGCTACAGCGGCTTCTCGTAGGGCGGCGAGGAAATCGGCACCAGTCTCATCGGGGCGCTGGTCCCTTTTTTCGAATTGTGACCACGCGGCCACCTTGGAGCACCGGGGCTTGAAATGGGTGTTGAGTCTGGCCACGAGGTCCCGGTACGCGACGGTGTTGATGGCCTCCTGGGGGAACAGGTTCGCGGTGATCTCCAACAACGCTGGCCCCCGAGGCAAAGCAGTGCTGCCGCCTTCACACCGTCCTCTGATATCTGGTTGAACCGCATGTACATTTCAACGTGAGCCAGGTAACGGGCCCAGGTCTCGGGGTGGCGGGTGTTGAACTCGCGGGGTTGTCCGGCTCTTGCCATGGCGGTGCATTTGCGGTCTCGGTCACAGTGCGGTGTGCGGTCTTGGTTCCGGATGCGGTGACCGGCGTGGTCCGGTCGGCTAGTCGGCTGGCGGTCGTGGGAGGAGAAGGAAGGAAAATGTCTTTCCCTTCGCTTGCGGAGCGTTTCCCCAGTGACTTCAGCTCTTGGTCGGCAGCAATCCCACCTTTGTTGCCACTATTGTGTAGTGGGTCCGACGCAAGGAAGAGACGCCAGCCGGAGTGTGAGTTCAGCTCTTTATTGGAGGGGATGGTGAACTGGGGAATGAGGGTTACCTGGCCTCCTTAAATACCTAGCCAGGTAAGCGGACAGCCAATGGGGTTGGCCCTAGGTTTCCCGCCGAAAGTGGGTTTCCCGCCAAAAACTGTTCAGGCCAATGCCCCCTGGTGGCTGTTGCTATGCAGGTGCCTGCATACATAACAATTGCCCTACCAATAACCTTGCAGCTGTTATCAAATTCAACATCAAGTTAATTTCTTTAGTATCACAATCTGTAATAACACCCAATAAAAATAATTGTGGGGTAAACTTTATCTTTCTCTTAAAAATCTTTTAGATGTTCCACCAAATTTTAATCCAAAAAGCTTTTATATTTCTACAAGTCCACTTTATCTTCTTATCTAAATCCTTCTTCTATATTTGAAGATAATATTTAAAGCCCCTACAGTGTTTCGTTCCTCAGCACTTATGAACCTTTGATACACTTAGTGTCTAACTCTGCTTTGATGAAACACAAATATGAGTGTTTCTGCACCCGTGTCAAGCATGTGAGTCTTGGCATCTATTGGGTTACTGGGGGAGCAAAATCCTAGGCCAGATGTACCTGGGATCAATCTTTCACATTAGTGCTGTATAAAAGCTCAGCCTTTATAGTTTGAATAGTATAATGCTACTGTTGCTTCAGGAATTGAACGACTTGCTTTCCTCCTTGATCTGATAGGAAAAAAAAGGAACAAACAATCCCAACAGGCTTTGCCCAGAGATGCGCAAATGTTTGTTTAATGCTCTTATGTTGTTCTCAATTTTGTAAGACTGACTTTAGCTGTTAACGATAATAACAAGCATGGGGTGAGTGGTATTTTTCTTTAGTAGTATATGTTGTGTACTGGGATCGTTGCTTCAGTGAAGAGATGAGGCAAGTGAGTTCAGGCAGGAACATCCTTTATTTGCTTGGAGGAACTGAACTGGGAAACAGGGCTGTGAATGCAGCTATTTATACCCTGGCCTCTAGGTGGCAGCCAATAGGTTTATTGGCTGCCACCTGAGGAGCTGGGAGCCGTTAGCCAACTCCTTTCTTAAGCAACCTTCCCGCATTCAAAACCCATGTGGTACACTCGGCAAAACAAGGCCCAATACATTACACCCCTCCCCCTTAGAATGTACACACATTATAACAAAAGTAGAAAATAAAATACAGCTATTACAGAGTTTATAAAAGTACAAGATAGCAGTATGCAGAAGTACAGTATTGTTCAATTGTATTCACTAATACAGAGACCTTCCTGAGCAGGCAGCAATTACAGTAATCACACAACATTACAGCACAATTATTTTAGGACAAAATCCTGCAAATAAGCTGGAGGCTTACGAACCCTCGTAGATCGCCTGGGGGATCCAGGCAACTCCCGGTCTACCAGCATGCCCACCGGGCTGGGTAGACCAGGGCTTTTGAGTCCATGAGAGTCTGGCTGACTTGAGTCCCTCTGGCTGGCCATTCCAGGTCCATCATTTGAGCAGAGTTATCACAGCGGCTGTAATGTTCAGGTTGACTTTCCCTGTCAGGGGACCCATGTTGCACTCCCAGGCTTTGCCCATCTACAACCACCTTCCCGTTGCTCTGACTGCTAGGGTCCTCAGAGCATGTGAATTGTACCACTTGGCTGCCGGTTTCTGGCTCTAGAAGTGGACTTGTGACGAGGTCCTCGCTTTGTGGCCTTTCTGGGAACCGCTTCCACAGCTAATCAATATGGCGGCAAATGACTCGCCCACCATCTAGAGTCACTTCGTATGAGAGAGGGCCCGAGATTTTAGTGATTTTTCCTGGCACCCACAAGTTCCCATGCCCATAGTTCTGGGCCCACACCCCATCACCGACTTGCAACCCCCTCAGAGGCCTCGAGCGAGAGGCATCTGCGGCCACCCGGTCTGGGTGCAGCCTGTCCAGTTTTGTGATTAGTCGTCTTCCCCAGCGAAGTTCTGCCGGGCTCTTGCCTGTTGCTATGCAAGGCGTTGTATGCTGGCAAAGCAAAAAATTAGCCAGCCTGTGGTGCCAATCCCCAATCACTATGCGCTTCAGTGACTCCTTTGTAGTGCACACCATCTGTTCAGCCTGCCCATTACTTGAAGGGTGAAATGGAGCTGATGTAGCATGCCAAATGAGGTTAGTCTCAAGAAGGCTTGAAATTTTGCCGCTGTGAACTGGGCCCCGTTATCGAATACTACGATGTCCAGCAGCCCATGAGTTGCAAAACATTTCCTAAGCACCTGGATGGTCCTAGCAGTAGTCATATTTGTGATTGGAATAACTTACAGCCATTTAGAGTGGCTGTCGACCACTGTAAAAAATAGCTGTCCCGAAAGGGCCCAGCGAAGTCGATGTGAATCCTTGACCAAGGAGTGTGTGTCTCCTCCCATCTGTGGACAGGAGCATGTGGCATTTCAGGCCTGGACTTTTGACACGTGTAACACCCGTGTACTTGAGCCTCGATAGCCTTATCTAACCCTGGCCACCATAGCTAGCTACGTGCCAATGCCTTCATCCGGAGTGTTATGTATGCAGTGCAGGTATCTGTATGGCAACAGCCACTAGGGGGCGTTGGCCTGGACAGTTTTGGCGGGAACCCCAGTTTCGGCGGGAAACCTAGGGCCAATCCCATTGGCTGGACACCTACCTGGCTAGGTATTTAAGGAGGCCAGGTAACCCTTGTTCCTCAGTACGCTACCCCCCCCAATAAAGAGCTGAACACGTACTCCAGCTGGCGTCTCTTCCTCGCGTCTGACCCACTACATTACACGGACAATGCCTGGATGTCCCTCATGTAGTGATTGCAGTACCCAGTCTCTCAATGAAGTGGGGACAATGACCCTGCTCCCCCATAGAATACAACCCTTGTTAACTGAAAGCTCGTATCTACGTGTGAAGTAGCTCTGGAACTTGGGTCCAGGATTGTTTTCCAGCCACCCTGTGTGAATCCAGGATAGCACCCTGCTTAAAATGTTGTCTGCAGCAGTTTCTGCAGCCACATACCCTGCGTTGAGGGGAAACTCAGGCAAATCCTGAATGGACAAAATGCGAGCTGCTGGAGACAGATCTGGCTCAATCTGTGGCAATGGCAACTGGCTGAGGCCATCTGCATGGCCCATGTCTTTGCCGGGTTTGTGAACCAGCCTGAACCTGTAGGCTGACAAGAAGATGGACCATCTTAACATTCTAGGGGACAAGAAGTGGGGTGTCTGTCTGTCAGTAGTGAATAACCCCAATAGTGGCTTATGGTCTGTGAAGACCATGAATTCCCTGCCATACAAGTAATCGTGGAATTTTTTACCCTGGCTACAATGGCCAAGGCCTCTTTGTCAATTTGTGCATAATTACGCTCAGCAGAGGACAATGTCCTACAGTAATAAGCAATTGGGACTTGAGTCCCATCACTCTCCAAATGGCTTAAAACAGCCCCTGTTGTGATTCAGGGTCAGCCTGTGGGTTCGGCAGTTGGGTCGGACGACTCAGAGGAGGAGGGGGGGTGTTGAAGACCTTGCTGAGGGGGTTGAAGATCTTGCTGATGAGAGCCCTCAGCCAGGCCCCTCCCACTTGGTCACCACGGAGACCCAGCTGTGTGAGCCTGACAGCGTGGATGAAGATGACCCACAGCTGGCCCTGTTCAAGGACGCCCGACGCAGGAGGCAGTCAATTAGGAGTAAACAGAGGAAGGCAATGGGGCTTCTCGGAAGGAGGCAGAGAGAAGCCACGCCCTGAACTCTATATAAGGGGAATGTGTGGGGAGGGCTGGTTTGCTGAAGGCAACCGCTTGGATAGTTCGTGTTTCTTAAAGCTCCTGTTTCTTGGTTCGTGTCTTGTTTGTTTTTGTAGCTATAAATTTGGCAGGCGTAATTCCAGCCTCTTGCCGTTTGTAAAGGGGTTGTCCCTGCCTTTTCTGCAGGGCTGGTAGCAGGCTGGTACAGAACAGCCCCCACCCCATAAGGGGATGTGTCACATGCAAGACACACCAGCAAAGACTCTTTAAACGGGGTGAGCACTGAACTGGAGGACAGTAGGGCCTTCACTGCTTTAAAACTGTTCTCATGGACCTTGGTCCATTTCCAAGGAGTGTTTTTATCCAAGAGCCAGTGTAACAGCTCTGCCACTGTGGCCTTGTTAGGAAGAAACTCATAGTAAAAATTTAGGAGGCCCAGGAATGCCTGAAGCTCTCCTTTTGTCTTGGGGCTAGGTGCTAGCTGAATGGCCTTCAGCTTGGACTCTGCAGGGTGGATGCCATCGGCATCGATACGGAAACCCAAGAACTCAGTTGAGGGGACCCCTATACTACACTTGTTTTTCTTAAGTTTAAGGCCTGCTTCGCAGAGCCATTGAAGGACGGCTTTGAGCCTCCTTGCAAGCACCTCAGTGGACTCACCAGCGATGAGCACATCGTCAAAGTAGGGATGCCCTTGAGCGAGTGCTCCATAATGCTTTGAAAAATGCCAGGGGCTACACTATTTTTTTTTAATTCCATTTATATCCCGCCCTTCTCCGAAGACTCAGGGCGGCTTACAAGCTTAGCAGTAGCCTTCATTCTATGTATATGCCTGCTTATTAGGGCTTTCACACACCCTCTAAGCGGCATTATTACAAAGTCAGCTTAATTGCCCCCAACAATCTGGGTCCTCATTTTACCTACCTCGGAAGGATGGAAGGCTGAGTCAACCTTGAGCCTGGTGGGATGCGAACCTGCACTAATTGCAGGCAGCTGGTGTTACTTAAGGAGGCATTAGCCCACTGCTCCACCAAGGCTCTAACCCCAAATTGGAGGTGTTTTACTTTAAAAGCCCCTCTATGTATTACAATAGTCTGTTCCACGGCTGTGGCCTTGTCCACAGGTAGCTGTTGGTAGGCCTGTGCCAAATCTAACTTCGCGAAAACTGTACCCCCTTGCAGCGATGCCAGGATGTGGCTCACGACTGGCACCGGGTATGCATGCTGCACTTGTAATCAGCGCAGATTCTGACCTCTCTGTTGGCTTTTAGTAGCGTGACAATTGGGGTTTCCCATTCACCCCCATCTACGAGCTGTAGTACCCCCTGTTCAACTAACTTGTCCAATTCAGCATCTATTTTGTGTTTAAGAGCAAATGGCACTCCTGATAGGCATTACGGCAGGATCAAGTTTAAACGCTATCGGAGGGCCCTTGTATGATCCCAGGCTTGTGTCAAAAACATCTGTGAACTCCTTACAAACTGACGCTAAGTTCACGCCTTGTGTCCGGTTGATTCCAGTGACTTGGATGCCTAGTGAATCAAACCAATCAAGTCCTATTAGGCTCGTTCGCTGAGCTTCTACTACAATAACATCCAGAGGCCCAGAAAACCCCTTGAATTTTATGGCCAATGTGGCCTCGCCCTTGACGGTGACTCTAGCATTTTGAAAATTGGTAAGAATGTCAGATGGCCTAAGCTTGGCCCACCCTTTGCTACATTTGCAAACGAACCGGAATGTATTGACTGAAATGATGGATATGGCTGACCCACTGTCCAGTTCCATCTTGCAAGGGACCCCTTGCAGCTCGACCTGAAGTCGAAATTTTGGCTTTATGGTATGGCGGGCTCCCGTGTGGCAGATGCTCTGGCGGCTGGAGCAAAACCCTACGCTAAATTGTCCCAGGGCCCTGGTACCTCTCCTGATTGGAATGTCCGATTGGGGGTTCGGTTGGCGGTCATTCTGGTGACCTCTACAGACTGACGCAATGTGGCTGGTCTTCCTGCAGACCCGACACATGGCTGTCCGAAACCTGCAGTCCACGCATTGGTGGCAGCCGCCACAACCCGGGCACCTAAGGAAGGGACCTGCCTTGTAAGTTGTCCCATGTTGATTGTTGTTGCGGCACTGCTGGTCATCGTGCCGTTGAAGCTTGTCCACTTCTTGGCTACTGTTGGAGTCTTCAGCATGTGCGGCCTCCTCGTGGTGGACAGCCTCTTCGTGCTACGTGTTTTTGGCGGGCTGCATGGCTTTCACAGCCCCGCTGGCGGCTTCATCCGCCATTATCTTCTTCAATGTGCCTGGAACAATAAAGTCTCTTTGGCGAAGAGCTTCTGTTGCAGCTCTTGATTTCGGAGGCCACAGACGAGCCGGTCTCGAAGCCTCTCTTCCACGTCGGAGAACTGGCACAGTGGTGTAGCCTGCCTCAAGGCCGCGATTAATTTGAAAGCTGTTTCACCCAGCTGCTGAACCCTCTGTTCAAACATGTTCTGCCAAGCTATTACTGAAAGCTTGGGCTGGAAATGGTCACCAAGGCATTTCTTCAAGTCCGTGAACATTACGGACTCCAGCTGTGTTGGAGCAAGCAAGTTCTCCGTGATGTCGAATGTTGCTGGGCCACAAACACACAGGAGTGTTGCGGCCTTCAGGCTGTCTTCGGTGACTTGATTGGTGCGGAGATAGTTCTCGACCCTGGAGATGTACGGAGACCATCTTTCTGGGTGAGTTACATCAAATTTTTCCAGCTTTCCGACCTTCACCATTTTGGTGAAGTCTTCGCGGCTGGGGCTCGTCGTCTTCTTGTCCTGCTCCTCCGTACACCCAGGGACTGATCCTCAGGGCTCATGGTCACTAGCATGGCTTTGCTAGGCCGACCGTAGAGGGGGGAGAAATCACTTTCCCACCAGGCACATTCAGGCCTCACCCCTAGTGACTCTCAGCATTTTGGGAGGAGCAGGATCCCTCCTTCATCGCCAGTGTTGTGTACTGGGTTCATTGCTTCAGTGAAGAGACGAGGCAAGTGAGTTCAGGCAGGAGCATTCTTTATTTGCTTGCAGGAACTGAACTGGGAAACAGGGCTGCGAATGCAGCTATTTATACCATGTCCTCTAAGTGGCGGCCAATAGGTTTAAAGCAACCTATTGTTGCCCTAGAGGCAGCCAATGGCAGTGCTGGAGACGGGTTGTCTGAGGAGCTGGGAGCCGTTAGCCAGCTCCTTGCTTAAGCGAGCTTCCCGCACTCAAAACCCACGTGGTACACTCAGCAAAACAAGGCCTAATACATTACAGTATGTGTTCTTGTTTTCTGTATCTGAATGATCTTTTTTCCAGGTTCTTTGAAAAAGCTTCTTCCCTCCCCCAGTATTTGAAATCTGGACTATCCTGAAGCATCAATTTCCACTGTGCAGAGTAAGATAGTCTGATCATTTTAACTGGGGTCTAATAGTTATCTAAAGTGTTTTTCAACCTCATGCTGGCTGGGAAATTTTGGGGGCTGGAGTCCACACATCTTAAAATTGTCACAGCTGAGAAAACTGGTCTAAATATTTGGATGATGCTTCCTTAAATTTCTTCCTAGAAAAATCATTATTTGTAGAAAAAGTAAATTTATCTTTTTCCACACACATCCTCCATCCAAATGCCCACATTAAGGTTATGTAGAAATTAGAGATAGGCCACAGTCAAATTGTGCCGAACAGATTTTTTAAAAGTACTGAGATCTGGCCTGGTAAGTTTTAGGAGTATCTATACATTGGTACCCTGATACTCATCACTTGTTCATTTTGGGAAGAGTGATAAGTACTAAAAATGATTACTGAGGAAACCATGTGACTTATCAGATGACTCTTTAGACAACGAGACAGCCAACGCCAGCACGTTTTATCTTGCCTATCGAGTACCAAGAGAAAGAAGAGTACTGGGACAAGATTCTCACTCCAAAATGAGTCGAGTACCAAAGCAGTCAAATTCTACAAGTTTTGAAGCAGTCAAGTACCAAGGTATGATTATAATAAAATAAGCAACAGCAAAGCAAAAAGATTTTTTCTTGTTTTCCATAATTTAGCAGGATCATGTTTTCCAAAAGTGCAAATTTTAAAGGAACTTGGTTGGTTCTTTCATTTTATTACTTGTAAACGTGTGGCAAATTTGGGAGGGGGGAAATTTTTCCAAAGAGGATTTGGAGCAGGGGTGAGGATTCTAGGAGAAAAACTGCAATATTAAAGGTTACGGTTTGATCTCTAGTACTGCTCAAGATGGGATCCATTTTCCAGTGGCAGGGAGTGTCGTAGTCAACCCAACCATAAAGGAACCAGAAGTTTAGAGTCAATAAGCAAAGTCCTACAACTTGAACGATCCTTGGCTACTCCAAGAAAACAAAACTTTTCATCCCAAATACCTTAGTGTGATTGTTTTTTTCAACTCAGAAATACATAGTTTTGTGGTGTTCATCTGGATTAAATAAAAGAATATATGCAAATATTTAGTAGCATTTGAATAGTGCTGGTTCAATTTGAAATTTGTCCAATTTCATCATTCATTCATTCTCTTATTTTATTCTGTGACATATTCCCCTGGGTTTCTGTCTCAGTTCTTCCAAAGTAAAATCCAGTCACTTATGATCTATTTATAGTCAAGGATTCAGATGTCCATTGATCAGATAGATTTTTTTTTTATTTTTTTTATTTTCCAACACTTTTAGCAGCATTTTCAGGTTGTTGACAGATGCTATCAAGCTGCTTCCTCCCCACCCATATCTTCTCTCTAACAATGTGTTGATGTGTTCAGCATTGTTATAAATAACACTTCCTGCTTGGTTACTTTTTTTTGTCCCAATTTTCTCCAGTTTTTTTTGGCCAGGGACAGCAGGAGACGATCTTGCTGTTCCTGATCAACCTAGCTCATTCCTCTGGAGAAGTCTTCCAAGATTGAACCTTTTTATAAAGGAAGTCATCATCCTGAAAATGCTCATTTGGCAAGACTCAAGAGAATGTATATATAAATGAAAAATTGCATTAAGGACATTTCTGTTTTCTTTGGTCTTGAGCAAGCAGAGTTGCATGTTCTGACTTTACAAGACAAATGGGACAATAAAAATATGTTTGTTTTGCAGCTATAAAGCAGGTAGACGTTCAAGTGTAGAAAACTCAAAATTATGCATTCAATCAGGCAATAAATAATTTATTCACTTTTTAAAAATGCAATATGCACTTTTCCCTAAATTTCACTAAAAATGATTCTGCTACATTCATTATACTTCATTATTTACTTAACTAAAATTCAGAATCAAAGAAAGAGGGATAATTTAGCAGTGTTCAAAGATCCTTCACTTTATTACAATTATATGTAGAAATAGAAGATTGTAGTCCTAAAATTCCTATAATACCTAGCCAGAATGATCAAAAGGATATGGTCATTATAAACATGTATGGGACAAATCCTAGCTATAAACATCTGTAAACAGGAAGAGACTAAAAGCCAAATGTGTTCCAGCATATAGCAAAGCCAGGAGCAGTCCCCATATCATAATCTGATCCTTGTAAAGGCATATAATCTACACTAAAGTATTCTTCTACATGGACTGCGGAACAGAATGTGGGTGTTTTATTAATCTACTGCTAAAATATCTCCTTTTGAAAGTCATCAAACGTAAATACGCTTTATGTTATTTTTATTTATTTATTTATTTATTTATTTATTTATTTATTTATTTATTTATTTATTTATTTATTTATTTATTTATTTATTTATTGGACTTATATGCCGCCCTATCTCCCGAAGGACTCAGGGCGGCTAACAACAATAAAAACAACAATACAAAAGTTAAAAAACATTAAATAAACAGCCCCAATAAATAAGTTAAACTAAACAATTAAAAATTAAAAAACATTTTAAAAAACCCTGTCGTCAGTCCAGGTCAGCCTGATGAAAAAGGAAAGTTTTAAGGCCGTGGCGAAAGGACCAGAGATCCGGGGACATCCGGAGCTCAAGGGGGAGTTGGTTCCACAGGGCTGGCGCTCCCACAGAGAAGGCCCTCCCCCTGGGGGTCGCCAGCTGACATTGTCTGGCCGACGGCACCCTGAGGATGCCCTCTCTGTGTGAGCGCACTTGGTGATGTGAAGTCGTTTCCGGCAGCAGACGGTCCTGCAAATATCCCGGGCTTAGGCCATGTAGGGCTTTAAAGGTAAGTACCAGCACCTTAAATCTCACCCGGAAGACAACCGGTAACCAATGCAGCTCATGCAGGAGGGATGTAATATGGGAGTATCGGGATGCTCCCATCACTACCTGCATGGCCACATTCTGCACCAGCTGGAGCCTCCGGGTGGTCTTCAAGAGCAGCCCCATGTAGAGAGCATTGCAGTAATCTATCCGGGAGGTAACAAGTGCATGAGTGACCGTACGTAGGGCATCTCGGTCCAGATAGGGGCGCAACTGGTGCACCAGGAGAACCTGGGCAAATGCCCCCCTGGCCATGACTCCAATATGATCTTCAAAACTGAGTCGTGAGTCCAGGAGGACGCCTAAATTGCGTGCCCTATCAACGGGAGGTAACACCTCTCCTCCCATAACCAAAGATGGAACCTCTTGGACAAGTCGAGATGCCAGTACGTAAAGCCACTCAGTCTTGGCCGGGTTGAGCTGGAGCCTGTTCTTCCCCAGCCAAATCCGTACTGCTTCCAGGCAACGGGACATCACATCGAGGGCATCGCTGGTTTGGTTCGGGGTGGAGATGAAAAGCTGGGTATCATCAGCATATTGATGATACCTCACCCCGAAACCACGGATGATCTCACCCAGCGGCTTCATATAGATGTTGAACAGGAGGGGCGAGAGTACCGACCCCTGAGGCACCCCACAACTAAGGGGCCTAGGGGTTGACCTCTGCCCTCCTGCCAACACCATCTGCGAACAGCATGAGAGGTAGGAGGAGAACCACCATAAAACGGTGCCTCCCACTCCCAACCCCTCAATACGTCGCAGCAAGATACCATGGTCGATGGTATCAAAAGCCGCTGAGAGATCTAATAGGACCAGGACAGAGGAATAAACCCTGTCTTGGGCCCGCCAGAGATCATCCACCAGCGTGACCAATGCCGTCTCCATGCTGTACCCGGGCCTGAAGCCTGATTGGTATGGATCCAGATACTCAGTTTCCTCCAGGACCAAAGGGAGCTGCCGTGCCACCATGCTCTCAACAACCTTCACAAGGAAGCGAAGGTTGGAGACAGGATGAAATTTATTTAAAATAGCTGGATCCAAGGCAGGTTTCTTGAGGAGGGGCCTTACCACCGCCTCTTTCAAGGCGGCAGGGAAGCACCCCTCACTCAAGGAAGCATTAATAACTGCCAGGAGCCAGCCTCGTGTAACCTCCTGAGCCGCATAAACCAGCCAGGAGGGACACAGGTCCAACAAACATGTGGCAGCACTTAATTTCCCCATGATCCTGTCCACTTCATCTGGAGTCACAGGATCAAACTCTTCCCAAATATTATCGGCCAAACCCACTGCTTCCCCCTCGTCAGATACTGCCCAGTTGGAGTCCAAGCCAGCCCGAATCTGAGCGATTTTATCCACCAGATACTCACTAAACTCCTCGGCCCGTCCCTGCAAGGGGTCCTCTCCCGTCCCCTGATTTAAAAGGAACGGGTCACCCTAAACAGGGTGGCCGGGCAGTAATCTGCGGATGCAATGAGGGTGGCGAAGTGAGCACACTTCGCTACCTCCATTGCCACAAGATAAGATCTAGAAAAGGATCTTAACTGTGTTCGGTCAGACTCGGATCGACTGGATCTCCAAATGCTCTCTAGGCCCCTTCTCCGGTGCTTCATCTCCCGCAGGTCCATGGAGAACCAAGGAGCGAGCCGGGATCTGTGCTGGGTCAGAGGCTGCAAAGGCACAACATGGTCGAGAGCCTCCGAAGCAGCCCGTTGCCAGGCGTCAACTAAGGTCTTGACCGGGCTGTGGGAAAGGGAGGAAGGAATCAATCCAAGCGCTGTCTGGAACCTATCTGGGTCCATCAGGCCCCTGGGGCGGAACCACCTGGTCGCTTCCGCCTCCCAGCAGTGGGGAGTGGCATGACGGAGGCCCAACCGCAGGAGATAATGAAAGGGGTTGAGATGTTGGAGTAACCCCACCCAGACCATTAAGCCACTGCCCAGAGATAAAAATAAGGTCGGGCGTGTTTCCCCCCTTGTGAGTCGGACCCTGAAAAATCTGGGTCAGGTCCATGGCTATCATGAAAGCCATGAACTCTCGGGCCACCCCTGACATGCCACCCAGGGAAGGCAGGTTAAAATTTCCCAGAACCATAAGCCTGGGAAACTCAATCGCCAACCCCAAAAGAGCATCGAGTATCCCGGGCAGGGCCATTGCCACACAGCTGGGAGAAAGATAAGTGAGCAACAGACCCAACTGGCCCCCAGGACCCCACCTCAGGAGAAGGGACTCGCATCTGCCTATCTGAGGGGCAGTGGTCTCCCGCGGACAAAGGGCCTCCTTAATAACAACTGCCACCACCCCCTGCCCCTACCCTGAGCCCAAGGCTGGTGAAGCACACAGAAACCTGGTGGGCATAGCTCAATCAAAGGGACCCCTCCCTCCGGGCCCAACCAGGTTTCAGTAATGCATGCCAGGTCTGCGCCTTCCTCAATCAAATCCTGGATGAGGGGAGCTTTATTCACCACAGACCTGGCATTCAAATAAACCAACCTGAGCTCAGGTACCTGTCCTTCCCCACCCTCGGAAAAGCAGGATGAAACCAGAGGGTCGGAGCGCGCCACCGCTCGAAGATAGTGGGGGCGCGATCCCAAGTTTCAATATGGCCCTCTGTTCATCTGTCTGCTGCCATTCCCAATCACCGTGGGGATCACTGTCCCCACCCCATCTCCTCGGGCCCCAAGACCCCCCCCCCACTGCCACGACCATCTACCAACCTGGTCTGAGAAAGATCTAGCAAAATCCCCCCATCTTTCTGCTGGAACTTACATCCCTCCCCCCTCCCTAACCCATTAAAAAGTTTACATAAAAAATCCCTAAGCCTCCTTTTTGTGCCATGCCACCTCTCGGGATCCCAGGATCCGTCATTAAGGAAACAGCGGCACAAACCAGAGGGCCATGCCTGGGAGAGGGGGGAATCTCTCAGGGCAAGCAATGTGCCCGCGGAATAAATCATCAATAATATAAGAAGATAAAATAAGCTAAAAGCAGGAGGAGATGAATCGGCAGGAATCAATACAACGGCAATTGATGATAAAATTACAGAGCTGGACGGTGACTCCCG
The DNA here is from genome assembly GCF_947247035.1 of Vipera ursinii. NCBI lineage: Eukaryota > Metazoa > Chordata > Lepidosauria > Squamata > Viperidae > Vipera > Vipera ursinii. The sequence continues at coordinate 105,583,512 of NC_139516.1, read as the reverse complement.
AGCGAAGTCACCCTCTCACAGTGACAAGAAGATCTTCCGGCATCAGGGAATGCTACTATCCACTATCCTTTTGAAGCTTCAATATTTCTGCATAAATGTAATCTAAAATGTGATCTGTTCTCACACAAGTCCCAAATCCAGATAAAGAAAACCAAATTCAGCAATAAAGTCAACAAATTGTATTTGTTCATTTATTCTTTGAGGAGAATGAACCAAAGCTAAAATACTTTTAATTTCATAAAAGGAAAACTTATCCAGGATCCAAACAAGTTTTACTTTGATGATTAATGCAACCAATTATGTAATAGCCACCTCCTGATCTTATAGGAAATAAGTTACAATTCTTAAACTCCCCAAATATTCAACATAATTTAGTCTCGAACCGGAGGATAACTGATCAAAGAATACTTCAAAATCTTAAATCTATTGGAGAGAGGAAGAACAAATGCCGCTTACTACCATTTCATGAACTTCCATAAATAATTGGGTGGAAATGAGAGAATTTGGGTCTTTAAAAAAAAGATTTTATTGGTATTTATAGGGTTGGGAATAGAGTGGAAGGATAGGGATTAGGGTTGGGGTCAAAGGGCGGTTGGAATCAGGGTTGGGGTTGGGGTTTCCCCCAATAATATTTCCAATATTTGGCAAAGAGCATATTGTCTGGGTAGATATATGTACATAATAGTAATAGATCTAATGATTGATAACAATAGTAAATATGGTTAATTATCATAAACAATGTTAATTTTTCAATCCATAGTATTTTTCTTGCATATCACATTCCTTTCTCTTTAATTCGTTTTTCTAGCCATTTAGTCCAAGTTCTATAGTACAGGGCTTTTCAACCGGTGGTACGCATACTACTAGTGGTATGTGAGCACGTGGCTGGTGGGACACGTAGGACCGGTTGAACAGCATTATAAAAAAAAAGTTAAAAAAGTAAAAAGTGTTTTTTTTACTAACCTGCTTTCAGCTGCATTCTGTTTCTCCATTCGCTTCTTTTCGCGTGTTTGTTGGACAAAAAAAGTTCCATGAGACTTTCTAACTTCTCGCAAGATCTTGTGAGAAGTTAGTCTCATGGAACTTTTTTTTCTTTTTTACCATAGTCCCACAAACACATGGCGAAGGGGAGAAGCGGAGAAACAGAATGCAGCTGAAAGCAGGTTAGTAAAAAAAATGCTTGGGGTGGTGGTGAGGGCATCTAGGCGGGGGTGGGGGCTGGCAGAACCTCGCTAGGCTTGTTCCATCCAGATGTCTTTTGCACTAGCCGAATGAAGGGAAGGAGCCCTGTCTTTCCTCCCGAACGCTCGAGTGGGGTTTCTGTGGGGTCTCCACTGCAGGGAGGTCCATGCCTGCAGCCACAAAGACACCATTGGAATTCCCCTCCCCACAGCGTGATGCTGGATCAGCCCTCCGCAGAGAACTCCCGGCATTCCACTGGCCTCCCAGAGCAGTCAAGGCTGGTTCCAGGCTCGCCACCCCCCTCCTGCTCCCTCGTGGCCAGGTAGGGAGGTGGCCAGGCAGCTCCTCTTCCCTGCGCTTGCCTGGTTGGTGCAGGTGGGAGTTCTGGGCAGCCCGCGGGCATCACTCGCCCTCTGCCAGCCGAGCCCAGGAAGCCAGAGTGTGCTGCTCCCAACGGGCCTCGCAGTAGCACAGCCGAGCTGCAGAGGGCCAGGCCAGATGCCCTCGGCTCTTCTCCCCCGGAGCACTCCCAGACACCCTTTCCTTGAACTCCCCGGCCAAAGCCGTGCTTTTGCTCCTGGCCCTCTTGGCTTCCGCGAAGGGTCCCGAGGCAGCACGGCAGGCGGCCTTCCTCTCCTGCAAATAAGGCTGGGAGCAACACGCTAGGGAAAGCGTGGCTCTCCGGAGTGGGGAGACGCATCCTGCACCCAAGTCCCATCTTTTTTCCTCACACGAACACACACACACGCCCCTTTTTCCAGCCAGGATCAAAAAGAGGAGCAGCCTCAAGTCTCTATCTGTCAGGTAGTAAGGTGGCATCCTGACGTCCCCGGAGAAACCCCCTTGTCCTTCCGGTTGAGAAAGCTGCCTTTTCTCTCCTTTTTTCCTTTTTTTTAACTCCCCTGTTAGAGGGATCTGTCAGACAATTTTACCGGCTGACCAAATGGGGAGGGAGGGAAAGGAAAAGTATGTGGATGGGGAAGGGAAGGAAAAGAAATAAATGAAGGAAAAAAGGAAGGAAAGAAAACAAAAGGGAAGAGAGAAATGTGATAGAAAGCAAGGAAGAGCAAGTAGGGAAAAGAGAGGGAGAAAGGTGAGGAAAGGAAAGAAAAAGGAAAGGGTAAAAGGTGAGGAAGGAAGGAAGGAAGGAAGGAAGGAAGGAAGGAAGGAAGGAAGGAAGGAAGGAAGGAAGGAAGGAAGGAAGCATTTTTTTACTAACCTGCTTTCAGCTGCATTCTGTTTCTCCACTTCTCCCCTTCACCACGTGTTTGTGGAACTATGGTAAAAAAAGAAAAAAAAGTTCCATGAGACTTTCTAACTTCTCACGAGATCTCGCAAGAAGTTAGAAAGTCTCATGGAAACTTTTTTGTCCCACAAACATGCGAAAAAAAGCGAATGGAGAAACGGAATGCAGCTGAAAGCAGGTTAGTAAAACAAACCATTTTAGTTTTTTTATAGTGCTGTTCAACCGGTCCTACGTGTACCACCAGCCATGTGCTCACGTACCACTAGTGGTATGTGTACCACCGGTTGAAAAGCCCTGGTCTAGATCATGGATGATGGAGACTTAAGAATCCTATTCACAGGAATCTTTTTCATGTTTGTAGAAGCTCTTTCTTTGAAAAAGTAGTGTTTAGTGTAACTACATTTTATATCAATTTTGCAAATTCCTTAAGATCATTGTGGATATAGAGGAGGTACAAAAGGTATTCAGATACAACCACCCAGCAAAATATATTGTTACCAAGGTAAAAGACTATACCTATGACACTAAAACTAGACAATAAAATTTCAAAACCCAGATTACTGTTATTTTTTAATGAGGGTACTTTGAGTTTGCTGTATGTTTTCCTGTTGCCAGACTTCATTGGTTTTTGCTAATTCTAATGACAAAAATAGCAATTAGTAGTACTTTTAGCAGAAAAATATCAAGTGTATTTTATAAATAGATGGACTGGATTATGCATTTCATTGCATATGTGGTCTCTTCACTATGGGTGCCTCCCTCACCCAACTAAGGCAGCTTGAGCTGCTGCAGGACTAATTCATTGGTATCAGTTTGGCTAAAAGATTTGTTTCTCTTTCTGTTGATATAAAGAACACAATTAGGTCCAGTGTTTGGTAATCAGTCTGGACAGCCCTAGATTTCTGAAACATGTTACCAGATTATACATCTCCCAGACATAAATTAGAACCAAAAACGTTTACTGTGCCTTTAAAGAATGAAGTCTTTACTTGTTCAAGTAAAATGATGAACAGGAAATGATAGCAAAGAAATGCTGGATTGTGCCGTAAGATTTTGATGGGTCCTCTGAGATTAACTTTGAAGGATGCCTTGAACACATGCAAAAATAAAACCAGTGTCTTGTGTTTATTTCATTCTAGATTCAATTTAAACACCTGATGCTTATGTTGCCTCAATACAGGGAGGCCAGATAGTTATGCCTAGCTGGGGATATAGTTGCATTGGAGGATGTATGACTTAATTCTTTCAGTAGGAGGCCTCTACAGACCTTAGTGCATTCCACGATTGCTAGGGACCTTTCCAAAGTATTGCCAATCTGGTCTTAGCATATTGCTTTTCACTCCTCTCAGAGACATCTTTTAAAAGAAGCGTGTACATATGTGATTTGGATTAATGTGTATGCACTTAATGGAATATGCATGTACTTATGGAGAGCACAGATTATTTTGAGGAGTGTCGACTTAAATCGTTAAGTCTCAATGAACGATTTATTGCAGCACTTTGACCAGAATATTTACATGTTTTATTAAATCTTTACAATCAGCAATTATAATCAAGTAGACAATTTTATATACAAAGATTATGTACACTTTGAGCTCAGACTTTTACATCACAGTACACGTTTGCCCTTAGGGATATTGTTTATGCTTAAAATCGCCAGACCGAAAAATCCAACAGTAGTGTTAACAAGCACCCCTTTAGACTTTTTCATAAATTACATCATAAGAAAATATATGGCTGTAAATTGGGCTGGTAAAAAGTCTTACAAAAATGTGGATGTATGGTATGCATTCATAGAATGTTCTCTCTTTATTGTACTGACTGTTGGGTTATATCATCCCTCGGACTTCTTTGTACCTGCACTAAGTAACCACACGGAAAGAAAAATGGAGACAAAACAAGCAGGTTAAGGAAGAGCCCAAATAGAGATGAAATAATAGTGTGCAAACTTCTGCACAACTTCCCCTTTAGGTTAGATGCATGCAAGTGGCTTTCGTGCCTCTCATAAAATATGTCAGAATGGTAGTCTAAAAAGGCTGATAGGAAGATCTTAATTAGGTAACTTCTCTCCAAAAAGCCGTTAATGTAGTTAATATGTAAACCTTTTTACTGTTGAACAGGCTTATGGCTGTAATGAAGAACTAGATATATAAAAAGGACAAGCTATATCTGAGGTAGACTACCACCTTTCAGATGCTCCTTTCTAATGGCAAGCAAGTATTTCAATAATCCCTGAATCAAGGAGGAAAACTCAAAGCATTTGCAGACATTTAATGGCAGGCATAACATGACATTCATGATATGAACAGGATATAGGGAACAGCAGGTGTGCAAACACTTAATAAAGAGCTGTATTAATTAATAGTTAATGTAAGAGGTGGTGAAAATTTAGTGGTTGTGCACACAGAATCTGTCCAAAATGCTTTGTGAATTTACGCTACTAGTAAATGGTCAGAAATAAAATAAGTCCTGCTACAGGACTAAAGAAAACAGCAGCTTGGCAAATTATTCTAAATCAGAAGAAATATTTTAAAAGCCTTTACTAAAGGTGTTCCTATTCTTGGTATGCAATGTACTCCAGATTTTTTAATGTATTTTGTAAGCTCAAAACTCGTTCTCTTCTACCACAGGGCCCTAAACTATCAAATGACACTTTAAAGAATCCAGTGCTGAAGTTCTCTGAAGGAATATCCTATTGCGCAAAAACCAAGCTTCACATCTAAATACAATCTGGGGTTCACTGTATGCAAATAAAACATCTTTTTAAAAGTTAAAGAACGCTTGTTTTATTAATTCACTAAAACTCACGGCCATTTGCATCAAGTTCCTGCAAAAGTATTACCTAGGTATCAAATGCCTAAAAACATTAATCTGTACATTTAAAAGTCTGCTTTACACACTGTAATTTTTTTGTAGAGGGACCTTTCAGCAGTTTGCCCTACCTACCATGCATAACTGCAACAAGAGTGGTTTTAATCATTTACTGTGTATCAATCTTTTGTGACCAAGAAGTAACTCCAACCTACGAGAGCAAAAGGATAATACATTCTACCTTCAGTTCCCGGCTCAAATGGAATATAAAGCAGAGCTGGTTTAACTCTCACACCATTGCAGTTGACCTTTCCTAATAAATAAACCCACTCTTATCACTCAGTTTTATGGGGAAACAAAATGCTGAGTTAGAGGGAAGCCATTGGTTCCCTCCAGAAACCAATATCCAGTGCAATATTGGATAGTCAAGTTTCAGTAATAAGGAGAATGCAGAGAGATGCAATGTAGCGTATTTGCATATGACAAGCCTTCCCTTACTACCTATTTCATTTGATCATGTGATCTTTGTCAATTTTTGCAACAAATCAACTATACATGAAAAAGCCAAGTACAGGATGCAGTGCATATAGCTGTGTCAAATTATTTGATTTTTTTCTTCCTAAAAGTAAAAAAAGAAAAAAAAATGAAATTATAACGTTAGGCAGTCTTATTTGCTTTGTTTGCTACACTGGGTTTTGTTTTAAAAAAAGGAAACTAAATTTAAACTTAAGACATTCGTGAAACATGATTGTTGCTGTGAAATATTTCTGCTACAATTGGAAAAAGAATCTATACTAGTGACGTGCAAAATGTTCTGAATTCAAACTGCTCTGTTCCAAGTTTAAACAGGACTTTTCCAGAAGGGCTCTGAATGCAAAGCACAAAATACCTGCTATGAACTTAGGTCAGGAAGGCATTCTTACAATAAGTACAGATTCACCGAATTTGAAGTTGAAAGGTTTCAAATTCAACATATTTTGCATACCCCTCAACTAAACATGATACTAGTTTTTGCTTGACTTCATATTATGTTAAGGATGCATTATTTTTTGTTAAGTTACTGACTGCTTTTTACAGAAAGAAAACATACAAATTTTAAGATAGAATAGGATGATTTTGATGTAAGGCCCACTTAATTATAAAAAAATGCAGAACAAAATACATTAAATCCTAATGCAAGATAATTTCGTACCTTTTCCAGAGACTGGGAAGGATACTAAGTTTGGCTCATTGTGAACTTGCCTTTTAATCCACAACATTCAAAACCAAAGTGATGGGAGTGTAGAGGTTTTTGTCCCATTATCCATAAACAGGTTTAAGAATTATCCAGTTTTTCTTTTTTTGTTAATAGAACACATTGCCTTTGGTTTATAAACTGTCATGTCTTGAATTAAGAGCAAAGAATAATATCCAAGTGAATTGGTCATTCTTCAAAGTGATAAAATGGAAGAAGTGATAAGGAGGTATAGCACACTTACTACATTAAGTGGCACAAAACAATCACAGCTGCCCATTGCTTCGCCTTCATCATAAAGGCACAACAAACTATTTTCCACCAGGTCTCCAAAAAGACTTTGAGATACAATATTGACTCTCAAAAAAGCATTGCCACACCTGCCATTCGTGGCCGTTATGGGGCAAGATGTAATGCTACAACTGCCCACTCAGGCTCACTGGTGCATTAATCCCACTGCAGTCATTTCTTCCCGAAGACTATGCTAAACTAACCCACAACAATCTGGAACACAGGAAGGATTCATATCATTTCCCCTGAATGAACCCTTCTGTATTACAGCACCATGCAAAGGAACTCTGCAAATGGGTCGATTGCACATTCCCATTTTTAAAACAAGATAAACAAAAAAACCCAGTTCAAATTATAACACATGCTGGCTGTTGCCAATAAAAACCTGGCTGCTTGTCACAATACTGAACAATTCTTTTTGAATTTCAGATATCAGAGCCATTATCTCCTCGATAAAGTTCACAAGCAAAGTATTTGAAGTTATAGTTCATCTTTTTCCATCATTTCAAATGCTTCTATGTCTTCATTCCAATCAGCTAATATTGATTCCATAGATTGATCTTTATTACTCCAGTTATTGTTGGGACTGGAATCTGTCCCAATCTTTGATTGTTCCTTATCCTGTTCTGATGCTTGACTGCTACTACTAGTTTCCTGGAATTCAGGGGTACAAGAATCTTGGTTTGTTTGAAGAAAACTATTGCTGTCTGACTCTGCAACTTCTCCTTCAGATTCTTGAGAGACCAAGTTCAAATCTGCTGAAATCTCTTCCATGTTTTGGTTATGAGAATCATTATCAGATGACATCTGATCCACGGTTTCCATTTCCAAATCTTAGAGGCAAGGGGAAAAAACATTTTTAAAAAACATTTCTAGTTTACTTCCAGCTAGAAGTACCATATGACCACAAGCAATATCAATTTACTTTTTCTTAACTATGATTAATAGTGTCAAAGCTAAACTCCCAAATACACACCCTTTGAGATTCTTCAAGTTTATATATGTCAGAGAAGTATTATAAAGAAGTAAGTATAAATTATACTTGATTGCTAAAACAAGGATAGTTTTCTCTTCAGGAAACTGATCAACCTAGGTTTCCACGGAACCAAATGTTTCCCCTTACCTCGAGCTATTTTTTCTGAACATATCTATAAGCATTAAAATAAACAGCATTGCAGAATTTGTCCAATACCATGTTTACCTATTTTGAGCCTAAATTTTCAAAGCATTCTAATATTAGGATGTACTTAGAATCTTAATCCCCTTCATGGATTACTGCCTTGTTGTGGCGAAGGGGCTTGTGTAATTCAATGAAGCTATGAGCTATGTGCAGGGCCACCCAAGATGGACAGGTCATAGCAGAGAGTTCTGACAAAACGTGATCCACTGGAGAAGGAAATGGCAACCCACTCCAGTATCTTTGCCATAAAAACCCTATTGTTGTTGTTGTTAGTTGCGAAGTCGTGTCCAACCCACCACGAAAACAGAATTTTGTCAAGAGAATACGATGGTCATAGCAAACACTCTTTACCAACAACCAAAGAGATGGCTCTACACATGGACATCACCAGATGGTCAACACAGAAATCAGATTGACTGTGTGTTCTGCAGCCAAAGATGGAGAAGCTCTATACAGTCAGTAAAAACAAGACCAGGAGCTGACTGTGGCTCAGACCATGAGGTTCTCATTGCAGTTTAGGCTTAAACTGAAGAAAGTAGGGAAAAGCACTAGGCCATTCAAGTATGAATTAAATCATATCCCTGTTGAATATACAGTAGAGGTGACAAATAGATTTAAGGAATTAGATCTGATGGACAGAGTGCCTGAAGAACTATGGACAGAGGATCGCAACATTGTACAAGAGGTAGCAACTAAAACCATCCCAAAGAAAAAGAAATGCAAGAAAGCAAAATGGCTGTCTGAGGAAGCTTTGCAAATAGCTGAGGAAAGGAGGGAAGCGAAAGGCAATGGAGAAAAAGAAAGATATGCCCAATTGAATGCAGAATTCCAGAGAATAGCTAGAAGAGATAAGAATGCCTTCTTAAATGAACAGTGCAAAGAAATAGAAGAAAACAATAGAATAGGGAGGACCAGAGATCTTTTCAAGAAAATTGGAGAGATAAAGGGAACGTTTCATGCAAAAATGGGCATGATAAAGGACCAAAATGGCAGGGACCTAACAGAGGCAGAAGAGATTAAGAAGAGATGGCAAAATAACACGGAAGAACTATACAAGAATGAGCTTAACGCCCCTGATAATCACAATGAGGTGGTCACTGACTGACCTCGAGCCAGACATCCTAGAATGTGAAGTGAAGTAGGCCTTAGAAAAGCTGAGCAACAACAAAGCTGGTGGAGGTGACAGTATTCCAGCTGAGCTATTCAAAATCTTAAAAGAAGATGTAGTAAAAGTGCTACACTCAATTTGTCAGCAAATTTGGAAAACTCAACAGTGGCCACAGGATTGGAAAAGATCAGTTTACATTCCAATTCCAAAGAAAGGCAGTGCCAAAGAATGTTCAAACTATCACACCATTGCACTCATTTCTCATGCTAGTAAAGTTATGCTTAAAATCCTAGAAGCTAGACTCCAGCAGTATGTGGATTGAGAATTACCAGAGGTACAGGCAGGATTTCGAAGAGGCAGAGGAACTAGAGATCAAATTGCCAACATACGCTGGATCATGGAGAAAGCTAGGGAGTTCCAGAAAAACATCTACTTCTGCTTCATTGACTATGCTAAAGCCTTTGATTGTGTGGATCACAACAAACTGTGGCAAGTTCTTAAAGAGACGGGAGTACCAGACCATCTTATTTGTCTCTTGAGAAATCTATATGCGGGTCAAGAAGCAAAAGTGAGAACTGTACACGGAACCACTGATTGGTTCAAAATTGGGAAAGGAGTCCGGCAGTGCTGTATACTGTCGCCCTGCCTATTTAACTTATATGCAGAGCACATCATGAGAAAGGCAGGGCTAGATGAATCAAAAGTTGGAATTAAGATTGCCGGAAGAAATATCAACAACCTAAGATATGCAGATGATACCACTCTAATGGCAGAAAGTGAAGAAGAACAAAAGAGCCTCTTGTTGCGGGTGAAGAAGGAGAGTACAAAAGTTGGGTTGAAACTTAACATTAAGAAAACCAAGATCATGGCATCCGGCCCTCTCAATTCCTGGCAAATAGATGGGGAAGAAATGGAGGTAGTGACAGATTTTATTTTCCTAGGCTCCAAGATCACTGCAGGTGGGGACTGTAGCCAAGAAATTAAAAGACGCTTGCTCCTGGGGAGGAAAGCAATTAGCAAATCTAGACAGCACACTAAAAAGCAGAGAGACATCACCCTGTCAACAAAAGTGCTTGTAGTCAAGGCTATGGTCTTTTCAGTTGCAATGTATGGCTGTGAAAGTTGGACCATAAGAAAGGCTGAGCACCAAAGAACTGAGGCCTTTGAACTATGGTGCTGGAGAAGACTCCTGTGAGTCCCTTGGACTGCAAGGCGATCAAACCGGTCAGTCCTAGAGGAGATCAACCCTGACTGCTCGTTAGAAGGCCAGATCCTGAAGTTGAAACTCAAATACTTTGGCAATCTAATGAGAAGGAAGGACTCACTGGAGAAGAGCCTAATGCTAGGAAAGATTGAGGGCAATAGAAGAAAGGGACGACAGAGAATGAGGTGGCTGGATGGAGTTACTGAAGCAGTAAGCATGAGCTTAAATGGACCCCAGAAGATGGTAGAGGACAGGAAGGCCTGGAGGAATTTTGTCCATGGGTCGCGATGGGTTGGACACGACTTCGCAGCTAACAACAACAAGGAATCTTAATCTCCAGCATTATTTGAAAAGAAATCTTTGATCACTGCACTAGATTCCTGAAGCTGGAATTAAGAAACTAGTTGTTGCCTCCCATAATTTATGTGCATCTAAAATATTCATCAAATTTTTGAGCTGTGGTGATTTTTGACCAAGCAGTGATGATATTGAAGAAAATACCTTGACTACTCTCTCATTCATCATAGTTTTCTTAATGAGAGTACCCAACATAGGCATATTTCTACAACTAGATTTTGCACATTTCTTGTTGGATTAACATGTCAGCAACATCCCAATAACTTTTAAGCACAAACTATCCATAAATTAAGGCTTAGGTCTTGCTGACTAATTTACCGTTCAGTTAGTTGTAGTATTAGGAAACATCTCAATGTATCTTTTTATCTTGCTCTCTCTTGGTAAAATATGTACAAATATTTTTAATACTTACTGCTATCAATAATGTAGTTTGGAATCGTTTTATCTTTAAATATAGTTGCTGACATTCCAAAGGTAGCACAAGGAGAAGGGAAAAAGTACATGTGCATAAATCCACAAACCCACCAACTTTCAAGTATGTTCATTTATTTACTTAGCTGCTGCTTTAGAAAAAAGCTCTCTAAATAAGATCTCAACAGGATTCAAACAACTATTTATATGTCTGTATTTATTTGTTAACTAGATTTACAAAGCCAACCAATTCAATCAGTGTGACTCTGGGCAGCATACAGCATGAAAACAAACAACATCCTCTCCCACCATATAACGTGAAAACATTTACAGTACATAAATATAAAATACAAAATATAGAAATGATAATAATAAATCTTTATTGTCAAAGTACAACATGTGTACATTGAGATTAGCTGAGCCTCCCCCTGTGCTCTCTCCCCCCAACACACAGTGACAACAAACCCTCCATCCCACCACACTATGTGAACCAACTACACCACACACCGGCCTCCCAAGTCAACTCTGCATAAGATTATATCCCATTCAAAAGCCTAACAGCCCACGGATAAAAGCTGTTCTTCAGCCTGTTGGTACGGCTGGCTATATTCCTATATCTCCTACCGGATTGTAGGAGAGTAATTGCACCATAACAAAATAACCAAAACAGGACTCCACTAAAATGGCCTCTAATGGCAGGAGGAGGTGAGGGAGCCAGCTCTTAATGGCTTTCCTAAAAATGAGAAAAGTTGGGCCTGTTGTATATGGGTGGGGTGGGGTGGGGAATGACAATGTTCCAAATAGGAGCAACCACAAGATTTAAAAGAAAGGAGTTGGAGCGTATCCCCCCTGTTGGGAGCATATGGGGTGGGCAGACGTTCTTTGGAAATGGTAGTCCCTCACATAAGCCAATTCTATGCCAAACTGGGTTTTTAAGCTGACAACCATCACTTTGAATTGCATCCAGAAGCCTACTGAAAATCAGTCCAGTTCACACAGTAGTAGTGTTATATAGCATAACGAGATGTGCTCATAACTACCGACACTGCTGTATTCTGGACTAACTGAAGATTCTGGATGGTCTTCAAGCTTCTGGATGGTCTCCACATTGCAGTAATCCATTTGGAGGGTGACTAAGGAGTGATTGCCCCTTCATGGATTACTGCCTTGTCGTGGCGAAGGGGCTTGCATAATTCAATGAAGCTATGAGCTATGCCGTGCAAGACAGAAAAGTCATAGCAGAGAGTTCTGACAAAACGTAATCCACTGGAGAAGGAAATGGCAACCCACTCCAGTATCTTTGCCATGAAAACCCTACGGACAGTACCAAAAGGCAAAACGATACGACGCTGGAAGATGAGCCCCTCAGGTCAGAAGGTGTCCAATATACTACTGGAAAGAGCAGAGGGCTAGTACTAGTAGCACCAGAAAGAATGAAGCGACTGGGCCAAAGCCAAAAGGACGCTCAGCTATGGATGTATCTGGTGGTGAAAGGAAAGTCCGATGCTATAAAGATTTTTTCTCCATAGGAACCTGGAATGTAAGATCCATGAATCAAGGAAAGCTGGACGTGGTCAAACAAGAGATGACAAGACTGAACATCAACATCTTAGGAATCAGCTAACTAAAATGGACAGGAATGGGTGAATTTAATTCAGATGACCATCAGGTATACTACTGTGGGCAAGAATCCCTCAGAAGAAATGGAGTAGCCTTCATAGTCAATAAAAGAGTAGGAAAAGCAATACTGGGATACAATCCCCCAAATGACAGAATTATCTCAGTTCGAATCCAAGGCAAACTATTCAATATCACAGTAGTCCAAGTCTATGCCCCAACCACCGGTGCTGAAGAGGATGAAATTGACCGGTTCTATGAAGCCCTACAGCACCTTATAGAACTAACACCAAAAAATGATGTCCTTATCATCATGGGGGATTGGAATGCTAAAGTAGAAAGCCAAAAGATAACCGGAATAACAGGCAAGTTTGGCCTTGGAGTACAAAATGAAGCAGGGCACAGGCTGATAGAATTTTGTCAAGAGAATGTTCATAGCAAACACTCTTTTCCAACAACCCAAGACACGGCTCTACACATGGACATCACCAGACGGTCAACACAGAAATCAGATTGACTATATGCTCTGCAGCCAAAGATGGAGAAGCTCTATGCAGTCAGTAAAAACAAGACCAGGAGCTGACTGTGACTCAGACCATGAGGTTCTCGTTGCAAAGTTTAGGCTTAAACTGAAGAAAGTAGGGAAAAGCACTAGGCCACTCAAGTATGAATTAAATCATATTCCTGTTGAATATACAGTAGAGGTGACAAATAGATTTAAGGAATTAGATCTGATAGACAGGGTGCCTGAAGAACTATGGACAGAGAGGTTTGTAACACTGTACAAGAGGTAGCAACTAAAACCATCCCAAAGAAAAGGAAACGCAAGAAAGCAAAATGGCTGTCTGAGGAAGCTTTGCAAATAGCTGAGGAAAGGAGGGAAGCGAAAGGCAATGGAGAAAAAGAAAGATATGCCCAATTGAATGCAGAATTCCAGAGAATAGCTAGAAGAGATAAGAATGCCTTCTTAAATGAACAGTGCAAAGAAATAGAAGAAAACAATAGAATAGGGAGGACCAGAGATCTTTTCAAGAAAATTGGAGAGATAAAGGGAACGTTTCATGCAAAAATGGGCATGATAAAGGACCAAAATGGCAGGGACCTAACAGAGGCAGAAGAGATTAAGAAGAGATGGCAAAATTACACAGAAGAACTATACAAGAATGAGCCTAACGTCCCTGATAATCACAATGAGGTGGTCACTGACCTCGAGCCAGACATCCTAGAATGTGAAGTGGGCCTTAGAAAAGCTGAGCAACAACAAAGCTAGTGGACGTGACAGTATTCCAGCTGAGCTATTCAAAATCTTAAAGACGATGCAGTAAAAGTGCTACACTCAATTTGCCAGCAAATTTGGAAAACTCAACAGTGGCCACAGGACTGGAAAAGATCAGTTTACATTCCAATTCCAAAGAAAGGCAGTGCCAAAGAATGTTCAAACTATCACACCATTGCACTCATTTCTCATGCTAGTAAAGTTATGCTTAAAATCCTACAGGCTAGACTCCAGCAGTATGTGGATCGAGAACTACGAGAAGTACAGGCAGGATTTCGAAGAGGCAGAGGAACTAGAGATCAAATTGCCAACATATGCTGGATCATGGAGAAAGCTAGAGAGTTCCAGAAAAACATCTACTTCTGCTTCATTGACTATGCTAAAGCCTTTGATTGTGTGGATCATAACAAACTGTGGCAAGTTCTTAAAGAGATGGGCGTACCAGAACATCTTATTTGTCTCTTGAGAACCCTATATGTGGGCCAAGAAGCAACAGTGAGAGCTGGACACGGAACCACTGATTGGTTCAAAATTGGGAAATGAGTCCAGCAAAACTGTATACTGTCACCCTGCCTATTTAGTTTATATGCAGAGCACATCATGAGAAAGGCAGGGCTAGATGAATCAAAAGTTGGAATTAAGATTGCCGGAAGAAATATCAACAACCTAAGATATGCAGATGATACCACTCTAATGGCAGAAAGTGAAGAAGAACTAAAGAGCCTCTTGTTGCGGGTGAAGAAGGAGAGTGCAAAACTCGGGTTGAAACTTAACATTACGAAAACCAAGATCATGGCATCCGGCCCTCTCAATTCCTGGCAAATAGATGGGGAAGAAATGGAGGTAGTGACAGATTTTATTTTCCTAGGCTCCAAGATCACTGCAGATGGGGACTGTAGCCAAGAAATTAAAAGACACTTGCTCCTCGGGAGGAAAGCCATGGCAAATCTAGATAGCACACTAAAAAGCAGAGACATCACCCTGTCAACAAAAGTGCGTATAATCAAGGCCACGGGTCGGCAACCCGCGGCTCTGGAGCCGCATGCAGCTCTTTGAGCCATCTCCTGCGGCTCCCAGTCACCCGGTGTGCACGCACCTCTTTGAACGGGCAGTGGTGCGCACACACCTCTCCAAACCTTTGGAGAGGTGTGCGCGCACCTCTGCCTGAACGGGCTGTGGTGCCGCTCGTTGGGAAAGCTGCTGTAGCCCGTTTGCACAGCTGCCGCGTTTGTCCATGTTTGGCGAGCGCAGCAGTTCTCCCAATGAGCGGCGGCGGTTTGGAGAGTGCGTGCGCACCTCTCCAAACTGCCGCCGTCCCGTTCGGAGGTCTGCCGCGCTCGTCAAACATGAACGAATGCGGCAGGTCTCCAAAAGGGACGGCGGTGGTTTGGAGAGATGTGCGCGCACTCTCCAAACCACTGCCATCCCGTTTACACAGCTGCCGTGTTCATCCATGTTTGATGAGCGCAGCAGATGTCCAAACGGGACGGCGGCGGTTTGGAGAGGTGCGCGCGCACCTCTCCAAATGGAAAGTGGCGCCTCCCGTTTAGACAGGTGTGCGCGCACCTCTCCGAACGGGCAGAGGTGCGCACACAGCTCTCCAAACCTTTGGAGAGCTGCGCGCGCACCTCCGCCGAAAAGGACAACGGCGCTGCATTTGGAAAGCTGCCAGATCCCCTGCAACCTCCAGGTGAAAATCCTCCATTTTCCCTCTCACAGCCCTACCTTAAAAATTCCATTCCCGGTGAGGCCCCGGGCTTTTAAAATCCACCGGGGCCTGGCCGCTGTAGGCAAGGACCAGCTTCCTGGCTCGCTCCCTCTCTTTTCCGCAGGCATTATTTGCTGGAAAGTGTTTAAATTTATTGCTCAAATGATGTTTCTAATTAGCGCTTCGGACCGGGTCCCTCTATTTTTGAGGGAGGGGAGAGGGAGGAGAAACTTATTGTAAAAAAAAATAGAGGGAAAAGACTCCGCTGGAAGCAATTCCTGCTTTACAAAAGCCACTAGTGCCGAGACTCTGTTCGGGCGGAGGTGCGCGCGCACCTCTCCAAAGGGGAGACCCGTCGCCGCGCAGGTGCCTCCCATGTTTTTTGCGCATGCGTATATGTGGACGCACGCACACACACTTTTTGCAGCTCCCACTTTTTTGTTTGTGTGATGGAACCGGTTCTGAGTGGCTCTTTTCCTTTTTCCGGTTGCCGACCCCTGGTCAAGGCTATGGTCTTCCCAGTTGCAACGTATGGCAGTGAAAGTTGGACCATAAAAAAGGCTGAGCGCCAAAGAATTGAGGCCTTTCAACTGTGGTGCTGGAGAAGACTCCTGCAAGTCCCTTGGACTGCAAGGCGATCAAACCGGTCAGTCCTAGAGGAGATCAACCCTGACTGCTCTTTAGAAGGCCAGATCCTGAAGCTAAAACTCAAATACTTTGGCCACCTAATGAGAAGGAAGGACTCACTGGAGAAGAGCCTAATGCTGGGAAAGATTGAGGGCAATAGAAGAAGGGGACAACAGAGAATGAGGTGGTCTGGATGGAGTCACTGAAGCCGTAGGCGTGAGCTTAAATGGACTCCAGAAGATGGTAGAGGACAGGAAGGCCTGGAGGAACGTTGTCCATAGGGTCGCAATCGGTCGGACACGACTTCGCAGCTAACAACAACAAAAGGAGTGATTGATTACGAGCAGGGCATCTCAGTCCAGGAATAGGTGCACCTAGCACACAAACTGCTGTTGTATAGAGGCCTCATTTGCATGCTTTTTGAGTAGGAACTATGAGTTCAGGAGAATCCCCAGATTGTGCAGTAAGTCTGAATAGAGTGCCATCCTATTCGAAATGCTGGAAACCCTCCAACTTCTAAATGAGTGGGTCCCCAAATCATAACTCAATTTTGGCAGAATTGAGGGCACCTTCTTCTTCCATAACCAGGCCCTCACAAACTCCATACATGGGAAAGAACCTCAACAGCTTCACATGGACAGCCAGGGACAAGTATGTATCCCTCGATATCATCCGCATATTGATGACACTTCACACCAAATCACAGATGACTTTCCCTAGTGCAGGGGAGAGCAACCTGAAACAGTGAAAGAGCCACTTGGAACCGGTTCCCTCACAAAAGGAAAAACTGGGAGCCGCAAAAAATGTGTGCACATGCATGTACATGCGCGCATGCGCCGAACAGGGTTTAACTGAAGAGTGGAGCCAAGGCGAGATATGCACCTACCCTGCATATTTGAATTGATTGGTTGAACTTTTTTAGTCCCACTTTTTTTTTTTTTGGACTGCACATGGCAGAGGACTGGGAGCCGCAGGAGATGGCTGAAAGAGCCGCATGTGGCTCCGGAGCCGCGGGTTGCAGACCTGTGCCCTAGTGGGCTCATGTAGACATTAAAAAAGGTGGGTGGTGAGTATAGAGTTCTGAGGCATACCTCAAGTAGCAAACTAGGTGTTCTGAACCAGCCCTCTTCTCGCACCCCTAATCAAAAGAAGAGTCTGGAAAGCGTCCAAGACCAAAAGGCTTCTGCCAAGTTTTAATTACACTGTTACAAGAATACAAGAGCTTGACTTCTCAAACGGAAAAGTTGCTTTCAGCAACCAGCCCCTCCCCAAACACTTCTTTTATAGAGAGCTCAGGGCGTGGTCTCCCTGTGCCTCCTCCCGAGGAGTCCCATAGCCTTTCTTTGTTTGTCCCTGCTCGTCTGCCTCCTGCGTCGGGCGTCCTTGAACAGGGCCAGCTGTGGGTCATCATCCTCCGCACTCTCGGGCTCACACAGCTGAGAAGAGGTTCCCGGCTGAGGACTCTGCAAAGTCTCCAAATCATCATCAGCCGGTTCGTTTCCCTCCTCCCCCACATCTGAGTCCTCCGATACATCGGACCCGGCTGTCGGACCCACAGGCTGGCCCTGAGTCACAACACTATCCCGCACCGCAGGGCCCTTCCCCCGGGTCTGCCGATCCGGATGCGGTCGGGATGGGAACTGTTCGTGAAACGCAGTCACCAACGCAGGGGCATGAACGGCGGTCGCGTCTTCCCATGTGAAGTCCTCCGGCCCGTACCCTTTCCACTCGATCAGGTACTGGAAGCGACCTTTCAGCCAACGGGAATCCCTGATGCTGGCGACCTCGTACTCGGGGGTGCTGTCGCCATCACGAGGTCCTGATGGGGGAGGTTCCGCTTGGCGAAGTGGACAAGCCGGTTGTTCGGGGACCAACAAGGACCGATGGAAGACGGGGTGCACGCGCAGGGAACGTGGCAGAGTTAAACGATAGGCGACCGGGTTGATGACGGCCTCGACTGGGAACGGTCCAAGGTAACGGTGGTCCAGCTTCCTCGCCGGCCGAGTGGATGGTAGGTTCCTGGTGGACAGCCAACCCGATCCCCCACCGATAATGGAGGCGTATCCCTTCTCGACCGATCGGCGAACCTCTTGTAGTCGGCCTTGGCCTTCTCCAGCTGCCGTCGCACCAACCGATGGATCGCCTGTAACTCCGCCATGAATTCGTTCGCTGCCGGCTCCGGTGAGTCCACGGGAGAAAGGGGGAAAAACCGAGGGTGATAACCCACATTGGCCAAGAACGGTGTCATCTGCGTGGAGGTGTGCTGCGAGTTGTTAAAGGCAAACTCGGCTATGGCCAAATAGTCCACCCAATTGTCCTGCTGCAGGTTAACGTAGCAGCGCAGATACTGCTCCAAAATGCCGATGACCTTCTCGGTACCCCCGTCGGTCTGAGGATGATGCGCGGACGAGAGGCAAACCTTAATGTCCAACGCCCGCATCAACTCCTGCCAGAAGCGGGCTGTAAACTGGGCCCCCCTATCGGAGACGACTCTATCGGGAAGGCCGTGCAGCCGGAACACCTGTTGGATGAACATGCGACTAGTGGCGCGAGCTGACGGTAAGCCGCGACAGGGGATGAAGTGCGCCATCTTGGTCAACATGTCCACCACCACAAACACTGTCGTGAAGCCGGAGGATGGGGGTAGATCCGTCAGAAAGTCCATGGACACAGCCCCCCAGGGTCTCTTGGGCGTTGGCAAAGGCTGCAGTAAACCAGGCGGGGCCCCTGTCGCTGACTTGGCCTGCCTGCATGGGACGCAGGAGGTGACATAAGACTGGACATCGTGTCGGACTCGGGGCCACCAGAATGTACGGGAGACCAGGTTCAGAGTCTTGAACAGGCCAAAATGCCCCGCAGCCGGGTTATCATGACATTGGCTGAGGACGAGTCCCCTGAGTGGCCCTCCTGGAACATAGAGCCGGTCACGATAATACAGGAGTCCATCCGTGACCGACCAAGGCGAATCTGGCCCCACCTCTTCCTTCCGCTGAGCCACCCACGCCTCCTGCTGCTGCGCCTCCTGGATCCGAGCCCGTATATCCACCGGCTCCCGCACCGCAGCAAAAGACTCGACGGGGATCACGGTCCTGGGCGGAAGCTTGTCTTCCACTCGGGTGTACTCGGGCTTCCTGGACAGAGCATCCGCTCTCTGGTTGTGCCCGCTTGGTATGTACCGCACCCGGAAGTCAAACCTCGCAAAGAAGAGGGACCACCGGATCTGGCGTTGGTTCAAATTCCGAGCGGTCTGCAGGCTTTCCAGATTCTTGTGGTCCGTCCGGACCTCGATTTGATGCCGCGCCCCCTCCAGATGATGCCTCCAAGCCTCGAACGCCGCCTTGATGGCCAGCAGCTCCTTCTCCCAGATGGTATAGTTGCGCTCCGAGGGATTCAATTTCCGTGAGTGATACGCGCAAGGGAAAAGGGTACCGTTGGGCGTCGCTGCCTGGAGTAACACGGCCCCAATGGCAATGTCGGAGGCGTCCGCCTCCACGACAAACGGCCGTTGCGGGTCAGGATGCTTCAAGATGGGCTCCTTCATGAAGGCGTCCTTCAAAGCTTGGAACGCCTGTTGTTCGGGGGCGTTCCACTGGAACCGAGTCTTCTTCTGCAGGAGCCGGGTGAGGGGGGCTGTCAAGGCAGCAAAGCCAGGGATGAATGTCCGATAGTAGTTGGCAAATCCAAGAAGTCGCTGAATATCCTTCACGCGACGCGGGGGTTGCCAACTCTGCAACGACTCAACTTTACTCGGTTCCATGGCGATGCCCTCAGGAGAAATGCGGTGACCCAAGAAATCAATGGTCACCTGGTAGAACTGGCACTTCTCCAACTTGGCAAACAGCCGATGTTTCCGGAGGCGCTGCAGGACCTGACGGAGATGCTGATGATGCGCTTCACGCGACGGGGAGTAAATCAGGATGTCGTCCAGGTAAATCACAACAAACTGGTCCAACAGATCCCGAAAGATGTCATTCATAAAATGCTGAAACACCGCGGGGGCGTTGGTCAGGCCAAACGGCATCACCGTGTACTCGAAATGTCCATAGCGAGTACCAAACGCCGTCTTCCACTCATCACCCGGCCGAACCCTGACGAGGTTGTAAGCTCCACGCAGGTCCAGTTTCGTGAAGATCTTAGCCTCCCGGAGTCGGTCCAAGAGCTCGGGGATGAGGGGCAGCGGGTAGCGGTTACGCACCGTGATGGCGTTGAGTTTCCGGTAGTCACAGCAAAGCCGTAACTCGCCCGACTTCTTTTTGACGAAGAGCACGGGCGCAGACACTGGCGAGGACGAGGGCCGGATGAAACCACGAGCCAAGTTCTTCGTCAGGAAGTCCCGCAATGCAGCCAACTCGGGCTCCGACATGGAGTACAAACGCCCCACTGGGAGAGGCGCATCAGGGACTAGGTCAATGGAGCAGTCGTAGGGCCTGTGCGGGGGTAATTGGTCCGCCTCTGACTCGCTGAACACGTCAGCAAAGTCGGACAGTTCGGGAGGCAAGGAAACCCCTGGGGAACCCTCCACCTGGCCGGCACAGATATGGCGGGTGTGGTCCACGCACTGCAAACTTGGGAAGGTGACCAAGTTCTGAGACCAATAGATCTGTGGATCATGCGCCCGGAGCCACGCCAGTCCCAAGACCACGGGGAAGTGCAGATCCGAAGTGACGTAGAACTGAATGGCCTCCACATGGGTACTGATGGCCATACACACGGGTTGCGTGGCGGCCGTGATAGGCCCGGACAGGAGCACTCGACCATCGATGGTCTCCACAAGCATGGGCGGATCTACTGGACACTGGGGAACAGCCCATTTGGCCACAAAGGCCGAATCCATAAAGTTAGTGGTAGCCCCAGAGTCAATTAAGGCATGGACCGGAATCCCCTCTGGCTTGCCAGGAAGGATCAGTCGTGCCTCCAAAATCAAATGCCGTGGAGGTTCACAGGCACCGTCGGAACAACGTCGCTCGGTGTGGATGTTGTGGGTCGCCCGATCTTTCACACCGTCTAGATCGGGCTCGGGCCGTTTCCCGATAGCAAAGCAGGGGACTTTCTCGGGGCAGGCTTGGTCACTGACGCCCGCTGACGCTTCTTCGGGCAAGAAGCAGCCAAATGTCCAGGGTCCCCACAGTAAAAACACAACCCCTCCGATCGTCGTCTGTCCATTTCCGTCACCGATAGACGGGACCTGGCGGCACCCAGCTCCATTGGCTCCTCCCTCTGGACTGGGGGCTCACGCACAACAGGGGCGGCAGGGGTCTGTGGGGTGGCACGGCGACTCTTACGCTGCTGCAGCCGGGCATCGATCCGCAGACAAAGATGGATCAGCCCATTCAGGTCTGAGGGAATGTCCACGCGGGCCAGCTCATCCAACATCTCCTCTGACAAGCCATCCTGAAAGGCATCCACGAGCGCAGCCTCATTCCAGGCGGAATCCTGGCTAAGCAGCCGGAAATCGCTGATATAGGCCTGTAGAGGGCGCTGACCCTGCCTCAAAGCTTTCAGGCGTCGGGTGGCCGTCTGCGCCTTAATCGGGTCCTCGTACATGAGGCGCATATGGTCACAAAACCCCCCAAAGTTATCCAACAAAGGGCTAGGCTGTGCCAACAGAGGCGTGCCCCAACGAGCTGCATCTCCCGACAGAAGGCTCAATACGAATCCCACCTTATCTCGGTCAGTGGGGAAATCAGCTGCTCTCACGCTGATATAAAGCTGGCATTGTCCCAGGAAGGCAGGAAACAGTTCTGGTTTACCAGCAAATTTATCCGGCATAGCTATCTGACATTTCCTCCTGGGTGGGGGGGCAGCATGTACCTGAGCCTGCAGTTGTGCCACCTGAGTGGCCAGCAAGGTGAGTTGCTGGTTGAGCTGGGCATTCTCGGCAAGAAGCTGCTCCATCGTAGTATTAAGGGGTGGGTGGCTGAAAGCAAACTGTTCTGAACCAGCCCTCTTCTCGCACCCCTAATCAAAAGAAGAGTCTGGAAAGCGTCCAAGACCAAAAGGCTTCTGCCAAGTTTTAATTACACTGTTACAAGAATACAAGAGCTTGACTTCTCAAACGGAAAAGTTGCTTTCAGCAACCAGCCCCTCCCCAAACACTTCTTTTATAGAGAGCTCAGGGCGTGGTCTCCCTGTGCCTCCTCCCGAGGAGTCCCATAGCCTTTCTTTGTTTGTCCCTGCTCGTCTGCCTCCTGCGTCGGGCGTCCTTGAACAGGGCCAGCTGTGGGTCATCATCCTCCGCACTCTCGGGCTCACACAGCTGAGAAGAGGTTCCCGGCTGAGGACTCTGCAAAGTCTCCAAATCATCATCAGCCGGTTCGTTTCCCTCCTCCCCCACATCTGAGTCCTCCGATACATCGGACCCGGCTGTCGGACCCACAGGCTGGCCCTGAGTCACAACACTAGGGCTCAACCACTCCCCTCCACCAACACTGACTGGACCTGGCCTTGGAGCAAGAAAAACCACCCCAAAACAGTGTCACCCACTTCTTATACGCTAATCCTGAAATGGAGGCCTTTAACCTGATAGCAAACTTATTTCGCAAAGAATACAGCAGAAGAAAGTTAGGATTATACATTTACACACACAAAGAGAATTCAAACTAACTGAATTTAGCTTGTCACAATTTATTTTTTCCTTAACAATTAAATCTAATACTTCTTACTGCCTTAACTTAAATAGGAGATAGAATGAAGCTTCTCTTCTTTTTTTAGTGTTTTATAGTTATTTTTGATTAAATGCCTGTAATATAACCAGACAATCAAAACTCATAGCCCCAATTGTCAGAAATTTTCATTACTCTTGTGATTTTGAGATAATCACTCTTCTATGTGATCAACTCTCAGAACCTTAAAGGCTGCAAAATTTCTGTTGAGAGTTTGTGGTTTTTAGAACCTGCCTGGCACTTTTTTCAAATTATTTTTTCCTTATATATTTTTTCCTACATTCACTATATTTGCTATACTTTGATTTTATGATTTCTCTTGGATTGTAAGTAAATACAAAGTATTAATGATTATTTTCTAGTTCCTCTGGAAGGGTAGCAGATTTTAATATAATGTTCTCACATTATGAAAATATACTTTAATTACTGAAATATATTTAAATAAAATATTTATTTTCTTATTTAAATATATTTCAATAATTATATTAAAGTATATTGTTATAAGAATATTAATTACTGTATTTATTTTATATTTATTTCCTTATTATGAATATTATATATATTAAACTGTAGACAATATATATAGTATATATTGTCTACAGTTTAAACATAAACACTTTATTTGCAATGTATGAAACAATTCCAATATAACAATTCTCTTAGCCCTTAAGTCTCCATTATTAACAGATTATGAATTAACTGGTTTTCATGTTTTCTGTTAATGCTACTTTCACTGACATCAATACAGTGCTCTTCCTTTTGGAGATGCCCAAATTAGTTCAGTAACAAGAAAAGAAAAAAATTCAAGTACTGTACAACAAGGTACCATCCCAAGCTGGTGGGGTGCAAGCAATAGTATGCTAGCTTGCAGTATAGTTTCTATCTTACAATAATTTCTGTTCAGTCAAGGAGATACATCCTAGCTATTTCTCTATACCACAGGTCGGCAACCTGCGGCTCCGGAGCCGCATGTGGCTCTTTGAGCCGTCTCCTGTGGCTCCGTCACCCGGTGCGCGCGCACCTCTTTGAATGGGCAGTGGTGCACGTGCACCTCTCCAAATGGAGAGTGGCACCGCCCGTTCCGAGAGGTGTGCGTGCACCTTTCCGAAGGGCGGAGGTGTGCGCGCACCTCTCCCAAACCGCCGCCGTCCCGTTTGCACAGCTGCCTCGTTCGTCCCTTTCGGAGACCTGCTGCGTTCGTCAAACATGGACGAACGTGGCAGCTGTGCAAACGGGACGGCGGCGGCTTGGGAGAGGTGCGCGCGCACCTCTCCCAAGCCGCCGCCATCCCTTTCGGAGACCTGCTGCGTTCGTCAAACATGGACGAATGCGGCAGCTGTGCAAACGGGACGGCGGCGGCTTGGGAGAGGTGCGCGCGCACCTCTCCCAAGCCACCACCGTCCCTTTCGGAGACCTGCCGCGTTCGTCAAACATGGACGAACGCGGCAGCTGTGCAAACGGGACGGCGGCGGCTTGGGAGAGGTGCACGCGTACCTCTCCCAAGCGCCGCCGTCCGTTTCGGAGACCTGCCACGTTTGTCAAACATGGACGAAAGCGGCAGCTGTGCAAACGGGACAGCAGCGGCTTGGGAGAGGTGCGCGTTTGCACAGCTGCCATGTTCGTCCATGTTTGACGAACGCGGCAGGTCTCCGAAAGGGACGGCGGCAGCTTGGGAGAGGTGCGCGCGCACCTCTCCCAAGCCGCCGCCGTCCCATTTGCACAGCTGCCACATTCGTCCATGTTTGACGAACGCGGCAGGTCTCTGAACGGGACGGCGCGCACCTCTCCAAAGGGGAGACCCGTCGCCGCGCAGGTGCCTCCCTTTTTGCGCATGTGCAAAATGTTTTTTGCGCATGCGCGTGAGTGGACGCACGCGCGTGCACTTTTTGTGGCTCCCACTTTTTTGTTTTTGTGATGGAACCGGTTCTGAGTGGCTCTTTTCCTTTTTCCGGTTGCCGACCCCTGCTCTATACTAAGCTTTTCTTTAAATTTGGGCAAAAAAGTAAACTTTGAACTGTTTTCTCACTTCAACAGAAAGGAAAACAAAAGTTTCCACAGATAAGAAGTAGCATCAGAGGACCTTGGTGTATGTACAGAAGCTATGCACACATATTTACATTGTTTTTAATTTCAGGTGATGAAATCATTAATTAAAAATATCTGCCATTTCAAGATATCCGTAGGATAATATGGGCAAAGAAATATGCCAATACTCTTTTAAATGCCTTGGTTTGACAATCATCCAGGCCAAAAGTATCTAAAAAGGTTAGCTCGTGACAACTGGACCAAAGTTCATTAAACTGAGATATTTCATTACTCATCCAAGTAATTTCTTCAGTCAAAAAACATTCTGATTGAAGATGTTACTTGGATAAGTAATTAAACATCTCAGTTTAATAAACTTTGGACCAATTGCCATTATTTAACCTTTCTAGATATTTGGTCTGACAGAAATTATAATTTGAAATAGCAAATTATATAGCAAATAGAAAAAAGTATGAATGCCTAATAGAGACAACTCCTGGTAGTTTATACAAACAAAACGTATAGTGAAATTTGGAATTTGACCTATAGTTTGCTATAATCTCCAAAACCCCATTCTCTACAATACATATTTCAGAATTTTCTCAAGCATTTTTCTAGAACCTGGGAAGTGTTTAGTAGACTTTGTAAGACTAAAGTCTTCCAATGAAAATTGTTGGATTAAACATGTATTTGTTTATTTAATAATTAAAAATAATTTAGCCCAAATGTTCTTCAGACTTAGAAAGAAAAACAAACAAAAACAACCAAATTATGCTGTTTCTATACTTCTACAACTATCCCAAAAGTTCAACATTGCAATACTTTGCATTAAACATTCTTTAAAAAAATAACAAAACATTCAGGTTCAAAAACAAAAAATGGTCTTCATGAAGTTGCAGTTAGTTAATTTCCTTCTCATTCTTTCTTTCTATATTCTTCACAACTAAAATTTAAAACTACAGGTAGTCGTCAATTAATAGTGGAGACTGGAATTGCCATCATTAAGCGATGCAGACATAAATTGTGTCACGTGACCCTGCTATTTAAGCAGTGGCAATTACAGCAGTCCTGACTGCTGACATTAAGTAAGGACCACACGGGTTCTTAAGCAAAGACTTCCCATGACTGCAACTCTGCCTTTCTACCAGTTTTCCCAGTGACTTTGCTTGTGAGAAGCCAAGAGGGAACATTGAAAATGAGGACACTGCAACAGTGGGACTTCCAAGGCCCAGTTGTAACTACCACTCATTCAGTGTTGCTGTAAATATGAACAGTCACTGATCATTAAATAAGTACTACTGTATGACTCATTGGAACTGCTTTTAATCTTAACAAAGTTATACTCTTACCTCCTTTTCTTTATTAGAAAGCAACAATTCTGTCCTTACCTCTGTCTTTTGCTTTATCTGAAAGCAGTACTTCTACACCTTCATATGACTGAATGGCATCAAGAATAATATTTCCTTCCTTGTTGAAAAGAAACAGCATGGGGATAGTGATATCGTCTGTATTCTTGCCATCACCCGCCATTTGAAAAAGGGGAGCTGTATCACTGCTACTTCCTTCATTATCATCTAGGTAGCAAACATAAGTGTTTTCCATTAAAATTTCCAGTGGAAATTTCCATCATTTCTACCACATTCACATTTTTATTGAGTATTTTATGCAGTGCATTCAGAAGTTATTCAGACCCCTTTCACTTTTGTAAATTTTGTTATGCAGCAGTCTGATTCTACAGGTTGAAATTATTATTTTTTCCTCATTAATCTACACTCAGTAGCCCATGTCTATGTCTAAATTTATTAAAAAGAAAAAACTGAAACATCACATTGGCATAAGTATTCAGACCCTTTGCAACAACACTTCAAATTTAGCTCTGATGCCTCACATTTCGCTTAATAATTGCAGACATGTTTCTACACAATGATTGGGGTCCACCTGTGGTAAATTAAATTGATTGGACACGATTTAGAAAGGTACACATCTCTCTATAGAAGGCCTCACAGCTGACAATGGATACTTGTAGCAGAGCAAAAGCCATGAGGTCAAAAGAATGGCCTGCAGAGCTCAAAAGACAGAATTATTGCAAGGCACAGATCTGGGGAAGGCTACAATAAAATTTCTGTTGCACTGAAGATTCCTAAGAACACAATGGCCTCCATAATTCTCAAATGGAAGACATTTGGTACAACCGGGACTCTTCCAAGAGCTGGTTGCCCAGTCAAACTTAGCAATAAGGGGAGAAGGGTCTTAGTAAGAGAGGTGACCAAGAACCTGATGGTTACTCTGACTGAGCTCGAGAGATCCTGTGTGGAGATGGCAAAGAGTTCCAGGACAACCATCACTGCAGCCCTCCACCGATCTGGGCTTTATGGCAGAATGGCTAGACAGAAGCCTCTGCTCAGTGCAAAACACATGAAAGCCCACTTGGGAGTTTGCAAAAAAGCAACTGAAGGCCTCTCAGACTGTGAGGAACAAGATTCTCTGTTCTGATGAAAAACAAGATTGAGCTGTCTGGCCTCAATTCTAAATGTTATGTCTGGAGAAAACCAGGCACTGCTCATCACCTGCCCAATATCTGTTTCAATGTTAAATATGGGTCACTATACAGGTAGTCCTCAAGTTATGAATGTAATGGAGCCTGCCCATTCCATTCGTAACTCGAGGATTCGTAGGAATGAATCTCGTACCTTGAACGTGATTCACTCCCAGCTTTCACCTACACATTCGCTAATTTAATGCTTGAGCGAATGAGTGGCTCATTAAGTGAACATGAGATATCTCAGGGTGGGGAGATAAGGCCATGGAATAGACCATCTGCTTCAGACCACCCAAGCCTCCCCCCCAAGATACCTCATGCTCCCTCCCCTGTGGTCCCCACAATTGCTCCCCTGCCCAATCCTGTGAGGATTACCTTACCTTGTGAAGATCTGTCTCCTCTCCAGCCTCTCTGTTTCTTTCTCTGCTCCAAGCAAAAGCAGAAGGCAGCCTGCAAGGCCCAGAACGGATCTCTGAAAGCACGTGGCCACCACTCACAGCCTCCATTCTGGGCCCAGAACAGACCTCTGGAAGTCTGCAGAAGCATCCTCCGGCCTCCTTTCCAGGTGGCAGCGGCCCAAAAAAGGCCTCCGACGCCTAGATTGAGAATCCATAGGTCTGCAGAAGCATCCCCCAGCCTCCTTTCTGAGCGGCAGTAGTCCAGAAAAGGCCTCCAACACCCAGATCGGGACTCCAGAGGCATGCAGAAGCCTCCCCCATCTTCAGTTCCATTCTCTGTTGCAGAGAACAGAGGCCTAAAGTACTGTGAGATCATGCAAGATCAGTAGCGTGAGAGCTTGCACCACTGATCTTGTATGATCTTGTGTTACTTTAGGCCTCCATTCTCTGCGAATGCACTGAAGACCTAGAGCAGCCAAGAAAGCAAAGGATCTCGATTTTTGCAAGGTAGTATCCAAAGCCTAGTGCCTAGGGAGACCCAGGGCAGGGGGAGGGAGGTAATAGCCAGAGTGAATGTTGCAGTGCCCTTGCAGTCATTCGTAAGGGTGAACAACTGCCTTAGTGAGGCAACGTTTTAATTTTGGGAGTTTTTCATAAACACTAGGGGGCATAACCCTAGCTTATAACACTAGCTTATCACGTAACTTTGAACGTTCACTAAGGGAACGCTTGTAACTCAGGGATTACCTGTATAACCCATTTAGATAATATCCTAGAGTACAAGTTGCTTACCTGCCTGTAACAATTCAGAAAATATACATTAAATTACAGTATCTTTGCATAACTTTGAATAATTTACCAATAACAATGCCACCTATGGCTCCAGCTTTTTGGATGTTCCGTGCCTTTTCAGCAAACATGCACTGCCCTCTTTGCATCAGGGCAATTTTTTCCTTCAGTGCTTCCGGATTGGTAATCTCAGCGCATCCATTATATGGTTTACTGACTACAACAAATCCTCTTGTCTGTGGAAGAGATTAAAAGTTTTAGTATACAATATTCAAGTCTGTAGAACATTTGCATTCTACCAGCAAAACATAAGAACAACTTCCTAGCACATGTATCTATCAAGTCTAACAAAAAATTCAATATGTATAAATCCACTGAAATCAATTAACTTAAACTGCACTGGAACATAGCTAGTAATTTTAACTTACACATTTAATACAAATATTTTTCTTCATTTACATTTGTTATGCTAAATAACAATAAGATTCTTATATTAAATAAGAATAATTATATCAACCTTAGGAACATTTTGAAGCTGCTTTATTATCATATAACAAAAGGGGATATAAAATATTTTAAATATTTTAAATTATTACCTATTAGTGTTAATCTTGTCGTGCTGGTCCAAATTAGTGAGTTCTTACATGAATTTTAAATAACCAACAAATATATTCTCGCGATATATTAACACTTGTCAAGCTCATTATGGAACTGAGATAATCATATTCAGCATAATTAAGATTAGAAGAGACGGAAGGCACAGTTATAACTATTTGCTGAATATATCCACTATGTTTAGTATAAAATATGAACAGACTGTAGCCCCTATACGTTGGACTTTCAGACAATATGGACAGCGGTGCAAGATATTGGGATTTGTAGCTTAACAGCAAGATGTCCACCTCTGCTAATTACAGCTGAACATGATATTATTCTGGAAAAGAACATTCTTGCATTGAAATAGCTTCCATCCCATTTTACACATTATTTAACACATAACTGAGAAAGTACAACATAAATGCAATTTACATCTTTATATAAAAAAATACAAAGCCAAAAGGCAAGGAGCATATGGATAAAATTCGGTTCTAATTCCTTTCCAGCATCTGGTGATTTAGAACGCAAAAGTTTGAATCAGATGACCCCAAGATTAACTTCTAATTTTAGTTTTCACAAGACTTAATAGGAAAGCATACAAGTCCATAGTCCAACTATTCTAACAAAAAAAGTTCCGTGCTAGATTTTAAATTAACTATGTACATTCAAGTTATACAGTATATCTTGCTGCAGTTAATCACTGAACCACTTGTTGAAATTGAAAACTTTTTTTTAGTATTTATAATGTAAACTCAATTGAATTTTCTATGTGCATCAGTGCTACAACGAAGACATTCTTAGTCCAATCTCATCTCTGGAGTTGCAAAGCCAAATATAGATAGGATTGTTGCCAAGCAGTTATTCAACTGGGACTGTAACCCATTCCTCTGATTCTATACTCATTCAAAGATTCCCTCTAAGTTAAAATCAAATTAAATCAAAAAGGCAAATACTCCTACATATATGGAGTATTTATTATATTGCATATCAATCAAATGTGCTTGATCAACAACAGAACTGTGGAAATTGTTTCAATTGTTCTGTCTTCACAGGTGTTCCAAATTGAAAACAAAGGGATTTCAACATCCTCATTGCAAGCTTGAAATATTTTGCACACTACTAACAACAGTAAATGAGATTCCAAATAGTATCTCCAAGAATTTGCCAGTGGAGAAGAGGGAGAACAATGCCAAAAAAAAGAAAGAAAATGTTCTAGCACATGGTATTCCTTAACAGAGGCAAGGATTTCAATTAACTTGGACAAGCCATTATGATACTATTTTCCAAATTTTTGGATTCCTTATAGATGCGCCATATTTTGCTTATACTAATTCAAATAATTTTGTTTAATACTTGTATAATGTGGAAAGAAGAATCTTATGTGGGGGGGCTTCGATTATTTCACTGATTTGGGTGGTGGACATATGATATTACAAACATGTGTCATCTCTGCTTCATGAGCTGTACTAGTTGCACTTTGCTTCCAGTTACAGTTCAGCGTCCTGGTTATCACCTACAATACTAATGGGGGCCCAGTTATCTAAGAGACTATCTTCAACAGTTTTTGCCTGCCCCGTAAAATTAGTGATCATCAATTAAAGGATGTGATCTATTGAGACCTGGGTAATGTGACTCCTCTCTCACGGTAGTTGCATCTCCCATATGACTCCCACCTTAAAGCTGTTTCTATGTTGTCAAAAATCCACATGAGGTTTGAATAGATGCCAAGCCTTTGTTAATTTTTTATTTGGTTTACGACATATTTGGTCATTCAACTTTTCTGGAGGCACTTTTTTATTGTTTGGGGGTTTTTTGTGTGAACCGTAAGCTTCTCAGAGTCTTTTTGAAGTCAAGTGATCTCCAAATGAAATAAATAAATAAAATGTCCTTTTTGCATTAACGGACTAATTGCTGGTTACTAAAAAATGGATATATCATATGGACCCCTTTTATATTAGTTATAAAATACTAGTTATCTAGTATTTTATACTAGGTCTCTTTTCTAAATAAAACACTTTAAGATATTCTGAGTACATGTCAATAACTTCACTTTTTGCATTTACACACACCACAAAATATAAGATATTTTCAAAAACAACACATACCCCAGATTGGTGCTTAGACAGATCCATTCCAAACTGTGCAGGTCCTGCTGTCAAAACAACTCGGCCAAAGAATGGATGGGAAATAATTTGAACTGCACGTGGAGGCAGCTGTTGCTCTTTTTGTTGTTGACTGGATAATTCAATCATTTCTTGCATGAACCGTAAACCATCTTCAGCATCCAGTGAACTTGCTGCCTGATAAAAGTAAAAAAAAGTTAATATTTTAATTAGCATTTCCTAGAGCCTTCTACTAAATCCAAAATAACTAAAAGATGTTTGTAGAGAGATCTTTATAACTGAGTTGGCCTAATGGTTGGCTAAAAGAGTTTTAGAACAATTATTTTTTAAAAAGGAATTCCAAAGTCACTGATGCCACCATAAAGATGGTTCAGATCCTGGTCTCAAATATATATACATATACATATATATATATATACACACAGACACACATATGTATGTATGCATAAACTTTAATTTTCTTATGATTTCAATCTGTGTCTCTTGAAACTATTAGCACGACATCCAAGCATGGCTAAGTGGATTATAATATCCCTATTATCTCTATTGTAAATAGCATGACAATAGTATGTATTGTCCAAATATTTCACAGAAATTAGAGCAAGCATTTCAAAAAGAACTTTATAAGACTTATGAATACATAAATGAAAAGAAGATCATTCTGTGGGTTAAGGCAAAGTGAGATCTTACTTGGATAGCATGCTGTACCAATTGTACTCGTCCATCTTTGAGATGAATCAAGCTGACTCCCATCTTTTTCAGTATCTCTAAATGTTCAGGATTACTTGCCATGAAATCCCTGGCTCTCAGTGGAGGCTTTGGTCCGCTGCCTAAACCCTCTTCCCTGAAAAAAGCAAGCAAAGCAAGCACTGTCAACATTTTAAGATATGAATGGATTGTAACCCAATATAAAGCAGATGAGCATGCCTTGAGAGTATCATGGATTTCCATTAATGAGTATCTGAGTAGTAAACTAGTTAAGTTTCCTGAGCAGGTGATCTTGGGTTACTCATGCCTCAACCCTAGAAAGAAGGCAAGAAAATGACTACCAAAAATGTTTACAAGACTATGTCAATCTTAACTTAAAAGCACCCCAAATCCCCCCCAAACAAAAAACACCACCCCTTCACAGAAGCTGACAGGTTTTAAAAGTACTCCACAAATTTTTAGCATCTTCCAGACTGTTTAAAAATTTCATTTTCTCCCATTACTTATTTTGTTGCTATTATATCAGGGGTGTCAAACTTGCAACATCACAACATGTCGTGAAGTATTGCGACTTTTTTTTCCATTGCCAGCAATGAGGTGGGCATGGTTTCAGCATGACATACCCAGCCTGCGGGCCAGCAGCTTCAAACCCCTGTATTATATAAACAAGGTTTACACGTGTTTTTTCCCCTTTGCCTTGTCCCACCATTCCTTGTTATGGTGCTGGCTCCTTCCTCAAAAGAATGAAAGCACAGCTTTCTCAATCCTGCAGGGGGCATGACATGCCTGCTAATGTCCATATGCATGGACTTGATTCTCTAAATTTCTATTGCCACCTGCAAATACAATGGAAAAGACATCCCAAGGAAGACCTGAGCACATTTCCTAATCACATGGCAGATGGCCAGCAAACTGCCAGAAGCCCAACTGTACAAAAGACGTACAAAGTCATTTTCTTATGTCTCCTTCCCTAACAGCAGCATCAGCGGGCATGGAGGGAAAACCAACATGCACAACAATTATAAATTGTTCCAAAACTGTTTCTTTAGCCCTTTTCAATTTCTGGTTTCTTTCTACTTCTCACTCCATTGAGTAGTTAATTTGTGCATATATTTCAAGGGGTTATGTACTGAAGAAATTATAGTGATTTGGCAAAATATTTCAATAAAAATTATGCTTGTGAGAATTAGATCTTAGGGAATCAACCTCCATATGATAATTATTTTTATATAATTACATTTATACAATTTGGTAGCCTAGCAAAAATGAGTAATAAAATATTAATAGCAGGACTTAATTTAACAAAACAAACATGTGTATTAGGATAATCATTTTTCTATATTTCTTTAAAACTCTAGAAAATGGAAAATAGGAACAACTCTTACAGTCTTGAAATACTCCTAGGGCAGCTCTTGTCCACCACATTTTTCAGGGGTTCCCTTATACTCTGAGCATACATTGGATCATTGGGAAACAGGATTTGGGTGTTAGGACAAGTCCAATCAAAATTACTATCATCCAACTCCATGTATTCTGTAGTCTGTAGGAGAAAAAAACACACACACCCTGCTAAGTTTAGAGCTACATTTTAATGCCTATAAACCATCACATTATTTTAGGAAATAAACCATCCAAATACATAAGAATGATATGTAGACAGAGGCAGACTCTTCTTCCAACTGATCAAGATTTTATGTCCAAATTTCATATTCATATTCATAATCATATTCTGCATACTCTCTGCACACTGTAAGAATAGATAGAATACTTAAAGAGAAAATGATTAATTTAATTAGACTGAAAGATTTTCAATGCAAAACTCACAATATTTTTTACCAGGGCTGTTTGGTTTGCAGTAGATAGCCAAAGAGGTAGCAAATGAGCCTCTGTAGTAAAAACATAGTCTTCAATATCCAAAGTTAGGTCTTCTTTATCAGCAAACAGCAGGTATAAATATTTGAACATTTCAGCTAGGAAGAAAGAATCCATCCTACAAAAAAGAAAAAGGAGGAAATGCATTTGCATATTACTTCTTTTTGATGTTCTCATTTTCCTACAGTTCTAACAAACCCTTTAAATAAAGTAGCTGAAGAACAATTACTAATGACAACTTTCTCATCTAGACTAATTTAACTACAATTTCAAAATTACATAAATATATATAATTAAGTAATGCATATATTTAAACAAAGTATATAATGCAAAAAAATTTCCAGCCCATAAAAATGTTTACAGAATTGCACATGTCTTTCCTCTCTCAGTGCTATGGACTCTAATTAGACTTATTTTTCCAGTTTCTATTATAAAGTCTTGTTTTTATTTTAAAATTTTCATTAGCTATCTTGGAGGTACCTCTACACAAATATTTTCCTAAGATAAAAATTGAATGTTATTGGACATAAGGTTAAATAATAAAATAGTATAAAAAGAAAAAAATCCAATTAGCATCCATTCCTATTTTCCCCAATGTTCTTTACCAGCAAACGAACATCAAAAATTTTAAGTAAATTTTACAGGCTTTTGTCTCAAGATTTTTGAAAAATTTAGTTACCTGTCCTCATGACTTCCAGTACGAACATCCTTCATAGCAGCAAATCCACAAGGTACCCGGGCATATTTATTTAAGTTTTCAATTAGAGTTTTTCCTACTTCTAGATAATAGGGATCTCCAGTAGCCTATTTTCAGGGAAATAATTTGGCTTAATATATTACCTTGATTAAAACCTTAACTGTCTGATATTTGATCTCTGAGGCATTTTAAGGTCTTGATATGAAGTCATAAAGTTCTAAAACTCATTAGGAATTTTAGCCTGTTGAAGACCATAGTTAGGGGCTGCTTCTGTACTTTTAAAGAAAATTCCAAATAAAAGTATTTTTGTTGTGAAATATGACAGTATCTCAATAGAACTGCTTAATTATCTTAATTCCAATAAGGCTTTAAAATATAGTTTTAGTCTTCTAACAAAAATTGAAAATATACTCCAGAATTATTTTCTGCACCGAGTCAAATCAATTTAAATTTTATTTAAACATTGTGCTGGTCACAAGTTAAAAATTTTTAACTCTCTGAGACTCAAAATCATAATCTGCTATGTAGGCTAAAATTAAGGATTCCAGAAATCCAGAACTTCCATCAAAACAATCACCCCAGTGCTTAAGTTATGCTGAAATAAATATAACTATTCATCCTGTTGTCTTAGTATCTACTAAAATTAAGAAAGGTTGTTTTCTAGTGCAGCAATTGCACTTATCTAGCACAACCCATAATCACCAAATAAGATTTTTTTCTGAATTATCTAAATTAAAGTTACTGCCACCTCTCAGCATAACAAATTTCACAAAAATATTTTCATCAGTCAGACTTGAACAACCAAGCAGCTTTGCTCGAAACATGAGGCAAAATAAGTTCTGCAAAGAGAAGATACTGCATATATTTGGGTTTCATTTTTAATGGGTTTCCTGCTATTTTCTAGAATGTAACATATCTTGAATTTGAAGAACTTACCTTATACAAGAAATATGTGCTTTCTGCAAATTCTGGCCGTAAAGGATGCTGAGCCCAATGAACCCGGAAGTCTGTTGTGAATGCCTGAACGAGACAAGAGGAAAAATAAAAATACTGAATTATTATTCTTTGGAGGAATAACTTCTAGCATACTGGGACTCCTGGAAAATATTAAATCAAAACATTCAAATATCCCAAATTTTCTACATTGTTTTGCAAAGAAACAGAAATCTTCTGAAACTTGGCTTGTCTTTTAAAACTTTGATCACTAAATTTCTTTTTAAAACTTGATCAACAGATGTCACCAAGTAGTGCTGCAGGTGCTACAATGATGACCTCTGTCTTAAGTCTACTTCTACTGGACTATAAACTCTCGAATGAAACAGAATGTGCCAGAATGATATGGCACAACATAGCAAAAGAGACTGAAAAGACATTTTCAACATCTACAGCAATTAAGATGAACAATTCATTTATGGACAGAGTAACACATTTGATTCCTTTTCATTCAAAAATCTCTTCTAATTTAAATGCTATAAATGCACAGCAAATCCACAAGATGTAAGAATAACACTGATTTTGGTCACTGAATGACCTTACTCTTATCATTCATGATCATTCGTTACTTGAAGGTTTTTTTAAAAAAAATTATGGGAGGCTGTCCAAATATTCTATTTTCAACTTCAAAATAAGACAATCAGTGGTAAAAATGAAATGAATAAATCTTATAGAAATAGACAAAGCAACATAACCAAATACCCTATTAAATATTATATTGTGTAAATATAATTTATTTTCACATATATCCATGCATGTCCTTTTAAGGATTCACTTATTTAGTCAAAATTCAAAGCTTATTTAGGAGAGATAGTATATGATTGGCCCTTTGAAATGTGACAAGATTATTAATGCAAAATTTGAAAGAGTAAAAATTGACTAGAAATACTAGGTCAGGGGTCAGCAACCTGAATGGGTCAAAGAGCCACTCAGAACCGGTTCTTTCACAAAAGCAAAAAAATGGGAGCCATAAAAAGCGTGCGCGCATGTGCTCACTCGCATATGCACAGAACAGGAAATTTAATTGAGTGAAAGAAGCAAAGATTGGGAACCGCTGATTCTTGCCGTCTTTGGCGGCAGGAGAAGTGGTTTGTCCAGGCAGCACTGGCTGCCTACCGGGCAGTAACAAGAGGAAGGTGGCGGCGGTGGCTACAGTTGGGGCGGCCTAGTGGCCTCCTTGAGAGACACTGCAGGTACTCCAGGCCCGGTGTGGGAGCAGCTGCGCTTGCTGTCTTTGGCAGCAGGAGCAGCAGTGTGTCCGGGCAGCACTGCCTGGTACTTAGAGAGGTGGGAGCTGCCAGTGCATCATCCATGCCCGCTTGCCAAGTACTGCCTGCCGGGCACAGCGAGGGCACTAAGCCACCCCAACAGCAGCTGCTGCCACCTTCTTGTTGCTGCTCCTGCCGCCACAGCCGCCAAAGACAGCAAGCCCTTGCTTTCCTTAATCATCCCCTCCCCTTCCAACTTTTCAAACGAACAGCTCCACGCCACACCCTAAAAACAAGCTCCACGCATAGATTTTGGCGCTTCGACGCTTCCAAACAACCCCCCCTTAATTCGCCCTACGCCGGCTACTTTCCATGCTAGGAAGGCAAAGCCTGCTAGCTCCAGGGCTGGCCTTTCCAGGGAAAGCTGCCCGCGAACTGTCGGGCCAGACATCCCTCCCCGCCCCTTCAGGCAGGTGTAAGCTGGGGGGAACTGATTCAACCTGGGACTTGACCGGAGACCAGACTCATCACTCTGCCTTCTGGGCCGGGAGGGCGAGGACACTGAGGAGAGGCTTCAGCCTGTGAAGCTCAGCAAGGAAAGCTCAGCTTACCTATCTCTCGCACCTCAGCTCCTGGCTCCGCCAGTCCTGCGCAAACTCCCAGGCTGAGTGGAAACTGCATGGCGCAGCCAGCAACTTTCCCTGCCCCCGCTTCCATCCCTCCCGGCTTGCCTAGTCCAGCATCCGCTGCAGAAGAAGCCAATGGCAGGCGCGACCTCCCTTGGTGTTGGACCCGCGGGGAATGGCTGGTAGAGGAGGCGGCAGTCTGGTGTTTGCGTCTCTCTGTGTTTTGAGCCCGTGGGCCAAACACACACACAGGAGGTGGGGGAAACACCAGACGGCCATTTACCAGCCGTTCCCCGCAGGTCTGACACACACACACAGGAGGGAAGTAAACAATGCCGGACCGCCGCCTCCCTAACAGACCTCTCCTGCGGGACATGCCGCCAGGAAGCCAGGCTGCCTGATGAGCAGACCATGGCCCAACGGCTGAGGCTGGGCCAGTTCTGGGATGCCGCCAGAATTTTGTTTATTTTGCCCAGACATACCGCTGCTCCTGCCGCCACAGCCACCAAAGATGGCAAGTGCAGTGGCTCCCTGCTGGGGGGTTCCCGTATTCCGCGATCCCTTGCCAGTCGGACATAATAGCATGCAAGCACGGCGCTACCTGTCCCACCTGCCACCTCCTCGTGAAGTAAACTGGACAGGGAGGCGAGAAGTTCCTGCCCGCTGCCACCAAGGGAGGCCGCACCTGCCATTGGCTTCTCCTGTAGCGGACGCTGGGCTAGGCAAACTGGGAGGGATGGAAGCAGGGGCAGGGAAAGTTGCTGGCTGTGCCATGCAGTTCCCACTCGGCCCAGGAGTTTGCGCGGGACTTGTGGAGGAGCAAGAGATAGGTAAGCTGATGCTGGCTGGGCAAGTGCAGCGCACGGTCTGGGATGAAGGGTTCTTCTTGCTGAGCTTCGCAGGCTGAAGCCTCTCCTCAGCATCCTTGCCCTCCTAGCCCAGAAGGCAGAGTGATGAGTCCAGTCTCCCATCAAGTCTTGGTGGAGCAGTGGGCTAATGCCTCCTTAAGTAACACCAGCTGCCTGCAATTAGTGCAGGTTTGAGTCCCACCAGGCTCAAGGTTGACTCAGCCTTCCATCCTTCCGAGGTAGGTAAAATGAGGACCCAGATTGTTGGGGGCAATAAGCTGACTTTGTAAAAATGCCACTTGGGGGCCCCCGAAATCCCTAATAAGCAGGCATATACATAGAATGAAGGCTATTGCTAAGCACATTGATTTGCGCTTTAGATTGTAAGCCGCCCTGAGTCTTTGGAGAAGGGCGGGATACAAATGGGATTTTAAAAAAAAAAAGTCCCAGGTTGAATCAGCTCCCCCCAGCTTACACCCACCTGAAGGGATGGGGAGGGATATCTGGCCCGACAGTTTGACCGCGTGCAGCTTTCCCTGGAAAGGCCAGCCCTGGAGCTGGCAGTCTTCACCTACCTAGCACACACACACACACACACACACACACAAACAAGGGGGGGGGGAACGCCGGACTGACGCCTCCCTACCTGCCGTTCCCCGTGGGTCCAACACACACAGAAATGAGAGAGGGAAAAAATGCCGGACTGACGCCTCCCTACCTGCCGTTCCCCGTGGGTCCAACACACACAGAAATGAGAGAGGGAAAAAATGCCGGACTGCCGCCTCCCTACCAGCCGTTCCCCGTGGGTCCAACACACACACACACACACACACGCAAGAGGGGGAAAAATGCTGGACTGCCGCCTTCCTACTAGCCATTCCCCACGGGTACAACACACACACACACACACACAAATCTCTCAGCGGCTTTTCATACCATCGACCATGGTATCCTACTGCGGCGTCTCAGGGGGTTGGGAGTGGGAGGCACCGTTTTACGGTGGTTCTCCTATCTCCTAGGCCGTTCGCAGTCAGTGTTGACGGGAGGGCAGAGATCCGCCCCGAGGCCTCTCATTTGTGGAGTTCCTCAGGGGTCGGTTCTCTCGCCCCTCCTGTTCAACATCTATATGAAGCCGCTGGGTGAGATCATTCGTGGTTTCGGGGTGGGGTATGATACCCAACTTTTTCTTTCCACCCCGAACCAACCCA
The DNA here is from genome assembly GCF_947247035.1 of Vipera ursinii. Lineage (NCBI taxonomy): Eukaryota > Metazoa > Chordata > Lepidosauria > Squamata > Viperidae > Vipera > Vipera ursinii. Next base: position 105,543,967 of record NC_139516.1, on the reverse strand, counting down.
GCGATGCCCTCGCCGTGATGTCCCGGTGCCTGGAGGTGGTCCAGGTCTGGATGGGGAGAAACAGGCTTCGTCTCAATCCCGCCAAGACTGAGTGGCTGTGCATACCGGCATCTCGGGTCAACCAGACTATTCCGTCTCTAACGATGGGGGGTGAGGTGTTACCCCCCATTGATAGGGCTCGCAACTTGGGCGTCCTCCTGGATTCACGACTCAATTTTGAAGACCATATAGCCGTGACCAGGGGGGCTTTTGCCCAGGTTCGCCTGGTGCGCCAGTTGCGACCCTATCTGGACCGAGATGCCCTACGCACAGTCACTCATGCGCTCATGACCTCCCGTTTAGACTACTGCAACGCTCTCTACATGGGGCTGCCCTTGAGGACCACTCGGAGGCTTCAGCAGAATGCGGCTGCACGAGTTGTGATGGGGGTTTCCCGATACTCCCATGTAACACTTCTACTCCGCAAGCTGCATTGGCTTCCGGTTGCCCTCCGGGTGAGATTCAAGGTGCTGGTGATGACCTATAAAGCCCTAAATGGCTTGGGTCCGGGATATCTGAGGGAACACCTGATGCCGGCATCAAGTTCCCTTCGACCAGTGCGCTCCCACAGGGAGGGTCTTCTCAGGGTGCCACCGGTAAGAGATTGCCGGCGGACGACACCCAGGGATAGGGCCTTCTCAGTGGGGGCGCCTGCCCTTTGGAACTAGCTGCCAGTGGAGCTGAGGACTGCCCCCGACCTCCGTTCATTCCGCCAGGACCTAAAGACCTGGCTCTTCGAGCTCTCTGGCTCAGGCTGAGGATTAATCTTATTTTAACTGGGGTTTTATTTATGCAGGGACAAATATATATTTTTTGTAAAATTTGTTTTTAACTTTTGTATCTTAGTTTTTTTTAACCACCCTGTAAACCGCCCTGAGTCCTTCGGGAAAGGGCAGTATATAAATGTAATAAAATAAATAAATAAATAAATGAGAGGGGGGAACAAATGCCGGACTGCCGCCTCCCTACCAGCCGTTCCCCGTGGGTCCAACACACACACACGCAAGAGGGGGAAAAATGCTGGACTGCCACCTTCCTACTAGCCATTCCCCGCGGGTACAACACACACACACGCACAAATCAGAGGGGGGAACAAATGCCGGACTGCCGCCTCCGTACCAGCCGTTCCCCACAGGTCCGACACATACACAAATGAAAGGGGGAAAAAATGCCGGACTGCTGCCTCCCTACCAGCCGTTTCCCACGGGTCCGACACACACACAAATGAGAGGGGGGAACAAATGCCAGACTCCCGCCTCCCTACCAGCCGTTCCCCGCGGGTCCCCCCACACACACAGAGAGAGAGAGAGAGAGAGAGAGAGAGAGAAAAGGGAGAAAAGAAGGAGGGGGTCTGGCAGCACCCGAGACTTCATATGCTGCTCAGAAACACCACCACCATACCCACACGCCCCATCTGACCGACCCACTCACCTTTCCAGCAGTCCTCCCGTCTCTTCCTTCGCTGCCGCCATGTGCAGTCCGAAGAAGAAGAGGCTTGTGGGCAGTCCCACAAACCAAAGAACTTCAACCAATCAATTCAAAATTCACAAGTTTTTTCTTTTCCATGAGAAGTTTGAATTGATTGGTTGAACTTTTTTAGTCCCACTTTTTTTAGGGGGAACTGCACATGGCAGAGGACTGGGAGCCGCAGGAGACAGCTGAAAGAGCTGCATGCGGCTCCAGAGCCTCGGGTTGCTGACCTGTGTACTAGGTGAACACTGTTAAATATTCTTAATACTCATGGACTCACTATTAAAGTATTTTCTACTAATATGTGAAATTTATACTTCATATTTATACTCCCTAAGTGAATTCATAAGACATGGTCATTGCCTTACCTCAGGAAGGAAATTATGCTTTTTTATCACCTGATAAAGCATTTCATGAGTTTCTATAGCAGGTCGAATATCACCTTTCAGTACCTAGAATCCAAGCAAAAAAGGTACATCACATTATTTTTAAATAAGAGAATACATTCTTTTCTAATTCACAGCACAGGGAATACAGCAAAACAAAGAGTAAGACTGCAAGTTAACAATAATCTAATGGAAACAGAATTAATTTTATATTTACTTTAAAAAGGTAAGTTATTCATTAAAAGTGAAATAGCGACATCACTATTTATGTCCTATAATTAAAAACAGACATTTTGCTTGGAGAATGTAGCAGTTAGTACAATACAAAAAGTATAAAATTTGATTCATTTTAAATTCAAATTTGTCTGTAGCAAGTTTGAAATATTGTTTTGGGTTTGCCACATATAGGCTGTTTTGAACATTTTGACAGTATTTCAGATCTGAAAAAGTCAAAATGGGGCATTTCAAATTTGCACATCCTTTGTGGCAATCTTTTTAAAAAAATATAAAGTAACCTGTCTATAAAATTATCATTTATAATAAATACAAATTATTTTAAAAAATGCTGGTGCACCAGTTGAAATTGCTTAAGAAATACAGTGTTAACAAGTACAAGATAAATGTGGAGCATCTAATAATTTTACACACATTCTTAATGACTAACAAATTTAGAATTTAGGGAGACAGATGTCCCTGTGGCTAGATAAAGAACGCTGTGAAAATTCATCATATTATTTGAGGACTAATATAATTGAGGGGGATGTGATTAGAGTTTATGTTGTCTCCTGAACTTTGTTTTTTATATATTGTTGCTCTTCTACCTTGTGAAGCCATCTAGAGATGCTCTGGAATTTAGTGGCTCAGAAATTCACTATATCATTGGATGAAAATATTTTTTCACATGCAAAACTTACTTGCAATCCAGGAAAAAATGCTAGTAGCGAGTCCATCCACGTGCGAGCATTGAGCATTGGCTTGTGTATATGCACATCAAGCAAGAGAGGTGGCTGGCTGATGTATCTCATTATGGCATCATAGTGCTACAAAATATCAAAATTTGATGTGTTTATTCACTTTGAATAACCTGTTTGCAAAAGTTGATTTAAAGCAGATGAGCACACTGACAATAATGCTTAGATTTAAAGGCTGCAAGCCAAATATCAGCCATCTATAGCTTTTATTTAAAAAAAGAAATCAGCCACTCTTTAACCACCTGAAGACATAATTAATATACCCAGAAATAAGATTTACATACTTTGTTATTGTCTTAATTAAAATGAAATATTCAACTAATCCACGGATAAGCAGAATATGCAACTGAAGGATTACCTTCTGTCCCCAAGACCAGTTTTTCTTTACCCTATTACAGGTCATCCTTGACTTACATCCATTCATTTAGTAACTGTATGAATTTATAATGGCAATGAAAAAAATGACTTATGAGTCCTTGCACTTAGAAGTGTCACCGTATCCGCATGGTCATGTAATCAAGATTTGGTGCATGGCAACTGATAACAGTTGCAGAGTTCCAGGGTCATATGATCACCATTTGCAATAGCTTCCAAAAAGAAAGCTAATTGGGAAAGCAATATTAATAATCTCGTGATTTGCTTAAGAACTGTAGCAAAAAATGTTGCAAAATGAGGCATGATTCACTTAACAACTGCCTTACTTAGCAATGGAAATTCTGGTCACAACTGTGCTTGTAAGTCGAGGACTATCTGTATTTTCCTCAACTGTACTTTAATCAAAATAAAGCACTAGTCTTGGATACATAGCATTGGCATAAACTTGCTACATTCAAGATGAGTTGTAGTGAACATTTTAGCTGCCAAATATTTCTTTTTTGTCAGCATGATAGACAGACCTCTAAATCCAACAACATAAAAACATTAAAAATATTTTGTTTTGTTTTTTTAAAACTTTTTATTAATTTTCCAATATTACAATTATATCTTTGAAAAGCAATGTGGTGTCTGAGTTACAATAATTCCATTACATACAAATATTATTAATACAAATCTCCAACTATTACAGCCAATATTTCCTCTTTTTCCCTTAATACATACTGTCTCTTGTTTAAATTAGTATACTTCTTATTCTATCAGCTACTTAATAATTTTATGTCTTATTTATTTTGACATTCCATCTTTTGGACCCTCAATAACCTTAGAAATTTTCCCAGCTTTAATTTTGCGTTATTTAAATTAAATGTTTAATATTTTTCATTTCCAAATTTTTAAATGACCCCAATTCCCTGTCACAATTCCCCCATCTAGTATTCCAGATACATATCTTATCTATCTCACTTCTACATCAACAGATTAGTAATACAATATGATATTCTTGTTTTCATTATAATTTCCAAATATTATAGATTCAGTAGCCAAAATTTCTCCCATTTCAGCATTCTTCCTTATATACACTTTCTCATATTTAAGCTTATAATTTTTGTTCTTATCACTACATCAAAACATGTTAATTACATCACTCTTTATATGTATCTTAATCACCTTTATCTTATCTTTATACACAACTCAATATTTCAATTTAACTGTTGATATTTATGCATCTAGGTTTTAATTAGTCAACATTTTTCTTTATCTTCACATCATAGCATTATCTCGTATTCAAAATACGGGTCTTGTCTACTTAAGTATATTCTATTTTAAACCTCCTAAATATGTCCACACTCCATTCTTCTTCAGTGTCATTCTTTCTTTTTTCCTTTGCCAAATCATCTTCCATGTCCTTGCTTCAAGGTCCTCAAAGAATTCTTCTATTATTGTATATATTATGTCATATTGAGATGACCATCCAGTCGCCATTTTTGAAAGGCTGAGAGGTCTGGCAGGACTACCAGATCGTCTCTTTATTTTCTCCTCTTGACGCAGTTGTCCTGAGCTGTTTATCTTTCCTTCCATCTGTTTCTCTTCTTGATCTTCAAATTACTTCTGATTTATATAGCAGGTTTTTTCCTCCATCAAGTTATCAAATTTTTTTCTGAATTTTCTATTGTCTGTACTTGTTGGGCAGTTAGGTCTTCTGTGATAACATTTAATTGTTCAGTTTTTTCTGTTGTATTCTGTATAGATAGGTTTTTAGTTATACTCAAAGTTTGAGTTTTCATATCTAAGACACTTTCTGATTTTTTCCCCAAAAGCTCTTATTTCATCACCAGCTGTAAGAAGAGTTTGGTAAGTTAGTTTCAATATAGCAGAAAATTGTTTTTGCATTTCTTCCATAGAAAAGGTCTGTTCCTGATCCTCCATAGTGATGAGTTGAATTGAAAGCTTTTACAATTTTTCCCCCCAGTAAATAAAAATAGCTAAAACTCTCACAGCTGGTGTTCAAGGTCACATAAATCTTATCTTATTTTCTGAACTGTCAGCCAGGTCTCTTTTCTTTAAGAATGATAAATTGCAATTTCAGGTTTAACCACAAGATGTTACTCCGCAGTTTAAGGAATTCTTTTAAATCTCAAAGTTATTTCAATCCTTTTGGTTTTTTTCTTCTTTCTTCGATCCAAAACTATATGGGGGAGAAAGAGCAAGTCTCCCAGCCGTCCATGGCGGCTGTGTCAACATTAACAATTATTTTGATCCACTCATGTATTGCCCATTTTACTTCCAACACTTTAAAATCCTAAACGTGGATGATGCCTCATTAATAGGCAACATTAACATGAGTTCTATTATTAATTTGACTATATTTATTAAATATGCCAATATTTTGAAATAGATGAATTTTATGCCAAATGGAACTATGAAAAAAAACAACTTGTGCTGCAGTGTGAGAAACATCATATAATTATTTCTGACAGTATAACAACACACTAATTATAGAAGAACAGATCCACAATATCTAACATAATACAGCAGGAGCATAGTACAAAGTTCTATAGTTCAAGGAAAGAGAAATACCATTTGTACTTACAGTGTTAAATCTTTCTAAAAAACTGTCATCTCCAAGCAAGACATAGGCCTTTAATAAATATTCATAATATGAATCTATTCCTGCTCCAACTCCACTATCTAGAATAAAATAAAAATGTTAATACAATTAATTTCATAACTACTTTTCAGTTCCATAAAGCAAGTTGTTATTACTATAAGAACCTTTAAGTGCAACCAAGAAACAAACAAAAAGGGCTATGGGATGAGAATAAGCATAATGCAATATTTTTTTAGTCCAAAATAAGACAATTTTCTGATATATAGTTTACGTCCTCTACATAAAACACCTCCAACCTCTAATCTCATTATTATCTGTAATTAAGAGGGAGCATAGTTTCATACCTTTACGGACCCAGTCCCCTGTATGAATGTTAATAGTAACTCCCACTAAATTGCTGCTACGTTGCCTTTTCTCCCAAAGGAAATCAAGTGCCTTCCGGGCATATTCCTATAGAAAATAAAATTAACATTTTCTAATTAAATACTGCTTTACATGCAATGAAGCAGTCAGAAAATTGATGCAAAGAATAAATTTATTTAGTAGTTCTACTTTTAAATTTACACAACTATAAATTCTATTTTGAATATACTGGACATCTCAGAGAAAAGGCTTTTAAAAAATTGGATGCACTGCGATGCTGCCAAAGATGCATCATAAAAATTGTAAATAACTTATATAGTTTCGACTTGTCATACTATTGCTGCAGTCTGAATGCACAGAGATCATTAATATAACTTTAGATTGATCACAGATGCTAAGAATGAAAACTACCTATTTGGCTGTAAGCGCCAGCCATTTAAAATCTAACTATACATGGGAAATATTCCATAAGAATTATCATTCAACACTGGAAGGATAACTCCATGCTGGACTCACACCAACAGATGGCAAACATGTGAATTTCTGAATTAGGACAGCTGTTTTATAGATGAGATATATTTCCAAAGTCTTTTTTCCCCATTTTGGGGATAGAAGGAGAATTAATATCATTTTGTAAGAAATCTCAACTTAAGGAAAGAGGTGTCTATTAAAGCTAAATGCCTATTAAATACAAAATGGCATTCTTCAGACCTCCAAACATATTGATATATCAAATGCCTATTTTAAGGGCATGCAACAAATACTGTTCAGACTGATTCAGACTTGAACCAGCATTTGGGGCAAAGCCTCATACTGCCTGAAATTCAAACAAAAGAATTCGGATTCAATAAACATTGTACATTAAATACAAATCCAAAGTCTGACAAAATAAATCCCTCAAATCAAACATTTGTTATAATTTTATTTTTTCATTAGACACAATAAAAAAAATCAGGGAACAATATTATATACCAAGTATTCTAGAAGAATACTTATGAATGCCATAAAAATGAAAATATGATTTTTAATAAACAAAAATGGTCCACTAATTTAAAAACTCCATCCTATTATTTGCATCAAGGAACAGATGTTTGGTAATTTAGGATACCTTATATTAAAATTCAATTTCCAACTATCTCAAGTAGTATGGCCAAGTTTCAAATCGACAGAACTTGTTTAACTTTGTAATAAAGGATTAACTACTGACTCCATTTCTATCTGTAAAGTTTCTAAAAACTAGTCTGAATAATGTTGCTCATTAAAATTGAAATGGCAGGCTTCCGGTTTGTCACGCAGCCGCTGTGGACAGCTGGGAAACTTGCTCTCTCTCCCCCTGTCCAGTTTCGCATCGCTCGGGGGCCCTGAAAGGGGCTGAAAGTTGCCCCGAAGAGGCGACCAGCAAGGAGGGGCACTTGCTAGATTTGCTTTTCCTCTCCCTCCAGAAAGAGCAGTCACTAAATACCCAGGGGCGTTTTAAATGTTGAAAAAGTAACTGAATCCCAATTATTTCTCAAAGCATGTGGATTGAAAGATTTTTTATTTCCTATTTTTCATTGTCTACTTCTGTTGGAAATCTGGATTCTTTCTTATGAAAAAGAAAAAAAGAAAAACTGAAAAGATTAAGACAACTTTGGAACTCAAAAGGGAAACTTTAAGGGGCCTGGCTGACTGCCCAGGGAAATAGATAAGATACATAGCCTTGAGAACTTTGAAACAACAGCTGTGAAAGGCTTTGTGTTCCCTACCTAGAATTTTTTTTCTCTCTTTTGGATTTTCTAAGTATAAAGCCTTTAGCTTAAAATACCAATATGGAAAAAGACCAGGAACAAAATTTATTTATGGAGGAAGATCAACAAACTCTCTCTATGTTGAAAACACTAATCCAAATTCTTACCACAACCAATGAAATACTAAGAGGCTATGAGAAGGAACAAGAAGACAGCCCAGATATGAAAACCCAAACTTTGACCACAACTAAAGAATCATCTATACAAAATACAATAGAAAAAATGAAACATTTAAGTACGATGACAGAAGAATCTACTATTAAACAAATATTGATATTTGAAAATCCAGAAAAGACATTGACAACTTGGAAAAAGGAAAAGGTTTCTTATACAACTCAGAAGGAACTAAAGGATCTAGAAAAAGAACAGTTGGATGAGAAGACAAACAATTCAGAACAACTACGTCGATATGGAAGAATAAAGAGACTACCCACTAGACCTACAAGTCCTCTCAAAAAAAATGGCAATCGGATGGTTGTGCCAATATCAATTAATATACATGATATTACAAGGAGATTGGTTCGAAACAAGGACATGGAAGAAGATTTGGCAAAGGAAAAAAGCCAGAATAAGACTCAAGAAGAATGGAGTTTCGACCATCTTATTGAAATCTGAAACAGAATGTATTTAAATAGATAAGATGTGTATGTTGAACACAAGACATTGTTATGAACTGAGACAAAGAAAAAATTTTGGTCATTAAGATTAAGCAGTATAAATATTAATAGCTAATTTGAATACTGATTTGTGCATAAAGGTCATGTAAAGGTGGATAATGTAGGATAATGTAATGTAATGTAGACAAGCTAAAACCTATTGTTGAAAGTAATAAATAGGTTTATATGGAATGTTAAAAACAAAAATTATCAGTTTAAGCAAGAGATAGCAGATACAAAGAGGAAGAGAGGAAGTATTAAATATTGAAATAAAAAGAAATTTTGATTACTACTTAAAAACAACTGAAAATTAGCAAAAAGGAAGGATATCATATTGTATCCTTAATTTATTGACATAGAGGGTGAGAAGGTAAGTAAACGGGATGTGTATTTTGAATATTAGATTTTGTGAGGAATGGTGATAGATGAATTGGGAGTACACTAAAAATCTTGGGAATGATAAATATCAAACATTAAATCTAAATGTTAGTGGAAATTAAAATTGAAAAATCTATTAGGTCATTGATTGTCTAAAAGATTGTATGTTAAAACAATTAAAATATGTGCAAACTAAAAACTATGGATATATGTAAAAAAGTTATTTTCTATGTGACTGATAGGATAAAACTCGTCTTTAAATCTACAAATAGACAGTATATATGAAGGGAAAAAGAGAGGGAATATTTATGGTAGCAGTTTGAAATCTGTACTAATGATATCTGTATGTAATTGAATTACTACCACCACATTGCTTTTCAAATATGTGAATATAATATTAGAAAATCAATAAAATTTGTAAACAATAAAAAAAATTGAAATGGCAGGTTCATGTATACATTGATTTTGATGCAATATTCTTTATGGCAAATTGCAATATAACTTCAAAAAAAGATGAGGTACTTCCAATGGACAAGTGGAATGTAGCTATTATAGAAATGGGAGTATCTGTAATTAAAGGAAGAATTGGACTGATACATCAATGATACAGAAATTAATTGAATAGTTTTAAGAAAACAACTCTTTGTTTATTGACAATCCCTAATATAAATGCAGACTTTATTTTAGATGTCACTAAATATGCAACTTCAAAATCAAATTGACTGTTATACAAAATTGAAGTTAAGATTCAATCTGGTCAGTCAAAATCTTTCTGTGTAGTAGAGTGTACAACAGACTATAGATTATTAATGTCAAATAGGCAAGTTTAACTAAAGAAAGTACTTATCCCAAAAAGATTTGTGTTGAAGGACATACTGAACAATTCAAAAATAATAATCATATAAAGACAAAATCAGTATCTTTCCTTATACATAAGAGATACTAAAGAGTTATAGAACAGACATAGCCCATAGTTACAATAGTGTCCAACGGTAAGGCACCAGACACTAATGAACCACTTAATTTATTGAGGGAATACCATATGGATGCTTATGTTGTTCTAAGTTACTCTTTTAAATATTTGTCGTAATACAAAATTTAATATACTATATTATTACACGGGATATTTTATGTTGACATAATTTATAATCATTTTTATTTATTAAACAATTATAGTGCCCAACTCTCAACATCTCTGGGTTGCTCACAACAATCAAAGAAATTACAATAAAATCAATTTAAAAATTGAAAGATAAAACATTGCAGCATTATGACACAAAGTGTCTCGCCCTCCCAAACACAGCACAGCCTTCAGGTCCTGGGACAGAACGCTGATAGATATTTAAAGCAGTACCTCAAAATATAAATAGAAAAGCAATTTCTGGTATGAGAGATTCAGTGACCAGTTCAACAACAGAACACAGCTGAAATTAATACTATCAAGTAATTATACAATAAAAACATCAAAAGTTAGCAGTTAAACAAAAATAATTAATCACTTATCATTAAGCAAACCTCAAATATTGATGCCCCTGTGAAACGACTTAGAGCAGCAAACTCTAAGATCAACGTTCCTGCACAAGCTGTACAAGTTTCAGTCTCTGTTCCTGTCCGGGCTTCTGGACTTCTTAGACCAAATTTTAAATTAATCTAGAAGAAAAAGAAATGCCAAAATCTGTTATTGTGATAATGTTATTTCTTAAAAACTTAGGAAAATAAAATAGATTTGTTTTTTCAAACAAGAAATAAATAGAAATTAAGTTTGTACTATATTGCAAAAAAACTGGAAAAATTAAGTAAGTTACAGCAGAGAATGTGCACCACCATAAAAAATAGTGTTCAACAGCCTCTGTGTATGGCAAACCTACGCAGGTATATGGGTTTAAATTCCAATGCTAAAGTCAGTAGTGCTTTAACTTTAAATGAAGCTGTCTCTAAGCATATCACCTGCTATGGAGAGAACAGTCCTCAATTTCATAATCAAAACATATGGCTTTTTTAACGTCATGGCATTTGAAAATGTAGTAAAGCCCACTGATAAATACTGTATATAAATATCTTCATAAACCATGCTATTAGCTGAAAAGTTAAGACTATAAAAATAGTCTTGACTTATAAAAATCAGATGTTTTCACCAATATCACTAATAACTCTCTCTCTCTCTGACTCAATATGTAATTTTATCATACTAGAAGAACAAATAACATATATTAGTCTTAGCTCAGTTTACTTACTCTTGGATATGGGAGACCACTTGTGGTGTTAAAAGCTGGCAAAAGTTTGTAGCCTAACTGTTTTGCCATGTGCAGAAGTTCTCCATTGTACCACTGCATGACTTCACCTTTCTCTTTCAGCATGATTGCTACTGAGTGCCCACCTAAAAGACCTCTAAATAAAATGAAAGGAAGAAATCAGGAACTTTATTAGCTTAGTGAATGTTGAACAAGAAGAGAACCAAAGAGTGGGGAAGCAGAGAAGAGAATGTAATTCTCCAAATTGCTTCCAATCTCTAATAATGTTTAGTAATTACAGTTATACTAGCCTTAAGCATAACACAAATGCTGAAAAAATGAAAATAGTTTGTAGAACATTTAAATACTATTTACTTCTAAAAAGTGTATATAAATGAAGATGGGTAAACCCTTTTGACAATAATGCAGGAAATGCAGCTTTCAAACAAGAACAGCTTTACAAACTATGAACTATGAATGCTATTATGCTTAAAAACTAAGTGTATTTAACTTCAGATCACAAAACATATATAGATTATCATTGGCAGATTTACAAATCTGATGCTTTTTTCCGCAGAATAAAACTTACCCAAGCACTCTTATGTTTGTTTCAAACACTGATACCACAATGTCGTTGTCTAAATTAACATCTCTAATTACTTTTTTAACAGCATCTTCAAACTCTTTAGTTTTATTTAACACCTGCAAAACAAAGAGTAAACAGGCTGAATATCTCTTAAGAAACTAAGTTTTGTTAAGGAGAAACTAAATAAAAAAATAAAGAATATCAGATTCTGTCATCTTTGGTCAGCAACAAGCTAAAAATCCTATTACAGAGGGCAAACTCTGTTTAATTTATCCTGTCTCAAAAAAAGTGAAGGAGGTGTAATTGAGCAATGCATACTGAAAAAATCTGGAATCTCATTACATGCAACTAATCTGTCAATCCACTTAAGGTATACTTCTGGGTTTCCCAAAAGCAAACTAATAGCAAAAAAGTTAATTAAAATTAAAACAAGTAAACATACCACACTAAAATGAGTATGTAATTAGGAAGCATCAGTATGGTATAGTGGTAAAGGTGCTAGTCTAGAAGCAGGAGAACCAGGTGTTAGTTCACTTTCAAAAGCTCATGGGATGGCTTGGGATTAATCACAATCTCTCAGCCCAACCTATGTACTCCACTGGGTTGTTGCTGTGAGAAAATTGGGAGGGGAAAGCACTGTGTATGCTACCTTATATCACTAATCCAACTTCTAAAAGTAGGTCATAATTTAAATAAATCAAGTATTTTGCTAAAGACAATTATTAAGTTCTACTCAATATTGTAAAATGAGAATTTAGATTTAATACATGATAGAAGAAATCAAACCTACCACAAGAGTGTCCAAAGTATCTATTAGTGTCAGTGAAAACCTGGGTGAGAAAGGAGAGATTAAAAGTAGGATTTAAGATGCAATAGATAATTTATTATTAAATGTTCATGTAAGAACTTGTAAAAGACTGCCTATTACTAAAAAATAGTGAACAGTGTACTCCTTCCTCAAGTTGATGAACTGCTGAAGACACACAATGCTTTTATGAACCATTGAAGACTTCTGAAAACAGACTATATATTAAAATATGCATCATCAATTCATAAAAACATTGAATGACTTCAGCAGTTTATCAGCTCAAGAAAGTTCAACACTGTCTGCCATGGCAATCAACACCTGTTTGCAATGGTTGTAGCATTCCCAGAGTCACGTGATCATCATTTGCTACCTTCCCTAACAAGCAATGTCAATGGGAGAAGTGAAATTCACTTAACAACCACAGCAAAAAAGATCATAAAATTGGGTAAGAATCATTTAACAACGTATCACTTTGCAATGGAAGTTCCAACTGTGGTAATATTTTAAATTAATATTTATTTTATTTAGTTTAACTGTTTCATGACATTAAAACACTGTAACCTGCTATAAGATTCTTCAGATAATGCAGAAACTAAAAATAATTTGAAGAAATATAATCATGATCATCTATGATTCAATTATTAGTCACATATTATTTTTATTTTTCTCCATTTTAGTAAATATTCCTGTTCTTTTTATGGATATTTATTCAGAATTTAGATTCAGTTTTACTGAATTTGTAATAATGGATCCACAGATTTTCAATTAAAACTAAATACTGAATCTTCAAATAATTACTTCAAAATACTAACTTTCCCAAAGCATCATCCACATCTCCACGACTTGGTTCTTGACCCCGAATTCTTCCACGGCAAGTTAAAGGCATGAGCTCATCAGCTGGGTAAGCATGTTCCTGTTGGGGGAAAAAAGGAAATGAAAAACAAAACAGAATAATAATCTAGTGAAGTTGAAATGCTTACTCTTACAAATGCAGGTAATAAAATATATTCATGAGAGTATGCTTTTACAAAATTAAACAATGCAGAAAGTTCCAAATGGTACATAAGTCTCTTACATAGGACTAAATCAATATTTTTCATGAACTGCAATAAGTCATCAACTTACGACTACATGGAGTCCAGAATTGCAGTTGTAAGTCACTGTGATCATGCAGAGTCACCATGTGACTGGATTTGACCATTTTTAGAACAGTAACAAAGGGAGTCACCATGGTTGTTAAGTAAATCCACCCATATCCAATGGGTAGTTTCTCCCAGAAAATGACAAAAAAAGTGGCAAACATGATTATGTAACCATGCAATGCTGCAACTGGTCATAAATGCGAGCCACTTGCCGAGTGCCCAAAACACGATAACATCACTGCAGAGGGGAGGGGAGGTGGCAGTCATACCTTTGAGGGCAAATTGTAAGTTGGTTTATTAAAATCTGTCGTAACATCTAACAGTCGTTAAATAACTGATCATAAATCAAGTACTACCTGTAATACTTTTCCCACAGAAACATATTCATACATTCAGTTAGTACCATAGTAAAGAAACGGACTGCAAGACAAAAGCCATAATTACTCCAATGTTTTCTGAACTGTAGAAAGTAAGGGGAATTTTTGGTTTATTTTATGGTTCTGGGCTGTGTCCTTATTTAGTTAGTATACAATGTGGAATAATATTTTCTGGCTCAACATGGTTCAGAAATTATTTTTCAGAATAAGATGCATCACAAAATAACCAGCTCACTACCCTCAAAATCTTATTAAACCCTGAAAAATGTACACATCAGCCCTTATTTGTTCTCCTAAATTGGCTGAAACAATTGTTGCTAGTTGCGACATCATGTCCGAGCCATCGCGACCCCATGGACAATGTTCCTCCAGGCTTTCCTGTCCTCTACCATCTTCTGGAGTCCATTTAAGCTCACGCCTACTGCTTCAGTGACTCCATCCAGCCAGCTCGTTCTCTGTCGTCCCCTTCTATTGCCCTCAATCTTTCCCAGCATTAGACTCTTCTCCAGTGAGTCCTTCCTTCTCATTAGGTGACCAAAGTTTTGAGTTTCAACTTCAGGATCTGGCCTTCTAAAGAGCAGTCAGAGTTGATCTCTTTTAGGACTGACCAGTTTGAATGCCTTGCAGTCCAAGGGACTTGCAGGAGTCTTCTCCAGCACCATAGTACAAAAGCCTCAATTCTTTGGCACTCAGCCTTTCTTATGGTCCAAATTTCACAGCCATACATTGCAACTGAGAAAACCATGGCCTTGACTATACGCACTTTTGTTGGCAGGGTAATGTCTCTGCTTTTTAGTATGCTGTCTAGATTTGCCACAGCTTTCCTCCCCAGGAGCAAGCGTCTTTTAATTTCTTGGCTGCAGTCCCCATCTGCGGTGATCTTGGAGCCCAGGAAAATAAAATCTGTCACTACTTCCATTTCTTCCCCATCTATTTGCCAGGAATTGAGAGGGCCGGATGCCATGATCTTAGTTTTCTTAATGTTGAGTTTCAAGCCCACTTTTGCACTCTCCTTCTTCACCCGCATCAAGAGGCTCTTTAGTTCCTCTTTACTTTATGCCATAAAGGTGGTATCATCTGCATATCTTAGGTCAGTGATGGCAAACCTTTTAGAGACCGAGTGCCCAAACCGGAACCCAAAACCCACTTATTTATCGCAAAGTGCCAGGGCCGCATCAGCATTGTGGTGCCTTCAGGGGGGGCAGGGAGGTGCCTCTGAGTGCCGCCTCTGGCATGCAAAACTCAGGGGCACAAAAATGGGCCACTGTGCTGCAAGGGGCAAAATCGGCCGCCGCAGCACTGCGGGGTGCAGATACAAGACGCTGCACCATGGAAGAACGGGGCAGGGCATGTACTAAACCCACCCCATTTGCAGCGTGTGCGTGCTCGCAGCCCCGTGCACGCACACATGCATGTAAAATGCTTCCCCCTCCCTTTTCTTCCAGTCCACCAATCAACAATGGTTGGTGACCTCTGCTCTACCAACTCTGCTCGAGCTTGCAAGTTGGCTGCTTTGCCTCCTTTGTGCTGGGCGGGGCTCCTGCTCCAGGCAGTGGTGGTGGCCTGATGGACCTGCTGCTGGCGGCAGTGGCGCATGTGCCAACAGAGAGGGCTCTGAGTGCCACCTCTGGCACACGTGCCATAGGTCTACCACCACTTTCTTAGGTTGTTGATACTTGTCCCAGCAATCATAATTCCAACTTTTTATTCATCTAGCCCTGCCTTTCTCATGATGTGCTCTGCATACAAGTTAAATAGGCAGGGCTACAATATACAGCCTTGCCGGACTCCTTTTCCAATTTTGAATCCAATCAGTGCTTCTGTGTCCAGTTTTCACTGTTGCTTCTTGACCCGCGTATAGGTTTCTCAAGAGACAAATAAGATGGTCTGGTACTCCTATCTCTTTAAGAAAGGCTTTAGCATAGTCAGTGAAGCAGAAGTAAATGTTTTTCTGGAACTCCCTAGCTTTCTCCATGATCCAGCATATGTTGGCAATTTGATCTCTAGTTCCTCTGCCTCTTCGAAATCCTGCCTGTACTTCTGGTAGTTCTCGATCCACATACTGCTGGAGTCTAGTTTGTAGGATTTTAAGCATAACTTTACTAACATGTGAAATGAGTGTAATGGTGCGATAGCTTGAATATTCTTTGGCATTGCCTTTCTTTGGAATTGGAATGTAGCTTCATTCTTTCTGGCGCTACTAGTACTAGCCCTCTGCTCTTCCCCAGTAGCATATTGGACACCTTCCGACCTGAGGGGCTCATCTTCCAGTGTCATATTTTTTTGCCTTTTGGTACTGTCCATGGGGTTTTCATGGCAAAGATACTGGAGTGGGTTGCATTTCCTTCTCCAGTGGATCACATTTTGTCAGAACTCTCTGCTATGACCTGTCTATCTTGGGTGGCCCAGCATGGCATAGCTCATAGCTTCATTGAGTTACACAAGCCCCTTTGCTGCAACAAGGCAGTAATCCATAAAGGGGGGGCTGAAACAATAAATCCAGCTTAATGTTTTCAAAAATATCCCCCCAAAACTTTCAACACTACAAATTTCTTTTTTCAACTTTCAAAAGTCAAAAAGTAAATGGTTACATATTGTGGAGCACCATTTTTTGTATTTTCAGGATTGGCTTTGAAAAGTTCCTTATTCAGCACACCTCAAGTTGCTAAACTGATGGTTCATTACACAAGTGTTGCACATAAATAAGAATTCTTTGTCAGCAACTTGTTTTGAATTGATTCACATTGTTTTAAAGAGGTTAATTAATACAATTCAGGGATGGAAATAAAATATTCACAATGGTTTTGCCATCTAGAACTAGTTAAACCTGAAAGTCTCTTACACTGTTTTCATTTTTAAAAAATTGGGAAGACATCCTTGCAATTTGAACAGCTGGATCACTGCCCCTTCTGCCTCCATCCTTAGAAAAGCACAGAATCTAAACTTAATAGTTAATCAGACTGAATAATCCCTTTGGAATAAGAATGTATTTACATTCAAAACAATGTATTTAAGAAGATCACTACAATGACAAGTAGTGATCAGCAGATTTTCCAAGCCAAGGTCCTTAACAAGTGTGTTACATTCTCACTAATGTCCCTAAAAGGGGTATTTAAAGGATTTTGGAAACATTCATTTCAATTTCAAAAACTGCTTAATTTCAGGAATATTCAGTATTGAATATTCAATCTGAAACAGAGGTTATGAGCTAGAGATAGGGTCAGTTTGAACACCTACAGAATGGCTAAAATGGATTCTGTAATTTTTTGTTCTGTTTAAATGCAGAACAAAGTATATAACTCAATATATTTCAGAATGAAAATATTTTACACACCACTAGTACTTAATAGTAATATACACCATAATAGGATGGCAGAATTTCATTTCCAAACCAAAATTCAAACTCTGCCTTCAGAAAAGTGCTAGCATATAGATTTTCATCTGTATACAAACTATCATTTTTGCTGTATGTACATCCATATACAAATAAAATCATGTTCCAAAATACTGAAAAAACATTCTACAAGATAGCTTTTAATGTCACCATTTGGTTTGTTAAATGATAAATTTAGCAATAATCTTTTTAAGAAACACATTTAATCTTGTGGCACATTGAATGATCACATCCTCACATTTATAAAGATGATGGTTCTGCTCTTTTACTAGCTCTAAAGATAAACCTTATATTTCTTTGACCTTTACTCACTTATTATTTGCCACGCTGATGGAGAGGACATAAATGACAATAACAGGGATTCTACATTTCTTTGAAATGTCAGGAGCCTCAAGATAAAAATATTGCACTAAGATGTCACTTAAAAAGCTTTTACAAAATAGGTAGGATTGCAGATTTGTCAACTAATTATCTGGTACAGAAGTATCACACTAGGCTTTTATGGATATTAGGGAAGAGGATTTAGGGCAAGTCATCAGCTGGATTGTATTTTTAAATCCATCTAAATATCCTTCCCTCCTTACCACTAAATCAACAACATCAACACCAAAAGAATAGAATTTGTAACTATGAGCACTATGTAATTCTTTAAAAAACTCAGTAAAAAAATGGAACTTTTCATTGAAGAAATGTATGATATATAAAGCAAGACTTAATGAATGTTCCCTTTTAAAAAATAGAAAACCACATTTTCAAGTAACTTCAAATAGTAATAGTCTATATTTCTAGCATAGAATTTTGCTACATTGTCCAAAAAAAACTAAAAGAAATCTTACAAGATTGAAAAATGAGGAAAGAGTTGATCTATATATAGAATATATATAGATCAAAAAGAAAGTTTAAATCCTTGATCTTGTTTGCCAAATTCAATATACCGTACTCACAAATTCTATTTGCTTAAGGCTCTAGGACCCATGATAAATAAATATCCTTTTGACATAAAATCTTCCAGGATGTGCCATGTCATATACTTCCTTAATATAAATAATTCATGCTACAAGTGTAGAAATCCTCTATTACCTCACAAATGATAAAAAAGCCTTTTCACAATACAGTATAAATGAATGACAGCATGACCTAGGTTTATATTTTCTCCAACACAAAAAATATACACAATTTTACATATATTTTATTTGAAGTTACATGCACCATACTTATAAATACAGTAGGGCATAAATGTGATGATTCTGTCCTATGAAATTCATAAGACAAATTGAAAACCAAGAAAACAATGGGTCTCAGTTGAATATTTTAGCAGCCAAAATTAGTATCATATTCACAGTTTCAATGTTATTCTCTGCAAGAAATTCATGTTATCTATATTCACTAAAACTCTTGATAAAAAAGTTTGCCATGAAATTATGCACCAATCATTCGTCTTAGCTAAATATGATTGGCTGAAGGATTTGCCAAATTACTTGTAGACCTGTGATTAGTGAGATTTTAATAAAACACTTCTTGGTTTCCAACTTGGATCTTAGACACAAAAGCTACACCTAGTTGTATTATAGCTTAAACATTTTTATTAGATTGGTAAGTATGAATATAGTTCACCTTAATTCATCACTTCTATAAAATAACATGTATCTTTATCTGAATTGTTTTAAGGAAACAATTATAGAATTTCTAGCATGACAAAGTATCTACCATTTATTTTTAAAAAGAGTTTTAAAATGTGCAAGTAAACCTGAACAGCTCTAGCTGATCTAAGTAGAATTCTTTCACTGGATTGGAATCCCTGTTCCTGGAGTGTTTTTTGTCATGCTTATAATCTGCAACTCCTTCCCTTATAGACTATGCTATTCAATTTCAACAAATTCAAGGACTGAGAAAAAGGATTCATTACTTAGGACAAAAAAACTAGTCTTAAATAGATTAGATCTTAACATGAAAACAGGCTAAGAATTAAACAAGTAAGAACTGCAGTGTAATTCACTGTAAACCATACATTAACACATTAACATTAACCTGTTTTCAGTTGATGATAGCATGATTCAGCATATTACACCAAACAATAATTATGATCCTTGATTGTATTTTAGTATAAGAATGAGCAGCCAATAGCTTGCCAATCATCTGTGGACCCCAAATTCCTTTTTGAAGACTTGCCACTGAATTTTGTTAGTCAAACTATCAAGGAATGGAAGTATGACCTCTCCCCATTGTTTACAGGGGGGGAAATATTAGGATATATATGCTTTCTCTTAGGATTAATACACTAAGGAAAGAAACAAAAACCAGAGTCCAAAAACATAGTATCAGTATGAAAGTAGAGCACTACTATCTGCAGGTGATGGGCTGGCCAACCTTACATGAAATCATAATTAAAAATACTAGCAAGAGTTCATCACATATACTTTATGTAAAAACAGCTTTAAAACAGATTTTTATTTAATGTTAAAATAATGTAAACATTGCACATACCATATAATTGCTATAGGCATGATCAAACATTTCCAGTACTTGATTTCTGAAAAAGAAAAACGAAAATAATTCAATTCTGCTCAAGTGATTTACTAGCAACACTTTTTTAAATCTGCAGACTTTCCAAACATTTGGATTATATTATATTATAATAAGATGCGACAAACAGTACAACTGAGCACTTATATAAAGCCAAAATCGATATGCTATTTCAATTTTATTAAAATTTATTTTAACAATCCTAAACTATGTAGCCATTTATTATTACAAAAGAGCAATAATTCTTTATGAAATTATTTTTAAAACAAATGGCTTTTTTTACTTAACAGGAATTCAAAATGATTATATGAATGTAGATGTTCCAGAAAGAGATCCATGTACAGTATCTATTGAGCTTTCTAAGCAGATAAGATTCAATACTGATGTGTTTTTTTTAATGCTTAGTTAGGTGACAGTACTTAGCTCACTTTAGCTGCTCTCAAAAAAGCAAAAGTCAGGAAGACTTCAGGACAGTACGCTAGATTGAGAACTCAAAAATATCCTGGAAGGGGGCAATTAAGAAAATTACATGGCCATTTTCAAAACATCATGAGTTCAGATTCAAATGTGTATTGCGCGCGCACCACTGCCCGTTCAAAGAGGTGCGCGCGCACCGGGCGGCTGGGAGCTGCAGGAGACGGCTCAAAGAGCTGCATGCGGCTCCGGATCTGCGGGTTGCCGACCCGTGCCTATATGGGTATATAAGGTATAGCAATAATCAATCACTTTATATTCTCTGCGTAGTGCATGATTATTCAAGAAAACTTCAGACTGTAATTTTATACATATTTACATATGTATCTAATAAAAAAATGAAACATCTACTTTGAAGTAAATATGTACAGAATTGTATAGGATTAAGAGGAAGTTGCATTAAATAAGTTTTTTTTAAATCTTATGAAATCAAATACATTTTCATATCATTTAAAAGTTGATAATGAATGTTGGAAAAAAGGTCTTCATCGTGGTTCATCCAAGATGAAAATAAACATGGCAACTGCTTTGGGAAGAAGGTTGTAGTTTATTGGAGAGGAAAACCAGACAGGAAGATGGCTGGCAGAAAAGAAAGGCTGAACACATGTAGGGAGTGGGGTTTTATACCCTCTGGAGCCTTTTGTTTGGAGCTGCTTCCTCTTCCTGTTCCTGTTTGAGGCTATTTCCTGTGTCATGGACTTTTGACCTGAGTCTGAGTGTGCCTTTCTGGTATTCTGATGGTGATGGGTTAATCCCATTATGTCCAAAGGTCATGTCCTGCTTCCCTGGGGCTGGGCTATGTACATTTTAGGTCTTTGTCTTCTTAATCTCCTAACTCCCTGGATTTAAATCTGCATCTCTATAGAGCCCCTGCTTGGGGCAGGGAGACCTGGGGCGATTAAAAAAACTGGGCATGCTTTCCTGCCTGTTTAAGATCTTTTGAGGCAATATATTTTTCTGCCCTTTTAATATTTCCTTCTCTGGGGAGCTGACTTCCCACATGAATACAGGTGCATTTTCATATCAAAGATTTACTTTATTAGAATACTGCAGTTAATAGTCAAGCAATCAAGCTATGAATTAGGAAATTCTTAATTTAGAGCCACAGAATAAATCCAAGTTCCATTTTCCATAAAGGCTAGAGGACTCCAGAAATCTAATGTTCTCCTAATGCTGCTCTCAAAAAATGTATTTGTTTTCTGCCATAGATTAAATTATGCAGAATTGACTTGGGAGGCCGGTGTGTGGTGTAGTTGGTTCACATAGTGTGGTGGGATGGAGGGTTTGTTGTCACTGTGTGTTGGGGGGGAGAGCACGGGGGGGGGGAGGCTCAGCTAATCTCAATGTACACATGTTGTACTTTGACAATAAAGGTTTATTTATTTATTTATTAATATTACAACAGTTTTAAAAAAGTGAAATGTGGAAACATTATAAATGTAATGTGTGGATGCATCCTTGATTATTAGTAGACATGGACACTGAAGATATTTGCTATATTAGGTTCCTCGATGTACATTCATGTGGAACATGTACATATTTTTTGTTTTATTCTATGAAACCCCAGCATCTGATTTGCCTTTTAAGTAAGCTCATTATTTGCTATAATTTTAAAGTATCTAGTCTTTCAAAACACTGTTTGCACAGCTAACAAGATGATCCTTTAACGGTGAAATATCCAATCTTTACAAGTAATTATATTGTCCACATAGCATTAGTTTACAGGGCCTTCAACTGTCCTCAAAGGAAGTCAACAGCAAAGAAATAAATGCATTTCTCTGAGAAGTTCCAAAATTACTTTCAACTATGGCAGGGGTAGGCAACCTTGGCTCTTTTATGACTCATGGACTTCAGCTCCCAGAAATCCTGAGCCAATCCTGAACTATGGGATTCACTCCTCTTTGACAATAACTGTTACATCACATATATTTAAAATTCTGTATTAAATACACTTATACCTTATTGAAATATTAGAACCACCATATTGCCATATGATAAACACACATGGAACATGCATCACTGAAAAATTGATCAGCAAAATGTGAAATACTAAAATGAAAAAAGTGTTCCAACTCACCTATAAAAAGCAAGGACACAGAGATAAGAGAAGCTCAGTACTTATATAAGTGAGCTTTAAATTATATGAACATCATTTTCTAGAATAACTTCCATACATTTATGATCCTGGTAGCATTTTTTAAACTTGAGGAACTGCATCCTTCAGCTTAACCCCCCCCCCCAATCTTTCTATTCTCTCTCAATGACAGCATTTGTTCTGAAGTTTTATTGCTCACTTTGACTAACATTTCTCACTTGGCCTAACTTAAGTTCTTACATCCCTGCCTTGCTATGACAATCATCATTTCTAGACAAGGAAGTTTCACAAAAAATAATGGCGGGTGGAGGAAATTTTTCGAAGGGGGGGGGAAACCTAACGAAATACGACTTAGATTTTGAAAACCTACAGAGTACCATATTTATTGTCCAGCTTTACATTTAAAAACTGAGTAAAACATGAGCTGGGGTATCCTTGTCAGTCTGCCTCGGGGACAAGCTTGAAATCAGCCCTCAGTTGTGTCAGGTTAAAGAAGACTTCAGAGAAACTGCTCAGTCTCCTCAAGCAGCCAAATGCAACTAGGAGCAGGGCTTCAATCAGGATAGAGCTGGAAGGGGCCTTGGAGGTCTTCCGGTCCAACATCAATTCCTTCCTCGGTCCATGACACAATATGTTCACCCTCCCCTTCACAAAACCACGGTTCGCAACCAGACCAACCAAGGGAGGCTCAGCTGCGGCACAGAAAAAAATAAAGCGGGCGACGGGAAAAAAGGGCTCTTACCCAAGATAACGTTTCTCTTCCCGGCTCATAGCCTGCACTCCCGGCGCTGCTGCCAACACCGAAGAAGCAGAGAGGAGGCCCAAAGCCAGCAGTTTCCAGCCAGACCAACGGCCTGCTAGGCAGTTGCCGCTCCTTCCCTCACCCCCAGCTGGTGCTCCGCTCATAGCGGCAGCTGCCCCGCTAGGCCCGGCTCTGTCCCATCCCTTCAAACAGCGCGGCCGCCTCAGAAGACGAGGGACCTTCGCTCGCCTTCTCTCTCACACACACACCCCCTCCCTTTCTTTGGCGTAGCCAAGGAAACCGGAATCTTGCCGCTAGGTTGCTTCCGGGTTCCCTTCCGGTCACGTGACATGCCGCTACCCACGGCCCAATGAGACCTAAGGTTTGCGTCACCTGACCGTGCGTTAACCCCCCCCGTTCCCTCCCGGATGCAGTGATACGTGGAACAAACGGGCGGCTACCTCCTAACCTGGACGTGGCTGTCGCACTCTCAAAAGATAACCATTTGTTCTAGCGACCGCTCTCTCCGTCGAAATACGTAATTTCCGGCTTCATCTCGGGCCGATCCTTGTTTGGAAAAAATGATGCCAAGGGCTGAATTTAAAACGACACACACACACCACACACACACACACCCTCTCTATACACTGGATGTGATAGGGAATCTTCCTGCCCCGAAACGTCGGAAATTTTTGTTGTATCAGGCGTATTCATTATGTCCTGATCAGGCAGGGAAAGAGTGAAGCTTAAGGAGGTCTGAATTCGCGGTGATTTCACGTTGATGCTCGGAGCAACAACAACGGCTCGATGGACACTACTCAGCCTCGGAAAAGCGAATGTGATTGTGGAGAATTTGCGCAGCTCGGAGTGGAACATTTGGGGCTTCAGAAGCTCCCCTAGTGGACGTTCTATCACTCGCCTACGTCACAACATCAGGGCAGTGATCTTGCGAGTGGCGTGTTTCAGGATCATATAGCATTGAAGTTGTTGCCCAGGCGTAATGACACACCTCCAAATTTAAAAAAACAAAACTTAAAAAAACTCCTGCGTCAAACGGAATTGTCCGCTTTCTGCATTTTCTTTTTCTGGGCCATCAGGGTGTTTTTTTCCCTGGTCCTCTTATACCTGCAGCTGAACTGTCAATCGGATAAAGAAACATCTCTTAAACTAATGCCAAGATATTGAACGTATCCTAAGTACCTTCGTTACATTTGCTGCAACCCACGGGCATGACTTCCGCCAGAAATGGAAAAACGGTTGTTTCCTATTCTCACATAAATCTTTAACATTGCTTGTAATTTTTTAAAAAAGAGTTGGAGCTTTGGTTTTAGCTGCTGTCCTCAATTCGCATATTTATTTATTTGTATCCCACCTTTATTTTTACAGATAACCCAAAGCAGCAAACATATCCAACACAACTTCCTCCTCCTATTTTCCCCAGAACAACAACCCTGAGAGGTGCGTTGGGCTGAGAGTGATTGGTGCAAGTCACCCAGCTGTCTCATGGCTAAGGCATGAACCCATTCTTTCTAGTGCCTTTTTTATATAAATATTTTATTAGAATTTTTTAACATAACATAAATCATTATAAAACAGAAGGTTGTCTGGGTAACATTTATAAGACAGTCCTTAACAATTAATTTCTATAATCTATATTCCATATGTTAATTTCATTTGATTTCCCCTTTCCCCAAAGTATCTTTCTTTGCAAAACATTAGATTAAGACAATTTTATTTACTTAACAACAGTTAAATATATAGTTTCAATAATCCTGTGTATCGTTTTTGTTGCCTTATCATAAATCCTGTCACCATGTTTATTTCAGCTTATTTCTCCCCCCAAATTCTAAATATTCTTACAAGTGACAATCTTTTTAACACTTAACTATATTTACATTGGTGTATTTCATTCTGTTTTTTCCATATAAACCCTCTCATGCTTTTATATTTCTTAATAAGTAAAAAAGTAAAAAGAAACTGCTAAGCTTGTAAGCCGCCCTGAGTCTTCGGAGAAGGGCGGGATATAAATGTAATAATAATAATAATAATTAAAAAAAGAGCAGCTTATTTCTCCCTCCAAATTCTAAATGTTCTTACAAATAACAATCATTTCAACATTTAACTATATTTATATTAGTGAATTTAGTTCTGTTTTTTCCATATAAACCCTCTTTATGCTTTTATATTTTTAATAAGCAAAAAAAAGTAGAAGGAAGAGAAAAAAAGAGACAAAAAATACAAGAGCACTAGGATACAAAAAATAACATATGAAAATATGTATTTCTCCTAATTTAATATATATTTATTCCCTCAATTTCTCATTCTTTTTAACCATAGCTAAGAATGTATTTAATCTATTTAAACTTTGAACATTCCATTCAATAGTTCTAATCATCTAATCCTTTAAGTCTCATTCAAAACACATTTTTTATATTTTTCTTATCATCACATTTAAATAGCTAAAACATTTGCTTTTGTTTAAATCATTTCAACTTAGAAGAACAGAAAAAAACAATTATATTAAAAGGAAGGGAAAAATTTTTCCCTCTAAGAGTAGTATATTTCAAAATTTTCCCATTTCTTAGCCATATTCAAACAAATGTTTCTTTTTGAAGTATTCTTTCTGATATGCTCCATCTTTTCCCTGAAATTTCATTTTAGTCTTTTTTCTCTGGTCGTTGTCTTTCTTAATATGTTTTGCTGCATCATTTGTTTCCCTGTAGGGAATTTTTTCTCATTCTTTTCCTTATCTTCAAAGATATTTAGACGTATTAAAATATTTCCCATTTGGATTAAATCATATTTTTTTATTTTATATGATTCCATCTTCAAGTCTTTTCCTCAAAATTATATTTAATCATCTCTGTTATATTTTCCTGAGAAAGTTCTTGAAGTGAAATTAAGTTGAAAATAAGTTGATTCATGCTCTCAAGTTTCTTCTGCATTCCTTGTAGTTTAAGGTCATTGTCCTTTGAAATTTTTTCTGCTTATCATATGCTTCCTTTTGTAAAATGAGCATTTTATAAGGGTCCTTCTTCAAGTCTCTATCCTCAGAATTTTGTTCAGTCATCTCTACTGTATTTTCCTGAGAAATTTCTTCGAGTGAAATTAAGTTGAAAATGAGTTGATTCATGCTCTCAAAGTTATTCTGGATTTCTATGTGGTTTAAAGTCATTGTCCTTTGGAATTGTTGTCGTTCATCATATGTTTCCTTTTGTAAAGTATTCATTGCTTCAGCTGTGTTATCTTCATTTTGTTTAAACAGGTGCATTTTCTAAAAGCTTAGAAGTTCAAAGGGAAAAAAGAAAAAAATCCTCATCCACCAGCAGGTGTCAGCATTTGCTCATTTTTTTATGTCTTTCTAGTTGTTTTCTTTCTCTAAAGGGTAAATTTCGCCACTTAACTGAAAGAGAGGGGGCGGAATCCCCCTCCCCCTTTCCTTCTTCGGAGATCTCTTATTTTGGGGATTTTCTTCTTCAGGAAAGTAGGTAGAATAGAGAAAATCAATATTCTTACCCAGATTCAAGCATGCTGTTTACTATTCGCTTAGTTTAATCGCTTATGGCTTCCGTTGTTTCAGCTATGGCTGAACATGGCGTTAGCCAGCCTTTTCTTCCATTGGTTTCTGGGAGGCTTCTCCTGGACTGTTCGGAGAGACCACCGTCTCTCCTAAGTCCCTGGGATTTCATTCCACCACTTCAGGGTGGATTCTGGCCCCTTAGGGTCCCCAACAAAAAGAAATTTCAGCTGGAGGATCGACATTTCAAATTCTCCAACTGCTTCGCTGAAAACAGGAACTGGAAACCCTTTCTTTCTAGTGCCTTAACCACTAGACCAAACTGGCTCATATTGGAAGCTGCAGGATTACAATTAGAGTGGATAGAAGAGAGAGTTGATAGTTGATAGACATTTCTATCAAACGCATTGTTTCAAATGACACTGAATTCTTGGGTTTGGATGGATGAGAGCAAGATACTTTATACTTAGTCACAACATTGCTATTATTCTCTTATTTTTGGCAGTTTCTTATCACCATTCAGAAAAAGTGTCTGTCTATATCTATCTATCATCTATACACACACACACACACACACACAAACAAACACACATATACACAAAATGCAAAAATTGACACTTGCCTGTCAAAGCCCACAATGTAGTGCTTTAAAGGAATGTTGGGAATTGTAGTTTCTGTAGCATGAATTATCAAGTACGGTACTGTTCTACAGTAGTGCTCTACAGTTTTTCCAATGTTCCCTCCTCCACAAAAATAATAATCTACAGCAGAGCTTTTCAACCTTTTCACCCGTTGTACCACTTTTAGGATATGGCAATATTTGAGTACCACCAGTTGCCCAGCAACGTGTCAAAAACTTGACCAAAAAAAAAGAGGAAAAAAATGATAAAGTACAGGTAGTCCTTGACTTACAACAATTCGCTTAGTGATTGTTCGAAGTTACAACAGCACTGAAAAAAGTGACTTATGATAACTTTTCACACTTATGACTGTTGCAGCATCCCTAGGATCATGTGATTTACATTCGGATGCTTGGCAACTGATTCATACTTATGACGTTGAGTGTCCCAGGGTCATGTGATCAACTTTTGCAACTTTTTGACAAGCAAAGTCAGTGACGGAGCAGCTCATCACTCAGGTTGTGGGGTGCCTGTGGGGGGGAGGGAAAATTTGTGGGTCTCTGGTGGAGGGGGTTGGGACTGGGGTGGGTGCCTTCCTTCCCTCCCTCTCTCCCATTGTCCCTTCTTTCCTTCCTTCCCTCCCTCTTTGTCCCTCCTTTTCCCTCTCATTGTCCCTCCCTCCCTCCCTTCTCTCTTTGTCCCTTCCTTCCTTGCTTCCTTTCTTCCTTCCCTCCCTCCCTCCCATTGTCCTGCGCTACATCACTCAGACCCCACCCTGGTTTTGACAGGCAGCGGACCATTCTCTCCGCACAGAGCAGCTGGGGACGAAGTGAACTGTTGACATCATGGTCCTGCCTGTGTGTGTGCAGCGGCAGAGGAGAGCACATGCTTGAAGGTGGCTGCGTGCACACACCCCCTTTGCCCATGCTTGCCGCTTGACCCACCGTGGCTGGGTGTGTCATGTGGCTGGCAGGTTTGCGCGGCGCTGCCAGGGTGGTGAGCAGGCAAGGGGGGGCTTCTCCCTCTCGGGGTGGGGGAGAAAGATGCATTCTCCAACCGGCTCTTCCCCTTCTCTGGGCTGGGCTGCAATCTCGCCCACTGTTTCTGCATCTCCTCCTTCCTCCTCCTCCCCTTGCAGAAAAAAAGGAGTGAGCGCCTGTTACTTGTCCCAAAAAAGGAGAAGGCAGGCAGTGGGGCTGGGGGTTTCCCCATCCCAGATGCTCTGAGAAGGGTTTTCCCTTGCTTGCCCACAGCCCCACCCTGGATTGCTGGCATCCTCCGCCGGAGAAATCCCTGTCTTTGCAAGAGAGGCAGAAGTTGATTACCCTTTTAGCAGGAAATCTTGGGAATTGCAGTAGGGGATTTCTCCTATGGAAGCCTGAAAAATAATTGACTGCTTGAAAGAGTTGTTATGCCTGTGCATGCTCCATTACACTTGTACCAAATCATTTTTTTAAATATACACAGCCCTAGAATCCAACACATCTTTCTTAAGATCTAACGTTATATTCAATAAGCAAAGACCTGCTTCCACATCAAATAGTACAGAATGGAAGTTAGGAAACAGATTATGAAAGCATACTGTGAGAATAAAAACACAATGTAGATTATTATTTTCAGTATCAATGCCAAGTTTCTTATAACATCATAAAGCCGCTCTACTTCTGAAATGATATTAACCACTGCTTTAAGTCATATAAATTTACTCATTAAAACAGTTCCATCTTTTTTAGGCTCACCAATGCCTGAACAACAATTGGCAGCACCAATCACCACCAGGTCCCAAGCTAAAACGAAGCCGAAGGTGGATAACCAAACTGGAATAGAATTCTGAAATCTTTGGAAAGTGATGAATGGTTCCATAAAAATAGACATGCGTGCACAATTAAAGATGGACTACCCTGGGTGGGAGAGAAGTTATACATACCTGCCACCCAGAGGATCAATTTCATGCAACTGTGCCATGATACAAAATCAGCAGGACATTTCAGGTTTGTAAAACCTTAAAGGTAAAGGTAAATGTTCCCCCACACATGTGTGCTAGTCGTTTCCAACTCTAGGGGCCGGTGCTCATCTCCGTTTCAATGCCGAAGAGCCAGTGCTTGTCTGAGGACGTCTCCGTGGTCATGTGGCCGGCATGACTAGACGCCAAAGGCGCACGGAACGCTGTTACCTTCCCACCATAGTGGTCCCTATTTTTCTACTTGCATTTTTATGTGCTTTCGAACTGCTAGGTTGGCAGAAGCTGGGACAAGTAACAGGCGCTCACTCTGATACATGGCACTCGGGATTCGACCCGCCAAACTGCCGACCTTCTGATCGACAAGCTCAGCGTCCTAACCCACTGAGCCACCACATCCAAACTCATAGGTGAGCCTTTAAAAAGATGCAGCTGCTTTAATGAGTCAACTTACATGACTCTTAAAGCAGTGGTGTCTTTTTCAGATTTTCAGAAATCTGAAAGAAGATATGAAAGTTTTAAGTGGAAGCAGAGAGGAACTGTATTTCTACTCTCACAAGCTCTGAAGTATTTCTTCCAAACTGTGTTTTGGCATGCGTGGTTAATACAGATATAGAATCTATATCTATATAGAATCTTCACATGTTGTTAGGCAGTACAAACATTTTGGACAATAACTCCTATAATGTCTGATTATTCATGGTAATTGTTGTACAAAATGCTTGCATTTACTAGGGTCCTTATCCTAATGCTTTGATTAAATGTTTATTTCCAACATAGGAATATATTCCATCTAAGGATCCTTTTTAAAAATAAACATCAAAAAGGATTTGAATATCTAGATGTGAGTATATGTTTCCTATTCAAGCACAAATACTAAAACACTGGAATAACTGTCACTATATACAGGGCTTTTTTTGTCATAGAACGCTCAGAACGGAGTTCCGGTACCTTTTTTGGATGGAACCTTGTAGGGTAGGTAAGGTGGGTTGTATGACATGTGTGAGTTCCGGCACCTTTTTCTTTTACAAAAAAAGCACTGACTATATATATTTTATTGCAAAGAAACAGGACATAACTGGTTTCGTGTAGAGATAACAATTCAGCTAGAATATTTTGCTGCATAGTATCTTTTATTTTTTTTTAACTTATACTGTGAGAATTAAAAAGACAATACAGTACCTGAGAGGGTGTCTGTAGGGACAGTTGCTTACTTAAAAATAGCAAGTGCAATCAGCCAATGAAAAACTTGTCCTGTTTTCATATGTGTTGCATGCACTGCACACATGTAGAAAAGGGCAGGGTTTTGATTGCCTGGTTGTCCCTCTTCCACATTTTGAAGCAGTGACTGTTACTATGAATGTTCCTGATGCTTGACAGACATTATTTCTGAAGCAACAATAATAGCTGGAATTAAATATTTAAAATCTCAAATTAATTCACATTGTAATATAATTATGACAAAGATTAGCAACTAAAGACTTTAGGGATAAATCTGCCCTCTTTGCCTCTTTGTCAAATAATGACAATGCTGGCTGTCACAAGTGTAGAACTAATTGGTGACTTATTGTTTCTATTATTTTGCTAATCTGCCATCAGAGTTCCCCCCACCCAGTGAAATTCTATTGTTGTACAGATTAAATCCTAAATTTGGGCTATAGAATGCTAAACTCATAATTGTCAAAGCATGCTATCAACTATTCCAACATGTTAAAAAAGAGATCTGTAATTATGAGGCAATGCAAATTTATTTAATGTCTTCTTTTTTATTTCATGCACTGAAATGAAATAGTAGAATGATGGCTTATCATCAAAATAATTTGACAGCCTATGCATTTAAAAGGTATTTATACAGTTCAGAGTTCAAAGGATTATAATCTAAAAATATGTTAGTTCTGGGGGTTGTGAATAGCAGTTAAAAAACAGAATGATGAAAGATGAGCAATTAGTTAGTAAATTAAAATTTTCAAGCAGCCAAAAGTATAGCCGCCATTCTCTGCTCTTCCTGCCTAAAATAAGTGCCAAATTGTGCCAGTGGCAATTTATTGTTTTGTGGCTAATAATATTTGTAGCTGCTCTGGAATCTGCTAATGCATCTAATTACAAACTTTTAAAATTGTTTTACAATACATGATTAGTTATTCAGATTGACTACATTTGCAGCACTTGCTTTTACCATAGTAAACAAATTAACCTATCTGCCCTTGCTATCAGTTTTAAACTACTTTGTGGCCTTCTGCTAGCAGTTCAACCAAGACTTACTGCAATGGATTTTCATTTCTCCTATTCTAGGACAGGAGATCAGAAAAAAAATCATTCTAATCAGGCTAACAAAAGTTAGCCTTAGAAGTTAACCTTAGCCCTTAGAAGGCTCTTTTGAAGTTGAGAGTCAGAGGAGCAGAGTTATAAATGCCCTACTCTGGAAGAATCGCTGAATATATGAAGCCCTTTTGTTTGTTACTATAAACATTTGTCATTCCCTTTGAAAAAAGCAGGTAAATGAGTGCTCCACAGAATGGTATAGAAAAAAGGATAGAAAAATCAGTTCCAATTATTCTGGTAAATTTTAAATATAGCAACCATAACAATGATAAAGAAAAGGAATTAGCTCTCTCCATTCTCAAAGTATCTGCCAAAGCTTTTAAGTACAAAACCAACAATCTACCTATGAAAATTTAAAACACTATGTCCAATTGTGTTCCATAAGATTCCAGTAAGGAAATGTTTACTATTGCTTCTGTTGATGATTTGCTTTTCTTTTTTCTTTACTATATGTCACACAATGTTTTTTTTCTCTCTTGAAACACCTGATTTTAGCACTTCCTTCCAAATTCTACCGAGAGTCACTGAAATCTCATCCACAAATAGATGGTTCATTGTCAATAGGGGCAATCAATATTTCCATTGAACTGTGTTTTCAAAACGTAGGAAAAGCTAAACATTCTGTCAAATTACAACTAGCAGTTTGTAAAATTCTTCACCACTTGAGTGATGATTCTTTCATGATTCACTTCTAAATGAGTAAGTGACATGAAGCAGCAATTGGCAGAAGAGTATTATTCAAACAATGCAGATTTTCAGAAAGCCATATGTTCAAATTAAAAGATGGCTCTCAATTTGAATAAATCTCTCCATTCTAGTTTTAAGGAGAGTAATCATAATTTGGGCTCAGACTTTAAATTTAGAAAATTCTATTTTGTAAGTGATGAATCAGAACAGTCGCCCTCATTATTTTCCTCAACTTTCTTCACTTTAAATATCTGCCGCATCCGTGTCCAGTGAGGACTCACCTGCTTGTTCAAAATCACCCCCTTGATCAAAAGTGACATTTTCAGAGTCCATGCTCACCACATTGCTAGCCTCAGTTTCTACTACTTCTAAGGAAACTAGCAGAGAGGGTGACTTGGTGCTTAAAGATTCTGTATTCAACATGCTTTCTTGAGTTTCAACAGAACAGCTCAAGGATGATATCTCTGTTTCCCTCAGGACAGATTGCAGAAGGGACAATTCTGCTTCTTGAGAATCTGCTTTAATACATTGTCCCATTTGGAAGTCATCTTCTTTTGGAAATAAATGGAGAGAAGAAAGTCTTTCTCTTATCTGGTCAGGTTGTTCACCTTCAGCCTGATCTGTTTGTGTCTTCTGTTCTTCAGACACAACATTGTCAGATGAAGGGCCTATTTTATTCTGGTCAGATTGTCTGCTTTCAGGAGATGGCTCTGTTTGAGACTGGTCATAGATACCATCATTCTTTTCATTTGAATGTGCTATGTTTGGCTCTCTGTTCAACTCTTCCCTTGAGATATTACTGGGACTCTGTTCTTCAGACTTCTCAGAAGCATCCTGATGAATTATGGTGCTTGTTTCCCCAGGTCTACTTACAATATTTGTATCATCTGCTTTTACAGTGGGAAGAAAGGGCTTCTGCAGATCACCTGTCTGATAGTCCTCTTTACTCTTTTCTTCTGCTTTTTCCTTTGAGCTTGACATTCCACACTCTTGTAAATCTTGTTCTTTGTTCACAGACTGTTCATATTCTTTCAGTTCAACAGTAAAGGTCAACAAATTTCTAATTTCATTCACACCATTGCGAACTGGATGCTCTTCCACTTCTGCTGTTCCTTTGTTTTGTTTTATTGTGATTTCACTGCCATTTGTGATTGGAAAGGCTCCCTCTACAATGGTAAGTATTTTTGGACAAGATTCACTGCCACTGAGATCTGAAATTATTGTCCCCTCTTCTTTTGTCTCATCACATTCTTCTTCTTGATGGAGTTTCTCTGTTAAGAAAACCTCATTACTTCCAAGGCCAGCTTCTGATTTGTCCATCAAATTGGGGCCTGGCACTCTAGCTGGGCTAGCCTGTGCTGATTCTACAGGAGTTTTTAGATCACTCAAACTGGATACACTTTCAGAAGGCAGGTTTATTTCCTCATAAAGGTTATGTTTCTTCAGATGGACTGCTTCTTTTATGACTAAGCAGGAGATGGACACAAACAAACAGAGAAAAGATATTCAGTCATAGAATAAGAGCACAGAAACATGCTGAGAACAAGGCAATACTATCATGGAAGAACTAGATGGAGGAAAGTGTCTCTTCTCAAATCATCCATAAAGTTTTTCTTCTTTAATCAATAAAGCACTTCCTCAATCCTGTACTCCCAGATGTATTAGTCTTCACCTCTGACAATGCCCAGTGAACCAGGTATAGATAATATATTTTGATTTTTCAACCCTGTTTTAAAACTATTGGCTAATTGGAAGAATCCAAAGGTTGCTGAATGAAAAAGATCAAGGTAAAACTGCCATCTCCTTGAATCAATCAGCCCATTTTTATACTTGCCAAGACAGATTAATATGTATCTCACAGGAAGCAAAGTTACCTTTCAGGGATTCATCAAACAATATCTGAAACAGAATCTCTTCATAGACATTTTCAACTTGAATCACACTGTTATATTCAGCAAAGATGTACTGTTCATACTCCTGAAGCATCTACAGAACAAGATATGATTTAAAGTAATAATGGCTAAATAGAAAATAATACATTTGTGGAAAAGACAATACAGTCTAATTCAAGTGAGGTTTATTAGAATATCTGAGAGCGAAGGTGTCTTAATCTATCTCTGCAACAAGATGAATTTCATTGGGAACAGACACAAGTAAGCATAGTGGGTTCCTCAGACACTGGAAATAGGATGTGGTTTGCATAAATATTATGAGTACAAAATATCTGCACATTCTTCCTTTATTAGGAAAACAGATAGAATTCTCAATTCCTTTGCTAATCACTCTTTGTAGCTATCAATTTTCTAAAGTGATAAAAAAATCTAAATTGATAAAAAAAGAAAATGCAGCCTTTTGCAAATTGCTCCTTTTTCTTTCTCAAGCTCTGAGAACCCATTGCAAGAAGATGCCACAAATACTATGTACATGTTTATGTCTTTCCATCTGTTTTAAAATATCTCACTCCTATGTATATCTGTTTCTTAACAGAATATTCATAAGAACTGCATAAATTAGTTTTTCAAGTAAACATGACACATGCATTATACACAGGATTACATAAGTTCTTCTAATTCATTTTTGTAGATATAATATGCAAGGGGTCCTTTGTAACATCTTATCATTTTGCCCAAAATAACTTTTAATTATCTTTTAATATTTCAGAAAAATACAGATCCTCTCTAAAGTCTCCTTCAATCCTTATATTTTATTATTTGTTCTAACATAAGGAAATAACCATATCCTGCACCCAATGTATTCTTTTGGCTTTCAAAGAAAGAAAAGACTAACTTTTACAACAACCTTGGAGTTTTAGGAAGAGAGGTAGGTTTAAGAAAAACTTGTCATATGTAATCTAGGTCAGTGAAAATCAACAGGATATCATTGCATTTCCACAGACTTCAAAACTAAAGAACCATTGTCTGCTGACATTATTAGCATTTTAGTTTTGATTTGTGAATCTTATTCTCCTTTTGAGTCATATATGTCAGTATATTAACCTACCGGTTTACAAGTTGAAGCCAATGTCCGCTGCAGTGTGGGCAGAGTGATCTGGACCAAGATTTCCTGAAATATCCTCTTCCGGATAGTACTGCTGTCATAATCATATTGCTATCAATTTTATGTAAAAAGAAGAATCAGGTATGAGATTTTGGAAAGCCAAACACCTACTTCTCATCTTCATCCCCCGGCTAACATTTGTTGTTGTTGTTAGTTGTGAAGTCGTGTCCAACCCATCGCAACCCCATGGACAACGTTCCTCCAGGCCTTCCTGTCCTCTACCATCTTCTGGAGTCCATTTAAGCTCATGACTACTGCTTCAGTGACTCCATCTAGCCACCTCATTCTCTGTCGTCCCCTTCTTCTATTGCCCTCAATACATTACAGTGGTATCATCTGCATATCTTAGGTTGTTGATATTTCTCCCGGCAATCTTAATTCCAACTTTTGATTCATCTAGCCCTGCCTTTCTCATGATGCATATAAGTTAAATAGGCAGGGCGACAGTATACAGCCTTGCCAGACTCCTTTCCCAATTTTGAACCAATCAGTGGTTCCGTGTCCCATATATATAGGGACGCGGTGGCTCAGTGGGTTAGGATGCTGAGCTTGGATCAGAAGGTTGGCAGTTTGGCGGGTCGAATCCCGAGTGCCGTGTAGCAGAGTGACCGCCTGTTACTCGTCCCAGCTTCTGCCAACCTAGCAGTTCAAAAGCACGTAAAAATGCAAGTAGAAAATAGGGACCACTACGGTGGGAAGGTAACAGTGTTCCGTGCGCCTTTGGCATCTAGTCATGCCGGCCACATGACCATGGAGACGTCCTCGAACAAGCGCTGGCTCTTCGGCTTTGAAACGGAGATGAGCACCAGCCCTTAGAGTTGGAAACAACTAGCACGCATGTTAGGGGAAACCTTTACATATATATATATATATATATGTGTGTGTGTGTGTGTGTGTGTGTGTGTATATATATATATATATATATATATATATATATATATATATATATATTATCAAGGAAGTTTTCAACAGAGTAAAAACAGTACTGTAATTTGAAAATAAGAAGCATAAAGAAAAATAAGAAGTAAAGAAAGAAAAAGGAAGGAAAAGGTTATAAAGATCTTAAGAAAATAGGAAGCCAGTTCACTGTAGCAAATTTGGAATAAGTCTTGTCGATGTTATCTGGGAGGAGTTCGACCCTGTGACTCCTGAAGACGTGGACAGGATCATGGGGAAGCTGAGCTCCACCATGTGTTTATTGGACCCGTGTCCCTCCTGGCTGGTTTATGCGGCCCGGGATGGGACACGAGGCTGGCTCCAGGCAGTGATAACTGCTTCTTTGAGTGAGGGTAGTTTTCCTGCCACCTTGAAGGAGGCGGTGGTGAGACCCCTCGTCAAGAAGCCTGCCTTGGACCCAGCAATATTAAACAACTTTTGTCTGGTCTTCAACCTTCGCTTTCTTGCGAAGGTTGTTGAGAGCGTGGTGGTGCATCAGCTCCCTTTGTTCTTGGAGGAAGCTGATTATCTGGACCCGTACCAATCGGGTTTCAGGCCCGGGTACAGCACGGAGATGGCATTGGTCGCGCTGGTGAATGATCTCTGGTGGGCTCGGGACAGGGGTTGTTCCTCTGTCCTAGTCCTATTAGACCTCTCAGCGGCTTTCGATACCATCGACCATGTCTGCAGCGTCTCAGGGGGTTGGGAGTGGGAGGCACAGTTTTTCAGTGGTTCTCCTCCTACCTTCTGGCACGTTCGCAGTCGGTGTTGGCAGGGGGGCAGAGGTTGACCTTGAGGCCTCTCATTGGTGGAGTTCCCCAGGGATCGGTCCTCTCGCCTCTCCTGTTCAACATTGTTGTGACTCAGGGCCAGCCTGTGGTTTCGGCAGCCGGCTCAGATGTGTCGGATGACTCAGATGAGGGGGAGGAGGACCGTGTGGGAGACGAACCGGTTGATGATGGCGTGGAGGCTTGGCAGAGTTCCCAGCCGGGGCCCTCTTCTCAGCTGCGTGAGCCCGATAGTGCGGAAGATGATGACCCACAGCTGGCCCTGTTCAAGGACGCCCGACGCAGGAGGCAGTCGAGCAGGAACAAACAAAGAAAGAATGTGGGACTCCTCGGGAGGAGGCACAGGGAGACCACGCCCTGAGCTCTCTATAAAAGGAGTGTTTGGGGAGGGGCTGGTTGCTGAAAGCAACTTTTCCGCTTGAGAAGACAAGCTCTAGTGTTTTTGTTAACTGCGTAATAAATCTTGGCGGATGCCTTCTAGCCTTGGACGCTCTCCAGTCTCTTCTTTCTAAATAGGGGTTTGCCTTTACAAGGCCAGAAGAGGGCTGGTTCAGAACAGTTTGCTTTCAGCCACCCACCCCTTATTACTACGATGGAGCAGCTTCTTGCCGAGAATGCCCAGCTCACCCAGCAACTCACTTTGCTGGCAGCTCAGGTGGCACAACTGCAAGCTCAGGTACATGCTGCACCCCCACCCAGGAGGAAATGTCAGATAGCTATGCCGGATAAATTTGCTGGTAAACCAGAACTGTTTCCTGCCTTCCTGGGACAATGCCAGCTTTATATCAGCGTGAGAGCAGCTGATTTCCCCACTGACCGAGATAAGGTGGGATTCATGTTGAGCCTTCTGTCGGGAGATGCAGCTCGTTGGGGCACGCCTCTGTTGGCACAGCCTAGCCCTTTGTTGGATAACTTTGGGGGGTTTTGTGACCATATGCGCCTCATGTACGAGGACCCGATTAAGGCGCAGACTGCCACCCGACGCCTGAAAGCTTTGAGGCAGGGTCAGCGCCCTCTACAGGCCTATATCAGTGATTTCCGGCTGCTTAGCCAGGATTCCGCCTGGAATGAGGCTGCGCTCGTGGATGCCTTTCAGGATGGCTTGTCAGAGGAGATGTTGGATGAGCTGGCCCGCGTGGACATTCCCTCAGACCTGAATGGGCTGATCCATCTTTGTCTGCGGATCGATGCCCGGCTGCAGCAGCGTAAGAGTCGCCGTGCCACCCCACAGACCCCTGCCGCCCCTGTTGTGCGTGAGCCCCCAGTCCAGAGGGAGGAGCCAATGGAGCTGGGTGCCGCCAGGTCCCGTCTATCGGTGACGGAAATGGACAGACGACGATCGGAGGGGTTGTGTTTTTACTGGACATTTACTGGACATTTGGCTGCTTCTTGCACGAAGAAGCGTCAGCGGGCGTCAGTGACCAAGCCTGCCCCGAGAAAGTCCCCTGCTTTGTTATCGGGAAACGGCCCGAGCCCGATCTAGACGGTGTGAAAGATCGGGCGACCCACAACGACCACGCCAAGCGACGCCGTTCCGACGGTGCCTGTGAACCTCCACGGCATTTGATTCTGGAGGCACGACTGATCCTTCCTGGCAAGCCAGAGGGGATTCCGGTCCATGCCTTAATTGACTCTGGGGCTACCACTAACTTTATGGATTCGGCCTTTGTGGCCAAATGGGCTGTTCCCCAGTGTCCAGTGGATCTGCCCATGCTTGTGGAGACCATCGATGGTCGAGTGCTCCTGTCCGGGCCTATTACGGCCGCCACGCAACCCGTGTGTATGGCCATCAGTACCCATGTGGAGGCCATTCAGTTTTACGTCACTTCGGATCTGCACTTCCCCGTGGTCTTGGGACTGGCATGGCTCCGGGCGCATGATCCACAGATCTATTGGTCTCAGAACTTGGTCACCTTCCCAAGTTTGCAGTGCGTGGACCACACCCGCCATATCTGTGCCGGCCAGGTGGAGGGTTCCTCAGGGGTTTCCTTGCCTCCCGAACTGTCCGACTTTGCTGATGTGTTCAGCGAGTCAGAGGCGGACCAATTACCCCCGCACAGGCCCTATGACTGTTCCATTGATCTAGTCCCTGATGCGCCTCTCCCAGTGGGGCGTTTGTACTCCATGTCGGAGCCCGAGTTGGCTGCATTGCGGGACTTCCTGACAAAGAATTTGGCTCGTGGTTTCATCCGGCCCTCGTCCTCGCCAGTGTCTGCGCCCGTGCTCTTCGTCAAAAAGAAGTCGGGCGAGTTACGGCTTTGCTGTGACTACCGGAAACTCAACGCCATCACGGTGCGTAACCGCTACCCGCTGCCCCTCATCCCCGAGCTCTTGGACCGACTCCGGGAGGCTAAGATCTTCACGAAACTGGACCTGCGTGGAGCTTACAACCTCGTCAGAGTTCGGCCGGGTGATGAGTGGAAGACGGCGTTTGGTACTCGCTATGGACATTTCGAGTACACGGTGATGCCGTTTGGCCTGACCAACGCCCCCGCTGTGTTTCAGCATTTTATGAACGATATCTTTCGGGATCTGTTGGACCAGTTTGTCGTGATTTACCTGGACGACATCCTGATTTACTCCCTGTCGCGTGAAGCGCATCATCAGCATCTCCGTCAGGTCCTGCAGCGCCTCCGGGAACATCGGCTGTTTGCCAAGTTGGAGAAGTGCCAGTTCTACCAGGTGACCATCGATTTCCTGGGTCACCGCATTTCTCCTGAGGGCATCGCCATGGAGCCGAGTAAAGTCGAGTCGTTGCAGAGTTGGCAACCCCCGCGTCGCGTGAAGGACGTTCAGCGACTCCTTGGATTTGCCAACTACTATCGGACATTCATCCCTGGCTTTGCTGCCTTGACAGCCCCCCTCACCCGGCTCCTGCAGAAGAAGACTCGGTTCCAGTGGAACGCCCCCGAACAACAGGCGTTCCAGGCTTTGAAGGACGCCTTCATGAAGGAGCCCATCTTGAAACATCCCGACACGCAACGGCCGTTTGTCGTGGAGGCGGACGCCTCCGACATTGCCATTGGGGCCGTGTTACTCCAGGCAACGACACCCAGCGGTACCCTTTTCCCTTGCGCGTATCACTCTCGGAAATTGAACCCCTCGGAGCGCAACTATACCATCTGGGAGAAGGAGCTGCTGGCCATCAAGGCGGCGTTCGAGGCTTGGAGGCATCATCTGGAGGGGGCGCGGCATCAGATCGAGGTCCGGACGGACCACAAGAATCTGGAAAGCCTGCAGACCGCTCGGAATTTGAATCAACGCCAGATCCGGTGGTCCCTCTTCTTTGCGAGGTTTGACTTCCGGGTGCGGTACATACCAAGCGGGCACAACCAGAGAGCGGATGCTCTGTCCAGAAAGCCCGAATACACCCGAGCGGAAGACAAGCTTCCGCCCAGGACAGTGATCCCCGTCGAGTCTTTTGCTGCGGTGCGGGAGCCGGTGGATATACGGGCTCGGATCCGGGAGGCGCAGCAGCAGGAGGCGTGGGTGGCTCAGCGGAAGGAAGAGGTGGGGCCAGATTCGCCTTGGTCGGTCGCGGATGGACTCCTGTATTATCGTGACCGGCTCTATGTTCCAGGAGGGCCACTCAGGGGACTCGTCCTCAGCCAGTGTCATGATAACCCGGCTGCGGGGCATTTTGGCCTGTTCAAGACTCTGAACCTGGTCTCCCGTACCTTCTGGTGGCCCCGAGTCCGACACGATGTCCAGTCTTATGTCACCTCCTGCATTCCTTGCAGGCAGGCCAAGTCAGCGACAGGGGCCCCGCCTGGTTTACTGCAGTCCTTGCCAACACCCAAGAGACCCTGGGGGGCTGTGTCCATGGACTTTCTGACGGATCTACCCCCATCCTCCGGCTTCACGACAGTGTTTGTGGTGGTGGACATGTTGACCAAGATGGCGCACTTCATCCCCTGTCGCGGCTTACCGTCACCTCGCGCCACTAGTCGCATGTTCATCCAACAGGTGTTCCGGCTGCATGGCCTTCCCGATAGAGTCGTCTCCGATAGGGGGGCCCAGTTTACAGCCCGCTTCTGGCAGGAGTTGATGCGGGCGTTGGACATTAAGGTTTGCCTCTCGTCCGCGCATCATCCTCAGACCGACGGGGGTACCGAGAAGGTCATCGGCATCTTAGAGCAGTATCTGCGCTGCTACGTTAACCTGCAGCAGGACAATTGGGTGGACTATTTGGCCATAGCCGAGTTTGCCTTTAACAACTCGCAGCACACCTCCACGCAGATGACACCGTTCTTGGCCAACGTGGGTTATCACCCCCGGTTTTTCCCCCTTTCTCCCGTGGACTCATCGGAGCCGGCAGCGAACGAATTTATGGCGGAGTTACAGACGATCCATCGGTTGGTGCGACGGCAGCTGGAGAAGGCCAAGGCCGACTACAAGAGGTTCGCCGATCGGTCGAGAAGGGATACGCCTCCACTATCGGTGGGGGATCGGGTCTGGCTGTCCACCAGGAACCTACCATCCACTCGGCCGGCGAGGAAGCTGGACCACCGTTACCTTGGACCGTTCCCAGTCGAGGCCGTCATCAATCCGGTCGCCTATCGTTTAACTCTGCCACGTTCCCTGCGCGTGCACCCCGTCTTCCATCGGTCCTTGTTGGTCCCCGAACAACCGGCCTGTCCACTTCGCCAAGCGGAACCTCCCCCATCAGGAACTCGTGATGGAGGCAGCACCCCCGAGTACGAGGTCGCCAGCATCCGGGATTCCCGCTGGCTGAAAGGTCGTTTCCAGTACCTGATCGAGTGGAAAGGGTACGGGCCGGAGGACTTCACATGGGAAGACGCGACCGCCGTTCATGCCCCTGCGTTGGTGACTGCGTTTCACGAACAGTTCCCATCCCGACCGCATCCGGATCGGCAGACCCGGGGGAAGGGCCCTGCGGTGCGGGATAGTGTTGTGACTCAGGGCCAGCCTGTGGTTTCGGCAGCCGGCTCAGATGTGTCGGATGACTCAGATGAGGGGGAGGAGGACCGTGTGGGAGACGAACCGGTTGATGATGGCGTGGAGGCTTGGCAGAGTTCCCAGCCGGGGCCCTCTTCTCAGCTGCGTGAGCCCGATAGTGCGGAAGATGATGACCCACAGCTGGCCCTGTTCAAGGACGCCCGACGCAGGAGGCAGTCGAGCAGGAACAAACAAAGAAAGAATGTGGGACTCCTCGGGAGGAGGCACAGGGAGACCACGCCCTGAGCTCTCTATAAAAGGAGTGTTTGGGGAGGGGCTGGTTGCTGAAAGCAACTTTTCCGCTTGAGAAGACAAGCTCTAGTGTTTTTGTTAACTGCGTAATAAATCTTGGCGGATGCCTTTTAGCCTTGGACGCTCTCCAGTCTCTTCTTTCTAAATAGGGGTTTGCCTTTACAAGGCCAGAAGAGGGCTGGTTCAGAACAAACATCTATATGAAGCCTCTGGGTGAGATCATTCGTGGTTTTGGACTTGATGATACCCAGCTTTTCATTTCTAATCCAAACCACCCCAGTGATGCCCTCGATGTGATGTCCCGTTGCCTGGAGGCAGTCCGGGTCTGGATGGGGGGGACAGGCTTCTGCTCAACCCTGACAAGACTGAGTGGCTGTTCATGCCGACATCCCGGGAAATTCAGATTATTCCATCTCTTGCTATGGGGGGTGAGCTATTGCCCCCCGTAGATAGGGCGCACAACTTGGGGGTCCTCCTAGACTCACAGCTCTCTCTAGAAGATCATATAGGAGCTGTGACTAGGGGGGCCTTTGCCCAAGTTCGCCTGGTGTGCCTATCTGAACTGGGATGCCTTGCGTACAGTCACTCATGCGCTCGTGACCTCTCGTTTGGACTACTGTAATGCTCTCTACATGGGGCTGCCATTGAAGACCACTCGGAGGCTCCAACTGGTGCAGAATGCAGCCGCGCGAGTTGTGTTGGGAGTCTCCCGATACTCCCATGTTACACCTTTGCTCCGCGAGCTGCATTGGCTGCCGGTTGCCCTCCGGGTGAGATTCAAGGTGCTGGTAATGACCTACAAAGCCCTACATGGCATGGGTCTGGATTACCTACGGCAGCACCTGCTGCCGGCGTCAACTTCCCTCCGTCCAGTGCGCTCCCACAGAGAGGGCCTCCTCAGGGTGCCTCCGATCAGAGAATGTCGACTGGTGGCCCCCAGGGGGAGGGCGTTCTCTGTGAGCGTGCCAGACCTGTGGAACCGCTTGCCGGTCGAGCTCCGGATGGCCCCCGACCTTCGTTCCTTCTGGCGGGATCTAAAAACCTATTTATTTGAGCAATCCGGCCTGGTCTGATGGGTTTGGGGTTGGGTTTTTAATATG
Source organism: Vipera ursinii (assembly GCF_947247035.1). Lineage (NCBI taxonomy): Eukaryota > Metazoa > Chordata > Lepidosauria > Squamata > Viperidae > Vipera > Vipera ursinii. The sequence continues at coordinate 105,500,364 of NC_139516.1, read as the reverse complement.
GTTTTAACTATTGTATATATCGGGCATAAATTATTTAATTGTTTTTTAACTTTTGTACTTTGTTTTTTAATATTTATTGCCCTGTACACCGCCCTGAGTCCTTCGGGAGAAGGACGGTATAAAAAATTAATAAATAAATAATTTAATTTAATAAATAAATAAACTTATTTATTCTTAGTGTGTTTATTTGTTAATTCATTCATTTATTCTCAATATTAGATCCAACTAGGTATATGGCATTGAAATACACACATGCCTTCTATGTCATCCTTCTAAAATATGCTTCTGTGGGTGTCTGGGTTACAGTTCCCAGAATCCCCAGCTCCTTCTGACGGGACCTAAAAACACATTTATTTGAACAAGCTGGCCTGGTCTGATGGGTTTAGGGGTATTTTATAGTTTTGTATTAATTTATTGAATAGGGCTGTATTTAATATTTTTAATTTTTGTACATTGTATTTTATTGCATTGCCCTGTACACCGCCCTGAGTCCTTCAGGAGAAGGGCGGTATATAAATAAAATAAAATAAATAAATAAATATACCAGGTTGGGGAACTGTCAGCCCTACAAGGGAGACCAGACTCAGTGGAAGATTCACAGTTCCTTTTACTTAGATTGGCTATAGTAAAATAAAACTGCAAATCTGATTGTATTCTCTCTATGGTTTCTTTTATAACTGTATAATTTAGGGAAGTCTCTGAAAGGTTTCTACAAATCCCAGACTTAATCTTTGTTTTCCCACTTTCTCTCTTTCGTAACATTTCCCTCATTTCTTCTACAATTCCATCCTTTTTAACTCCACATTTGTTCAAGTTTGATCTTGAAAAACTCAACAATGGTGGAAATGGCTAAATATTTTGGTGGGAAACCATTAGGACAGGGGTTTCCAACCGGGGATGCTCGCACCCACTAGGGGTGTGAGACAATATTCCGGGGTGTGTGTGTGTGTGGAATAATTTGGGTTTTCCTAATTATAGTGTATATGCATAATTCATTGCCATTACAGTATTTCAAACTTTTTTTAATAAGAGTTTTTAATTCAATTTTATAGGGTTAGGAAAAGGTAAGGATAAGGATCCAGGGTAAGGATCAGGATTTGAGATGGGGTTACGATCGGGATTGGGGTAGGAACGGGGTTGGGAACAACATTGGGGTTGCCCCCCAATAACATTTTCAAGCTTTACCAAACAGACTATTGTCCGGGTACATATGTTCAATTAACACTAATTAATATAACAGTAAATAGCTATAATATATATGCAAAACGATAATCATAAATGGTATCAATTAGTCAACACATATCATTCTCCTTACTAATATATATTCAAAATAACATATCACATTCATTTTTCGCTAGTTCGTTTTCCTAATCATTGGTAAAATTTATCCCATGTTTTAAAATAAATTGAATCCTCTTTCTCTTTAATCTCTAAGGTTAATCTGTCCATTTCTGCACACTCTAAAATTTTCGTGATTAAAATCTCCTCAGTAGGTTTTCATTTTTCCAGTATTGGGCAAATGCTATTCTCGCTGCTGTCAATGCATGCAATATTAGATACTCATTCTCCTTCTCATACTTAGCTCCTAATATTCCTAACAGAAACAGTTCTGGTTTAAATTCAACCTGTATTTTAGTCATCTTTTCCAACCATTCTCCAAAGCACCTGATAGCAGGACAAGAAGCAATGGATGGAAACTAGTCAAGGAGAGAAGCAACCTAGAACTAAGGAGAAACTTCCTGACAGTTAGAACAATTAACCAGTGGAACAACCTGCCTCCAGAGGTGGTGAATGCTCCAACACTGGAGGTTTTTAAGAAGAGACTGGACAGCCATTTGCCTGAAATGGTAGAAGGTTTCCTGCCTGAGCAGGGGGTTGGACTAGATGACCTCCTCCTTCCAACTTTATATTATTATTATTATTATTATTATTATTATTATTATTATTATTATCATCATCATCATCATCATCATCATCATCATCATCATCATCATCATCTTAGGCCAGAACTTTTTCACTTTAGGGCATACCCACCAGATATGGTAGTAGGTACCTGGCCTTTGTTTACACTTCCAGCAATTATTCAAAGTATTTTTAAACATTTTAGCTAATCTTACTGGTGTCATATTCCATCTATAAATCATTTTATACAAATTTTCTTTATATGAAATTGCTTTAGTCAATTTAATATTTCTATCCCATAATTTTTGCCAGTCTTCCAAATCTATAGAATATCCAAACTTTTTTGCCCATGTTATCATTGTATTTTTTACTTGTTCTTCTTTCATCTCAAGTTTAGCAGAAATCTGTAAATTTTCTTAATCAGGTTTTCGTTTGTTTTTAATAATATTTGATCAAATTATGCCTGTTCTTTATAAAATCCCATTGTCTTTGCATCTTTTCTATATCTTGTTTGAATTTGCAAATATGGCCACCATGCTAAGTCAATACCTTGTCGATGTAAGTCTTGTCTGTCTTTCAATTTTCCTTCCTTATCTAGAATATTTTTGTAGGTAACGACTTTGTCATAGTTAATTAAGTTTGGGTAAGCAAAAGCTTCCATTGTTGAAAGCCACTCAGGTAGTTTAATATAGATTTTCTGCTTTATTCTTTCCCATTCTAAAAGAAGTACATTCCTTATAAAGTGATTTTGGAAGTATCTATGTATTTTACTTTTCTCATACCATAGAAAGGCATGCCAACCAATTTGTAGGTCGTGCCCCTCTAGTACAATAGTCTTTTATTTCTCAACATAATCCATTCTTTAAGCCATGGTAAAATGGCTGCTTGATAATATAGTCTCCAGTCCGGGAATCCAAATCCTCAACTATTTTTAGCTTCTTGTAACATTTTCACTTTAATTTGTGCTTTCTTCCCTTGCCAGATAAATCTCAATATTGTTGCATTTAGGTCATCAAAGAAAACCTTTCCCAATTTTACAGGGATTGTTTGAAATAGGAAGCGTACTTTCGGTAAAATATTCATTTTAACTGTAGCTATTCTTCCTAACAGCGGCAGTTGAAGATTTTTCCACTTTTTCAAGTCCAGTTTTATTTGTTTCAACAATCTTTCATAGTTATCTTCTTAATTTATGCTTTATTATCTCCATTTGTTTCTTAAGGATTTTCTTTTGTGGGTCTATTTGTAATTCTAATTCCAATTTTTTAAGTTCTTCTCTCAGCTTCAACTGTAATCGTTTCTTTTCCTTATTCTTTTTAGAGGTGTAAGTTATGGCCAACCCTCTAAAATATGCTTTAGCCGTATCCCATACATTTTGGAGTGATGTTTATTCTTTCTTATATATTTTTTTAAAAAAATCCATTTCCTTTGTTGCTAGTTGTAAAAATTCTTTTTCTTTCAATATAGATTTATTCAGAGGCCATCTCAATTTTTTCTTAGTTCCTTTCCAAGTCATTTTAATTGGGTTGTGATCTGCCCAAACATTAGTTTCTATCTCCAACTCTTGTATTATCATTTTCAAGTCAAAAGATGTCCATATCATATCAATTCTAGACCATGATTTATGTCTATTTGAATAGAATGTATATTGTGGTTTTTCTGGATTTCTCTCTCTCCATACGTTTTGAATGCACAATTCTTTCATTTTTGAAAACACTTTAGGTAGTATATTTCCTCCTTTTCTTCTTTGTTTATGGCTTTTGTAGTCCAGAGTTGCATCTACTATTGCATTAAAATCTCCCATTATACAAAGATTCAGGTAATTAAACTCCAATATTTTCTTGTGCAGTTGTTGGTAGACTCATTCTTGCTTAACATTAGGCACATATATTGCTACCAACATGTTATGTATCCAGGTACAAGCCTCTGCATAGCAGCAGCCACCAGGGGGCGTTTGGCCTGGACAGTTTTGGTGGGAAACCCAGGTTCGGCGGGAAACCTAGGGCCAACCCCATTGGCTAGCCGCCTACCTGGCCAGGTATATAAGGAGGCCAGGTAGCCCTTGTTCTTCAGTACGCTACCCCCCCCAATAAAGAGCTGAACGTCTCTTCCTTGCGTCGGACCCACTACATTACAGTGGCAACGAAGGTGGGATACTGCCGACAGAAGAGCTGAAGTCACTAGGGGGAACACACCGTGAGCTGAAGGGAAGAGGCAATTTCCTTCCTTTTCCCCCCGACGCGACCGCCAGCCACCCGGACCAATGCCGGTCACCGCAACCGCGACTCAAGACCCACAACTGACCATGCGATGGCACGGGCTGGACAACCCCGCGAATTTGACACCCGCCACCCCGAGAAATGGGCCTGGTACCTGGCGCACGCCGAGCTGTACATGCAGTTCAACCAGATCTCGGAGGACAGCGCGAAGGCAGCAGCCCTGCTGTGCATCGGGGGACCCGCACCCCTAAAGATGGCCACGAACCTGTTCACCCCAGAAGCCACCGATACCATCTCTTACCGGGACCTCGTTGCCAAGCCAACCTCCGGCCCCGGTGGTCTAAATTGGCCGCGAGGTTGCAGTTCGAAAGGAAGGACCAGCGTCCTGATGAGTCCAGAGCCGATTTCATCACCGCCCTACGAGAAGCCACCGTCACCTGCACGTTTTCGAACTTGGAGGAGCGGCTACAAGACAGGCTGGTTTGCGGCTTACGAGACAGGGGGCTGCAAGAGCGCCTGTTCGAAAAGGAGGAGGTTTCGCTCCAGGAGGCCCAAGACGCCATCCTCGCCCACGAAGCGGCCTGCGGGGCCGTCCAAGCAGTCCAGGAGACCCGAACCAGCAGCCAGGCGGCCAGCATCCCCCAGCAGGTCGCCACAGCCGAGGACGAGGAGGGTGAGCAGAGCATCGACCTCCTCCGACAGAAGTCGACCCCCAACCACCGAGGCGGATGCCCAAACAAGCCCAAGCCGGTGAGCAACAACCCCAATTCACAGAAGTGCGCAGGCTGCGGTGGGAACCACGTGCGCACCCTCTGCAAGTTCCGGTCGGCCATGTGTCGGGCCTGCAAGAAAACAGGCCACATAGCTGCGGTCTGTCGTAGCCGCCGCCCCCGAGAAGAAATCCACGAGCTGTGCCAAGAGGAATCGCCGTCTGAAGGTACTGGGGCCCCAACCAAATTATGAATTGGCTACGTTGAGAGCCGGCTGGACATCCACCACACGGGTAGCCGCCGGCTGCTCAAATGAAAAATTAGACATTGTCCGCAACTTTTTTTGTTGGGAATAATTACAGACGCTACAGTTGTGGACACCAAGTTGATGTTGAACTTAATTACGGCGGCAAGACTTTTGATAGGCCAATATTGGAAGAAAGAGGAACTGCCGACCATAGAGGAGTGGACTTTAAAGGTTTCCGACCTGGCAGAGATGGCGAAGATTTCGGCCTATTTGAAAGATCATTCGCAAGAACGCTATATTATGGAATGGAGAAAATGGATTGAGTTTATCCAGAATAAGTATAGGGTTAAGAAGTTTTATGTAGCATTTGAATAAGTCTTCTTTCGTCTTTTTTTCTTTTCTTATCTTAGTTTCTTTTTTTACATATTCAATATTATTAAGGCTTGTTTTATCCTATATAAGTTAGAGAGTGATGGATTTTAGAGTTTATAGTTGTTAGTATATGATTGTTTATGATTGCTTTTTATATATATACCTTGTATTTAGCTCTGGGAAGTCCGGGGGGGAGGGGGGGAGGGGGGGAGGTAGGGAGGGGGGAGGAGGGAGGGGGAAGGGGGGATTCTTAAAGGAAAATTGTATTTTAAAACTTTTCAATAAAAAAAAGAAAAAAGAAAAATTAGACTAACAATCCGGTTGCAGGGCATTCCTTGCAGCATGGAGCTTGACTCCGGATCAGCGGTCTCTGTCATTTCGGACGAGACCCTTAACTATATCAACAGCCAGAGCAAGCAGCGGATTAAATTACGGCCCACAAATTTAGCCCTGACCGACTTCCAGAACTCACCGGTCAAGGTAAAGGGGGAGGCTACCGTTTCGGTGGGGTTTAAGGGTCGCGAAGAGCACCTGGAGGTGGTAGTGGTAGAGGGCCAGAGAGCCAGCCTAGTCGGCCTAAACTGGTTTGAGGCCCTGGGAATCATAGTCTCTGGGATCCACCGGATCCAGGGAGACTCCGTCAAGGCCGTCTGCAAAGAGTTCACAGACATCTTCGATGGGACGCTGGGTACACAGGGCCCCCCATCTCATTCAAGCTAAACCCGAACGTCCCCCCACTAGGGTCAGGCCGCGGCGAGTCCCCTTTGTGCTCAAGCACAAAATTGAGTGCGAACTGGATAAGCTGGTGGCCCAGGGAATCTTAGAGCCCATAAATGGGGGGGAGTGGGAAACCCCGATCGTCACCCCGCTCAAATCCAACGGGGAGATAAGGATTTGCGCCGACTACAAGTGCTCGGTGAACCGTGCCCTAAACCCGCACCCACGGTCAGCCACGTTCTCGCTTCCCTCCAAGGCGGCGCCATTTTTGCAAGGCTCGATCTTGCATAGGCGTACCAGCAACTCACGGTTACCAAGGCAACAGCAGACACTCAGACTATAGTATCTCACAGGGGAGTGTTCAGGGTGAACAGGCTGCAGTTTGGGATCAGCGTAGCTCCTGGCATTTTCCAGGAAATTATGGAGAAAACCCTCAGGGGCATCCCAGGAGTCTGTCCTTATTTCGATGACGTCCTGATTGCAGGAGCATCAGCAGAAGAGCTGGCAGGTAGGCTGAGGGAGGTACTATCCAGGCTGCGCACTGCTGGCCTCAAACTAAAGGAGAGGTGCAGCATAGGTGTTCCATCCACAGAATTTCTGGGATTCAGGGTAGATGCCAAGGGAATCCACCCCACAAAGTCCAAGCTTAGGGCAATCAAACTGGCACCCACACCCAAGAACAAGGCAGAGCTACAGGCATTCCTGGGCCTGCTCAATTTCTATCACACATTCCTCCCACACAAGGCAGCCATTGCAGAGCCACTTCACAGGTTACTGGACAAAAAGGCAGCATGGGTCTGGACTTCCGTCCATGATCAAAGCTTCAGAGCATTAAAAGCGCTTCTGTCTGACAAGTCCACAGTAACACACTTCATCGAAACAAAGCCCATATGCATTGCGTGCGATGCATCCCCTTATGGCGTGGGCGCAGTTCTAAGTCACCTTGAGCCTAATGGGGCTCAAATTCCCATAGCCTACTATTCCAGGACGCTGTCTGGAGCAGAGAGGAACTACGCCCAAATTGATAGGGAAGCCATGGCAATCGTGGCAGGAATTAAGAAGTTCCACGATTACCAGTATGGCAGGGAGTTCACTGTCTACACGGACCACAAACCACTCCTGGGCCTGTTCACAAAGGACAAGCAGACACCCCAAATTCTGTCTCCCAGAATGCTCCGGTGGTCCATCTTCCTTGCAGCTTACAATTGCAAGCTGGTGCACAAGCCAGGGAAGGAGATGGGCCACGCAGACGGCTTAAGTAGGCTACCCCTTGACACCACTGAACCAGACCCGGCACCAGCAACGCAGATCCTAGCTCTGCAGGAATTACCAGAATGCCCAGTCCATGCCAAGGACATTGCCAGCAACACAGCCACTGATAACATCATGAGCAGGGTACACTCATGGGTTTGCACAGGGTGGCAGGACAAGTCTCCGGGGCCGGAGTTACAGGCCTATTTCACCAGGCGACACGAGCTCTCCACGCACAAGAGTTGCCTCCTCTGGGGAAGCAGGGTCATCATCCCCACTGCAGTCCGGGGCAGGGTATTGGAATCCTTACATGAGGGACATCCGGGGGTGGTTAGGATGAAGGCACTGGCCAGAAGCTACCTCTGGTGGCCAGGGCTGGACAAGGACATTGAGGAACGGGTCAAGGCCTGTTACACGTGCCAGAGATCCAGGCCAGAAATGCCCCACGCACCAGTACACAGGTGGGAGGCCACACATACACCCTGGTCCCGCATCCACATTGACTATGCGGGGCCCTTCCAGGGCCAACTGTTCTTAGTGGTAGTGGACAGCCACTCTAAGTGGCTGGAGGTAGTCCCTGTTCCCAACATGACCTCGGCTAGGACAATCCAAGTGCTCAGAGCTCTCTTTGCCACACACGGCCTCCCCGACATCATTGTATCCGATAACGGGCCTCAGTTTACCGCTAATGATTTCCAAGCATTCTTGAAGGCGAATTGGATTAGACACGCCACCTCCGCGCCCTTCCACCCATCGACTAACGGGCAAGCTGAACGGATGGTAAGGACAACCAAGGACGCGCTCCAGCGCATCATCAGCGTCCCCAGACTGGCATCACAGACTGGCAAAATTTCTGCTCGCCCAACACACCACACTGTGCGTTGCCACCGGGAAGAGCCCAGCAGAACTACGATGGGGACGGTGCCTCATCACCAAGCTTGACCGTTTGCACCCTGACCGTGTGGCAGCAGAAACGGACAGGCCCACATCACATAGGGTACTCAACGTGGGGGACCTGGTTTGGGCAAGGAACTACGGGGCAGGACACACATGGATTCCAGGGACAGTAGTTGACAAAACGGGGCCTCTATCCTACATCATAGGGGTGGAGGGGGATAGACACATCAGGCGTCATATAGACCAGCTCAGAGGAAGGGTCCCTGAGTGCACCACACACGCCCAACCTGACAATCACACCCCAGAAGAGGCCAGACCAACTGGAAGCCACACGGACCCTGAACCTGAGGAAGATGGCCTCCTACAACCAGCCCTGCAGCAGCAGGGCATCATTGGTGGCAGGAACCGGGCAGCCAGACCCAACCCAGTGCAAGAATATCGTGAGCCAGACAGGTTGGGCCAGGGAGTAGCCACACCCAGACGGTCTACCAGGTCCCACAGGACACCTGCATACCTAGCAGACTATGTGTGCAAGTGACATCCACGCACGAGTATACATCATGTTGTGTTGTAAATAGTTATGTGTGTGTTATAGTTACAAGGTTGTTCTTCTCTAAGGGGGGAGGGGTGTAATGTATCCAGGTACAAGCCTCTGCATAGCAGCAGCCACCAGGGGGCATTTGGCCTGGATGGTTTTGGCGGGAAACCCAGTTTCGGTGGGAAACCTAGGGCAACCCCATTGGCTAGCTGCCTACCTGACCAGGTATATAAGGAGGCCAGGTAGCCCTTGTTCTTCAGTACGCTACCCCCCCCCATAAAGAGCTGAACACGTACTCCGGCTGGAGTCTCTTCCTTGCGTCAGACCCACTACATTACAAACAATATCTGTTTTTGATCCATCATGATTTCCACCATTAATATTCTCTCCTCTTCTTCTACATAAATTTGTTTGGGATTCATCTTTCCTTTAATATAAAGGGCTATTCCCCTTTTCTTTTGAGATGTGAGTGTAAAGTAAAGTTTACCCATTTTCAGTTGTTCTAGGATTTTAAAGTGTTTTCTCTTAATATGTGTCTCTTGGAGGCAAATTATATCCATTTTTAACTTCTGTAGTCTTGTAAAAAATTTCTCCTTTTTAAAGGAGAGTTCAGTCCATTTATATTTATTGAGAAAATTTCAATCTCCTTCATAATTTTCAGTTATATCTCGGTCTGTCTTCTAGTCGATCTAATCTGTCTCTGGTCTCTTGGTCTTGCACCTGCTTCTAAGCATGTGTTTTTATCTTCTTTCTCCTCTGTTTGTTTGGCCGCTCCTTCAGTTACCATTTCCTCTTGTTTCTTGGGTTCAGAGTCACCTTTTTAGAAGAATGCTGTGTGAGTGTCAAAAAATTCCATTGCTTTAAGCAGGGTATCCAGTCTATATCTTCGTATCCCAATAGATTAGGATCCCTTCTGGGAGCAACCATTGAAATTTGACTCCTTTTTCGACCAGTTTCCTGGTTAAGAACTGATAATCTCTTCGAGCCTCTCTTACCCTTCTAGGAAATTGTTTGAGCACAACTACTTCTTTGTCTTTGTATTTTAACAGTTGATCTCTTACTTTTCTCAAAATCTCATCTTTTATGGATCTTCTAAGAAATCTAACATGGACTTCTCTAGGCACTTTATTTCTCCTAGCATAGTTTGAGTTAACTCTGTAAACCTGATCCAATTCTCTTTTCATTTGGGTCTTCCCCATTCCTAGAACACCTGCAAGTAACTCAGTTATCAGGTCTAGGAGGTCCTCTTCCTTGTCTTCTATTAAATTTTGAAACCTTAAAAAGTATGACGCCCGCTCCATCTCTATCACCACAAGAGAATCTTCCAGTTCTCCATTTATTTGGACCAATTTTTCATTTTCATCTTTTAAGGATTCTAATTTCTGGTCAACTTCGACTGACTTATCTTCCATTTTTTAGATCCTTTGCTGATTATCTGTAATCATTTGTTTAAAATTTTCAATTTGTGAATCTATGTTAATAATTTTTTGATGCATTTTATCAAGATCATTTTTCAAGTCTTCATAGTTTTTTGTCAAGGATGCCATCTGGGCTGCAATTGCCGGCAAAATGGTCTGAGTGTCTTTTTGTTGGGCATCCATTTTTTCTTGCTGCAGCATTGTCGTAATTGATTTTTGATATACTGGACTTGCAAAGGTCGAGGCAGGGGCGGAAGATCCTTTTCTCCCAAGTTTAGATAGGTTTGAAGTGCTCATCTTGGTCTCTATACCTTATATTGTAATCCACAGGGTGGCCAAATAGCCAGCTTTTATAATCCAATAACCTCCTATTGGTAGGAGGAAAAATCCACAAGAATAGGTAAAAATAAAAAGAAAAGAAGAAGGTAAAAAATAGCAACAGGAGAAAAAAAGGGGGAGGATAATGAAAAAAGGAAAAAGAAAAAACGGAAAAACTCCCAGAATAAAAAGGATAAAAAGAAAAAGGCAAAAATATCAGGTTTATAGTCTACCACATTCTATTCAAAAGAAGAAAGAGAAAAAAACCCCACAAATTCTTAATTTCCAGTTCTTCTAAGACAGCTTGTTATAGTTCCAAAACACAATACTTATAATCCAAGGGAGAAGATGGCTCCAAGTACCATTTATTTATTAATATAGTATGTTTTGTAAGGCCAGATAGAGTAAAAGCAAATCTTTTCTCAAAAAAGTTTCAAGGTCTTAGATAAGGAATGTCTGGGCATACAGTCAAACATCTAGGCTAGGTCAACACCAGACAGATGAGAGTGAAAAAAGATTCTCAATTTAGCCACCGGGCAACACAAGATGTCCATTCCTGATACGTTTGAAAGGGAAAAAGGAAAAGAACAAAAACTGGCCAAAAGAGAAAATGAGCTGAATAGATAGAAAATACAAACTGACGCTTCCAGCAAGAAAACAAAAAACAAAAAGCCTCTATAAGAACAATAACTTCCCCAAAGTTCTCTTAAGGCTCAAACAGCTTACGATATGAGAAGTTCTTAAGTTGCACAAAAGCTTAAACTGCCACTAGAGTTCAGGAGGGGAAAAAAAGGAATTCCACCCCCTCCCTAAAGATGAAAGGCTTCACTCTGAGCTGTAAAAGAGCTAATTGCCAATAAATCCACCTCTACTGAGAAAAAAGATGGCGTTCTCACCGTGTTCAGCTGTTTGCTGTCATTCTGAGCTCCTTCTCCGTTTCCGACTATCAGCTGGTAATGGAGAATCGCATGAATGCGGTCCTCCTTTCTTCTGCTGATTCCAGGGGCTCCTTTGGCTCCAACAAGCCGGCTACCACCGGCCTGTGGTCCCCAAAGCTTCACCCCTTGGTGGCCACCTCTCCAGGGCAGCTTTCAGTCCAAACAGACCCACCAGCAAGGGAAAATCGGACCCAGGGAGAGGAGAGTCTCTCTCCCAGGTCTATTCTCAGCGACATCACCGAAGACACTCCCATTATTTCAAACTTTTGTAAGGGGTGCGAGAATATATCGGAAACGTTCTAGGGGTATAGAAAAGTTTGGGAGCCACTGCATTAGGAAATATCAGAATTATAGATTGGAAGGTTTTAAAAAATGCAAAAAAAGCAATGGAAAACTATTTTTGTATTATTGCTAAGAACATTACATGGATCTGTCCATCAAGCCTCCAAGAATCAAGTTTGATTCTAACAAGAATTTACCTTTTTATTTTATACAGTGGCTTTCTAAAAAGCAGGTTCCTTTTTTGAATATGCATGTCTACTTGATTTGCTCTGAAACCCATATCCAAAATTTGATCCAATCTCTACCAGGACGCTCTGGAGAGGATTTAATCTTATCAACAAATATGAAGGGAAATTGAAAAACTAGTCATCTGACCTTCCATAATGTAGCATAGAATGCAAATTCAAAAGCATACATATATACACTTTCTACATCTGCTATTCACTTTATGGTCAATTCATATTTTTTTTGGTAAAAGTGACCTTGGGCCCATGTTGCACAAATATATATGATGCTATATGTTCATTCAGAATTGAATTAGACGTCAGCCTTCTAATTATTCAGAAGGCCAACTTCAGATATACAGCTATTGCAACTCAGGCTCTATATAGAAATACATTTAAATAGGATGTAATGCATATTTTGCCTACCAAGAACAAACCCAAATTTTCCCTTCCTTTAGTAAATCCTTAATTATTTCAAAATGTTAGCTGTTTTACTTTTTATCTTTATTTCCAAATTTCAATTTTCAACATCTTTCCTCTTTAGATGCACCACTGAATTTATTTTCCCACAAAAGCAGCACTACTCAAACACACCTTTACTGTGTTTTTATTATCATGATCACTATTATCTCTATTAACACAACACAGATTAAAGACATACTATTAAAATATATGATATTTTGCATCTAGACAAGTCAAATAATTATCTGTACTTTTCATTAATAGTAATACAGAGAAAATACCTTCTTTGGCATTTGGACTGTATAATGAACATTATAACCCAACATTCCTACTTTGAGAACAAGCAAAAGAAATACATACTTTACCTTAAGAACACGAAGTTTGACTTTTTCAATGGCTGTTGCCATTTTGGTTATGTCTTTGGAATGATTTAAACCTAATAGCTGCTCAAATGTATATACTGCATTTTCCAGAATCTAAAAACAGATAAAAAATAGTTGCCTTATTTATTTTCTTGTAGAGGTCCATCTGCCTCTCAGATCTGTCTCTATGTCAACATCTAGTTTACTTTATTTGTAGACGCAAATATTTATTTACAAGGCATGTTGGCAATGTTTTTTCTTCTTATTCCAAATATCTTTGTCTTTACAAATTATTCCATGAATTGGTTTGTACATGAAGTCATAATGCAGAGGGTTTTTATGTTAATACGTTATATGAACTGAGGTTCATAATAGAGCTTTTAAACCACGTTCAAGAAACTGTGGCTTAGCATAATCCACAAACCATTTATGGTTTATATCATCAGAATCTTACCAAATAAGACTTTGTGACTATGTGATTCATGACTATGTGATTCAGAGATTTGATTTAAGGGGTCTTGGTTATATCTCTAAATGGAATTCTAGTTTGCATTTGGGAATCCAAATCCTTAGAAATTAAGGTTGGTAAATAATCCAAACCTATATTAAACTCCTCAGATCAGCCTGCATATTGCTGATGGTCAAAGTATACATGAATCCTATCATACCTCCTGCATTATATTATGTGTCCTCTGGATAACCAAGTCAATGTTGTCGAATTTGAAGCGGGTCTTGAGATCCTGGAGTTGTTCTTGAAGAAAATTGACTTTTAGATAGCAAGGCTCCATTTTGACAGAGTTGTGTGGTAGGTTCATCAGGTGATTCACATTCTGTCAGAAACACAGATTGGGAAGGAAGTAGATTTTCCAGTAATGGTACATATACTATCCATTCAAAAATCAGAAGGTGCTGTAACTGGGTAGGTACACAACTATAGCAGCCCTTGGTGTCATATGGTAAATGAGAAAGATTTCTGGAGTTCTGCTGGCATTCCTCAGTAAAGAGGAATGATTAACCTATCATGGAAGGAAAGGGAAAAGAAATTGGATTCCTGAATTGGATTCTCATGTTACATGGTTGCTAAAGTTGATTTTTTTTGTAGACTGTTCTGTACAATATTTTTTTTCCTTTCAAACATGTTGTTTCTGAGATTTTCAGGGGAATTTGATTGTCTAACAATAAACAAAAATATGATAAATCCAGATTAAGGAATATAGTTTATCAACTTTTATAAATTCAGATTTTGGAGTGTAGTTTACCAACTTTTGTAATCCTGCTCTATACATTTCGGGTGAGACAAGTTCTTATTTTTAATGTACAGGTGGAAACTAAGAGATAGTTATTTACCCAAGGAAAGAGTATGGGATCTCAGTCAGACTTGGAAACCTTTGACCAAAATAAATCAATAATGCCTCAGAGAAGAAACTGAAGGCTGATGACCCCAAGTGACTCCCATCCATACAGAAGGCAAACAATTTAGCATCATGGTTTCCTTACCTCATTTAGTGTTGCAACATCATTTGTTGCTTGAAAGGTTTGACTGATTGCGTCGACTTCCTTTTCAAACAGCAGACAGACCTCAGTGAATCCAGAGCTCACTGGCCCCATGAGTTCCTCTAGTATAGAAGCTAAAAAGGGCTGTATACTTTCACTGCAACAGATCTGGATAGCTTCTGCTATGTTCCCTGAAGATTTAAGTTAAACCTGAGTTGAACTCTCAAGAAGGAGTCTCTAAAGACAAATGTTGTTGTTAGTTGCAAAGTCATGTCCGACCCATCGCGATCCCATGGACAACATTCCCCCAGGCCTTCCTATCCTCTACCATCTTCTGGAGTCCATTTAGGCTCACGCCTACTGCTTCAGTGACTCCATCCAGCCACCTCATTCTCTGTCGTCCACTTCTTCTATTGCCCTCAATCTATCCCAGCATTAGGCTCATCTCCAGTGAAAAATTGCCATTTTATATAATTTACTACATGTAGTTCTCTCTTACTGATTTCTCATTCAGCAAACATTTGAATTTATAGCAGCACTGAAAAAGTAGATTTAAAACCAGTCTTCAAACTTTTAGCATCCCTGCAATCATTCTGCACTTGGCAACCAGCACACATTTATAATGGTCACAGTATCCCATGGTCATGAGATCACCATTTCTGACTTCACTGCTGGTTTTCAATATTAGAATAATATAGTACAGTAGTATGTAAACTTTTGAAAAGCCTGTTTGCAAATATGTGACTAAATCAAATAAATACAACTCATTAACTTCTTTTCACCGGGCATAAAACTTGGAAAATTGATTTTTAGATTACTGCTTTTATCTGCTGTTGGGTCAATTCAATTTCCATAAGCTTTTGCAAGGTTTAAAAGCCTGAATCAATCCACAAAATCACACACACCAAACTTGTTATGAAAGAAAAGGACATTCTGGGACATGTGATGAATTATAGTTCAAAGATAGTTCAATAGTTTCCATGTTGCCCAAAAAGGAATTAGGTAAGGGAACTGTAAGAATGAACTCACACACAATTTTTATTGTCAAAAAGAACACAACCAACACCCATCATCAGTTGGATTGCAAGAATGGGACTACCTATGTATGCATATAGACATCATATTGTAGAAAAGCAAACTTTATAAGATGGTGCATTTTACACACTTGAATAGCACACCATTTAATTGAAAAACATAATAATGGGGCTATTTCACTGTTAGAGAATACAAGTACAGTATAAAACCATCAGCTTAAATATGGTTAATGCAATGATGCTACCCTACTATGCAACTACATTTCAGAATTAAGAAAATACAAGGTATTTGCAGACTAGTCCTGATAAATGTGGCAAGAACTGCATACCAAAGCTGGAAGTGCTAGCGATCATCTTCATTTGTATTGTATTGTTTATAGTTTTTATTGCTTTTTAATAAAATAGAATTAGATCATCTACAATATTAATCATAAATTTGTTGCATCCACTTAAACAGGAATTTCCAACTGTTCTTTCCATCTCAAAAGAAACAACATACAATGTGAACATATTATGAAATAAGCTTAGGCCCACGCTATATAAAGGTAGATATCCTCAAAAGGGGCAAACATAAAAAAAATATTTTAGCTATATGCAAATTAGGATTGTTAACTGATACTGTGATTATTAGATTTAAAAGGAAAAATACAAACACACTGACTGTGTGACATTCAACTTACCTTTTATTTTTCCAGCCAGAAAGTCTTTCGAAGTCACAATCTGGTCTATATTTGAACGAATAGTTCCCTCTAGTCCTAGAGTAACCTCTTTGCATTCTTCTTTCAGAGCACGTAAACTATCTGACACCTGATCATGTACCAAATTGTATGTTTCTTCTAGAATCTATGACAAAAAGCATGAATGAAATTATTTGTCAGCCATGCAAACCAGCTCCAAACCAGCTTCATGAGTTAACTATGAAGTTAATGAATGCTCTTGTAATTAAAATATAACTTTTACCTAAGTAGAGTCACAAATGTTGTTAATACAGGTAGTCTTCAACTTATGATCATAACTGAACCCAACATTTCTGTTGCTAAGCGAGACACTGGTTAAGTGAACTTTGTCCCATTTTACGACCTTTCTTGCCACAGTTGTTAGGTGGATCACTGCAGTTGTTCAGTTAGTAACACAGTTGTTAAGTGAATCTGACTTCCCCACTTGCTTGTTAGAAGGGAATCAAAAGGGAATCAACATGACCTCAGGACAATGCAACCGTCATAAATAGGAGTCAGTTGCCAAGCATCTTAATTTTGATCAGATGACCATGGACAGGTTGCAATGGTTGTGAGTTTGAAAAACACTTTTTTCAGGGCTGCTGTAATTTCAAAAGTCACTAAATGAACTGTTGTAAGTTGAGGACTACCTGTAATCTTTGTTTCTTGATGGCTACAGTACTTCCAGCTGCAACACCTCTTGAAAGATACTAAGTTCCAGATTAAAGAAAGAACAAATGGTTCAAAAATATTTTGTAAAAAGAAGTCTGAGTTTTGCCATTTGATAGCAAGAAACATCTTAGAGGAATGATGGTTTCAATGCTTTTAGCTAATTACATTTATAAATAAATTGCTTAAATTTGAAAGCATTTTTTTAAAAAAAACCAAATCTCTGTAATATTCTACTTTTCAGAAACATGTGGACAATAGTCTTCTTTTGTTTCAGCTCAAGACTTGTTGACTTCATATACACATCCAGGTGGCTTTCCTGAAGTGGTTGTTATTAACTTATGGGGTTTTTTGTTTTTGTTTCTAAAAAGAACTTCCCGATAAGAAAATATAATGTAGTACTTACGCCAAACCATGCCCGCTTTCGGTCATTTCTCTTTCCTTTCATTTTAGGGAGCATCATGCTCTGAAGGCTAGATAGGAGTTCCTCCATCACAAGGTTGCTAAGAATCTGGAAAGAGATGAAATGTAATAATTTTCTTTTTAGTCTCAAAAGCACAGAAATTGGTTCGTTCTGAGAATGGTTGAGATAAACATGCTTTTCAAAAAAAGTCATTCCATAAAGAATGGAATTCTTTCAAAAAGAATGGAAGATTTTTCATAAAACTCTTTATTCCCACACTTCCTGATGCAAGTACCTGATTTTCATTTCCTATAATCATTTCTGACATCCCATAATGGCCTTTCTCCTGACGGAAAAACTGGACAGCTTCTAAAAATGCTTGACCTTCAAAGGAAGGATGTTTGAAAGGATCTGGAAGACACAAAAAACAACTGGTTTCTATAAATAAATGTGATGTTTCTTTTCATTTTTATAATTTTTAAAAAATAACAACCTTGAATGCTTATTTAGCTATTAGTTCTGAATAGAAATAGCAATAGCACTTAAACATCTATACCACTTCATTGTGCTTTGCAGCACTCTCTAAGTGATTTACAATGTCAGCATATTGTCCCCAACAATCTGGATCCTCATTTTACCAATCTTGGAAGGAAAGAAGGGTGAATCAACCTTGAGCTGGTCAGGATCAAACTCCAGACTATGGGCAGAGTCATCCTGCAATACTGGATTCTAACCACTGCACCACCAGGGCTCTGGTATCTGGAGTTTTTTGCAGTTACTTATTTTTTTGCAGTTGCTAGGTATGAAGTAATTTTGATAGGCAAAGTCTATTATGAAACCAACCAGATTAAGTAATGCACCATGCTACATGAAAGCTCAGCTTTAACATCTTGCACTCAAGTTTAGCTTGTCTTTTGTGTGTGAGAAAGCATCACTCTAGCATTTTCTCTAAGACATTTTTTGTTCTAGGAAAGCTGTGGAAGACGAAGACGAAGAGGAAGAAGAAGAAGAAGGAGAAGAAGAAGAAGAAGAAGAAGAAGAAGAAGAAGAAGAAGAAGAAGAAGAAGAAGAAGAAGAAGAAGAAGAAGAAGAAGAAGAAGAAGAAGAAGAATTCTAGGCATCAGGTACAGTTCAGTGTAAACAAGTATAAACTGATGCAAGTTGTCACAGAAATCCAAAATTTCATTTATTTATGGGACCTAAGCTAGTAATGAGTGACTTGGAGCTTTTCCATGTTGTAGTCTTTAACTGTTTGAATCCTACACAAAAACTGGCAATTGAACAAATCCCTTTCTGGATTTCAACCCCTTCCTCTATTTTGGTGATATTCTGGTGAGGGCTTGCTACTGTCCAGTCTATGTTTCAGTCACAAAGGTTCTAATTCTTTCTGGGCATAGGCTAGAAGGAGAAACTTGACAGAACTCTGGTCAATTTCACTTAGTTGGGTTTTTTTAAAAAAAGAAACCATCCTTTCTCTGTTGACCTCTATAAAAATAATAAAAGATCTGCTGTTAAACCTATAAAAAAGAAAGTTTGTGTGTGTGTGTGTGGGGAAATTCTGCCTTTCAGAGCAAGTAGTCCAGCACAAATGGCCATCAAACACAGAGAATGGGTTCTGGAAAGCATGCCTGCCAGAATGCACATCAACCTATTTGAAAGGAGGCCTTTGTTGAAGATTGAATGAGGTTCAGCAGGTGGGCTGGATTGTCCCACTTGAATCATAGAGCAGGAGAAGCATTACTTTTGTTGCAGGACCAGAAAATTCAAATGAGTATCACCTTCTCAGAGGAATAGATGATATCATCCATCCCTTTGCTCCCCAAACAGTAATGTTGCTCATGCACAGATCAGCTTCTAGAAAAGGACCTTATGGTCAGAGTGGACAACTCAGTCATTTCATGCTTGGAAGCTTTCAGAAAAGAAGTGAAAATATCATTGTTAATACTGTACAAAACTATGATAAGAACACATTTCAAAGTGTTGTGTAGCTGCACTTAAAATATATACTGTTATTGTCAATGCTGTGACAATGGATGTTGTCGCTCTGACAACTGAGAACCAGCAGTCATTTTTACTTTTGCTTTTAACATGCCTTTCTAGTCTTTTAGAGTTCAGATGTAGAAGGGGATGAGGGTTTAGCTAGCCATAACAATGTAAAAGTGTGGAAACTCAAGGACGTGTTCTGATAAGGTTTTGGTGGGCTGAGGGGCCGGCCCCGTTTAGTGCTAATTGGGGAATGTGATTTATGACAGCTTTTGTGGGGTGGGAATTACAATTTGTTACTTTGTATCTGGGAGGAGGGAATCTCATTCTTGGGTTCAACTATGTAAGTGCTGATACTTTGTTTCCTAACAAAATGTTCATTAAGGAAGAAATCTTGCCTTGAAGTTCTTTTAACTGGTTTCATTCTATCGGAACCATGACAGTTATATATATTTGCTTGTATACATGAAAGAGCAGTCATAGAGAACCAAAGCGTACAGTTGATTGATATCACTGTACCAGGAGATGCTAGAGTCGAAGAAAAACAACTGGAAAAAACTGCGTGATTATGGATGAAACGTGTAACAGTGATACCCATTGTCATCAGGGCACTAGGAACTATGTCCAAAAACTTTGCAAAATACATCAAGAAATTGCAGCTTCCTGCAATAACTCCAGCAAAGCTACAAAAAACTCAGAAATCTTACATTTTAAGGAGATACCTGGTTGATACCTAGGATGCTGGCAGCAACCCATGTCAACCATTAGTGCCAGTCAATTTGAATCTTCAGTTGACTGAATTTCATGTTTTATGAATAAAAGTTTTATAATTATAATAATAACAATAACAATAATAATGTTGGAAGGGACCTTAGAGGTCATCCAGTCCAATCCCCTGCTCAGGCAGGATAAAGGATAACATGAAAGAGAAAGAAAATGTGGCTAAAGAACATTGGTTATTCTCTGAGAGTGCTAGGACTCCAATTATTGCAGAGACATTTATGACTAGCAGAAGGAAATGCTTTTTCTTTTGATACTGACTGTTGTGCTAACAAAAATTTGAATCATTCTAAAATGGGGCTAGACATATTTGTGAAGAACAAGGCTATACTGGCTGCTAATTCCAATATTGGTTATTCATTGTCTCTTCTATCATAGGTAGTGTACCATGAACACTATAAAAAGGAAGTAGAAAAATATCACACCCTATTGTTAAATAGCCTGTGAGGCAGACACATTCATGAAAAAGAATCACATGGATTTCTGAAAAGGGTAAAGTACAGAAGCTTGATAGCCGGCTTTAGAAATTCTCAGATTAATCTACCTGTAGCATAAATAAGCCCAAATTTATTTATCACATTTCTCTTCTTCCTGGGTTGAAATGTCTTTTTTTACAATGCTGCAGTTTCCACCCCATATTCCCAGGGCCTGCCTGATTTTCCACCACACTAGAATAGAATATCTTTACTGTCATTGTGTATCTCACAACAAAATTAAGTGCTGCCCACAGTGCACACAAGTAAAAACCACAAGTAATAACATTATATACACACATCCTTCACATTCTATTTACCATTGCGCTGCCCCTAATATTGCACATCAATTTGCATTATACAATACTATTTAATATGATTACAGCTCTGGAGTAAAAACTATTTTTCAGCCTATTCATTTTTGTTTTTATTATCCTGTACTGTCTGCCAGATTGTAATAATTAAAAAAAATGTCTGGAATGAGATGAGTCTTTAAGAATGTTCTGAGCTTTCCTAAGATAGCAGGAACTGTACAGTTCATCCAAGGGAGGGAGAAGAGGGCAGCCAATAATCCTCTGGATGATGGTAATGACCCTCTGAAGTGCTTTCCTATCTGCTACTGTGCAGTTAGCAAACCACACACAAATGCAATAGGTTAGAATGTTGTCAATGGCACAATGGTAGGTTACCAGCAGTTTTTCATCCAGTTGTCGTTTCCTGAGAAGTCTCAAGAAATATAATCTGTTGGGCCTTCTTAACCAATGCTATAACATGAGCACTCCACTAGTCCAGAAACTTGTGAGTTTCCCAAGTATACCCAGCTGGCCACTACATGACACGGAATCTTCAATTAGGTGATCACTTGGTATGAACTTGGAATGTTCTTTGCTGATAGGAAAGAACTATTCCACCCTTGGCATCAACTGGCCAGATAGCTATGGGAAAGAACAGGGATGTCCTACATGGCTTCCACTATATCAGAGGTGTCAAACTCGCTGCATCACATGACATGTTGCGAAGTAGTGTGACTTTTTTACCCTTGCCAGAGCTGGGGTGGGCATGGTTTCTGCATGACGCATTCAGCCCGCAGGCTAGCAGTTTGACACCCTTGCACTATATTGTCAGTGGAATTGTTAAGCAAATACAAGACTCAGGTACAAGACTCTGGACTCTGCATTATCATAGACATATAGCAAACACTTGGTGTTTGATGCTGCAGAGAAGAATGGAATGGAATGAATACACACATATAGACACATGTCTACATACATTCCATATTTAGTTCATCAGGGGGCAATTGCTGGAAGCTTAGAAAAGAAGTCACATGAAGACAGAAGCTTTAAGCATTGCAATGGTAGGACTAAGTCACATATTTTCAAATTTAATTGTGATGCTTTTTTCTAGCCAGTAAGGGACAAAAAGACCAGTTAGGGGAGTGCTGGTATTTGAATGCAAAGAAGATACAACATGCTCATTCCTTCTGCTTTAGTAATTTCATTGATAATGGGTCTTCTTGCGCATCCACATGCTTTCAGAGACAGGAGTAGCACCCATCCAGAATCCTAAAATGACAGTGGGCCTAGCTTAAAGAAAAGTAGCTTAGTTAGAAGATATCATTTTTCATTCTCTGAGTATTACGGCAGATTCTCAAACACTAGCAGAGCCAAAGAATGTTCTTTCTTCCTAAAGGTTCCAAAGGAAACAGATTGATTTGAAATGTTATGAAGCTCATAGCCTCAAAGGCCAAAATGTCAATTTTGTCAAGACCAATAGAATTATCAATTACTAGATTAATCATTTGATAGTGTAAGTTGAGGTAATCAGAATGAATAAAGGTATTCAAAATGCCTATTATTGTCAATGTAACATTGACAATTATTATATCACTAAAATGAAGGTGTTTTTTTTTAGTTTTTCTTTAAAAACAGAATAGAAAGCATTTGGCAATTTAGATTTTGGGAATAATTCTTACCAATTGGGAATTCATTCTGTCACCACGGAATTTAATCTAAACAATCTTCTGTAACATTATTCTCTACATCTTCTAAAAATGGAATAAGATCCTAAAACTAAGTATTGGAATAACAAAACATGGTTATTTATTGTTTCATTAGTTCATTCTAATAACCAGGGAACTACTAAAATTTTTAGATAGCTTTGCCTGCTCTATAGCACAACACAATGACATCATCATTTCACAGAGATGAGACAATTATTCTTTTCCTTTTGGGGGGAACAAACTATTAGCTTGATAGAGTACAATGCTAGGAAACATGAGATTTTGTGGATTGTGGCATCTGAACCAGAACTAAGCATATTTATTATCTGTAGAGAATACTGTTCTAAGTAGGAAGTTAATGAAATAGGAAAAATAGATTCTCAAGAAATGCAAAACATTTTGTTAATTAATTTTACCCCTTTATTCAATTTAAATCTAGTATGGAGGAATAAGCTAAAGGTAAAGGTTCCCCCGCACATGTGTGCTAGTCATTTCCAACTCTAGGGGCTGGTGCTCATCTCCGTTTCAAAGCTGAAGAGCCAGCGCTTGTCCGAGGACATCTCCGTGGTCATGTGGCCAGCATGACTAGATGCCAAAGGCGCACGGAACGCTGTTACCTTCCCACCGTAGTGGTCCCTATTTTTCTACTTGCATTTTTATGTGCTTTCGAACTGCTAGGTTGGCAGAAGCTGCGACGAGTAACAGGCGCTCACTCTGTTACACAGCACTGGGGATTCGACCCACCAAACTGCCGACCATCTGATCGACAAGCTCAGCGTCCTAACCCACTGAGCCACCACATCCCCCTCAAAGTGGTACAATGGGTGAAAAGGTTGAAAAGCCCTGATCTAGTGACTTAATAAGGACTTTTATAAATATAATTGAAACATAAGGCAATCAGAAAAGTTTGTTATATGTGGATGTTATTGTTATTTGTACAAGAAAAATGTTTATATCCAACCTTGTGTGTATCGAAAGTATTAAGAATTATATTCACTTAATGTTGACAAAGGAGAATACTACTGGAAGAAGAGAAGGTCAAAGAAATATATCATTAACTAATTTATAGATTATGGAATTATAGAAATTAATTATTATTGTTTTAAAATATATGAACCCAGACAACATGATGTTTACTAAGCACTAAAGATTGCTATTGTAAAAAATCATGAATTTTCTTTGCACTAATAACTCTAACTATTTCTACAAGTTTTGATATTCTATTTTCCAGTCTATCTACAATCCTAGGACATTTTTGGTGATATCTCAAGTACTAAGCAGGGCTTGTTTAAATATTTTTAGTATCAGCCAAAGTTGTCTAGAGGCTGCCACCTGCTGTAACAAGGGTAAATATGCCCTTAAATCAAGCTTAATGTTGGTAACTGCATTTATGAATTTTTCTTGCCAGTTTTATGGAATGGAATAGAATAGAATAGAATAGAATAGAATAGAATAGAATAGAATAGAATAGAATAGAATAGAATAGAATAGAATAGAATAGAATAGAATAGAACAGAACTTTGGAGATCTTCTAGTTCAGCTCCCTGCTCAAGCAGGAGGACCTATACCATCTCAGACAAGTGACTGTCTAGCCTCTTCTTAAAAACCTCCAGTGATGGAGCGCCCACGATTTCTGGAGGCAAGCTGTTCCACTGGTTAATTGTCCTCACTGTCAGGAAGTTTTTCCTTAATTCCAGGTTGCTTCTCTCTTTGATCACTTTGATCAATTGCCACTGGGTTCTTCGGGACATTTTTGTCTTTGCAGTCTAGGCCACCAGCTCTGGAATTCCTGGGCAACTGAATGCCTACATTCAAACATGCGTAAACATATCCCAGGTATCCAAAATAAATCTAATTCTTTCACAGATATCTGAGAAACTATTATTGTAATATATAAGATGTAGATCATTATGTACAATGCTGTTGTGTTGCAAAATCTTTCTTGGAGACCATTTTAACTAATTAAATAGGTAGATGAGCAGGAGAATCATAAGGTCTTATCTTCAGAATGCAGCCAAACACCTAAGAAATAATAGACAAACAATGCAAACTTAAGAAAATTCTCATTTGGTTTCATTCCGCTTTCTCAATCAGCTAGGAAAGACAATAGATTTGAAGATGAAAGTAGAAGTCTGAAATTTAAATCAGAATCGTATGTATTCTGTTGTTGTTGTTAGTGGCTGTCCACAACCCGCAGTTTGTTCGTTGGTGGTGGCCGCCGCAGCCCGGACACCGAGGGAAAGAAACTGCCTTGTAAGGAGTCTTTGGTTCCTTGTTGTGGTTCCATTGGATCTTGTCAACTTCATGGTCGAAGTTGACATCTTTGGCGTCCTCCTGGTGGACGGCTACCTCGTGCTGAGAGCTTTTGGTGGGCCACATGGCTTTTATGGCTGTGCTGGAGGCTTCGTCCACCATGATTTCTTTTAAGGCTTCCTGGAGCGAGAGAGTGTCTTTTGTAAAGAGTTTCTGTTGTACCTCTCTGCTTCAAAGTCCACAGATGAATGGGTCTCGAAGCCTTTCTTCTAAGTCCAAAAATTGGCACCCTGCCAACAAAAGTGCATATAGTCAAGGCCGTGGTCTTCCCAGTTGCAATGTATGGCTGTGAAAGTTGGACCATAAGACATGCTGAGTGCCAAAGAATTGAGGCCTTTGAACTATGGTGCCAAGAAATTAAGACACTTGCTCCTTGGGAGGAAAGCCATGGCAAATCTAGACAGCACACTAAAAAGCAGAGACATCACCCTGTCAACAAAAGTGCGTATAGTCAAGGCTATGGTCTTCCCAGTTGCAATGTATGGCTGTGAAAGTTGGACCATAAGAAAGGCTGAGTGCCAAAGAATTGAGGCCTTTGAACTATGGTGCTGGAGAAGACTCCTGTGAGTCCCTTGGACTGCAAGGCATATAAACCGGTCACTCCTAGAGGAGATCAACCCTGACTGCTCTTTAGAAGGCCAGATCCTGAAGCTAAAACTCAAATACTTTGGCCAGCTAATGAGAAGGAAGGACTCACTGGAGAAGAGCCTAATGCTGGGAAAGATTGAGGGCAATAGAAGAAGGGGACGACAGAGAATGAGGTGGCTAGATGGAGTCACTGAAGCAGTAGGTGTGAGCTTAAATGGACTCCAGAAGATGGTAGAGGACAGGAAGGCCTGGAGGAATGTTGTCCATGGGGTCGCGATGGGTCGAACACGAATTCACAACTAACAACAACAACAGAATACATACGATTCTGATTTAAATTTCAGACTTCTACTTTCATCTTCAAATCTATTGTCTTTCCTAGCTGATTGAGAAAGCGGAATGAAACCAAATGAGAATTTTCTTAAGTTTGCATTGTTTATCTATTATTTCTTAGGTGTTTGGTTGCATTCTGAAGATAAGACCTTTTGATTCTCCTGCTCATCTTCCTATTTAATTAGTTAAAATGGTCTCCAAGAAAGATTTTGCAACACAACAACATTGTACATAATGATCTACATCTTATATATTACAATAATAGTTTCTCACATATCTGTGAAAGAATTAGATTTATTTTGGATACCTGGGATATGTTTATGTATGTTTGAATGTAGGCATAGGGTTTTGCTCCAGCCATTGGAGCATTTGACACATGGGAGCTTGCCGCCCCCTTAAACCCAAACTGCGACTTCAAGTCAAGCTGCAAGGCGTTCCTTGCGTGATGGAACTGGACACTGGTTCAGCTGTGTCCATCATTTCCCTCGAAACCTTCCGATTCATCTGGAAACGCAGCAAGAGGTGGGCCAAGCTTAGGCCATCCAACATCATCCTGACTGACTTCCAAAACTCCCAAGTTGCCATCAAAGGTGAGGCCACTTTGGCCGTCAAGTTCAAGGAGTTTTCGGGGGCCCTGGATGTGATTGTGGTGGAGGGCCCGAGAACGAGCTTAATAGGGCTTGATTGGTTTGATGCTCTGGGCATCCAAGTCACTGGAATCCATCAGACACAAGCAGCGAACCTGGTGTCACTATGCGAGGAGTTCGCGGATGTTTTTCACACAAGCCTGGGAGAGTACAAGAGCCCTCTGATAGCCTTTAAACTTGATCCTGCCATAATGCCTATTAGGATCAAACCCCATAGAGTGCCATTTGTGCTTAAACATAAAATTGATGCAGAGCTGGACAAGCTAGTCAGCCAGGGGGTACTACAGCCCGTAGAGGGGGGTGATTGGGAAACCCCAATTGTCACACCACTTAAGGCCAACAGGGAGGTCAGAATTTGCGCTGATTACAAGTGCACCATAAATAGGGCACTTAAGCAGCATGTGTACCTGGTGCCAGTCGTTAGCCGCATTTTGGCATCACTGTAAGGGGGGACTGTGTTCGCTAAATTAAATTTGGCACAGGCCTATCAACAGTTACCTGTTGACAATGATGAGGCCACCGCGGCTGCACAAACCATTGTAACACACATGGGGCTTTTAAAGTCAAACGCCTCCAATTCAGAGTTAGCGTAGCCCCTGGGATTTTTCAAGGAGTTATGGAGCATATGCTCAAGGGCATTCTGGGGGTTTGCCCCTATTTTGACGATGTGCTCATTGCCGGTGAGTCCACTGAGGTGCTTGCAAGGAGGCTCAAAGCTGTCCTTCAACAGTTCCGCGAAGTGGGCCTTAAGTTAAAAAGGAATAAGTGTAACATTGGGGTTTCTTCTACTGAGTTCCTGGGTCTCCATATTGATGCTGAAGGCATCCACCCTTCTGAGTCCCAAGCTGAAGGCCATTCAGCTGGCACCTAGCCCCCGGTCAAAGGGAGAGCTTCAGGCATTCCTGGGTCTCCTTAATTTTTACCATGAGTTCCTTCCTAACAAGGCCACAGTGTCAGAGCCATTACACTGGCTCTTAGACAAAAACACCCCATGGAAGTGTGCCAAGGTTCACAAAAACAGTGTTAAGGCAGTAAAATCACTACTGTCCTCCAATTCAGTGCTCACTCACTTTAAAGAGCCATTGCCTGTATGCATTGCGTGTGACGCATCACCTTATGGGGTGGGGGCTGTTTTAAGCCATTTGGCAAGTGATGGGACTCAAGTCCCAATTGCTTATTACTCAAGGACATTGTCCTCAGCTGAGCGCAATTATGCTCAAATTGACAAAGAAGCCTTGGCCATTGTGGCTGGGGTGAAGAAATTCCATGATTACTTGAACAGCAGGGAAATAATGGTCTTCACTGACCATAAGCCACTGTTGGGGTTATTTACTACATAGGAAGACGCCTCAAATTTATTTATTTATTATTTATTTATTATTGGGACTTATATGCCGCCCTATCTCCCGAAGGACTCAGGGCGGCTAACAACAATGACGTACAATAAATACAGAAGATTAAAATAAAAATTAAAATTAAAGGCCCCTGTAGAATAAATAAAAATTAAAATTAAAATAAATTAAAAATTAGAGTTAAAAATTAAAAACATAATTAAAATTCCTGTCAGCCCAGGTCAGCCAGCTGGAAAAGGAGTGTTTTGAGGCTGCGGTGAAAGGACTGGAGATCTGGGGCCATCCAAAGCTCAGGGGGGAGCTGGTTCTCCCCCTGGGGGTCGCCAGCCGACATTGTCTAGCCGGCGGTACCCTGAGGAGGCCTTCTCTGTGTGAATTTCAGGCTTTCCTTAAAGCTAATCTCATCAGACATGCAATGTCTGTACCCTTTCATCCATCTTCTAATGGTCAAGCTGAACGCATGGTGAGGACAACAAAGGAGGCACTCAAGCGCATTGTCACAGGTGACTGGCATCACAGATTGGCAGATTTTTTTTACTCTGCCAGCATTCTACACCCTGCACAGCCACAGGTAAAAGTCCTGCAGAACTACGTTGGGGGAGACGTTTAATTTATTTATTTATTTATTTATTTATTTATTTATTTATTTATTTATTTATTTATTTATTATTGGGACTTATATGCCGCCCTATCTCCCGAAGGACTCAGGGCGGCTAACAACAATAAAATAAAATAATACAAAAGTTAAAAAGAAATTAAATTAATAGCCCCAGTAGAATAAATTAAAATTAAAATTAATTTAAAAATTAAAAACATAATTAAAATCCCTGTCAGTCCAGGTCAGCCTGATGGAAAAGGAGTGTTTTGAGGCTGCGGTGAAAGGATCGGAGATCCGGGGCCATCCAAAGCTCAAGGGGGAGTTGGTTCCATAGGGCTGGCGCTCCCACAGAGAAGACCCTCCCCCTGGGGGTCCCCAGCCGACATTGTCTAGCCGACGGCACCCTGAGGAGGCCCTCTCTGTGTGAGCGCACTGGGCAATGGGAAGTCGTTCCCGGCAACAGATGGTCCTGCAAGTATCCCGGGCCTAAGCCATATAGGGCTTTAAAGGTAAGTACCAGCACCTTAAATCTCACCCGGAGGACAGCTGGTAACCAATGCAGCTCACGCAGGAGGGGTGTATTATGGGAGTATCGAGGTGCTCCCATCACTACCCACGCGGCCGCACTCTGCACCACCTGAAGCCTCCGGGTGGTCTTCAAGGGCAGCCCCATGTAGAGAGCATTGTAGTAATCTATACGGGAGGTAACGAGTGCATGGGTGACTGTACATAGGGCATCTCGGTCCAGAAAGGGGCGCAACTGGCGTACCAGGCGAACCTGGGCAAATGCCCCCCTGGCCACGACTCCAATATGATCTTCAAAACTGAGTCGTGAATCCAGGAGGACGCCTAGATTGTGTGCTCTATCAACGGGAGGTAACATCTCTCCTCCCATAACCAAAGATGGAACCTCTTGGACTAAACAAGATGCCGGTACGTAAAGCCACTCAGTCTTGAGCCTGTTCTTTCCCATCCAAATCTGTACCACTTCCAGGCAACAGGACATCACATCGAGGGCATCACTGAGTTGGTTCGGGGTGGAGATGAAAAGCTGGGTATCATCAGCATATTGATGATACCTCACCCCGAAGCCACGGATGATTTCTCCCAGTGGCCTCATATAGATGATGAACAGTAGAGGCGAGAGTACCGACCCCTGAGGCACCTCACAGCTAAGGGGCCTAGGGGTTGACCTCTGCCCCCCTGCCAACACCATCTGCGAACGGCCCGAGAGGTAGGATACTGTCCCCTAGGATGTTAAGATGGTCCATTTTTATGTCAGCCTACAGCTACAGGCTGATTCACAAACCTGGCAAAGACATGGGCCACGCAGACGGCCTTAGCAGATTGCCATTGCCACAGATAGAGCCAGACCCGGCTCTAGCAGCTCGCATTTTATCAATTCAGGATTTGCCTGACTTTCCCCTCCATGTTGGGGATGTGGCTGCAGAGACTGCTGCAGACAAGATTTTAAGTAGAGTATTGTCCTGGATTCACACAGGGTGGCTTGAAAATAGTCCTGGACCTGAGTTCCAGTGCTACTTCACATGTAGACACGAGCTTTCAGCTCACAAAGGCTGCATTTTATGGGGGAGCAGGATTATTGTCCCCAGTTCATTAAAGAATCGTGTACTTCAATCTCTGCCTGAGGGACATCTGGGCATAGTCCGGATGAAGGCATTGGCACATAGCTACCTATGATGGCCAGGGTTAGCTAAGGCTATCGAGGCCCAAGTACCTGGGTGTTACACGTGTCAACAGTCCAGACTGGAAATGCCATATGCTCCTGTCCACAGATGGGAGGAAACTCATACACCATGGTCAAAATTTCACATTGACTTCAAGGGGCCCTTTCAGGGACAGCAAGTTTTGATAGTGGTCGACACCCACTCTAAATGGTTGGAAGTAATTCCTATTGCAAATATGACTACTGCTTGGACCATCCATGTCCCTAGAAAATTTTTCACCACACACAGGCTACCAGACGTCGTAGTCTCCGATAACGGGGCCCAGTTCACAGCGGCAGAGTTTTAAGCCTTCTTGAGGATTAACCTCATAAGGTATGCTACATCAGCTCCCCTTCACCCCTCGGCTAACGGGCAGGCCGAACGTATAATGTGCACTGCAAAGGAGTCACTCAAGTGCATATTGACTGGAGATTGGCACCATAGGCTGGCTGATTTCTTACTTTGCCAGCACACTACGCCTTGCACAGCAACAGGCAAGAACCCAGCAGAGCTTCGCTGGGGAAGAAGGCTCATCACAAAGCTGGACAGATTGCATCCAGAGTGGGTGGCAGCAGACACCTCTCGACCAAAGCCTCCAAGGGGGTTGCAAGTGGATGATGGGGTGTGGGCCCAGAACTATGGGCATGGGAACTTGTGGGTGCCGGGTAAAATTGTCAAAATCTTGGGCCTCTCTTCTATGAGGTGGCTCTGGATGGGGGGCGAGTTGTTCACCACAATATTTGCAGAATGGCCACAAAATGAGGACCTCACAACAGGTTCGCTCCTACAGCTAGAAACCGGCAGCCAAGCAGGGCAGTTCACATGCTCTGAGGACTCAACCAGTCAGTATAACGGGGAGGTGGTCGTAGATGAGCAAAGCCCGGGAGTGCAACATGGGTTCCCTGATGGGGAAAGTCAACCCGATCAAGACAGCCGCTGTGCTAACTCTGCTTCTTCCTTGGACTTTGGTCTGGGTCGACCTGGAATGGCCAGCCAAAGGGACTCGAGTCAATCCGACTCTTGTGAACTCATGAGTCCTGATCTACTCAGCCCGGTGGGCAAGCTGGTAGACCGGGAGTTGCCTGGATCCCCCAGGCGATCTGCAAGGTCGTGCAGACCACCACCATATTTACAAGACTTTATTCTCAAATAAGTTTAATAATGTTTGTACATTCTAGGAGGGAGGGGTGTAATGTATTGGGCCTTTTACTTGAACTGTTTTCATGTGTCTTTGAATGCTGCTTGAGATTGCTTAATTAGGGTGTCTGCGTAATGGTCGCTGGCTGCTCAGACATGCAGTCTCCAGGACGATCATTGGTTGGTTCTAAGTTCCTTCAAACCTATTGGTTGCCGCCTAGTGGCCAACCGTATAAGTAGCTGCATAGAAGCCTCTGTTCTCAGTTCTGTTCCTGTTACTTTAATAAAGCAATGTTCCTGTTTGAACCCTCTCGTCTCACCTCCTGCTTCCCAAGAATCCACTACACAATAGGTTCCATATCCAGTTCTCACTGTTGCTTCTTGACCCACATATAGGTTTCTCAAGAGACAAATAAGATGGACTGGTACTCCCATCTCTTTAAGAACTTGCCAAAGTTTGTTGTGATCCACACAATCAAAGGCTTTAGCATAGTCAATGAAGCAGAAGTAGATGTTTTTCTGGAACTCTCTAGCTTTTTCCATGATCCAGCGTATGTTGGCAATTTGATCTCTAGTTCCTCTGCCTCTTCGAAATCCTGCCTGTACTTCTGGTAGTTCTCGATCCACATACTGCTGGAGTCCAGCTTGTAGGATTTTAAGCATAACTTTACTAGCATGTGAAATGAGTGTAATGGTGCGATAGTTTGAACATTCTTTGGCACTGCCTTTCTTTGGAATTGGAATGTAAACTGATCCTTTTCCAATCCTGTGGCCACTGTTGAGTTTTCCAAATTTGCTGGCAAATTGAGTGTAGCACTTTTACTGCATCGTCTTTTAAGATTTTGAATAGCTCAGTTGGAATACTGTCACCTCCACTAGCTTTGTTGTTGTTCAGCTTTCCTAAGGCCCACTTCACTTCACATTCTAGGATGTCAGGCTCAAGGTCAGTGACCACCTCATCGTGGTTATCAGGGACGTTAAGCTCGTTCTTGTATAGTTCTTCTGTTACCTCTTCTTAATCTCTCCTGCCTCTGTTAGGTCCCTGCCATTTTGGTCCTTTATCATGCCCATTTTTGCATGAAATGTTCCCTTCATCTCTCCAATTTTCTTGAAGAGATCTCTGGTCCTCCCTATTCTATTGTTTTCTTCTATTTCTTTGCACTGTTCATTTAAGAAGGAATTCTTATCTTTTCTAGCTATTCTCTGGAATTCTGCATTCAATTGGGTGTATCTTTCTTTTTTTCCCTTGCCTTTCGCTTCCCTCCTTTCCTCAGCTATTTACAAAGCTTCCTAAGACAGCCATTTTGCTTTCTTACATTTCTTTTTCTTTGGGATGGTTTTAGTTGCTACCTCTTGTACAATGTTGCGAACCTCTGTTCATAGTTCTTCAGGCACTCTGTCTATCAGATCTAATTCCTTAAATCTATTTGTCACCTCTACTGTATATTCATCAGGGATATGATTTTGTTCATACCTGAGTGGCCTAGTGCTTTCCCATACTTTCTTCAGTTTAAGCCTAAATTTTGCAACAAGAAGCTCATGGTCTCAGCCATAGTCAGCTCCTGGTTTTGTTTTTACTGACTGTATAGAGCTTCTCCATCGTTGGCTGCAGAGCATATAGTCAATCTGATTTCTGTGTTGACCGTCTGGTGATGTCCATATGTAGAGCCGTCTCTTAGGTTGTTGGAAAAGAGTGTTTGCTATGACCATTGTATTCTCTTGACAAAATTCTGTCAGCCTGTGCCCTGCTTCATTTTGTACTCCAAGGCCAAACTTGCCTGTTATTCTGGTTATCTTTTGGCTTCCTACTTTAGCATTCCAATCCTCCATGATGATAAGGACATCATTTTTTTGGTGTTAGTTCTATAAGGTGCTGTAGGGCTTCATAGAATCGGTCAATTTCATCCTCTTCAGCACCGGTGGTTGGGGCATAGACTTGGACAAGTGTGATATTGAATGGTTTGCCTTGGATTCGAACTGAGATCATTCTGTCATTTTGGGCATGTATTCTATGCATGCACTATTTCAGCATTTTATAAAGAAATTAGCATTCATATCTATCAGAAGTAAAACAAATGGAGAAAGTAGAAGCAGAATGGACTCTGATCAGTGAAAATACTTTAAACCCCAAATTATTGCTACCCCAGCTGAATTTTTTTTCAGACTGAATCTGATCTGCTGTCAATTGCAGTTACACTGAGAATATTACATTTTGCATCTAGTCTACTGTTTCTAGAATAAGGAGCCATGCAAATGAACCTCCAAACCAGGACTGTGAAGCTATTTTATATGCCTTATGGGGAAAATCCAGACCATAATAAAAGTCATGAAGGTGGCTTTATTCTTATATTCTCACTAAATGTACCTCCTACAATGGAAGAAAAGAGAAAGTCCTCTTTCAGGTATTTTAAAATGTGGACATGTTTATATGAGAGACCAATCATTAAAGTAGCCCTCTTCAAAATCAGCAGAGGTTATAATGTTTTAAACTGTACCTGGAAATTAATAGCCACTGAAGTCCTCATAACAAAGACACATAGGCATTCTTTAAGTGGCTATGAGTAGTGAGCCTGGCTGTAATATTACAATCTAGATTCTAGAAGTCATTTCCAAATGCAACTCTGTGTTGAGTGTGATATAGTTGTTAATGGCTTTATGATTCTATCTGACAACTCCACAAATAGATGCAATTGCACTCCAATTTAACACAAAACTCTGGGCAATCTGGTTAGGGTTAATCCCAGGAGTATAACCAAACTGTAGTTTAAAATGTTCAATCTTGGTAATACCTAAAATTCAACATAGTTGAAAATAAACAGACCAGAAACTTTTTTTCTCTTGCCTGTTTTAAAAATAGTTTTTTTCTCAAACATTGAACATTTATTTAAAACAGTTTTCTTGAAGTAGAAATAAGAAATAGAGTGGTGATAGTATTCTTGCCCCGTTCCAGACTACCCCTTCTCATTGACTTTATCTACCCTGTTTCCCCGAAAGTAAGGCCTACCCTGGAAATAAGTCCTAGCTTGATTTTTGGGGGTGGGTCTAATATAAGCCCTACCCCCAAAAATAAGCCCTAGTTTTGGGGTGAGGCACACACTTATAAATCAAGCTGGAGGGCTATGGAGTGTGGATCTGCCCCACATGCCCATACCCACTTACCTTGCAGATAGGCCTCTCCTCACCGGCCCATTTCTTCTGAGGCATCTTCTGCAGCCAAGCCTGCATTTCTCAGTCACAGGCCTTTCCTGAAGGCCTGTGCAGCCAAGAACCAAGCTATAGATTCATGGTTCTGCAAGACATCTGCAGCTGAGGACTGAGCTATGGATTGAATCAGTACTCAGATGCATAGGCCTTCTGGAAAGGCCTGACTGCAAAATGCAGGCTGGAATGCAGCTGCTCCTTTGGCCCCAGAAGAAGTGGACTGGCTGGGCGGGGCTGTCAGCACCAGAGGTAAGATGTCCTCCCAAAGTAAGACCTGGTGCCTCTTTTGGAGGCAAAAAAAAAAGAAAAGACCCGGTCTTATTAGCGGGGAAACACAAGTATATCTCAAATAGCATGGGACACCACAGAGAATCTTGAAGGGTCAATGGACATAGGTTGAACAGGAGACTTCTAGCATCACCTTCTGGAATTGCTCCTCCATAGAAAAAGAAATAGCAGACCTGAATCTGCTATAAAACAGAGTATTCAAATCACATTACAACAAATTACAGCCAACAGTACCTTATGTTGCTAAAAGAAATTCCTAGTGTCCAGTTCCTAGAGTGACGATCATGATGATGATGCTATCCATTCAGTCATGTAGAAGTCAAACTGAAATGAATGTATATACATTTGCCTGCTCTATTAAGCTCTGGAATATAGATGCAAGTGACTTTTAAATGACACTCAGTCATAATAAGCACTTAGTTCATTTTTTTTCCTATGGGTGGGAAGTAAGTCTTTGAGGACCTGAAAATTGTACTCAATGATTATGCAAATTTCATTAGGTATGAGTTCTATGCTGCCATGACTGCAAGGAGTAAACTTAAAATAGGTTGTCATTCATACTGTGTCAAGCTTCTTCTGAATTTTTCTCCAACCTTATTGTAGCCTTCATGATAGTTACCTTAGTACAGGGCTTTTCAACCAGTGGTACGGGTACCACCTGTGGTACATTGGCACCTGGCAGATGGTACGTGACCATCCTAGAAAAGTGGTAGTGGGGGAGGGGAATGAGCTGAACCAGTGGCAGCACTGCACAAGCCTGAGCAAGAGATGGCAGGAGGTGCAGGGCTGTCAGGGCTCAGCGGAAGCACCAGGATCAGCACCAGGCTCCAGCTGGAGCTCAGCACTGATCCTGGCGCTTCTGCTGAGCCCAGAAGAAGCGCTGATCAGCTGGAATGTTGCAGCATCTCCAGGGTCTTGTCATTTACATTCAGATGCTAGGCAACTGATTCATATTTATGACGGTCACAGTGTCCCAGGGTCATGTGAAGTGACCCAAACCTGCTGCAACCACCCAGCAGACAGGGGAAATAAAAACCAAGAACCTCCCCACTCCACCCTCGCTGCCAATCCTCAACAGAAATGCTCAGAACTATGAAAACCTCGGACAGGAGGAAGAGTGCCGCTGGGCAGGCAGGTGTCTTGCTCGGCTGTGGCTTGGGGGGCACTTTTTTCAGTGCCTTTGTAACTTCAAACAGTCACTAAGCGAACTGTTGTAAGTGAAGGACTACCTGTACTTCATCACTTTTTTCCTTTTTTTTTGGTCATCAAGTTTTTGACATCTTGCTAGGCGACTGGTGGTACTCGGATTTTGCCATATCCTAAAAGTGGTACAATGGGTGAAAAGGTTGAAAAGTCCTGACCTAAATCCAGATGCTTAGACAAATAGACATACAAAAGACTGGGTTAACTGTCTAGAC
This sequence comes from Vipera ursinii, assembly GCF_947247035.1. Taxonomy (NCBI): domain Eukaryota; kingdom Metazoa; phylum Chordata; class Lepidosauria; order Squamata; family Viperidae; genus Vipera; species Vipera ursinii. The sequence continues at coordinate 105,464,357 of NC_139516.1, read as the reverse complement.
GTCTTCTCCACAAATGAACCAATCTATGAAATAATAAGCCCAGGTTTTAAAAAATAAGACTTGCTCTGCTCTGCTGTTTATTTATCACATGAAAATCTGGATGACAGTCTGTGGGTGTGCAGATCCATTTTTCCTGCTCTTCCAACCCTTATTTTCCAAAATTCTACAAGAGGAGAAAGGACTGGATTATCCAATAGATAGGAGAGTCCAATAACTACAATCCTGTAGTGACAACTAGATTTCCTCCATTGTATATAGAAAGACCATTTCAAAACTCTGGGCTTCGTGAAACAGAAGGGGCAGTACCTTTGGGCTCATGAAGCTACTCCCATAATTCTGGAGCATGACCGAGAAATAAGAGCTATGAGCTGGCACTTAAACATACAACTGTCTATTAGTCTTTGCTTCACAGCAAACCATGCCAGTGTTGCAAAGATTGACTGAAAAAGCAGTCTTCACTCCTGTTCCTCATTCTCTCTATCCTCCCCTTTTTATTACTAGTTCCCTCTGAATAACAATCAGGATGTCCTGCAAAAATATATCAAATTTGCATACCTTTGGCCCCAGGATATCTAGAAAAATAGGAACTGATTCCTTATTAGTTATTACTTTTAATATAGTAGTCTAAGGGGTCATAGCAATAATTAGGGATAATCTGTTTATTTACGTTGGAGCAGATTTGGAAATTTTCAGATGGTAGGGCTTGTGTGTGAATCTTATCAAGATGTGACATTGCTACTCCAGCCAGTTCTAGAAAACAAATCAGTTTCTTATCTCTACCCCAGAGGCTGGTGCTTTGCTTCACAGCATCCAATTTAATTTTATGATTAAGGAACTTAAAAAAAAAGGTAGTCAGGGACCTAAGATTCTGGCAGGCACCAACAAGCCACCTGGACACGTTGCCTGTTCAGGATGAAGATAATTGCATCAGGCCACTTTCATACTGGGCCACACAAATTGTACTTTAATTATTCCCCCTCTAGCTGCTCTGAAATTAAGGGAAGAATTGACAAAATACAAATAAACTCAGTTACAAGAGACAGTGATGATGAGTCACCAAACTTATGTACTGCAGTGTTTTCAGGTTACACAGCCCTTCTTTAGAGGAACAATATTGATCGGATTGTGATCTATCTATGCATTTCTCACATAGCAAAAAGGAGATGAAGTGCCCCAACTATACAATGGAACAACCACTCCTTGCTCTCTTAGTCAATGTGCTTGCAGGAGTATCAATGTCCCTCCCCCAAATATTAAATAATTTGTTATCTTTTAAATACTATTTTATAAAGTCCAATGCATTTCCCATGGACTATCTAGTGATGTTTGCAACAGACTGTCAACGCTGCTAACATCAGATGTTTTTGTACTGACAACATATGGAAATATAGCCATCTTTTTCCTTTCACTTTTAGAGTTAGATGATGCTGGGAGGGGGGGATGGGAATGAGAGTCCAGCTAGATATAACAACAGCTTAGCGTGAGAATCAAGGTTATTGAGTCCAGAGCTGATAAAAGAATTGGTGGGCTGGAGAGCTGGAGAGGAAGCCCACACATCAAGCTAATTGGGGAATGTGATTTATGACTGTTAATTGGAGGAGGGAATTGTGCTTTGATACTATGTGACCAGGGGAGGGGAATTCAGTTTTTGGCTTCAATTATGCAGTGCCGATGTTATGCTACTCAAAGAAAAGATCCTTTAAGGTAAACAAAGCTTAAAAATTCTTTTGAAGAGTTTCATGTGTCAGAACCATGACACCAACACTTAGAATGTATGTTATGATTTCCATACTGTAGATAAAAAGTAGAAACAGATTTCGCTGCTTAACAGCACTTAGTACATTAATAGTACAAGTAAAAATTGAATCTCTAATTTGGAGCATAATCTCCACGCTATACTAGCTCCTTAAACAGGTTTTTTTAAAAAAATTCAAACTTTGGTAATCAGCTCATTTTTGTGCTTAAATCATGTAGACTAGAAGCATAAGCTATAAAAGAGGAAACCAGAAGACTAATTGTATTTCATAGCTCCGGCCTGCAGGCCTTGTTGCTTCCATGTATAGTGCCATGAACTTTTCTTGTACCACTTGGAGCTCTCAAGTTATAGGACAGCAACCCTGTAGTTAAACGTTGTATGTTAAAAACATCATCTGTCTTCCAAAGAAAAAAAATAAAAGCAATTAGATTGGGGAGGGAGCACGATGGCTCATGTGATTAGGATGTTGGCTGGAGTTTAGTAAATTGACTACAGTTTGTTAACCTGGAAGATTGATTAAGAGCAGATTGACTTTTTTTAAAAAGAAGCTTCACTAAGTATTCATCTATTGTAAGAAGAGCTGACTTGCTTGAGAATGCAAAGGACCAAGACTCAGAGGTTTCCTTAGCCACATCATGTGATAGAAAAGTTGCTAACCACCAACAGAAATTAGATGAGGTCACTTCCAAACAGGATACAGGACTGCATTCATATGCTGTATTTATAGCCACTGAAAAATTGCATACTTCATATACAGAGTTACATATTATTAAATACAAATGTTACAGGTTTTGATATTTGTATGAACACTTCCTAATAATTTGCAATAAATGCTGCCTATTTTTTTTCCTGGAATTTTCCCGAAACACAAAGACTAGAATGAGGTAATAAATAAGATGTATTTGAGGAATTTAAATCTTTTAGTTCCGCAATTTCAAGGACTCAAGGATGATAACAATCAAATGTGCCACAGAAATGTCTCCAAGAATAAATCCTGAAGTGAATATTTCACTGTTTCCTCTTCAGATAAAGCATCTGAAGAATTTCAGTGAAGATGAAAGAGAAGGTTAGCAAAATTTCTCAAAAGAAGAAATACAATCCCATTGATAGGTTTTACCTCTGGTGACTTGGTACAGTATATTTAAAATGCTCTAGAACAGGGGTCCCCAACCTCCGGTCCATGGCCCAGTACTGGGCTGCAGCATGCCAGTAACTGGTCCACATAAACAAGGAAAGCCCCATCCACAAGATGCAGGCAGCACACAAAACCACTTCCCCTCTGGTCCGCGGAAAAACCTTTCTCCATTTAACTGGTCCCTGGTGCCCAAAATGTTGGGGACCTCTGCTATAGAAATTCTAATGTTAACCTATTTAACAAATTATTTAATTGTAGATTTACTGTTTATCCTATCTGTCTGCAACTGTTCAATATAATAATAGAGAGCAACTTCAATTTTTCCTCACAACTGTCTGGTGTAAGTTGGTTTGAGAGAAAGCATCAATCTAAAGTCAGCCAATGAGCTCTGAGAGCTGAAAGTGAACTTGGATTTTAGTCTTTCTAATCTTAATTCAAGTGCACCATACTAATTCTCAAATCAATGCTCACAAAAAGTCAGTAGGTATGTGCAAAGTCGCGTGGTTGTACAGAGAGATGGACACTTGAGCTGGGTAGTATTACTTTATTGAGTCAGAAATGAAGCTGGGCCAAAGGGGTTACCTGGCGTCTCTTTATACCTGCCAGGTGAATGGTGACCAATAGATTTAAACCTGGGCTTCCCGCCAGTGCAGGTGGCCAATGGATTTGAACCCTGGCTTCCCACCAGAGCTGACCATGCCCTGGGGCTGTCAACAACTTGCTCTATTCAGGCTTTCCCGCCAAAGCGGTTATAGCCTGGAGCTGTCCAGCCCCCTGCTGTGCTGACATTTCCGTGTATGCTTTAAAGGCATACACTACACCCCTTCCCCCATAGTGAGGAATTACCCTTTGTCATTCTGTCTCCATAACTATATAAACTTATTTACACTATACACAAAATTTACATACACACGAGTTTACATTTGTTATTCCTTGGTTGCTTCTCCACCCCCCTAAAAACGCACATAGTCTGCTGCTTTAAAACGATCAAAAAAAATAAAAGAACAAGATCAGCAGAAGTCTATGGAACTTCCAAAACGTACTTACAGCCAAGCAGTGGGAGGAGCACGGCCTAAAAAAGATAGTCCTATTAAAGCAGTGCTCCAAGAGCTTTGGGATGATATGCATGGCAACTAAATTTTTAACTTGGAACGTTAATGGACTAAATTCACCACAGAAGAGGAAGAAAGTTTGTCAATATTTAAAACAATTTAAGATAGATGTTATATGTTTGCAAGAAACGCATATTAGGGTTGTGGATCAAAAGTATTTATTGAACTCAAGGTTGGGCACGCAATTTGTTGCTTCTGCAATGAATAAGAAAAATGGAGTGGTTGTTTATGTTAAAAGTGCTTTAACAGCGGACTTAATTGAAGCAGATAAGCATGGAAGATACGTTATGATAGAGTTGCTGCTAGAAGGTAAAAAGACGCTTTTAGTTGGATTATATGCTCCTAATCAACAACAAGCTGACTTTTTTAGTTTACTTCATACAAACCTTACCCAGTTGGATTATAAATCTTTTATTTTTATGGGGGATTGGAATGGTGTTTTGGATGTACAGATGGACAAGGCTGGAGCTTTTAAGCGCGTCCCAAGTCATGCTAGACTGCCTAAATCCTTTTTTGAAATGAAGGATGACTTGGAACTGTGAGATATATGGCGTGAAAGACATTCGTATGAAAAGGATTATACTTTTTTTTCTGACAGACATCAATCTTTTTCCAGGATTGATTTTATTTTGTTGACTAATGACTTTTTTTCAAGGATTAAGAAGGTGAAGATATGTGCAAGAACTATTTCTGATCATAGCCCAGTCTGGCTAGAGATTAATAAGGAAAATAGAGATAGGCGCTCGTGGCGCGTAAATGAGAATTTGTTTAGAAATCAGAGAAATGTGGAAGAATGTAAACAGCGGATGAAGGATTTTTTTTGAAATTAATATGAATAAGGGCACCTCTATGGACATGGTGTGGGATGCTAGCAAGGCCTATATGAGAGGGGTGTTGATATATATGAACAATAAACATAGACGTGCTGTGGAAGCTAGGAGGAAAGAATTGGAGAATGAAATAAAGGAAAAAGAAAAGGCTTTGATTTTGAATCCAGAGGATGTGAAGACTAAGGAGGCTATTAAACTGTTAAGAGGACAATTTGATAAATTAATGGCTGACCAAGTGGCAACCAATTTGCGGTTTGCCAAGCATAATACCTTTTGCAACGCTAACAAACCAGGTAGATGGTTAGCTTATAGACTGAGGAAAAAGCAAAGGGCTTCTAATATAGACAAAATTGAGAATAAAGGAAGGGTTGTGTTTCAACAGGACCTTATTAAGGATGCTTTTGTGGATTTTTATTCTAAATTATATGCTAAGGAGAAGATTAATGAAAAAGACATTGATATATATTTGGAGAATGCTAGCATCCCGGTTCTTACGCAAGTACAAAAAGAGGGGATTAATCAATTGATTTCAGAAGAAGAAATTTTTACAGCAATTAAGGAATTGAAGGTGGATAAAGCACCAGGTACGGATGGTTTGACTGCGGCTTATTACAAAAATTTACAATTAGAGATGATAAAATCGTTAAAGGAACTGTTCCAGACAATCCAGAGGGGGGAAAGGTGCCACCGTCTTGAAGAACAGCTTTTATTTCCTTGATTCCGAAGGAAGACCAAGATGCTACACAAGTTAAAAATTATAGACCGATATCGCTTTTAAATACAGATTACAAGATATTTGCTAAGGTGTTGGCTAATAGACTGATGAGGGTTCTGCAACAGGTGATTCATGGGGACCAAACGGGGTTTATTAGTGGTAGGCAAATGAAAAACAATGTGAGGCATATAGTTGATGTGTTAGAGTTTTTGGAAAGGAACAACCAGATCCCTGCGGCGCTAATCTTTTTAGATGCTGAAAAAGCTTTTGATCAACTGAATTGGCAATTTTTGATGAAAGTTTTAGATAAAATGGATTTTGGGGAAAAAATTTTACAACCGATTAGGGCATTATATCAAAAACAAACTGCCCGAATTATAGTTAATAATAGCCTGACAGAAGCATGTAATATTGAGAAGGGCACAAGGCAAGGGTGTCCGTTATCGCCCTTGTTATTTGTGTTAACATTAGAGATATTATTGGTTAAAATACGGAATTCGGAAAAAATTAAGGGTATACAAATTAGAGATCAGGATTATAGACTGAGAGCATTCGCAGATGATCTGGTTGTTACAGTGACCCAGCCAGAGAACTCTGTTGTGGACCTGATGGAGATAATAACACAATATGGGAAGGTTTCTGGATTTAAAGTTAATATACAGAAAACCAAAATTCTGGCCAAAAATATGACAGTTTTGCAAAAGGCTCTCTTAGAAGGATCAACTGGATTTGAGATTGTTAAAAGGGTTAAATATCTGGGGGTGTTTTTGTCGCCCTCTAATACAAAGTTATATAAAAATAATTATGAAAAACTATGGGGGAAAATTCAAAAAGAAATGGAGAGTTGGGAAAAATTGCAATTGTCTTTGTTGGGACGGATCGCAGCAGTGAAAATGAACGTCCTGCCTAAATTTTTATTTTTATTTCAAATGATACCGATTCTTAAGAAAGATTCTAATTTGGAGGAATGGCAGCGAGGTATCAATAAATTTGTCTGGGCAGGGAAAAGGCCACGGGTTAAACTTAAGATTATGCAGGATACTCGTGAGAGAGGTGGTCTTAAAATGCCCAATCTTAAACTATATTATGAAGCTGCTGCATTAGTAAGAATAAGTGATTGGATTAATTTGACACAAGAGAGATTATTAAATCTTGAGGGCCACGACTTGTTGTTTGGCTGGCATGCATATTTGTTGTATGACAAGAAGGTAGACAATGTGTTTAGAGTGCATATTTTAAGACAGGCATTGTTGAGAGTTTGGAAGAAGTATAGACATAAGCTAGATTGCAAGATACCATTGTGGGCAATTCCAAAACACGCAATAGAAAATATACATGCTGGTTTCAAACATGATGTGACTACGTATAAGGAGATTTTAAGTTTGGAAAGAAATGTCTGGTGTCTGAAACCATATAGCCTCTAGCGAGATGAGAAGATTGTTCAAACTTGGTTTCAATATATTCAGTTACGGGCCAGATGGAAAGAAGATCAGAAAATTGGTTTTACAATGACTGATGAAAATCTGATAAAGCAAATTAGAAATCAGGGTCCAGCACATATCAAACGGATATATCTTGCATTGATAGAAATTGACTCAGAAACAGAGCTTGTTAAAGATTGTATGATTAAATGGGCCCAAAATATCCAAGAAGTTATTACAATGGACACGTGGGAAAGGATTTGGGTGAGGAACGTAAAATTCACACAAGCTCAAAATCTAAGAGAGAATTTTTATAAAATGTTTTATAGATGGCATTTAGATCCTAAAAAGCTTGCAAGTATGTATCCGAATTATCAGCCTAAATGTTGGAGGTGCGGTGACGAAGACGCAACATATTTTCACATATGGTGGACTTGTAAAAAGGTTAAGGCTTTTTGGATAAAAATCTGGTGGAATATGCAGAAGATTTTTAAGCAAAGGATAAAGTTTTGTCCGCAACTTTTTTTGTTGGGAATAATTACAGATGCTACAGTTGTGGACACTAAGTTGACGTTGAATTTAATTACGGCAGCAAGACTTTTAGTAGGTCAATATTGGAAGAAGGAGGAACTGCCGACTATAGAAGAATGGACTTTAAAGGTTTCTGACCTGGCAGAGATGGCAAAGATATCGGCTTATTTGAAAGATCATTCGCAAGAACGCTATATTATGGAGTGGAGAAAATGGATTGAGTATATCCAGAACAAATATGGGACTAAGAAGTTTCATGTAGCATTTGAATAAGTCTTCCTTTCTTTTTTTCTGTTTTTTTATATATATATTCTATATTAATAGTGTTTGTAGTTATCCTATATGAGCTAGAGACCGATAGATTTTAGAGTTTACGGTTATTAGCATATGGTTGTTTATGATTTTTTGTTTTGTTTTTTATACCTTGTACTTAGCTCTGGGAAGTCGGGGGGGGGTGGGGAGGGGGGGAGGGGTAAGGAGGGAGGGATAGGGGAGGGGTAGGGGGGACTGTTAAAGATAAAATGTATGATAAAACTTTTCAATAAAAAAAACGCACATAGTCCGCAAGGTAGCTTGGAGCCTTGTGCTGCCTGCTTGATCTTCTTGGGACTGGTTCTCCTGGTGGTGTGGTGCTGTGACTAGACTCTCTTCCTTGTTGTGATTGTTGTTGTGGGTTGTGGTGTGTGTGTGTGTGTGTTGCGGTGCCCGGGTTTTGTGTTCTGCTGGGTTCTATTGTTTGCCTGGCTTCGCTGTCAGTCTACTTTCTGGGGTGGGGTTGCCACTGTGCCCCTCTGGTGGCCCTCCTGGGTGTTTGTGTTTGTGTTGGCTCTTCCTCCTCAGTCCCCAGTGTGTCCTCAACAACCCTCTCAGGAGCCCTTTTCCTCAGCTGATCCAGGTGCCTTTTCCAAAGGAGTCCCCCCTCCACCCTTACTCTGTAGGAAAGGGGTCCTGTCTGCTCTAATATCTCCCCTGGAACCCATGGGTGACCTGTGCTGTAATTCCTTGCCCAGATGGGGTCTCCTGTGTTGAAACTTGTTTTGATGTTGGGGGTCTCGGCGTCTGCTGCTACCCTGTCTGGGTGAAGCCTGTCCAGTGTTGTTATGAGGCGTCTGCCCCATCTGAGTTCTGCTGGGCTTTTGCCTGTGGTGGTGCAGGGTGTTGCATGTTGGTGTAGGAAGAATGTGGCCAGTCTTTGCTTCCAATTACCCTGTACTATGCGCTTGAGGGCATCCTTTGTTGTCCGCATGAATTGTTCTGCCAATCCATTACTGGCAGGGTGGAAGGGAGCTGAAGTGGCGTGTCTAATCCCCAAGGTCCTCAGGAACACCTGGAAATCCGAGGAGGTAAATTGTGTTCCATTATCTGACACGATCACATCAGGCAGACCATGTGTAGCAAACATTCCCCTCAATGCTTGAATGGTTCCTGCTGAGGTCATGTTGCCTACAGGTACCACCTCCAGCCATTTAGAATGGCTGTCTACTGCTACCAGAAATGTGTATCCTTGGAATGGGCCTGCATAGTCTATGTGCACCCTTGACACCATGGTGAGTGTGTTTCCTCCCACTTGTGAACTGGTGCATGTGGTTGTTCTGGCCGTGTCCTCTGGCATGTGTAACATCCCGCTACTAGTTCTTCTATCTCCTTGTCCAACCCTGGCCACCACAGGTAGCTCCTTGCCAAGTCCTTCATCCTTACTATTCCTGGGTGGCCCTCGTGTAATAACTGGAGGACTCTTTCTCTGAGCCTTGTGGGGATGATTACTCTACTTCCCCACAAGAGACATCCCTTGTGTGTGGACAGTTCATGCCTTCTGGAGAAGTAAGCAATGAACTCTTGCCCTGGTGATTTGTCCTGCCACCCACTGCTCACCCATGATTGTACCCTGCTCAGAACCTTGTCCTTGGGGGTCTCTGTGGCTATGTCCCTTGCGTTCAGGGGGCATTCTGGCAGTTCCTGTATTGCTAGTATTTGGACAGCCGGTGCTGGGTCCGGCTCAGTGTCCCTTAGGGGAAGTCTGCTGAGGCCATCGGCGTGCCCCATCTCTTTGCCCGGCCTGTGTACCAGTTTGCATGAGTATGCAGACAGGAATATGGACCAGCGTAACATCCGGGGTGACAGGATCTGTGGTGTATGCTTCTCTGTTGTAAATAACCCCAATAATGGCTTATGGTCTGTATAAATTAGAAATTCCCTACCATAAAGGTAGTCATGAAATTTCTTTACCCCTGCAACCACTGCCAGTGCCTCCTTGTCTATCTGGGCATAGTTCCGCTCTGCAGCTGACAGGGTCCTGGAGTGGTAGGCGATGGGGGCCTGAGTTCCATCCTCCCTTAAATGGCTGAGAACTGCCCCAATCCCATAAGGGGATGCATCGCAAGCAAGGCAGATTGGCTGGTCCTCCCTGAAGTGGGTGACTGTGGCATTGCCTGCTAACAGGTTCCTCAGTGTTTTGAATGCGTTAGCGTGTTTGTCAGTCCAGTCCCAGGATGCTTGCTTGTCAAGCAACCTGTGTAGGGGTTCTGCAATTGTAGCCTTGTGTGGCAGGAATGCGTAATAAAAATCGAGGAGGCCCAGGAATGCCTGCAACTCAGACTTGTTTTGGGGAGTAGGGGCTTCTTTGATTGCCCTGACTTTGGATGCAGATGGGTGGATGCCTTGAGCATCAATCCTGAACCCCAGGAACTCTGTCTCAGTTACCCCAATCTTGCATTTCTCCCTTTTGAGCTTCAACCCTGCACCCCTGAACCTCTCAAGTACTGCCTTCAATTGGGCTGCCAGTACGTCCTCGGAGTTGGCTGCGATCAGGACGTCATCGAAATAAGGGCAAACCCCTGGTATTCCCTTGAGGGTCCTTTCCATCACCTCCTGGAATATTCCAGGAGCCACGCTGATCCCGAACTGCAACCGGTCTACCCGGAACGCCCCTTTGTGTGTGATGATTGTTTGTGCTCTAGCAGCCCCTGGGTCTACTGGCAGCTGCTGATAAGCTTGGGCAAGATCCAGTTTAGCGAACACCGACCCGCCTTGCAGGGATGCCAGAATGCTGTTTACCATAGGAACCGGGTATGAATGAGCGCTCAGAGCCCGGTTGATTGTCCCCTTATATTCGGCGCAAATTCTAATTTCGCCGTTTGCCTTGAGCGGCATTACGATGGGGGTTTCCCATTCCGCTCCATCGACTGGCGTAAGCACCCCCTGGTCTGCCAGCTTATCCAATTCCCGCTCTATCTTGTGTTTTAGCGCGAACAGGACCCTCCTAGTCTTCATTCTTATGGGTTGCACCTGGGGGTCTAACCTAAATGAGATTGGGGGACCTGTGTACCTTCCCAGCTACCCGTCGAACACGTCCGCAAAATCCTTGCAGACAGCGTCAAGGGAAAGGCAGCTCCGCGTCTGGTGAATCCCCGTGATTCCAATGCCCAGCATGTTGAACCACCCTAACCCCACGAGGCTGGTCTGCTGGCCTTCGATGACCAGTACACTTAATTTGCCCTCAAACCCTTTGTACTGAACCCTCACCAACGCCTCCCCCCGAAGGTTAATGGGTGAATTTTGGAAGTCAGAGAGGGTCAGTCTGGATGGCCTCCAGGGAACCTGTTGGCCGCTCCGCTTCCAAATCTCCTTAAACGTTCTGGCGGAGATGATGGACACAGCTGACCCTGAGTCCAGCTCCATCGTGCAGGGGACCACTTGCAGCTTCACCCTCAATTTTATTTTTGGGTTTAACGCCGCAGGGGCCCCTGTTAGATAAACGTTCGGCCGTCCTGCCGTGTGGCTGACCGTCTGCTCCAGCAACCACTCCCTGGTACCTGTAGCGAACTGGAACTCTGCCTCCACCTCGTGCAGGCTATCCCGCTGTTTGCTCCTGCAGACCGCCGCGATGTGCTCGGTTTTCCCGCATGCCCGACACTTGGCCAACTTGAAACGGCAGGTAGACCGGGGATGCTGTCCTCCGCAGCTGGCGCAACAGGTAGACCGGGAGCTGTTCGTGCCGCAGCCGGAACACTGGGTAGACTGGGGTTGTCCGCAGCCGCTGTGCTGGGTAGACCGGGGGCCGCAACCGCAATGCTGGGTAGACCAGGGCCGATTCGCGCTGTAGCCGTGGAGTTGGGTAGACCGGGGGCCGTTCGCTCCGCACCTGCACTCCAGGCATCTTGCGTCCGCCGCGGGTGGTCTCGGCTCCCTCACGTTGTCTCGGTTGGAGTTGACGGGTCGCTGTTGGTGGATGGCGTCCACTTCCAACTCTTCCCCGTCCACGTTGCCGCAACCGCTCAACTGGTGGACGGATCCGCCTTCCCTCGCGTCGGACTCCTCGGCCGCGTCCCAGGCTAGGAATTCCTCTTGGACATCCCTCAGGGTCAGTTTCTGCTTTGCAAAAATTTTCTGGCGCAGCTTCCTGTCCCTCAACCCGCAGACGATCCGATCCCGCAGCCGGATCTCTAAATTCTCAAAATTACAGAGGCGAGCTGCCTGCCTCAGGGCGACCATGTATTGCTTGGCAGACTCACCCGGCCACTGGTCCCACTTCTCGAAACGATACCGCCAGGCAATCTCGGACGTCTCGGGCTTGAAGTGCTCGGTCAGCTTTGCCAGCAACCCGTTGTACCCAACGGAGTGGATGTCGTCGGGTGCACAGAGACCGACCGCCAGCTGGTACGTTTCCGTGCCGCAGCTGCAGAGTAGCACCGCCGCTCTCTGCCGGTCATCTTTCACCCCGTTTGCCCGTAGGTAGCACTCGAGCTGCCCCACGAAGGCTTCCCACTCCTCTGGGTGATTGCTATTGAAAAGGGGATACTGACCCAGTTGTGCCATTCCGCCGTCTCGGTCATCCTGCGTCTTGGTCCGGGGCTGCCGATTGGATTCTGTCCGCGGCTAGCGTTGTCCGGTACAGGATCCCATCCTCGTCGCCAGTGCAAAGTCGCGTGGTTGTACGGAGAGACGGACACTTGAGCTGGGTAGTATTACTTTACAGTATTGAGTCAGAAATGAAGCTGGGGCAAAGGGGTTACCTGGCGTCTCTTTATACCTGCCAGGTGAATGGTGACCAATAGATTTAAACCTGGGTTTCCCGCCAGTGCAGGTGGCCAATGGATTTGAACCCTGGCTTCCCGCCAGAGCTGACCATGCCCTGGGGTTGTCAACGACTCACTCTATTCAGGCTTTCCCGCCAAAGCGGTTATAGCCTGGAGCTGTCCATCCCCCTGCTGTGCTGACATTTCCGTGTATGCTTTAAAGGCATACACTACAGTATGTTGTATAGTATCACATACTGTAGCATTTGGAAGAATTAATCGAACCAAAGTCAATTGAATTCATCAAGTAAACAGAAACTCCATGCTAAAATAATGCATATTCACACAACACACAAAATCTACTTCTTTTGCATATGGAATAAATGAACTTATGTATATGCTTCTAATACTGGTATAGTCCTCAACTTACAACCACATTTGAGCCCAAAATTTCTGTTGCTAAGTGAAACATAGGTTAAGTGAATTTTGCCCCATTTTATGGCCTTTCTTGCCACAGTTGTTAAGTGAAACTGGCTTCCCAATTGACTTTGCTGGTCAAAAGGTCACAAAAGGGGATCACATGACCCAGGGAATATGAATCAGTTGCCAAATGTCTGAATCTTGATAAGATGACCATGGGGATGCTGCAACTGTCATAAGTGTGAAAAACAATCATAAATCACATTTTTCAATGTCATTAATTGTAACCCTGAATGGTCACTAAACAAACTATTGTAAATCGAGGACTATCTGTATTTTTTTGAAGATAGGAAGTATGCATGAAGAATTTAAGCCATGGGTGCTGGAAATTTCAATTGATATTAGCCATTCTTATTATTAAATTTGTATGCCCATCTAGGTGTTCATTATGTTCACTTTTGCACATAATATAAGGATTCATATTCCAACCTGATCTATTGTGAATATGCTACTGCACATGATCTGTTTATTCTCACTTTGTTCCTCCATTCATGTAAGTGGACAAAAGTAACCAAAAATTGAGATCTTATTTGGGGATCTGACTTTGGAGATCTTAATTTTTTTCTTATGTGCAACCGTACTCTGTTGAAGAACAATAATCTACATTCCAGATATAGATGCCACGCTGAACCTGCATTTTCGCATTATGACATTTGAAGTCCATTGATTCCAGATATGACCAATCATTAAGGTAAAGGTAAAGGTTCCCCCGCACATGCGTGCTAGTCGTTTCCGACTCTAGGGGCCGGTGCTCATCTCCGTTTCATAGCCGAAGAGCCAGCGCTTGTCCGAGGACGTCTCCTTGGTCATGTGGCCGGCATGACTAGACGCCAAAGGCGCACGGAACGCTGTTACCTTCCCACCGTAGTGGTCCCTATTTTTCTACTTGCATTTTTACGTGCTTTCGAACTGCTAGGTTGGCAGAAGCTGGGACGAGTAACAGGCGCTCACTCTGTTACGCGGCACTCGGGATTCGACCCGCCTAACTGCCGACCTTCTGATCGACAAGCTCAGCGTCCTAACCCACTGAGCCACCGTGTCCCTTTGACCAATCATTACCACACTATATAAACCCATCATTTTTCTGGGAAAATAATATCACATATCCTTGGCATTGCTAGATTCTGGTTACAATTTCAAACAGTTCAGCCAACATATTAATAAGAAGTAGGTCTGGGAGGAAATCCTGGGAAGGAAACCTGCTATTGTGAAGGTCTTTTTCACCTTTCACTTTCAGAAACACTGCAATGTTTATACACAACGTGACTGAGTTATGATAGGAATGTTTTGAGCAAAACAAGAGCCAACCTTCAGCCTAATTATTTCCCACAGCCTTAACAAATTCTGAATTTGTTCTTATCAAATCATATCAAATTTAACTTGCTTAGAATTATCAGACTGGCATATAAAATTACAATGTCTCTCAAGGGAACATAAACTGCAACAGGAGGGCTGGAGATGTTAGTTGCAGTGTGTCTATACTTGCTACCAATGACTGTTTAGCTTTTAAACTATAAGCTAAACATATCAGCCTTACTAGGTTCACTAGACAGGAAATACAACCATATGAACTAATTCTGCTTTATTGCAAAATTACATTAACAGAATTTTGCAAAACTGAAATACAATTCTCTGTCACTTCCCCAAGCTCCTTTACAGCCCACAAAACTAGGGAGGGTATCTTCTAAGTTCCTTGCCCTGCCCACATTTCTGCTGCAGGCTCAACTACCTTTTCCCCTGGCTGTATCTCTTGGCCTTGTCTGCCAAGATCCACATCATTAATTTATTTATTTATTAAGTAGCCATCCTGAGGTAATTGAACAGGTGACATATCAGATGAGGACATCAGTCAAGACACGGCCATCTTGTTGCTAAATTCCATACTAACATTCAGTTAAAATATATTGCAATGAACTTCCTTCCTCAAAACAAGATCACATGATTAGGCATGATGAAATGTCAGTTTGTGCAACATAAAAAGCAAAACAAAAAAAACCTAGAAGCATCTAGCCGAGAAAATATTTAAATCAATTAATCCAAATGCTTAATAAGTGGGAGAACTTTCCAGAGTATACGTAGTAGTTCCACCCTTCTGACAAGAAGAAGTAAGAGGAGGAAGAGAAGGAACAAACATTTCAGGAAAGAAATCCAAAACTGTTCAAAAATTGGAAACACTGCTTTTGTTCATTTTGCAAGTACCCTATTGTCCTCCAAAGTGATGGTTTGAAATTCAATTAAAAACAGAAACTACCAAGAGGATTGCAGGTCTGGAAACAGTTCTGCCTTTTGAGCAAACTAAAGTATTACTGAAGATTTAGAGTCACAGAAGATTCACAAAGTGCCAGGAAAAACTGAGCCCTTCAATTACTTTCCCAGGACAAAACAAAAGGTATTAGACTACATACAGATGATTTTATTACCAAGGTTTTGAGAAATGAATAAGAAGATTATAAACTATGAAATGGAAAAACTTTCCCTTTAAGAATGCTTTACAGGAAATTGACTTCAGCTGACTGCTTTACCAAACATGTTCCCTGACAGTTACAGATTAAATGATTTGCAAAATATCAGCTCATGTGTTCCTCCTGTGGGATTTGTAGCACCACATGTAGGCTTGGACTTAATCTTCCTTAACCTTTCAGTGCCAAATACACTGTATATTCACAGTTCTGCTTACAGAACTATAGCTTGGAAGGAATGGGCCTCATTCATGAAAAAGGAAGATAAAAGTGGTAAAGGAAAATATTCTGGTTACCACTCCTGAATTTCAGTCCTCAGGGTTTTAAAAGCATGTTTTGGCCTGTCATGGCCATTTACATTGTGGCACTGACTATGAAGTGAGGGTTACTTCTTACATGACCAGTTCTTTCCACCAATTCCACTAGAATTGTGAAGTTTTGAAAAAACAGTCAATATTTGATAGATATTTCAAAATACATATGAAATCTTAGTATGAAATCATCTTAATGCTGAAACTTGAGTGTGTTGGCCTTTTGCCATATGTTGATAACAAAACACACACTAAGATCCCAGTTTTATGCTCCAGTCTGAGTTTTCCAGTTAGTTTTTAAAAAATCCCAGAAAGAACAGTGTTCAGCTATTTGCCACCTCTTATTCCCCATTTGCTTGTACAAAATAGCAGGCTTCTGCAAGCCAAAAAAAGAAGAAGTTGAAACAGCTAAACACACATTTTCCTTTTGCCTGATAAAGTTTGAGTTTAGCCATTTCAACTTGCTCCCTGTTTTCTTACATAGCAAAATGGGAGAAATGTACAAATCAGTTAATGCACATTATTCTGCAAATCCTCTTGCAGAAGATTGGGGGGAAAAACGTTCTTAAGAGTAGAAAGGTTAGAGAACATGCCAGTTCAGACATTTTGGAGAGAGATAGCTAATTTCTCTGTTCTCTGAGTCAGCAAGTCCAGCAGGTTTTTTTTTGGGGGGGGGGTGTCTTAATATATAATTGTTATGCAAATTTCAAGTGCATATGAAAATTGTTAAAGGACAATAGTTGATTTTTTTCCTTTCTGCTCTTTTGTGATATATATCTGTATGTAGTTTAGGAAATTAAAAGCATATCAGGCTTTCTGAATAAGACTATTCAATAGGGACGTGGTGGCTCAGTGGGTTAGGACACTGAGCTTGTCGATCAGAAGGTCGGCAGTTTGGTGGATCAAATCCCGAGTGCCGCGTAACAGAGTGAGCGCCTGTTACTCGTCCCAGCTTCTGCCCACCTAGCAGTTCGAAAGCACGTAAAAATGCAAGTGGAAAAATAGGGACCACTACAGTGGGAAGGTAACAACATTCCGTGCTAGTCATGCCGGCCACATGACCACAGAGACGTCCTCGGACAAGCGCTGGCTCTTCGGCTTTGAAACGGAGATGAGCACCGGCCCCTAGAGTCGGAAACGACTAGCACGCTTGTGCGGGGGAACCTTTACCTTTACATTTCAATATTATGTTGAGAGGCAGCCACAGCATCTGCAGGTCTCATCAGAATGACAAAGCAATGTGATTTGCACAGTGCAAACTGTATCCCCTACATGTTTCTCCAGTATCACCTCTTTCAGGCAAATCTTGTGCTCTGAAGAACCAATAAGTAAGAAATGAGAAAGCACTTTCTCTAATGTTAACAAAATCAGTGTTATTTCACTTTGTCAGATTGAACTTTTGAAACTGCAAACTACACTCTCGGTAGCAAATCTACAACTCTCTTTCCTGTACGGCTAGACAAAATGACAGGGTAAGAAAATAAATAATAGGATTGCCAACCCAGGTTTTGCCTTATCCATGTCTGACTGAATTACCAGCCAAGTTCTCTTCACAATATAGAGGATGACTTTGCTGCTGTTAACACAGTTGGTTTCTCCACCCATCACCCACTAGCTGATCCTTAAAGAGATAAGCATGTATAAACACGAAGCCATATCTCTCATTTAAAAGGTGTTGGGTAAACTCTAAGCATGTAATTACTTATTGGGATAATGCAAAAGATAAGATTTTCATTTTGCTACATGGATTAGTTAGCAACCAATGGTCAAATGGATCTTTTCCTAAAAAGCAGAACAATAGCAAAGTTATCAGATTATGTCTGCTATACTCACCATGGTTTAAGTGCCTGATGCAATCATTCAGCATGGTGCTGAATTGCTTCTGAGCTTCTGAATCCGGAAAACAGTAATAACTATGTCTAAGGAACGGCTGCCACAGGTAGACTGGAAATTCCTTTGTAGGGACAACAAAGGCCTGGATATTCTCCTTTTCACTGGAACCTTAAATATATGCATACGTTTATGTTTTTAGTCATTTCATCAGGTTTACATGTAATTATAGACAAATTCACAGTAGACAGGTAATCTTGCCTTAACATTTGTGCCACTAATGCTTAGTTTTCATTGCAACTCTAGGTGTTCTAGACTCCACCCAGGTTGTAGCATCAGCCTATTTGAGAATTCAGTGAGCAGATTCCTCAAGTATGGATTCACAATTCCCCAGATTCAGAATGTATAAGTTATGTGCATCAGATGGGCAGTTATATAAATTTAATAAATATATACATACATACCATCCCTAATCTGAGTAATTTCTCTCTGGCATCAGAATTGTGCATCAGTGCCTGTTTTCTTGAATATTAGTGTTTATTTGATTATGTCTCTGTCTCTTACTCTCTTTGCTTCTATTAAGCTTCCATTGTTGCTCTGGGTTTTGAGTCTGATATGACTCAAACAAATGAACAGTGCAAAGAAATAGAAGAAAACAATAGAATAGGGAGGACCAGAGATCTTTTCAAGAAAATTGGAGAGATGAAGGGAACGTTTAATGCAAAAATGGGCATGATAAAGGACCAAAATGGCAGGGACCTAACAGAGGCAGAAGAGATTAAGAAGAGGTGGCAAAATTACACAGAAGAACTATACAAGAATGAGCTTAATGTCCCAGATAATCACAATGAGTTGGTCACTGACCTCGAGCCAGACATCCTAGAATGTGAAGTGAAGTGGGCCTTAGAAAAGCTGAGCAACAACAAAGCTAGTGGAGGTGACAGTATTCCAGCTGAGCTATTCAAAATCTTAAAAGACAGTGCAGTAAAAGTGCTACACTCAATTTGCCAGCAAATTTGGAAAACTCAACAGTGGCCACAGGATTGGAAAAGATCAGTTTACATTCCAATTCCAAAGAAAGGCAGTGCCAAAGAATGTTCAAACTATCGCACCATTGCACTCATTTCTCATGCTAGTAAAGTCATGCTTAAAATCCTACAAGCTAGACTTCAGCAGTATGTGGATCGAGAACTACCAGAAGTACAGGCAGGATTTCGAAGAGGCAGAGGAACTAGAGATCAAATTGCCAACATACGCTGGATCATGGAGAAAGCTAGGGAGTTCCAGAAAAACATCTACTTCTGCTTCATTGACTATGCTAAAGCCTTTGATTGTGTGGATCATAACAAACTGTGGCAAGTTCTTAAAGAGATGGGAGTACCAGACCATCTTATTTGTCTCTTGAGAAACCTATATGCGGGTCAAGAAGCAACAGTGAGAACTGGACACGGAACCACTGATTGGTTCAAAATTGGGAAAGGAGTCCGGCAAGGCTGTATACTGTCACCCTGCCTATTTAACTTATATGCAGAGCACATCATGAGAAAGGCAGGGCTAGATGAAGCAAAAGTTGGAATTAAGATTGCCGGAAGAAATATCAACAACCTAAGATACGCAGATGATACCACTCTAATGGCAGAAAGTGAAGAAGAACTAAAGAGCCTCTTGTTGCGGGTGAAGAAGGAGAGTGCAAAACTTGGGTTGAAACTTAACATTAAGAAAACCAAGATCATGGCATCTGGCCCTCTCAATTCCTGGCAAATAGATGGGGAAGAAATGGAGGTAGTGACAGATTTTATTTTCCTGGGCTCCAAGATCACTGCAGATGGGGACTGTAGCCAAGAAATTAAAAGACGCTTGCTCCTGGGGAGGAAAGCCATGGCAATCTAGACAGCACACTAAAAAGCAGAGACATCACCCTGTCAACAAAAGTGCGTATAGACAAGGCTATGGTCTTCCCAGTTGCAATTTATGGCGGTGAAAGTTGGACCATAAGAAAGGCTGAGCGCCAAAGAATTGAGGCCTTTGAACTATGGTGCTGGAGAAGACTCCTGCGAGTCCCTTGGACTGCAAGGCGATCAAACCGGTCAGTCCTAGAGGAGATAAACCCTGACTGCTCTTTAGAAGGCCAGATCCTGAAGCTAAAACTCAAATACTTTGGCCACCTAATGAGAAGGAAGGACTCACTGGAGAAGAGCCTAATGCTGGGAAAGATCGAGGGCAATAGAAGAAGGGGACGACAGAGAATGAGGTGGCTGGATGGAGTCACTGAAGCTGTAGGCGTGAGCTTAAATGGACTCCAGAAGATGGTAGAGGACAGGAAGGCCTGGAGGAACATTGTCCATAGGGTCGCGATGGGTCGGACACGACTTCGCAGCTAACAACAACAACAACAACATGACTCAAACTATATTACATTTCAAGACAATCATAGGATAGCACTTTATTGTGTAAGGTAGGCAAGCTTATTAAATGCATGCCTTTAAACCATGTGTGTAACCTTTTATAAAGACAATGCAACACTTGAAAGAGAGCACCAATTAAAATGCTAAGTAGTATAAAAAATAAAAGGGAATGGGCTATACTTTACCATTAGGTTCTGGGAAATGTTTATCAGATAGTGAGTTATATTCTTCTCCTGTAATTAGCACTTTGCCTCCAACAGGGAAAATGCAAGTCTTTGAGCTTACTCCTTTCTGGAATGCCTAGAATTAAGAAACAGTAGTAAAGATTTTCTTTTTAAAAAACAAAACAAAACACAAAAAGCACCTTTGACTTAAGAAGTGGCTCCTAAAAATGAATGAGAGAATGTGAACAACACTTAAATTTCAAAATCCAGAATAGGAGGTAAATAAATGCTTTAAGTAACCACATAGCTCATTTAATTTTTAATTTAATTTTAATTTTATTAAATTTATATACCGCCCTTTCCCGAAGGACTCAGGGCAGTTTACAGGGTATTTAAAATCAAACAGTACAAAATACAAAAGTTAAAAAAAACAATTAAAAAAAGATTACATTATCCCTTAACTAAAAACCTCAGTTAAAAATTCTCAGCCTGGGCCGGAGAGCTCAAAGAGCCAGGTCTTCAGGTCCCGGCAGAATGAACAAAGCTCAGGGGCGGTCCTAAGCTCCACAGGCAGCTGGTTCCAGAGGGCAGGCGTACCCACAGAGAAGGCCCTCCCCCTGGGTGTTATCCACCGGCAATCTTTTACCGGCGGCACCCTGAGAAGACCCTCCCTGTGCGAGCGCACTGGACGAAGGGAGTTTGATGCTGGCAGGAGGTGTTCCCTCAGATATCCCGGACCCAAGCCATTTAGGGCTTTATAGGTCATCACCAGCACCTTGAATTTACCCCAGCCTCACTTAAAATTTCCATTTATCTAACTTTTTTTAAACTGCATTTTCTCTTCCAATAGGATTCTAGGATCCTACTGGGAGATAGGATCATTTATTAAATATTAATATAATAATATCTGTAAAATAAAATAAATTAGACAAGTAGTATGTATAACATTTATTATACATTAAATATGAAATCAAGTAATAGAATTAACTTTTTTTGGGTATGGTATAGATTTTTTTCCTTAAAAGTAAGTGATGATGGAGGGCATCTCTGATACAATATTGTAAGACCTTCTGATCAGTTGCCTTTAATTTAAAAGCTAAGCAATAATCGGGCCAGAATGCAACTCTGCTTAATGCTTTGAAAAGTGGAAATAGGACTCATCAGGTTGTGCAAGGATTTCCCATGTGTAAAGGTATTTTTGTTTAGTATTATCAGTTGTAAGAAGACACTATCAATAAATGAGGCTGATTGGACTTCCGGGTGGCAACGCTCCGTCGATGGCGGCCGTTCTGGCCGTCAGCCCCGTTATTTTCCGTAGAGCCGCTAAAAACAGCAACAATCAGCTGTTTGGTGGCTCAGAAACCCTCTCCTTGGGAGAAGAGGGGGGCGAGCGTTTAGGTAGGGGTACAGCTCCCCTAGACCACCAGAGATCAAATTTTGGTGGTTGAAGGGTGTGAGCCCCCCCGAAGCCTGAATTTGCTCCGGACTCCGGCACTCCTCTGTTCCAAGGCTTTGGAGCAGAGCAGGATGCTGCAACCATCCCTGCTATCAATAATTAATTTTGGATTACCTGGATGCAGGCAGAGCTGTGCAGGAGAATACTGTAATAGCAAGTATTTGAACTTTAACTCTGATTACTTTGAGAGAAAAAGTTGCAAGCAGTGTGGAAAGTGAAAGTGCGCAATAGAAATTAACTGGGTGTTAAGATGGCTTCTAAACCAACTAAATTTCCTAGAAGTGCTGGTGCTTCGCCAGTTCAGCATTCTTCATTACAGGCTTTGATGCCTCCTCCTGTGGCACCCGCACCCGCATTAACAATAAAAGATTTACAAGATGCTTTACAAGATGCTTTAAAAATACAATCCCAGCAAATAGCTGAACTTATTGAGGAGAAGAATACTGAAATAAGAGCAGACATTTTGGCTGCATTCCAAGGGCTTGCAGTTTGTATTGAGCGTCTGGATGATTGCATGGAAGAGCTTAGTCAAAATAATATGAGATTAGATGCTAAAAGGTTGGATGCTGAAAATGTGATGGAGAAGATTGATGATGATGTAGTTATGATACAATATAGAGATATGGAGTTTGCTGTGAGGATTAGAGGATTGAAAGAAGACCCTAAGGAAGATTTGAAAGAATTAGTGGCACAAGCCCTTGAACCAGTTTTGGAGCGCCAAGCAGAAGATATCATGGGGGATATAGACAAAATATTTCGTGTTAACTCTTGGATTGCAAGACAAAGAAAGTTACCTAGAGATGTGGTGGTTTATTTTACAAAGAGAGCAATTAGAAATGTGGTTATTCAAGCCTTTTATAACAATAGATTTACAGTTGCTGAGCAAGAAGTTTTAATTTTGAAAGAGATTCCTCCAAGAATTTTAAGGAAAAGAAAAGAATTTGCTTTTCTGGCAGATGAATTAAAGAAATGGCAGCTTCAGTTTAGATGGGAGATTCCAGCAGGCATGGCGGTGATGTATGCAAGCACGAGATATCGTCTTAATACAGTTTTGCAGGCACGAGATTTTTATTCTAATATTTTGAAGGCAGGTTCTCCGCCATCTTCAGAACTTAAAGGAAGGAACGGTGAAGGAGAGCGTCAGTCGCAAGTGGAGAGTATACAAGGAGCTGAAGGAGCTACTTTGCAGAAGGATAAAGAATCCCAGCAAATCACAGAAGTGGATCAGTCCCAGGTGCCAACAGAAGAGGTTAGAGAACAAAGAATGACACGGGCTGCAGTTAGACGAATGAGACAAGAACAAGAACAACAGAAAGCTACAATCATATCTCAAAAACCTACTTACAGTGAAGCAGTGGGAGGAGCGAAACCGAAGAGAGTGCAGGTGATTCTGCAAGAGGCGCTCTGAAAGCTTCAGGTCGCAAAAGATGACGACAAAGTTTCTAACTTGGAATGTTAATGGATTAAATTCCCCGCACAAGAGAAAGAAAGTATTTCAGTATTTAAAACAATTTAGAAATGATGTTATTTGTCTACAGGAAATGCATATTCGAGCAGCTGATCAAAAATATTTGATAAATTTTAGACTGGGTACACAGTTTATTGCGTCTGCTCCAGACAAGAAAAATGGAGTAGTTATTTACGTTAAGAACAATTTAACAGCTAATCTAATTGAAATAGATAAACAAGGAAGATATTTTATAATTGAACTATTAATAGAAGGCAAGAAAATACTTTTGGTTGGATTATACGCTGCTAATCAACAGCAAGGAGAATTTTATAAACTATTACATAGCAAGATAACCCAATGGGATTATAAATTGTGTATCTTGATGGGAGATTGAAATGGTGTTTTGGATGTACAAAAGGCCAAAAAATGTTTTTTTAGAAGTATACCAAGTCATGCTAGATTGCCTAAATCTTTTTTTGAGATGAAAGATGATCTGGAACTGAGAGATGTTTGGAGCGAAACAAACTTGCAAGAAAAAGATTTTACTTTTTTTTCTGATAGACATCAATCTTTTTCCAGGATTGATTTTGTATTAATTACTAATGATTTTTTTCTAGGATTAAGATCGTTAAGATATGTCCAAGAACTATATCAGATCATAGTCCAGTATGGTTGGAACTAGAAAAAGAGAATGGAGACAGGCGGTCTTGGAGACTGAATGAAAATCTGTTTAGATATCAAGAAAATGTGGAAGAGTGTAAAAAACAGATGAAAGATTTTTTTAATATGAACAAGGGTACCTCTATTGAAATGGTTTGGGATGCAAGCAAAGCTTATATGAGAGGAGTGTTAATATATTTGAACAATAAGCATAGATGTAAATTGGAACATAAGAGAAAAGAATTAGAGGAGGAAATTAAGAGGAAAGAGAAGGCTTTAATTTTGAATCCATCTGATAGGAAGATTAAAGAGGTAATTACTTTATTAAGAGCTCAGTTTGATATGTTGATGGCAGATCAAGTGGCAACCAATTTACGGTATGTTAAACACAATACTTTTTGTAATGCTAATAAGCCGGGCAGGTGGTTAGCTTACTTGTTAAGGAAGAAACAAAGGTCACGTAATATAGATAGAATAGATTACAAGGGTAAAGAGGTGTTTCAGCAGAATCTTATTAAAAAGGCTTTTGTTGAGTTTTATTCTAAGTTGTACATCAGGGACAAGATTCAAGATGTAGATATAGATAGATATTTATGAGAGGTTAATATCCCTGTTCTTACACAAGAGCAAAGGGAAGGGATGAATCAATTGATAAATGATGAAAAAACAATTTAGAACAATTCAATTGGGAGGAGAAGTGCCTCCATCGTGGAAAACAGCCTTTATATCGTTGACTCCGAAGGAAGATCAAGATATTACCCAAGCCAAAAACTATAGGCCAATATCGCTTTTAAACACTGATTATAAGATATTTGCAAAAATTTTAGCAAATAGATTAATGAAGGTAATGCAGCAAATGATTCCTAGTGACCAAACTGGATTTATAAGTGGTAGACAAATGAAGAATAATGTGAGACATATCGTAGATTTACTGGAATTTTTGGAAAGAAATAATCAGGTTCCTGCAGTGCTCATCTTTTTGGATGCTGAAAAAGCCTTTGATCAATTGGACTGGCAATTTTTATTTAAGGTACTGGAGAAAATGGAGTTTGGGGATAATTTTTTACAACCTATTAGGGCAATATATCAGAAGCAAACAGCTCAAATAATAGTTAATGGTAGTTTGACAGAAACATGTAATATTGCAAAGGGTACAAGACAGGGGTGTCTGTTGTCACCTTTGCTGTTTGTTTTAACATTGGAAATATTATTGATTAAAATACAAGACTCAAATAAAATTAAGGGCATTGAAATAAGAGATCAAGATTAGAGATTGAGAGCGTTTGCGGATGACTTGGTTATTACAGTAAGTCAACCGACTTACTCAGTTGTAGAATTGATGGAGATACTAACGTCATATGGAAAAGTTTCT
This sequence comes from Vipera ursinii, assembly GCF_947247035.1. Taxonomy (NCBI): domain Eukaryota; kingdom Metazoa; phylum Chordata; class Lepidosauria; order Squamata; family Viperidae; genus Vipera; species Vipera ursinii. Next base: position 105,439,255 of record NC_139516.1, on the reverse strand, counting down.
GGATTTAAGATAATCACACAAAAAAACTAAAATATTGTCTAAAAATATGACTATAGAACAAAAGATTGTTTTAGAAGAGTTAACGGGATTTGAAATAGTTAAAAAGATTAAATATTTGGGAGTATATCTTTCGGCTTCAAATGTAAAATTATACAAAAATAATTATGAATAATTATGGTCAAAAATACAAAAAGAGCTAGATAGTTGGAAAAAATTACAATTATCTTTATTGGGAAGAATTGCAGCAGTAAAAATGAATGTTTTGCCAAAATTTCTATTTTTGTTTCAAATGATAAGGTAAAGGTAAAGGTTTCCCCGCACATGCGTGCTAGTCGTTTCCAACTCTAGGGGCTAGTGCTCATCTCCGTTTCAAAGCCGAAGAGCCAGCGCTTGTCCGAGGACGTCTCCGTGGTCATGTGGCCGGCATGACTAGACGCCAGAGGCACATGGAACGCTGTTACCTTCCCACCGCAGTGGTCCCTATTTTTCTACTTGCATTTTTATGTGCTTTCGAACTGCTAGGTTGGCAGAAGCTGGGACGAGTAACAGGCACTCACTCTGTTACACGGCACTCGGGATTCGACCTGCCAAACTGCCGACCTTGGGATCGACAAGCTCAGCGTCCTAACCCACTGAGCCACCGCATACTTAAAAAAGACTCAAATTTGGAGAAATGGCAGAAAGGTATTAATAAATTTGTTTGGGCAGGGAAAAGACCAAGAGTTAAATTTAAGATAATGCAAGACATACGTGAAAGAGGTGGTCTTAAAATGCCCAATTTTAAATTATATTATGAGGCTGCTGCTTTATCATCAATTAGTGATTGGTTTAATTTAACACAAGGGAGATTATTGAATATTGAGGGTTATGATTTGTTATTTGGTTGGCATGCATATTTATTGAATGATAAGAAGGTGGATAATGTTTTTAAGATACATATATTAAGGTATGCTCTGTTGCGAGTATGGAAAAAATATTGACATAAGTTAAATTATAAAATACCAATTTGGGCAATACCTAAACATGCAATAGAAAATATAAATGTGGGATTTAAACATGATGTGATTACATATAAAGAAATTTTAAGGATAGAAAGGAATATATGGCAATTAAAGCCATATAATATTTTAAAAGAAGAAAAGATTGTACAAACTTGGTTCCAGTATGGGCAGTTACAAGCAAGATGGAAAGAAGATCAGAAAGTTGGTATCTCGATAACTGATGGAAATTTGGTAAAACAAATTAGAGATCAAGGCCAAGCACATATAAGAAGGATATATAATGCATTGCTAGAAATTGACTCAGAAACGGAACTTGTTAAAGATTGTATGATAAAGTGGGTCCAGAACTTTCAGGAGGTTATAACAATGGATACTTGGGAAAAGATTTGGGTCAGAAATGTAAAATTCACACAGGCTCAAAAATTAAGAGAGAATTTTTATAAAATGTTTTATAGATGGCATTTAGACCGTAAAAAATTAGCAAGTATGTATCCAAACTGCCAGCCTAAATGTTGGAGGTGTGGTTGTGAGGATGCAACGTATTATCATATATGGTGGACTTGTAAAAAAATCAAAGCTTTTTGGATTAAAATTTGGTGGAACATGCAGAAGATATTTAAGAAAAAGATAAGGTTTTCTCCACAGTTATTTCTGTTGGGTATCATTACAGATTGTACTGTCATAGATACTAAATTGATGTTGAATTTAATTACGGCAGCAAGACTTTTAGTAGCGCAATATTGGAAGAAGGAGGAACTGCCGACTATAGAAGAGTGGACTTTGAAAGTTTCAAACCTGGCGGAAATGGCAAAGATTTCAGCATATTTCAAAGAACAATCACAACAGAGATACATTGTGGAATGGAGAAGATGGATCGAATATATTCAGAATAAATATGGGACTAAAAAGTTTCATTTAGCATTTGAATAAGTATTAGTTTTATATAATGTATTATTAGTTATTCATTATTTGTTAGTAATTTAGTTATGTTTAAGGGGAGTTAAAGTGCGATAGAATTTAATGTTTTTTTTTTAACTTGTTAGCATATTTTAGCTTAAGTTTGTAAAGTTTATACCCTGTATTCAGTTCTGGGAGGTGGGGGGGAGGGGAGGGTAAGGGAGGGTAAGGGGGAGGGGAGTGGGAGGGAGGGAGTTTATCTTTTTAAAAAATGTATTGTAAAACTTTTCAATTAAAAAATAAATAAATAAATGAGGCTGATTTTCTCCATAGTCTCTCTAGGAAAAGTGAATTACTAGATTATATCTTCCAATTCTCACTAAATGAAATTTCTATTGTTCTCTCTCCCCCCATCGTCCCACTCTTTAGCCCACAAACCAATCTCCATTCTTCAACATGCTAACCTTGTCACGTCATTGGTGTCCTAACTGGGTTTCTGCAACATACTTCTATATGGAACTGCCCTTGAAGAGTGTTCAGAAGCTTCAGCTGGTGCACAATGCAGTGATACAGGCAGTCATGGGTGTCTGTCATACAGCATATGCATCCTATCTGCTCTACAAGGTGCAATGGTTACCAATATGCTTCCAGGTTCAATGCAAGGTGCTGGATCTCATGGTTTGGAACTGGGTTACTTATATAGGACTGTCTCTCCCTGGATTATACATCTGACAGGAGATGAATGCTCCTGTCCCATCAGGAAGTTCATCTGAAGAGAGTCTTTTTTGTTGTGCCCCTGTCCTCTGGAACATCATTCCCCACACAGATCAGACTTTCCCTAACTGTACTGACGTTTTTGTAAACCATTGAAAGCTTGGTTTTATCACCGAGCCTGAGGCTCTGATGACATCTCAGAACCCATTCCTATTTCATTTCTATCTATCCCCTCTAACCTAAAAGCAAATATCACCTTTCCCTGGGTTCTGCCATACTCCCAAGGGAGAGGGGGGATGTGCCTGAGGGTTTGTTACCTCTGCTTCCTCTACCTGCTACAATGTAACATCTTGCTGCCCTGTGCTATATCTCTCTCCGAACCTATCTCCCTAAACTGTCAGCTAGACCAAGGGAAGGAATAAAGAATGCAACCTTTGTGCCTGCTTTGTTTCTGTGATCCCAGAGGAAGGTGTGAAGAGCCGTCAACCATCACTGTGTGATCTGGAGACGGGCCGATGTTATCTCCCCTTTTCCCACAATGGACCTAACACCTGGGGATTGGTCATCCCACACTGGCTGGATGGACTATGGGGTGAGGTCTTGCTTGGGGATACCTTAACCTATTGTTCTGCATGGGAAATCTCAGATCCTGCCTATTATGCCTGCTATCAACTACTCTTAATAAACGTTCCTGTTGGAAGAAATTGCTTCCAAGAGTTTTGCTTTCTTAAGATGTGGGATTGAAGTGGGTCCTGACATTAGACAGGATCTGCGGTAATAGCCAATATGGAAGGAAGACCCTTACTGGGGGACTTTGCAAAAACTACAATGTCGGACAATGAGGCAGGGAAGGAAGAACCCGCTGCGAAGGGGGAGCCCTCCCTCCGGCCAGCACCATGCCAGCTGTTGGGATCCGAGACGTCCTCCTTGGAAGAAGAAGTGGTGGGAACATGCAGCCACAAACCTCGGTGATCGATGGGTGTAGGAAAGAAAGACCCAAGTTCTTAGCTACATAGAAGAATATTGACGAGACATCCCCAGCGATGAAGTCTGTATCCGTATTGTGCAATCTGCTCTGGACGGGGCGGCCACAGATTGGATGGTGAATCTGCATGATTCCAATGCCCCAGAGCTCCACAACTTCAACCACTTCATGTCCTCACTGAGAAGACAATTTGAGGGCCCCCTGGCTGACCAGAAAGCCCATGAGAAGATCAAAACAGTGAAGCAAGGCAGACTCCTGGTAGCCAAATATACACAAGAATTCTGGGCCATTGCCAGTAAGCTGAACTGGCTGAAAGACATCCTCCTTAGCCACTTCAAAGATGGCCTAAACTACGACTTGTACAATGCTTGCCTGCCCTGAGGGGACCCACATTGACTAGACCAGGGGTCAGCAACCTGAAACAATGAAAGAGCCACTCGGAACCAGTTCCCTCACAAAAGGAAAAACTGGGAGCCACCAAAAATGTGTGTGCATGCGGGTACATGCGCTCATGCGCAGAACAGGGTTTGACTGAAGAGTGGAGCCAAGGCGAGATATGCACCTACCCTGCATATTTGAATTGATTGGTTGAACTTTTTTAGTCCCACTTTTTTTTTTTTGGACTGAACATGGCAGAGGACTGGGAGCCGCAGGAAACGGCTGAAAGAGCCGCATGCGGCTCCGGAGCCGCGGGTTGCAGACCTGTGGACTAGACGAACGGTATATCTTGGCGGAGGAAGCAGAGATCGACCTACTGAAGAGGCATCATCAAGGGAAACCGTGCGGCCACTCACCCCTTGCACTGTCACACAAACTAGCAAAACCACTGGCCATGGCCAATAAGTCAACAGGCTGTTTCAAATGCGGGAGGGGCATTGTGCTACAGAGTGCCACTAGAAATCCCCTCAACACAGCCCAGATCGATCACCAGCAGGGAAGTCAGGGAAGTCCCCAGCCAAGCCACAAGAACCTGCCATGAAGGCAACAGAGGCTGTAGAGTCCCCACCCTCTGCCAAGCGTGGGCAGAGAACTCCGGCCTATACTGCAGGGGCAGCAGATTCCTGGGATGACAACTCGGAGGGAGAACCCCTGGTAAGTAGACCCATCTCGCCCATCCTCAACACAGTAACTATATTAGCCCCCTCCATGCCTGAAGCTGTCAAAGTAAAGCCCTAATAGACTCTGGCTGCACCTGCTGCCTCATTAGCCTGATGCTATTCAGGAACTTGGGCATCCCTGTGAGGAGGCTGAAACAGCCAATCTCATTTGGCCAGTTTGATTGGTCCATAGCATGGGGGGTGCCAGCTAAACTAGCCACTTTACCAATCCACCTATCTCTGGGGGACTACGAGGAAGACATAACGTTTGTACTAACCCCAGGCATGGAATGCCCAGTGATCCTAGGGCTGGCGTGGCTAAAGAAATGGAACCACTGGGTAGTTTGGAGGACGGCAGAGCTCAAATTCCCGAAAGGGGGTCATGTGAACTCAACACTGCAAGGAGCCCTACCAAGCCCAAGAGTGGAGAAAGCATCAGTGGGAGAGGAAAAGGGGTTACCCAAAATACCAGAGGAATACCGAGACCTTTCTGAAATTTTCAGCGAGGAGCGGGCATATGAGCTCCCTCCTCACTGACCCATGGACTGTTGCATAGAAATGAAACCCAGGGCAAAACTCCTGAAGCCCAGACTATACTCCATGAGCCCTAAAGAGAAGGAGGAGATGGAAAGATTCATAAACAAAAAACTAGAAAGGGGATTTATAGAACCTGCCAAGCCCGAAGTAGCCACCCCGGTCCTCTTTAGAGAGAAGAAGAACGGCACTTTGCGCTTGGGCATGGATTACTGTGCCTTGAATGCAATCAATGAAACCAACTTGTATCCCCTACCCCTCATGAAGGACATGTTATCCTACCTATTGAAAGGGAGAATTATCAAACTAGACCTAAGGGAAGCATACTACCACATTAGGAATAAGGAAGGGGAGGAATGGAAAACCGCATTTAATTGCCCAATGGGATGCTACCAATTCAAAGTTTTGCCGTTTGGACTGCAAGTGACCACCACAGTATTTAATGCAATTAATCAACAAGGTGCTAAGGGAGCACCTATTCAAGGGGGTCCTTGTTTATTTGGATGATATCCTTATCTTCACTGAGTCCAAAGAGGAGCATGTCAACCTAGTCAGAGCAGTTTTAAAGAAACTGCGAGTTGCCCACCTATATGCCAAACTATCAAAATGCGAATTCCACCAGGAAAAAATAGACTACCTGGGTTATTGCAAATCCCCACAGGGCATTGAAATGGACCCTGAGAAAGTCAGGGTAGTGTTAGAATGGGCACCACCATGCACAAGGAAGCAATTGCAAAGTTTCCTGGGTTTTGCAAACTTTTACCGCCAGTTCAACCCTTCATTCGCCCAAATAGCCCTGCCCCTTATGAACTTGTTAAAAATGAGGTGGGGAAACACAGTAAAACCCAGCCAGCCACTGAAATGGACAATGGAATGCCAAGCGGCATTTGAGAAGTTAAAGAGACACTTTTCCACCAAACACGTACTGAGGCATCCAGACCCGGATAAACCTTTCATAATACAGGCAGATGCAAGTGATAGGGTGGTGGGGGGCTGTAGTATTACAAGAAAACGATGAAGGGGTACTGCAACCATGCATGTACACTTCCAGGAATCTCACTGAGATGGTACAATGCTGGGCTGTGTGGGAAAAGGAAGCGTACGCTATGAGGTGGTCAATGCTCATGTGGATGTCAATGCTGCAAACATTGGACGTTTTTGCCTTGACAATATAAGTCAGCCTTTCCCTTTAAACTGTTTTGCTTTTGAAAAATGAAGCTGGGGGGGGAGGAGAATGCTACCCCGGTTGTTTTTTTAATAAGATAAGGAATGGCGCAAAATAGAACGGAAGAGAAGCTTTGCATGTTAAACTAATTGGAGAATGTGATTTATGACATTTAAATTAAGGGAGGGAATTTTGTTTGGTACAATGTGTTCAGGGGAGGAGAATTGAGATTTTGGCATCCATCTTTGAGTGTCGATATTTCGTTCTAATTATTATAGACTTTTTAGAATAAACAATGCCGGAATGTTCTTTGAAGTGTCTCATTAGTTGGAACTATGATATCATGCCAAAATCAATTTTCTTTCAAACAACCTGGGGATCCTGAGTCCCAGCCACTGTCTTTAGCCTTGAGACAAGCTGGCAAAAATTCAAGGAAAAATCTTCATCATAGGAAAAGAGAAACTGCTTGAAGACGGTGACCTGGCAGCTACTGACACCTCAGAGGAGGAAGTAACAGACAGCATGTTGTGGGAAGATGAGTTTGTGCAGGACTCCCAGTTGCTGGGAGAACCCAAGCAGTTAGGAGACCTTATCTGGTCATCAGGCTGGAACCACTCCAGCAGAGACTCCAGTTGCCTCGAGATTGCCTTGCCACCCTCACAGACTTCAAAAGCAGAATGGTGGAGAGCTACCAGATTGCCTGCCACTGAGAATTTGGGTGAGTGGAAAATCCTGTCTGCAGACCAGACAGCCCTCCAGCCCCAGGAGTCCCCTGCCAGGCCCTCCAGACCCACAGAGATAGCCCCAACCTGGGGCCTCTGCAGCAATGGGAGGTTTGAGAACTCCTGCAAGTGGAAGGCCAACAACCTCTGAGCTTACCACATCTAATAGAGGCCTTGCAACAGCTTGGGGTGGTGCAGAAGCCTGGAGATCAGAAGCTGGTGGGAGGATGACCACAGCAAGGAGATTGGTTGCCGCCCCTGAATGTACAGCAACCGCTGAGGGGTCCGCAAATGAGGGAGACTCAGCAGCCTCCCCTCAGACAACCACAGCAAGGGGGGCAGCAGTAGGGCCTGAACGTGTAACCCCTGGGCATACAGCAGCACCAATGGGGTCACCAGCAACTGGGGGTTCAACAGCTGCAGTGGGGGCTTTGACAGCCACTGAATCAACAACCAGGATGAGGTCAGCAGCAACTAGGGGTACAACAGCCACAGTGGGGGCCCCAGCAACCGAAGATGGCCCCACCTTTCAGAGCAACCTTCAATAGGGACCCAGAGAAACTGATTTTTTTTCCTCAACTAAGTACGTCCTCATTTGAATCACTGGGCCTATCTCTTCCCGGATCCAGGTGCTATGGTCGATGTGACTGCGTCCAGCTAGAGGGAGAAACATCTGAATGGTTAAACAATTTATATAATGAGCAAGCCCCTGAATTGGAGGACCCCTCACCTCTTCATCCTAGGGCTGAAAGAAAGATTTGAGGACCCATCTATTGCCCTCAAAGCAGAAGAAGAAATCCACAAGATAAAACAAGCTGGCCGGCCTGCCTTGGAGTATGTGCAAGAGTTTCGCAAGATAGCCGGTTGGATAGAGAGATGGCCTGAACAATCCATAATTCATCATTTCAAGGAAGGGTTGGATGACCACCTTTCTGCATATACTGAGCTGTACCTGACCAGCTGCAAGAATGGTACTGGGCAGCAGTAAGATTAGATCTTCAGCTCACCCACTATAAGAAGCCTCTCCCACCTGAAGCCGAGCCAAGGCCAGAACAACCCGAATGGCAATCACCCCCACAAAAACCTCCAACTACTGTAATGGCTGAAAGACCCAGGTCACCTGCAGGCCTGTCAATTAAGTGTTTCCGATGCGGACAGCAGGACATCAAGCAGCGAATTGCCCAGTCCCCTACCCCCAATCTCAGAGAGGACCAGGACCAGCAGTGAGAAAGAAACCTGCACAGTGGCTAACGAAAGAGAAATCCACCCGGATCATGCAGGAACCTGTTGCCCAGGTCACATCCCCCACACGGAAGGATGCCGGGACTCAGGCTGGATCCACCCCCCGTTCTACCCTCTTTCGACAGTGATGACAAAAGAGAGAATGACCCAATGGTGAGCTGACACATCCCACCTTTCTCACTACCTGCCAAGCTCATAATCCCTAAATCGGGTAAGGAGGTAGATTTAAAGGTGCTAGTTGATTCTGGATGCTCCCGTTGCATCATTATCTTGCCATTTGCCATGAAACTGGGCATATGAGCAAAATTGCTCTCCAAACCTATGAGGTTCGAGCAAGCCGATGGCTCCCTGATGGGAGGGACTTTAGTCACGCAATTAACGGAGCCCCTATGCCTAGAAATAGGTGAGCACTGGGAGTTTATTCACTTCCTGGTGACCCCAAAAATGACGGAGGCTATGATCCTAGGATTAGCCTGGTTGGACAAATGAAAGCCGTTTATCTAGTGGGAGAAAGGAATGAGAATTGTGAAACTACCTATAGGGCCTCCCACTGATTCAACAGATGTGGCAGGACAATTTAGGCCACCAACTGAACAAGCACACATGGCTACCTCAATGCCGCCAGGCAAACCAACCATCCCCAGTGAACACCGGGACCTGGTGGGGGCATTTAGTGAGAAAGAATGCAACACCCTGCCCCCTCACATACCCAATGATTGTTCCATCAAACTGCTGCCGGGAGCCAAACTCCCATGACCGAGAATGTATGCCATGTCCCCCCTTGAAATGGAGGAGATGCAATGATACATAGATAAAAACCTAGCGAGGGGGTTCATTGAACGAGCCAAGTCTACTGTGGGAGTCCCTGTGTTGTTCAAAGAAAAAAAAGATGGGTCACTTCATCTCTGCGTGGACTATAAAGGGCTGAACGCGGTGAGTGTGGAGAACAAATACCCCCTCCCCCTCCTGAAAGACTTGTTAATCCACCTAGCTAAGGGAAGTATTTTCACAAAATTGGACCTGAAAGGCATAATACTTGGTGAGAATAAAAGAGGGAGATGAGTGGAAAACTGCCTTTAATTGTCCCTTGGGAAGCTACCAATTCAAAGTCATGCCATTCGGACTACAGGGGGCCCCATTTGTATTTATGCAGCTGATTAATGAGGTCCTACATGATCACTTATACAAGGGAGTTCTGGTGTATCTTGATGACATCTTGTTATACAGCACAAATATGACTGATCATATAAAGCTAGTGAGAGAAGTATTAAAGAAACTATTGAAAGCCAAGCTATATGCCAAATTGTTGAAATGTGAATTTCACCAGACCCGATTAGATTATCTTGGCTACAGAATTTCCAATGAGGGCATAGAAATGGACCCAGCCAAAGTGAGAACTATAATTGAATGGCTTCACAGTTTTTTTAGGTTTTGCTAACTTTTATCGCCAATTCATCCCCTCCTTTGCCGAGATTGCCCTACCCCTTGCAGAACTACTCAAAACAGGCAAAGGAGGAGGGAAGCTGCAACTGAGCCAACCACTTGCTTGGATGATGAGCTGTCAAAAAGCTTTTGAGAATTTGAAAAGACTATTTGCTGCTGAACCAGTCCTAAAAGCATCCATGCCCAGGGGAGCCCTTTGTAATCCAAGCTGACGCCAGTGTTGTGACTCAGGGCCAGCCTGTGGGTCCGACAGCCGGCTCCGATGTATCGGATGACTCAGATGAGGGGGAGGAGGGAAACGAACCGGCTGATGATGGTTTGGAGGCTTTGCAGAGCCCTCAGCCGGGGACCTCTTCTCAGCTGCGTGAGCCCGAGAGTGCGGAGGAAGATGACCCACAGCTGGCCCTGTTCAAGGACGCCCGACGCAGGAGGCAGTCGAGCAGGAACAAACAAAGAAAGGCTGTGGGACTCCTCGGGAGGAGGCACAGGGAGACCACGCCCTGAGCTCTCTATAAAAGGAGTGTTTGGGGAGGGGCTGGTTGCTGAAAGCAACTTTTCCGCTTGAGAAGACAAGCTCTAGTGTTTTTGTTAACTGCGTAATTAAATCTTGGCAGATGCCTTTTAGCCTTGGACGCTCTCCAGTCTCTTCTTTCTGAATAGGGGTTTGCCTTTACAAGGCCAGAAGAGGGCTGGTTCAGAACAGTTTGCTTTCAGCCACCCACCCCTTATTACTACGATGGAGCAGCTTCTTGCCGAGAATGCCCAGCTCACCCAGCAACTCACTTTGCTGGCAGCTCAGGTGGCTCAACTGCAAGCTCAGGTACATGCTGCACCCCCACCCAGGAGGAAATGTTAGGCATATGGTGTTAGCCTACAATGTTGGGTTGAAAATATAATAAATAAAATAAGAGGAAGCTAGGAACGTAGCTTCTCTCTCTCTCTGAATTCACTGATCTCTACTGTTACTGTTTTTGCTCTGCTGTTGGTTTACTACTGTTGTAACCTAAACTGTGTATTGACCTCTGGACCGGTAAGAAGACTTTGTATTTGGATTACTCTTTGGACTGTTGCTATTGTTTATGACCTGGACTGTTTATTTTTTGACTGTGCATTTTTGTTCTTACACCACCTCAAAAGTAAACTACTTTTTGTTTTTATAACTCAGTGTATTTCTTGTGTGACTTTTACTACTCTCAGTACCATTCCTTGTCTGTGCAACTCTTTGTTAGCACAAGGAGACCTCTGCACAAATAAAATTCCTTAACACTGGTTATGGGCCCAGGCCTGTACTGAGAGTTAGTACACACAGTATTCCTAGCTGAGTTTGTGTTAGTTATTTTTGGTGTAAAATGGCACAGGAACTGTTGTCAGGCATCTCCTGGATAACCCGGTTGGATGGGACAAACTATGTTTCCTGGTCCACGAAATGCTGCTTGCTTTTGCGCAAGGAAGGACTATGGACTGTTGTAAATAACCCACCAGATACTACTGCTTGGGATCCAGATGACGAAGAGGATGCAAAGAAGTTAGACAACTTTAAACGAAGCAACGAGAAAGCTCTTTGCATTATTGGACTAACACTGAATGACCAGCAGCTTGTCCATATTCGTGGTGAGGAGTCTGCTGCTAGGTGTTGGGATGTTTTGCGAAGGCTTTATGTTCGTGACAGTGTGGGTGCACATATACACCTTACACGTAAGCTGTTTAGGGCTCGTCTGCAGAAGAATGGAGATATGCTGACCCATTTAAATTACATGAAAGCAACTTTTCCAGAGCTTCATGAAAAGGAGCTGATTTTTTCAGAGTTGCATCAGGTCTACATTATTCTGTCATCTTTGGATGAGAGTTATGATGGATATGTTTCTTCTTTGGAAGTCCTGACCAGAGAGGAACTGACATTGACTAACATTACTGGGAGACTGCTGGAAGAGTCCAGAAGGAGGCGTGACAGAGACCAGCTGAGAGAGACACAGCCACGAGAGGAGCAGCCATTTACCACTGCTTACAACGTCAAGAAATGTTTTTCTTGTGGGGCTAGAGGGCATATAGCCAAATTCTGTAGAAAGGGTATAAAACAGAATGTAAATAGCAGTGGGAAGGCTAAGAAGGGCATTGGTTTGGCTATTTCTGATGAATCAACATCTAGAAATAATGAATTGTGGGTTGTTGATAGTGGGGCTTCACAATGCATTACTAAAGTAAAGGATAGGTTTGTTAATATGAAAAACAGCAACCAATATGTTTCACTAGCCAACGGTTGGAGGATGAAGGCCTCTGGTGAAGGTAATTCCTATTGTCCATGCATTGATGAACAGTTACCTATGTTATATATACCTAAACTAAGATTCAACCTGTTATCTGTAAGGGAATTGGTTAAGGTTGGGTTTGTGGTAACATTCAGAGGGGAGCAATGCACTATTGAGAGGAATGGAACCTGTGTAACTGCTAATTTGAAAAATGGTTTATTCATTCTCACAAGTAACCAGGTTAGTACAGTTAAAGCTAACTCAATATGTGAGAACAAGAAGCCACATGATGAATGTATACATTTATTGCATAGGCGGTTAGGGCATGTAAACTTTAAATCACTACGTAAAACAGTTGAGTTAGTAGAGGGAATTAAACTGAAGCCATGTAGTAAGTATTTGAATTGCAATGCCTGTAATCAGGAAAAGAGCAAGGCAACTCCTGCAAACAGGATAAACAGCTTCAAAACAACTGTACCTTTGGAAGTTGTGTTTGCTGACTTAATTGGACCCATGAAACCAAGTTTAGGAGGATCATGTTATATTTTAAGTATATTGGACCACTACTCTCGTTATGGTTTTTGTTATCTGCTTAAGTCAAAGGCAGACACTTTCCAACAATTTGCAAACTGGCTGAAGTTCGTGGAGAGAAAAACAAAGAGAAAGGTTCAGTGCATAATTACTGATAATGGTACTGAATTTACAAATAAGCGTTTTGTTGATATGTTAGAATCTGCTGGCATTGAGCATAAACGTTCAGCGCCATATAGGCCTCAACATAATGCTTTTGTTGAGAGACGTGGGCAAACGTTACAAGCCATGTTAAGAGATTCAGGCTTAACAGATAGACTGTGGGGGGAGGCAGCAAAATGTGCAAACCATGTTCTGAATATAGTTGTTAATACTTCTACTGGTAAAATACCATATACAATATGGCATGATAGAAGACCAAACCTTGATTACCTGCACACGTTTGGCACCCCAGCTTGGGTCCACATTCCTGCACAACTCAGGAGTAAAGGCCAACATAGGGCTAGGCAATTATACTTCGTAGGTTATGAAGCTAACCATAGATCCTATCGTTTCTGGGAACGAGGCACAACTAATGTATATAACAGTGTGTGTGCAAAATTCCTTGAGCACGTTGGTTGGGATAGGTTAGAGCAAGAAACTGTTAATACTGATCCTCTAGTGTTTGAGGACTCCTCTGATAACGTAACTAGCAATGATAATACATCTCCTATAAAAGATGAAGAGGAGATAGGGGAGATTAAAGATGAATCAGAGGAAGGAGAGGAGTCAGGAATTCAAAGCCCTGTAATTCCTTGGCGTTCAACGCGTATCAGACATCCACCTGATCACTATGAAGCCAGTATAATATGTCAAGTTAGTTCAGTACCTTCTAACTATAATGAGATCAGGATGTATCCTGAAAAGGAACAGGCATTATGGAAAGCTGCAATCAACAGGGAGTTGAAGTCTTTGCAGGATCTTAAAGTTTATGTGAAAGCAAAACTGCCACCTGGTGAGCAAGCTATAGGTTGTAAATGGATATATAAGATAAAGAAGGGTGTAGATGGAACTATAACCCATAAGGCACGTTTGGTTGCACAAGGTTTTGCCCAAACTACTGAGGATTATGACGAAGTATTTGCACCCAGTCTAAGGGCAACTACTTTAAGAGCAGCTTTAGTATGGGCGGCTAAAAACCAATATATGGTTAATCATGTAGATGTTGAAACTGCATATTTACATGCTCCATTGCAACATACTATTTATTTAAGAATACCACCAGGATTGACCAGTGATAGAGACCATGATTGTTGGGAATTAAAGAAAAGCCTCTATGGATTGAAACAATCAGGCTATGAATGGAACAAATGTATAGTTAATGAGTTAAGTGCATTAGGTTTTGTAGCCAGTAATGCTGATCCTTGTTTGTTTAGAAGAGAACACAACGGAGCATTATCGTTTCTCTTATTATTCACAGATGATATTGCAATAATAACAAAAACTGAGTTAGAAGCACAAACTATCATTTCAAGATTGGAAAAGAAATTCACAATTAGAAATCTTGGGAAAATAAGCCACTATTTGGGGTTAGATATTGTGAAAACGAATAGGGGTTTTAAGATTTCGCAAGCCAGTAAAATATCTCAGTTATTAAAGAGATACAATATGGAAATGTGTAAACCATCAAAAACTCCGATGGCTATGGATTTTAAGGACACTAATGTTGAGAGTCCTGTATTTGATAAGACTATGTACCAATCTTTGATAGGAAGTCTTATGTATCTGAGTAATTGGACTAGGCCTGATATTTCTTACTGTGTAAATCAATTAGCTAGGTACAACAATAATCCAACTGTTAGACACTGGCAATCAGCTAAACGAGTATTAAGGTATTTGAAGCAGACTATTCACTACTCGTTATATTTAGAGCCAAATCGTGAGTTAATCCTCACTGCATATGCAGATGCGAGTTTTGCCACTGATTCAAGCACTCGTCAATCTACTTCAGGGTTGGCTATAATGTTGGGTGATTCTTTGATTGGATGGAAATCTATTAGACAAAAACACATAAGCTTATCTACAATGGAGGCTGAATTTTCATGTCTATCAGTGTTATGTACAGAACTGCTAGTGTACAAACAATTATTGTTAGATATGGGTTTAAATGTAAATGATCCATTCATTGTGTATGAGGACAATCAAGCTACGATAAAGATGGCTAATAATGCTGCAGTAAGAACAAGATCTAAACATACTGATCTTCGTTATTTAAATGTCAAACAATGTGTCAAAGATAAATTAATACAGCTAGAGTATTGTTCATCTGATGTAAATATTGCAGACCATTTTACGAAGGTACAAAGTGCTGTGAAACACAATGCTAATTGTGAAAGAATGTGCATAAGATTGTAAGAGTTATATATTATTCTACCCAAAGGGGAGAATGTTAGGCATATGGTGTTAGCCTACAATGTTGGGTTGAAAATATATTAACCATAATGCTATGGCTTTAAGATGTTAATTGGCCAATGGGTGTGTAAGTGTTCTCATGGCTATAAGAGGAAGCTAGGAACGTAGCTTCTCTCTCTCTCTGAATTCACTGATCTCTACTGTTACTGTTTTTGCTCTGCTGTTGGTTTACTACTGTTGTAACCTAAACTGTGTATTGACCTCTGGACCGGTAAGAAGACTTTGTATTTGGATTACTCTTTGGACTGTTGCTATTGTTTATGACCTGGACTGTTTATTTTTTGACTGTGCATTTTTGTTCTTACACCACCTCAAAAGTAAACTACTTTTTGTTTTTATAACTCAGTGTATTTCTTGTGTGACTTTTACTACTCTCAGTACCATTCCTTGTCTGTGCAACTCTTTGTTAGCACAAGGAGACCTCTGCACAAATAAAATTCCTTAACAAGATAGCTATGCCGGATAAATTTGCTGGTAAACCAGAACTGTTTCCTGCCTTCCTGGGACAATGCCAGCTTTTTATCAGCGTGAGAGCAGCTGATTTCCCCACTGACCGAGATAAGGTGGGATTCGTGTTGAGCCTTCTGTCGGGAGATGCAGCTCGTTGGGGCACGCCTCTGTTGGCACAGCCTAGCCCTTTGTTGGATAACTTTGGGGGGTTTTGTGACCATATGCGCCTCATGTACGAGGACCCGATTAAGGCGCAGACTGCCACCCGACGCCTGAAAGCTTTGAGGCAGGGTCAGCGCCCTCTACAGGCCTATATCAGCGATTTCCGGCTGCTTAGCCAGGATTCCGCCTGGAATGAGGCTGCGCTCGTGGATGCCTTTCAGGATGGCTTGTCAGAGGAGATGTTGGATGAGCTGGCCCGCGTGGACATTCCCTCAGATCTGAATGGGCTGATCCATCTTTGTCTGCGGATCGATGCCCGGCTGCAGCAGCGAAAGAGTCGCCGTGCCACCCCACAGACCCCTGCCGCCCCTGTTGTGCGTGAGCCCCCAGTCCAGAGGGAGGAGCCAATGGAGCTGGGAGCCGCCAGGTCCCGTCTATCGGTGACGGAAATGGACAGACGACGATCGGAGGGGTTGTGTTTTTACTGTGGGGACCCTGGACATTTGGCTGCTTCTTGTCCAAAGAAGCGTCAGCGGGCATCAGTGACCAAGCCGGCCCCGAGAAAGTCCCCTGCTTTGCTGTCGGGAAACGGCCCAAGCCCGATCTAGACGGTGTGATAGATCGGACGACCCACCACGATCACGCCGAGCGACGCCATTCCGACGGTGCCTGTGAACCTCCACGGCATTTGATTTTGGAGGCACGACTGATCCTTCCTGGCAAGCCAGAGGGGATTCCGGTCCATGCCTTAATTGACTCTGGGGCTACCACTAACTTTATGGACTCGGCCTTCGTGGCCAAATGGGCTGTTCCCCAGTGTCCGGTGGATCCGCCCATGCTAGTGGAGACTATTGATGGTCGAGTGCTCCTGTCCGGGCCTATTACGGCCGCCACGCAACCAGTGTGTATGGCCATTAGTTCCCATGTGGAGGCCATTCAGTTCTACATCACTTCGGATCTGCACTTCCCCGTGGTCCTGGGACTGGCGTGGCTCCGGGCGCATGATCCACAGATCTATTGGTCTCAGAACTTGGTCACCTTCCCAAGTTTGCAATGCGTGGACCACACCCGCCATATCTGTGCCGGCCAGGTGGAGGGTTCCTCAGGGGTTTCTTTGCCTCCCGAACTGTCCGACTTTGCTGATGTGTTCAGCGAGTCAGAGGTGGACCAATTACCCCCGCACAGGCCCTATGACTGTTCCATTGATCTAGTTCCTGATGCACCTCTCCCAGTGGGGCGTTTGTATTCCATGTCGGAGCCCGAGTTGGCTGCATTGCGGGACTTCCTGACAAAGAATTTGGCTCATGGTTTCATCCGGCCCTCGTCCTCGCCAGTGTCTGCGCCCGTGCTCTTCGTCAAAAAGAAGTCGGGCGAGTTACGGCTCTGCTGTGACTATCGGAAACTCAACGCCATCACGGTGCGTAACCGCTACCCGCTGCCCCTTATCCCCGAGCTCTTGGACCGACTCCGGGAGGCTAAGATCTTCACGAAACTGGACCTGCGTGGAGCTTACAACCTCGTCAGGGTTCGGCCGGGTGATGAGTGGAAGACGGCGTTTGGTACTCGCTATGGACATTTCGAGTACACGGTGATGCCGTTTGGCCTGACCAACGCCCCCGCTGTGTTTCAGCATTTTATGAACGACATCTTTCGAGATCTGTTGGACCAGTTTGTCGTGATTTACCTGGACGACATCCTGATTTACTCCCCGTCGCGTGAAGCGCATCATCAGCATCTCCGTCAGGTCCTGCAGCGCCTCCGGAAACATCGGCTGTTTGCCAAGTTGGAGAAGTGCCAGTTTTACCAGGAGACCATCGATTTCTTGGGTCACTGCATTTCTCCTGAGGGCATCGCCATGGAACCGAGTAAAGTTGAGTCGTTGCAGAGTTGGCAACCCCCACGTCGCGTGAAGGATGTTCAGCGACTTCTTGGATTTGCCAACTACTATCGAACATTCATTCCTGGCTTTGCTGCCTTGACAGCCCCCCTTACCCGGCTCCTGCAGAAGAAGACTCGGTTCCAGTGGAACGCCCCCGAACAACAGGCGTTCCAAGCTTTGAAGGACGCCTTCATGAAGGAGCCCATCTTGAAGCATCCTGACCCGCAACGGCCGTTTGTCGTGGAGGCGGACGCCTCCGACATTGCCATTGGGGCCGTGTTACTCCAGGCAGCGACGCCCAACGGTACCCTTTTCCCTTGCGCGTATCACTCTCGGAAATTGAACCCCTCGGAGCGCAACTATACCATCTGGGAGAAGGAGCTGCTGGCCATCAAGGCGGCGTTCGAGGCTTGGAGGCATCATCTGGAGGGGGCGCGGCATCAAATCGAGGTCCGGACGGACCACAAGAATCTGGAAAGCCTGCAGACCGCTCAGAATTTGAACCAACGCCAGATCCGGTGGTCCCTCTTCTTTGCGAGGTTTGACTTCCGGGTGCGGTACATACCAAGCGGGCAAAACCAGAGAGCGGATGCTCTGTCCAGGAAGCCCGAGTACACCCGAGTGGAAGACAAGCTTCCGCCCAGGACAGTGATCCCCGTCGAGTCTTTTGCTGCGGTGCGGGAGCCGGTGGATATACGGGCTCGGATCCGGGAGGCGCAGCAGCAGGAGGCGTGGGTGGCTCAGCGGAAGGAAGAGGTGGGGCCAGATTCGCCTTGGTCGGTCACGGATGGACTCCTGTATTATCGTGACTGGCTCTATGTTCCAGGAGGGCCACTCAGGGGACTCGTCCTCAGCCAATGTCATGATAACCCGGCTGCGGGGCATTTTGGCCTGTTCAAGACTCTGAACCTGGTCTCCCGTACATTCTGGTGGCCCCGAGTCCGACACGATGTCCAGTCTTATGTCACCTCCTGCGTTCCATGCAGGCAGGCCAAGTCAGCGACAGGGGCCCCGCCTGGTTTACTGCAGCCTTTGCCAACGCCCAAGAGACCCTGGGGGGTTGTGTCCATGGACTTTCTGACGGATCTACCCCCATCCTCCGGCTTCACGACAGTGTTTGTGGTGGTGGACATGTTGACCAAGATGGCGCACTTCATCCCCTGTCGCGGCTTACCGTCAGCTCGCGCCACTAGTTACATGTTCATCCAACAGGTGTTCCGGCTGCACGGCCTTCCCGATAGGGTCGTCTCCGATAGGGGGGCCCAGTTTACAGCCCGCTTCTGGCAGGAGTTGATGCGGGCGTTGGACATTAAGGTTTGCCTCTCGTCCGCGCATCATCCTCAGACCGACGGGGGTACCGAGAAGGTCATCGGCATCTTAGAGCAGTATCTGCGCTGCTATGTTAACCTGCAGCAGGACAATTGGGTGGACTATTTGGCCATAGCCGAGTTTGCCTTTAACAACTCGCAGCACACCTCCACGCAGATGACACCGTTCTTGGCCAACGTGGGTTATCACCCCAGGTTTTTCCCCCTTTCTCCCGTGGACTCACCGGAGCCGGCAGCGAACGAATTCATGGCGGAATTACAGGCGATCCATCGGTTGGTGCGACGGCAGCTGGAGAAGGCCAAGGCCGACTACAAGAGGTCCGCCGATCGGTCGAGAAGGGATACGCCTCCATTATCGGTGGGGGATCGGGTCTGGCTGTCCACCAGAAACCTACCATTCACTCGGCCGGCGAGGAAGCTGGACCACCGTTACCTTGGACCGTTCCCAGTCGAGGCCGTCATCAACCCGGTCGCCTATCGTTTAACTCTGCCACGTTCCCTGCGCGTGCACCCCATCTTCCATCGGTCCTTGTTGGTCCCCGAACAACCGGCTTGTCCACTTCGCCAAGCGGAACCTCCCCCATCAGGACCTCGTGATGGCGACAGCACCCCCGAGTACGAGGTCGCCAGCATCAGGGATTCCCGCTGGCTGAAAGGTCGCTTCCAATACCTGATCGAGTGGAAAGGGTATGGGCCGGAGGACTTCACATGGGAAGACGCGACCGCCGTTCATGCCCCTGCGTTGGTGACTGCTTTTCACGAACAGTTCCCATCCCGACCGCATCCGGATCGGCAGACCCGGGGGAAGGGCCCTGCGGTGCGGGATAGTGTTGTGACTCAGGGCCAGCCTGTGGGTCCGACAGCCGGCTCCGATGTATCGGATGACTCAGATGAGGGGGAGGAGGGAAACGAACCGGCTGATGATGGTTTGGAGGCTTTGCAGAGCCCTCAGCCGGGGACCTCTTCTCAGCTGCGTGAGCCCGAGAGTGCGGAGGAAGATGACCCACAGCTGGCCCTGTTCAAGGACGCCCGACGCAGGAGGCAGTCGAGCAGGAACAAACAAAGAAAGGCTGTGGGACTCCTCGGGAGGAGGCACAGGGAGACCACGCCCTGAGCTCTCTATAAAAGGAGTGTTTGGGGAGGGGCTGGTTGCTGAAAGCAACTTTTCCGCTTGAGAAGACAAGCTCTAGTGTTTTTGTTAACTGCGTAATTAAATCTTGGCAGATGCCTTTTAGCCTTGGACGCTCTCCAGTCTCTTCTTTCTGAATAGGGGTTTGCCTTACTACAAGGCCAGAAGAGGGCTGGTTCAGAACAGCCAGCGACATTGCAGTCAGACTTGTATTACTGCAAAAGAACAAAAGTGGAGTCCTACAACCCTGCGCCTACACCTCCAAAAAATTCACTGAAAGTAAGATGAGATGGGCAATCTGGGAGAAGGAGGCCTTTGCCATTAGGTGGAGCCTGTTAAACTGGCAACACTATTTAGAGGGGAGCAAGGTGCCATTTGAAGTATGGACAGATCACAAAACCTAGAGGCACTGAAGACCCCCCCGCAAACTGTCGCCAAAATAAGTGCAGTGGGCATAGTACTTTAATCATTTCAACTTCACTCTAAAGTACATACCGGGAGGAAAAAACTTTCTTAGCTGATGCACTATCCCGATTGCCCTAGTAACAAAAGCGAACACAAAGAGGTCAACAAAGCAATTATCCCCAGTTCACAACCTGCGGCACAACTCACACCTCACAGAACCCCTAATCCTGATGGACCTGGGAGTAAAGAAGATAAACCAAGAGCTCCTCACCGATCAAAGGTTCAAAGATAATCAAACCTCCTTAACATGCAGGGATGGTTTGGCAATACAAGGGGGAATAGAATAGAATCTAACTTTATTAAGGTCATAGAGCAGCAATAGATGTCACTTCTTACAATACAGTATATTAAAAAAATAGTACTGACATTAATAATAAATAATAACATCCCTGTTAAAAAAACTCATGTTCTCAAAATGTTAGGGTCATTCCCTAGTTTATGTGAGTGGGAAGCGGCATACAAGGGAGGGCGGGAAACTGTATCTGCCTGAAGCCCTCTGTCTCAATGCTCTCAAACACAGCCATGACGTAAAACAGGCTGGACACTTCAGATAAAAACTCTACACCTCATCCGCTGGCAATTTTGGTGGCTGGGGCTAAAACGAGATGTGGAAAACTATGTCAGGAGTTGTGCCATATGAAAAGAATTCCAGGGAAACTCCTGGGTTACTGCAGCCGGTGGCAGACCTTCTCAACCATGGGAAGAGATAGCTATGGACTTTATTTTATTTTATTTTTTCAAATTATATTGATTTTCTAATATTACATTCACATATTTGAAAAGCAATGTGGTGGCTGGGTAGTAGTAATTCAATTACATACAGATATCATTAGTACAGATTTCAAATTGCTACCATAAATATTTCCTCTCTTTTTCCCTTCATAAAGTAAAGGTAAAGGTTCCCCCGCACATGCGTGCTAGTCGTTTCCGACTCTAGGGGCCAGTGCTCATCTCCGTTTCAAAGCCAAAGAGCCAGCGCTTGTCCGAGGACATCTCCGTGGTCATGTGGCTGGCATGACTAGACGCCAAAGGCGCACGGAACGCTGTTACCTTCCCACCGTAGTGGTCCCTATTTTTCTACTTGCATTTTTATGTGCTTTCGAACTGCTAGGTTGGCAGAAGCTGGGACGAGTAACAGGTGCTCACTCTGTTACGCGGTACTCGGGATTCGACCCGCCAAACTGCCGACCTTCTGATCGACAAGCTCAGCGTCCTAACCCACTGAGCCATTGCGCCCCTTTTTTCCCTTCATATATACTGTCTATTTGTAAATTTAAAGACCAGTTTTATCCTATCAATCACATGGAAAATAACTTTCTTACATATATCTATAGTTTTTTTAGTTTACACATATTCTAATTGTTTTAACATGCAATCTTTTAGACAATCAACGACCTAATAGATTTTTCAATTTTAATTTCCACTAACATTTAGATTTAATGTTTGGTATTTATCATTCGCAAGATTTTTAGTATACAGGTGAAAGTCGAAAAATTAGAATATCAGCTTGAACTATCTTGCTTTGCATGTAATGAGTCTATCTCATATATTAGTTTCCCCTTTTAAGTTGCATTACTGAAATAAATGAACTTTTGCACGATATTCTAATTTTTCAAGTTTCACCTGTACTCCCAATTCATCTATCACCATTCCTCACAAAATCTAATATTCAAAACACATATCTCGTTTACTTAACTTCTCACCCTCTATGTCAACAAGTTAAGGATACAATATGATATCCTTCCTTTTTGCTAATTTTCAGGGGGGGGTTTAAGTAGTAATCAAAATTTCTTTTTATTTCAATATTTAATACTTCCTCTCTTCCTTTTTGTATCTGCTATCTCTTGCTTAAACTGATAATTTTCGTTTTTAACATTCCATATAGACCTATTTATTACTTTCAACAATACGTTTTTAGCTTATCTACATTATTCACTGTTACCTGACCTTTATGCACAAATCAGTATTCAAATTAGCTATTAGTATTTATACTGCTAAATTTTAATGACCATTTTTTTTTCTTTATCTCAGTGTCAGAATCCAATTATATTTCATTTCTATCTATCTTCTCTGATTTAAAAACCAATCCTTACTATCTCCTGGATTCTGTCATATGAAAAAGGGGAGGGGGTATGCATGGGGGTTTTACTACTTTCACTTCCTGTCTTCACCACAAAGTAACCTTTTGTTGATTCACTTTGAGTTGCTAACCATAACAATTATGCCATCTGCCTTTCATCCTATGCCTCTCTGAAACTCTTCTCTTCACTGACAGCAAGGGAAAAGGGGAGGGGGAAAGAGAAGAGGATTGAATGATCGTGCTGAGGGAGCCAGACTGATGTTATTTTTCCTGAAGTAACACCTAGAAATCTGCCGGTTTGGATTGCTTGGAAGAACTGCGGGGGGGGGGGCTGCTTCGAAACACTTTAAAACATTGAATGGTGGGGGGGATCCCCCAGATCCTGTTTAGCATGCCTTCAGTCAGTCTCTCTTAATAATGATTCCTGTTAGAAGAAACTGCTTCCAAGAGTTCTGTTTTTTTAAGATGTAGATTGAAGTGGGTCCTTACATAATGTGTTCAACATACACATCTTATCTATTTAAGTACATTCTGTTTCAGATTTCAATAAGATGGTTGAATCTCCATTCTTCTTGAGTCTTATTCTAGCTTTTTTCCTTTGCCAAATTATCTTCCATGTCCTTGTTTTTGGGTCATTGAATATCATGTATATTAATTGATATTGGCAAAACCATCCGGTCACCATTTTTTTGAGAGGACTTGTAGGTCTAGTGGGTAGTCTCTTTATTCTTCCATATCGACGTAGTTGTTCTGAATTGTTTGTCTTCTCATCCAACTGTTCTTTTTCTAGATTGCCTAGTTCCTTCTGAGTTGTATAAGAAATCTTTTCCTTTTTCCAAGTTGTCAATGTCTTTTCTAGATTTTGAAATATCAATATTTGTTGAATAGTAGATTCTTCTGTCATCGTATTTGAATGTTTCAGTTTTTTTATTGTATTTTGTATAGATGGTTCTTTAGTTGTGATCAAAGTTTGGGCTTTCCTATCTGGGCTGTCTTCTTGTTCCTTCTCAGAGCCTCTTAGTATTTCATTGGTTGTGGTAAGAATTTGGATTAGTGTTTTCAACATAGCGAGTGTTTGTTGATCTTTATCCATAAATAAATTTTGTTCCTGGTCTTCTTCTATATTGGTATTTTAAGCTAAAGGCTTTACACTTAGAAAATCCAAAAGAGAGAATTTTTTTTCTAGGTAGGGAACACTAAGCCTTTCACAGCTGTTATTTCAAAGTTCTCAAGGTTATGTATCTTATCTATTTCCCTGGGCAGTCAGCCAGGCCCCTTTTAAAGTTTCCCTTTGAGTCCCAAAGTTGTCTTATTCTTTTCAGTTTTTCTTTTTTCTTTTCATAAGAAAGAATCTTATTATAGAGATGATAGAGATTAAGTTATATATACCAACCACCCAGAGAGTCACTTTCATGCCGTTGTGCCATGACACAAAATCAACAGGACATTTTGGATTTGTAAAAACACTACATTTAATCAAAAGACAATTTTGGTGGCCAGCCATGAAAAAGGACATAGAAAGCTATGTGGCCAATTGCCCAACTTGCACAGCTGCTAAGAGGCTGCAAGGGAAATCACCCGGACTGCTACAACCAATGGTAAATCCCTCGGCCCCATGGAAAGAAATATCCATGGATTTTATAGTTACCAGAAAGCAATGGAAACACTGTCATCTGGGTGGTTACAGATCTGTTTTCAAAGCAAGTGCATTTTATCCCTTGCTAAAAAATCCCTATTGCAAAAATCTTAGCAAAACTATTCGTTCAGCAGATCTACAAATTGCACGGGGCACCCCATCGCATCATATCAGATAGGGGAGTGCAATTCACATCAAAGTTTTGGAAAGAATTTGGATCCCTCTTAGGAACCACCCATGGACTGTCATCTAGTCATCATCCTCAGACGAATGGATCAACTGAACGTTCAAACTCAGTACTTGAGCAATATTTAAGGTGCTTTATTAATTTCCAACAAATGAATTGGATGAACCTACTTCCTTTCACACAAGTTGCTTACAAGAATGCAGTCCACTCAAGCACAGGCTACACTCCCTTTCAAGTAGCCACTGGCCAAAGTTTCAACCCTATGCCAGAACTAACCCCAAATGTACTGGCAATCCCATCACTGAAAGAATGGATATCCCAATTACAAAACACATGGGCAGTGGTTAGGAAAACCTTAGACAAAGCTAGACAGGCACACAAAACACAAGTGGATAAAAAAAAGAGTCAAACCTAAAACATTCACTGTAGGAAAAATGGTATATTTGTTTACAAAATACCTAAAATCCCTACAGCCTTGCAAAAACTTGGTCCAAAATATATAGGACCTTTTCTAATTAAAAGAATCATAAACCCAGTAACAGTAGAATTAGAATTGCCGAAGAACATCAGACAAATACACCAAATCTTTCACTTCAGCTTGCTGAAACGAGAACAACAATCGCACTTATGGCTAAAAATCCCACCACCACCACCTCCAATCATGGTTGAAGAAGAACAACACTTCAAAATAAAAGAAATTCTAGATTCTAGGAAATACCATGGGGCAGCCCAATGCCTAGTAGCATGGAAACACCTTCCCTCTTCACAGAATGAGTGGGTCCACAAATGACATGTTAGAGCACCCAAACTGCTAAAAAGCTTTCATACAAAATTTCCCAACAAACCTGACTAACCTATTTACCTGTTTTGTTCTCTCTACAGATGGATCTCTCCTATTTTTAAGGGAGGCAAGATGTCAGAACCCATTCCTATTTCATTTCTATCTATCTCTTCTAACCCAAAAGCAAATATCACCTTTTCCTGGGTTCTGCCATACTCACAAAGGGGAGGGGGGATGTGCCTGAGTTTATTGCCTCTGCTTCCTCTATCCGCTACAATGTAACCTTTTGCTTTCATCTATTGCCTTTGCTTCCTCTATCTGCTACAATGTATCATTTTGCTCCCCTGAGCTATATTGCTCTCCGAACCTATCTCCCTAAACTGTCAGCTAGAACAAGGGAAGGAATAAAGAATGCAACCTTCGTGCCTGCTTTGTTTCTGTGATCCCAGAGGAAGGTGTGAAGAGCCATCAACCATCGCTGTGTGATCTGGAGACAGGCCATTGTTATCTCCCCTTTTCCCACGATGGACCTAACACTGGGGGATTGGCCATCCCACACTGGCCGGATGGACTATGGGGTGGCTTGTTGCTTGGGGATACCTTAACCTATCATTCTGTACGGGAAATCTCAGATCTTGTCTGTTATGCCTGCTATCAACTACTCTTAAAAGTTCCTGTTGGAAGAAATTACTTCCAACAGTTTTGTTTTCTTAAGATGTGGGATTCAAGTGGATCCTGACATGATGCAAGTGAACCCATTTCTTAGTTGTATTTACTGTTATGAATTCCATATTGCTGCTGGTTGTTTTTCCCCAGCTGCTATTTATAGTTTTCTTAGATTGTTTTTATTCTGTTTTTAAGTATTATTAACTATTCATATGCGCTTGAGATGAAACCCATGTGCATTAGTATCTTATTTTGAAGATGAAAAGCTGGAAAGTAACCATTCCAAAATTAAGATATTGTATTCATCATCACATTAATTATGGATATAATTAAATAATCAAATCAAGTCTTTTAAATACTTAGGCATTTACTTGGAAGTTTCCATCACAGAAATATCAAATTTATAACCTCCCAGGATGGGACAACAGTCTGCTAATCACTGATGACAACTTCATGACTTTCAGTAACCTTGCTTACCTCCAGTTGTCTGACCTTGAAAACATCTATCTCTAATCACATAATGAGAATACATCAAGCTACAAAGTGGGAAAGAATGCAAACAAATGGGATAGTTGGTGGAAAAGACTGATGTCTTTTGGAGGTGTTGATTTCTCAAAGGCACAAAGGAAATCCTAAACAAAAAAGGATTGGAAAATGGCAATACTCATATACAGTTTATGTACCTGGAGCAGAATGATTTGAGCTCTGGATAAAAAGACAACCACTTTAGAATACTAACATTTTCTTAAAACTGTTTTTTAAAAATGGAAAACAACATACCATGTTTCCCCAAAAGTAAGGCCTACCACAAAAATAAGCCCTAGCTTGATTTTTAGGGGTGGGCCTAATATAAGCCCTGCCCCCAAAATAAGCTCTAGTTTTGGGGCAAGGCACATACCTAAAAATCAAACTAGGGTGGGGGTGGGAGGGTGGAGCTGCCCCACACACCCCGCACCCACTTACCTTGCAGCCAGGCCTTTCCTCAACAGTCAACTTCTTCTCCGGCATCTTCTATAGCGAGGCCTGCAGTTCTCAGTCACAGGCCTTTCCAGAAGGCCTCTGCAGCCAAGAACAGAGTTATGGATTCAGTCCATAGCTGAGTTCTGCAAGACCTCTGCAGCCGAGAACCGAGCTATGGTTCAATCCATAGCTCGGTTCTCAGCTGCATAAGCCTTTCAGAAAGGCCTGACTGCAAGATGCAGGCCAGAATGCACCTACAGAATGAAGCTGTTCCTTCAGCCAATAGAAGTGGACAGGCTGGGAGGGGATGTCGGTGAGTTTAAAAGACATCCCTTGAAAATAAGACCTGGTGCCTCTTTTGGAGGCAAAAAAATAAAATAAAAAATAAGACAAGGTATTATTTTCAGGAAAATATGGGTATTATAAATTTCCATCCTATTTTACTCTCTTTATTTTTAAGGTTGGCTATAAATGTTCTTGAAGGACAGAAATCATGGGTGGCTATGGCTCAAGACTTTTAAGGGAAGGATGTCCAACTGCCACGAAGTGGGGGGGGGACATAAATATGGGTTGATAGAAAATCTCCAGGGTGGACTTCAGGAATGAGTTAGCAAAGCACCTCAATTCTCATTTTGTCAATGTGTAAATTAGTATTTTATTTTACACATCTGCCTATAATATACTCCAAGGGTTACAAATGTGCCCAGTGGCTCAGAAAGTATACTCATTCACTAGTTTTGAATTTCAGAATAGAACCCAACAGATCAGCAGTGCTAAGCATCATGCTTGCCTCAGAACTTAATAAATCAACAGTGTACCTCTTTGCTTTCAAAGCTTTCCACGGTGTAAATATTTTTAATTACTATGTATCTCTCTTTCCATTTCTTCAGGTCTTCAGCAAAATGTGACACCTCTCCTTCATAAAGGACCATGCTGGATGATCCAGGTGGCTATAGAAAAATGATAACAAGAAACAGAATGAGGTTCTTACAAATATTATGTTTCTTTTCTTTTATAAAGTGGGCGAAAGGGTGTGAACTTCAAAATACTGATATGAACATATGAGATTTTTCATGCTACTACAAGAAGATTATACTGTATCTGTGCTCTGTACCCTCAAATTCAGCTTTCAGAGGAGCCTGACTATTCTGCTTTCAATAGTCACTTGAGAGGAAAAGGGCTTGGAAACAAAACCAATTTACAGTATTTATTTAGCTAGTTAGTTAATTCATTAAATTTATTAGCCATGACGTCTGTTTCTAAATGGCTTCATTTTCTCTAACCTAAAGTACATGCTGATACATTTTGCACAGGAATCTAGGTATTTTCAATCATTTGTGGTTCAACAGAATTCTTGGGAAGCACAACATAGGCTCTTGCGAAATAGATGCAACTCAAAGAGGATAACTGTATTCATGCATTAAACCATAGTTTCCTTAATACTGGTCAATTAAACAAACCTAGAATAGATAAATTGGCATCTTGAGTAAGGCATACATTATCACTCACACAGAAATCTTTTTTGCATAATGCACAAAGGCAAAACCAAATGAAATCACATTCTGGCTTAGCTTGATGTGTGAACTAGACCACAAATGAGGACATGATCAGCCAATAACTTCATAGCCAACTAGAACCTTCAAACAAAGTTTGCCAGATTGTTATATAATAACAACTACAGAAAGTAGGAAGGGAACTGGTGCATCTGAACTCAAATGGAGATGATAGCAACATGCATAATGAAGAAATGGCCAATGGTAATAGTATTTGGGGATAATCTTGGGAGACTGGGCAAAGAGATGAAGCCAAGGAAATGGTCAGATAAATGCCAGCTTAGCCTGTAGCAGGAATGTAGGTTGGGTGAATAGCTCAGAAGGGATTCTCTGAGTTTCATAGGCTGTAAAGGGAGACAGGGAGATAAATGTATTTTGGGACTTATGAGACTTTGTTTATGTAGCTTTACAATTAAGTAGAATTAGCTCATCTGTCTGTGTTTCCTATCTAGTCCACTTTGTAAGGCTGATACCAATAGCCCAAAACATGGGGTGGAAACATAATATTCATAAGATATATAAATAATACTTTTTGTTACCTTTGTTTTTAAGAATTGAGACTGCAGATCTCTATTTTGTTCCAACTCATTCTGGATCTGTTTGCAAAAGGACATAGCATATTGGCGCTTATAGTGTGGGCTGAAGTTTTTGATCACCGCTTCAGTCTTTCCTGAAAAGGTATGTAAAATATACATATCACATTTAGGCTCCATTTTGCTTACAAGGGTATGACTCCCATTCCCAAACTATTTTAGAAAAAAAATTCTGCAAAAGGGCTATAAAACTACAGTGGTACCTTGTTACTCATCTGGAAGGTGTGATGAGTACTAAAAACAATGAGTATCAAACTATTTTTCCTCTAAGGAATAATGAAATGAATCACAGGGCAGCTGGCACCAATAGGTTCTAGCTTGTGCATTGAGTATCAAACAGTGAATACCGGGACAAAATTTTCAAGTCAAAATGTGTTGAGTACTAAATTTGATGAGTTTCAAAGCAGTTAAGTACCAAGGTACCACTGTACATGTATCTGTACTGAGAAGCAAAGTAAGGTTCTATTATGAATGTTAATGTTCCCTGACTAAATAGGCTTTTGTTTTATCTGACCTAATCCTGTTCTGGCCTTTTTCTTAAAAACATGAAGAAACAGATATCTTATCACCTAAAGAAATCTCCTTATTCTTGTGCAAGTGTATTTGATTAGCTCCAGAAGCAGATAACAGTCCTCAAGCATAACACTTTTGCTTATCTGATTTAGGCCACACGCAGAGTTACAGGTCTATTTCCCTCCTGCTTCTAAAGGAGAAATACTGTAGCTATTGAGAATGTACCACTTAATTTGGGACTCAAACGGGGGAAACCCAGGTTTAAATCCAGCCTTAGTTACAGGAGCCCCTTGGGGAACTTTGACTAATCATGTTCTCTCTCAAGTCTAGCCTCGCTCATAGAAGGATTATTGATTTATTTCCAGCATATATATAGTTGCCTGATTTAAACAATGCAACTCGAGAAGCATGCAGTAAACTGATAAACAAAAATAACCCCAAACAAAATATCAACTAAAATAAATATAACAATTAATTAATAATCAATAATTCAAATATATCATACCCTTCCATGTAAGAATTCTACGCATCTTGACTGAAAGGAAACAGCCAAATTTTCATTGTCTTTCTAAAGCCTTGCGCCATATGTATAATCTGAGATTGCAGTAATAGGAAATCTTAACTGAAATATCTATACTGCATATCTAATTCTATATATCTCTCTATATAAAAATCTTCTTGTTGGGACATGGAAGTTTCTACAATGGATGGAGACATCCATATGATTGACCGCCCCTGTTGCAGTTGAAATATTTCCTATTACTATAATCTCTCGGATTTGATTTCCTATTACTGTAATCTCTCAGATTTTTAAACAAGAAACACCAAAGAAAACATGATGAGAACTCTCCATTTCTTGAATTTCTTTGATCTGTACAAATTAGCCAATTAAGAGTTTGTTACATCAGAATGATATCTCGTGCAAAAATGTTCGAGAAGCGAACCTCTATAGAAACGATCAATAGAAACAATCTTTTTTATCCTGTATATATTTCAAAAGATTGGAGAAATGCTCTCTCCCCACCCCACACCCCCAACCTCTTGTGCCCCCTTAATAGCACATTTCCAAATTTAGTATTGAATCTCTGGCATGCATATTGCAGCTGTTTAAGGTGAACTGCAGCCAAGTTTTTCAATTAATGTGCTAGACTTCTCTGCTTGTCCCCAGCTGGGGAGTGAAAGGATAGCCAAGAACTAAAGGAGGCAAAGATTTCCTTGGAAATCCTGGAGAAGCATGATCAGGATCCCAAAGACAGGGTCCAGACTGTCATCTCCAGATGCAACTGAATTACACGTGCCAGGATTTTTTGAGCTCTCTGAGCCAGGCTGAGAATTTTAACTGGGGTTTTATTTTCAGGGATAATTTAATCTTTTAATTCTCTTTTAACTTTGTATTTTATATTGATATGATTTTAAAATGCCCTGTAAACCACCCTGAGTCCTTCGGGAAAGGGCGGTATATAAATCTAATAAAATCTAAATCTAAAAATCTAAATTTTTAATCTCTCAAACAAGAACCTTCCCAAAGGATGGAGCAATTATTCTTTTACAAAGCATATCCCTATGGAATTCTTTTCCTCATGTTGCTCTATTTCCCAAACATATGTTATGGTATTCCTAAGTGCTGCAAAATCCCAAGAAGGTGAGGTCTCAAAAGCAGACAGAATTTTACTGCTTGAGGTCAAGAATCAGCTTGCCTCCCCTCTTCTGCACATAAGAGCAGTCATGCTGGTTTTGGCTGAAACCCAATGAGCTGAGCATTCAATATCAACCAGTGGCCAGCAAAAGGTAATAAATTTTTTTCCAAACTTCGAGAAAACGACTGTAAAGGATTATTGCACTGGGACCATGGTAAAGGTATTCCTTGACAGTTTATTTAGTGACCATTCAAAGTGAAATGAAAAAAGGTGACTGATGACTGTTGCAGCACCTCCATGGTCACGTGATCAAAATCCAGACTTTGGGCACATATTTATGATGGTTGTAGTGTCCCAGTTATGTGGTCGCCTTTTGCAAACTTCTGACAAGCAAAGTCAGTGTCAACGCTGCTAACATCGGATGTTCTTGCTTTGACAACAGATGAAAATATAGTCATCTTTTCTCTTTTGTTTTTAGAGTTAGTTGATGCTGGGAGGGGGGATGTGGATGAGAGTCCAGTTAGTCATAACAATAATAACTCAGCCATGGGAATCCAAGATTATTGCACCCAGAGTTGATAAAGATTTGGCGGGCTGGAAAGCTGGGGAGAAAGTGTGCGCTTCAAGCTAATTGGGGAATGTGATTTATGACTGTTAATTGGAGGAGGGAATTGTGCTTTGCTACTTTGTGCCCAGGGGAGGGGAATTTAGTTTTTGGCTTTAACTATGTAGTGCTGATACTTTGTTTCTCGAATAAAAGATTCTTTAAAGTAAACAATGCCTTAAAGTTCTTTTGAAGAGTTTCATCTGTCAGAACCATGACATTAAGCCAAAACCTCCAATTTTTACCTATCTTGGGGTCTCAAGCCCCAGTCCCTGTCCCTAGAATTGAGGGATAGACCAACAAAGATTCGGGGAAGATCTCAGCATGGAGAAGGAAGGAATGCCTGAAACCAGCACCCTGACAGCGGCTGCTACCCCAGAGGGGGGAGCACAAGCCAGTGTGCCAGTGGAGAAGGAACTTTTTCAGGCCTCTCAGTTGGGGGCAAAGCCCAAGCCGCAAGGGCAGCTGATCTGGTCATCAGAATGGACCCTACCCAGTAGAGACTCCAGACACCTCGAGATGGCCTTGCCACAATCAACTGCTTCGAAGGTGGATGAGGTTGAGCTGCCAAGAGGAGATTCCAGCACGTCGCATTCCCCAGACTGGTGGAGAACCACAAAATTGTCTACCGCTGAGGACTTGGGTAAGTGGAAGTACCTGTCCATAGCCTGTAGTCAATCATTGGAGACGTTGGTGGAAAGATTTGAGGAGCTAGAGATGAAAAGTGGAGAACAACCTTCCCCATATGCGAGCGATCATGGCAATCAGCGAGGCAGCCACCAACTCCTGCCAAGGGGAACCCCCATCCCACCTGTGCAGATCAGGCAGCCTCCCTGTCCTTAAAGCCACTGACCATGGCCATCAGCCCCGCAGAGAGAGACAGTTCCAGTCACTGCCCCTCCAAAAGTCCAGATCGCCCACGATGAGATAATAGCCCAAGCCGTCACCAGGACAGCCACACCCTGGATTGACACGCTTACCATCCACCCAGCCTGGGGCCCTTACAGCAATGGGGGATGTCACAGCCTCCCCAGGTGGGAAGCCAGCAGTTGGTGGTGGTCCAGCAGCCGAGCTGAGGGTGGCCGCAGCTCCCAAATGTGCAGCAGCAACTGGGGGTGCCATTACAGCAACCACTAAACCCAGTGGGGGTCATACAGCAATTAGGGATGCCACAGCTGCTGGCAATGCAGCAATAGCCGTGGGGGTGACAACAGCCCCCAAGCATGCAACAACCACTGGGAGGGTTGCAACAACTGGGGATGCGGCAGCCGCCATGGGGGGGCAGAAACAGTTGGGGATGCAACATCCATAGTGTGGAGGCCAGCAACCACTGATGGCATTACCTTTTAGAGCAACCTTCAGTGGGGACCCGGAGAAGCTGATCTTTTTTCTCACAGTGCTCTCATGTGAAGCACTGTGCCTATTTCTATCAGAACCCAGCCGCTATGGTCGACATGATTGTGTCCAGCTTGGAAGAGGAAGCATCTGAGTGGCTGAACAATTTATATAACGAGCAAGCAACCGAGTTGGAAGACTCCCTGCAAATTGTCCCCGAAACAAGTACAATGGGTGCAGTACTTTAACCGTTTTAACTTCACTGCATGGTGCACCTAAACGAATAATCTCTGGTAGGGGGGTGCAGTTCACAGCTAAGTTTTGAAGGAGTTTTCTTTAACTAATTGGCTCATCTCAAGGACTATCATCTGCTTTTCACCCGTCTACCAATGGGGCAGCTGAATCTGCGAACTCAATGGTGGAGCAATATCTCCAATGCTATGTGGATTATCAACAAATGAACTGAAGTGACCTCCTCCCTTTTGCAGAGGTGGCTTACAATAACTCTGTTCACAGCAGCACTGGCTTCACGCCTTTTAAAATGGCCACAGGAAAAGAGTTCAGCCCAATACCTGAATACCCCCGTGCCCTCCACTTCCCAGACACTTGATCAATGGGTGAGGGGGCGGAAAGAAGTTTGGAAAACCACGAAAACTGCTTTGAAACAGGTAGATAAAAAAGGGCTCCTCAAAGAACATTCCAAGTTGGGGAAAATGTTCAACTAAATATTTACAGCTTAAGTTACCTAGTAAGAAGTTAGGACTGAAGTACTTAGGACCCTTCCCCATTGTAAAGATCATTAACCTGGTCATGGTGGAATTAAAACTTCCTAGGCTATTAGGGAAAGTTCATCCTGCTTTCCATTGTAGACTACTGAAACCTTTTTGGGGTTCCACCTTAAGACTTCCCCCTAAGAAGGCACCCAGACCCCTCGTGGTGGTAGGACAGACTCACTATGAAGTAAAGCATATTCTTGATTCTAGAATTTTTATGGGAAAATTGCAGTACTTAGTGCAATGGAAGGGATATTTGTTGTCTGAGGCCACCTGGGTGAAATCTAGTGATGAAAAAGCTGTCAGATTCATTAATAGGTTCTATAAGAAACACCCTAATAAACCAAGAGGCAACCCTTAACCTGTGTTTTTGTTTACATTACAGGATTTGTACTTTTTGTAAGTGGGGCCGGATGTCAGTGCTGCTAACATCGGATATTCTTGCTTTGACAACAGATGGAAATGTAGCCATCTTTTTTCTTTCATTTTTAGAGTTAGTTGATGCTGGGAGGGGGGATGTGGATAAGAGTCCAGTTAGTCATAACAATTGGGGAATGTGATTTATGACTGTTAATTGGAGGAGGGAATTGTGCTTTGCTACTTTGTGCCTAGGGGAGGGGAATTCAGTTTTTGGCTTTAACTATGTAGTGCCAATACTTTGTTTCTCGAATAAAAGATTCTTTAAGGTAAATAATGCCTCGAAGTTCTTTTCAAGAATTTCATCTGTCGGAACCATGACAGTCAGTGAGAAAGCCAGATTCACTTAACAACCGTGTTATTAAATTAACAGCTGCAATGATTCACTTAACAATCCTAGTCAAGAAAGGTCATAAAATGGGGCAAAATTTACTTAACAGTTTTGCTTAGCAAACAGAAATTTTGGGCTCAATTATGGTTGTAAATCGAAGATTATCTGTAGTCCATACACCATGGTCGAAGAGCAATAACAATCCATTTTCTGAACCACAGAAAAATTATCAAGCCCATCTATAACAGATGCAAATATTCAGTGAGTTTATCAGCATATAAAAGCCTATATATAGTCATATCCATATACAAAGTATCTATTAAATATCTTGCTGTCTGCTCATTGTGAGGCCCTTCCTGGGATTTACATTTGAACTTTTCCATTCCTTGGAAATATCCTAAAGCTGATCCAATTTTTTCCTGCTCTTTCTTTCCTAGTCTTAAAACAATGCATATAAACTGAGGTACACACAGTTTTCTGGCACTGAATGAAATCAGTCCCTTCCTCTGCAATGAAACATTGCTCATTCAAAGCCATTTTCTCACATCTTTTAAAAAAAGGTTATTCGAATGAAAAGCAACACGGTAGCTTCATTCATGTTGCATATTAAGCCCTGGCTTTTTGTGAAACAAGTTAAAGAATAAACTGCAGCCATTTAATGGAAATCAGCCATTGCAGTTTATTCAGTGAATTGTGGTTAAACTAGGGACAGCTTAGTAGATCAGTCATTTAAAACAAGTTCCAGTTGCTTGCTAAGTTCAGAACTTCACACCACACTGAAATTCTAAACTGATTTCCCATTCCCCACTGACACACTAGGTTATCCATGAAATACACATCTGGGCTCTGATTTCCATTAAATGCAAACTCACCACCCTTTCTGTTTTGTCATGCACACTAGACTGGAAATAGGGACGCGGTGGCTCAGTGGGTTAGGACGCTGAGCTTGTCGATCAGAAGGTCGGCAGTTTGGCGGGTCGAATCCCGAGTGCCGCGTAACAGAGTGAGCGCCTGTTACTCGTCCCAGCTTCTGCCCACCTAGCAGTTCGAAAGCACGTAAAAATGCAAGTAGAAAAATAGGGACCACTACGGTGGGAAGGTAACAGCGTTCCGTGCGCCTTTGGCGTCTAGTCATGCCGGCCACATGACCACGGAGACGTCCTCGGACAAGCGCTGGCTCTTCGGCTATGAAACGGAGATGAGCACCGGCCCCTAGAGTCGGAAACGACTAGCACGCATGTGCGGGGGAACCTTTACCTTTACCTTTACCTAGACTGGAAACTCTCTATGCTTAGCAACATCTGACCAGGATAGAAAATGTTTCTTCCCTAAGCAGATGAAAAAGCAAATTTTGCAGCCACGAGTTTAGTGAATACAGTCGCATCTAGATTTCTTCCCATTTTTCCCCAAGGCTTTTTAGCAGCAAACCCCAAAATTATAGTCTTCAGAAACACCCATAGACAATCCCAACAACACTGGAAAGGTGTAGTATTGAAGCCAAGAAGATTTCTGCAGTTTTGAATGTTAGAGTTTTACTACATTTTTTAGGTACTTAAAATCTTTGGGCAAACCAAATAATAATTTTGTTTGCTAGAGAGAAAGCCTGAGTCATTGAAGTTAAATGTTTACGTGGCAATTATTTGTTCTATTGCTAAATTTAAATCTTTGCAACATTAACAATGATTTTTATTGCTGCAGCAACCATTCACCCACAAAGTTATGTGCACATGGCCTAACAGTACCTGAATTTATTCACCAAAGCACATCTAATGGCCATTATATGAAAATCACTTTCAAATGACTCCCTATGATGACTGTCACAAATCCAGGGTCCATAGAAGCCACGGTGGTACACAGAAGCCATAGACGGTAATCAGAGATGTCCTATTTTTTTAAAAAAAACACACACAACAAAATGGTCAAACTCTTATGTGATTCTTAATGTTAGAGGCTTCTGCTTTTAATTTTAATTAAAATTTATTTTTTTATTTTTAAAAATTGAAAACTTCATTTTAAAATTTGTTTTATACAATTAAATTTATCTGTTCTTGGCTTTGCTTTCTGTTGCATTTTTTCGAGCTGTCTTGAAAGAGTTGCACAATGCAGGAACTACTTTTGACAGTGTCCTACTTTGTTTTTCAAAATTTACCACTGGCAGTTATCCTAATAGAATTATTAGTTTTATGCATTTATCAACACTTCATTTATCATTTTATATGTCATATAAGTTAGAGAACAGTGGATCCAAAAAGAAATTTCATCTGTTTGTGTGCTGTCAATATCCACTTTTAAAAATTTATTTTTAAAAGCATGATACATATTCTCAATCTTGTTAGTAAGGAGGAAGACTACTCTTGCAAACTGTTAAATATTGAAATGTTTAATTTCAGATCTTGGTTGAAGACCTCATTAATTCCAAACCTAAACAGAACTAAAAAACTGGAATGGACATTTCACTAACAGCTGGATAGATAAGCTTAATTTGTTACTTACTAGATCAATTGAAATTATTTTCATTTGTAAAGACATCGGTTTTCTGTTTATACATATGTGTTTATAGCTCCGCATTTCCACATTTTCTAATAATACTTTACACCTTTTCAACCAAAACCTAAATTTTAAAAATCTTACATTTCCCCAGCACTTTGTAAAAGTGAAAGAAAATGGAATTCTATGCCAGCCAAATTGTAAATCAATGTTGTGATTAAAATGGGATTTTGGTCTCCAGCCAGTATAAATAAGGATAAGAGAAGAAATTACATGTTGCCAATTTAGTTCATCTTAATTACTATTGCTTTTTATTTTAGAATTTTAGTTCTCCCTTCACCCTTTACAATGGTTGAGCCTAAATGATGGATATTTAATTTTCAATAAATACATTAAAATTGTACTGTAAATTTCTTAATTTGGTTTGCCCTACCCTACTAGAGAAAGATCATACAGAAGGTAAGCAGTAAGTTAACTCTGATGATTTAACTCTGATAGTTAAAGGCAGTACTGAGAGAGCATGCGTACTCGGTGGTTAAAGGCACAAGGACAGCTTATTCCTGGTTTGGTTAGTGTGATACATAAACCTGGTTCCCTAGTTTATTTATTTACTTATTTGTTCAATTCTATGGGCGCCCATCTCAGTCAATGACACTTGTTCTTCTTATACTGAGAATCTGTTAGTTCCTTTGTTCTCAACTTACAGCTCTGTTTGCACTTGAAGGATATGTTTGGAGTTCTTAAGGAGCATTTAGTTTTATATTGGCTTAGGTATGAATAGATTCTCAAGGATTCTGAGTTAAGCTTGTTTTACGGTTGCCCGCAACTGCACACAAGTGTCATTACATACCGAAGCTGTGAAGGAGTTGATGGGTTAGCATAAGTTGCAGATGGCTGCAGATAGGCTGACATGCTCACCTCCGAAATCCCAACTGTGTGTTGGGCAGACATTTGCATCTTGCATGCTGATTGCTTTGCTGTTGAGTGTCCCCTAGCTAGAAGGTTACATTTGCAGAACTATGAATGGAACAGCTACATAACTGTCCCTGAAGGACAGACCTTTGCTCCCTGACATGCATTACCAGAGAATTCTGCTTGACCCTTTCTTGTGCCATACTCCAAAAGTGACTACTGGAGCTGAAAAAGAGCAGCAGCAACAAGCAATCTAAAATCTATCATAAGAAAGCTAGAAATAGGGCTTAATATATCTTATTATATAATTTATGTCTCATAGTACCGTTGGAGGAAATTTGTGGCAGCCAGTTTTCTTAAGCTGTTATTTCCAACATACTGGATATTTCACATAACAAAATGTACTAAGGAAAACAATTCCAATAACCATAATAATATAGCTTTAGACTTTTTGCATTCCACTGTTATTGTAACAGGAAAACAGCCTCAGCCACAACAGCTGGAAAAGTCATTGGACGGGTGGGGGGACGTTTTATTTTGGGGGGAGAATCAGACTGGCTTGCATATTTCCATTCTCATATAGTAAATTAAAATAGTGATTGCAGACAGAGCTTTAACCTAATTCTAAAAACATGTCAGGCAAAGCATCTGAGGAAGTTGAAATTAGATTGAAGATGATATGTCAACTAAAGAGTAGTTCACTCTTGTTTTCACATTTACAACAGAAACTAAAAACTAGTCATTCACTAGTCCATCTGAAATTTAAATAATATCGTGTCAGGAAAATGAAGGCCAATACACAATGTGTAAGTTTTTCATCCTCTGAAATTTCTTTTAATAATTACAACCAGATTTTTTTCTTAATTAGAGAGAAAAAAACCTACCCTACTGGTAATAGCAACTCACTGTATCATGTTTGGATTATCACAATTCTATAAAAGAATATAATGTGGGGGGAATTTAAAGCATAGCACTACCAGATTAAAGGATCTGCTAAACTGCTTGACCGGGTCAGATGTTCTTCCTTTCCTCCAGTCATTCTTCCTTTCAGTAGCACCACCATTTGCTTTGACACAAATACCTCTAGTTTCAAGTTTCAAGTTTTATTTAATTTATATACCGCCCTTCTCCTTGGTAGGGACTCAGGGCGGTTCACAGGGCATATATAAAAAAAGACAATACAAAAATTAAAAAAGATTAAACCCATGCCCAGTTAAAAACAGTAATACAAATCTAAAACAACAAATTAAAACCCATAATCCCCCGTCAGGCCAGACCAGCCATTTCAAATAGGTGGGTCTTCAGGCCTCGACGGAAAGTTCGGAGGTCTGATGCCGTCCGGAGCTCCACCGGCAGTTGGTTCCATAATGCCGGAGCGCCCACAGAGAAGGCCCTCCCCCTGGGGGCCACCAGTCGGCATTCCTTGACTGGCGGCACCCTGAGGAGGCCCTCTCTGTGGGAACGCACAGGGCGGAGGGGAGTTGATGCCGGCAGCAGGTGGTCCCTGAGGTATCCCGGCCCCATGCCATGTAAGGACTTAAAGATCGTAACCAAAACCTTGAACCTCACCCGAAAGACAACTGGTAACCAATGCAGCTCGCGGAGCAAAGGTGTAACATGGGAGTACCGGGAAACTCCCAAGACAACTCTCGCGGCCGCATTCTGTACCAGTTGGAGCCTCCGAGTGGTCTTCAAGGGAAGCCCCATGTAGAGAGCATTACAGTAGTCAAGGCGAGAGGTCACGAGCGCATGAGTGACCGTACACAGGTACACTCTAGTGGTTCCAATGGCTTGTTCTAATTATCACACTGACCAATACTGCTCCTTTTAAAAATTTCATATTAAATCAAAAGATCTTAACTAATTTAGTTCTTGTTCAGTTGCGTTCGTGACCTCCCAGCTAGACTACTGCAATGCTCTCTACATGGGGCTGCCCCTGAGGACCACTCGGAGGCTTCAGCTGGTGCAGAATGCAGCCGCGCGAGTTGTGATGGGAGTCTCCCAATACTCCCATGTAACACCTCTTCTCCGCAAGCTGCATTGGCTTCCAGTTGCCCTCCGGGTGAGATTCAAGGTGCTGGTGATGACCTATAAAACCCTAAATGGCATGGGCCCAGATTATCTGAGGGAGCACCTGCTGCCAGCGTCAATTTCCCATCGTCCTGTGTGCTCCCACAGGGAGGGCCTCCTCAGGGTACTGCCGGTCAAGGATTGCCGACGGGCAATCCCCAGGGGGAGGGCATTCTCTGTGGGCGCGCCTGCCCTATGGAATCAACTGCCAACGGAACTCCGGACTGCCCCTGACCTTCGTTCATTTCGCCGGGACCTAAAAACCTGGTTCTTTGAGCTATCTGGTCTGGACTGAGGGGTTTTAATGTTTTTAAATTGTGATTTTAATTTTTGGGGCTAGACTTAATTTAATTTAATTTTAATTTTATATTGTATTGTTTTTAAATTTTGCCTTGTAAACTGCCCTGAGTCCTTCGGGAGTAGGACAGTATATAAACCGAATTAATAAATAAATAATAAAATAAATAAATTCATATCTGACTCTGCAACCCCATGGACCATAGCATGCCAGGCTCCCCTATCCTCCACTCTTTCTGAGCTCTTGTACTGCTATACAACAACATAAGTATCCAAAACTTTAGTGGCCTGCACACTAGGCATTTATTTGTTATGGATCTAGCACTAAGAATATGTGTATCCACATGCCTTTAAAGTAGCAAATATGGGACTGGTGCTTCATACGTTTTTTAGAATAACTTATAGACTGTATCCTATATTAGTCACAGTTATACTGGATGACTTTCATTTGGTTGCTCCATAATAAATTTCAATGAAGAAAAATGGGATCAAAAGGTCTTTTGAACCTGAAAGTCTATAACTAATACCATTTCCTAGAGTGTAGGCTTTGTTAAGCAGTAGGGCATTTTTCTATCAATGCAACTAACACCTGCTAATGTTGAATCTTAACAGGAAAAACAGAACGTTTCAGTTGAGCACATTTCCTGTTACTAAAATATAAGGCACACAAAGAGGAAAAGCAAGACCTTAATCCTTTTTAGGCCACAAGGCCTTACTCAGTTACTGAATAATAATTTTAAATCATAAGGGTGTATTTTAGCTTGTTTACATTTGGAAACCAACTTGTATCCAAGCACAGTTTTTGAAACAAATCTTGATCC
Organism: Vipera ursinii; assembly: GCF_947247035.1. Classification (NCBI taxonomy): domain Eukaryota; kingdom Metazoa; phylum Chordata; class Lepidosauria; order Squamata; family Viperidae; genus Vipera; species Vipera ursinii. Next base: position 105,398,161 of record NC_139516.1, on the reverse strand, counting down.
GTATGGTTAGAGCATACATGAAAACGCATCCCATTTCCCTTTATACAGCTAGGCAACAAAAAGAAACAGGAAGAAAACAACAGTATAAAAGGAATATATATCTAGAGAACAAATTCATGACCGCCACACTTTTTCTGAAGCCATTCTGATTGCTGTGGAATGGAAGCAATTAATCTTATGTTGGTTTTTTGGGATTTCTTTTTGGTTTTTTTTTTGCATCAGAGGTCATCAGCATGGTACACAGGACACTCCTAGACAATGTCCACTAAGACTTCAGGTTAAATAAAAATTAACATTAAAAAGCTAAATAGAGGCAGGAACTCTTCTCCCCAATCATCACTGACTGGAACCAACTCTGTAAAGGAGATGAACTAAGAAAGATGGATTCCACTATCCCAGAGCTACCATCTTGTCCACGCAATAGATAATCCAAAAGCCAAACCCATGCCATTGTCAGGAGGTGAGAAAATTGCCATATAGGCCAGATGTTTTCCATCTCCCATGTAAAAGACCTCCAAGGTCCCTTCTATTCTATTCTATTCTATTCTATTCTATTCTATTCTATTCTATTCTATTCTATTCTATTCTATTCTATTCTATTCTATTCTATTCTATTCTATTCATCTCCTGAATCACAGGCAGCATACATTTAATACCAGTTGCAAGGAAATTGCAAGTTGTAACATTTTGTTTATATTTGTGAGCAACTTGACTGAAATGGTATAGGGTCTCCTGCTTGAGCAGGAGGCTGGACTAGAAGACCTCCAAGGTCCCTTCCACCTCTATTCTTATTGCCCTCACTGTTAGGAAGTTTCTGCTTAATTCCAGGTTGCTTCTCTCTTTCATTAGTTTCCAACCATTGTTTCTTTTCCTGCCCTCTGGTGCTTTGGAGAATAATTTAACCCCCTTTTCTTTTTGGCAGCCCTTCAAATACTGGAATACTGCTATTTCTTCTTTTCTAGCCAAATCCAAATCCTGCATCCGTTCCTTCTATGTTTTAGTCTCCAGGCCTTGGATCATCTGAGCTGCTCTTCTCTGAACTTTTTCCAAAGCCTCAACATCTTTCTTGTAGTATCGTGACCAAAACTGGTTGCAGTATTCCAGATGTGGTCTTACTAGGGCTTTATAAAGTGGTACTAATATTTTGCCTGATCTTGATTCTATGCCTCTGTTTATACAACCCATGATTGTATTAGCTTTTTTGGATGCTGCTGCACACTGCTGGCTCATAGTCAAGTGATAGTCCACTAGGACTCCAAAGTCCCTCTCACAGTTGCTGTTTTTAAGCCAGGTCTGACCTAATCTGTACTTGTACCTTTGATTTTTCCTGTCTAAGTGTAAAATTTTGCTTTTCTCCACACTGAAAATCATTTTGTTGGACAGGGCCCATTGTTCAAGTTTGTCAAGATCTTTTTGGATCCTGAGTTTGTCTTCTGGGGTGTTGGATACTCCTGGCAGTTTGATGTCATCTGCAAATTAGCAGAAGAGTTCCCCTTCAATTCCCTCTTCTAAGTCATTTATCAAGATATTGAAGAGTGCTGGGCTTAACACGGAGCCTTGTGGTACCCCGCTGCTTACTTCTCTCAATGTGGATGTAGTATCATTGAGGACTACTTCTTGAGTATGGTTTGTCAGCCAGCTAAGCTACAAATTCATCTGGTGGTGATGTTGTCTATTCCACATTTTTCTAGCTTACCAAGAAGCAGGTGGTGGTCTACTTTGTCAAATGCCTTACTGAAATCTAAGAATACTATGTCCACAGCATTTTGCTAGTCTACTAATTTAAAGCAGAATAGTTCTGCATGTGTAACTGTGTATAAGCATAATCCTCTTCTCCATCTAATCTTCTCCATCCTAATAGGATACATCTACTAAAGGCCTTAAATTCACTGCAAATCAGTAGACTAAGTAGATTGTGCTTTCAGTCTTCTATAATTAGTCCTGCACACTATTTTTCAAATCTGGATATAATTGTAGAAAACAATATTGTGTGTGGCTTTTTAAAAATGCCATGTTCTACATGGGAGATAGAAAACATCTGGCCTACTGTATATGGCAATTTTCTCACCTGCTGACAATCTACTGAATTTGATTAAGGCAAGATATCTACTTGGCTGAGAGGGAAGAAAACAACCTATAGAAGGAGACAGATAGATTTCATATAATGAGATTACATCATGATTTCTGTTTTGCACATAATATTCTGGCCATAACCAGTAATACTTGGCAGAGAATTCTGAAGGTACCAAATGCAACTATGAGGAGCTTGAGGGACTCCACAATATCAACTTCAAGGCCAAGTCTGAGTCCCATTTGAGTGAATGGGTTAATATATTGTATCCTTAGAACTAACCCATTTCAAAAGAATCAACCCATTCGAAGCCAGATATTCCTCTATGTTTCCACAGGCTGGGTCTTCCCATATGTTATTATTTTGCAAGCAGCCACTAGAGTCATCACATATAGTGGGAAAGCAAACCAAAAGCAATGGAAACTCTGCTGCAGAACCAGATCCTCTTAGGGCTATCCTTGCCTACTTTGGGAGCAGGACTAATAGATACAAAGCCATAAGTGAACCTTAGTTTGGAATAGGATGTCATGTTAAACATAGTTAAAGTAACCAGACCTATAACCACCACCTCCATTTTATCAATTCTTTTTTTTTTATTGAAAAGTTTTAACATACAATTTTTCTTTAAAACCCCCCTCCCCCTCCCTTCTCCCCCCCTACCTCTCCCCCCTCCCCCCCCCCGACTTCCCAGAGCTAAATACAAGGTATATATATAAAAAGCAATCATAAACAATCATATACTAACAACTATAAACTCTAAAATCCATCACTCTCTAGCTTATATAGGATAAAACAAGCCTTAGTAATATTAAATATATATAAAGAAACTAAAATAAAAAAAAAGAATAAAAAGAAAGAAGACTTATTCAAATGCTACATAAAACTTCTTAACCCTATACTTGTTCTGGATAATCTCAATCCATTTTCTCCATTCCATAATATAGCGTTCTTGCGAGTGATCTTTCAAATAGGCCGAAATCTTCGCCATCTCTGCCAGGTCGGAAACCTTTAAAGTCCACTCTTCTATGGTCGGCAGTTCCTCTTTCTTCCAATACTGACCTATCAAAAGTCTTGCTGCCGTAATTAAATTCAACATCAGCTTGGTGTCCACAACTGTGGCATCTGTAATTATTCCCAACAAAAAAACTTGCGGACAAAACTTTATCCTCTGTTTAAAAATCTTCTGCATGTTCCACCAGACTTTTATCCAAAAAGCCTTAACCTTTTTACATGTCCATCATATGTGAAAATATGTTGCGTCTTCGTCACCGCACCTCCAACATTTAGGCTGATAATTCGGATACATACTTGCAAGCTTTTTAGGATCTAAATGCCATCTGTAAAACATTTTGTAAAAATTCTCTCTTAGATTTTGAGCTTGTGTAAATTTTAAGTTCCTCACCCAAATCTTTTCCCACGTGTCCATTGTGATAACTTCCTGGATGTTTTGGGCCCATTTTATCATACAATCCTTAACAAGTTCTGTATCTGAATCAATCTCTATCAATGCAAGATATATCCGTTTGATATGTGCTGGACCCTGATTTCTAATTTGCTTTATCAAATTTTCATCAGTCATTGTAAAACCATTTTTCTGGTCTTCTTTCCACCTGGCCCGTAACTGAGTATATTGAAACCAGTTTTGAACAACCTCCTCTTCTCGCAAGAGGCTATATGATTTCAAACACCAGACATTTCTTTCCAAACTTAGGATCTCCTTGTACGTAGTCACATCATGTTTGAAACCAGCATGTATATTTTCTATTGCATGTTTTGGGATTGCCCACAGTGGTATCTTGCAATCTAACTTATGTCTATACTTCTTCCAAACTCTCAACAACGCCTGCCTTAAAATATGCACTCTAAACACATTGTCTACCTTCTTGTCATACAACAAATATGCATGCCAGCCAAACAACAAATCATGGCCCTCAAGATTTAATAATCTCTCTTGTGTCAAATTAATCCAATCACTTATTCCTACTAATGCAGCAGCTTCATAATATAGTTTAAAGTTGGGCATTTTAAGGCCACCTCTCTCACGAGTATCCTGCATAATCTTAAGTTTAACTCGTGGCTTTTTCCCTGCCCACACAAATTTATTGATACCTCGCTGCCATTCCTCCAAATTAGAATCTTTCTTAAGAATAGGTATCATTTGAAATAAAAATAAAAATTTAGGCAGGACATTCATTTTCACTGCTGCAATCCGTCCCAACAAAGACAATTGCAATTTTTCCCAACTCTCCAATTCTTTTTGAATTTTCCCCCATAGTTTTTCATAATTATTTTTATATAACTTTGTATTAGAGGGCGACAAAAGCACCCCCAAATATTTAACCCTTTTAACAATCTCAAATCCAGTTAATCCTTCTAAGAGAGCCTTTTGCGAAACTGTCATATTTCTGGCCAAAATTTTGGTTTTCTGTATATTAACTTTAAATCCAGAAACCTTCCCATATTGTGTTATTATCTCCATCAGGTCCACAACAGAGTTCTCTGGCTGGGTCACTGTAACAACCAGATCATCTGCGAATGCTCTCAATCTATAATCCTGATCTCTAATTTGTATCCCCTTAATTTTTTCCGAATTCCGTATTTTAACCAATAATATCTCTAATGTTAACACAAATAACAAGGGCGATAACGGACACCCTTGCCTTGTGCCCTTCTCAATATTACATGCCTCTGTCAGGCTATTATTAACTATAATTCGGGCAGTTTGTTTTTGATATAATGCCCTAATCGGTTGCAAAAAATTTTCCCCAAAATCCATTTTGTCTAAAACTTTCAACAAAAATTGCCAATTCAATTGATCAAAAGCTTTTTCAGCATCTAAAAAGATTAGCGCCGCAGAGATCTGGTTGTTCCTTTCCAAAAACTCTAACACATCAACTATATGCCTCACATTATTTTTCATTTGCCTACCACTAATAAACCCCGTTTGGTCCCCATGAATCACCTGTTGCAGAACCCTCATCAGTCTATTAGCCAAAACCTTAGCAAATATCTTGTAATCTGTATTTAAAAGCGATATCGGTCTGTAATTTTTAACTTGAGTAACATCTTGGTCTTCCTTCGGAATCAAGGAAATAAAAGCTGTTCTCCAAGACGGTGGCACCTTTCCCCTCCTCTGGATTGTCTGGAACAGTTCCTTTAACGGTTTTATCATCTCTAATTGCAAATTTTTGTAATAGGCCACAGTCAAACCATCCGTACCTGGTGCTTTATCCACCTTCAGTTCCTTAATTGCTGTAAAAATTTCTTCTTCTGTAATCAATTGATTAATCCCCTCTTTTTGTACTTGCGTAAGAACCGGGATGCTAGCATTCTCCAAATATATATCAATGTCTTTTTCATTAATTTTCTCCTTAGCATATAGTTTAGAATAAAAATCCACAAATGCGTCCTTGATAAGGTCCTGTTGAAACACAACCCTTCCTTTATGCTCAATCTTATCAATATTAGAAGCCCTTTGTTTTTTCCTCAATCTATAAGCTAACCATCTACCTGGTTTATTAGCGTTGCAAAAAGTATTATGCCTGGCAAACCGCAGATTGGTTGCCACTTGGTCAGCCATTAATTTATCAAATTGTCCTCTTAACAATTTAATAGCCTCCTTAATCTTCACATCCTCTGAGTTCAAAATCAAAGCCTTTTCTTTTTCCTTTATTTCATTCTCCAGTTCTTTCCTTTTAGCTTCCACAGCACGTCTATGTTTATTATTCATATATATCAACACCCCTCTCATGTAGGCCTTGCTAGCATCCCAAACCATATCCATAGAGGTACCCTTGTTCATATTAATTTCAAAAAAATCCTTCATCCGCTGTTTACATTCTTCCACATTTCTCTGAATTCTAAACAAGTTCTCATTTACGCGCCACGAGCGCCTGTCCCTTTTCTCCTTATCAATCTCTAACCAAACTGGACTATGATCAGAGATAGTTCTTGCGCAAATCTTCACCTTTTTAGTCCTCAAAAAAAAATCATTAGTCAACAAAATAAAATCAATCCTCGAAAAAGATTGATGTCTGTCAGAATAAAAAGTGTAATCCTTTTCCTGCAGATGTCTCTCACGCCAAATATCTCGCAGTTCCAAGTCATCCTTCATTTCAAAAAAAGATTTAGGCAGTCTAGCATGACTTGGAATGCGCTTAAAAGCTCCAGCCTTGTCCATCTGTACATCCAAAACACCATTCCAATCCTCCATAAAAATAAAAGATTTATAATCCAACTGGGTAAGCTTTGTGTGAAGTAAACTAAAAAAGTCAGCTTGTTGTTGATTAGGTGCATATAATCCAACTAAAAGCGTCTTTTTACCTTCTAGCAGCAGCTCTATCATAACTATCTTCCATGCTTATCTGCTTCAATTAAGTCTGCTGTTAAGGCACTTTTAACATAAACAACCACTCCATTTTTCTTATTCATTGCAGAAGCAACAAATTGCGTATCCAACCTTGAGTTCACTAAATACTTTTGATCCAAGACTCTAATATGCGTTTCTTGCAAGCATATAACATCTATCTTGAATTGTTTTAAATATTGAAAAACTTTCTTCCTCTTCTGTGGTGAATTTAGTCCATTAACGTTCCAAGTTAAAAATTTAGTTGCCATGCATGTCCTCCCAAAGCTCTTGGAGCACTGCTTTGATAGGACTATCTTCTTTAGGCCGTGCTCCTCCCACTGCTTGGCTGTAAGTACGTTGTGGAGATTCCAAAGACTTTTGCTGGTCTTGTTCTTTTATTTTCTTTGCTCGTTTTAAAGCAGCACGCGTTACCCTCTGCTCTCTAGGATCATCCAAAGAAGTTATAGCTTGATCTCCTCCAGCACCATTTTCCTCTACTTCAACCTCTTGATGTTCTCCTTCTCCAGATCCCTTTGCAGCTTCCAGAAGTGTTAATGGGGTTGCTTTTAAAACGTTATTGTAGAAATCACGCGCTTGCTTCACAGTAATCAGCCGATATCTTTTACCTTCATGCATCACCATCAACCCATCTGGAATCTCCCATCTGAACCTTATATCTCGTTGCTTGAGCTCTTGCACAAGAAATGTAAAGTCTTTCCTTCTCCTTAAAATCTTTGGAGGAATTTCTTTTAAAACCAAGACTTCTTGATCAGCAATCATAACTTTAGCATCATAGGCAGCTTGTATAACTTCATCTCTAATTTCTCTTTTTGCAAAGTAGACCACCACATCTCTAGGCAACTTTCTCTGTCTAGCAATCCATGAATTCACACGGAACACTTTATCCATAGCTTCTCTTATTTCAGATGCAGGCTGTTTCAATACCACTTCGAGAGCCTCAGAAACCAGCTGCTTTAAGTCTTCCTTGATATTCTCTTTTAAGCCTCTGATTCTAACAGCAAACTGCATCTGGTAATATTGAGCAAGACTTAATTCCCTTTCCATTTTGTCTCTTAAATCTTCATTCTCCCGTACTTTTGCTTCTAATATGGCATTCTTTTGAGTCAAATCATCCACTTTTTCATCCAAATCATCCACACATTCCGCCACTTTATGCACTGAAGACAAAATGTCTACCTTCATCACGCTGAACTTCTGTTCCATCCTCTCTTCCATTCTCTCCTCCAATTTCTCCAATTTCTCCTCCATCTGTGCAAATTTATCACCCATTGATTCCAAAATTACCTGGGCATGTTTATCCAGAGCATCTCGTAAGTCCTTCGGTGTCAATACATCAGGAGGGTGCAACGCCTGTAATGATGATTGTTGCACCGGAGAAGATCCTCCACTCCGAAGAGTTTTAGGGGGAGGTTTAGCCGCCATCTTTTACTTTCAATTGTGACGCACTTTCACTTAAAGTTTAAAAAGTCCATCAAGCTCGAGAGTAAAATAAAATAATCCTCTTCACCTTTTCCTCTTGTACCACTCTGCCTGCTCCTTTTAATCCATAGTCCTTTCTTCAGGCAGGGGTGGTCGCAGACGCCTGGCTCTGCTCCAAGAAGTCCGGAGCAGAGACGCTGGCCAGCTGGGAGCAACCCAGGCTTCGGGGGAGTTCAATCCTTCAGCCGCCCAAGCTCCAAGCTCAGGCGGCCCCGGAGAACTCGACCCCTACCTGGGTCCTCACCCCCTCCTCTTCTCCCGAGGAGGGGGCTTCGAATTCGCCCGAACAGCTGATCGGCGCTGTTTCGGGCGAAAATCACACAGCTGAGCCGCGGGCAGCCCGGGAAGGCTGTCTCCGGCGCCGCGCAGCCACCGGAAGTCCATTTTATCAATTCTGACTCAGGTGCTCTGCCTTAAAGATCATTTGATCCATGGCCTGATGGCAGACCTGACAGTAAGCAAACTACATAAAATGGTTTACTTTGGGATGCAGATAAAGAACAAGTCAATTATTCTTGAACTGCTCTGTTTAGGACTTGGGTGTTAATAGACTGTCCTCAATGCGACTATCATTTAAGGCTTAATCTGCTATTTGTAGTTTAAGTTCATAGCTTCAGCCCAGTTCCAGCAGAGGCTGAATTCTCAACAGCAACGAATCTGATCATAATTCACAGAGTGACTATTAATAGGATAGCCAAAAAGTTACATAAGTTGAACAGCCTTAACATGAGAATAGACCATTTCTAAATATATTTTTAATGATGGGCTTGTGAGGCTGCATGATTCAATTCAACCTCTCAATCCAAAACACCCTGCACAAATTAACATTAACTATTCTTGTAAATTGAATCACTTTTCATTTCTACCAATGCACAGTATGATTTTGTGAAACTCTACTTGTCTAAAATATAACATGTTTTAACCTGCAATAATGTTATCCTATTCTATTTTTAAGTCAATTTGCCAACATTGTTTTTTCTGATACTCGGCCTTTTTTGTTTATTTTGTTGAATGTGTGAATTCAGTTATATCACAGCTTCATAATACTAATTTATATATATTTATTTGGAGTCACACCCATTCAATATTATGGATGGTATAGTTCTGATTTTCTCAAGAAAATTGCAATTCTTGCATTAAAATTTCAGAACAAATCAACCCTGCAATTCTTATAATTCTATTTTGAATTTCTTTTGACTTCTTCAAAATAAGTTAATTATTATTTATTTGCTTCTTTAGGATTATAGACTATTTCAATAAGCAGTTGATAATCTCAGGGAGAGCCTTAAAAGCATGATTTCTAAAATAAACGACAGTGTAAGTTAAAATTCTTCATATGAAGAAAAGGTTTGCTTTGCAGGATTCTCCTCATCCCAGACGCCTCCTATAATCCTTGATTTTCAAACTGCATTAAAAAATGTCTTCCCATTGGAAGTCTTATTTAACAATCCCCCCCAAAGTTTACCATGGAATAGTAACTATTAAAAGAGAAGTTGAAAATCTTTGCTTCTGCTTCTTATCCAATATTTATCCAGAAAAGGCACTTTTTCTTAAATTTGTCAGTACAGTAGAAGACAAAACAGAGTAAAGACAGTCCATTTCTGTTAGATTTATGTGATTTCTTTTGAGAATTTTCTGCAGATACAACGTTCAGGAGAGATGCCACTTAAATGAGCAGAAAACTGCTTCTCTCTACCCTAGCATTTTATTTGCTGTTATAATTTAAGGATTATGATTGCCTTAGAAGGATACGTTTTCTGATAATGCATTAATAAGATCAGATACACTGGTTTCTTTTCTATCAGCCAATTAAAAAAATACATAAAGCAGAATGTTTCCAATATAAATTAAAAATAAATAAAACACCCATCAGTATAATCGGGAAATCTGCTTGGAGAACTTTGTGTTTCAGACAGATAAATGTTACTGTACAATTAGAAAGCCAAATGTCAGAGCAGAGACAGGTACAAATATGCACAATCCTGGAACAGGGTCGAATGATTTTTCTATTCAGGAGAGGAAGACAACAAATATTTTAAAAAACAAATAAAACTATTAAAGACAGTACATTTTGATTTCTCTAAATTCCCTGTTGAATCTGTTGATTAAACAAAAACCAATCACTTCTACAAAGCCATCTTATGAAAAGTTTCAACAGCAGAATGGAACTCATTGTTGTCCAGTGCTCTCAACCGTGATGTGATCTGTCCAGTTTTGGCTTAGGGTGTTGTGCAAATCTTGGCAGTATGGTCTGTAAAACAAACCACTTCCATGTGTGAACCCAGCCTTTGTGCTAACAGGATTTCAGGCACCAGCTGTTCAGAGATAACTGTTGACAGGGACCATGGAAGTGTGCCTCACTTTCCTCCCCCTGCCCCCAGTAAATAGAAGCAGCACGTGATTAGGAAGGGCTGACTAAAGAAGAAATGAGCTGAAAGGTAGCAATACAAGAAAACTGAATTGTGGTGGTGGTGGGAGACCTGAGAAGTGCCTAAAAAGTAACCCCAAAGATGTTTTTTTCATGAGGCAACTTGAGTTTGTTTTTTTCACAAGGCATCTGGACTTTCTTGTTTTTCTTTCAAGACGTTTCACTTCTCATCCAAGAAGCTTCTTCAGCTCTGAAGAAGCTTCTTGGATGAGAAGCGAAACGTCTTGAAAGAAAAACAAGAAAGTCCAGATGCCTCATGAAAAAAGTATCTTTGGGATAACTATGATCTGGATGACTGAGAATCTCCATAGTCATTTGCCTGAAGGTAAGTATTGGTATTAGATAGACATGGAGTAAAAACTATATTTCCACCAGCATGTTATAATGGGACATGTCTACCATTGCTTTTATTTTTCCAGTTTTGCTAATACTTAAAGACTTCATATTATACATTATTATTCATTATCATATATACCGATATCTGAAATTCAGAATAACAAACTCAGTTCTCAATCAAATCTGAAAAGGTACAGTGTGTTACACATCAGAAGACAGAAAGATGTGATCAAAATGTTTTCCACTGCAGAGCTTTGCTAGAATGAATTTAGGCAGCAGATTGAAAAGTTTTTTTCTCCAACAGTGCTCTGCATGGATTTTCACCACAGGAATCATACAGCAAGAGATCCAACAGGTGGATTAAGAGATAATGTCAGGACCCACTTCAATCCCACATCTTAAGAAAGCAGAACTCTTGGAAATGAATTCTTCCAACAGGAACTTTTATTAAGACTAGTTGATAGCAGGCATACTAGACAGGATCTGAGATTTCCCACACAGAACGATAGGTTAAGGTATCCCCAAGCAAGAGCCCACCCCACAGTCCATCCAGCCAGTGTGGGATGGCCAATCCCCAGGTGTTAGGCCCATCATGGGAAAAGGAGAGATAACATCGGCCTATCTCCAGATCACAGAGCGATGGTTGACGGCTCTTCACACCTTCCTCTGGGATCGCAGAAACAAACCAGGCACGGAGGTTGCATTCTTTATTCCCTTGTTCCAGCTGACAGTTTAGGGAGATAGGTTCAGAGAGAGATATAGCTCAGGGGAGCAAGATGTTACATTGTAGCGGATAGAGGAAGCAAAGGCAATAAACGAAAGCAAAAGGTTACATTGTAGCAGATAGAGGAAGCAAAGGCAATAAACCCACGGGCACATCCCCCTCCCCTTTGGGGGTATGGCAGAACCCAGGGAAAGGTGAGATTTGCTTTTGGTTAGAGGGGATAGATAGAAATGAAATAGGAATGGGTTCCAACAGATAATTTACCAAACCTGAGGTCCTGGGAAGCATTGTTTCTCAGGTGAATATAAATGGATTTACTTATAATGAAGTGCTAATTTCAGATCTGATTCTAAGCACCCATTTAAAAGCAAATCCAAATTACATGTCATTGATTTTTGTACATATAATAGATTATAAAGATTTCTCCAATTTCAGATAAGCCTCTGCACCATCTTAGGTCTATAGACAACAGAGGTCTACTTTTGATGGCCAAATTATTTGACATTTCTTTCAAAAAATCTTCAGCTTTGCATCTTTGCCAAAATTATGTAATATTGCATCCCTTTGTTCACCAGTAAAATAACCTGGAAGTCATCTGAGCAATGCTACAGACATTTTAAAGAAATGGATCACATAATCAGGTGACAACCTGGTAGTCCTGGAGGATAGAATATTCTTCAAGGGGCCTCCTTTGTTTTCTTAGTCACAACATATGAAGCTTAGGTGTATAAAGCATAAATTATATTTAAGTGTTCTTCACATTATGGGGTTTGTATCTATGCAAGGCATGAATACCTCCACAAATGCCTCCACTAGTATTTTGTATTCTTCAATGCAGGAAGCATGACTATTGACTGAATTGACATGCCTTGTGCCATAGTTCCAACAGATCAGACTCTTCAAAGAACTTTGAGGCATTGTTTACCTTAAAGTATCTTTTATTCAAGTAGCATAATATTGGTACTTACATAATCGCAGCCAAAACCTGAATTCCCTTCCCCTGAGCACATAGTATCAAAGCGCAATTCCCTCCTCTAATTAACAGTCATAAGCCACATTCCCCAATTAGCTTGAAGTGCCGGCTTCCTCTCCAGCTCTCCAGTCCTCCAATTCTTTATCAGCTCTAATTTCCATAACCTTGATTCTCATGTTAAGCTTAGTGTTGTTATGTCTAGCTGGACTCTCATTCACATCCCCCACTCCCAGCATCATCTAACTGTAAAAGCAAAAAGGAAAAAATGGCTACATTTCCATCTGTTGTCAATGCAAAAACATCCGATGTTAGCAGTGTTGACACCTTGATCACAAAGTGTTGGGAAACACCCAGTGACTCAGGAATTCAAAGAGGAATTAGCCTTGAATCAGTGTCCTTTAACCTTTTGGGCACCAGGGACTGGTTCTATGGAGAGAGGTTTTTATGTGGGCTGGACGGGCTGTGGTGTTTATGTGCTGCCTGTATCCCGCGGATGGGCCTTCATTAGTTTACAAGGCCTGGTTTCTGGCATTCTGTGGACCGGTGCCAGTCCATGGACCAGGGGTTGGGCACCCCTGCCTTGAATCACTGGGCAGGTACAAGAGATCCGGGACTGACCTCACATACACACCGAGTTCCATAGAACCTTATTCATCTGTTTCCAAGGGAAGGCAAGCAGCCTCGGGAGATTCCTGTAGTATAGCGAGAATACAATGAAATAGTTTGAATTGTAGATCTGCTTGCTTGCTCCTGACACAAATCTATCCTTACACTACAGATTCTATTCAGAACAGTTACATATGACGAAAAATGAAATTCAAATTTATTACATCCCTGAGGCCAGCTGGAAACAAGGTATTGAATAAAAGTACTACATTACTCCCCTTCATGGATTACTGCCTTGTCGTGGTGAAGGGGCTTGCGTAATTCAATGAAGCTATGATCTATGCCATGCAGGGCCACCCAAGACGGACAGGTCATAGCAGAGAGTTCTGACAAAACGTGATCCACTGGAGAAGGAAATGGCAACCCACTCCAGTATCTTTGCCATGAAAACCCTATGGACAGTACCAAAAGGCAAAATGATATGACGCTGGAAGATGAGCCCCTCAGGTCGGAAGGCGTCCATTATGCTACTGGGGAAGAGCAGAGGGCTAGTACTAGTAACGCCAGAAAGAATGAAGCGACTGGGCCAAAGCCGAAAGGACGCTCAGCTGTGGATGTGTCTGGTGGTAAAAGGAAAGTCCGATGCTGTAAAGATTTTTTCTCCATAGGAACCTGGAATGTAAGATCCATGAATCAAGGCAAGATGGACGTGGTCAAACAAGAGATGACAAGACTGAACATTGACATCTTAGGTATCAGCGAACTAAAATGGACAGGAATGGGTGAATTTAATTCAGATGACCATCAGGTATACTACTGCGGGCAAGAATCCCTCAGAAGAAATGGAGTAGCCTTCATAGTCAATAAAAGAGTAGGAAAAGGGGAGGGGCGTGGCCTAAGGAAGTTAAGGGACTCCTGGCAGACGTGCTCCAGAAGCTTCGGGTTGCTAAGGATGGCGACTAAGTTTCTAACTTGGAATGTCAATGGCTTAAACTCACCACAGAAGAGAAAGAAAGTTTTTCAATACTTAAAACAATTTAAGACTGATGTTATTTGCTTGCAAGAAACACATATTAGGGTTATGGACCAAAAGTACCTATTGAACTCTAGATTGGATACACAATTTATTGCTTCTGCAATGAATAAGAAAAATGGAGTGGTTATTTATGTCAAGAATACTGTGACAGCGGAGCTAATAGAAGCAGATAAACAAGGAAGATATGTTATAATAGATTTGCTGTTAGAAGGAAAAAAAACCACTTTTGGTTGGACTGTACGCTCCTAATCAACAACAAGCTGATTTTTATAGTTCATTACACAGTAAGATTACTCAATTGGATTATAAATCTTTTATTTTTATGGGTGATTGGAACGGCGTCTTGGACGTACAACTGGATAAGTGTGGTTCTTTTAGGCATACTCCAAGCCACGCTAGATTGCCTAAATCTTTTTTTGAAATGAAGGATGATTTGGAGTTGCGAGACATTTGGAGAGAAAGACATTTACAAGAAAAGGATTACACTTTTTTTCTGATAGACATCAATCTTTTTCCAGGATTGATTTTATATTACTGACTAATGATTTTTTTCCAGGATCAAGAAGATAAAGATTTGTCCAAGAACTATGTCTGACCATAGTCCAGTTTGGTTAGAGATTGACAAGGATAATAGAGATAGGGGCTCTTGGCGCTTAAATGAGAACTTGTTTAGAAATCAGAGAAATGTGGAAGAATGTAAAAAAACAGATGAAGGACTTTTTTGAAACTAACATGAATAAGGGTACTTCTATGGACATGGTTTGGGATGCTAGGAAAGCTTATATGAGAGGGGTGTTAATATATATGAATAACAAATACAGACGTAACTTGGAATTTAGGAGGAAAGAATTAGAGAATGAAATTAGGGAAAAAGAAAAGGCCCTAATTCTGAATCCATCGGATGTGAAGATCAAAGAGGTTATTAATTTGTTAAGAGGACAATTTGATAAGTTGGTGGCTGATCAGGTGGCAACTAACTTACGGTTTGCTAGGCATAACACTTTTTGCAATGCCAATAAACCGGGCAGATGGTTAGCTTACAGGTTAAGGAAGAAGCAAAGGGCTTCTAACATAGATGAAATAGAACATAAGGGTAAGGTTGTGTATCAACAGGACCTTGTTAAGGAAGCCTTTGTGGACTTTTATTCCAAATTATATGCTAAAGATAAGATTAATGAAGCAGATATTGATGTATATTTGAGGAATGCCAACATCCCGGTTCTTACACAAGAACAAAATGAAGAGATTAATCAATTGATAACAGAAGAAGAAATTCTTTTAGCAATTAAACAATTGAAGGTGGATAAAATGCCAGGCACGGATGGACTGACTGCGGTGTACTACAAAAACCTACAATTGGAGATGATAAAGCCACTAAGGGAATTTTTTCAGACAATTCAAAGGGGAGGAAGGGTGCCTCCGTCTTGGAGAACTGCTTTTATTTCTCTGATTCCGAAGGAAATCAGGACGTCACTCAAGTAAGAAATTACAGACCAATATCACTTTTGAACACGGACTACAAGATATTTGCTAAGGTTTTAGCTAACAGATTGATGAGGGTTTTGCAACAGATAATTCATGGGGACCAAACTGGGTTTATTAGTGGTAGACAAATGAAAAATAACGTGAGGCATATAGTAGACTTGTTGGAATTTTTGGAAAGGAACAACCAGATCCCTGCAGCGCTGATCTTTATAGACGCCGAAAAAGCCTTTGATCAACTGGATTGGCAATTTCTGATGAAAGTTTTAGATAAAATGAATTTTGGGGATAAATTCTTACAACCAATTAGGGCATTATATCAAAAACAAACAGCCCGAATAATAGTAAATAATAGTTTGACTGAAGTATGTAATATTGAAAAGGGCACAAGACAAGGGTGTCCATTATCACCTTTATTATTTATTTTAACTTTGGAGATATTGCTGATTAAAATACGGAATTCGGAAAAAATTAAGGGAATTCAAATTAGAGATCAGGATTATAGACTGAGGGCGTTCACAGACGATCTGGTTGTTATGGTGACCCAGCCAAAAAATTCTGTTGTGGACCTGATGGAGATAATAATGCAATATGGAAAGGTCTCTGGATTTAAGGTTAATATACACAAAACTAAAATATTAGCCAAAAATATGACAGTATCGCAAAAGGCCCTTCTAGAAGGGTTAACTGGATTTGAGATTGTTAAAAGGGTTAAATATTTGGGAGTGTATTTCTCACCCTCAAATGCAAAGTTATATAAAAATAATTATGAAAAGTTATGGGGAAAAATTCAAAAAGAATTGGAGAGTTGGAAAAAATTGCAATTGTCTCTACTGGGAAGAATTGCAGCAGTGAAAATGAATGTTTTGCCTAAATTTCTATTTTTATTTCAAATGATACCTATTCTTAAAAAAGATTCCAATTTGGAGGATTGGCAAAAGGGTATCAATAAATTTGTATGGGCATGGAAAAGGCCACGAGTTAAATTTAAGATTATGCAGGACACGCGTGAAAGAGGTGGTCTTAAAACGCCCAACTTTAAATTATATTATGAAGCTGCTGCGTTGTCAGCGATAAGTGATTGGATTAATTTAACACAAGGGAGATTATTAAATCTTGAAGGCCACGACTTGTTATTTGGCTGGCATGCATATTTATTGTATGATAAGAAGGTAGATAATGTGTTTAAAGTGCATATTTTAAGACAGGCATTGCTGAGAGTTTGGAAAAAGTATAGACATAAGCTAAACTACAAGATACCTTTATGGGCAATACCGAAACATGCAATAGAAAACATAAATGTTGGCTTCAAACATGATGTGACTACATACAAGGAAATCTTAAGTTTGGAGAGGAACGTATGGTGTTTGAAGCCGTATAATTTTTTACGAGAAGAGAAGATTGTTCAAACCTGGTTTCAATATGGTCAATTACAGGCCAGGTGGAAAGAAGATCAGAAAATTGGTTTTTCAATGACTGATGAAAATATGGTAAAGCAAATTAGAAATCAGGGTCCAGCACATATCAAACGGATATATCTTGCATTGATAGAAATTGACTCAGAAACAGAACTTGTTAAAGATTGTATGATAAAGTGGGCTCAGAATATTCAATAAGTTATCACAATGGACACTTGGGAAAGGATTTGGGTGAGGAACGTAAAATTTACGCAAGCTCAAAACTTAAGAGAGAACTTTTACAAAATGTTTTATAGGTGGCATTTAGATCCTAAAAAGCTTGCAAGTATGTATCCGAACTATCAACCTAAATGCTGGAGATGTGGTGGCGAAGACGCAACGTATTTTCATATATGGTGAACCTGTAAAAAGGTTAAAGTTTTTTGGATTAAAATCTGGTGGAATATGCAGAAGATATTTAAGCAAAGGATAAAGTTTTGTCCGCAATTGTTTTTATTGGGCATAACTATGGATACTACTGTTGTGGACACTAAGTTGATGTTGAACTTAATTACGGCAGCAAGACTTTTAGTAGGTCAATATTGGAAGAAGGAGGAACTGCCGACTATAGAAGAATGGACTTTAAAAGTTTCTGACCTGGCGGAAATGGCAAAGATTTCGGCTTATTTGAAAGACCATTCGCAACAACGTTATATTATGGAGTGGAAAAAGTGGATTGATTATATCCAGAACAAATATGGGACTAAAAAGTTTCATTTAGCATTTGTATAAGTTTTCTATGTGATATTAGTACTGCTTGTAGTCATTTTATAGGAGCTAGAGTGCGATAGACTTAATAGTTTATTGTTGTTAACATATGGTTATGATTGTTTTTACCTTTATACCTTGTATTTAGCTCGGGGAAGTCAGGGAGAGGGGAGGGGGGAAGGGGTGGGGGAAGGGTTAGGGAGGGATAGGAAGGGTTGGGAGGAGGGAGGGGGGAGGGATTGTTAAAGATAAAATGTATTGTAAAACTTTTCAATAAAAAAAAAGAGTAGGAAAAGCAATACTGGGATACAATCCTCAAAATGACACAATGATCTCAGTTCGAATCCAAGGGAAACCATTCAATATCACAGTAGTCCAAGTCTATGCCCCAACCACCGGTGCTGAAGAGGATGAAATTGACCGGTTCTATGAAGCCCTACAACATCTTATAGAACTAACACCAAAAAATGATGTTCTTATCATCATGGGGGATTGGAATGCTAAAGTAGGAAGCCAAAAGGTAACCAGAATAACAGGCAAGTTTGGCCTTGGAGTACAAAATGAAGCAGGGCACAGGCTGATAGAATTTTGTCAAGAGAATATGATGGTCATAGGAAACACTCTTTTCCAACAACCCAAGAGACGGCTCTACACATGGACATCACCAGACGGTCAACACAGAAATCAGATTGACTATATGCTCTGCAGCCAAAATTTTGGTTCAAAATTGGGAAAGGAGTCCGGCAAGGCTGTATACTGTCGCCTTGCCTATTTAACTTATATGCAGAGCACATCATGAGAAAGGCAGGGCTAGATGAATCAAAAGTTGGAATTAAGATTGCTGGAAGAAATATCAACAACCTAAGATATGCAGATGATACCACTCTAATGGCAGAAAGTGAAGAGGAACTAAAGAGCCTCTTGTTGCGGGTGAAGAAGGAGAGTGCAAAAGTTGGGTTGAAACTAAACATTAAGAAAACCAAGATCATGGCATCCGGCCCTCTCAATTCCTGGCAAATAGATGGAGAAGAAATGGAGGTAGTGACAGATTTTATTTTCCTGGGCTCCAAGATCACTGCAGATGGGGACTGTAGTAAAGAAATTAAAAGACGCTTGCTCCTCGGGAGGAAAGCCATGGCAAATCTAGACAGCACACTAAAAAGCAGAGACATCACCCTGTCAACAAAAGTGCATATAGTCAAGGCTATGGTCTTCCCAGTTGCAATGTATGGCAGTGAAAGTTGGTCCATAAGAAAGGCTGAGCGCCAAAGAATTGAGGCCTTTGAACTCTGGTGCTGGAGAAAACTCCTGCAAGTCCCTTGGACTGCAAGGCGATCAAACCGGTCAGTCCTAGAGGAGATCAACCCTGACTGCTCTTTAGAAGGCCAGATCCTGAAGCTAAAATACTTTGGCCACCTAATGAGAAGGAAGGACTCACTGGAGAAGAGCCTAATGCTGGGAAAGATTGAGGGCAATAGAAGAAGGGGACGACAGAGAATGAGGTGGCTGGATGGAGTTACTGAAGCAGTAGGCGTGAGCTTAAATGGACTCCAGAAGATGGTAGAGGACAGGAAAGCCTGGAGGAACGTTGTGCATAGGGTTGCGATGGGTCGGACATGACTTCGCAACTAACAACAACAACTACATTACTCTCTCTCTCTCTCTCTCTCTCTCTCTCTCTCTCTCTCTCTCTCTCTCTCTCTCTATATATATATATATATATATATATATATATATATATATATATATATATATATACATATACAGTATGTACATTATATGTGCATAAATATAGGTATATATGTATAATGAGGAAAAACTATTCTCACTGTGAATTCACAGTATCTTTTATTAAATGACTTGAGATTCAGCTACATCTGGCAATTAGTAGCTGAAAACATCTATTTTCCTACATAGTAGGAAAAGATCAGTCAGAGTACAAATATTATTGACTATTAATTTAATAATGGCTAGCGAGTGGAAAGACACAATTCAGAAAAGTTAAGCAGTTTTGAGCTGTGGGAAACATGGCTTAATAATTTTATTTGAATTCAATGAATATAAAGAGATTGCTGTGGAATAGAAGTTAATTCAATGTGGCCTAAATGTAGAGTTTTAAATAGCTGTAAAAATCACAGAATAGAATAGAATAGAATAGAATAGAATAGAATAGAATAGAATAGAATAGAATAGAATAGAATAGAATAGAATAGAATAGAATAGAATAGAATAGAATAACGTCATAAATGATAGTTACAATCATTAATCATGTTACAAACAACAATTGATAAATCATAAGAAACTAATAAAAGACAGTAGGAAAGATGAGATGACAAAAGATGAGAAATAAGACTGCTGTCGAAATTAAGTGTTCAGCAGAATAATGGCGCAGGAGAAAAAAACCTATCTTTATGTCTAGTTGTCTTGGCATACAATTCTCTATAGCAGCATCCTGATGGGAGAAGTTGAAATAGATTATGTCCAGGATGTGAGGGGTCTCTAGATATTTTCTCAGTCCTCTTTCTTACCCGTGCAGTATACAGGTCCTCAATGGAAGGCAAGCTGTTGAGATTGCTTTTTTCTGCAGTCCTAACTATCCATTGAAGTCTGTACCTGTCCTCTTAGGTTGTGCCAAACCACAGTTATTGAGGGACAGATGACAGACTCAGAAGACTGTCAGATGGACTGGTTACCATATTTAATCTAATAAATGTAATGTGTGCAAGCTTTATCTTTCCCCTGTCCTGACCTCTGTGCCTACACATTTGTAATTTTGGTCATAAAACTTCTGCAAAAAAAGCAAACTGTCAGGTCCCACTTCAATCCCACATCTTAAGAAAGCAGAAATCTTGGAAACAAATTCTTCCAACAGGAACTTTTGTTACATGTTTTGTGCCAGCCCATGGCAGTTCCCCAAATAGGTCATCAGATGGAGCAAAGAGGCTTCTTTGCTCCCCTGCAGCAGCCCCATTGGCGAGAGAGTTTTATGGCTAGGGAGGGGCCGAGATCCCCCATAAATACCTCTGCCCAGGGGCTGCTTCTTTGTTCTGCTTCTCTTTTTCTATCTCCTCACTTGCATGCATTCTCTATCATACAAGCATGGATGCTTCCATGCCATATAGCTCTTTTTATATAACCTATCGATGAATAAAGATTCATAATGACTGCATTTCTGCATTCTGCCTATTTTACTTGGAAGCACCTTAACGTCCCATCGATCTCTTGTGAAAGCTGCTTCACAAGTTGGTAGCAGAGAGGATGGTTTAAGGCAAAGCCTCCAAGCTTGCAGATAGCAGTAAGATCCTTAGATTTGAAACTGAAATGGATGGACGGAGATCCCAGATTGTGACCAGAAGTCTTCAATCAAGATTAACAGCTCTAGCCCCTGAAGCAAGCTCTGCTCCAGGTGAGAGCACAGATGGCTTCCTTCTGCACGCCACAGAGGGAAGCTTGGAAGTTTTACAGTCCACCCAAGACTGTCAAGATGCAGCAGAAGCGCTCCGGGCCCAACGCAAGCAACGCGTGGATCAAATGTCTACACTGGAATGCAAGGAACTGCTTCTAAAACTCCTTGAAGTACAGGAGACCCCACAAGCCTCTCCACGAAGGACATCAGTGCAGAAGGACTGTGGATGCCGGGTAAGCCCCCCGTCAGCGACCATGAGGCCCCTTATATGGCGCCTGCCACCCTGAGTAACCCCGGGACCCCAGGGCTTTCGGCGCGAAATCCCCTGCCTAACTGTGACCTACAGCTTCCTGGGGCAACAGGAAACAAGATGGCTACACCCAGGGAGACCGCATGGCCCGGCACAGGAAACAAGATGGCAGCCCCCTGTGCGCCCACATTTTCTAACAAAGAAAGGCCTCAATTAAGTCTGGAGGCCCAGCAACCCCTGGCATCCAGCCGTAGCAACATGCAAACTCCTGGGCTCTCTCCAGCAGAAACCCTCATGACCTATGATGGCAATAAGACTGCTCATTACCCTCCAAGGCCCCCGACCCTCTCTCTGGGGCCCCCAGTCTTCCTTTCGCCCCCGCCCAGGCGCTCTCCTTACTTGGCCTTCGGGGGGGGTTGGCCCCCTCCTCCAGCATCGGCTTTAGCCATCCCCAAGGTTTTCAGCACCAGCGATGGGCTTCTCAAGGCAATCCAGGGCCGGGGGGGCTCCAGGAAGGATTTCCAGAGCTTTTTCAAAACCAAGTGCCGGCCGGCAATCTTGGGCAACGCCCACCCCCTGATCACATGTTTTCCGGACATGCCCAGTACAGGCTTTTTAACCCTGAAGGGGGGCCATCTGAAAATCAGAGAAAAATACCGCCAACGCCCACTAGAGGGGTGCCTTTACCTTTTTTCTCAATGCAAACCTCTCAAATGCTCCAGGAACTGGACAAAACGTTTCTCCCTGCGTCCACGTTGCCTCTCAACTTTGAAAAACTGAAAATTGGGGGGGGGAGAACTACCACAGTTGGAATAGAAATTTGCAGGTATGTCTATTAAAGGATGGGACTCTTGAAATGGTTCTGAACCCCCCACCTTTCCCGTGGAGCTCACGAGAAGAGTGGCTCCATAGACAGGCTTTTTCTACTCTGATGGGTTCTATGGATGATAATTTGTTCCCAAGCATTCCAGATGGACTCACAGCTTGCGCAGTTTGGCGGTTATTATACAATTTATTCAACAGCAAGAGCATGGGTTCCCTCACCAGACTCACAACTGAGTTTTACAACACAAGACTCAGGTTTGGGGCCAGCATGGCAGAACATCTCGGAAAATTAAAATCCCTCAGGGCGCAACTAATGTCCAAAAATTACCGAATACCTGAAGAGAACTTGGTCGCAGTTATCGTGGCTTCCCTGGACAAAAGTTGGAACAATTTTATTATTTCCCTGGAAGGGGGCAGGGATGAACCCATGCCTCTGTCCTATCTCGAGGGCAGACTCATTGACGAAGATAGCAGACGAAGAGATACGGGAGAATACAACAGAGTCACCAGCCAGCCAGCCAGCAGACGACACCGCAACTCAGAGCAGGTTAATGCTCTACTCAAGTGTTTCACCTGTGGCTCTGAGGGGCACCTCAAGAAGGACTGCCCCCATTTTCAACAAGGCCCCAAGCGTGGTCCCAATCAAGGTAGGGGCAAGGGACAAGGAAGGGGCCGTGGCGGGGCCAAAAGTACTAACAATTTTGTGTCTACCTGTGCCCCCACCACAAGAGCTGATAGCTCCACTGACTTATGGTTACTGGACTCTGGAGCTTCTTCTCACATTACCAATATGAGTCAAGGGTTTAAAAGGTTAAAGAAAATTAACTCATCTGTCAAAGTCGCAAATGGTGATAAAGCTTTAATTATTGGAGAGGGCACGGTTTCTGTACCTGGGCTTGGAAAAGTTGAAGGTGTTTTACACGCTCCCTCCATTGCCAACAACCTATTAAGCATTATCAAATTATGTGACGATGACAATGTGGAAGTTCTATTTCGCAAAGGGGGAGGTCATGTCACCCGGGACCAGAGGGTCATCGGAAATATTGACATCATTAATGATTCGCCATATTTTTCCCCACAACCAACCCCAAGGCTGCTTAACCAGTGCAAGGCCGAAGCGGTTGCATCCAAGCCCACACAGCAAGGCAGTGTGGATAAGAAATCCGAACCTCAGCTGTCACCTGAAGCACCGCTCAAGGCAACCAATGCCAAGAGGGTGTCAGTGGGGAAGCCACTTCATGATAAGTGTGCCCATATATTACACCGAAGACTAGGTCATGCAAGCTTCCCTGTGGTTAAAAAGATGGGAGAGTTTGCTGAGGGAGTCCAGCTCAAAGATTGTGAGGTATTCCTGGACTGTGCAATCTGTAAGAGGTCAAAGAGGAAGGCTGCGCCTATTCCAAAAACGTCACTGCGCAAGACCCAATACCCGTACCAACTAGTACATGTTGATTTGGTCGGGCCTTTCACACCATCCCTAGGGAAAAGTCAGTATTCTCTCACTGCAGTTGATGATTTTTCACGGTACGGCCACGTGTATATCCTCACAGAAAAATCTGAAGCCTTTGACGCCATAAAATCACTCTACAACTTTATAGAGACCCAGTATAAAACCAAGATCGCACAACTGCAGAGCGACCGCGGGGCTGAGTTCATGTCCCGAAAATTCCAGGACTGGGTAAAGCGTAAGGGCATCCGCCATTTTCTTACCGCGCCTTTCACCCCAGCTCAGAATGGTATGGCAGAGAAAAGAAATGGAGTCCTACAAACTATGATGCGTAGTCTGATTGCAGACGCAGGGGTCGCAGAATCATACTGGGCAGAAGCGGTAAAATATGCCAATTACACCTTAAACCGCACCTGGAGCAGTGTTGTGAACCAGACCCCATATTTCCTAGTTCATGGTAGGAAACCAAATCTTGGACATTTACGTGTTTTTGGGTCCTACGCATGGGTTCACATCCCCAAGCAGCTGTGGAAGAAGGGGAGATCTGTCTCCCAGAGACTGAGGTTCTTGGGCTACGCTCCTGGCTCCAAGGCCTACCGTTTCCTGGTAGAAGGGGGCAGGATTGTGACTTCTCAATCTGCCTCCTTCGAAGAGGACTCCAATTGGGCCCAGATTCACTCCAATGATCTGAGCCCATATATCAACCGTTCCAGCAAGGGCACACCGACTACGACATCACCTGAGACGTCCACATACCCTGCCACCGACGAAAGTGTGGAACAAGACGAAGATGTCATCCCACCTGGTTCAGATGGGGAGGATGAGCCGTCCAGTTCCCCAGCAACGCCTCAGAAACCCGCAGAAGAAAAAGGCGGTGAGTGGCAGAAGGTAAGGAGGTCAAAGCGGTCCAACAAAGGCATCCCGCCAAAGAGAATTGACATTGGGCACATCGCGTCTGTTAACAGCGTTGTGGTCACCCCAAAATCCTTCTCTGACATTCAGGAGCTGCCCATCGAAGAACAGGAGAAATGGCAGCTCGCGATGGAGAAGGAAATGCAGAGCTTAAAACAACTCAAGGTCTTCACCCCCTAGCAACCTCCAAAGGAGAGGAAAGTCATTGGCACAAGGTGGGTTTACAAGGCAAAACCACTTGCCAATGGCCTCTACCTGTATAAGGCCCGTTTGGTAGCTCAGGGATTCTCCCAACGCTATATGGAAGACTATGGGGAGACATACTCTCCAACTGTCCGGGCAGAGAGCGTCAAGACCGCCCTCGTGACTGCAGCCGCTCTGGGGGAGGAAGTCTTCCAATTCGACATCCAGACGGCTTACCTCCACACCAAATTGGACCGGCAGATCTACATGAAGGCCCCTCCTGGCTACCAGCAAGAAGGGGATAATACATGGTTACTCCACAAAGGGTTATATGGTCTCAAGCAGTCAGGGAAACTATGGTATGACTGCCTTAGAAAAAGCTTAGAACGAGTTGGTTTCACTGCATCCCGAGCAGATGAATGTGTTTTCACATGCAACTCAAAGGGTACCACAGAAAGGGTGTTAGTTTATGTGGACGACCTACTATACGTAGGACCTGACAAGGAAGGGTGTGATGAATTTGCCAAGGCCCTGGAAGAAAAGTTCACTTTGAAATCTTTGGGGCGGGTTGATAAGTACTTGGGTGTGCATATTTTGGCCACTAAGGGGGGGTTCGCTCTATCTCAAAAAGAAAAGATAGAGGAGTTATTGGCCAAATGCAAAATGGCGGAATCTAATCCCATGCATAGCCCAATGCAGAGCGACTTTTACAACCATACTCACAAGGAGGGTCCTGAGTTCACAGATAATACGCTTTACAGATCTGTGATTGGCTCCTTGCTATATATCAGCAATTGGAGCAGGCCTGACATAGCTTTAGCTGTAAATCTATTGTCCAGGCATGTGGAACACCCAAAGGAATTCCACTGGACTGCTGTTAAGAGGGTACTTAGGTACCTCAGGGGCACGACCGATGCCCTCCTTGTGCTGGAACCAGAGAAGGGGGAGACGGCCCAGCTCTCTGCTTACTCAGACGCAGACTGGGCTGGCGACACCAAAAGTAGACGGAGCACCTCTGGTTTCCTCATATTGCTAAATGGCTGCCCAATACATTGGCATGTTAGGCAGCAAAAATTTGTTTCTTGCTCCACGGCCGAGGCTGAATATGCCAGCCTGTCAGACACGGCCAATGATTTGACTTGGTTCAATGATGTGATAACGAGCATCTGGGCAGCTCCTCCTCTGCCCATCCAAATTCTAGAGGACAACACGGCCGCCATTGCAATCTCGGGGGCTTATGCAGTAGGCTCTAGATCTCGCCACATAGACATACGCTATAAAAATGTCAGACAGCTTGCCAAAGAGGGTTTTATACGTGTAGAGCACTGTAATACAGCTGACCAGATAGCTGATCTGTTCACCAAACCTGTTCCCATTGACCGGCACAACCTTCTGTGTAAGCGTTTGTGTTTGGTCTTCTGAACGTTTTTATACATGTCTATGACACCTGCTCGCCCCCTCACACACATTCACTGGTCCCTGTCATTGGCTGGCAAGAAGGGGAATTGTTACATGTTTTGTGCCAGCCCATGGCAGTTCCCCAAATAGGTCATCAGATGGAGCAAAGAGGCTTCTTTGCTCCCCTGCAGCAGCCCCATTGGCGAGAGAGTTTTATGGCTAGGGAGGGGCCGAGACCCCCCATAAATACCTCTGCCCAGGGGCTGCTTCTTTGTTCTGCTTCTCTTTTTCTATCTCCTCACTTGCATGCATTCTCTATCATACAAGCATGGATGCTTCCATGCCATATAGCTCTTTTTATATAACCTATCGATGAATAAAGCTTCATAATGACTGCATTTCTGCATTCTGCCTATTTTACTTGGAAGCACCTTAACGTCCCATCGATCTCTTGTGAAACCTGCTTCACAACGTTTATTAAGAGTAGTTGATAGCAGGCATAATAGACAGGATCTGAGATTTCTCGTGCAGAGCGATAGGTTAAGGTATCCCCAAGCAAGTCCCCATAGTCCATCCGGCCAGTGTGGGATGACCAATCTCCAGGTGTTAGGTCCATCGTGGGAAAAGGGGAGATAACATTGGCCCATCTCCGGTTTACACAGCGATGGTCAGGGAGCTCTTCACACCTTCCACTGAGGTACAGGTTGGTTTCACTGATTGCAATCAAGGCACAGTAATCCATCCACAAGCACAAAGTGCCGTCCTTCTTTTCTCTGAGGCGGCTACTTTGGGCTTGGCAGGTTTGATAAATCCACTTTCCAAGTTTTTGTCTATGAATTTTTTCATCTCCTACTGTTCTTTAGGGCTCATGGAGTACAATCTGAGCTTCGGGAGTTTTGCCCCAGGTTTGATTTCTATTGCACAGTACATGGGTCAGTGAGGAGGGAGCTCATATGCCTGTTCCTCACTGAAAACCTCAGCAAGGTCTCGGTATTCCTCCGGTATTTCGGGTAACCCTTTTTCCTCTCCCATCGATGCTTTCTCCACTCCTGGGGTTGGTAGGGCTCCTTGGGGCGTCAAGTTCGTACGATCCCTTTTCAGGAATCTGAGCTCTGCTGTTCTCCAATCTACCTGTGGGTTCCACTTCTCTAGCCATGCCAGCCCTAGGATCACTGGGCATTCCATGCCTGGGGTTAGTACAAACGTTATGTCTTCCTTGTAGTCCCCCAGACATAGGTGGATTGGTAAAGTGGCTACATATCTGGCACCACCACCCCCTGCTATGGACCCATGTAGCTGGCTGAACGAGAATGGCTGTTTCAGCCTTCTCACCGGGATGCCTAAGTTCCCCACTAGCGTTGGGCTAATGAGGCAGCAGGTGCAGCCAGAGTCTATTAGGGCTTTCACTCTGACAGCTTCAGACATGAAGGGGGCTAATATAGTCACTGTCTTGAGGATGGGCCCAATAGGTCCACTTACCAGGGGTTCGTCCTCCGAGTTGTCATCCAAAGAATCTGCCGCCCCTGCAGTACAGGCCAGAGTTCCCTGCCCATGCTTGGCAGAGGGTGGGGACTCTACAGCCTCTGTTGCCTTCACGGCAGGTTCTTTTGGCTTGGCTGGGTACTTCCCTGATTTTCCGGCTGGGGATAGATCTGGGTTGTGTTGAGGGGCTTTCAAGTGGCATTCTACGGCGTGATGCCCCTCTCTCCCACATTTGAAACAGCCTGTTGACTTCTTGATCATAGCTGGTGGTTTTGCTGGTTCATGTCATGGTTCAGAGGGTGAGCAGCCCCATGGTTTTCCTCGGCGGTGCCTCTTCAGTAGGTCGATCTCTGCTTCTTCTGCCAGGATGTACCATTCATGTAGTCGGTGTGGGTCCCCTCAGGGTAGGTAAGCATCATACAGGACATAGTTTAGGCCGTCCTTGAAGTGGCTAAGGAGGATGTCTTCCAGCCAGTTCAGTTTGCTGGCGATGGCCTGGAATTCTTGCATATATTCAGCTACCAGGTGTCTGCCTTGCTTCACTGTTTGATCCTCTCATGGGCTTTTTGGTCAGCCAGGGGGTTCTCGAATCGCCTTCTCAGTGAGGACATGAAGTGGTTGAAGTTGTGGAGCTCTGAGGCATTGGATTCATTCAGGTCCACCATCCAATCTGCGCCCCTCCCCCCCATCCAGAGCAGATTGCACGATACGGATACAGACTTCATCGCTGGGGATGTCTCGTCTGTATTCTTCCATGTAGCTGAGGACTTGGGTTAGAAAGAACCCCAAGCGGCATGATTCTCCCCCAAATTTCATGTCCAGTGGCGGGAATTTTTGGATGGATTGGTCCCTTCATCATTGTCAGTGATGTCTCCCATCTTGATCGGCAGCTGTGGGTCAGCGGGGAGTGGGGGCTGTCAAAGCGGTAGCTGCTGTCTTGGCGGTCTCAGCGGACATCCCTGGGATGTCATCTTCAGATTCCCCCTCAGTGTCTCTCTGGCTGGAGCCCAAGGTAATGATGTAGCCACAGGGTTCGGGTTTCTCATCCCCGAGAGAGCCGAGGGTTCTTTTCATCAGGTTAATAGCTTTCTCTAAGATCCAGTTCGAGTGGTCAGTGGGATCTCCTTACTCTTCACTAAGGTAAAGGGATCTCTCCATTTCTTGCTTCCATTTGGGTTGGTGGCTGCCTTGTCTCAGGGTTACCTTTCTCAACCTCTTCTCCCACTCTTCTTTCTTTCCAATGCCCATTGACCACTGAGGTTTGTGGCTGCGTGTCTCCACCACTTCTTCCGAGGAGTAGGACGTCTCAGATCCCAACAGCTGGCAGGGTCCCAGACAGAGGGAGGGCTCCCCCTTCACGGCGGGTTCTTCCTTCCCTGCCCCGTTGTCTGACATTGTGGATTTTGCAAAGTTCCCTGGTAAAGGTCTTCCTTCCATGTTGACTATTACTGCAGATCCTGTCTAATGTCAGGACCCACTTCAATCCCACATCTTAAGAAAGCAGGACTCTTGGAAACAATTTCTTCCAACAGGAACTTTTATTAAGAGTAGTTGATAGCAGGCATAATAGACAGGATCTGAGATTTCCCACACAGAGTGATAGGTTAAGCAAGACCCCACCCCATAGTCCATCCGGCCAGTGTGGGACAGCTTATCCCCAGGTGTTAGGCCCATTGTGGGAAAAGGGGAGATAACATCGGCCCATCTCCAGTTCACAAAGTGATGGTCGAGTGGCTCTTCACTCCTTCCTCTGAGAGCATAGAAATAAACCAGGCACGGAGGTTACATTCCTTATTCCCTTCCTTGTTCTAGCTGACAGTTTAGGGAGAGAAAGTTCAGAGAGAGAGATAATGCAGGAAAACAAAATTTTACATTGTAGTGGATAGAGGAAGCAGAGGCAATAAATGAAAGCAAAATGTTACATTGTAGCAGATAGAGGCAATAAACCCTCCTTGGGAGTATGACAGAACCCAGGGAAAGGTGAGATTTGATTTTGGGTCAGAGGGGATAGATAGAAATGAAATAGGAATGGGTTCTGACACAAACTCAGATCTATAAATATAAATAAATATAAATAAATAAATATAAATATAAATCTATAAATCAGAATCTATATAACATTCTAATGAACTAAGGAGAAATTTTCTGACAATTCCTAATAGCAGAACAACTAGCCTCCAGAAATTAAAAACACTGAAGATTTTTAAGAAGAAATTGGACAACCATTTGTCTGAAACAGTTTAGGATTTATTGCTTGAGCAGGGAGTTGGTGTAGAAGACCTCCAAGGTCCCTTCCAACTCTGTTATTCTTACAGTTTCCCTTCACAGCTTCTCCAAACAGCTGACAGTTACCTCTGAATATGGAACCTTTCTATAATTAGTATGGATAATAACTGATGGTACAAATATTACCAGTATTTATGTCTGATTTTTTTCTAAGTCCAACAAAATTAAATATCACCACATCTTTGGGAAGATAATTGTACATATTTATTTGGTTGTGTAAAGAAGAAAAAAAAGATTCTAGTCTTGAGTCTTCTGCTGCTCAGTTTAATTGGGTGGACTCCAATCATAATTATGGAAGTTTTAAAAACTTCTCTAACTTCACACACTCATTTCATATAATTCCTCTTCATCTCCTTTTTTCCTTCCTTGAATTAAGAAGCCTGAAAAACATATTATTGCTTTGTTTTTTATGGAGGAAAATGATTGTTTTAATTGTTTTTTTTCCCAATTGCAGGACACTCTTCATCTTCGAACAATCAAAGCAGTTGTACACAATGTTGCAAATAGAAGCAAATATTTAAATTGTGTATTTCAGTTTCTGTTGTTTTTTAATCCCATTCTTCATACTTTTTTGGATGGAATTTTTCTTTTATCAAAAATGTTTTTTAACAAGATTGCTGGTAGTCAGACCTGACAAATGTATAAGTGATGTTAGGATTTTAGTCTTGCAATTTTCATCAATTCTTACTTATCTGCATTAAATAGCTGACTCCCTTTTAAAATCTCACTCCAAATCCTTTGACAGTTTTAAGTGAAGATCACTATCATTCACAAGCCTGACCACACTCCTGTTTATCCACAACAGCTGAATAATTATGAAAAATGAAATAACTTTTTTTTTCATTTTGCCTGCTGCCCTATGTGTTTTGCAGTGCAGCCCCTGACTAATCACCCCCAAACCAGATGCAGTAGCCATGATATGGACCCCTCTGGGGACTTTTAAGATTTGACTTACCTTCAAACTGGTCAAATTTAAAGGACTATTGTAAATAGGTTTTTCAAATAATGTGTGCACTAAAATTGCAGTACAGGTAGTCCTCAACCTACAACAGATCCTTTAATGACCATTCGAAGTTCCAGCGGCTCTGAAAAAAGTGACTTATGACCATTTTTCACACTTATGACTAGTGCAGCATCCCCATGGTCACATGATCAAAATTCAGATGCTTGGCAACTGACTCACATTTATGACAGTTGCAGTCCTGGGATCATGTGATCACCTTTTGTGATCTTCTGACAAGCAAAGCCAGTTTCACTTAACAATCATGTTACTATCTTAACAATTGCAGTGACTCATGTAACAACTGTAGAAAGAAAGGTCATAAAATAAAGCTCACTTAACTGTCTCACTTGGCAACTGAAACTTTGGGCTAAATTGTGGTCGTAAGTCAGGGACTACCTATAATTCTAAAACATAGGAATAAAAGGTGTGTTATCTTTACCATATGCATCTCCATACATACAAAGATCCCTTTCAGCAACTAGGCAAGGAACCAAAGTAAACTTCTGTCTGTTGTTTGGTAACAGCTATTTCATGAAAGGCCCGGCCAAAGGAAGTCTTCCAGATACAGTCAATAATCTTAGAAAATTAGTTTGGGTATCTCCATCTAGAATTAATTGTGCAATAACAATTTCAAGTGCTTTTATTGAGTTTAGCATGCTCTGTTGGAATGTACTTTGTAGCAGAATTTATTTTGTTGAGCTTATTCCTAACTTCTTTATGGACCTGACATAATTTATGAGAATATCAGTTCTTTAAAATGATCTGAGTTTCAGCAAATCAATCTCTCAGCGGGATTAATTCAGTTCACCTGTATTTTAGTAACAAAGGCTCTAATTCTGACACTATTATGTCACAGAATCATTTACAGTAGTATGCACCGTCCTTATCTGAACTCCTGGACTAGAGATATAAAGCTATATCTTATTAGTGCATTGTATAGAGATGATGTATAAAGCACAGTGACCTACAAGTTCAATTGTATAAAGCACAGTGACTATAAGTTCAATTCCCAATAGAACAATATGAACCACAAAAAATCTAATACTAAGTATAATGGCTGCATATACTTGCTCAGTCTCAATAAATCTATGGGATACATAATCTCGAAAAAATGGCATTTCTGCCACTCCTGATTTTTCCCCCTAAACTTATCACTGTACTCAAACTCTTTGACTAATTAGGAGCATATCTGAGGGCTCTGGTGATTTTCCTGCATTCAGAGCCTCTTAAGATCTTTCTTTCCTGCCCCCCCCCCTTTTTTTTTTGTTTCTCCGATGTTTTTATGTTTATCATGTTAAGAACCTATGGGATACCTTTACAGATGATTAACAGAAAGAGCAAATTCATCTAACTCAATAATCAACAAAAGACTCCTGTAGATTTGAAATCCACACAAGTTTCTAAAATATCACTTAAAAAGTCTGGGAACTTTATTATAAAAATGACTTGACAGCCCCTTCGTTTTCTCAGAAAACCGCAAGCTATTTGTTCCTTCATAGGGAGAATACAACAAGCGTGGGCTATATAACCCCCTTATGTAGCACACTTTCCATTCTCCTGTCCTTCCGCTGCTGTTGCAACCCCTAAATATTCTTTCCCTTATGTAGCCCTCTTCCCAGTTAACCAACTGTACATTCTATTCTTCTATCCGAGCAAATCATTAAACAACAACGCGTGGACCATTCATTACTACTAGTAGACAACTCCCCACTGCTTATAAATGCACTGGACTGCGCTACAACGCAGTTCGCATACGTTGGACAGTCGGCGCTCAGCCCTTCAACCGCACCGGCCCATCATGTCCGGGATGACTTGGAACAAACCCCACCAAGTTCAAAGAGAATTTCCCTCGTGCTGGCGCGCCGAGTTACTGCTCAGCCGCCACGTATGCCGTAGTACTGGATTCCAGTTTTCGGGCGCTTCGCATAAGAAAATAAGGGGCGACAGCAGTTTAGCTGACTGACAGGGGATCTCTGAGATCTCAGGGTGACCATCGGGGCTCCTCGAGAAAACACGCGTTCTTCTCCGAGTGCGTCACCGAAAGCGGTTCGCTGGTTTGCAGGCGACCGATGTCAGCGCCCAGCGGCACAAGGCCCGCTTCCCACACACGGAGCGACAGCTTTACAACACTTTCCCGCCCAACTCCCCTCGCTGGCCAAAACAGGCGCCCCTCGATCGCGCTCGCCCCTTTCCCAACCGCTCGACAAAGTTCCTTCTCCGGGGACATTGGCAGCTGAATCCGCCCCAGCAACGCACGCCGAGCGAAGGGACGCCGGGCGCCGTACCTCGGATGTATGTGCACTTGCTCTCGTCCAGCAAACCGGAGCTTGATCCGCCCATCCTGCCGGCGATCGGGGCGGCTGAAGGGAGGAACTGACGCGCGGATGGGCGAAGGTATCACCAGCAGCTGGACGCAGGATGGGCTCCAATCCAACCTTTCCTCTCCGCGTCCGCTCCGGCTCTCGCCCTCGGGCGCTACTCCGTCCTGCCTCCCCCTCCGCAGCCCAAGTGCAAAACCTCCTCCAGCCCCGGGAACCGCCCGATGAGGCGCCTCCTTCCCGGCTCCTCCTGGCTGAGGGTCAGGCTCACGAAAGCGCCCAGCTCCGGGAGACGAATCCTCGTTAGGAGCAGACGAAGAGCAGAGGGCAGCTTTCTCCCGGCTTCTCCCTTCTAGCTGCCTCGCCTTTGCTTTTTTTCTGCAAAGTGCGGAACTAAATTCAGGGCCCTCCTGAGAGAAGCCCGAAGGGGCGGGGAGGGGTCGGTGCTGAGTAGAAGCGGCCTGTCTCGACTGCACCTCGAAGGAAGGCTGACCGGTGTGGTGGGGGTGGAACGACTGTCGGGCGATCACCTGAGCTCTCTGCAGGAAGATCAACTCGCTGGTTCAAACCTCCCAGCTAACTTGCCTCAGAAAGACACCCCGCCACCTCTGGTGGCTTTCCTGCCTGAGGCAGCGGCCATTTGGCCTCCTAGGATAGCTCGGTCCCTATCCTATTAAGGAGGGAGATTGTTTGGGGGGGGGTTGTAAAGCGTTAATGACAGAAGTACAGGGTAGCTCCCATCTGTCTTTTCTTAATGCAAAATGCCATAGTTTGTCAAATCCAAATTGCTAAACATCAGACATTTTTCTCCCACAGGTACTTTTTTTCAAAAGGCAACTGGACTTTCTTGTTTTTTCCTTGAAGACATTTCACTTCTCATCCAGAAACTTCTTTGGTTCGGTTGGGTTCAACTGAAGAAGCATTTTGGATGAAAAGCGAAATATCTTCAAGGAAAAAACAAGAAAGTCCAGTTGCCCTTTGAAAAAGTACCTTTGGTGTAACCATGACCTGGATGACTAAGAATCTCCATAAATAACAGATATTTTTCCACTGAATTTTATTTATGCACCACTCTCTATTGAGAAATGATAAATATTTTTTCTGGAACCTCGAGTTTTTAAAAGAGTTTTGTCTAAGAGTTGATATAAATTATGCATTACAAAATCATGATTTATCCATTTTATCTGCCTGTATTAATGAATATATACTGAAGACTAGATGAGCAATGATTGTTCTCAATCTGTCCTGTTCTTTGAGGAACATTAAAAATTATTTGAGTACAATTTTAAGACTTTTTCCATTTAATTATCACACCATTTGAAGTTTTTTTAATACTTTGATGAAATTAAGTTATATAACAAGCATTCCCGTATTGAAAGAAAAATCTTCATCAGGGTCCAGTCCAAGCTGGGAATAATCAAAATGGAGACTGCTTTAGAAAGAAGGTTGTAGTTTATTGAACAGGAGAACCAGACAGAAAGATGGCTCTGGGAAAACTGACCACCTGTGGGGTTATTTCCTGCCTTAGCTCTTAGTTTAGTGCATCCAGGTTTGTAATGTCCAATTGAGGTTAGACAGTGTACAAGCCAGGCTATTAAATTGCACACAGTGAGCCCTAGGACTCCCACTCTTGAGTCCACCAGTGCAACATATTCACGGCTTGGGTTTTGGAGATCTCTTTTCTGCTACCTCCTCAGTAAGAGCATATGAATTGCAAATTGCCTGAAGAGGCTTGGTTCCCTCCCCCTTGGAATTTTCAGGAAGTTGTGCATGCAAAGCTTTAATGCCACAGCAAGAACCAGCCTAAGGAGCTTTACTGAAGGTAGGTAAAGGGGATAGACCACAGGTTGGCAACCCGCGGCTTCGGAGCCGCATGCGGCTCTTTAAGCCGTCTCCTGCGGCTCCCAGTCGCCCGATGCGTGCGCACCTCTCCAAACGGGCAGTGGTGCGCGCGCACCTCTCCAAATGGAGAGTGGTGCCACCCGTTTGGAGAGGTGCGCGTGCATCTCTCTGAATGGGCGTTGCGCGCGCAGATCTCCAAACCTTTGGAGAGGTGCACGCACACCTCCGCCCAAACGGGTAGTGGCGCCGCTCGTTTGGAAAGCTGCCACGGCCCGTTTCCAAAGCTACCGCCTTCGGAGGAAGGCGGCAGCCTGCAAACGGGCTGCGGCAGCTTTTCAAATGGACGGCACCACTGCCTGTTCTGAGGTGCACGCGCACCTCTGCCCGAACGGGCAGTGGCGCCACTTGTTTCAAAAGCTGCCGCGGCCCGTTTGCAAAGCTACTGCCTTCGGAGGAAGGCGGCAGGCTTCAAACGGGCCATGGCAGCTTTTCAAACGGATGGCGCCGCTGCCTGTTCCGAGGTGCGCGTGCACCTCTGAACAGGCGGAGGTGCGCGCGCACCTCTCCAAACCTTTGGAGAGGTGCGTGCGCACCTCCACCTGAACGGGCAGTGGTGCCGCTCGTTTGGAAAGCTGCCAGATGCCCCACAACCTCCAGGTGAAAATCCTCCATCTTACCTCCCTTATAAATTCCGTTCCCGGCGAGGCCCCGGGCTTTTAAAAGCCACCGGGGCCCGGCCACTGTAGGTGAGGACCAGCTTCCTGGCTTGCTCCCTCTCTTTTCCGCAGGCATTTGCTCAAAAGTGTTTAAGTTTATTGCTCAAATGATGTTTCTAATTAGCGCTTCGGACCATAAATCCGAGTGGCTTTTGTTTTCCAACTGATTTATTATTTACCAGAGCATCGACCTCAGACGGGGCGGCAGGGAGAGAGAGATGGGGAAGCCTCAAACCAAGAGAACAGCGGGGATCCATCCACTCAAGGCCTGTGAATAGAAAGGAGGCTGGCGCCGAGCTAAAGCTGCCAACCCGCGCCTTCTCCCTGGCAGGAGCCCCAGGGATGGGGATGGGGGGGTTGTCAGGATGACCGGCCCCTCGAGTGTAACTCGGCTCTGGGACACAGCCACTGGGAAACTGAGTTGGGGGAACTCTAAGTAGCAGGCACGACCAGTGGAGACGCGGCTGTGGATGGGCTGGAGCACTCTCGGGTGTGGAGGTGAGGGCGTGGGGCCCTTGGCCGGGGTTGTTTCCTTGGCCTCTCCAGAAAGGCATGGATTCCAAGAGAGGCAATCTAGCCTGTGCCATGAGACGGGAGGTGTCGTCGATGAAGCCGTTTGCCTCCCGCCTTGTGCCCGAGCCCGTCCCAGTTCCGGGATTTCTACTCATGGCCAGATTAGATCTTCAACTGTACCTCACCACCCAGGTCCCTCTATTTTTGAGGGAGGGGAGAGGGAGGAGAAACTTATTGTAAAAAAAAAAAGAGGGAAAAGACTCCGCTGGAAGCAATTCCTGCTTTACAAAAGCCACTAGGGCCGAGAACTTGACACATGAGACCACTGCAGCTGGACTGGACGAGTCTATAGGTGCTGCCGTACAACAGCCACCGATGGTTTCTAGCGGGATGCAGAAGGTTATGGCCTCTCGCAAACCCGATTTTCTGTTCCGGCTACGTGATTCTCCGTCAGCCCGCTGTTCACGGCCCCCCTGAGGGACGGGAACCAGAGCAGCGGACTGAATGAAGAGATGGGGGGAAGGGATTGTTGGGAGCAACCAGTGCGCCCCCTTGCCAATGGACCTGGTGCCTTGGAGAACACTGGTCGCCCCTGGTGCCCACTGGTCGCTGGGTCCTACTCAGTTCTAACACCCGATGGGATGGATGAACGGAGAAGATAACGGGAGAGGCAAGACTTGGCCTCAGTTGTCCTTCAAGTTATAACAATCCCCAAATCCCAGAAATGCAGGATTGCTTATTTCCAAGCACCTCGGAGAGAACAAAGGGTTCCAGCAACGCGGCTGAAAATTATTGTTGTTACTGTTTGCCGAGATCTGAAAATCTCATTGTTTTTAATTGAAATACAATTGTGCAAACACATATCCCATATGTCACCTATTTAGCGCCCAACTAGAAAATAAGATATATCTTGCTCACACATAGGCTACTGAAGATTTCCCCAAAATATTAAAGAATTCTGTATCTATTGGAATGTGGCAGGGGGGGTTGTTAGTGGCGAATGAACTTTTTTCTCAGAAAAGAACCAGTACTTTCACTTAGCTCTCCCTTTCTGTAAAATAGTTTATAATTTATTTAAGATTAAGCACAAACCTTTTTGCATGGAAGCCTCGGCTGACCCGCTTACATTGGCACTTAAGAATAAATCCCCCTTTGAGAGGAAAGAAACTAATAAATCTCGAGATACTGAAATGTGATAATTGTTAAAACAATTGCTTCCGAGATCGCTGGCTGGAGTCCAGCAGGAATTCCATTTGTAACTACAAATATGTGCCAATCTCCAAATTCGAAACCTCTGATATTAAACCATACCTACTGATGGTTCATTTTGCAACTATACATTAGGTGTACTGCACAGCAATGGCGGCATCCGTTTGGAAAGCTGCTGCGGCCCGCTTGCAGGCTGCCGCCTTCCTTCGAAGGCAGTAGCATTGCAAACGGGCCACGGCAGCTTTCCAAACAAGCGGCGCCACTGCCTGTTCAAGTGGAGGTGCGCGCGCACCTCTCCAAAGGGGAGACCCGTCGCCACGCAGGTGCCTCCCATTTTGAGCATGCGCAAAATGTTTTTTGCGCATGCGCGTGCATGCACACTTTTTGCGGCTCCCACTTTTTTGTTTGTGTGATGGAACCGGTTCCGAGTGGCTCTTTTTTTTTTCCGGTTGCCGACCCCTGGGATAGACTCAGTGTGATTCTAAATGGTGTGCGTGTGCATGTAGCTACTCATACAAAACAGGCAATACAAGCATCCTGGACAAATTTTCCTTCCACCAGACAGAACTCCAAGGTGTTCAGTACTTGCTGTGCCAACCATTCCCAAATGCCATCCCTCCATGAATCCAATCAACTGCTTAATTACAACACAAATGGGGCAAGAAAAAAAACCTTACAATGAGTTTCTGTCCTCCCCCCATAGTCTTTCCCAGTTGTCTTCTGAGGCTTCACATGGGGGCCAATAGCTCCAGGACTCCTTCCTTCTTCTGCAGCTTTCACAGGCCTCTGGTTGATGTAGCACTGGGAAGATCTGTTTCACTCTGGTTGCATGGTGACTTTCTAGCAGATGGCTGTATTCAAACCCCATTCTCTGGCTCAAATGGATGGAGGCAGTGTCTGGGTCAGTGTGCTCTGCTTCCAAGGTTGTGGGGGTCATCTGTGCAGGGCTGAAAGACATGAGAACAAAATCCCCTCCCCCCCTTTTCTGGGTGGACTCTCTCAGGAGAGGCTTTGCTGATCAGACAAAGGCATGGAGAACAAGATAAGAAATAATGAAGTAGATTGGGGGGGTAACTTGCAGGTAGAGTTTGAAAAAACATTACTGCAGTTGTTAAAGAAACAAGCAGACAAAATGGGGACACCACAAATGACAAAAGAGAGGCTAGATTCTGGTAAGAACAAAAAATGAAAGGTCTCACTTCTGAAATTGAACATTTGCAACATGTTAAAGAGGACTTAAGGACTTGCAACTTGAAAATGCTGAAAGCTCCAAATAATTTTATAAGCCTAGTATTTTTGTGTGTACAATTTGTGAGGGTGTGGAGAATCTACCTTTAACATTTTATTTTAGAACAGGCCACATTAGAGATTGAAAATAAATGCTTATGTGTTCCAGTTTTACTGATTAATGATAGGATAAGAAAAATAACTTAAGGAGGTTATTTCCCTACACAAGCAAACTTGAGCTCATGAGGCTCTTCAGGAAAAGGATAGACAGATAAAACCCATTTACAACACATACAGAAAATGCACAAATAAAACTTTTTCCTCTGAATGAGCTTAAAACATTCCCTCCTGACAAGGGAAGGCAAAAAGGGAACTCGATTCTCTTCACTTCACTCTATTTTGTTGACCAGACAAAATAAGAGTGAAGATATTTTCCTTTTGGTGGCTTATTGTAAGCAGAATTTCTAGCAGAATGTTAAAATTCTTTTCTCTTTGGATTAGACACAATTAACAGTTAACATTTACCTTGAGGACACACATACACACACAAAAACAAAGAGAAAAGGAGAGGAAAACAGAACACCCAATTTTCACACCTGTTCATTCCCACTATTAATCTCAGTTAGTTCAAATTAGGGAAGGCATGAATCTTAACAAACATATCACATAGTTACATAGAGTGCTTTTTTTTTGTTAAAAAAACCCTCATGCACATCTCTGGTGGACTGGCAGAAGCCTCTAGCATGCCGCATCCAGCTCCAGTTGAAAGCCTTTTACAGAGCAGGGGGGAGAAACTGCTATAGAGAGCTTCCGAGGTGCAGATCATGTGAGCAGCATCAGCTGGTGGATGCCATTGCCTTGGCTTTTGAGAGGGTGTGTCAGAATCCATTTATATCATATTCATAAATGTATGTTTAAAACATTATTCCATGGATTCTGCCATCTCCCGAGGAGGAGGGAACGAATGTGTATTGAGCCTGTATTAGGCATTTCAAAGGAAAAGAGAAGCCTTTTGAACTGAGGGAACAAAAGTGGAGGTTAGGGTAGGAGCATCTGGCTTGTGTCACGGAAGAGAGCAATAAACATAAAAGGTCCTAAGTTCCTTTTTCCCACGAGAGGGATGATATGAGGTAAATGATGGGGGACTGACCAAATGGGGTTAAGGGGGGGGTTGAACCGGGAACTCTTTATAAGGGTTTAGTTTGTAGAACAATATTAATTCCTGTCTTGTATTCCTACAACCAAGCATGTCATAGTAAAGATTCCTTTTGGACTAAGATTTGGCTCCAAGAGTTTTGTCTTCCTAAGACATGGTTTGGGGTGGGTCCTGACAGGGTGCTTATTTGGAGCCGGGATGTCTTCTACCACCTTGTCCTCCTCCATCTCTGATGACACAGAGGTTTCCTCCAGATCCAGAGGTGGCAGTGGCGCTTCTGCTTTGAGAGTGCACCTGGTCTCTCAAAGAGATTCGCTCCAGGAGCCAGTCCTGGTCACTGGCGGCCAACGCAGGGATGAGGACAGGCAGCAGTGGTGGTGGGAGCCCGTGAACCAAGACAGAGAAGCGGGTCTACTTTCAGGGTCGTGGAAGTGTTTCCGGGTTGACCTTTGATGCCCCCGATTTCCCTGGGCAGCTTTCTTTCACCGAGCCAGAGCTTTACTCACACTGGTGGCTTAGAAGGAGCCAATTCTTCCCTTCAAAAAAAAGGTGCCGGAACGCCGTTCTGATGCGTTCTATGACAAAAAAGCACTGGTTACATAGAAAGAGAGAGAGAAAATCACTATTCCTATATTTTATTTTCCTTTTAAGTACCTTTATTTAGCCAAATTGTTTTCCCAGCAAAGCCCTGAGCAAAGCCCTTTTTTGACAAATTTCCCTTTATCATTTTTTCTTCATACTGGCTAGGCTGGGCACTCACCTCTCATCCCATGCCATTTTTCTGTTCCAGCCTATGACCGGCCCTGTTTGAATGTCAGGAACAACCTCTTTTTATAGTCAACAGGCTGGAAAAACAAAAGTTAAATGAAAAGTTCAAGAGTTAAACCAAATGTTCAAACAAGAATAACAGACCAGGACTCTAGCAGAAGATCTTCAAACGGTTGCCTTCAGCAACCAGCACCTCCCACACCTTCCCCGTTTATCACCAGTCCCAAGGTGTGGCTTCTCATTGCCTTCTCCCGAGTTGCCTCATTGCCTTCCTCTGTTCTGCTCTGCTAGATTGCCTCCTGCTCCTAGTGTTCCTGAACAGAGCCAGCTGTGGATTGTATTCTTCCAATCCCTCATGCTCACACGGCTGAGTCTGATGAAGAACAAGACAGGAGGGGCCAGGCTGAGAGTCCTGCAGTGCATCAGAACCTTCCTCTGACACCAAAGGCTCTCCAAACCAATCCTCCTCCTCCTCCTCTTCAGAATCATCCGACTCAGCTGCCGGAACCACAGGCTGACGCTGAATCACAACACTATCCCGCACCACAGGGCCCTTCCCATGGGTCTGCCGATCTGGATGCGGTCGGGATGGGAATTGTTCATGGAAGACAGACACCAAAGCAGGAGCATGAACGGTGGTCATATCTTCCCAGGTGAACTCCTCTGGTCCATAGCCTTTCCATTCTATCAGGTACTGGAAATGACCTTTCAGCCAATGGGAGTCCCTGATGCTGGCGACCTCATACTTAGGGGTGCTGTTTTTGTCACGATGTTTCGGTGGGGGAAGTTCTGCTTGGTGGAGTGTACACGCCGGTTGCTCAGGGACCAACAGAGACCGATGGAAGTCTGGATGCACACGCAGGGAACGTGGCAGAGTTAAGTGATAGGCAACCGGATTGATGACAGCCTCGATTGGGAACAGTCCTAAATATTGGTGGTCTAACTTTTTAGCTGGCTGGGTTGACGGTAGCTTCCTGGTAGACAACCAGACCCGATCTCCCACCGATAGTGGAGGTGTATCCCGCCTCGACCGATCAGCAAATCTTTTGTAATCGGCCTTGGCCTTCTCTAACTGTCGCTGCACCAATCGATGGATTGCCTGTAACTCTGCCATGTAGTCGTTTGCTGCTGGCTCCAGTGGGTCTAATGGGGAAAGGGGAAAAAACAGGGGGTGATATCCCACATTGGCCAAGAATAGTGTTATCTGTGTGGAGGTGTGCTGCGAGTAGTTGAATGCAAACTCAGCTATGGCCAGATAGTCCACCCAATTGTTTTGCTGATGATTGACATAGCAGCGCAGATATTGCTCTAGAATACCAATGATCTTCTCTGTCCCCCCGGTCAGTTTGAGGATGATGCGCGGACGAGAGGCAAATCTTGACATCCAATGCATGTATCAACTCCTGCCAAAAACGGGCTGTAAACTGGGCCCCTCTATCAGATATGACTCTATCAGGGAGGCCGTGCAGCCAAAAAACCTGCTGAATGAACATACGACTAGTGGTGTGGGCTGACGATAAACCACGACATGGAATGAAATGCGCCATCTTGGTCAGCATGTCCACTACTACAAACACCATCGTAAAACCAGAAGATGGGGTAAATCCGTCAGAAAGCCCATGGACACAGCCCCCCAGGGTCTTTTAGGTGTTGGCAAGGGCTGCAGTAATCCAGGTGGGGCCCATCGCTGATTTGGCCTGCCTGGCCTACATGGAATACAGGAAGTGATGTAAACCTGGACGTTGTGTTGGACTCGGGACCACCAGAATGTATGGGAGACCAAGTTCAGGGTCTTGAACAGGCCAAAATGCCCCGCTGCTGGGTTATCATGACACTGGCTGAGGATGAGTGCCCTGAGTGACCCTCCCGGAACATAGAGCCAGTCATGATAAAATAAGAGTCCATCCGTGAGCGTCCATGAAGAATCTGGCCCCACCTCCTCCTTCCGCTGAGCCAGCCACACATCCTGCTGCTGTGCCTCCCAGATCCGAGCCCGTATATCTATCGGCTCCTGCACCACAGCAAAAGACTCAATGGGGAGCACTGTCCTGGACATAAGCTTGTCTTCCGCTCGGGAATATTCGGGCTTCCTGGACAGAGCATCCGCTCTTTGATTGCGACCGCTGGGTATGTACTTGATCGGAAATTGAACCTCGCAAAGAAAAGAGACCACCGAATCTGGCATTGGTTCAATTTCTGAGCGGTCTGCAGGCTTTCCAAATTCTTATGGTCCATCCGGACCTCGATTTGATGCCACGCCAACTCCAGATGATGCCTCCAGGCCTCGAACACCACTTT
Organism: Vipera ursinii; assembly: GCF_947247035.1. Classification (NCBI taxonomy): domain Eukaryota; kingdom Metazoa; phylum Chordata; class Lepidosauria; order Squamata; family Viperidae; genus Vipera; species Vipera ursinii. The sequence continues at coordinate 105,355,253 of NC_139516.1, read as the reverse complement.
GATGGCCAGCAGCTCCTTCTCCCAGATGGTATAGTTGCACTCCGACGGATTCAGTTTCCGCGAATGGTACGCGCAAGGGAAGAGGGTACCGCCGGGCGTCATTGCCTGGAGTAACACTGCCCAATGGCAATGTTGGAGGCATCTGCCTCTATGGCAAATGGCCGTTGCGGGTCAGGATGCTTCAAGATGGGTTCCTTCATGAAGGCTTCCTTCAAAGCCTGGAAAGCCCATTGTTCTGGAGCGTCCCACTGAAACCGAGTCTTCTTCTGCAGGAGCCGAGTGAGGGGGGCTGTCAGGGTAGCAAACCCAGGGATGAAAGCCCGATAGTAATTGGCAAACCCAAGAAGTCGCTGAACATCCTTCACATGATGTGCAGGTTGCCAACTCTGCAAAGACTCGACCTTACTCGGCTCCATGGTGATGCCCTCAGGAGAAATGCGGTGACCCAGAAAATCGATGGTCATCCAGTAGAACTGGCACTTCTCCAATCTGGCATACAGCCAATGTTCTCGGAGTCGCTGCAGGACCTTACGGAGATGTTGATGGTGTACCTCTCACGATGGGGAGTAGATCAGGATGTTGTCCAAGTACATCATGTCAAACTGATCTAACAAATCCCAAAAAATATCGTTCATGAAATGCTGGAACACGGTGGGGGCATTGGTCAGACCAAACGGCATCACCATGTGTTCAAAGTGTCCGTATCGAGTACCAAACACCGCCTTCCACTCATCACCTGACCGAACTCTGACAAGATTGTAAGCTCCACGCAGGTCCAGTTTTGTGAAGATCTTAGCCTCCTGGAGTCAGTCCAAGAGTTCGAGGATGAGGGGCAGTGGGTAACAATTGCGCACCGTGATGGTGTTTAATTTTCTATAATCACAGCAAAGCCACAATTCACCAGACTTCTTTTTGACGGACGGGTGCAGACACTGGCAAGGACGAGGGCCAGATGAAACCCCGAGCCAAATTCTTATCCAGAAAGTCCCACAATGCAGCCAACTCGGGGTCCAACATGGAGTACAAACACCCCACTGGGAGAGGCGTATCAGGGACTAAATCAATGGAGCAGTCATAGGGCCTGTGCGGGGGTAATTGATCTGCCTCTGTCTTGCTGAACAGATTAGCAAATTCAGTCAGTTCGGAAGGCAAGGAAACCCCTGGGGAACCCCCCACCTGGCCGGCACAGATATGGCGGGTGTGGTCCACGCACTGTAAGCTTGGGAGGGTGACCAAGTTCTTTGACTAAAAAATCTGTGGGTCATGCGCCCGGAGCCACGCCAGTCCCAAGACCACGGGGAAATGCAGATCTGAGGTGATATAGAACTGTATGGCCTCCTCATGGGAACTGATGGCCATACATAATTTTTTAATTTTTTTTAATTTTTAATCCCATTTATATCCCGCCCTTCTCCGAAGACTCATGGCGGCTTACAATTTAAGCACAAACCAATAATGGTTGTGTGGCAGCCTTAATTGGCCCAGACAGGAGCACTCGACCATCGATAGTCTCCACTAACATGGGCGGTTCCACCGGGCACTGGGGAACAGCCCATTTGGCCACAAATGCTGAGTCCATAAAATTTGTGGTGGCCCCAGAATCAATTAAGGCATGGAATGGAATCCCCTTCGGCTTGCCAGGGAGGATCAGATGTGCCTCCAATATCAGATGCCATGGAGGTCCACAGGCAGCATCAGAAATACATCGCTTGGTGTTGTGGGACGCCCGACCTAACACACCTTTTAGATCGGGCTCGGGGCGTTTCCCGACAGAGGAGTAGGGGGCTTTCTTGGGGCAGACTCGGTCACTGACACCCGTCATCACTTCTTTGGGCAGAAGGCAGCCAAATGCCCAGGGTCTCCACAGTAAAAACACAACCCCCCAAAGTCGCCTGTTCATTTCTGCCACCGATAGACAAGGCCTGGCAGCACCTAGCTCCATTGGCTCCTCCCTTTGAACGGAGGTCTCATGCAAAACAGGGGCCACAAGGGTCTCTAGGGTGGCACGGCGACTCCTTCGCTGCTGCAGCTGAGCATTGATCCGCAGACAGAGATGGATCAGCCCATTGAGGTCTGAGGGAATATCAACATGGGCCAACTCATCCAACATCTCCTCCGACAATCCATCCTGGAAAGCGTCCATGAGCGCAGCCTCATTCCAGGCTGAATCCTGGCTAAGCAGCTGAAAATTGCTGATATAGCCCTGTAGAGGGCGTTGACCTTGCCTCAGAGCTTTCAGGCGTCAGGTAGCAGTCTGCGTCTTTATGGGGCCCTCATACATTAGACGCATATGATTACAAAACCCCACAAAGTTGTCCAACAATGGACTAGGTTGGGCCAGCAGAGGTGTGCCCCAATGAGCTGCATCACCAGAGAGAAGGCTTAATACAAACCCCACCTTATCCCAGTCAGTGGGGAAATCAGCTGCTCTCATGCTGATAAATAGCTGGCATTGTCCCAGGAAAGCAGGAAACATATCTGGATTGCCATTAAATTTATCTGGCATCGCAACTTGGCATTTTCTCCTGGGTGGTGGTGATGGTGGTGGTGGTGCAGCATGGACTTGTGCTTCTAATTGAGCCACCTGAGCTGCCAACAAAGAAAGTTGCTGGGTGAGCTGGGCGTTCTCAGCACGTAGCTGCTCCATAATAATAATAAGGGGTGGGAAGCTGAAGGCAAACTGTTCTGTTCCAGCCTATGACTGGCCCTGTTTGAATGTCAGGGACAACCTCTTTTTATAGTCAACAGGCTGGAAAAAACCCAACTAAATATTTATTTACAAAGAGTTCAAACAAAAGTTAAATGAAAAGTTCAAGAGTTAAACCAAAAGTTTAAACAAGAATAACAGACCAGGACTTTAGCAGATCTTCAAACGGTTGCCTTCAGCAACCAGCACATCCCACACCTTCCCCTTTTATCAGCAGTCCCAAGACATGGCTTCTCACTGCCTTCTCCTGAGTTGCCTCATTGCCTTCCTCTGTTCTGCTCTGCTAGATTGCCTCCTGCTCCTAGCGTCCCTGAACAGAGCCAGCTGTGGATCGTCTTCTTACAATCCCTCATGCTCACACGGCTGAGTCTGATGAAGAACAAGACAGGAGGGGCCAGGCTGAGAGTCCTGCAATGCATCAGAACCTTCCTCTGACACCAAAGGCTCTCCAAACCCTTCCTCCTCCTCCTCTTCAGAATCATCCGACTCAGCTGCCGGAACCACAGGCTGACGCTGAATCACAACAGCCATCAACAAATAACTTACAGGGGATCCGGGCACAAACTTCGAGCTACAGCTTCTCATGTTCCCCTTCAGATGTGCATTCAATGGGCTCTAGCCAGATCTCCCTCACAGCAAAATCCCTACCGCACTACCTGACAGTTTCCAGACCAAAAAAACGAGGGCCTGGGAGGATTCTGGTTCCCAATGCAAAGTAAGGGTCCCTCCTTTAATGGGAACATTGCCTTCAGTTTGCAGACCAAAAAGTGGTCTGAGAGGACCTGCTGTCCCCAACCAGCAGGTATGGGCACCTCCTTCCACCGGTTTTTCACAACTACTTATAACTACAGTTTTATTCACAACTTTTCCTCTGTACACACTTCTACTTTTTCTATTTTGGACTCAGAGGAGTCTGGGAGTATCTGCTTGCCTTTTCCAAGCAGCAAACATGAGCACCTCCTTCCCAGACCCAGGCTTTGCTTATAGGGCCTTACTAGCTGGTTGCCCAAATCCAATTCTCTCCTTCAATTTTCCATTCCATCTCACACAGCCTCTCCCTTTTCCCTAACAAAAGGTCCTGCACTCTGGCCAAACCCCCATGCTTTCCAGAGTCTGTCACTTAAACAGATCCTTTCTGCGGTTAGGAAAGTCCAGATGGAGCAAAATCCAACTGTGATTGGAAAAGGGTCTTCTCACTCACACACATTTCTCTCAATCCCCTGGGCTTTAAAGTTAAAATTTAGAGGTACTCGCCTTCTTTCCAAAGCAGCCCTTGAGATCAAACTCAAAAGTCTCTTTTACTACCCTTGCTCCAAATGGGCAGAGCCTGGGAAACTGATCCACAGACACAAGGGGTCTGCTGCCAGCAAGATGGGGTTTACCAGTCTCAGTCCACTGGAGAGGTTAGCTTGGAGTCCTATCCTGGGTGCCAAATTGTTGAAAGAAAAAGATTCATCAGGGTCCAGTCCAAGCAAGGAATAATCAAAATAGAGACTGCTTTAGAAAGAAGGTTGCGGTTTATTGAAGAGGCAAGCCAGACAGAAAGATGGATCTGGGCTGATGCTATGATGAGATGGGTGGAAGAAACCAGGGTTCTGGCTTCTTAGCCCGATTTCATTCGGTCTGGCAATCCCAAGGGGTTGGAAAGTTGCCCTGGAGGGGCAATGAAGAAGAAGGGAAGCTTTTGGAGTCTGAACCAGATGACAGTCGGTCCAAATGAACCAAGGAACCTCTTCAAAGGGACAGAAGAAAGGCTGCCTGTAAGCACAGGCAGTCCAAGTCATTGTCAGCCAGAAAAAAAAGCGAGAAGCTGCAGCGTGCCGCTGAACAGCTGACTGTCAACAAAATGCTGAAACGGGGTGAGATTATTTTATTTCTCTTCCTTATGGACTTGGAAATAGAGATCCCCTGATCGGAAAAAACATTCCGAAGAAAAGACCCTGGAAAAACCAGGGAAGAAGGGAGTTAAAAGTGTTGAGAAATTAAAAAGAGGGGAAGGAAATTAAGGAATATAAAAGAATACTTAAAAATGGAATTCAGACTGACTTAAAGAAAAACTACTTAATCCCTAGGGTTTGGGAAATCTTTTTATATTCAATTTTTATGAGAAATAATTTAAAAAGAACTTTAAAAGAAAACTTTTCAAAAATCCTTCTAAACCCAGATATAGTGAATAGGGACATCTAGTAGTGAAAGGAGATACTACAGCAATAAAAAAAGGTAAATGTTCCCCCGCACATGCATGCTAGTCGTTTCCGACTCTAGGGGCTCATTTATTTTATTTTTTTATTTCTTTTATTTATTGAACTTATATACCGCCCTTCTCCCATGGGACGCAGGGCGGTTCACAAGGTAATTAAAATAACACTACAAATACAAAAAGTTAATAACAATTAAAATAATTAAATTATCCTTGAGTAAAATATAAAACACCTATAGCTCCAATTAAAACCCAATTACAATAAGTTAAAATTAAAATCCTCAGTCCTGGCCAGAAAGCTCAAAGAGCCAGGTCTTCAGGTCCCAGCAGAACGAACGAAGATCAGGGGCAGTCCTGAGCTCTATGGGTAACTGGTTCCAAAGGGCAGGCGCACCCACAGAGAAGGCCCTCCCCCTGGGTGTTACCCACTGGCAGTCTTTTGCCGGCGGCACCCTGAGAAGGCCCTCCCTGTGGGAGCGCACAGGACGAAGGGAACTTGATGCCAGCAGCAGGTGTTCCCTCAGATATCCCGGACCCACGCCATTTAGGGCTTTATAGGTCATCACCAGCACCTTGAATCTCTCCCGGAGGGCAACCGGAAGCCAATGCAGCTCGCGGAGCAGAGGTGTTTCATGGGAGTATTGGGAAGCCCCCATCACAACTCACGTGGCCGCATTCTGCACCAGCTGAAGCCTCTGAGTGGTCCTCAAGGGCAGCCCCATGTAGAAAGCGTTGCAATAGTCTAACCGGGAGGTCATCTCCGTTTCAAAGCCGAAGAGCCAGCACTTGTCTGAGGATGTCTCCGTGGTCATGTGGCCAGCATGACTAGATGTCAAAGGCGCACGGAACGCTGTTACCTTCCCACCGTAGTGGTCCCTATTTTTCTACTTGCATTTTTACGTGCTTTCGAACTGCTAGGTTGGCAGAAGCTGGGACAAGTAACAGGCGCTCACTCTGCTACGCGGCACTTGGGATTCGACCCGCCAAACTGCCAACCTTCTGATCGACAAGCTCAGCATCCTAACCCACTGAGCCACTGCGTCCCTACTACAGCAATACCAAATACTAAAAGAACTTGAAAAGCTCTTGACCTTGAAATAACACCTGGTGTAAACAAAGAGCTTTATATGACTTTGCACTAGAAAAGACTTTCTACAATCATATCTTTTGACCCTGGATATAACTAAAACAGGAATTATTTGGAGACATAGGGCTTTTTACATCTTTGAACTGACTGGAGGATCTGGATTTAGCCTAAGATAGTTGGCTTTTTTCCTTTCCTTTTTTTATTTTGTTTCTCCTTGTGGATTTATAAACTTACTTAATTGAAAAATGAGTGCACCAAATCTCACCAGACCTATGAAAAGAACTTCCTCTGTACCATCAGTGGGAACATCTAGCCCAACAAGCCAGGGATCTATTGAAACAATGTTGCTGCAAGAAAAAATAAATACTGCTCAAACTGAGATGCAAACTACATTAAAATTAATTTAAGAATCAATACAGAGAAATCATGAAGAGACAAAAAGTAACTTTTATTTATTTTTATTTATTTATTTTAATTCCATTTATATCCCGCCCTTCTCCGAAGACTCAGGGCGGCTTACAAGCTTAGCAGTAGCCTTCATTCTATGTATATGCCTACTTATTAGGGCTTTCACACACACCCCAAACGGCATTATTACAAAGTCAGCTTAATTGCCCCCAACAATCTGGGTCCTCATTTTACCTACCTCGGAAGGATGGAAGGCTGAGTCAACCTTGAGCCTGGTGGGATGCGAACCTGCACTAATTGCAGGCAGCTGGTGTTACTTAAGGAGGCATTAGCCCACTGCTCCACCAAGGCTCTTTGATAAATTAAACAAACAAATGCTGGATATAAAGACACAATTTGAGGCTCATCAGCAAATGATTGTTAAAAATGAACAGATAATTCAGAGAATGGAAAATAAATCAGATGACATTGACAAAAAAATGGAAACACTAATGCAAGAAAATGAAAAATTAGAACAATAAATCAAAGCTTAGAAGGAGCAGTTGCAACTTTGGAAATGGAGAAAGCTGTACACTATTTAAGATTTCAAAATATTCCTGAAGACAGAGAAGAAGATATAGTAGAAATGATTATTAATTTATTGGCAGAGACTTTAAAAACAGACCGAGCAGAGATACAAATGGAGATAGATGAAATATTTTGAATGAATTCAAGCTATGCAATGATTGTTAAAAATGAACAAATAATTCAGAGAATGGAAAATAAATCAGATGACATTGACCAAAAAATGGAAGCATTAATGCAAGAAAATGAAAAATTAGAACAAGCAAATCAAAGCTTAGAAGAAGCAGTTGCAGCTTTGGAAATGGAGAAAGCTGTACACTATTTAAGATTTCAAAATATTCCTGAAGATAGAGAAGAAGATATAGCAGAAGTGATTATTAATTTATTGGCAGAGGCTTTAAAAACAGACCGAGCATAGATACAAATGGAGATAGGTGAAATATTTTGAATGAATTCAAGCTATGCAAGGAAATATAAACTATCCAGAGAAGTCCATGTAAAATTTATAAAGAAAACAATAAGAGATGAGATACTGAGAAAGAGATGAACCATTACAATATAAGAGTAAAGAAATTGTGGTGTTAAAACAGATCCCTAAGAGAATAAGAGACACCCAAAGACAATATCACTTTCTAACTACAAAGCTAAAGGAATAATACAAAATATCGACTGGATTCAGTTTGGAAGGCAGAAGACTTTGATGAAAGAAATCAAGCGTCCCTAAATGAAAGAGTACAACATCAACAAGAAGAGAGAAAAGGCCAGAAACAGATAGAAGAAACAACTGAGGAAACAACTATACAAACAGAAGAACAGAAAGAGAAGTCTGACCAAGAGCATGAAGGAATGGCAAGAGAACAGAGGACTACGAGATCGACTAGACCTAAATATAAGTAATTAAAATGAAGAAAGAAAATGGATTTTTTTCAGTAAACATAAATGGACTGAATTCCCCATCAAAAAGAAAAAATATTTCAGAAAACTACAGAAACTAAATATAGATATAGTTTGTTTGCAAGAGACACTCATAAAAAGACAATACTACAAACTGTTGGAATACTCAAAAATTGGGAAACTTTATCATGCATCAGCGCAACAGAAAAAAGAGGAGTAGCTGTATATATTAAAGAGATAATAGATTCTAAAATGATTTATTTAGATGAAGAAGGAAGAATTGTGATGGTAGAAATATTTTCACATCAAAAACAAACACTGTTGGTAGTAATATATGCACCAAATAATAAACGTTTTACGGTGGTTCTCCTCCTACCTCTCGGGCCGTTCGCAGACGGTGTTGGCAGGGGGGCAGAGGTCAGCCCCTAGGCCCCTTAGTTGTGGGGTGCCTCAGGGGTCAGTACTCTCACCCCTCCTGTTCAACATCTATATGAAGCCGCTGGGTGAGATCATCCATGGTTTCGGGGTGAGGTATCATCAATATGCTGATGATACCCAGCTTTTCATCTCCACCCCGAACCAACCCAGTGATGCCCTCAATGTGATGTCCCGTTGCCTGGAAGCGGTACAGATCTGGATGGGGAAGAACAGGCTCCAGCTCAACCCAGCCAAGACTGAGTAGCTTTACGTACCGGCATCTCATTTAGTCCAAGAGGTTCCATCTTTGGTTATGGGAGGAGAGATGTTACCTCCCGTTGATAGGGCACGCAATTTAGGCGTCCTCCTGGATTCACGACTCAGTTTTGAAGATCATATTGGAGTCATGGCCAGGGGGGCATTTGCCCAGGTTCACCTGCTGTGCCAGTTGCGCCCCTATCTGGACCAAGATGCCCTACGTACAGTCACCCACACACTCGTTACCTCCCGGATAGATTACTGCAATGCTCTCTACATGGGGCTGCCCTTGAAGACCACCCAGAGGCTTCAACTGGTGCAGAATGCGGCCGCGCGGGTAGTGATGGGAGCATCTCGATACTCCGATATTACACCCCTCCTGCGTGAGCTGCATTGGTTACCGGTTGTCCTCCAGGTGAGATTTAAGGTGCTGGTACTTACCTTTAAAGCCCTACATGGCTTAGGCCCGGGATACTTGCAGGACCATCTGTTGCCGGGAACGACTTCCCATTGCCCAGTGCGCTCACACAGAGAGGGCCTCCTCAGGGTGCCATCGGCTAGACAATGTCGGCTGGTGACCCCCAGGGGGAGGGCCTTCTCTGTGGGAGCGCCAGCCCTATGGAACCAACTCCCCCTTGAGCTTTGGATGGCCCCGGATCTCCAATCCTTTCACCGCAGCCTCAAAACACTCCATCAGGCTGACCTGGACTGACAGGGATTTTAATTATGTTTTTAATTTTTAACTTAATTTTAATTTTAACTTATTCTATTGGAGCCATTAATTTAATTTCTTTTTAACTTTTGTATTATTTTATTTTATTGTTGTTAGCCGCCCTGAGTCCTTCGGGAGATAGGGTGGCATATAAGTCCCAATAATAAATAAATAAATAAATTAAACGCCTCCCCCAACGTAGTTCTGCAGGACTTTTACCTGTGGCTGTGCAGGGTGTAGAATGCTGGCAGAGTAAAAAAATCTGCCAATCTGTGATGCCAGTCACCTGTGACAATGCGCTTGAGTGCCTCCTTTGTTGTCCTCACCATGCGTTCAGCTTGACCATTAGAAGATGGATGAAAGGGTGCAGACATTGCATGTCTGATGAGATTAGCTTTAAGGAAAGCCTGAAATTCAGTAGCAGTGAATTGGGCCCCATTGTCGGAAACTAAGACATCAGGTAACCCATGTGTTGCAAAGAGTTTTCTCAGCACCTGGATGGTCCTAGCAGTAGTCATGTTAGCAACTGGAATTACTTCCAGCCATTTTGAGTGGCTATCCACTACTGTCAGGAAAAGCTGCCCCTGAAAAGGCCCAGCATAGTCTATGTGAATCCTAGACCAGGGAGTGTGCGTTTCCTCCCACCTGTGAACTGGGGCCTGTGGCATTTCAGGCCTCAATTGCTGGCATGTATAACAACCATGGACTTGACCCTTGATGGCCTTATCAAGGCCAGGCCACCAAAGGTAGCTTCTAGCTAAGGCTTTCATTCTGACAATGCCTGGATGGCCTTCATGTAAGGAGTGTAAGACCCTGTCTCTTAGGGAAATGGGAATTATGACTCTGTCCCCCCATAAAATGCACACTTTATGTGCAGACAACTCATGTCTCCTGACAAAAAAACTTTGAAACTCAGAGCCTGGACTTTTTTTCCAACCAGCCCATGTATACCCATGACAACACTCTACTAAGTATTTTATCTGTGTCAGTTTCAGCAGCAATGTCCCCTGCATGGAGGGGGAACTCAGGTATGTCCTGTATGGACAGTATTCTAGCAGCAGGAGCTGGAGCTGGATCCATTAGTGGCAGTGGTAGTCTGATGAGACCATCAGCATGGCCCATTTCCTTTCCTGGTTTGTGAATTAGTTTAAAATTATATGCAGACAGAAAAATAGACCATCTCAACATTCTTGGAGATAGTATGTGGGGGGTTTGTTTGTCTGTTGTGAACAGTCCCAACAGAGGTTTGTGGTCAGTGTAGACAGTGAAATCCCTGCTATATAAGTAATCATGAAATTTTTTAATTCCAGCAACTATGGCCAGGGCCTCTTTGTCAATCTAGGCATAGCTGCGCTCAGCAGAGGACAAAGTCCTTGAGTAAAATGCTATCGGACCCTGTTTCCCATTTTTCTCTAAGTGGCTTAAGACTGCCCCCACCCTATAAGGAGATGCATCACATGCAAGACATACAGGTTTAGACTCTATGTAATGAGTTACCGTGGAGTTTTCAGACAGTAATGCTTTGAAGTCCTGGAAACTTTTTTCATGTAAATTAGTCCATTTCCAAGGAACTTTTTGTCAAGTACCCTGTGGAGGGGCTCTGCTATTGCTGCCTTATGCGGTAGGAATGTATGATAAAAATTTAGGAGACCCAAAAATGCTTGAAGCTCTCCTTTTGATTTGGGCCTAGGAGCCATCTTAATGGCCTTCGCTTTAGAATCAGTGGGGTGAATGCTGTTAGCATCAATTTGAAACCCCAACAATTCTGTTGATGAAACACCAATACTACACTTGTTCTTTTTTAATTTGAGGTCTGCTTTGCGAAGCCTCTGCAAAACAGCCCTGAGCCTTCTGGCCAACACTTCTGGGGATTCCCCTGCAATAAGAACATCATCAAAATAAGGGCAGACGCCCTGGATGCCCTTAAGTGTACGTTCCATAATACTTTGAAAAATACCCGGTGCAACACTGACTCCGAACTGTAAGCGTTTAACTTTGAACACCCCTCTGTGAGTCACGATTGTTTGAGCCACAGCTGTGGCCTCGTCAACTGGCAATTGCTGACAGGCCTGTGCTAAATCAAGTTTAGCAAAAATGGTTCCCCCTTGCAAAGAGGCTAAAATATGGTTGACTACAGGAACCGGGTAAGCGTGTTGCTTGAGGGCCTTATTTAATGTGTATTTATAATTAGCGCAAATGCAAACTTTCCCGTTGGACTTCAGTGGACTTCAGTGGGGTGACAATAGGAGTTTCCCACTCCCCCCCATCAACAGGCTGATGGTGCCCTGTTCTACAAACTTATCAATTTCGGAATCAATTTTGTGCTTTAAGGCAAAGGGTACCCTGTGAGGTTTAACTCAAATTGGAACAACATTAGGATCTAACTTAAAAGAAATAGGCAGCCCTGTGTATGTCCCCAGGGTTGAATCAAAAACATCCATGTATTCTTCGCATACTGCCATGAGGTCTGCAGTTTGTGTCCGGTTTATGCCAGTAATCTGAATACCTAAGGCATCAAACCAATCAAGTCCAATAAGACTCGTTCTTTGGCCCCCTACTACTATTACATCCAGGTGCCCCATAAACCCTTTAAATTTTACCAATTATGTGGCTTCACCCTTAACTTTAATGTGAGCTGTGGCCTTCCTGTTTCTTGCATAACAGGAAAACAATCTAAAAAAAGAGTTGCCCAAAGAATTAAGGATATAGAAGCACAAACTGATATAGCTATCCTTAGTAAGGTGGGTAACTTGAAATGGCTGAGTAAATACAAATGTACTTTTCAAGTGGACAGTTATTTGAAGTTACAACTCCCAAAACATCTTAGGGAGATATTTACGAGAGCGAGATTCGAACAGCTTGACACAATGGTCAGATATGGGAGATTTCATGCTATACTGTACAATGAGCATCTCTGCATTTGCAGAGCGGCAGAGGTAGAGGACCTGGCTCACATCCTATTTGACTGTTGTCTGTATAAGAGGGTGAGAGACAGGTATCTTGGTCTATATACCAAACGAATGACCCATTGGGATCCCCATATTAAAATAACTTATCTTATGTCAGGTCAGAACTTGAAAATAACATTTAACATAGCACAGTATTTAAACAAAATGATCCGGTTAAGATCTGCATATGTGGGACTGATTGGGGTAGATTGCAAGGGTGACTCCGAAATATAATGTTATCATATTTTATCTATATCTTAAATTTGTATTTTATTACTATTTCATCTTAAATTGTATTTTATTTTAATTCCATTTTAAATTGTATTTTATAAAATTCCATTTTGGATTGCTTTTATCAAGTTTTGGTGATGGTTTGTTGCTGGAACTTTGCACTTTGATATGGCCCAAGGGCTAATCAATAAAGTTGTTGTTACCATAACAGCAGCATTTCAACTGCTGTATACAAGCTTATAAATTTCGGAATCAATTTTGTGCTTTAAGGCAAAGGGTACCCTGTGAGGTTTAACTCTAATTGGAACAACATTAGGATCTAACTTAAAAGAAATAGGCAGCCCTGTGTATGTCCCCAGGGTTGAATAAAAAACATCCGTGTATTTTTCGCATACTGCCATGAGGTCTGCAGTTTGTGTCCGGTTTATGCCAGTAATCTGAATACCTAAGGCATCAAACCAATCAAGTCCAATAAGACTCATTCTTTGGCCCCCTACTACTATTACATCCAGGTGCCCCATAAACCCTTTAAATTTTACCAATTATGTGGCTTCACCCTTAACTTTAACGTGAGCATTCTGAAAATCCGTTAAAATGATATCTGAGGGTCTTAGTTTAGCCCAATTGTTACTGCGCCTACACACGAAGTCAAATATGTCTTGTGAAATGATTGAGACTGCAGAGCCGGTGTCCAATTCCATATTACATGCAACTCCTTGTAGCTCTACTAAGAGCTTAAGTTTGGGTTTGAGGGGGCGTCAAGCCCCAGTGCGGCATACGCTTCTACGGCTTCTGCAGAATCCCACACTAACTGGACCCTGGGCCCCAGTACCTCTCCTAGTTGGTTCTTCTGACTGGTATTTGGGTGGCCGGTCTCTCTGGCGGGCTCTGCAAACCACCGCAATGTGGCCTGTTCTTCCGCAAGCTCTACACGTGGCCGAGCAAAATCTGCAATTGGCGCGAAGATGGTTGCCTCCGCACCCCTTACATCTTGGTAAGAGAACTGCTTTGTAACCGTCCTCTCGCTGGTGGTTGTTGTGTTTTTGTGCATTGGATTGCCTTTGAAGTCTGTTGATCTCGGGTTCTTCTTCTGACGATTCTCCGGCACATTTGGCGACCTCTAGATGGACCAATTCTTTGACTTTTATTTATTTATTTTTATTTTTTATTTTAATTCCATTTATATCCCGCCCTTCTCCGAAGACTCAGGGCAGCTTACAAGCTTAGCAGTAGCCTTCATTCTATGTATATGCCTGCTTATTAGGGCTTTCACACACACCCCAAACGGCATTATTACAAAGTCAGCTTAATTGCCCCCAACAATCTGGGTCCTCATTTTACCTACCTCGGAAGGATGGAAGGCTGAGTCAACCTTGAGCCTGGTGAGATGCGAACCTGCACTAATTGCAGGCAGCTGGTGTTACTTAAGGAGGCAATAGCCCACTGCTCCACCAAGGGTCTTTTGAAGGTTTGGTAGGCTGAACAGTCTGCACTGCACCCCCAGCAGCTTTGTTGGCCATCACCTCCTCCTGTGCCTTGGAAAACATTAAGTTGGGTCTAGCAAACAATCTCTGCTGAAGTGTTCTATCCCGAAGGCCACAGACGAGACGGTCTCTTAGTCATTCTTCTATGTTTGAGAACTTGCAAAGGCGTGCGGCCTGTCTTAGACCCACAATAAACTCTGAAGCTGTCTCCCTGGGTAACTGCACTCTTTGGTCAAATTTGAATCGCCACACCATCTCCGACATCTTGGGCTGGAAGTGCCCGGTTAGGTTCTTCTTAAGGTCTGTGTATGAGACTGCTTCGATGGGAGTCAGTGCGAAAAGGTTCTCTGCTAGGTCGAAAGTTCCTGGGCCGCACACGCAAAGAAACATGGGGGCCTTCAGGCCTTCCTCTGCAATTTGATGGCCATTCTTCCGGATGCTTCATGTCAAACTCTCTTAATTTGCCGACCTTCGGCATTCTTCCTTCAGATTACTGCAATCTTCGGATCCTGCTTCTAGGCTCAGGGAATGCATCCTCTGAGCATGCGGCCGCTAGTGTGGCTTACTAGCCAGCCTAGGGGGGGGAAATACCTCTTCCCTCTGGCGTGTGCTGCCGACCCCTCGTTGACTTCAGCTCTTTTTTTATTGAAAAGTTTTACAATACATTTTTGAATACAACCCCCCTCCCCGCTCCCCAAAGCCCCCAACACACCCCTCCCCTCTCCCCTCCCCGACTTCCCAGAGCAAAATACAGGGTATAAAAATACAAACAAACATAATCTATAATATGCAAACAACTATAAAATATTAAATTCTATCGCACTTTAACTCTTAGTAAAATGACTACAAGCTAGTTATACATTATATCCACTACTTATTCAAATGCTAAATGAAACTTTTTAGTCCCATATTTATTCTGGATATAATCAATCCATCTTCTCCACTCCACAATGTATCTCTGTTGCGATTGGTCTTTCAAATACGCTGAGATCTTTGCCATTTCCGCCAAGTTGGAAACTTTTAAAGTCCATTCTTCTATAGTCGGCAGTTCTTCCTTCTTCCAATATTGCACTACTAAAAGTCTCGCTGCCGTAATTAAATTCAACATCAACTTAGTGTCCACAACAGTAGTATCTGTGATAATACCCAATAAAAACAGTTGCGGACAAAACTATCCTTTTCTTGAATATTTTTTGCAAATTCCACCAAATTTTAATCAAAAAAGCTTTAACCCTTTTACAAGTCCACCATATATGAAAATACGTTGCATCCTCACAACCACACCTCCAACATTTGGGCTGGCAGTTCAGATACATACTTGCTAATTTTTTAGGATCTAAGTGCCACCTATAAAACATTTTGTAAAAGTTCTCTCTTAAATTTTGGGCCTGTGTAAATTTTACATTTCTCACCCAGATCTTTTCCCAAGTATCCATTGTAATAACTTCTTGAAAATTCTGAGCCCACTTTATCATACAATCTTTAACAAGTTCCGTCTCTGAATCAATTTCTATCAATGCAAGATATATCCTTTTTATATGTGCTTGACCTTGATCTCTAATTTGCTTTACCAAATTTTCATCAATCATTGAAAAACCAGTTTTCTGGTCCTCTTTCCACCTAGCCTGTAATTGCACATACTGAAACCAGGTTTGTACCATCTTTTCTTCTTTTAAAATGTTGTATGACTTTAATTGCCATACATTCCTCTCAAAACTTAAAATTTCCTTATATGTAATCACATCATGTTTAAATCCAACATTTATATTTTCTATTGCGTGTTTAGGTATTGCCCAAATAGGTATCTTATAATTTAACTTATGTCTATACTTTTTGCAGACTCGCAACAGAGCATACCTTAAAATATGTATCTTAAACACATTATCCACCTTCTTAATATACAATAAATATGCATGCCATCCAAATAACAAGTCATGACCCTCAAAATTTCATAATCTCGCTTGTGTTAAATTAAACCAGTCACTT
This sequence comes from Vipera ursinii, assembly GCF_947247035.1. Taxonomy (NCBI): domain Eukaryota; kingdom Metazoa; phylum Chordata; class Lepidosauria; order Squamata; family Viperidae; genus Vipera; species Vipera ursinii. Next base: position 105,339,357 of record NC_139516.1, on the reverse strand, counting down.
ATCGCTGACAAAGGAGCAGCCTCATAATATAATTTGAGATTAGGCATTTTAAGACCACCTCTTTCACGCGTATCTTGCATTATCTTAAATTTAACTCGTGGCTTTTTCCCTGCCCAAACAAATTTATTAACTCCTTTTTGCCATTCCTCCAAATTTAAATCCTTTTTAAGAATAGGTATCATTTGAAATAAAAATAAAAATTTTGGCAAAACATTCATTTTCACTGCTGCGATTCTTCCCAGTAAAGATAATTGTAATTTTTTCCAACTATTTAATTCTGTTTGTACTTTTCCCCATAACTTTTCATAATTATTTTTATATAACTTCACATTTGAGGCTGACAAATATATCCCCAAGTATTTAACCCTTTTAGCTATTTCAAATCCCGTTAGCTCTTCTAAAACAGCCTTTTGTGGTACTGTCATATTTTTAGACAATATTTTAGTTTTTTGTATATTGATCTTAAATCCAGAAACTTTCCCATATTGCGTTATTATCTCCATCAATTATACAACTGAATAATCGGGCTGAGTTACCGTAACAACCAGATCATCTGCAAATGCCCTCAATCTATAATCCTGATCTCTTATTTGGATTCCCTTAATTTTATCCGAATCACGTATTTTAATCAGTAATATTTCCAATGTTAAAACAAATAATAGAGGTGACAACGGGCACCCCTGCCTTGTACCTTTTTCAATATTGCATAATTCAGTCAGACTATTATTAACTATTATACGGGCTGTTTGCTTTTGATATATTGCCCTAATTGGTTGTAAAAATTTAATCCCAAATTACATTTTCTCTAATACTTTCATCAAAAATTGCCAATCCAATTGATCAAAGGCTTTTTCAGCATCCAAAAAGATCAGCGCTGCAGGGATCTGATTGTTTCTTTCCAAAAATTCCAATAAATCTACAATATGTCTCACATTGTTCTTCATTTGTCTACCACTTATAAATCCAGTTTGATCACCATGAATTACTTGTTGTATTACCCTCATTAATCTGTTAGCTAAAATTTTTGCAAATATCTTGTAGTCCGTATTCAAAAGTGATATTGGCCTATAATTTTTGGCTTGGGTGACATCCTGGTCTTCCTTCGGGATCAAAGAAATAAAAGCAGTCTTCCAAGATGGAGGTACCCCTCCTCCCATTTGAATTGTCTGAAACAATTCCCTTAAAGGCTTCACCATTTCTAACTGTAAATTTTTATAATACACAGCAGTCAATCCGTCAGTGGCCGGCGCTTTACCCACTTTCAATTGTTTGATTACTAAAAAAATTTCTTCAATTGATTCATCCCTTCCTTTTGTTCTTGCGTAAGAACAAGAATATTAGCTCTTGTCAAATAATTATCTATATCTACATCTCTAATCTTATCTCTAGCATACAACTTAGAATAAAAATCAACAAAAGTCTTTTTAATAAGATTCTGCTGGTACACTACTTTACCCTTATGTTCTATTCTATCTATATTAGAAGCCCTTTGCTTCTTCCTTAACAAGTAAGCTAACCATCTACCTGGTTTATTAGCATTACAAAAAGTGTTATGTCTAACATACCGTAAGTTAGTTGCCACTTGATCTGCCATTAACTTATCAAACTGACCCCTTAATAAAGTAATTACCTCTTTAATCTTCCCATCAGATGGATTCAAAATTAAAGCCTTTTATTTTTCCTTAATTTCATCCTCTAATTCTTTCCTCCTAAATTCCAATTTTATTGTTCAATTTATTGTTTAAATATATTAATACACCTCTCATAATAAGCTTTACTTGCATCCCAAACCATCTCAATAGGAGTACCTTTATGCATATTAATTTTTAAAAATTCCTTCATCTGTTTTTTACACTCTTCCACATTTTCCTGGTATCTAAACAAATTTTCATTTAAGCGCCAGGACCGTCTATCCCTATTATCTTTTTCTATCTCTAACCATACTGGACTATGATCAGACATAGTTCTTGGGCAAATCTTGATCTTCTTAATCCTAGAAAAACAATCATTAGTAATTAATACAAAATCAATCCTAGAAAAAGATTGATGCCTGTCGGAGAAAAAAGTAAAGTCTTTTTCTTGCAAATTCCTTTCTCTCCAAACGTCTCTCAATTCCAAGTCATCCTTTATTTCAAAAAAGATTTAGGCAGTTTAGCATGACTTGGGGTGCTTTAAAAAAAACACCCTTGTCCATTTGTACATCCAGAATGCCGTTCCAGTCTCCCATCAAGATACAAGATTTATAATCCCACTGAATAATCTTGCTGTGTAATAAACTATAAAAATCTCCTTGTTGTTGGTTAGGAGCATATAGTCCAACCAAAAGCGTTTTCTTGCCTTCTATTAACAGTTCAATTATAACATATCTTCCTTGTTTATCTGCTTCAATTAAAGTCGCTGTCAAAGTGTTCTTAACGTAAATGACCACTCCATTTTTCTTATCAGTTGCAGAAGCAATAAAAGCAATAAACTGTGTGCCCAACCTTGAGTTTATTTATTTATTTATTTATTTATTTTATTGCATTTATATACCGCCCTTTCCCTGAGGACAGAGGGCGGTTTACAGGGAATTAAAAATCAAACATACAAAAGTTAAAAACCAAGTTAAAAAATATTAAATTAACCCTGTACTCTTAAAAATCCCGTTAAAAATTTTCTCCTCAGCCTGGGCTCGAGAGCTCAAAGAGCCAGGTCTTCAGGCTCCGGCGGAATGATCGGAGGTCGGGGGCAGTCCTCAGCTCCACTGGCAGCTGGTTCCAGAGGGCAGGCGCTCCCACTGAGAAGGCCCTATCCCTGGGTGTCACCCGCCAGCAATCTCTTACCGGCGGAACCCTGAGCAGACCCTCCCTGTGGGAGCGCACTGGGCGAAGGGCGTTTGATGCCGGCAGCAGGTGTTCCCTCAAATAGCCCGGACGCAGGCCATGTAGGGCTTTATAGGTAATAACCAGCACCTTGAATTTCACCCGGAGGGCAACCGGAAGCCAATGCAGCTCGCGGAGTAGAGGTGTTACATGGGAGTATCGGGAGACCCCCATTATAACTCGCGTGGCCGCATTCTGCACCAGTTGAAGCCTCCGAGTGGTCTTCAAGGGCAGCCCCATGTAGAGAGCGTTACAGTAGTCCAAACGGGAGGTCACAAGCGCATGAGTAACTGTGCGTAGGGCGTCTCGGTCCAGATAGGGACGCAACTGGCACACCAGGCGAACCTGTGCAAAAGCCCCCCTGGTCACGGCTCCTATGTGGTCTTCAAAATTGAGCCGTGAGTCCAGGAGGACGCCCAGGTTGCAAGCCCTATCAACGGGGGGTAACACCTCACCCCCCATCGTTAGAGGTGGAATAACTTGGTTAACCTGAGATGCCGATATGCACAGCCACTCAGTCTTGGCGGGATTGAGACGAAGCCTGTTTCTCCCCATCCAGACCTGAACAGCCTCCAGGCACCGGGACATCACGGAGAGGGCATCACTGGGTTGGTTCGGGGTGGAAAGAAAAAGTTGGGTATCATCAGCATACTGGTGATACCCCACCCCAAAACCACGAATGATCTCGCCCAGCGGCTTCATATAGATGTTGAACAGGAGAGGCGAGAGGACCGACCCCTGAGGAACTCCACAAATGAGAGACCTCAGGGCGGATCTCTGCCCTCCTGTCAACACCGACTGCGAGCGGCCCTGGAGGTAGGAGGAGAACCACCGTAGAATGGTGCCTCCCACTCCCAACCCCCTGAGACGCCGCAGCAGGATACCATGGTCGATGGTATCGAAAGCCGCTGAGAGATCTAATAGGACCAGGACAGAGGAGCAACCCCTGTCCCTAGCCCTCCAGAGATCATTCACCAGCGCGACCAATGCCGTCTCCGTGCTGTGTCCGGGCCTGAAGCCCGATTGGTACGGGTCCAGATAATCAGTTTCCTCCAGGAACAGAGGGAGCTGATGCGCCACCACACTCTCAACAACCTTCGCCAGAAAGCGAAGGTTGGAGACTGGACGATAGTTGTTTAAAGCAGCCGGGTCCAAAGCAGGCTTCTTGAAAAGGGGTCTCACCACCGCCTCCTTCAAGGCGGCAGGGAAGACACCCTCCTTCAAAGAAGCAGTTATTACTGCATGGAACCAGCCTCGTGTTCCCTCCCGAGCCGCATAAGCTAGCCAGGAGGGGCACGGATCCAACAAACAGGTGGTGGTGCTCAGTCTCCCCATGATCCTGTCCACATCATCAGGGGAAACAGGGTCGAACTCAGTCCAGATAACGTGCTCAAGACCGCCTGATTCCTCCACATCAGACTCTGCCCAGTCAGAGTCCAAGCCGGTCCGGATCCGAGCGATTTTGTCCGCCAGATGATTACTAAACTCCTCGGCTCGTCCCTGCAAGGGATCCTCTCTCACCTCCTGGTTAAGGAGGTGAGGGAGCGAGTCACCCTAAACAAATACTTTTGATCTGTGGCTCTAATATGTGTTTCTTGTAGACAAATAACATCATTCTTAAATTGCTTTAAATATTGAAATACTTTCTTTCTCTTCTGTGGTGAATTTAAACCATTAACATTCCAGGTTAGAAGCTTTGTCGCCATCTTTCGCGACCTGAAGCTTTTGGAGCGCTTCTTCCAAAATCACCTGCACTCTCTTTGGTCACGCTCCTCCCACTGCTTCACTGTAAGTAAGTTTTGGAGGTGCCATCATAACTCTCTGCTGTTCTTGCTCTTGCTCTTGTCTCATTCGTCTAGCAGCAGCACGTGTCATTCTTTGGTCTCTAACCTCCTCCGATGATACTGAAATTTGATCCACTCCTGTAACTTTCTGAAATTCTCCATCTTTCATCTGCGTAGCTCCTTCAGCACCTTGTACATTCTTACTTTGTGATTGACGCTCTCCCTCACCATTCTTCTTTTTGGATTCCAAAAGTGGTATAGGGACTGCCTTTAAAACATTGGTATAAAAATCACGTGCCTGTAACACTGTAAGAAGACGATATCTTGTGCCTGCATACATCACCACCATACCCACTGGAATCTCCCATCTAAACTGAATATCCCGTCTTCTTAATTCTTCTGCCAAAAAAACAAACTCCTTTCTTCTTCTTTAAATCTTTGGAGGGATCTCTTTTAAAATCAAAACTTCTTGCTCTGCAATTGCAAATTTACTATTATAAAAAGCTTGAATGACCTCATTTCTAATTGCTCTCTTTGTAAAATAAACCACCACATCTCTAGGTAATTTCCTTTGTCTTGCAATCCATGAATTAACACGAAATATTTTGTCTATATCCACCATAATACCTTCTGCTGAACGCCCCAAAACGCCTTCCAGGGCTTCTGAAACTACTTTTTTTTCAAATTTTCCTTAGAATCCTCTTTTAAGCCCCTAATTCTCACAGCAAACTCCATCTCTTGGTATTGAACCATGGTTAAATCATCGTCAATTTTATCCATCAGAGTTTCAGCATCCGTCATTTTAGCATCTAATCTGATGTTATTTTGACTAAGTTCTTCTACTCTCTCGTCCAAGCGCTCAATGCAAAGGGCCATGCCTTGAAATGCAAGTAAGATGTCTGCTCTCATTTCTTTAAGCTTCTCATCCATAAGTTCAACTAATTGTTGAGATTGCTAGTTCATTGCGTCTTGCAAAACATCCTGCAAATCTTTTACTGTCAAAGCTGGTGCAGGTGCAGGGGGAGGGGGCATTAAAGCCTGTAACGAAGATTGCTGCACCGGGGAAGCCCCCGCACTTCTAGGAACTTTAGATGATTTGGCAGCCATTTTCACCCACTCAATTGTTACGCACTTTCACTTTTTAAAAATCTCCACAAATTCCACTGAGATAAAGATCATATACTTGCTCTGACATGATTCTCCTGTACAGCTCTGCCTGCATCCAAGTAATCCAAAGTTCACTCTCGCTGGCAGGGATGGTTGCTGCGCCCTGCTCTGCTCCAAAGCCCTGGAGCAGAGGCGTCCTGAAGTCCGGAGCAAACTCACCCTGCGGGGGGGGGCTCAATCCTTCAACCACCAGAGTTTTAACTCTGGCGGTCTGGGAGAGCTCTACCCCTGCCTGGGTGCTCACCCCCTCCTCTTCTCCCGAGGAGTGGGCTTCCAAGCCACCAAAACAGCTGATTGGCGCTGTTTTCGGCGATTCCACGGAAACAACGGGGCTGACAGCCTGAATGGCTGCCGGCGGCAGAGCTTTGCCACCCGGAAGTCCGATCTCGTTGACTTCAGCTCTTAATCGGTGAAGCAGGATCCCACCTTCGTCGCCACAATTAAGTCATGGGCTCTTGGTTGCAGGAAGGAAGACACGAGGCTGAGTACAAGATAACACATGCTTTATTCTTGCCAGAACTGTACTGGAACTTGGGCTGCAGCCAGCCACAATATATAGTCTAGCCCCTAGGGAGAAGCCAATAGGTTTGAACCCACTCTTGCCGCCTGGGGCTTACCAATTGCAGGACCGGAGACAGCTAGTCTGGGTTGCTGGAGAGCCATTAGCTGCTCCAGCAATACATGTGGTGTAACACCACAAGCCCAATACATAACAGTAGGAGTAATTTTGAATATAATTGATTATTTATAACAATGTAGTGACAAACAGGTTGCATTAATTTTTGTAGATGCAGAAAAAGCATTTGACAACTTGAACTGGGCATTTATGTTTAAAGTAGTGGAAAAGATGGGTTTTGGACTGGGCTTTATACAGGATCTGAAATCCATCTATACACTCCAGAAAGCTCACATTGTGGGGATTTGACAAAACTATGTGAAATCTAGAAAGGAACAAGACACGGATGTCCTTTATCCTCTCTGTTAAGTCGTGGGCTCTGGTGAGAAGGAATGAAGACACACAGCTGTGTACAGAGAAACTCATTCTTTTATTGAAGCTGGAACTGTACTTAGGCTTGGACCGCACCCAGCCCCAATATATAGCCAAGCCCGATGGTTGCAACCAATAAGATTGAACCTGCGCTTGCCGCCTGAGGCTGACCAATTGCAGGCCTGGAGATGGCCTGTCTGGGTTGCTGGAGAACTGTTAGTTCTCCAGAAACGCACATGGTGTGGTACCAAAAATCCCAGTACATAGCACCCCTCCCTCCTAAGATCAGGCTATAATCCCCTTAATAAACTTGACAACAGCCAAAATGCATAATAACAAAATAAAAAATAATGCTTGTTAATTCAAGGTAGTTAGAATGACATTATGCGACCTTTACAGACGTGCCCTTGTAGTACGGACTACAATAAGATTTAACAATGGCTAAATGGCTTGTCAATGCAGTAAGGACTACAAAGAGATGAAACAACATATCAATGAACATGCTTGCCAAAAGTTACAAAATTCCCCAATTTCTGTAGGTAGTGGTACCATTGTCACAACACTATACATCACTTTATTTTATAATATAGTCTGTAAGATATGACAGAGGTTTGTGTGGCCTGGAGGAACGCCTTGGAGTTCCACTCACTTTGTGGTCTACCAGCTTACCGGGTGGGCTGGGTAGACCCATGTCCCTTTGTGCTCCATCGTCCGGGGGAATTGAAATGCTCTTTCTGGCCTCACCAGGTTGGCCCACCCCAGAGTCAGTCTGTTCTGCAGAGTAGGCACAGCGGTTGCTGAGATTCAGCTGATTCACCTGGTGAGGGGTCCCATGTTGCACTTCCGAGCTTCCTGGTTCTTCCTCGGAATCAACTTCAGCTGGGAAGGAGAAACCTTGGTGGTTCTGGTGTGGGCTGGCTTGGGTGCCAGTTTGAGGACTTCGGGAGGGACTTATGCCATAGTCCTCACTTAGTGACCATTCTGGAAACCTCTAAGTTGGTCGATGTGTCTTCTGACCAGTCGCCCTCCCTCCAACCCCAGTTCATAAGTCCGGATGCCTTGGTCACCTGACCAGGAACCCACAATTTTCAAGGCCCATAGTTTCTGGCCCAAACCCAATCACTCATTTGCAGTCCCCTTGGGGGTTTTGGTCTAGAAGCTTCGGATGCCACTCTGTCTGGATGCAAACTGTCCAGTTTAGTAATTAAACGCCGTCCCCAATGAAGCTCAGCAGTACTTTTACCTGTAGCCGTGCAGGGTGTAGAATACTGACAGAGCAAAAAATCTGCCAATCTATGATGCCAGTCACCTGTGACAATGTGCTTGAGTGCCTCCTTTGTTGTCCTCACCATGCATTCGTTTTGTCCATTCGAAGAAGGATGAAATGGTGCAGACGTAGCATGTCTGATGAGGTTAGCTCTAAGAAAAGCCTGAAACTCAGCAGCAGTGAATTGAGCCCCATTATCAGAAACCAAAACATCAGGCAACCCATGTGTTGCAAAGAGTTTTCTCAGCACCTGGATGGTCCTAGCAGTAGTCATATTAGGGACTGGAACTACTTCCAGCCATTTTGAGTGGCTATCCACTACTACCATGAAAAGCTGTCCTTGAAAAGACCCAGCGAAGTCTATGTGAACCCTGGACCAGGGAGTATGTGTTTCTTCCCATCTGTGAACTGGGGCCTGAGGCATTTCAGGCCTAGATTGCTGGCAAGTATAGCAACCATGAACTTGATCCTCTACAGCCTTATCCAGGCCAGGCCACCAAAGAGAGCTTCTAGCTAAGGCTTTCATTCGTACAATGCCTGGATGGCCTTCATGTAAAGATTGTAAGACTCTTTCCCTCAATGAAATGGGGATAATGACTCTGTTGCCCCATAAAATGCAGCCCTTGTGTGCAGACAACTCATGTCTCCTGACAAAATAACTTTGAAATTCAGAGCCTGGACTTTTTTCCAACCAGCCTGTGTATACCCATGACTGTACTCTGCTCAGAATTTTATCTGTGGCAGTTTCAGCAGCAATATCCCCTGCGTGAAGGGGAAACTCAGGTAAGTCCTGAATGGACAATATTTTAGCAGCAGGAGCTGGATCAGGATCCATTAGTGGCAGTGGTAGTCTGCTGAGGCCATCTGCATGGCCCATTTCCTTCCCAGCTTTATGAATTAACTTAAAATTGTATGCAGACAAAAATATAGACCGTCTCAGCATTCTTGGAGATAGTATGTGGGGAGTTTGCTTATCTGTTGTGAATAACCCCAATATATAGCCAAGCCCTATGGTAGCAACCAATAAGATTGAACCCGCGCTTGGCACCTGAGGCTGACCAATTGCAGGCCTGGAGTCGGGTTGCTGGAGAACCGTTAGTTCTCCAGCAACGCACGTGGTGTGGTACTCAAAAGCCCAGTACATAACACTCTTTACAATTTATTCTAGTGTTGGAATGGTTAAACAGACATATTAGATAGAATAACAGAGCAAAAGGACTACAAATTAAAGCACATAATTACAAATTACATGCACAACCACACATGAAAAATGTATCTGAAACAATCAATACACTCCTACAACTGAGAGACCTCCAGTGATATGGCCGATGATTGACACACCCCGAGAATCTTCTTTCTCTGGACTGTCGTTTTTCCAACTTAACAACAGAAGAAACAGGCTTTGTTTTCATTTATATGACTCTCCTAGGTTAAGGGAGAGTCCTGGAATCATCCTACAAGATCCTGCATTCAGCAACAGTCTGCAAGTCACTTCAGCAGCCATGCTTTGGAGTAGCTTTTGTCCCAGTACCGGGGGGGGGGACTTGGGGGGCTGCAATCACTTCATTTTTTTGGCAAAACAGCCATTTTGAAATTTATTTTTCAAATGAACAATAAGTCGTCCCTTTCATTTCTTAACCAATTTATGAGACTATTATCTTTATTAGATAAAAGAGGCTCTTTTTAAAGTCACAGCCTGTTACTCCTTCCTGGACTTCTTTATTGTTAAATGACAAGGAAGAGGGTTGCTGGAGGCAAGCTACAATAAGGAAGTGTTAAGTATCTTTTCTTTTTAATTTTGGTGGAGAAACATAAGGATAAAAATCATGGTTTTATTTTACTATTTTTAAAATAATCTGTAACCTTGGATTGTTTTGTTGTGGGTGGCTGAAATTCTCCAATTTTGATAAGCTCTGGCCAGAAAAAATAAATAAAAATACATTTTATGACCACTAGAGGGAGCTACGAAAATGCTTAAACCTGACCTTGAGTCTGTCATTAGGGAAGTCTTTGAAAACGCTTTACAGATTTGCTCCAGGTTAATCTAATTCTAAAGTCTAACAAAACAATCTTGGGACTTTTTTCATAGATATAAATAAGGCTGAGAACTTCTTGAAGAAAAGAGACTTGATAGACACCCTTGAGCAGATAAAGACTTCATTCTATGAAGACAAGCTGGAGGGAGTGACTTATATTTAATGACTTAATAAGAGTTAGGATGGATTTTTATAAGTTTGATATATGTATTGAAAGAAAGCTTTAAGGTAGCTTCATATGTATAAAATGAGTTTGTAAATTTATGTCCTCTGTTTTTTTAATGTAATGCTGAGAAAGCTCTAATGCAGTTTTGTGTTTTGGGTTCTGGGTTTAAAATGAAGAGGTTTTATTTCCCCCCCTTTATATATAATACTTGAATAATGAGTTAATTAGAGTTAGGATAGATTTTTATAATCTGACATAGGTATTGAAATAAGGTTTTAATATACTTTTGTATTTATGAGTTGTAAACGTTTATTGTCTGAATAATTCCCAAAGTCTATAAAATATTATTGATCAAATTTGAAAATATAAAAGGTTAGAATAATCCCTAAAGAGAAGAAAAATATTTTATTTCATCAGGATAAATTTGAGGGAGAGATATAAATCCAATTAACTAATTAGAAGTAATTGATTTTTATTGATGTACTACAAATAATTGAAAAAAGCTTTAATTTAGTTTTGTGTTTTGTTTTTAATAAGTGGCTTTAAAAATGAAGGGTTTTTTCCCCTTTATATATAAATGCTTGAGCAATTTTTAAAGTCTGTAAAATATCATTGAAAGTGAACTTTAAAGTATGTTAACACTACAAACAAATTTGGCTGAAGCCATTTTCCCTTCATTTTCAGTTGCCACAGAATTGGGAGGGGGGATGAGTATTTTTTTAGCTTAGTCAAAACAATAAATTGTTCTGTGGGAACCCTGGGAGGACAACAAAGACTCAGGGAAGATTTTGAGATGGAGAAGAAAGGGGAATCGGCACAGTGGCAGCAGATGGGAAGCAGGCTACAGCCCAGGTGGACAGTGCAGCCCCTGCGACTGGAGACAGACCAAAAGCCTGGGAGGTCCTGCTGGAGATGGTGATGCAGCCAGAAAGAGCATTAGCCATTGGAGGGACTTGGCGATCAGATACTGCCCTGCCACGAAAAAGCACCGTGAAGATTGCTGAAGCTGAATTCCCATTGATCTCTTCCCACGGATCTCACTCACCGGTGCTGAGAAAGGTGAAGCGCCCGCTACGTGGGATGAATCATGGGAATGGAGATACCTGACAGCCGTCCACAGTCACTCCATCGAATGCTTGAGGGAGAAGTTTGATCGACTGGAGATGGGAGAAGTGGAGCCAGTCACCCACCAGGTGATCTCCAGCAGGCGAGAGGACAGGCATTCCCATGACCATCCACCGCTATGGCAAAGCCCCAGTTCCATACTGATGACTTGTGCTGCTTCCCCACTGCCTAGACCAGCTCTAACTTCACGCCCAATGCACTGGTGGAGCCCTGACTGTTATCGTCACCATGACAGTCCTGACAGTCACTGACGCCATGCCACTCCTGACCATTAGTGATGCCCTGCCAGCCCTGACCATCACCGGCGCTGTGACAACCCTGACCGCTACCCACACAACAGCCCTGATCATAGCTGATGCTATGCCAGTCCTGTCTGCTACCAATGTCAGGTCAGCCCTAATCACTAACAGCATTATGTCAGTCCCGAATGTTACCAGTGTCCTGCAAGTCCTAACCATTATCAATGCCCAGCCAGTCCAGGACCCCAGCCAAGGGCTTTCCAGGGAGGAGGTTATCAGCGACCCCAGAGCCATGTGCCTGGCATATTGCAGGCTCTCTGGCAGCAGCGACCCATGGACCCATCCCCTCTTAAGCCCACCTTCGATGGGGATCCTGAGAAGCTGTACCTTTCTTCCTGAACCAAGTGGGGGCTCACATGAATCATTACGGCCAAGCTTATCACGATGGAGCTGGAATGGTGGACGTTGTGGTCGCAAATTTAGAAGGGGAAGCAGCAGAGTAGGTGGCTGGCTTCCATGACGAGCAAGTGCCAGAGCTGCCATCACCTGTCTCAGCTCCTCTTGCCAACCTAGCAGTTTGAAAGCAGGTAAATGCAGGTATATGAATATGTACCGCATTAAGCATGCGGGAATGTTACTTTCTGTGTATCACCATATGCTCTGTGCTGCACCATGCTGTCAAGCTGGACACATGACCATGGAAACACCTCCAGGAAACACTGGCTCTTTGGCTTAACAAATGGAGATGAGCAATATCACTTAAAGTCGGCCACAACTAGTGGGGGAAAACCTGCAGGGACACCTTTCTTCCCCGGAATTCACTGCATGCAAACATATGCTGTGCCCTCTTCCTTTCCAGTTCCCCCTATAAGAAAACGTGCTACCCAGAACTAGAAGCAAAGCAATTTATTTTGGTTCAATATATAAGGAATAGAAAGAGAAAAAAGCAGGAATATTTAGCCCACCCTGAATATAATTAATTACATTGGCTTTTCACATACATTTTCTGTGAGAAGGAATTCCTTTGGAAACATGTAGTTTTTTCCTGCATATTTCAGGATCTTTCTTTGCTATCATCTATTGAAGTATTTCCTCCTGCAGGCTGTGTCTAGATGCTTCCAGTCCCCCCTCCAAATTTAGATGGGATGTTTCAGGCTCTTCGTCATGGAGGTGATTTATGGCTATTTCAAGCCATTTTTTCACATATTGCCTGGATCCTTCAGGAAATCCCATCTGAACATTTTCTAGGGATTCCTGGAGCCATTCCTCCAGACGGTTGCAGGCTTCTTTAGGAATTCTCATCTGAGTGTTTTCAGAGATGGTTGTTGCTGTTAGATGTTTTGTGCCAGCCATGGCAGTTACCCAAAAAGGTCATCAGATGGGAGCAAAAAGGCTTCTTTGCTTCCACTGATGGGTCAGGGGTCCCCGGCCCCTGCAACCCCATTGGCGAGAGAGTTTTATGGTTAGGGAGGGGCTGAGACCCCCCATAAATACCTCTGCTCAAGGGGCTGCTCTCTCTCTAGTTCTGTTCTTTTGTTCTCTCTCTCACACAGGCATGGATGCCTCCATGCCAAGTAATTCTTTCTCTCTAATCTATCGTTGAATAAAGCTTTGAATTATCGCATTCTTGTGTGATCCCTTTCACTTGGAAGCACCTTAACGATCCATCGACCTTGTGAGACCATTTCACAAGTTGGAAGCAAGAGGATGGTTTAAGGCAACGCTTCCAAGCCAGCGGCTATTGCAAGATGAGCAAGAACCCATTTAAAATGGATGGCAGGAAGTCTCCGATTGTGACCAGGAGTCTTCAATCAAAGACAACAGCCCTGCACCCACCTCCTGAAGCAAGCTCCGCTCCAGGTGAGAGCACAGATGACCTCCATTCCCCCAGAGGATCCAGCGGAGCGCCAGGAACCCCTTCGCATGCCTCCCTACAGCTGCAAACCACAGAGGGAAGCATGGAAGGCTTGCAGTCCACCCAAGACTGCCCAGACGCAGCGGAAACGGCCCGAGCCCAAGACAGACGCCGCGTGGACCAGATGACTGACCAGGAATGCAAGGAGCTACTACTAACGCTTCTTGCAGCACAAAGGATGCCACAAGCCTCTGCACGGGGGATGCCAGACTGGGTGAGTCCTTCCCCAGCGCCCACGAGGCCCCCTAACATGGCGCCGGCCACCCTTAGTGACCCCGGGACCCCAGAGCTTTTGGCGCGAAATTTCTCACCAAACTGTGACCTACAGCTTCCTGGGGCAACCGGAAGCAAGATGGTGGCCCCCAGTACACCCACATGGTCTAATAAAGACAGGCCTCAACCAAGCCTGGAGGCCCAGCAATCTGTAGCATCCAGCCGAAGTGGCACGGAAACCGCCTGGTCTTCCCCACCAGAAAGCCTTAAGGCCTATGATGACAATGAAGCCTGCCCAGCCGCGCCTACTGCAGCAGAGATTGGAGCAACTATCCGGACCCTGGTTGCAGCTCTGGAGGCTAAAACGACTTCAGCCTCAACATCGGGGGTAGCCAGCCTCCCTCGGCCTCCAACCCTCTCCCCGGGGCCTAACTGCCGGGAGGCGTCCAGCCTGGAGCCTCACAACTATGTCCTGCAACTCCAGAGGACCCCCAGTGAACCCCCGGGGCCCCCAGCCTACTTTTTGCCGCCGCCCAGTCACCCTGCTTGCCAGATGGTCTTCGGGGGGGCTTTGGAAGAGGCCCCCTCCTCCAAATCCATCTTCAGCCACCCCCAGGTTCTTCAGGACCAGCGATGGGCTTCTCAAGGCAATCCGGGCAATCCATGTGCCATCCAGCCTCCATCTTGCAATCCTCGCCCCCCCGGTGAGTATTCCAGTGCCGGGGGGGGCTTCAGGAGGAATCTTCAGAGCTTCTGCAGCCTTCAGAAATGCCGGCCGGCAGACTTGGGCACCGCCCTCCCCCGGATCACATGATTTCCGAGCATGCTCAGTCGGAGCTATCGAAAAATCAGAGAACAATACCACCAACTGCCAGCAGAGGGATCCCTCTTCCATTCACATCAATGGAAAGTTCAAAGATCTATAACAATACATATAGATCTATGAAAGATTCCCCTCTATCTGCCCCTGCTTTCTCAAATAATTTTGAAAAACTGCAACTTGGAGGGGGAAATTTCAGCAGATGGAATAAAGAAGTGCAGGTATATCTATTAGAGCAAGGGACTCTAGAGATGGTTCTGGACCCCCCATCTCTTCTCTGGGGACCCCAAGAAGAGTGGTATCATAAGAAAGCATATACCACTCTACTGAGTTCACTGGATAATAACTTGTACTCTAGCATTCCAGATGGACTCACAGCTGGTGAACTTTGGCAGTTATTATACAATTTATTCAACAGCGACACCATTGGTTCGATCACCAGACTCACAACTGAGTTTTACACCACCAGACTAAAGTTTGGGACTAGCATGCCTGAACATCTGGGAAAGTTGAAGACACTCAGGGCAGAACTGGTGTCCAGAGACCACCCTGTAACTGATGCGAACATGGTCGCTGTCATTCTGGCTTCCTTGGACAGAAGTTGGAGCAGCTTCATTGTTTCACTGGAGGGGACAGCGAAGGAAGCCATGACTCTATCCTACCTCACAGGCAGACTCATTGAAGAAGATAGAAGGTGAAGAGATGCAGGAGAATACGCCAGAGTCACCACTCAGCAAGCCAGAAGGGGGTGCCACAACTCAGAGAAGGTTAATGCTCTACTTAAGTGTTTCATCTGTGGCTCTGAGGGGCACCTCAAGAAGAACTGCCTCCATCAACAACAAGGCCCCAAACGTGGTCCCAATCAAGTAAGGGGCCAGGGGCAAGGAAGGGGGCGTGGAGGGGGCAGAGGTAGTGCCAAGGGCAATTTTATGCATACTTGTTATCTCACCCCCACCACAAAAGCTGATAGCCCCACTGACTTATGGTTACTGGACTCTGGAGCTTCATCTCACATTACCAATATGAAACAAGGGTTTAAAAGGTTAAAGAAAATTAACTCATCTGTCAAGGTTGCCAATGGTGATAACGCTTTAGTTGTTGGGGAGGGCACTGTTTCTGTACCTGGGCTGGGAAAAGTTGAAGGGGTATTGCATGCTCCCTCCATTGCCAACAACCTATTAAGCATTATCAAATTATGTGACGATGACAAGGTGGAAGTTTTATTTCGCAAAGGGGGAGTTCATGTCACCCGGAACCAGAGGGTCATTGGAAGTATTGCCATCATAAATGGTTTGCCATACTTCTCCCCTGAGAACCCACCCACCTCAGAAGGGGCATGCGCGCGGAATGATAGAAAGTCTCCACAGCCAGCCCCAAGGCTTTCCAAGGGCAGTGTGGACAAGAAACCCGAACCTCAGCAGTCACCTAGAGCACCGCTCAAGGCAACCAGAGCCAAGAGGGTGTCAGTGGGGAAGCCGCTCCACGATAAGTGTGCCCATCTCTTACACCGAAGATTAGGTCATGCGAGCTTCCCTGTAGTTAAAAAGATGGGAGAATTTGCTGAGGGAGTCCAGCTCAAGGATTGTGAGGTGTTCCTGGACTGTGCCATTTGCAAGAAAACAAAGAGGAAGGCTGCCCCCATCCCTAAAGTGTCACTGCGTAAGGCCCAATACCCGTACCAACTAGTACATGTTGATTTGGTTGGGCCTTTCACACCATCTCTAGGGAAAAGTCAGTATTTTCTCACTGCCGTTGACGATTTTTCATGGTACGGGCATGTGTATACCCTCACGGAAAAATCCGAAGCCTTTGACGCTATAAAATCACTGTACAACTTTGTACAGACCCAGTATAAGACCAAGATTGCACAACTGCAGAGCAACCGCGGGGCTGAGTTCATGTCCCGAAAATTCCAGGACTGGGTAAGGCGTAAGGGCATCCACCATTTTCTTACTGCGCCATTCACCTCTGCTCAAAATGGCGTAGCAGAGAAAAGAAATGGAATCCTGCAAACTATGGTGCGTAGTCTGATTGTGGACGCTGGGGTCGCAGAATCATACTGGGCAGAGGCGGTGAAATACGCCAATTACACCTTAAACCGCACCTGGAGCAGTGTTGTGAACCAGACCCCATATTTCCTAGTCCACGGTAGGAAACCAAGTCTGGGACATTTGCGTGTGTTTGGTTCCTACGCATGGGTGCACATCCCCAAGCAGCTGAGGAAGAAGGGGAGATCTGTCTCTCAGAGACTGAGGTTCTTGGGCTATGCTCCTGGCTCCAAGGCCTACCGCTTCCTGGGAGAAGGGGTCAGGATTGTGACTTCCCAATCTGCCTCCTTCGAAGAGGACTCCAATTGGACTCAGATCCACTCAAATGATCTGAGCCCATATATCAACTGACCCAGCAAGGACACACCGACCACGACATCACCTGAGACGACCACCCACCCTGCCACCGATGAAAGTGAGGAACAAGACGAAGATGTCATCCTACCTGGATCAGATGGGGAGGATGAGCCGTCCAGTCCCAAGGGGGAAGACACGCTGTCTTCACCCCCAGCGACGCCTCAGAGACCCGCGGAAAAAAAGGGCGGTGAGTGGCAGAAGGTAAGGAGGTCAAAGCGGTCCAACAAAGGGATCCCGCCAAAGAGAATCGACATTGGGCACATCGTGTCTGTCAACAGCGTTGTGGTCACCCCAAAATCCTTCTCTGACATCCAGGAGCTGCCCATCGAAGAACAGGGGAAATGGCAGCTCGCGATGGAGAAGGAAATGGACAGCCTAAGAAGACTCAAGGTCTTCACCCCCCAGCAACCACCAAAGGAGAGGAAAGTCATTGGCACAAGGTGGGTTTACAAGGCCAAACCACTTGCCAATGGCCTCTACCTGTATAAGGCCTGGTTGGTAGCTCAGGGGTTTGCCCAGCGCTACATGGAGGACTATGGGGAGACCTACTCTCCAACTGTCCGGGCAGAAAGCGTCAAGGCCGCCCTTGTAACTGCAGCCGCTCTGGGGGAGGAAGTCTTCCAATTCGACATCCAGACGGCTTACCTCCACGCCAACTTGGACCGGCAGATCTATGTGAGGGCCCCTCCTGGCTACCAGCAGGAAGGGGGAAATACATGGCTGCTCCGCAAAGGGTTATATGGCCTCAAGCAGTCGGGGAAACTATGGTACGACTGCCTTAGAAAAGGTTTAGAACGAGTTGGTTTCAGTGCATCCCATGCAGATGAATGTGTTTTCACACGCAACTCCAAGGGTACCACAGAACTGGTGTTAGTTTATGTGGACGACCTCCTATATGTAGGGCCTGACAAGGAAGGGTGTGATGAATTTGCCAAGGCCCTGGGGGAAAAGTTTACCCTGACGTCTTTGGGGCGGGTTGACAGGTACTTGGGTGTGCACATCTTGGCCACTAAGGGGGGGGGGTTCGCCCTATCTCAGAAAGAAAAGATAGAGGAGTTATTGGCCAAATGCAAAATGGCAGAATCTAACCCAACACGTAGCCCGATGCAAAGTGACTATTACAATCACACTCACAAGGACGGTCACAGATAATAAGCTTTACAGCTCTGTGATTGGCTCCTTGCTATATATCAGCAATTGGAGAAGGCCTGACATAGCTTTAGCTGTGAATCTACTGTCCAGGCATGTGGAACACCCAAAGGAATTCCACTGGACTGCTGTTAAGAGGGTACTTAGGTACCTCAGGGGCACGACCGATGCTCTCCTTGTGCTGTAACCAGAGAAGGGGAAGACGGCCCAGCTCTCCGCTTACTTGGACGCAGACTGGGCTGGTGACACCAAGAGTAGACGGAGCACCTCTGGTTTCCTCATATTGCTAAATGGCTGTCCTGTCCATTGGCATGTTAGGCAGCAAAAATTTGTTTCTTGCTCCACGGCCGAGGCTGAATATGCCAGCCTGTCAGACACGGCCAATGATTTGATTTGGTTCAATGCTCTGATAACGAGCATCTGGGCACCTCCTCCTCTGCCCATCCAAATTCAAGAGGATAATACAGCCGCAATTGCAATCTCGGGGGCATATGCGGTGGGCTCTAGGTCCCGCCACATAGACATACGCTATAAAAATGTCAGGCAGCTTGCCAAAGAGGGTTTTATACATGTTGAGCATTGTAACACAACTGACCAGATAGCTGATCTTTTAACCAAACCTGTTCCCATTGACCGGCACAACCTTCTGTGTAAGCGTTTGTGTTTGGTCTTCTGAACATGTTTATGCATGTCTATGACACCTGCTCGCCCCCTCACACACATTCACCGGTCCCTGTCATTGGCTGGCAAGAAGGGGAATTGTTAGATTTGTGCCAGCCATGGCAGTTCCCCAAAAAGGTCATCAGATGGGAGCAAAGAGGCTTCTTTGCTTCCACTGATGGGTCAGGGGTCCCCGGCCCCTGCAGTCCCATTGGCGAGAGAGTTTTATGGTTAGGGAGGGGCTGAGACCCCCCATAAATACCTCTGCTCAAGGGGCTGCTCTCTCTTTAGTTCTGTTCTTTTCTTCTCTCTCTCACACAGGCATGGATGCCTCCATGCCAAGTAATTCTCTCTCTAATCTATCGTTGAATAGAGCTTTGAATGATCGCATTCTTGCATGATGCCTTTCACTTGGAAGCACCTTAACGATCCATCGACCTCGTGAGACCATTTCACAGTTGCCATGCTTGCACATCTGTTTGGGATGCAGTAGAACCATGCTTTTTGTAACTTACTAAAGATGCCTGAAGCCAATCTATCCATCCTTATGTTTCTTTCGAAGCAAGAAAGTTCTACCCAAATCACTCTCTCCTTCCTCTTTACCATGCTCATTTCAGATCCTTTAGATACTGGATGCCCTTAATAGATGCTTCAGGCCATGCTTGAGTATCTAGTTGGGATGTTTCAGGTACTTCCCCCTCAGGACTCTACAGAAATTTCAAGTCATTTTTGACATCTAGTTTAGATGCCGCAGGTCCTTCCCCTCACAATTTTTTTAAGGATTGCTGAAGCCCTTGTAGGTTTTTGAAGGATTGCTGAAGTGAGAGGCTTTCTAAGGATCCTGGAATCCATTATAATATATTCTCCATGTATCCTTCAGAATGTTGATTTCTTTAATGACTTTTCAAGCCATCTTAGACTACTTTGAGACTTTGCTTCAGAAGTCAACAGATTTTGAATGGCTTGAATAGATGCTTCAGGCCATTCCTCTGGTGTCAAATCACATGTTTTTGGCTCTCTAATTTCCATATGATTTACGGATATCTCCAGCCAATTATCTACATCCCTCAGGAATGCTTCAGGATGTTCCTGCTCAAACTTGATTCAGGAATTTAGAAGCCATGTTCTCAGGGAGATACTAGGCCCTGGTTGGTACGACTTTTCATTAAGGCTTTTATGAGATTTTTGTAGCCACTGCAATACATTTTGCCTGGATTCTTTTGTGTTTTTTTGTTTTGAGACTGTCTAAACGTGCTTTAAGCCATTTTTTATTTAATTCATATCTGTGCCAATGACGCTTCATCTTTTTAAGAGGTTCTCGCATGTTTTTTTGCTGTTGTACTATCTACACTTATTTGCCAGGGACTCATGAAGCCTCTTTTGAGGTCTCTACTGCTAGATGACCCCACCTGGTTCCTGTATATCAATGGCCAGCAGCTGTTCTTCCTCAGTGGTTTCTCTCTAGAAAAATAAAAAGGTTACATATGAATCTGGACCAACTAAAAATATTCTTAGTTATCAATAATGGGAACTGCTTTGATGTCAGGAAACTTTTACTCCAAACATATATCAATATTTTTGAGTGGTGGGGGGAGGAATGTTAAAGGACCTCTCCTATACATACCTTTTGAAAAATGCCACTCACTTCCACAAGACTTACTTCTAGATTTGTATATGTAGGATTAAATGTGTAATAAGCCATAATTCATAAATTTCTTTCAGTCTTTTAATTTTTGGTGTGGGAAGGGGATATTACTTTCAAAACTTGATCTATAACTGAAGAGTGTTATATGTAACATTTAGCTAATAATATTAAGTTATATTGTCCTAAAACATCAATTGAAATTTTATCTAAATATGCATAAGAGAAATTTATATGTAGTAACACTGATAGATTTGTGTCCAAAGTCTCATTATGCATACTAGAGCTTTTTTGTTCTTTTGGAAGTTTATTTTATAGAATTGTGGATGTTTGTAATACAATAAAATTTAGCAGTAACTACACGTAGCATGCAGAAGTGATGAATTTTAAGGCTCTGGTTTATGGGAAGTGATGTTTAACTACTCCAATAATCAAGTTTACTAGTATGTAGTAATATGAAAGAAGACAAACAGCTAATTTTTCTATTAAGTGATGATAACTGCTTATTATGCTGTGGATGTGACATTTCAATTTTATTTATTTGTTTATATCCTGAGTTTCTACAATGCAAAGGAAACTTGAGACAAAGTCTCACACCTCAAACTTTTTAAACCCTTTAAAATGACACAGTAAGAATAGTCTTATAAACCCAATAGTAGACTCTAAGACAGCAAAAGGAGACCAAGAGTGATACAAGTACTTCTACAGTATGTTTTTGTTTTTGTTTTTAACTCCTTGTGCACAATTGCCTTCTCTGCGCAGGTTCAAAGATCCTCCCTGGTTGCTGATTGTTTTCAAGGCCCAATTCAAAACAACACAGATGATTCTAGGATGCCCTGAAAATCCTCTATTCAAAGACCTTTCCTTCCAATGGGAATCCATGCTTTCATTCACAGTTTCCATCAGTCTGCAGCTACTGCAATTGTCAACTCCACAAAAAGTTATTTTCAACTATGATAAGACTTACATAAAATCCTTCTGAGGGTGTTCTTTCTGAAGAATCCGGAGAAGTCAAAATAGATTTAAAAAGAGATAAAGTACAAGTTAATATATTACAATAAGTAATATCTTTAAGCATCAGCCCGCCCACCCACCCTACTATCCCCACCACTATATTGGGCTTCTACAGTGTTTATGATTTTCATTGTTAATATTTTGTGTACTGGTTACAAATATTCATTACATATTTCAATTTGTGTCTGTGAAAACAAGGTAGAGGTCTTTCCTCCTGCATTTTTAACAAAATACCCTATTTTAAAAGACAACTTACTGACAGCTATTAAAGACCCTATTTTTTCCTAAAAACAATTTTATCTGGGTTTATTCTTAAATTTAGGTGCCAACTTATATCTCTGGCATCTAAACTCTGCACACTTGCCTGGAAATTCACACCACTGAATAAAAGATTTGGCAGGAATTACACCTTTGGCAGGAATTACAGCCTCAAGTCTTTTGGGATATCATGTGACAAGGTTTGCACATCTGGATGGTGGATTTCCTGTCATTCTTCCTTGCAAATCCTCTCAAATTCTGTCAGGTGGGATGGTCCCTCCAGAAAAATTCAATAGGGTTCAAGTCAGGGCTGTGGCTGGGGCACTATAGGACATTCATAGAGTTGTGCCTAAGTCACTCTTGCACTGTATTAGTTGTGTTCTTAGGATTGTTGTTATGTTGGAAAGTAAACCTTTGACCAAACTGAGGTCCTCAGCGCTGTGCAGTAGGTTTTAGAATAGAATAGAATAACAGAGTTGGAAGGGACCTTGGAGGTCTCAGGTGCTTTGGAGAATAGCTTGACTCCCTCTTCTTTGTGGCAACCTCTGAGATATTTGAACACTGCTATGATGTCACACCTAGTCCTTCTTTTCATTAAACTAGACATACCAATTCCAGCAATGTTCTCCAGTCCATAAATCATCTTTGTTGCTCTTCTCTGCACTTTTCTAGTCTCAACATCTTTTTTACATCATGGTGACCAAAACTTGATGCAGTATTCCAAGTGTGGTGTTATCAAGGCATTATAAAGTGGTATTACACGTCACGTGATCTTGATTCTATTCCTCTATTAATGCAGCCTAGAACTGTGTTGACTTTTTTGGCAGCTGCAGCACACAATTATTTAAGTAATTGTCCACTAGGATTCCAAGATCCCTCTCACAGTTACTACTATTGAGCGAGATACCACCAAATTGTACCTGAGCATTTGGTTCCTCTTGCCTAAATGTAGAGCCTTACTTTTTTCACCATTAAATTTCATTTTGTTCAATAGCTTCCAGTGTTCAAGTCTGTCAAGATCCTTCTGTATCTTAAGCCTATCTTCTGGAGTGTTGGCTATTCCTGCCAGCTTGGGGTCATCTGCAAATTTGATCAGTTCCCCATCTATCCCATCATCCAAATCATTGATGAAGATATTGAAGAGTACTGGGCCTAAAATAGAGCCTTGGGGTATCCCACTGCACTCCAGCTAGATCAAGGGTGTCAAACTCACCACGTCACATGACGTGTCGTGACATATCACGACTTTTTTTGCATTGCCAGAGATGGGGTGGGTGCGGCCTCCGCATGATGCAATCAGCCCACGGGCCAGCAGTTTGACACCCCTGAGCTAAATAAAGTTCCATTCAGGATGACATATTGAGTGCGGTTGGTCAGCCAGTTACGAATTCATCTGGTGGGGATGCTGTCTAACCCACTTTTTCCTATCTTATCAAGTAGCATGTTGTGGTTTACTTTATTAAATGCCTTACTGAAATCCATGTAAATTATATCCACAGCAGTCCTCTGGTCCACTGATTTTGTCACCTTGTGAAAGAATGCAATACAATTTGTCTGGCATGATCTATTTTTGGTTTTTGGTTATGACTTTTGTTTGCCGCTAGGTGTTCACTGATTTGTTTCTTGATTATCTTTTCCAGAATCTTCCCAGGTATTGAGGTCAGGCTGATAGGTCTATAGTTCCCTGGATCTATTTTTCCCCCTTTTTTGAAGATGGGAACTACATCAGCTCTTTTCCAGTCCTCTGGTAGTTCCTCGGTGCTCCAGAATCTTTGAAATGTATACTTCAGTGGTTCTGAGATTATGTCTGCCAGTTCCTTCAGAACCTTGGGGTGTAATCCATCTGCTCTTGGTGATTTGAACTCTTCTAGAGCAGGCAGATGCTCACTTACCATTTTATCTATTTTAACGTGTTTCTAATTTGTTTTTTACAGTACTGTTTTGGACTGTTTTTTCCCTTTGTGTAAAGATGAATGCAAAAAGTGAGTTAAGTAGTTCTGCTTTCTCCCTGTTGCTTGGCACCTTCTTGCCACTTTCTCCCATTAATGGACCAATTTTTTCCTTGACTTTTTCTTGTTTTTTACATGTTGAAAGAAGCTTTTTTTGTTGTTATTTTTGACTTTGTCAAAAGTCTTAGTTCATTTTGAACCTTAGCTTTCCTCACTTCATCTTTGCAGCCTCTGCTGATATTCTGCCTTAGTTATGTGACACTCTTTCCACTTTTTATACGTGTCCTTTTTGTCTTTCAGTTTATCAGAGAGTTCTTTATGCAGCCATGTTGGTTTCTTTGGAGAGATATTATTTTCTTTCTTCATTGGTATTGTGTTAGACTGGGGTTTTATAATTTGACTTGTCAAAATTTCCCAAGCTTCTTTTTTATATATTTTATTAATTTTCTGTTATTACAATTCCTTAGTGCTTAATGAGTAATGTGCTGTCTAGATTAATTTATGTTTAGTAATACCAATTAAGTTCTTACTCTCTGTCAGGACCCACCCCAATCCACATCTTAGGAAAGAAAGAACTCTTGAACCAGGAATTGTCCAAAAGGAGCTTTTACTAAAACATGATTGGTAATGGGAATACTAGACAGGATCTGAAACTGTGTTACAGTTTGGTACTTTTAAAGAGTCCCCGAGTCAAACCCCTCCCCTCAAACCATCTGGTGAGTTCCGGATCAATGAAAATTCAGGTGTCAAACCCTTCCATGGGAAAGAGGGAGCTTCCCATGCCTTTACAATTACCTCCTTTCTTTCAGATTCTAATCGACAATACAGACCAGATCTCTTTACCCCGCCCTTCCTTTGTTGTTCTCAGTTCAAAGGTTCTTCCCCTGGTCTTTGAAGACAGCCTCCCGGCAGGCTGAATAAACAATCCTTGCACCTATTAACATCTACTCTTCTCCTCCTTGGAAAAATGGCAGAATCCAGGGAGAGGTATAAGATTTTAGAACATACAGATAGAGTTTTATGAATGGGATATAAATGGAGTCTGACAATCTGCTCCCCTTAGAAAAAAAAGATAGGTCCATCTGTAGAGGAAATAAAATATAAACGTTAGCCCGGTTTGTTTGGATATTCTGTATGAAACCTCTTAAGCAACTTTGGTGCTTTAATGTGGTGTTTATTGACCCACTCATTTTCTGAGGAGGGGAGGTGTTTCCAAGCTACGAGATACTGAATTGCTCCATGGTGTTTCCTGGAATCTAGGATTTCCTTCACCTCAAAGTGTTGTTCTCCTTCCACCATGATGGGAAGTGGTGGTGGTGGGGTTTTTGTTCACAGGGGTGACTGTTGTTCTCTCTTTAGTAAACTGCAGTGAAAAATTGGATGTATTTGTCTAAGATTTTTGGGTAGTCCTAATTCAACTGTTACTGGGTTTATGATTCTTTTAATTGGAAAAGGTCCAATATATTTTGCTCCGAGTTTTTTACAGGGTTGTAGTGATTTAAGGTATTTTGTGGATAAATATACCATCTCTCCCACCCTGAATGGTATGGGATCTACTCTTTTTTGTCCGCCTGTGTCTTGTATGCTTGTCTAGCTTCATCTAAAGCTTTCCTAACGATTGGCCAGATGTTTTGTAATTGAGCAATCCACTCCTTCAGTTCAGAAATTACCTGTCCGGTTGAGGTTAATTCTGTCATGGGGTTGAAACTTTGACCGGTAGCTACTTGAAAAAGAGTGTAACCTGTGCTGGAGTGGACTGCATTATTATATGCCACTTCTGCGAAAGGTAGTAGGTCCGTCCAGTTTGTTTGCTGGAAATTAATAAAGCATCATAAATATTGCTCAAGCACTGAGTTAGTCTTTCCACATTAACCATTCGACTGAGGGTGATGACTAGATGTCAGTCTTTGGGTGGTTCCTAAAAGGGATAAATATTGTTTCCAAAATGCTGACGTAAATTGCACCCCTCTATCAGATATGATGCGTTGTGGTGCCCCGTGCAATCTGTAAATATGCTGTACGAAAAGTTTTGCTAAGGCTTTTGCGGTAGGGATCTTTTGGCAAGAGATGAAATGCACTTGTTTAGAAAACAGATCTGTGACAGTCCAGACTACCGTGTTCCTGTTGCTTTCTGGTAATTCCACTATAAAATCCATGGCTATTTTTTTCCATGGGGTTGAGGGGTTCGCCACCGGATGTAACAGTCCTGGCAATTTCCCTTGCAGCCTCTTGGCCATTGCACAAATTTGACAGCTGCCCACATAGCTTTCTATGTCCTTTTTCATAGATGGCCACCAAAATTGCTTTTTAGTTAAGTATAAGGTTTCTACAAACCCAAAATGCCCTGCTGATTTTGTATCATGGCACAGTTGCATGAAATTGATCCTTTGGGTGGCAGGTATGTATAACTTCTCACCCACCCAGGGTAGTCCATCTTTAATTGAGTACACACGTCTATTTTTCTGGAACCATTCATAACTTTCCAAAGACTTTCGGAATTCTATTCCAGTTTGGCTATCCACCTTTGGATTCATTTTTATTTGAGCCCTGGTGGTGACTGGTGCTGCCAGTTGTTGTTCAGGCACAAGTGGTTTAGAGTCAGTGGTCGGTGTGCTGTTATATTGGGGCATGCGAGATAATGCATCCGCCAGCAATTTTTTTCCCCCCGGTAAGTGTTTGAGAGTGAAATTGAATCAATGAAAATGTTGGGACCAGCGGGCTTGCTTAGGAGTGAGTTTCCTGGGTGTTTTTAGTGCTTCCAAGTTTTTGTGGTCTATCCAGACCTGAAAGGGGATTTTATTTCCTTCTAAGAACTGGTGCCATGTGAGTAACGCCCATCTTATTGAATATGCCTCTTTTTCCCACGTGGGCCAACGTTGTTCTGTCTCCGTGAGTTTCCTGGATGTATATGCACATGGTTGCAATGCCCCCTCATCATTTTCCTGTAATAATACGGCTCCCACTGCTACATCGCTAGTATCTGCCTGTATTACAAAAGGTTTATCGGGATCTGGGTGTCTCAGGACAGGTTCAGCAGAAAATAGCTCTCTCTAGGACCCACTCCTTACCGGGGGACTTTGCAAAAAATACAATGTCTAACAACGAAGCAAGGCAGGAGGAAAGCCCCATGAAAAGCAATTACAAAGTTTTCCCCTCAACCGAAACCCCACCAACGGTCAGAAGATGAAGCATCAGATTCCTCCGGGGAAGAGATGGCGGAGACGCACGACCGCAAACCACGGTGGTTGATGGGCGTTGGAAGGAGAAGTGAGTGGGAAAAGGCATTGAGGAAAGTGACCCTGAGGTGGGGTGGCCACCAACCTGAATGGAGGCAAGATATGGAGAGCTCCCTGCACGTCAGTGAAGAGGAGTGGGTCCTAGAGAGAGCTATTGACCTGATGAAGAAAACCCTTAGCTCACTAAGAGAGGAGAAAGCTGAGTACCGCAGCCACAGCAGCACCTGGGACCGCAACTGGAGAGACAGTGGGGGGGATCCGGTACCTGCAACACCGGGGCCGTCCGCTGGAACAGGAGTTGCTGCCTCAGTAATACCCCCCCAGAACCACAGATGGGGATCAAGATGAGGGGCAATACCACCTGCAGCGCAGACAACGATCCATTCAAAGACTTCCACCCCTGGAAGCTAAATTCAGTGGGGAGCCACGACGCTTGGGGTTTTTCCTAACCCAAGTCCTCAGCTATATGGAAGAATATGGACGGGACATCTCCAGTGACAAAGCCCGCATCCGTATCATACAATCTGCCCTGGACAGTCCGGCTGCAGACTGGGTGGTGAACCTGCATGACTCCAACACCCCAGAACTCAACGACTTCAACTGATTCATGTCATCCTTGAGGAGGCAGTTCGAGGATCCTTTGGCTGATTGTAAGGCCCAGGAGAGAATCAAAACAGTCAGGCAGGGCAGACGGACGGTGGCTGAATATACCCAAGAATTCCGAGCCATTGCCAGCAAGCTGAACTGGCCAGAAGATATCCTCTTTAGCCATTTCAAGGATGGGCTAAAGTACGACCTGTATGATGCTTGCCTGCCTCGAGGAGACACACACCATCTCGACAACTGGTATGTCCTGGCAGAGGAGGCAGAGATAGACCCACTGAAGAGGCACTGTCAGGGAAACCATGGGCCCGCCTGCCAACCAAGCAAACACGTGAGGGGGAAAAACCACCGTCCACAGCTAAAAAATCAACAGGCTGTTTCAAATGCAGGAGAGAGGGTCACTGCACCACAGAATGCTGCTCAAAAGGCCCCCAGCGTAAATCAGAGGCATCACCCTCAAAGAAAGTAGGGAAGCCCCAAGGCAACCCAAAAGAATCTTCCATGAAGGGGACAGAGGCTGTAGAGTCCACAACCCATGCCAAGAACTGGGTTTGGATTCCAGCCTACACCACAAGGGCGGTGGATACCTTGGAAGACAGCTCAGAGGGAGAGCCTTTGGTAAGTGGATCCGTCCCACCCATCCTCAAGACAGTGACTATATTAACTTCCTCTAAGCTTGAAGCTGTCAAAATAAAAGCCCTAATGGACTCTGGTTGCACCTGCTGCCTTATCAGCCCAACGGTGGTGGGGAGACTCAGCATCCCAGTGAGAAGACTAAAACAACCAATCTCCTTTAGCCAATTAGATGGGTCAATAGCAGGGGGGGACCAGCTACCCTAGCTTTACCAATTCACCTATCTCTGGGGTCTCATGAGGAAGACATAACGTTTGTAGTGGCCCCAGGCATGGAATGCCCAATGATTTTAGGACTGGAATGGCTAAAGAAATGGAATCCTGGAATAAATTGGAGGACAGCAGAACTCAACTTCCCAGAGGGGGCACTTAGGAGTTTAAAACCCAAAAGTGCCCCCTCAACCCAAAGAGAGGAGTCAGCATTGGTGGGGGAAGAGAAGGGATTACCAGAAATACCAGAGGAATACAACTTCAGTGAGGAACGGGCAGATGAGCTTCCCCCCCACCGCCCCACAGACTGTGCTATAGAATTCAAACCCGGGGCAAAACTCCCAAAGCCCAGGATGTATGCCATGAGCCCAAAGGAAATGGCAGAGATGGAAAGATTCATAAAGAAAAACTTAGAAAGAGGATTTATTGAGCCTGCCAAACCCAAAGTGGCCGCCCCGGTCCTGTTCAGGGAGAAGAAGGATGGTTCTTTTCGCTTGTGTGTGGATTATAGAAATTTGAACACAATTAGTGAATGTAATCTGTACCCCCTACCCCTAATGAAGGATATGCTATCTCACCTATCGAAAGGAAGGATTTTTACTAAACTAGATCTGAGGGAAGCATATTACTGCATTAGGATTAAGGAAGGAGATGAATGGAAGACTGCATTCAACTGCCCAATGGGTTGCTATCAATTCAAAGTACTGTCATTTGGACCACAAGGGGCCCCGCAGTCTTTATGCAATTAATTAATGACGTACTAAGAGAGCACCTATATAAGGGG
Organism: Vipera ursinii; assembly: GCF_947247035.1. Classification (NCBI taxonomy): domain Eukaryota; kingdom Metazoa; phylum Chordata; class Lepidosauria; order Squamata; family Viperidae; genus Vipera; species Vipera ursinii. Next base: position 105,310,233 of record NC_139516.1, on the reverse strand, counting down.
GTCCTGGTTTACCTAGATGACATCCTTATCTTCACTGAGACCAAAGAGGAACATATCAACCTAGTCAGAGAAGTCCTGAAGAAATTGCGGGCTGCCCACCTATATGCTAAATTATCGAAGTATGAATTCCACCAGGAAAGAATAGACTATCTGGGATATCGCATATCCCCAGAGGGCATCGAAATGGACCCTGAGAAAGTCAGGGCAGTATTAGAATGGGCACCTCCCCGCACACGGAAGCAATTACAAAGTTTCCTGGGATTTGCAAATTTCTACCGCCAATTCATCCCTTCATTTGCCCAAATAGCCATGCCCCTCACAAACTTGTTGAAAACGAAAGGGGGGTCCCCAGTAAAACACAGCAAGCCTCTGAAGTGGGCAATGGAATGTCAAGCAGCATTTGAGAGGCTAAAGAGACTTTTTTCTGCTGAACCTGTCCTGAGACACCCAGATCCCGATAAACCTTTTGTAATACAGGCAGATACTAGCGATGTAGCAGTGGGAGCCGTATTATTACAGGAAAATGATGAGGGGGCGTTGCAACCATGTGCATATACATCCAGGAAACTCACGGAGACAGAACAACGTTGGCCCACGTGGGAAAAAGAGGCATATTCAATAAGATGGGCGTTACTCACATGGCACCAGTTCTTAGAAGGAAATAAAATCCCCTTTCAGGTCTGGATAGACCACAAAAACTTGGAAGCACTAAAAACACCCAGGAAACTCACTCCTAAGCAAGCCCGCTAGTCCCAACATTTTCATTGATTCAATTTCACTCTCAAACACTTACCGGGGGGAAAAAAATTGCTGGCGGATGCTACCCAAAGGATCAATTTCATGCAACTGTGCCATGATACAAAATCAGCAGGGCATTTTGGGTTTGTAAAAACCTTACACTTAACTAAAAGGCAATTTTGGTGGCCATCTATGAAAAGGTCCTTTTGGACAATTCCTGATTCAAGAGTTCTTTCTTTCCTAAGATGTGGATTGGGGTGGGTCCTGACACTCTCTGTCACATTTCCAGCCATTGATAAACTAGTTTCCATGTTTGATAATATTCTGTATCTTCTTTTTCTTTAATTCTCAGTGTAAGTCTATCCATTTCCACACGTATAGTATTTTCTTAATTATCTCTTCCTCCAATGGAGTTTTTTTCATTTTTCCAGTGCTGTGCAAATACAATCCTCACTGCTGTTAATACATGTAATGTTAAATTTACACTTTATCACGTTTTTCTGAAATTATACCTAATAAAAACAGTGTGGACTTAAAGTCTATGTGTTTCCCTAATATCTTTTCTAACCAAGTTATGTATTTTTTTCCAAATTTTTTTTGCTTTAACACACGTCCACCACAAGTGATAATATGTACCAGGGTTTTGGTTACATTTCCAACATTTGTTAGACATATTTTTAAGTATTTTTGCTAACCTATGGGGGGGATAAATGCCATCTATAAAACATTTTATATATGTTTCTTTATACAAAGTTGCCATTGTAAATTTAGTTTGTATCCCAAATTTTTTTTCCATTTTTCTAATTCTATATTATATCCAATTTTTTTGCCATATTATCATTGATTCTTTCACTTGTTTATCTTCCATTTTCAAAGTCAATAAAAAATTATACAGTTTTTAAATTAATTTTTCATTAGAATTCAACATCTGGTCAAATGATGTGTGATCTTTATAAAACCATATATTTTAACATCCTTATCTTACCTCAATTGCATTTGTAGCCGGGGCCATCATGATAGATCAGGGCTTTTCAACCTTTTCACCCATTGTACCACTTTTAGAATATGGCAACATCCGAGTACTACCAGTCGTCTAGCAAGGTGTCAAAAACTTGATGACCAAAAAAAAAAAAGGAAAAAAGGGATGAAGTACAGGTAGTCCTCAACTTACAACAGTTCGCTTAGTGACTGTTCGAAGTTACAATGGCACTGAAAAAAGTGCCCCCCAAGCCACAGCCAAGCAAGACACCTGCCTGCCCACCCGGCGGCGCTCTTCTTCCTGTCCGAGGTTTTCATTGTTGTAAGCATTTCTGTTGAGGATTGGCAGCAGGGGTGGGGTGGGGGGGGTATGCTGAAGCTTGCAAATAATGGCTCCTGCTCCAATTCCAGTGGCAGCTATGGCCAGGAGGGTCTTTGCTCAACTTTGTGTTGTGCATCTCCGCTCATGGTCATTTATGCCTGGTCATCTTCTGTTCAGACTACTACACGGGGATGCTGCCTCAAAAATCAGGCACCCCCAGTGGGTGTGGAATTGAAAATCTGTTCCCTGAATTTGGGTGAGAAAACTGTTTACAAATGACAAACCATTTCCAAAATCTTTTAAAAAACTGCAGGGACTAGTCCTGGCGGTTTCCAGGAGCGCAGACTGACTTGAAGGCACCAAATGTAATATATATAGTCAGGGAGAGACAATAAAACGTAAAGGATTTAGAAATATCAGTTATGGTAGGACACAGACAAGTGAGAAGTTATAACAAGAGGAATCAAAGCTGAGGAGGCCGTAAGAGAAGTAGAAACTGATTTTGCAAGAAGCAGTAGGAGATCTACAGGGCACAGCAGGAAGGCAAAGGATTATTGAAGTGCCTAAAGCGTTGGAACACAACATCGGAAAAACAACCGACAACACACAACCGACAACCCCGATCAAAACCCGCGGACAATGAAGGCGAGAGGGGCGCGGCCAATAGGCGGAGCTTGCGCGGAACTTCGACGCCCCTCCTCGCCCGCTCCGCGTACACCGTACCGCGTACCTCTCCTGCTTGTTTTCCCAGGGTCCTTTGCGGCCGCTGTTTGCCACTGCTCGCCATATTGTGTTGCCTAAGCGAGGAAGGCGGCTGGAAGGGGAGGGGGGCTGGGGCAACCGCGATCGCACGCGCCTCAGCCCTGGCTGCGGGAGGAGGAGGAGGGGGCGGGGGCACCGACGGCGTGGGCGGTGACGACGACCACGACGTGCAGGAGAACCAGGTGCGCCGGCGGGAGTGGGCCGGCTTGCAAGACCTCGCCAGCAACGGGGCCGGTAAGTAGGAATGGGACGGGGGCGGCGGGGCTCTGCCTCCGCTGTTGAGCGGCGCGGAACGCGGCTGGAAAGGGAGGGTCCCCCGGCTGACAAGGCCTCCGCCTGGTTCCCCTTCGGGGCTGAAAATGTCGGCCCCGTGGAGAAGTACTTATTGGGGCGCTCAAGGGGACGACCCCCCTGCTCCCCTTTCTACCCGCCCCTTTTTCAGGCATCCCCTCCCCGTCTGGTTGGAGGGCCGCCTTGCCTGGTCGCTCATTTTTAGGCTACGAAAGAGAGCCAGTCCGTCGGCCGCCTTCGGGAAGGGGCAGTCACGGTGTCAGCGGCCGCGTATAACCTGTCTCCCGTGCTTGCCGTTGCTCCAGCTGCCTTCGCCTCCCCGTGGCCTAAGGTGGACAGAATCGTTCCGTCCCGGTGCGGCCCCGGCCTGGGTGAGCGGGTACAAATGCGATGGTTGCCCGAGGGACTCTTGCCTGGGTGCAGATGCGCTCAGCTGCTTCCTTCTGGGAAAGCTTTTTGGGTCTCGAACCTTTAATACAAAGGGTTGCATTGTGTGTTCGCCGCTTTTGGCCCAGGGCCAGCTCTTTTCTGAGAAGCGCAAGTGGGGTACTTGTTGCCACCCATCTTTTTAGGACTGAAACGATGTTTTTAGTCGGCAGAAGGTGAAAGGAGTTGTATTTTGACGGGTGATAACGTATAACACCATATGCAGTCGCTTAGTCCCTTTGAAAGAGCTTGGGTTGCTAGGTATCGCTTTGTTTTTCAAGGGCATCCCTCTTGGGACTTTGAACTCTCCGACCTTCCAAAAATTGTCCGGGTTGACCAAGAGATGTTGCTTTTTGTCGGTAGGACAGGTTGTGTGTTTCTAGGTTTGTCAAAAGAGTGCAATTGCTTTGGTGGTGACATCCCTTTTTTTTAAAGGCAGAACTTGACTTTTTGTTGCTGTTCCAAATAGTAAAACTCACTGGTTTTAGTTTAAACCAAATAAGATGGGGATTCTGTCATTCAGTTTCCAACATTTGAAAAAAAAGTTAAGGGATCTCTGCGGATTTTACTCTGCTAGCTGTTGTCAACTATACCAGGCAGTGTTCATCTCCATTTCAAGGCCATTGAGCCACCGCTGTCTGCATCCAAAGATGTTTCCATGGTCCTATGGCCAGCATGACATTGCAGAGCGCTGTTTACCTTCCCATAGAAGTGGTACCTATTTATTTACTCGTATTTGCATGCTTTTGAACTGCTAGTTGGCAACAGCTGGGGTGAGGATAGGATGAGGCACTTGGGTCTTGAACCCAGGTTGCTGGCTTTCCGGCTGACAAGCATAGCGTCTTAACCGCTGAGCCACTGCCCCATTCCAGCAATATTCCAACATTGAAAATTGTAAAATTCAAAGTGTGGTTAAATGATGAGATTTTAAGATGCTTATGTTTATGATAGTATTAGTTTCATTGAATATTTGTTAACTTTGTCATAGGTTATCTGTGGTCAAATGATAACATTTAGATAATATTTGACTGATAATTGGTCAGTATGCTTCAGTGGTTAAAAGCAATGTTGCGGGGAAAAAGATTTCATAAATTTTATTTATGAAACCTTACTTTCTTGTGTGAATAAAGTGCTGCCTAGCCTACCTATGTATGTTATAAATAGAATTTAATGTGGGTGGAGGTTCGTTCTCCAATCTTGTGAGATGGTTTCCGAATGTTTCTTTACCAGGCTAGGAGAATGAACCTCCCCCCTCATCCTATACCTGAGCTAGAGATATTTGCCACCATTGCAAGAATTTAATGTATTAATAGTGCAATAAGATTGCAACATTATCTATGCTCTTCAGAGCCTGCATATTACCTATATGTGAATCACAGTTTTATGTATGCTTTAGAATCTACATTTATATAAGTGATAGTTTTATGTATGCTTTAGAATCTACATTTTTATAAGTGATATTTGCAAAAATACCTGGTAGACTTTTCAGAGGGTTGATAAAATTCCCTCTAAAGTTCAAGGTTAGAGATACAGAAGATACGAAGATATAGAGTGTTCTAAACATTTGTAGTACGATTTGATTTGCTTCCAAAGAAAATGATCTGCTGCAGAATTATTTATCCAAAAAAGTGATTTAAACAAAAAATAGAAAATAATTAATTTAGCCTATCTTAGGCAAAGAAACAATCAAAGAAATTAAGTGCTGTAATAGAAGTAGAAGAGCCAGTTTGATGTAGTATTTAAGGCTTTAGGTTAGAAACTGGGAGATCGTGAGTCCTGGTCCCATCTTGGGCATGAAGCAGCTGGATGACCTTTGGCCAGTTGTTTTCTCTCAGCCCTAGGAAGAGGCAGTGGCAAGCCACTTCAGAAAACCTAGCAAAAAAGCTATAGCACTTGTCTAGGAAGTCTATGAGAATTGGACATGACTGAATGAAAGAAAAAAAAATAGAAGTTGAAACTGAAGTTAAAGGGATGAATGGTCATCCCTTTTGAATCAACTAAGAGAAGTCAAATATTTTTATACTATAAGTGATTTTGATTAAAAATGTTTGCTGAAATCATATCGTCAAATCATCATATCTTTCAATTATAGTGACCCTATTCTCAAATCTAAATAGACGTTGGAGTCAGAAGGATGTGTTTGCCATTGTTTCACATATTTACAATTGAAAGACAGAAACAAAAAAAGAGCTACAGATTTGATTTTGTGAAGAATGAATTGGAAATTCTACTGTGTGGTAGTAATGAACACATTATTGCTAAAGTTTACAAATTATTATTGAAATTGAACTTGGAGAATGAGTATGTATGGCAGGGGTCACCAACCTTTCCAGGTTGGCAGACCAGTGGGATAGGGAGGGGCAGGCACCTTTATGCATGCATGCACACAAACATAAATGTGGCTGCATGCGCGTGAACAGGGACGTGAGCATGCACACACTATAAATGGGGGCGCTAGTGCTGGCATGTGGCTTGGCTAGCGCTGGTGAGAGGCTCATGTCTTGGCTGGCGAGAATCTCATGGCTAGCGCCGGCACGAAACTCACAATTTAGCTACCACAAGGCTAGCCAAAATGGTTAAATTGACTGCTTTGGTTAAAGAACAGAATGCAATTAATTTTGTTTCTACTTGGAAATTGCTTTTCAACTTTGTGCTTGAGCTGAAAAAAAATAAAACTTTGATTTTGGATTTTGCTGATTAGATAGGTTTGTTATTATATAAATGGCTAATATATGTTACCATATAAAAGTAAAAAGTTGAGGTTTAGCCATCTTTGCTAATTCCATGCACTTTTGCAGCCATTCATCAATTGTGGGAGTCAAAGTATCCTAAGGGTAAACAATCATTTTTGACCTCCAGCATTTTATGCTACTATCTTACCTCAGGACTACAAAAAGTATGGTGATGTTATATCAGTGGAGAAGGTAGGGTTGGATTTTTTTTTGTTCTGATTTGTGACTGTAGCGATTCAATGCAGCCATTTTGCTGCTTAAGTACCTGAAACAGGGAAAATCAATGTGATTTCAGTTTTTCTAATTTATAGAAAAAGTAAATACACCGTGTGCACAATTATTAGGCAAGTGAGTATTTTGACCATATCATCATTTTCATGCATATTTTTCACCTCCAAGATGCATAAACTTGAATGCTTAGTGGATATAAGCATATCAGGTAATCTGTATTTGTGTAATGAGGGAGGGTGTGGCCTAAGTAGATCAACACCCTATATCAAGGTGTGCATAGGTATTAGGCAGCTTTTTTTCTTCAGGCAAAATGGGCCAAAAAAGAGATTTAATTGACTCTGAAAAGTCAAAAATTGTAAAAAGTCTTTCAGAGGGATCCAGCACTCTTGAAATTGCTAAGATATTGGGGTGTGATAGCAGAACCATCAAATATTTTGTTGCAAATGGTCAATAGGGTCATAAGAAACATGTTGAAACAAAAAGACGCACATTAAGGACTTCCGGGTGGCAAGGCTCCACCGCCGGCAGCCATTCTGGCTGTCAGCCCCGTTGTCTCCGTGGAGCCGCAGAAAACAGCGCCGATCAGCTGTTTTGACGGCTCGGAAGCCCGCTCCTCGGGAGAAGAGGGGGTGAGTGCCCAGGCAGGGGTAGAGCTCTCCCGGGCCGCCAGAGTTGAAACTCTGGTGGCTGAAGGATCGAGCCCCCCTGAAGCCTGAGTTTGCTCTGGACCTCGGGACGCCTCTGCTCCAGGGCTTCGGAGCAGAGCACGCATAGCAACCATCCCTGCCAGCAACAGTGAACTTCAGATAACTTGGATGCAGGCAGAGCGGTACAGGAGAATCAGGTGAAAGCAAGTTTATGATCTTTAACTCGGTGGACTTTGTGGAGTTTGATAAAAGTGAAAGTGCGCAACAGGCAATAGTGGGTGAAAATGGCTGCCAAATCTTTTAAAGTTTCTAGAAGCGCGGGGGCTTCCCCAGTGCAGCAATCTTCGCTACAAGCTTTAATGCCCCCCCTGCACTTGCACCTGTACCAACTTTTACAGTGAAAGATCTGCAGGATGTTTTGCAAGAGGCTTTGAAAAAGCAATCTCAACAATTAGCTGAACTTATGGAGGAGAAGCTTACAGAAATGAGGGCAGACATCTTACTTGCATTTCAAAGCATGGCTGTATGTATAGAGTGTCTGGACGAGAGAGTGGAAGATCTCAGCCAAAATAATATCAGATTAGATGCAAAAATGACAGAGACTGAAAATGTGGTGGATAAGATTGACAACGATTTGACCTTGGTACAGTATAGGGAGATGGAGTTCGCTGTGAGAATTAGAGGTCTAAAAGAGGATTCTAAGGAAAATTTGAAAAAAATAGTTTCAGAGGCTTTAGAAGGTGTTTTGGAGCGCTCAGCAGAAAAAATTATGGAGGACATAGACAAAATATTTCATGTTAATTCGTGGATTGCAAGACAAAGGAAATTACCCAGAGATGTGGTGGTTTACTTTACAAAGAGAACAATCAGAAATGAGGTTATTCAAGCTTTTTACAATAATAAATTTGCAATTGCTGAACAAGAAGTTTTAATTTTAAAAGAGATCCTTCCAAGAATTCTAAGGAGAAGGAAGGAATTTGCTTTTCTGGCACAAGAATTAAGAAGATGGGATATTCAGTTTAGATGGGAGATTCCAGTGGGTATGGTGGTGATGTATGCAGGCACGAGACATTGTCTTCTTACAGTGTTACAGGCACATGATTTTTATACTAATGTTTTAAAAGCAGTCCCCATACCACTTTTGGAATCCAAAAAGAAGAATGGTGAGGGAGAGTGTCAATCACAAAGTAAGAATGCACAAGGTGCTGAAGGAATTTCAGAAAGTTACAGGAGTGGATCAAATTTCAGTATCATCGGAGGAGGTTAGAGACCAGAGAATGACACGTGCTGCTGCTAGACGAATGAGACGAGCAAGAACAAGAACAGCAGAGAGTTATGATGGCACCTCCAAAACTTACTTACAGTGAAGCAGTGGGAGGAGCGCGACCTAAGAGAGTGCAGGTGATTTTGGAAGAAGCGCTCCAAAAGCTTCAGGTCGCGAAAGATGGCGACAAAGTTTCTAACCTGGAATGTTAATGGTTTAAATTCACCACAGAAGAGAAAGAAAGTATTTCAATAGTTAAAACAATTTAAGAATGATGTTATTTGTCTACAAGAAACACATATTAGAGCCACGGATCAAAAGTATTTGTTAAACTCAAGGTTGAGCACACAGTTTATTGCTTCCTCTACTGATAAGAAAAATGGAGTGGTAATTTATGTTAAGAATACTTTGACAGCAGCTTTAATTGAAGCAGATAAACAAGGAAGATATGTTATAATTGAACTGTTAATAGAAGGCAAGAAAACGCTTTTGGTTGGACTATATGCTCCTAATCAACAACGAGATTTTTACAGTTTATTACACAGCAAGATTATTCAGTGGGATTATAAATCTTGTATTTTGATGGGAGACTGGAACGGCGTTTTGGATGTGCAAATGGACAAGGTTTTTTTTTTAAAAGCACCCCAGGTCATGCTAAACTGCCTAAATCTTTTTTTGAAATGAAGGATGACTTGGAATTGCGAGACATTTGGAGAGAAAGGAATTTGCAAGAAAAGGACTATACTTTTTTCTCCGACAGGCATCAATCTTTTTCCAGGATTGACTTTGAATTAATTACTAACGATTTTTTTTCTAGGATTAAGAAGATCAAGATTTGCCCAAGAACTATGTCTGATCATAGTCCAGTATGGTTAGAGATAGAAAAAGATAATAGGGATAGACGGTCCTGGCGCTTAAATGAAAATTTGTTTAGATATCAGGAAAATGTGGAAGAGTGTTAAAAACAGATGAAGGAATTTTTTAAAATTAATATGCATAAAGGTACTTCTATTGAGATGGTTTGGGATGGAAGTAAAGCTTATATGAGAGGTGTATTAATATATTTGAACAATAAATATAGACGTAAATTGGAATTTAGGAGGAAAGAATTAGAGGATGAAATTAAGGAAAAAGAAAAGGCTTTAATTTTGAATCCATCTGATGGGAAGATTAAAGGGGTAATTACTTTATTAAGGGTTCAGTTTGATAAGTTAATGGCAGATCAAGTGGCAACTAATTTACGGTATGCTAGACATAATATTTTTTGTAATGCTAATAAACCAGGTAGATGGTTAAGGAAGAAGCAAAGGGCTTCTAATATAGATAGAATAGAACATAAGGGTAAGGAAGTGTACCAGCAGAGTCTTATCAAAAAGACTTTTGTTGATTTTTATTCTAAGTTGTATGCTAGAGATAAGATTGGAGATGCAGATATAGATAATTATTTGGTAAGAGCTAATATTCCTGTTCTTACGCAAGAACAAAAGGAAGGGATGAATCAATTGATAACTGATGAAGAAATTTTTTTAGCAATTAAACAACTGAAAGTGGGTAAAGCGCCGGGTACGGATGGATTGACTGCTGTGTATTATAAAAATTTACAGTTAGAGATGGTGAAGCCTTTAAGGGAATTGTTCCAGACAATTCAAATGGGAGGAGGGGTACCTCCGTCTTGGAAGACTGCCTTTATTTCCTTGATCCCGAAGGAAGATCAGGATGTCACCCAAGCAAAAAATTATAGGCCAATATCACTTTTGAATATGGACTACAAGATATTTGCCAAAGTTTTAGCTAACAGATTAATGAGGGTAATACAACAAGTAATTCATGGTGATCAAACTGGGTTTATAAGTGGTAGACAAATGAAGAACAATGTGAGACATATAGTAGATTTGTTGGAATTTTTGGAAAGAAACAATCAGATCCCTGCAGCGTTGATCTTTTTGGATGCTGAAAAAGCCTGACTCTTGATGGACCAGATGGATGAGCCCGTGGCTGGATCAGTAACGGGCACAGAGCTCCATTTCGACTCAGACACCAGCAAGGTGGAGGTGGGTACTGGTATGGGCTGGTATTAAAGATGAAGTAGTTGGACCTTCTCGGGTTGAAGATGAACTTTCAAACCTACTGCCAGTTTTCAGAAGACACTTTCTTCAGGCAGTGATACAGGAAAAAGTCTGCATCTTTCAAAAAGACTGATTTTTATGCTGGACAATGCTCCATTGCATGTATTGAAATACTCCACTGCGTGGCTAGCCAGCAAAGGCCTTAAAGATGAAAGAATAATGACATGGCCTTCTTCCTCACCTGACCTAAACCCTATTGAGAACTTGTGAGCCCTTCTTAAACTGGAGATTTATGGGGGAAGGAAAACAGTGCACCTCTCTGAACAGCGTCTGGGAGGCTGTGCTTGCTGCTGCACAAAACGTTGATCCTCAACAGATCAAGAAACTGACAGACTCCATGAATGGAAGGCTTATGACTGTTATTGAAAAGAAGGGTGGCTATATTGGTCACTGATTTTTTTTTTGAAACGTCAAGAATGTTTATTTGTACATTTTGAGTTGTTTGTTTATTCTCACTTCAACAAATGCAAATGTGAGATGGGCAAATTTTCATTTTTCATTTAGTTGCATAATAATTCTGCAAACCAATAACTGCCCAATAATTATGCACAGAGATATTCTCCTAAGAAAGCCAAAACTTCACTTTTACTTTCTGAAATATTCAGGTTTGGGATTTATTAACATTTTGGATTGACGGAGAGCTCTGTAGTTGTTCAATAAGAAAATTAATCCTCCAAAATACAACTTGCCTAATAATTGTGCACACAGAGTATAATTCCTAAAATATTGTCCCTCCTACTTCATGAGGTTTATAATAACAGTCTTCTGCCTAACAGCAACATATTTAAAATAATAGTTTGTGCCAAACAATAAAATAGTCTCCAACCTCAATATCATCCTTACATTTGGATTTCACTCGAAATTCTCAATAGTAACTATGCTGAGAGGGAATTCTGGTAGTTGAAGATGTCACATCTGGAAAGCGTCATATTTAAAAGAATCAAAAATATCTGCTTCTAAAAATAAAGGAACACTAGAAAAATGTGTTAACTAAAATCATGTACTATACCTATGGCATGGCAAGATTGGCTTGCTTAGGCCTAGTGTTGTATTTACCAATATGTGTATTTAGGTTAACATATTATTTAAGATAGGGGTGACATTGAAATGGAAAATGTTTTTTTCAAATTTGAAGCAAAACATTCATTCTGGATATTCCATCAGACTGATGCAAAACTGAAAGTGACTTGGATATTTTATGTTTTGTCAAAATAAAACTCAAATCAGTCTCAAAGTTTCAACCATAAGAAACGGTGGGAACTCAGACAAGCCTCTTGGCATGAAGAAATCAAGAAGGCCATGTGGTGGCAGCAAAGAGATACAGAAGACTCTATATTAGGGCTTTTCAACCAGTGGTACGGGTACCACCTGTGGTACATTGGCACCTGGCAGGTGGTACGTGACCATCCTAGAAAAGTGGTAGTGGGGGAGGGGAATGAGCTAAACTGGTGGCAGCACCGCACAAGCCTGAGTGAGAGATGGCAGGAGCTGCAGGGCTGTCAGGGCTCAGCAGAAGCACCAGGATCAGCACCAGGCTCCAGCTGGAGCTTGGCACTGATCTTGGCGCTTCTGCTGAGCCCAGAAGAAGCGCCGATCAGCTGGAATGTTGCAGCATCTCCAGGGTCTTGTGATTTACATTCAGATGCTTGGCAACTGATTCATATTTATGGTCACAGTGTCCCAGGGTCATGTGAAGTGACCAAAACCTGCTGCAAACACCCAGCAGATGGAGGGAATAAAAACCAACCCCCCCACCCCCCCTGCCTATCCTCAACAGAAATGCTCACAACAATGAAAACCTTGGACAGGAGGAAGAGCACCGCCGGGTGGGCAGGCAGGTGTCTTGCTCGGCTGTGGCTTGGGGGGCACTTTTTTCAGTGCCATTGTAACTTCGAACAGTCACTAAGCGAACTGTTGTAAGTTGAGGACTACCTGTACTTCATCCCTTTTTTCCTTTTTTTTTTTTTTTGGTCATCAAGTTTTTGACACCTTGCTAGGTGACTGGTGGAACTCGGATATTGCCATATCCTAAAAGTGGTACAATGGGTGAAAAGGTTGAAAAGCCCTGGTTTATATATCTCTTGTCATCTAGAACAGTGATCTCCAACCTTTTTGGCACCAGGGACTGCTTTCGTGGAAGATAATTTTTCCAGGGATGGAGGATGGTTTTGTGTGTTACCTAAATCCTGCACATGTGGAGATGAAGCTTTGCTCGCTTGTGCAGCCCGGTTCCAAAGAGGCCAGGGACCCCTGATCTAGAAGGCACCCAGATTTTTGCAACCCAGCTATACAACAATAGTTTGTCCTGTGGTACAAGTATTCTTAATAGAAAGGAAATGTGAAGGGAAGTTATTACTGATGTCACTACGGTCTTAATACATCACACAAGACAAAGTCCTTTTAATCATTTACCATCTCCAGAAGAGGAGAGCATCCTGAAAAAAAATGTTACTGTAAATAAGTTTTAAAACAAACCTCTTCCTATATTTTCTAAATTGAAGCCCATTCAGGAGCATGGACTGTCTCCCTCAATCCTTGTATTTAAAGCTTTTGTACCTGCAGTGCAGATTTTTTATTATTATTATTATTATTATTATTATTATTATTATTATTATTATTATTATTATTATTATTATTATTATTAGCACAGTGGTTAGAATGCAGTACTGCAGGCTAACTCACTGCTCACTCCAGGAGTTCGATTCTGAGCAGCTCAAGGTTGACTCAGCCTTCCATCCTTCTGAGGTCGATTAAATGAGGATCCAGATTGTTGGGGGCAATATACTGACTCTAAACCGCTTAGAGCACAGGTCTGCAACCCGCGGTTCCGGAGCAACATGCGGCTCTTTCAGCCGTCTCCTGCAGCTCCCGGTCCTCTGCCATGTGCAGTCCCCCCCCAAAAAAAAGTGGGACTAAAAAAGTTCAACCAATCAATTCAAATATGCAGGGTAGGTGTATATCTCGCCTTGGCTCCACTCTTCAGTCAAACTCTGTTCTGCGCATGCGCGCATGTACATGCATGCGCACACATTTTTTGTGGCTCCCAGTTTTTCCTTTTGTGAGGGAACCGGTTCCGAGTGGCTCTTTCACTGTTTCAGGTTGCTGACCCCTGGTTTAGAGAGAGTTGTAAAGCACTGTGAAGTGGTATATAAGTCTAAGTGCTATTGCTATTGCAAGTTTTATTTTTGCTAAGAAGAAATTAGAGAATGGAGAAATCGCAATTCTGGTTGAATAAGAGGATTGGAAAGGGAAAGTGGAAGAGTATTGCTGCACAGGAGAGATGCCAAATACTGGGAAACAAACCCCTGCTTGGCTAAGGAGTAATCTGAATCATGTACAGTGCTATATTCAGCAAACAACTCTTTTTTTTTACACTTGAAGTGCTAAAGGGGCCAATTGATAGAAGCGTTCTCACAAATCAGCAAGCTCAAACATGTCTTTTAAGCAAAATACACAGTGGACTGCATCAATAGAACTTAAGAGCATGCACACAATGAATACATGTTTGTATGAGGCCAGCCATTATAGGTTTTTAAATACAATCTGAAGCTTCCACAAATGGACGGTAACAAGAGGGTGCAATGAATAGAAAGTAATAATGAATTAGTGATATCAAACCAACCAAACGGGGTGACTCTTTGCGATTCAGAAACACGGAGTCAAACATTTCAAACGAGCTAGCCAAACCAGGCCAAGGCATTAGAAAAGAGCTTTTGACAAAATCGTTTGTGGAGTTCCTCAGGGGTTGGTCCTCTCTCCCCTCCTGTTCAACATCTATATGAAGCCGCTGGGTGAGATCATTCGTGGTTTCGGGGTGGGGTATCATCAGTATGCTGGTGATACCCAACTTTTTCTCTCTACCCCGAACCAACTCAGTGATGCCCTCGACGTGATGTCCCGTTGCCTGGAGGCGGTTCGGGTTTGGATGGGGAGAAACAGGCTCCGACTCAATCCTGCCAAGACTGAGTGGCTGTGCGTATCGGCATCTCGAGTGAATCACTCTTCTCCATCTTTAATGATGGGGGGGTGAGGTGTTACCCCCCATCAATAGGGCTTGTAACTTGGGCGTCCTCCTGGTTTCACGGCTCAGTTTGGAAGATCATATAGGAGCCGTGACCAGGGGGGCTTTTGCCCAGGTTCGCCTGGTGCGCCAGTTGCGGCCCTATCTGGACCGGGATGCCCTGCGTACAGTCACTCATGTGCTCGTGACCTCCCAGTTAGACTACTGCAATGCTCTCTACATGGGGCCGCCCTTGAGGACCACTCGGAGGCTTCAGTTGGTGCAGAATGCAGCCGCACGAATAGTAATGGGAGTGTCCCGATACTCTCATGTAACACCTCTTCTCCGCGAGCTGCATTGGCTTCCAGTTGCCCTCCGGGTGAGATTCAAGGTGCTGGTGATGACCTATAAAGCCCTAAATGGCATGGGTCCGGATTACCTTAGGGAGCACCTGCTACTAGCATCAGTCTCCCATCGTCCTGTACATGCCCACAGGGAGGGCCTCCTTAGGGTTCCGCCGGTGAGAGATTGCCGGCAGGTGATTCCCAGGGGGAGGGCGTTCTCTGTGAGTGTGCCCACCCTTTGGAACGAACTGCCGATGGAGCTTCGGACTGCCCCGACCATCACTCTTTTCGCCGGGACTTAAAAACCTGGTTGTTCGAATTGTCTGGCCTGGACTGAGGGATTTTAAATTTTAAAGTATTTAATTAAATTATATTAAATTAATTTTAAAATTTTAATTTTATTGTTATTAGGAATTGTGGGCCTGTACTAATTTGATTCCATTTTATTCTTTTTTGTACTGTTTTAATTGCCCTGTGAACCGCCCTGAGTCCTTCGGGAATAGGGCGGTATATAAATTCAACAAATAAATAAATAAATAAATAAATAAATAAAATGGAAAGTTACATTTAAGATTATTTGCTGAGATTACATATGCATATGGACTTTGTGCATGCTCTTTTGTCCTGTTGATATTTCACAGTGCTTTTGAAGATAAATCTCAGCAACTGTAGGAATCTTTACAAAAACCAACAGTAATTACCTTTCAGACAGAGTGTTGGCATGATGAGTAGGGAACAATCTCCTTTTCTTTTTCTATCTCAGTTGGGTAATCTGCTGCTGGCTAGACCACTATTTCCATGCTTCCATCTGTGTGCATTGAAAAAGCATGTGGCCTTGTTGCATCATTGCATTCTGTTTACACAGATTGGGCAGTCAGTAGAATCAGCAGTACTTTCAGTTCAGATGATGCAGCATCTGGCTGAAGTTACATGGCAGAGTGGAATTTCCTGTAGACTGGAGGGAGGAGTTAAGAGGGGCCTGAATTTGGAATTGCTGTTCTTCAAGAAGCAACTCAGGTTCAACCTCCCCCAGAATCCTTGAAGCTTTCTCTTGCTGTTCCCAAGGGAATGCAGTCAGTCTGACGAGATTCTTTTCATACAGCTGACTAACAACGAAATTACGAGCGGTTGTGGCTGCTTTCGCCTGACCCAGGGAGTGTCGTCCGTTAGTGCTCGGGTACTAAAAGAGGTAACCAAGTGAGTCATAAGAATGTTTTCCAATATAAAGCTTTCTGGGTGAAAGAAATCAAAGATTCATACCAATATGAGTTGCGCTAGTGCTCAGAGTTGTGTAAGAGACTCACCATTGGCCACATCTGGTCATGGGGGGAGAGTTTGGAAAATGAGAAAGGGGAAACCAGGAAGTCCAAAAGGGGGAGATTCCCCTTGTGGAAGATCAGTTGCTCCACCAAATCAGTATTTAGATGTGAGTGATGGAGCGTTAAACTGCATGATGTCCTTTTCTTCACTGAGCTGTGCTTTGCATTGGTGGCAAATAGAATAGAATAGGTCTTCAGGTGCAAGCTTCAAATGTTTTCATACTGTGGTGTTGGGTCACTATTATTGTTCTGTACCAGCCTGCTACCGGCCCTGCAGAAAAGGCAGGGACAACCTCTTTTTCAAGAAGGCAAGAGGCTGGAATTACGCCTGCCAAATTTATTACTACAAAAACAAACGGAACAAGACAAACCAAGAAACCGGAGCTTTAAGAAACATGAACTATCCGAGCGGTTGCCTTCAGCAAACCAGCCCTCCCAGACATTCCCCTTATATAGAGTTCAGGGTGTGGCTTCTCTCTGCCTCCTTCCCATCGCCTTCCTCTGTTTACTCCTAATTGACTGCCTCCTGCGTCGGGCGTCTTTAAATAGGGCCAGCTGTGGGTCATCTTCATCCACGCTGTCAGGCTCACACAGCTGGGTCTCCATGGTGACCAAGTGGGAGGGGCCTGGCTGAGGGCTCTCATCAGCAAGATCTTCAACCCCCTCAGCAAGGTCTTCAACACCCCCCTCCTCCTCCTCTGAGTCGTCCGACCCAACTGCCGAACCCACAGGCTGACCCTGAAACACAACAATTATTTACACATGCCATATTCCCAGTTTCAGGAGGGGCAACCTCCTATCTCCCAATATTCTCCCTCAGCTTTTCGGTTGCTAACAGAATGGAGATGGCTGACTACCATAAGCTTCAACACTACCACCATCTCTGTTTATGTAAGAGGAAGGGTTCCCTACTAGTACTAGTCTCCAGCGTACGAAGCTAGATACCATTTAGTGATGGAACTAAGTCAAGCAGTCTCCACTTCCTCTTTTGACACTGCCCTCCTTCTAACTAGCCTCTCTAACTGGCCCTATTGTCTCAATGATGGTTTGTTCTGGGGGGAAGTGATGTAGTTTGGAGTAGGTAATAGTTGCCAAACCTGGAGCGTGGGAAAGAAGTCTGGAAAGCTAGCTATCTTTTAAAGTAAAAAATAAAGTGCTCAATTTAGATAGCATCACCACCAGATGGATGATAGTAGCTGGCTGACAGGCCATACTCAGTGTGTGGTTTTCAATGGAACTGCATCTACATGGAAGGAAGTGTGTAGTGGGGTGCTCCAGGGCTCTGTTCTGGGCCCAGTGCTCTTCAACATCTTCATCAATGATTTGGATGAGGGAATAGATGGGGAACTCCTCAAATTTGCAGATGACACCAAGCTGGCAGGAATAGCCAATACTCCAGAAGATAGGCTTAAGATACAGGAGGATCTGGACAGACTCGAACACTGGGCACTATCTAACAAAATGAAATTCAATTGTGAAAAAAGTAAGGTTCTGCATTTAGGCAGGAAAAATCAAATGCACAGGTATAGTATAGGTGGTACCTTGCTCGATAGTAGTAACTGTGAGAGGGATCTCGGAGTCCTAGTGGACAATCACTTAAATATGAGCCAGCAGTGTGCTGCAGCTGCCAAAAAAGCCAACACAGTGCTAGGCTGCATTAACAGAGGGATAGAATCAAGATCACGTGAAGTACTAATACCACTTTACAATGCCTTGGTAAGGCCACACCTGGAATATTGCATCCAGTTTTGGTCACCACGATGTAAAAAAGATGTCGAGACTCTAGAAAGAGTACAGAGAAGAGCAACAAAGATGATTGGGGGACTGGAGGCTAAAACATATAGGGAACAGTTGCTGGAATTGGGTATGTGTAGTTTAATGAAGAGAAGGGTGAGGGATGACATGATAGCAGTGTTCCAATATCTCGGGCTGCCACAAAGAAGAGGGAGCCAGGCTGTTCTCCAGAGCACCTGAGAGCAGGACAAGAAGCAATGGATGGAAACTAGTCAAGGAGAGAAGCAACCTAGAACTAAGGAGAAATTTCCTGACAGTTAGAACAATTAATCAGTGGAACAACCTGCCTCCAGAAGTGGTGAATGCTCCAACACTGGAAGTTTTTAAGAAGAGACTGGCAGCCATTTGTCTGAAATGGTATAAAATGGTATAAGGTTTCCTGCCTTAGCAGGGGGTTGGACTAGATGACCTCCAAGGTCCCTTCCAAATTATTATTATTATTATTATTATTATTATTATTATTATTATTATTATTATTATTATTATTTAATATGTGCCCACATATAACCAGCAAGCAGCAATGCTGTCAGTATCTGTACACATTACACAGGCCCTTGGACATCCCCCCAAGATGGCGGACGTGTCGAGCTGAGCTCCATGAGCTCCGTGAGTTTGGTGTGGATTGGTGGTCTTGGGGGGGCGCCCTTGGGAGTGCATAATGCCTCCATGTTAGGACTGGGTGAACAGACTGCTTTGCCATCCTTGCTTTTTGGGGCATCGGTGCCCTCCAGGTGACTGGAGGTCCTGCTTGGAGATCATGGCTCTGGCTCTGGCTCCGTTTGAAACGCCGCGGCTTGAAACGCCCGATCAGCTATTTTTCGGGGTGGATAGAGCCGCGGCTTGAATCGATCAGAAATGGCTGTAGGAACTGCGACGGGAGTGAATGCTCCAGCCTGGAACGCTTGGAATTGGCTGGAGAAGCTTGAGGAGAAGCTGGAGGAACTGCGGCAAGAGCAAATGCTGCCGGAGGAGCCATGGCTTGAAAACGCCCAAGTCAGCTGGTTTTGGGGGCAGATAGAGCCATGGCCCCGAATGGCCGGAACAACTGGAGGAACTGCGGCACGGGCGAAGGCTGCGGTGTGGGTAATGCTGCGGGTTGCAGCGTGGGTAATGCTGCGGGTTGCCCAGTGCAGAATCCTGCATGGCGGCCCTTCCACAACGGTTCTTGCTGCGGACTACCAGGCGACAGAGACCAGTTTTGGGGCAGATAGAGACACGGCTCCGAATGGCTGGATTAACTGGAGAAACTTCGGCATGGGTGAATGCTGCTGGAGGAGCTGGGATATTTTTATTGACTCCTCGCTTGCTCCTATCTGCTACCTGCTGCTATCTACCCCCCTCCCCCCGCTGGTTCAAGAGCTACTGCCTTAAGAGATCTGAGGCAGCTTTCAATCATGGCCTAGAGTTACGGCTTCCAAGTTGGGCTGGGCTTGCCTATCACCCATATGGAGTTGGACTCTTGTATGCTGTTTCTCCTGTCCCCCATAGACTCAGGAGGACCCGGGGTGAAGAGTCGCTGTGAGAGGGCGGCTCAGTTTCTTTTCATCTACAACCCTCCGGATGTGAGCGATCCGTGAGGGTATGTTCTTTCTCCCTGGATGGGGTCTCCATCTACCTCCCAGATCAGCCTCGAGGTCGGCGTGAGAGATCAACTGCTGTCTGTTTCTAGGGTACCCAGCACAAGTGAGAGTTGTGCTGCATTGGCGGTTTTGGACTCATATACTCCTGATATGACATCATCTTTCAACATCTGACTGCCACTTCCCGAACTCACATGGCCAGTCATGGCACGCTTACGTTATTCTGACATGGACTTATACGCCCTCAGGGGTACTCCCCCCTCCTGGGTGCGTCCCGCCTTCTTTGTTACCTTTCCTCTTGATGACGGGCCCAATTGTTGGGACCCTGAGAGATGGTCAGGTATGGATTGGGGTCTCCAGTTTATTGTTAGGAAGAGACCCCTGATCTGTTTTTTAGCAAAAAATTTTAAGGGGTTAAGGGGGAGGGCCAGGTCCAGGATTGATTGCGCAGGGGGGGAGCGGGGGTCGGTTGCCTCCGGAGCTCTGGAGCGGGTCGTGGGACTACCTATTCCCACAACGTTAGGAAATGGCAGCAGGTGTATGAACAGAGAGCCGTATCGATATCCGGGAGGGCATCCCCGCTATTTACAAGTGGTGAGGCGCTCCGACCCTCTGATTTCGCCCCGAGGTCCCGGGAGCGAGGATGTGCAGCCACCTGAGCTCTGGCTGGTGTACTTGAATGCCAGGTCCGTTGTTAATAAGGCTCCTCTTGTCCGGGAACTGGTTGAGGGTGAGCATACGGACCTGGCTTGCATCATGGAGACTTGGCTGCTCCCAGAGGGTGGTATTCCTCTGGTTGATCTTTGCCCACCAGGTTTCCGGGTGCTACACCGGCCTCGGGCTCAGGGTAGGGGCGGGGGAGTGGCGGTAGTTATGAGGGAGACCTTGTGTCTGCGGGAGGCCACCGTTCCCCAGATAGGCGGGTGTGAGTCTCTCTGAGATGTGGTCCTGGGGCGCAGTTGGGCTTGCTGCTGGTGTACCTTTCGCCTAGTCACGCAGCAGCAGCCCTGCCTGAGCTTCTCGACATCCTCTCAGGGTTGGTGACTGAGTTCCCCAAACTTATAGTTTTGGGTGACTTCAATCTACCATCCCTGGGAGGATCATCTGAGTTAGCTCGGGAGTTCATGGCTTCCATGACGGCCATGGACCTGACGCAAGTAATTCATGGACCGACTCGTGAGGGAGGCCACACCCTTGACCTGGTTTTCTTATCTGGACGGTGGTTAGATGATCTTGGTGGGGGCTCCCCAATTGTTATGCCCCTGTCATGGACCGATCATCATCTCCTGTGGCTGGTCTTCCGTTTTACCACTCCCCGCCGTGGGTGTGTGGAGCCAATTAGATGGTACCGCCCCAGGCGCTTAATGGACCCGGATAGGTCCCAGGCAGCGCTGGGACCCCCACCTGCCTCCGTTGCTCACAACTCGGCGAATGCCTTAGTGGAAGCCTGGGAAAGGGCAGCCACTGAGGCACTTGACCGAGTTGTACCGTTGCGGCCCCTGACTCGGCACAGATCCCAGCGAGCTCCATGGTTCTCTGTGGAGCTTCGGGAGATGAAGCGTCAGAGACAGGGCCTAGAGAGCTGTTGGAGGTCCAGCCGATCCGAATCCAACCGATTGCGACTAAGAACCTATATGAGGTCTTATCTCGCAGCGATAAGGGCGGTGAGGTCTAACCACTTTGTTACCCTTATCGGGTCCGCAGATAACCGCCCGGCCGCCCTGTTTAGGGTGACCCGCTCCATCTGTCAGACAAAATCGCTCGGATTCGGACCGGTCTGGACTCTGACTGGGCAGAGTCTGACGATCAGGACACGGGCGGTCTTGTCGATATTATCTGGGAGGAGTTTGATTCTGTGACTCCAGAGGAAGTGGACAGGATTATGGGGAGGTTGAGCTCCACCACATGTTTATTGGACCCGTGCCCTTCCTGGCTGGTTTATGTGACTTGGGAGGGGACACGAGGCTGGTTCTAGGCGGTTATATCTGCCTCTTTGAGTGAGGGCAGTTTCCCCGCCGTCTTGAAGGAGGCGGTGGTGAGACCTCTCCTCAAGAAGCCTGCCTTTCGTCCAGTCTCCAACCTTCGCTTTCTTGTGAAGGTTGTTGAGAGTGTGGTGGCGCATCAGCTCCCTCTGGTCCTGGATGAAGCGGATTATCTAGACCCGTACCAATCGGGTTTCAGGCCCGGGCACAGCACGGAGACGGCATTGGTCGCTCTGGTGAATGATCTCTGGAGGGCCCGGGACAGGGGACATTCCTCTGTCCTAGTCCTATTAGACCTGTCAGCGGCGTTCAATACCATCGACCATGGTATCCTGCTGCGGCGTCTCAGGGGATTGGGAGTGGGAGGCACAGTCTTTCAGTGGTCCTCCTCCTATCTCCTGGGATGTTTGCAGTCGGTGTTGGCAGGGGGGCAGAGGTCGACCTCAAGGCCTCTCGTGGAGTTCCTCAGGGGTCGGTCCTCTCGCCTCTCCTGTTCAACATCTACATGAAACCGCTGGGTGAGATCATTCGTGGTTTTGGAGTTGGGTATCATCTGATACCCAGCTTTTTATTTCGACCCCAAACCACCCCAGTGATGCCCTCGACGTGATGTCCCATTGCCTGGAAGCGGTTCGGGTCTGGATGGGGAGGAACAGACTTCAGCTCAACCCTGACAAGACTGAGTGGCTGTGCATACCGGCATACCAGGATATTCAGAATATCCCATCTCTTTCTATGGGGGGTGAGCTATTAACCCCCGTAGATAGGGCTCGCAACTTGGGAGTCCTCCTAGATTCACGGCTTACTTTGGAAGATCACATAGTGGCCGTGACTAGGGGGGCCTTCGCCCAGGTTCACCTTGTGCGCCAGTTGCGGCCCTATCTGGACCGGGATGCCCTGCGTACAGTCACTCATGCGCTCGTGACCTCTCGTTTAGACTACTGCAACGCTCTCTACATGGGGCTGCCCTTGAAGACCACTTGGAGGCTCCAACTGGTACAGAATGCAGCCGTGAGAGTTGTGTTGGGAGTCTCCCGATACTCCCATGTTACACCTCTGCTCCGTGAGCTGCATTGGCTCCCAGTTGTCTTCCGGGTGAGGTTCAAGGTGCTGGTATTGACCTACAAAGCCCTACATGGCATGGGTCCGGAATACCTTGGGGAGCACCTGCGGCCGGCATCAACTTCCCTCCGCCCAATACGCTCCCACAGAGAGGGTCTCCTCAGGGTGCCACCGGTCAAAGAATGCCGGCTGGTGGCCCCCAGGGGGAGGGCATTCTCTGTGGGCGCGCTGGATTTATGGAACCGTCTTCCAGTTGAGCTCCGGATGGCGCCCGACCTTCACTCCTTCCGGCGCGATCTAAAGACGTATCTTTTTGAACAAGCTGGCCTGGCCTGATGGGAGGGGGTTGGGTTTTTATTACTTTTAAATGCATTTTAATCTATTTAAGAGTTCTGGGCACTTGTTTAATCTTTTTTAATTTTTGTATTCTGTCTTTTTAACATGTATTGCCCTTTTCACCGCCCTGAGTCCTTCGGGAGAAGGGCGGTATACAAATAAAATTAATAATAATAATAATAATGTATAGTATCCACAGCAAGGGAGGAAGAGCTGTTTGGGGAAAAAATACAAGTAAATAAGTAGGCTTTATTTGTGGGAAAGTTCTTCTCGCAGGAGGAAAATGCTCTTTTAATATAAAACTGTGTTTTTTTAACAAACTAAAATTACCCTACTATCCTGAATAAAAACAAACTAACACCACTACCACCACCACCTATTAAATGGGCTTGGCTAAAGAGAAGTTGATCATATACTTAGCTTCAGAACTGCTGCTTTTCAGAGCATGAATAGAAAACAAAGGTATCCTAGCACAATTTTTTTAGAAGGACCCCAGGCATACACGAACCACTTAGATTTCCTGGATGTCCTTTTACAATCTCGTGGATATGTCCTTTACAAACATTGCTCCTATATATAGAATAATGGAATAATAGAGTTGTAAGAAATGTCCACCATCTGCTCAAGCAAGAAACTGTACCATTTGAGACAAATGGTTGTCCGGTCTCTTCTTAAAAATTTCCAGTGTTGGAGCACCCAAAACGTCTGGAGGCAGTTCACTCCACTGATTAATTGTTCTGAAAGGAAATTTCTCCTTAGTTCTAGGTTGCTTCTCTCTGATTAGTTTCCATCCCTTCCTTCTTGCTCTGCCTTCAAATGCTTTGGAGAATAGGTTGACCACCTCTTTTTAAACTAACAGATTAAACAAAGTAAATATTTTTGAACTTTGCAATTTAAGGGTCATTAATATTTGTAATAAAATTGTTTGCATTTGTTGAGAAATTCTTACAAACGTATATTTAGCAATGAATGTTTCTGTTAAAGACATTCAAAAAAGATACCTATGGGTTCCCAGTTCCATTTATAGCTGACTACTTTCCTTGTTTAAGATGGGCAAAATAATTGGGACTCGTTTTTTAAGAAGGATTTATATCTAATATTTATAAGAACAAGATTGTGAGATTCTTTGCTCAGGTGTTTTTGTACTTGAAAGAAAACATTACATCAACTCCCAAATTATTTATCTTTGAAAGGTGTGGGGTCCCTTAGGTTCACTAAGAATGCACACATAATTTTGTTTGTTTAAACTTCTTTAGAGGGAAGAACCTTGAATTCACAATAATTTTCCTTTTGCGTAAACCAATTACAAATTTTCTGAGCAAATAGTAGTAGTTTATGTAATTTCCCTAGATCTAAATATTCTGGCAACCTAATTTGAGTGAACAACTTTACCAGTTTTTCTAAAGGATTTCAGAGTAGGAAGGTTTACTATATGTTTCCCTTTTAGTTAGAGTTAGATCTAATGTGATCATTATTGCTTTTGTATACCAAGAAACAGGAAAAAAATCCTGCTTTTGATTGGATGACAAATTGTATATCAGGTTATCAACCTCTCAATGTACATGAGTATAATCATTATGACTTCATAAATCAAGATTAAACAAACTTAGTACTTTTTTCCCAACAAATCTTGTTCAGAGAAGAGGCAGTTGTGGTTTATGGTGAAAAGGGCTTTTGCACATCTCCATCTGCTGTGCCAATTGTGCCTGTTCCTGAATGAGAAGGCTTTAGTAGTTTAAAGACAAGAAGGACTAGAGGTGACACAATATTAGTGTTCCAGTATCTAAGAGGCTGCTACAAAGAAGAGGGGGTCAACTTGAGATTGGACAACAATTTGTCTGAAATGGTATATGATTTCCTGCTTGAGCAGAGGGTTGGACTAAAAGACCTCCAAAGTCCCTTCCAACTCTGTTATTCTGTTCTGTTCCACTAAGTAGTTTCTGTGTTAAAGTTTGAGAAATAAAAATGTATAGTGGAACTGGAAATATTATGAGCAGGGCTTTTTTTGTCATAGAACACTCAGAACGGAGTTCCGGCACCTTTTTTGGATGGAACCTTGTAGGGTAGGCAAGGCGGGTTGTATGACGTGTGAGTTCCGGCACCTTTTTCTTTTACAAAAAAAGCACTGATTATGAGGGATGTAGTTTGTTACATACAGAATGCTTGAGCAGAGGGTTGGACTAAAAGACCTCCAAGGTGTCAAGGTACAGTAATTGTAATTTAGTAGCTGACCAGCAAGCAGAGTATTTTGGGGTGGTGTCCTTTAAGAGACTGAACCTGAGGAAAATGACAGTTGGAACCTTGCACTTCACTTGAACCATTTGAATATAAATGACTTCCTTGTATGATGTATGCTCCCTGAATGTTATTGTTTCATGTTGTCTATTAAACCACAGTTATTTTGATAAACCACTGTCAGATGTTTGTGATTCTATGTTGTCACAAGAAGAAAACAAGAAAAAGGCTGCGATAATTTATATTTTAAACAACACAAGGTCCCTTCCAACTCTGTTATTCTGTTTCTATCCTGTTCTACAAAGTAGCTACTGTGTTAAAGTTTGAGAAATAAAAATGCATAGTGGAACTGGAAATAGTATGAGGGATGTAGTTTCTTACATACAGAATGCAGAAAAAAAATCAGTTGAGAAACAACCTTATCAAAATGGATAAAATATATGTAGACTAGAAGTAGACAGGGAGAAATTTTTCACACCATGTATAATTAATCTGTCGAATTACCACAAAACATGGCGATGACCACTTACTTGAATGCCTTTAAAAGGGATTGGATAGTGGGATGGAATGTTAGTTAAAAACTAGTAACTTGAGGACCCAATTTTATCTCTGCGTTGGGGGCAGTTTGATTCCAAATACCAATTTTAGGTGAACAGTAATAGGATACTCTGTCTTTTACTTGAGAGCACCCTAGAGGTATTTCATTAACCACTTTTAAAAAACAAAATGTTGCACTAGAATGGATCTTATCCTGCTGTAGCAAGACTATAGGTAAAGGTAAAGGTTCCCCTGCACATGCGTGCTAGTCGTTTCCGACTCTAGGGGCCGGTGCTCATCTCCGTTTCAAAGCCGAAGAGCCAGCGCTTGTCCGAGGACGTCTCCGTGGTCATGTGGCCGGCATGACTAGACGCCAAAGGCGCACGGAACGCTGTTACCTTCCCACCGTAGTGGTCCCTATTTTTCTACTTGCATTTTTACGTGCTTTCGAACTGCTAGGTTGGCAGAAGCTGGGACGAGTAACAGGCGCTCACTGTGTTACGCGGCACTCGGGATTCGACCCGCCAAACTGCCGACCTTCCGATCGACAAGCTCAGCGTCCTAACCCACTGAACCACCGTGTCCCTTAGCAAGACTATGCTTATGCTTATCTAATCTCTCCAGTCTACAGGGCTTATTAAAATTAGGAAAAGTGCTGGTGATTTTGGGCTGGTCATTCTCAGCCCAATTCATCCCAGAGGTTGTGGGAAAAATAAGACACAGGAATTTTGGGTATGTTTGCTATCTTGAATTAAATATAAAAGGAGATAGTATAATAATAGGATGATGATGATGATTCTATTTTTCTTTTAGCCATGTCTCAGACCGTACAGACAAATGGCACACAACCATTGAGCAAAACATGGGAACTCAGCTTATATGAACTTCAAAGAACACCTCAGGTACTGTAGTTACTTTCTTCTCCATCTTTGTATTATTTTTGGTAATAGCTTGTATCGTTGTATTGTTTTAGTGTGAATGTGATCTTCTACATCCCAGATAATTTGTACCAGAAGAATTTGATAGGAAGAAAAGTAATGCAAATTATAAGAGTATTGAAAGTGTATCATTTGTAAATATTAATTTTATTGGAACAAGGAAATAATTTCTTGAAAACACTATTTTGATCATTAGGAAGCTATAACAGATGGCCTGGAAATAGTGGTGTCACCCCGAAGTCTCCACAGTGAGCTAATGTGTCCCATTTGTTTGGATATGCTGAAAAATACCATGACTACTAAGGAATGTCTACATCGATTTTGTGCTGATTGCATTATCACAGCCCTTAGAAGTGGGTAAGTTGGTTGATGAAAAAATCCTACTGCTACAGAACTGAATAGTACCTTGGAATTACGCTCAGACCAGTGATTCAAAAGGTTTTTTGGAATTTAAGCCACATGGGATACAGCCAGTGATGCATGAATGTTTTAGATATGGATAAGGCCACTGTTTTTGCCCCATGCTGGAGTATGTGAATTGGGGCGGAAATTTTAAGAGTAATTGTAACAAAACTAGGTGCTTCTTATTTCAGCAAGAGGTGGGTGGGTAGGAAAGGCCAAAAAAAGCAGATTGCTGCCAACATTTAATGATATATGGGATTATATAGTAATAGCACTTAGACTAATATACCGCCTCATAGTGCTTTACAGCCCTCTCTAACCAGTTTACAGAGTCACCCTCATTTTACTGACCTCGGAAGGATGGCTAATCTGCTTGTTGCCTATCACAGCTCTGCCACAAAGGAATTATAAACATACTTTTGCCTTCTTTCTCCTCTGAAATTGCCTTCTGTCACCTATTGTATATGGCTGGCCACATTCAAAACCCAAAGAAGGTTATATATAAAGAATTTGCAGCTAGGATGGGTTGAGTATTTTTGCTATCCTACTTAATCTTGTGAGATGGGAGTCCTTGGTGCTCTCTGAGCTTGATTGTTTTCTTGCAGATGCTTTATTACCCAAACTAGTTAAACTCATCAGCACTGATGATATTACCTAGTTTGGGTACTGAAACATCTGCAAGCTCAGGGAGCACCAAAGAGTTCTCATTTCAACCCTGAGCCTCAAATATTTTCTCCTTTATTGCCTTGTAGGATAGGTTTGCTGCAGTAGTACCTGAACCTAGGTCATTCAAAGCATCTTATATCCAAGCAAAGACTTCAATTTGGAGTTCAAATCAGGATTTGTATCCAGTATACTACACTGACTCCAAGTAATGACTTTTTTCAGCCTATTAAAAAGTGGGTACATAAAGAATACTAGGCTCCTTGTACTGTTGTCACCAAATAATGTACAGGACTAAGAGCAAAGAGGGTCAGTGAGCATTGACCATATCATTCTATTGAATTCTGAGATGTCCAAAATTAACAAATGGCTGTTCCCCTTCTGAAAAATAGTTAAGTATTTCAAAAGAAATCACAAAGATTTGCCGACAATGCAATAAGCATACAAAATTTTTGAATTAGGTAAGAACATATTTTTGGAATTCTTTTTCTTATTTTCAGAAACAAAGAATGCCCTACTTGTCGTAAAAAGCTCGTTTCCAAAAGATCTTTGAGACCAGATCCAAATTTTGATGCCCTCATCAGTAAAATTTATCCAAGTCGTGATGAATATGAGGCTCACCAGGAGAGAGTTTTAGCAAGGATCAGCAAGCACAATAATCAGCAAGCTTTGAGCCACAGCATTGAAGAGGGTCTGAAAATACAAGCCTTGAACAGGTAAAAAAATTATATATAGTGAAAAGATGGGTATCTCTAGTTGGGTGATTGTCTGCATACTTATTTGTATGAAGATCTATATCTTCAGACTTCAGCATAAAAAGAAAAAATAGAAAATGATGCCTACCAGAAGGTTAGAGTATTGCTTCTATTTGAAATACACATTACTGGATTGAGTAGACGAGTAATCAAAAAGCTTACATTTTTAAATAAATTCCTGCCTTTTTTTTAAATTTGAAAACTGTGGATCATGCAAAATTGACCACAACAGCCTAACTTCCAATGTTACAGCTAACCATATCCTAATATTTGTTCAAAATCTATATTTCAAATGACATGTCTACTAAATACTATAAATACTAAACATATTTGTAATATGTGAATTATTTTGCAAAATGAATTTCCTCATGGCAGAAGAAGAAGAATGCATTGGTATTAGTATTAATACTACTACTATTTCAGTACTACAGCTAATGGTGGAGGGTTGTATGTTGGATATGTGTATTTAATGAAAAAAAATGGACAAAATTTGCTAGCTGAAACAAAGACTCTGAAAATGAAGAATTTAAGGTTATTTCTTGATTGTGCTAACTAGGTTACAGAGAGGCAAGAAGCAACAGATAGAGAATGGCAGCGGAGCAGAAGACAATGGTGACAGTTCGCATTGTAGTAACGCTTCGACCCACAGTAATCAGGAGGCTGGACCAAGTAACAAAAGAACCAAAACTTCTGATGATTCTGGGCTTGAACTGGACAATAACAATACAACAGTTGCTATAGACCCAGTATTGGATGGTGCAAGTGAAATAGAATTAGTTTTCAGACCCCATCCTACACTTATGGAAAATGATGACAGTGCACAGACAAGGTAAGCAGTGATTCATTTTTATTTTAGAAGAAATGCTGAATATGGTAGTAGATGAATCCAGTTAAATATTGTAGGCTCTGTATGACTTCATGTAGAATAAACAATAGAAAATACTGGATTATTTTCCTTGTAAGCCTTTCCATATCTGTTAATCTTACTTCTTGTAACCTGTAGGTACATAAACCCTCTTTGCTTCTGTACAGGTACATTAAGACCTCGGGCAATGCCACTGTTGATCACTTGTCTAAGTACCTAGCTGTGAGGCTAGCCTTAGAAGAACTTCGGAGCAAAGGAGAGTCTAATCAGATGAATCTTGAAACAGCCAGTGAGAAGCAATACACAATTTATATTGCTACAGCTAATGGCCAATTCACCGTGAGTAACTGTTTGAGCAAAAATGCAATTGAGAAAAGGCATTGTTTCAAAATAAATTTGAATTCTATTCAGAATGTCATTATGCCCAGGGCTAAACATACAGAGGCAAAGCAAATAGGGTATGCTGTCAGGATGTGTGATCTTGACAATGTGTATGTCAGAACCCACCCCAATCCACAACTTAGGAAAGAAGAACTCTTGGAGACAGGATTGTCCAAACAGGAACTTTTACTAAAACATGGTTGACAGTGGATAATCTAGACAGGATCTGGAAACTGTCTCACAGATCAATACTTTTAAAGTGTCCCCAAGTAATAACCCCTCCCCTCAGTCCATTTGGTCAGTACCGGATCAGTCAAGTTTCAGGTGTCAAACTCCTCATGGGAAAGAAAAGCCCCATCATATTTTCAACATTATTACTTCTTCCCCTTCATATTCCAGTCGGAGATACAAACCAGAATCCCCCCCCCTTTCTTTGTTCTTCTTAGTTCAAAGGGTTTCTTCCCTGGTCTTTTGTGATGGCCTTCAGGCAGGCTGAATAAACAAACCTTGCATCTAAGGGATGGCTGTTAACAACCCTGCCTTCTCTTTCCCTCCTTGGAAATGGCAGAATCCAGTAAAGGGTTGAGATTTAGATTTGCACAGATAGGGAGTTAGAAATGAAATATATAAATGGATTCTGATTGTATCTAAAAGGTATGATCTATATACCCAGGCTTAACCCTCTGTGTGGAAAATTTCCGAAAAGGACACGTGCATATGTTGCTAAAAAAAGATGAGGAAAATCTAGTTTCAGACCATTATTGATTCGTTTCTGAGCTTTCCTGTTCATCTCACTTTCTTATACAATCCTAGCAGAATTATTTATCCCCTACTGTGGAAGGTTAACATGTAGAAAGGAGTATTTTAAAAAAATACAATGCAAACAACCAAGTGTTTTGTTGTACATTAAAGCCTCAACCATAGCTCATAAGCCTTTGCAGAGAACGACTCTGTTTCAACAGAAGCAGGGAGTACAGTCCTGACAAAAAGGGCAAAATGTGTATTCTTGTCAGGTGCGGGAAGAAAGGAGATGAAGAATGGTAAGAGACTGACCATTAACAAAACAGAAAGGGCTTTTTTTGGGGTGAGGGAGGAAGGCATGTAATTCTCTGGTCCATGAACGCTAAAAATAACAGTGGGATTATTTCAGTCTCTGAAAATATTCTTGTCACCGTGTGTCCAAGGTGGTTATCCTTCAACAAAGCAATTTTAAAGACACATTTTATCCTGCACCAGTTTTCATACTCTCAGAATAAACTGAGATTTCTTGTAGTACTTTATATGGTTTATCAGTGCAAGATTGTGTCACATTTAGTTACTGTTTTGTTAATAGTCACTCTCTTGTCTCTCCATTCTCACTATTCCCTCTTCTCCTTCCACCTCCTACGACAGCTGCTTGATGTTTGGACTGCACACATTTGATGAAGTGGATTGTACAAAAGTTAATATTATTGTAATAAATTGATTAGTCAAGATATCATAAAACTGCTGCAGAAAACTAACACGGCTAACCTATGAAAATGCTGAATATAAACATACTAAGTGAACATGCTAGGAAACTTCTATTCGTATATCTGGAATTTTGATCTGTTATATGATGTTTAAGATGGATGAAAGGTCTTTTTATTTTGGACAAGATTTAAATATACAGTATGCTTCTTCCAACATCCTGGAAACCAATCAGAACTTATTGCTGTTTTTACAGTGTCTAAAAAAGAGTCTGTATTGGCTGCAGCTCCCTACTAACTGGCCTGCTACATCCACATATCTTTACTTTTTTTCAGAATTAGTGTTCAGTGAAGTACATAAATTGTGGGAACATATAAAGAAAAAGGATATTGTACGGAATCTAGCTGTCTGATATATTTATTCATTACTGAACTGTGTACTTAAAATAAATTACAGTGACCTTTAAAAAGGACTAAATCAAAACCTAGCCTCCCATACACATTGTATCAATCTTAAAGGACTTGAGGCTTCTAGTGTAAACTTAAATGTATAAGATTAAACTTAACCATCTGGTCTTGATCTAATTGAAAAGAGCTATTTAATTCATTGACTAGAATTGTGCATTGTTAGTGGCAAGTAATTTTGGGGGTTAGGCCTCCACTTTAGACTTTAGATGTTTGAATAAAAAGGGTGTATTAAATCTGTGCTAGATCCAGTAATATATGCATAATGTCCCCACCCACTTGTAATTATAATTACTGAGTGGGTAGGACAAAATGGCAGTCAGATTTGGATCACTGCTGTGCGTCCTGGAATACATGGCCTGCCCTCCTTCCACGGGAGATCTGAAGAGAGAAATGCAAGGTGGGTGTGTAGGATCAGGCCCAAATGCTGCAGGGTTCCAATGGGGTAGGATAGGGAGGCAGGGGGTGCTGTAGTGACCCTGTGCTGGGTTGTAAGGGCAAATGACCTCAAGGCCACTGCTGCTGTCGTATCTTTGAAATGGTATGTACCTTTTTTGGGGGGAGGGGTCTCTTGTAACTTCAGATGTTCATTAAATGGCCTGTCATACCTCAATAACCTGAGCTCAAGATACTATTAATTGCTGTAATCATGTTCTACTTAGACAATTGTGTTAAGTGATTTCATTCCATGCTTTAACAAGCAACTAGGGTTATGTCCCATGATATTGCTAACATATTTGATAGGAAAATATAAATATTTTCTGATTCTGATTGACAAGGTCTTCTTGATGAAGATACCAGCCTGAAAAATACTGGACAAAAATACAGACAGCTACAAGATTTTGTTTGCTATTACTTAAACCCAAAAATTTAAATGTTGGTAGATTTTTTTCAAAATGCTAAATGTGTAAAGATCTAAAAATGTTCACGCTTTATCATGTTCAGTTTTGAAAGATCAGAATTGACCTAATATTTCTTAATTTCATCTTGCAAAGCTGGAGTGGCTTTTTATGTTGCTGTACTTTGAACATAATAGCTTTATTTACCTTGATGGTAGACTGCAGAAATGTCAAACGTACATATTTGTTTGCTAAACCTCTAGGCTCTATTTTGCAATGGGAAGGATAAATTTTAAAAGATCTGTAGCCTTTTTTATGGAAATATACTATAACACCCTCATTTGTTCTACAGCTGCTTTTCCTTTGGAACTGAAATATCGGTTTATATTAGGAGTGAATGTTGTTTACGAACTGTGATTTGTCAGTGTTTGGTAATTTTCTAGTTATTATTTTTTGTTATTCATTTTCAAATGGCAATAACACTTTTCTATTTTTAACTTTGTTACTTCTTTTGGCTCCCACTCTAGGTATTAAACGGTTCTTTTTCCTTGGAGCTGGTCAGTGAAAAATACTGGAAAGTGAATAAGCCCATGGAGCTCTACTATGCACCAACAAAGGAACACAAATAAGCCTTACAAAAAGGCTTTGAGTTGGAACAATACTTGCTTTTATAGCTTTGCTTTAATTTGAGGTACCATCCTCTGCATCATGGACAACTGCACATAGACTTGGATTCCTCAATGAATATCTCTAGACAGTATTTTGTGTGATATCTAACTTATATTTTTCTTTCTGAAGAACTGAATGATCAGAACATTCCACTGTTACTGTTGTATATGTTCTTTTAATTTGGTGGCTCTTGGTTCATGTGCATGAAGTTAGTGGCAGCAAAATTTCTTTAGAACATGGAATGTTAGAAGGCTTTGGATGGGCAGACTCACTAGCACCTTGATGTACATTGACAAAGGAACAAGAGATGCTATAATTCTATTATATATGATTAAGAGTAGGTCTGTTAGTAAGTAACTAGTTCAGATGCTAAAGAAATAACAGGCTGGAGGAAAAGATAGATTGTTCACAGCAGTACCTGAATTCTTATGCAATGCCCTGTAATGTCATTCTGCTTTGTGAATAAAAAAGCCACCTCATATACAACACTGTCTTCATTCCCAGTGTCCATGGGAATGCAAGCTACTCTTTTTCCTGTTTTCATGATATTTAAGGTAAATTATTCTTACCAACTTCACATTATAGCTAAGAGAACATTAACTGTAATACTGTTTCATAGCTTAATTGCAGTTTAAGAACTAGCTCTGGGAAAAGACTTTACAGAATGAGTGTACATTTCTGAGACAAGTTCCAAATTTTGTTAATCACAGTTCATGAAGTGCTGATGGTACAATCATATTAACATTCCGGAAAAAGGGAAAAATATGCTGATTTGTACTGATACTACTTAAAAATAATAATGATGCAATATTGACAAATTTCTTTGACAGCATTCTTAAATTTTCCCAAGTCAATTAGGCACTTGTAAAAATAAGTGCAGTATGGATTGTAATGATCTTTAATTTTGATTGGATCAAAACTGTATACTTACCTATCGTAGCATCCAAACTTCTGTAAATCAGTTATCATCCATGACGTAGTAGAAGACTCATCCTTCTGTGTGGCTGATGATATATAGTATATAAAAAACCTTCTTTTCACTGAAATGTTCCCCAGTACTCTTGAGAGTTTTGAATATGCTAAGAAAATGAATGATACAGAAAAATGTGGACTTTTATGGGATTAACTTCAATATTTAGCAACTTCTTATGGTTGTTGGTCTAAAAATTATCTACTATAAAAGTCAAAAAGTCAATTATTGCAATTCAAAGCTGAGAATATGCCTACTAATTTGAAAGATCTGATGATTGTACAGAAAGAAAAAGCTTTATAGTACTCAGTTCAGTGTTAGAGGTTCCTGAATTATTTTACCAGTTTGTGCCATGACAGTTCATAAGTCCAAGCCAGGTTGGGGGTGGGGTGGGGAAAATGTATCATGCTTACTCAGTTTTGTTCAGTATTTTTGGTGTAATGTACAAACTATATAGCTTGCTAGTGCATGTCCACTAAATATAATCACATTTTTATGTGAAAAAATGGTTTTGTATAAGCAAACATCAGGTGCAAAAAAAAACTTGATTTGTGACTTACCCAAGAAATTGTTTAGCCCTAGATGCAGATCAAATATAGCATTCTGAAAAAATTGTCTGTCTAGGGAAGGTACATTGTTCCCAAGTTGGGAAAGAATGTGAATTTTTAACTTGTTATGGTGAGTATTTATATTTACTTAAGTATTTATATTTACTTAAATATAAAAGTAGTTGTTTTAATCAATGAATTGCATTGTGACTTTAATGGGTCAACTATTGGCAGCTTTGAGAAGTTGCCTATCCTTAGTGCCACATTTTCACAAGCAAGCTATTTTGGAAAAGTGACAGTCTTATCATGAAATGTTACATCTCTCATTCCTGAAGTTCAGAATTCATTCATGGGTGTATATATAAGAAATTCCAAAGAGAAATGAGAACCTGAACAGGTAAATATATCCTCTGTGACTAGCTAAGATCTGGTGTGATTCAAAATCCATTTACAGTAGTAGTGTTAACTCTGAAGGTGAGAATAATCCTGAAGAATACACAACATGTCAATTTAGTGCCCTTCTCAACTCTCCACCTTAGCAAAACTGTGTATTTTTACAACAGCTTTTCTTTACTATAGTATATGGTGCAACAAGTGCTACAGAAGACTTGTGTCTTTGATTATCCCATTTTGAGATTCCCTATTTGCACAGTAGAAGCAGTAAAGGGACACCATCTTGATCATTGGAATCATCCAACAACTACATGCTGACAGAAGCAGCTGATTATTCTTCCTGTGAAGGGGTAGGATTTGGAAAGACACATTCCACATTACAGTATAAACTAACTGTCCTTATATCTCCCTGAATGTGAGTGCAAGCTTAAGTTATTGCTTTTGTCCCTGTTTCTGCACTAACAATCATGCTTGATAATAGCAATTTGAAGAATTCTGATGGAAAGTGTGCTATTTTGCCTATTAAAAAAGGTACTTGGGAAACTTTCTGAACTGCCTAAAAATGATTAGGAATAATTTTGAAGGTTTTCATTCTTTTCTTTTTTTGGAATTTTTTTAATTAGTTTTTATAGGGTTAAAAAGGTAGGGAAATGGGGATTTGGGATAGGGTAGAGGAAAGGTTAAGGGTGAGGGTTGGGGTTTCCCCCAAAAACATTCCATTTCTGCACAATCCAGTATTTTCTTAATACTTCTTCAGTCGGTGACATTTCATTTTTCCAATATTGGGCATACATAATTCTCTCTGCTGTCAATACATGTAACATTAAGTATCCGCTCTCCTTATCATAGTTAGGGCCTATCATTCCTAAGAGAAACAATTCTGGTTTAAATTCTATTTGTTTTTTAATCATCTCTAACCATAAATGTATCTTAAGCCAAAACCTTTTTGCTTTTGGACATGTCCACCAGATATGATAATAAGTACCTGGTCTTTGCTTACATTTCCAACAAACATTTGAAGTATTTTTAAACATTTTAGCCAGTCTCACTGGTGTCATGTGCCATCTATAAAACATTTTATACAAATTTTCTTTATATGATTCAGCTTTGGTTAATCTAATATTTCTATCCCATAGCTTTTCCCATTCTTCAAGCTCTATAGTATGACCAACATTTTTTGCCCATATTATCATTGTTTCTTTAACTTGTTCCTCCTCCATCTTTAAGTTAAGCAGTAATCTATAGAGTTTTTTAATCAGCTTTTCATCTGTTTTTAACAATGTAAGATCAAGTTTTATTTATTTTTATTTTAATTCCATTTATATCCCGCCCTTCTCCGAAGACTCAGGGCGGCTTACAAGCTTAGCAGTTCTGTCTGTTCCTTATAGAACCCCGTTGCTTTCACGTCTTTTTCATATCTCGATTGAATTTGTAAATATGGCCACAATGGTAGGTCAATACCTTGTTGTTTTAAGTCTTGTCTAGATTTCAATCTTCCTTCATTATCCAGTAAGTCTTTATATGTTACAAGTTTATCATGGTTAATTGGACTTCCGGGTGGCAAGGCGTCGCCGGAGGCAGCCATTCTTCGGCTGTCAGCCCCGCGGCTCCATAGAGCCGCCGAAAACAGTGCAGATCAGCTGTTTCGGCGGCTCGGAAGCCCCCTCCTTGGGAGAAGAGGAGGGGGTGAGCGCCCAGGTAGGGGTAGAGCTCTTCGGGGCCGCCAGAACTTAAGGTTTTGGCGGCTGAAGGATTGAGCCCCCCCGAAGCCTGGGTATGCTCCGGACTGCGAGGCACTTCTGCTCCGGGTTTTTTGGAGCAGAACAGGGCGTCCGCAACCATCCCTGCCAGCAAGAGAGAACTATGGAGAACTTGGATGCAGGCGGAGCGATGCAGGAGATTCAGGTGAAAGTGGATTTATGATCTTTAACTCAATGGACTTTGCGGAGTTTGAAAGTGAAAGTGTGTAGCAGGCAATAGTGAGTGAAAATGGTGGCTAAATCTTCTAAAGTTCTTAGAAGCACGGGGGCT
Organism: Vipera ursinii; assembly: GCF_947247035.1. Taxonomy (NCBI): domain Eukaryota; kingdom Metazoa; phylum Chordata; class Lepidosauria; order Squamata; family Viperidae; genus Vipera; species Vipera ursinii. The sequence goes on along the minus strand of NC_139516.1, from coordinate 105,273,160 downwards.
TCTCCGGTGCAGCAGTCTTCGTTGCAAGCTTTATTGCCCCCTGCACCTGCACCTGCACCAGCCTTTGCAGTTAAAGATTTGCAGAATGTGATGCAAGAGGCTTTGGAAAAGCAATCGCAACAACTAGCTGAGATTATGGATGAAAAGTTGGATGAGAAGTTGACAGAAAAACTAGCTGAGGTTATGGATGAAAAGTTGGATGAGAAGTTGACAGAAAAACTAGCTGAGGTTATGGATGAAAAGTTGGATGAGAAGCTAACAGAAACAAGGGCAGACATCTTACTTGCATTTCAAGGCATGGCTATATGCATTGAGCGTTTGGATGAAAGAGTGGAAGATCTCAGCCAAAATAATAGCAGATTAGATGCAAAAATGTCAGAGACTGAGAATGTGGTGGAGAAAATTGATAGTGATTTGACCTTGGTACAGTATCACGAGATGGAGTTTGCTGTGAGAATCAGAGGCTTAAAAGAGGATCCTAAAGAAAATTTGAAGGAAATAGTTTCTGAGGCTTTGGAAGGGGTGCTGGGGCGACCAGCAGATGTAATTATGGAAGATATAGACAAAATTGTCCGTGTTAATTCGTGGATTGCAAGACAAAGGAAATTACCCAGAGATGTGGTGGTTTATTTTACAAAGAGAGCAATTAGAAATGAGGTCATTCAAACCTCTTACAATACTAAATATGCAATTGCTGAGCAAGAAGTCTTGGTTTTAAAAGAGATCCCTCCAAGAATCTTAAGGAGAAGGAAGGAGTTTGCTTTTTTAGCACAAGAATTAAAGCGACGTGATATCAAGTTCAGATGGGAGATACCAGTGGGTATGGTGGTGATGCATGAAGGTACGAGACATCGTCTTACTACAGTGATGCAGGCACGTGATTTTTACAGTAATGCTTTAAAAGCAACCCCCATACCACTTTTGGAATCTACAAAGAAGAATGGCGAGGGAGAGCTTCAACTACGTAGTCAGAATTTACAAGGTGCTGAAGGAGCAACGCAGATAGTTGAGAAAGCTACAGGAGTGGATCAAATTTCAGTATTGTCGGAAGAGGCTAGAGACCAGAGGATGACGTGTGCTGCTTCGAGACGAATGAGACGAGAGCAAGAACAAAACCAGCAGAAAGTCATGGGACCTCCAAAACGTACCTATAACGAAGCTGAGGGAGGGGCGAGACCTAAGAATGTAAAGGGGATCCTGGAAGAAGCACTCCAAAAGCTTCGGGTCGCGAAGGATGGCGACTAAGTTTCTAACTTGGAATGTTAATGGTTTAAATTCACCGCAGAAGAGAAAGAAAGTTTTTTAACATTTAAAACAATTTAAGAATGATGTTATTTGTTTACAAGAAACACATATTAGAGTCATGGATTAAAAGTACTTATTAAATTCAAGACTGGGTACACAATTTATTGCCTCTGTAACGGACAAGAAAAATGGAGTGGTTGTTTATGTTATACCTTGACAGCGGAGTTAATTGAAGCAGATAAGGAAGATATGTTATAATAGAACTGTTTATAGAAGGCTAAAAAACACTTTTGGTTGGATTATATGCTCCTAATCAACAACATCCCCCTGGTTGATCTTTGCCCACCAGGCTTCTGGGTGGTACACCGGCCTCGGACTCAGGGTAGGGGTGGGGGAGTGGCTGTGGTTATGAGGGAGACCTTATGTCCGCAGGAGGCCACCGTTCTTCAGATAGTCGGATGTGAATCTCTCTTACTGAGGTGTCCTAGGGCGCAGTTGGGCTTGCTGCTCGTGTACCTTTCGCCTAGTCGCGCAGCGGCAGCCCTGCCTGAGCTTCTCGATATCCTCTCGGGGCTGGTGATTGAGTTCTCCAAACTCATGGTTTTGGGTGACTTCAATCTACCATCCCTGGGAGGATCATCTGAGTTAGCTCTGGAGTTCATGGCTTCCATGACGGCCATGGACCTGACGCAAGTAATTCATGGACCGACTCATGTGGGAGGTCACACCCTGGATTTGGTTTTTCTATCTGGACGGTGGTTAGATGATCTTGGTGGGGGCTTCCCAATTGTTATGCCCCTGTCATGGACCGATCATCATCTCCTGCAGCTGGTCTTCCGTTTTACCACTCCCCACCATGGGGGTGCTGAGCCAACTAGATGGTTCCGCCCCAGGCGCTTAATGGACCCTGAGAGGTTCCAGGCAGCGCTGGAGTCACCACCTGCCTCCTCTGCTCACAGCTCGGCAGATGCCTTAGTGGAAGCCTGGGAAAGGACGGCCACGGAGGCACTTGACCGAGTTGTACCGTTGCGGCCCCTGACCTGGCGCAGATCCCAGTGGGCTCCAAGGTTCTTCGCGGAGCTCCGGGAGATGAAGCGTCGGAGACAGGGCCTAGAGAGCAGTTGGAGGTCCAGCCGATCTGAATCCGACCGATTACGACTAAGAACCCATATTAGGTCTTATCTCGCAGTGATGAGGGTGGCGAGGTCTAATTACTTCGCTACCCTCATCGCGTCCGCAGATAATCGTCCAGCTGCCCTGTTTAGGGTGACCCGCTCCCTCCTTAATCAGGAGGTGAATGAGGAACCCTTGCAGGGGCGTGCCGAGGAGTTTAGCCAACATCTGTCGGACAAAATCGCTCGGATTTGGACCGGTTTGGACTCCGACTGGGCAGAGTCAGACGATCAGGACACGGGCGGTCTTGTCAATGTTATCTGGGAGGAGTTCGATCCTGTAACTCCGGAGGAAGTGGACAGGATTATGGGGAGGCTGAGCTCCACCACATGTTTATTGGACCCGTGCCCTTCCTGGCTGGTTTATGCAGCCCGGGAGGGGACACGAGGCTGGTTCCAGGCGGTTATATCTGCCTCTTTGAGTGAGGGTAGTTTCCCTGCCGCCTTGAAAGAGGCGGTGGTGAGACCTCTCCTCAAGAAGCCTGCCTTGGACCCAGCCGTGTTGAATAACTTTCGTCCAGTCTCCAACCTTCACTTTCTTGTGAAGGTTGTTGAGAGTGTGGTGGCGCATCACCTCCCTCTAGTTCTGGATGAAGTGGATTATCTAGACCCGTACCAATCGGGCTTCAGGCCCGGGTACAGCACGGAGACGGCATTGGTCGCGCTGGTGAATGATCTCTGGAGGGCTCGGGACAGGGGATATTTCTCTGTCCTAGTACTATTAGACCTCTCAGCGGCTTTCGATACCATCGACCATGGTATCCTGCTGCGGCGCCTCAGGGGACTGGGAGTGGGAGGCACGGTCCTTCAGTGGTTCTCCCATCTCCTGGGACGCTCGCAGTCGGTGTTGGCAGGGGGGCAGAGGTTGACCGTGAGGCCTCTCGTTTGTGGAGTCCCTCGGGGTCAGTCCTCTCGCCTCTCCTGTTCAACATCTACATGAAACCGCTGGGTGAGATCATTCGTGGTTTTGGAGTTGGGTATCATCAGTATGCTGATGATACCCAGCTTTTCATTTCGACCCCAAAGCACCCCAGTGATGCCCTCGATGTGATGTCCTGTTGCCTGGAGGCGGTTCGGGTCTGGATGGGGAGGAACAGGCTTCGACTCAACCCTGACAAGACTGTGCGTACCGGCATCTCGGGATATTCAGGATATCCCACCCCTCGTTATGGGGGGTGAGTTATTACCCCCCGTAGATAGGGCTCGCAACCTGGGAGTCCTAGATTCACAGCTTTCCCTAGAAGACCATATAGTAGCTGTGACTAGGGGGGCCTTCGCCCAGGTTCGCCTGGTGCGCCAGTTGCGGCCCTATCTAGACCGGGATGCCCTATGTACGGTCACTCACGCGCTCGTGACCTCTCGTCTTGACTACTGCAATGCTCTCTACATGGGGCTACCCTTGAAGACCACCCGACACTCCCATGTCACACCTCTGCTCCGCGATCTGCATTGGCTTCCAGTTGTCTTCCGGGTGAGATTCAAGGTGTTAGTAATGACCTACAAAGCCCTACATGGCATGGGTCTGGAATACCTTGGGGAGCACCTGCGGCCGGCGTCAACTTCCCTCCGCCCAGTACGCTCCCACAGAGAGGGCCTCCTCAGGGTGCCACCGGTCAAAGAATGCCGACTGGTGGCCCCCAGGGGGAGGGCGTTCTCTGTGGGCGCGCCGGATTTATGGAACCATCTTCCGGTCGAGCTCCGGATGGTGCCTGATCTCTGCTCCTTCCAGCGCGATCTTAAAACCTACCTCTTTGAACAAGCTGGCCTGGCCTTTTAATCTGTATTAATTTATTACGGGCATTGCTGTTTAATTACTCTTTAATTTTTGTACCTTGTTTTTTATTATGTATTGCCCTGTTCACCGCCCTGAGTCCTTCGGGAGAAGGGCGGTATACAAATTAAATAAATAAATAAATAAACAAGCAGACTTTTATAGTTTACTACACAGCATGATTATTCAATTGGATTATAAATCTTTTATTTTTATGGGAGACTGGAATGGTGTCTTGGACGTACAAATGGGCAAGAGTGGTTCTTTTAAAAGTATTCCAAGTCTTGCTAAACTGCCTAAATCCTTTTTTGAGATGAAGGATGATTTGGAGCTGCGAGATATTTGGAGAGAAAGAAATGTGCAAGAAAAGGACTATATATTTTTTTTCCTTTTTTTTCTGATAGACATCAATCTTTTTCTAGGATTGACTTTATACTAATTACCAATGATTTCTTTTTCAGGACTAAGAAGATTAAGATTTGTCCAAGAACCATGTCTGATCATAGCCCAGTCTGGCTGGAGATAGATAAGGATAATAGAGATAGGTGCTCCTGGCATCTAAATGAGAATTTGTTTAGAAATCAGGAAAATGTGGATGAATGTAAAAAACAGATGAAGGATTCTTTTTTAAATTAATATGCATAAGGATACTTCTATGGAAATGGTCTGGGATGCTAATAAAGCTTATATGAGAGGTGTGTTAATATATTTGAATAACAAATATAGATGTAGTCCGGAATTTAGGAGAATATAGATAGAATAGAACATAAGGGTGGTATGTATCAGCAGAGTCTTATTAAGAACAATTGATAATTGAGGAAGAAATTTTTTTAGTAATTAAATAATTGAAAGTGGGCAAGGCGCCAGGGACCGATGGGTTGAATGCTGTGTATTATAAAAAAATTTACAGTTAGAGATGGTAAAGCCATTAAGGGAATTGTTTCAGACAATCCAAATGGGAGGAGGGGTGCCTTCGTCTTGGAGAACTGCTTTTATCTCTTTGATACCGAAGGAAGATCAGGATCTCACTTAAGCAAAAAATTATAGACCAATATCATTTTTGTTATATTGCTTGTAGTCATTTTATAAGAGTTGAAGTGAGATAGATTTAATAGTTTATTGTTGTTTGCATATGGTAGATTATGATTGTTTTCATTTTTATACCTTGTATTTAGCTCTGGGAAGTCGGGGAGGGGTGGGTGGGAGGTGTTGGGAAGAGGGGAGGGTCTGGGGAGGGGGAGGGAGGGAGGTGGGGAGGGTTGGGAAGAGGGGAGGGGGTTGGGAGGGGTTTTGTTTTGTTTTGTTATAAATAAAATGTAAAACTTTTCAGTAAAAAAAAGTTTATCATGGTTAATTAAGTTTGGGTAAGCAAAGGCTTCCATTGTTGAGAGCCATTCAGGTATCTTAAATTTTGGAGGTTTTCATGTTTGCACTTCTAGCCAAATGGGCTATGTTTACTGCAGAGATGTTTCTGCACTAAATGAACAAAAATTGGATTTTTCCTCCTCCCTTCTTGCAATATTTTCCTATTTTATTCTTTCTTTAAAATAAGATTATTTATGGCAGGGATCAGAGTATATTCCAGAGAGGTTACTAAAGATTTTCTTAACAAATTTTTTTTAAAAAAATCATCAATTTCAGAAATCGTTTTATAGTCAGCATGCTTATTATATATAGTGGCTACCAACATAAGCACTATTAGGCTAGGTTACAGTTTTGATCATCCACCTATTTCAGAGCTAGGTAGATGTATCTATTTTTTTTGGGGGGGGAAATGAGAATTCCCTCTTCCCTTCCCATAACGGCCTTAAACTCTCTAGTAAAAATCTTCTCCTTTAGAGATTTGAAGTCTCCTTGAAGTAATCTATCTTCTGTCCAACCCAACCCTCTCTGATGCAGCCCTACTGGTGCTGAGCAATGGATTCATAGACTGTCCCTGGAAGAAAACAAGCAGACACCTAGAAAAGAAGCATCATCAAACGTCCCCCAAATAGTGATAACATCAAGTGCTCCTGTGATAAACAGAAAAGAACCCAAAAAACCCCTGAAAAAAAAAGGCAAGTGTTGGTAACAGGAGATTCAACTCTCAAGGGAACAGAATCAGCCATCTGTAGGCCCGACAATCAATCCAGAGAGGTATGTTGCCTCCCTGGAGCAAGAATCAAAAGATCTGGCCAAGAACCTGAGGACTTCTGGATGGCAAGGCGTCGCCGGAGGCAGCCATTCTTCGGCTGTCAGCCTCGCGGCTCCATAGAGCCGCCGAAAACAGCGCCAATCAGCTGTTTCGGCGGCTCGGAAGCCCCCTCGGGAGAAGAGGGGGTGAGCGCCCAGGTAGGGGTAGAGCTCTAAGTTTTGGCGGCTGAAGGATTGAGCCCCCCCGAAGCCTGGGCATGCTCCGGACTGCGAGGCGCCTCTGCTCCGGGTTTTTTGGAGCAGAACAGGGCATTCGCAACCATCTCTGCTAGCAAGGAAGAACTTTTGAGAACGAGGACAGAGCGATGCAGGAGATTTTGGTGAAGATGGTGTTTTGATCTTTAACTCAATGGACTTTGCTGAGCTCATAAGTGGAAGTGCGTAGCTAACAATAGTGGGTGAAAATGGCAGCTATATCTTTTAAAGTTCCTGCTCTGGTGCAGCAGTCTTCATTGAAAACTTTATTGTCCCCTGCACCCGTATCTGCATCAGCTCTTACAGTAAAAGATTTGCAGAATCTGCTTCAAGAGACTGAAAAAGCAAATGCAACAATTTGCTGAGATAATGGATAAAAAGTTGGAGAAGTTAACAGAAAAACTAGCTAAGGTTATGGATGAAAAGATTACAGAGAAATTAACAGAACTGAGAGCAGACATTTTATCTGCATTGCAAGGCATGGCTAAATGTATTGAGAATTTGGACGAAAGAGTGGAAGATCTTACTTAAAATGATATTACACTGGAAGCAAAAATGACAGAAACTGAAAATGTGGTAGAGAAAATTGATTATGATTTGATTTCGATACAGTATTATCAGATGGAGTTTGCTTTAAGGATTAGAGGTCTAATAGAAAATCCGAAGGAAAATTTGAAGAAAATGGTTTCTGAGGCTTTGGAAGGGGTGCTGAGACGACCAGCAGATGAAATAATGGAAGATATAGATAAAATTTTTCGTGTTAATTCTTGGATTGCAAGACAAAGGAAATTACCCAGAGATGTGGTGGTTTATTTTACAAAGAGAATGATTAGAAATGAAATTATCCAGGCCTCCTACAATATTCATTTTGTAATTGCTGAGCAAAAAGTTCTGATTTTAAAAGAGATCCCTTCAAGAATTTTAAGAAAAAGGAAGGAATTTGCTTTTTTGATACAAGAATTGAGACAACGTGATATCAAGTTTAGATGGCAGATACCAGTGGGTATGGTGGTGACCTATGAAGGTACGAGGCATTGTTTTACTACGGTGATTCAGGCACGTGATTTCTACAGTAATGTTTTAAAAGCAGCCCCCATATCATTTTTGGAATCTACAAAGAAAAAAGGTGAGAGAGAGTCTCAACGATACAGAGAGAATCTACAAGATGCTGAAGGAATAATACAGACAGATGAGAAAGTTACAGGAGTGGATCAAATTTCAGTACCACTGGAGGAGGCCAGAAATTGGAAGAGGCGTGCTGCTTCTAGACGAATGAACCAAGCCTGAAGATTTAGTTGCATAACTGCAGGAGATAATAATGTAATAAGGATTATGGGAATTGAAATTGTTAGAAGGGCTAAATATTTGGGGATATACTTTTCACCCTTATAAAATAACTATGTAATATTTTATGTTGCTTTAGTTTTAAGATGATTATGAAAATTTAATTGGGAAGATTTGTAGTAGTGCTTACTGATATTTTGTAGGTTATGATTTGCTATTTGGTTGGTACGTATATTTACGGTGTGATAAGAAGGTGGATATTGTGTGCTAGGTATATACTTTGTGATATGCTCTGGTGCAACTTTGGGAAAAATTATAGATGAAAGTTAACTTGTAATATTTTATGGGTAATAATGAAACAGGTAATAGAAAATATAAGAATGATGTGATTATATAAAAAATTTTAAGTTTGGAAAGTAATGTATGGTATTTTAAGTTGTATAATATATTAGGAGAAGGAAAGGTTGTATAAACTTGGTTTTAGTATGGAAATTTAAAGCCTAGTTGGAAAGAAGAATAGTTTTTAATAATTGATATAAATTGTTTTATCTGTGATTGTTTTTATTGGGTATTATTGATATTACTGTGGTGGATATTAAATGGATGTTGAATTTAACTATGGTAGTAAGATTTCTAGTAAAAAGGTAAAATTACCAACTACAGAAGAATGGACTGTAAAGTTTTTTTTTCTTCGAGGATATGGTAAAGATCTTAGTGCACCTGAAAGATTATTTGCAACAGAGAGATACTACAGAGCAAATATGGGACTAAAAAGTATTATTTTGCATTTGAATAATTATTGATATGATATTTATTTATTTATTTTATTTTAATCCCATCTATATCCCGCCCTTCTCCGAAGACTCAGGGCGGCTTACAAGCTTAGCAGTAGCCTTCATTCTATGTATATGCCTGCTTATTAGGGCTTTCACACACACACACACCCCAAGCGGCATTATTACAAAGTCAGCTTATTGCCCCCAACAATCTGGGTCCTCATTTTACCTACCTCGGAAGGATGGAAGGCTGAGTCAACCTTGAGCCTGGTGGGATGCGAACCTGCACTAATTGCAGGCAGCTGGTGTTATTTAAGGAGGCATTAGCCCACTGCTCCACCAAGGCTCCTTATATATATATGTTTGGAGTTTATCTATATGAGTTAAAGTGCGATAGTTTAAATAGTTTAGGATTGTTTGCATAAGTTAGATTATGATTGTTTGTATTTTTATACCCTGTACTCAGCTCTGGGAAGTCGGGGGGGGGGAGGGGAAAGGGAGGGAGGGGTTGGGGAGGGTTGGGGAGGGGGAAGAGGGTGGGAGGGGAGGGGGTTGGGAGGTTTTTTTTTTGCTAAAGATAAAATGTATTGTAAAACTTTTCAATAAAAAAAAAGATGTGGCCAAGAACCTAACCAAAATAATAAAACCCACAGATTACTACCCTTTTCTACTACTACACATAGGGATGAACAACACCAAAATGGACCTGAAAACAATATCAAGTGATTATGAACAGCTAGGCAAGAAGGTCAAGGAGTTAGGTGCACAAGTAGTTTTTTCATCTGTACTGCCAATGAAAGGTCAACATCCGGTAAGATGGATTCTAGAAGTGAACCATTAGCTAAGGGGTTGGTGTTGTCAAAAGAGCTTTGGATTCCTGGACCATGGTCTGCACTACTTCCGTGATGAACTTTTGGCAAGGGATGGGCTGTGCCTCACAAAAACTGGGAAGAATGTTTTTGGAAAACGCCTGGCTCAACTTATTAGGAGGGCTTTAAACTAAAATTGAGGGGGGAGGGTGACCAAACTTTAGGATCTCTAGGACCTAATTTCAAGCAAAAACGCCTAGAAAACAAATCAAATAATGAGACGGATGGGAAGGAAGACAAACTTAAACACCAAATAGGAGACATGGGAAGCATACCCAGAGTCAGACATAAAAGATCTCAAATTGGGGAACAAACGGTAAACTAGAATTACTAATACATGAAAGTAGATATGATACAATTGGAATTACTGAAACTTGGTGGGGTGAGACCCATGAGTGGAACACACTGATAGAAGGATATAAACTCTTTAAAAAATCAGATCCCATAAAAGAGGAGGTGGAGTTGCACTATACGTAAAAGATCACTATATTGCTACAGAAATGCACGAGACCAAAGATGAAAACCACCTAGAATGCATATGGGTCAATATAAAAGAAAAAAAGAATGACATTGCCATAGGAGTATACTACAGGCCACCCAACTAAGCAGAAAAAATATATGTACTTTTTGCTAACCAATTATTTATTTATTTATTTATTTATTTATTTATTTAATTTATATACCGCCCTTCTCTCAAGAGACTCAGGGCGGTTAACAGGGCAATACGTAAAAGACAAATACAAAAGTTAAAATTATTAAAACATGATTAAACAATGCCCATAGTACAAATAGTACAAATTTAAAATTAAAGTCATAATAACAAACCCACCCCATCCCATCAGGCCAGGCCCGCTTCCTTAAAGAGATGGGTTTTAATGTCGCGCCGGAAGGAGCGGAGGTCGGGCGCCATCCGGAGCTCTACCGGAAGATGGTTCCATAAGTCCGGTGCACCCACAGAGAACGCTCTCCCCCTGGGGGCCACCAGTCGGCATTCTTTGACCGGCGGCACCCTGAGGAGGCCCTCTCTGTGGGAGCGTACTGGGCGGAGGGAAGTTGACGCCGGCTGCAGGTGCTCCCCAAGGTATTCTGGACCCATGCCATGGAGGGCTTTGTAGGTCATTACCAACACCTTGAACCTCACCCGGAAGACAACTGGCAACCAATGCAGCTCGCGGAGCAAAGGTGTAACACGGGAGTATCGGGAGACCCCCGACACAACTCTCGCGGCTGCATTCTGTGCCAGCTGGAGCCTCCGAGTGGTCTTCAAGGATAGCCCCATGTAGAGAGCGTTGCAGTAATCAAGACGAGAGGTCACGAGCGCATGAGTGACCGTGCGCAAGGCATCCCGGTCTAGATAGGGCCGCAACTGGTGCACCAGGCGAACCTGGGCGAACGCCCCCCTAGTTACAGCTACAATATGGTCTTCTAAAGAGAGCTGTGAATCTAGGAGGACTCCCAAGTTGCGAGCCCTATCTACAGGAGGTAATGACTCACCCCCCATAATGAGGGGTGGGATATCCTGAATATCCCGGGATGCCGGTACGCACAGCCACTCCGTCTTGTCGGGGTTGAGACGAAGCCTGTTCCTCCCCATCCAGACCCGGACCGCCTCCAGGCACCGGGACATCACGTCGAGGGCATCACTGGGGTGGTTTGGGGTCGAAATGAAAAGTTGGGTATCATCAGCATACTGATGATACCCAACTCCAAAACCACGAATGATCTCACCCAGCGGCTTCATGTAGATGTTGAACAGAAGGGGCGAGAGGACCGACCCCTGAGGGACTCCACAAGCGAGAGGCCCCGCGGTCAACCTCTGCCCCCCCCGTCAACACCGACTGCGAACGTCCCAGGAGATAGGAGGAGAACCACTGAAGAACCGTGCCTCCCACTCCCAATCCCCTGAGACGCCGCAGCAAGATACCATGGTCGATGGTATCGAAAGCCGCTGAGAGGTCTAATAGGACTAGAACAGAGGAGTATCCTCTGTCCCGAGCCCTCCAGAGATCATTCACCAGCGCGACCAATGCCGTCTCCGTGCTGTACCCAGGCCTGAAGCCCGATTGGTACGGGTCTAGATAATCCGCTTCATCCAGGACCAGAGGGAGCTGATGTGCCACCACACTCTCAACAACCTTCGCAAGGAAGCGAAGGTTGGAGACCGGACGAAAGTTATTCAAAACAGCCGGATCCAAGGTAGGCTTCTTGAGGAGAGGTCTCACCACCGCCTCCTTCAAGGCGGCGGGAAAACTGCCCTCACTCAAAGAAGCAGCTATAACCGCCTGGAACCAGCTTCGTGTCCCCTCCCGGGCTGCATAAACCAGCCAGGAAGGGCACGGGTCCAATAAACATGTGGTGGAGTTCAGCCTCCCCATGATCCTGTCCACTTCCTCCGGAGTCACAGGATCGAACTCCTCCCAGATGACATCGACAAGATCACTCGTGTCCTGATCATCCGATACTGCCCAGTCGGAGTCCAAACCGGTCCGAATCCGAGCGATTTTGTCCGACAGATGTTGACTAAATTCCTCGGCACGCCCCTGCAAGGGATCCTCACTGACCTCCTGGTTGAGGAGGGAGCGGGTCACCCTAAACAGGGCGGCCGGGCGATTATCTGCGGACGCGATGAGGGCAGCGAAATAATTAGATCTCGCTACCCTCATCGCAGCGAGATAAGACCTAATATGGGTTCTTAGTCGCAATCGGTCGGATTCAGATCGGGTGGACCTCCAAACGCTCTCTAGGCCCCGTCTCCGACGCTTCATCTCCCGGAGCTCCGCGGAAAACCATGGAGCCCATTGGGATCTGCGCCGGGTCAGGGGCCGCAAGGGTACAACTCGGTCAAGTGCCTCCGTGGCCGTCCTTTCCCAGGCCTCCACTAAGGCATCCGCCGAGCTGTGAGCTGGGGAGGCAGGTGGGGCCCCCAGCGCTGCCTGAAACCTCTCAGGGTCCATTAAGCGCCTGGGGCGGAACCATCTAGTTGGCTCAACAACCCCACGGTGGAGGGTGGCAAAACGGAAGACCAGCCGCAGGAGATGATGGTCGGTCCATGACAGGGGCATAACAATTGGGGAGCCCCCACCAAGATCATCTAACCACCGACCAGATAAGAAAACCAAGTCAAGGGTGTGGCCTCCCTCATGGGTTGGTCCATAAATTACCTGCGTCAGGTCCATGGCCGTCATGGAAGCCATGAACTCCCGAGCTAACTCAGATACTCCTCCCAGGGATGGTAGATTGAAGTCTCCCAAAACCATTAGTTTAGGAAACTCAATCACCAGCCCTGACAGGATATCGAGAAGCTCAGGCAGGGCTGCTGCTACGCGACTAGGCGAAAGGTACGCGAGCAGCAAGCCCAACTGCGCCCTAGGACCAAACCTCAATAAGAGAGATTCACACCCGACTATCTGAGGAACGGTGGCCTCCTGCGGACATAAGGTCTCCCTCATAACTACAGCCACTCCCCCACCCCTACCCTGAGTCCGAGGCCGGTGTAGCACCCGGAAGCCTGGTGGGCAGAGATCCACCAGGGGGATACCACCCTCTGGGCCCAACCAGGTTTCCGTAATGCAAGCCAGGTCCGCTTGCTCACCCTCGACTAAATCCCGGACGAGGGGAGCCTTATTAACAACGGACCTGGCATTTAGGTACACCAGTCGGAGCTCAGGTGGCTGCACATCCCCGCTCCCAGAGCCTTGGGTCGAAGGCAGAGGGTCGGAGCGTCTCACCGCTTGGAGATAGCGGAGAGGCCCTCCCGGAGGTCGATACGGCCCTCTGATCTTACACCTGCACCCATTCCCTATCGTCATGGGAATTGGCATTCCCACGACCCGCTCCAGAGCTCCAGAGATGACCGACCCCGGCTCCCTCTCAACGCGATCTCTACTAGGCCTGGTCTGAACAGCAGTTGGCAGAGTGCCCCCTCTCTCCAACCAACCACAACCCTCCCCCCTCCCTAACCCTACAAAAAATTTAGCTAAAAAAGTAATCAGGGGCCTCTTGTTAAATTTATATCTTAGGCCCCTGTTTCTGCCCGGCCATCTCTCAGGGTCCCAACAGTCGGACCCGTCATCAAGAGGTAAATTAAAAGGTAAGGCGGGTCGCTCCCAGGATGGGGGGGCACCCCTGAGAGCGAGTAAAACCGTGCTGGAGTATCTCAAAACCATGGTAAAATTGGGTAATACAGCAAGAAACAGACCCAGATCGAATAAATAAAAAGGGAGGATCTTAAAAATGGAAGGGGAATATCCAGACTGCAAACCCAGCTCTTCTGCCACTAGAGCAGGGTAACCCCGGGACAATCCCCGTTCTCTCACAACGGTCAGAACCGGGGAGCAGCCTGAGATATACAGCCGGGGAGAGAGATACCGCCTAGAGCTCTCACCTCTAGGACGGAAAAGATGGAGCTCTTAACTCTTAACCACTCTCTCACAGTGGTTATACACCCGGCACCTTCCACAGCCCAGGGGGAAAGGAAAGGAGAGGACAATAGGCGAAACCAGTCAGCGAGATGGATTAGGGTAAAAAACCCATAAAGTCACGGAGTGGGGCTCAAAGATATGGTCCAGTGAACTATAATAGTCCATGCCTCCAGATGTCCAGGCATAATAGTCCATGCCTCCAGATGTCCAGGCATAAAAGTCCATACTCCACCCAGCCATAGTCACTGTACCAAGACGGTCGCGGCACTCCAACCCCCTCACCGCCAACCGTCTCAGACGTCAACCAGGGCCGTCTCCACCACTCCAGCTTAAAACGCTGACGCTGTTCCAAACCGTAGTTCATAATGGGAGTTGTTACTCAACCAACATCCGGCTCCTGAGCAACTGGAGACAGCTGGTCGGCACCGAGAGCACAGTCAGCTGGTCGGCACCAAGAAATTCAACACGGGGCTCAGTCAGATCTTCCGGACCCACACGGCTCTCCCAAACCTCCTCCGAGCAGCCGGGGCCCTCCAAAAAGCCGACAAACACTTCAACATTTCCACGCCCGCGCTGCTCCAAGCCGCAATTAAACATGTAGGAAACACTACAGTCTTAGAATTTAAAAGAGCTGATTTTAACAAGCTGTGAGAACTTGGGAAAGATTACTTGGATGAAAATTGTAAAGGGGAAAATAACTCAAGAAGCTTGGGAAACTGAAAATACGATCATAAAAGCCCAATGCAGCACAATACCACTGAAAAAGAAAATCAAGAAATCTTAACAAAACCAGCATAGCTGCACAAAGATCTCTGATAAACTCAAAGACAAAAAGGACAAGTACAAAAAATGGAAAGAGGGACACATAACTAAGGCAGAATATCAGCCAGAATCTGCAAAGAAGCAAGCAAAGGTTCAGAATGAACAAAGACTTGCAAAAAAAATCAAAGATAATTTAAAAAAGATTCTTTCAACATATAAATAACAAGAAATAAATCAAGGAAAGTCAGACCACTAAAGAGAGAATATGGCAAGGAAGTAACAGGCAGCAGGGAGAAAGCAGAGCTACTTAGCTGATTCTTTGCATCAGTCTTCATACAAAAATAAATTATAGCTGAACCCACCAAAAGCATAACTGAAAATGACAGACTAGAAATAAAAGCTATAATAAAAAAAATGGTAAGAGAATACTTGTCTGATCTCGATGAACATAAATCACTGGAACCTGATGGACTACACCCCAGAGTTCAGAAAGAGCTGGCAGATGCCATTTCAGAACCACTGTACCACATCTTTCAAACATCCTGGAGCACCGGGGAACTGCCAGAGGAGTGGAAAAGAGCTGATGTTGTTCCCATCTTCAAAAAAGGAAAAAAAAGAGACCCAGGAAACTACAGACCAATCAGCCTAACATCAATACCTGGGAAGATACTGGAAAAGATACTAAAAAAAAAGATGTGCGAACATCCAAAAACAAAGTTATAACAAGAAGCCAGCATGGGTTTGTTAAAAAGAGATCATGCCAAACCAATCTTATTTCATTCTTTGATCAGGTGATTAAATTGGTGTACCAGCGGAATGCTGTGGATGTGGTACACTTGGACTTCAGCAAGGAATTCGACAAAGTAGACCACAACCTACTTCTTGGAAAGCTTAAAAAAGTGGGATAGACAGCACCACCATCAGATGGATTTTTAACTGGCTAACAAACTGCACTCAAAGAGTAGTCCTTAATGGTGTAGATGTAGTAATGGTACTACATCTACA
Source organism: Vipera ursinii (assembly GCF_947247035.1). Taxonomy (NCBI): domain Eukaryota; kingdom Metazoa; phylum Chordata; class Lepidosauria; order Squamata; family Viperidae; genus Vipera; species Vipera ursinii. The sequence goes on along the minus strand of NC_139516.1, from coordinate 105,257,467 downwards.
TGGATGGAGGTAGGATGGTGTACTGTCCTAGGCCCAGTACACTAACATCTTCATAAATGACCTAGATGAGGGAATAGATTGGGTGAAACCAGTCTTAATACCAGCAACGGTGAGAGGAGTCTTGGACAATCAATGAGTCAATTGTGCAGTGACAGCCAGAAAAGCCAATGCAATCCTAAGTTGCATTAACAAAGGGATTCAATATCACATGCTATTCAATATCACATACTATTCTATAAAGCCACACCTAGAATACTACAATCAATTTTGGTCTCCACATTATAATAAAGATGTTGAGACTCTGGAGAAAGTACAAAGAAGAGCAACAAGGATGGTTAGGGGAGTGGAGGCTAAAACATATGAAGAATGGTTGTGTCAGAATCCATTGATATCACATTCATAAATGTATGGTTAAAATATTGTGCCTACCGGGATTCTGCCATACTTGTAGAAGGAGGGGGGGATTGTTTATTCAGTCTATCTGTAGCTGCTTTCAAAGAAACTTTGATCTGAGGAAACTAAGGGGGGAAAGTGATCTGTTTGGGGCTGTAGGAAGAAGGCAATCAACAAAGGAATGCATGAAGCTTTCTTCCCAAGGAAGGACCTGACAACCAGAATTGATGGGATCCTAACCAAATGGAGTTTGAGGGGAGGGGGGTTGAACCAGGAATGCTTATATAGAATTGAATGTGACTCAAGATCAGATCCTGTCTCATATCTCCACAACCAATCCTATCCTAGTAAACTTTTTCCTTTTGAACAACTCAGCTCCAAGAGTCCTTATTTCCTAAGATTGGGGTGAGTCCTGACAGTAGACAGGATCTGCTATAAGGGTCAACCTGGAAGGAAAACCCTTACCGGGGGACTCTGCACCAAATACGTCTGGCGATGAAGCAAGAGAGGAGGGAAGCCCCACAGAGAGGGAGTCTTCCCCCCGACTGAAATCCCAGGAACGATGGGGAGCTGGAGCGTCATATTTCCCCGGAGAAGAAATGGTGGAGCAGCACGACCGAAAGCCCCGGTGGTTGATGGGCGTTGGAAGGAAAAGCGAGTGGGAAAAGTCATCGGGGGAAGTGGCCCTGAGGCAGAGCCACCACCAACTGGAATGGAAGAAAGAGATGGAGAGCTCTCTGCACGCCAGTGAAGAGGAGCGGATGCTAGAAAGAGTGATTGACCTGATGAAAGCAACCCTTAGCTCACTACGAGAGGAAAAAACTGAGTACCACAGCAGAGGCAGCGCTTGGGGCCACAGCGGGAGAGGTAACGGAGGGGATCCAGCACCTGAAACCCCGGGGCCATCCAATGGAACAGGAATCGCTACCTCAGCAGAACCCACCCACCCCAGAGCCACAGACGGGGATCAGGATGAGGAGCAATACTGTCCGCGGGTCAGACAATGCTCCAGACAAACATTCCCGCCCCTGGAAGCAAAATTCAAGGGGGAGCCATCACGATTGGGATTTTTCCTGACCCAAGTCCTCAGCTATATGGAAGAATATGGACGGGATATCACCAGTGACAAAACCTGCTTCCGAATTGTGCAATCCGCCCTGGACGGAGCGGCTGCTGACTGGGTGGTGAGCCTGCACGACTCAAACACCCCAGAACTCAACGATTTCAACTGATTCATGTCAATCTTGAGGCGACGATTCGAAGATCCTTTAGCTGACCGAAAGGCTCGGGAGAGAATCAAAACAGTGAGGCAAGGCAGGCGGGTGGTGGCTGAATATACCCAAGAATTTCGAGCCGCCAGCAAGCTGAACTGGCCCGAAGACATCCTCCTTAGCCATTTCAAAGGTGGTCTAAACTACGACCTGTACGACGCTTGCCTGCCTTGAGGAGACCCACAACATCTCGACGACTGGTATATCCTGGCGGAGGAAGTGGAAATAGACCTACTGAAGAGACATCGCAGAGGAAAACCATGGAGCCACCCACCAACCGAGCAACTACGCGAGGGGGAAAAACCACCAGCCACAGCCAAAAAAATCAACGGGATGTTTCAACTGCGGGAGAGAGGGGCACCGCACTGCAGAATGCCGCTCAAAAGCGAGAGGCATCATCTTCCAAGAAGCTGGGGAAGCCCCAAGGCAACACAAAAGAATCCTCCATGAAGGGGACAGAGGATATAGAGTCCACAACTCCTGTCAAGAACTGGGAGTGGAATCCGGCCTACACCGCAGGGACAGTAGACACCTCAGAAGACAGCTCAGAGGGAGAACCATTGGTAAGTGGATCCCTTCCACCCATACATAAGACAGTGACTATATTAGCTCCCCCTATGACTGAAGCAGCCACAATAAAAGCTCTGATAGACTCTGGTTGCATCCGCTGCCTTATCAGCCCAACGCTGGTGGAGAGATGGAACATCACAGTGAGGAGGCTAAAACAACCAATCTCTTTTAGTCAATTAGATGGGTCAATAGCAGGGGGGGTAGCTACCCTAGCCACTTTACCAATCCACCTATCCCTGGGGTCTCATGAGGAGGACATAACGTTTATAGTGGCCCCAGTCATGGATTTTTTTTATTTTTTATTTTTATTTTAATTCCATTTATATCCCGCCCTTCTCCGAAGGCTCAGGGCGGCTTACAAGCTTAGCAGTAGCCTTCATTCTATGCATATGCCTTATTAGGGCTTTCACACACACCCCCAAGCGGCATTATTACAAAGTCAGCTTAATTGCCCCCAACAATCTGGGTCCTCATTTTATGTACCTCGGAAGGATGGAAGGCTGAGTCAACCTTGAGCCTGGTGGGATGCAAAAGTGCACTAATTGCAGGCAGCTAGTGTTACTTAAGGAGGCAGTAGCCCACTGCTCCACCAAGGCTCTTTGGGAATGCCCAATGATTTTAGGACTGGAGTGGCTGAAGAAATGGAACCCCGGGATAAACTGGAGGACAGCAGAACTCAACTTCCCAAAGGGGGGGGCAGAACTTAGACTCCCCAAGCATCCCCCCGCCTGGAGGGAGGAGACAGCAGCAGTGGGGGAAGATAAGTTGTTCCCAGAGATACCAGAAGAGTACAGAGACCTGGCTGAGGTTTTCAGTGAGGAACGGGCAGATGAACTTCCCCCCCACCGCCCCACAGACTGTGCTATAGAATTCAAACCCGAGGCAAAACTCCTAAAACCCAAGATGTATGCAATGAGCCCAAGGAAAATGGCAGAAATGGAAAGATTCATAAAGAAAAACTTAGAAAGAGGCTTCATTGAGCCTGCCAGACCCAAGGTGGCCGCCCCAGTTCTGCTCAGGGTGAAGAAGGATGTTTCTTATCGATGTTGTATAGATTATAGAAATCTGAACACAATTAGTGAATGCATTCTGTACCCCCTACCCCCAATGAAGGATATGCTATCCCACCTGTCAAAAGGACAGATTTTTACTAAACTAGACCTGAGGGAAGCATATTACCGCATCAGGATTAAGAAAGGGGATGAATGGAAGACTGCATTCAACTGCCCGTTGGGGTGCTACCAGTTCAAAGTACTGCCATTTGGACTGCAAGGGGCTCCCGCAGTGTTCATGCAATTAATCAATGACGTGCTAAGAGAGCAACTATATAAGGGGGTCCTGGTTTACCTGGATGACATCCTTCACTGTGACCAGAGAGGAACATATTAAGCTAGTCAGAGCAGTTCTGAAAAAATTGCAGGCTGCCCACCTATATGCTAAATTATCAAAGTGTGAATTCCACCAGGAAAGAATTGACTATCTGGGATATTGCATATCCCTGGAGGGCTTAGAAATGGACCCTGAGAAAGTCAGGGCAGTATTAGAATGGGCACCCCCCCACACACACACACACGAAAGCAATTACAATGCTTCCTGGAATTTGCAAATTTCTACCGGCAATTCATCCCTTCTTTTGGGCAAATAGCTATGCCCCTCACAAACCTGCTGAGAACGAAGGGGGGGGGGGTCCCCCGTGAAACCAAGCCAGCCTCTAAAATGGACAATGGAATGTCAAGCAGCATTTGAAAGGCTTAAGAGACTTTTTTCTGCTGAACCAGTACTTAAATACCCAGACCCGGACAAACCTTTTGTAATACAGGCAGATGTGAGCGATGTAGCAGTGGGAGCTGTATTATTACAGGAGAATGATGGGGCGGCGTTGCAACCTTGCACATATATGTCCAGAAAACTCACGGAACCAGAACAACGCTGGCCTATATGGGAAAAGGAAGTTTTCTCTTTTAAGAGTAGCATTAATGACATGGTGCCAATTTTTAGAAGGAAGTAAAATACCTTTCCAAGTCTGGACAGATCAAAAAATTTGGAAGTACTAAAAACACCCAGGAAACTCACTCCAAAGCAAGTCCGCTGGTCCCAACATTTCAATCGATTCAACTTTATGCTCAAACACTTACTGGGGGGGGGGGGGAAATTTCCTGGCAGACGCATTATCCCGCTTGCCCCAATATAACAGCACAAGGACTACTGTCTTTAAACCACTTGTGCCTGAACAACAACTGGCAGCTCCAGTCATCACCAGGGCACAAGAAAAAAGGAAGCTGAAGGTGGATGGCCAAACTGGAATAGAATTCCGGAAAGCTTTGGAAAGCGATGAATGGTTCCAGAAAAATAGACGTGTGCACAATTAAAGATGGACTGCCTTGGGTGGGGGAGAAGCTATATATACCTGCCACGCAGAGAATCAATTTCATGCAACTGTGCCATGATACAAAATCAGCAGGACATTTTGGGTTTGTAAAAATCTTACATTTAACTAAAAGACAATTTTGGTGGCCATCCATGAAAAAAGACATAGAAAGCTATGTGGGCAGCTGTCAAACTTGCGCGATGGCTAAGAGGCTGCAAGGAAAAATGCCAGGACTGCTACAACCGGTGGCGAACCCCTCAGCCCCATGGAAATAAATAGCCATGGACTTTATTGTAGAACCACCAAAAATTAATGGAAACACCGTAGTCTGGACTGTCATAGATCTGTTCTCTAAGCAAGTACATTTCATTCCTTGCCAAAAAATCCCAACTGCCGAAGTATTAGCGAAACTTTTCGTACACCATATTTACAGATTGTACGGGGCACCACAAGGAATCATATCTGATAGAGGGGTGCAATTTACGTCAGCATTTTGGAAATTTTTTTTGTCCCTTTTAGGAACCACCCAAGGACTGTCATCTAGTCATGCTCAGTCGGACGGATCGGCTGAACGATTGAACTCAATACTTGAACAATATTTCAGATGCTTTATTAATTTTCAGCCACCGAATTGGACGGACCTACTGCCTTTTGCAGAAGTAGCATATAATAATGCAGTCCACTCTAGTACAGGTTACACTCCTTTTCAAGTAGCTACGGGCCAGAGCTTTAACCCAATGCCAGAACTAACCCCAAAGGAACCGGTCATTCCCGAGCTGAAGGAATGGATTGCTCAATTATAGAACACCTGGCCGATCGTTCGGGAAGCATTAATAGCAGCTAGAAAAGCATACAAGACACAGGCAGACAAAAAAAGAACCGATCCCACACCTTTCAGGGTAGGAGAGATGGTTTATTTATCCACAAAATACCTCAAATCACTCCAACCCTGTAAGAAACTAGATGCAAAATATATTGGTCCTTTTCTCTCTGTATCGTTTCAATTTTAGTATATGTGCTGCCAAAGCGAGCACAGGTCCTTTTCCAATTAAAAAGATCATAAACCCAGTGACACTCGAATTAGAACTACCCAAAACTCTTAAGACAGATACACCTAACCTTTCACTGCAGACTAATAAAGAGAACAACAATCACACCTACGAACAAGAACACCACCACCACCACCACTCATGGTGGAGGGAGAACAACATTTTGAGGTGAAAGAAATCTTGGATTCCAGAAAACACCACGGAAAGATCCAATGTTTAGTGGCATGGAAACACCTCCCTTCCTCGGAAAATGAGTGGGTTAATAAACACCACGTTAGAGCACCAAAGTTGCTCAAGAGATTTCATGCAGAATATCCAAACAAACAGGGTTAACATTTATATATTTTTTTCTCTTTCTTCTTCCCGCAGATGGACCTATCCTTCTTTTGAAAGGAGAGCAGATTGTCAGAATCCATTGATGACACATTCATAAATGTATGGTTAAAATATTGTGCCTACCGGGATTCTGCCATACTTGTAGAAGGAGGGGGGGGTTGTTTATTCAGTCTATCTGTAGCTGCTTTCAAAGAACCTTTGATCTGAGGGAACTAAGGGGGGAAAGTGGTCTGTTTGGGGCTGTAGGAAGAAGGCAATCAACAAAGGAATGCATGAAGCTTTCTTCCTAAGGAAGGACCTGACAACCAGAATTGATGGGATCCTAACCAAATGGAGTTTGAGGGGAGGGGGGGTTGAACCGGGATTGCTTATATAGAATTGAATGTGACTCAAGATCAGATCCTGTCTCATATCTCCACAACCAATCCTATCCTATTAAACTTTTTCCTTTTTGGACAACTCGGTTCCAAGAGTCTTTATTTCCTAAGATGTGGATTGGGGTGGGTCCTGGTAGGTTGCAAGAATAGGGCCTGGCTAGTCTAGTGAAGGACCAGGGGAGACATGATAGCAGTGTTCCAATATTTGAGAGGAGGGGGTCAACCTATTTTCCAAAGCACCTGAAGGCCAGAAAAGGAATAATGGATGGAAAATGATCAAGGAGATTCAACCTGGAAATGAGAAATTTTCTGACAAGAGAGAACAATCAACCAATGGAACAGACTGCCTTCAGATATTGTTGGTGCTTCATCATTGGAGGCTTTCAAGAAGAGAATGGACTGCCATCTGTCAGAAATGGTATAGGGACTCCTGCTTGGGCAGGGGGTTGGACTAAACAAACTACAAGGTGCCTTCCAACTCTGTTATTCTATTCTATTCTGTTCTACTCTTTTTCCCTACAAGCTTATACTTGGGGGGTTTTAAGCCAAATTTTCCAGGTTTTTTTCTTTTAAAAAATATAATTATGAAAGAGGACACAAATAACAGCAGAACTTTAGTTTGCTCTGCTCATTTCCTCTTGGCTCCATCCTCTGGTCCTCTAGCCATTCAATTCATTGTGAACACTAGAAAAGGAACTGTTTTTAATATGGTTCCTTCTGATTTTTTTCTTTTCATTATACAACTATTCAAGGAAGGTAACTGAATTCCAGGAAGATGTGCAGGGTTTGAAGGGTATCTTTCAAAATGAAATATTTCAGAAAGTGAAAAAGATGCTACGTTTTCACACTTCAAATAATGAACTGCACAGTAATCTGTATATTAGCAATCCTCAAGATATGACTGTTAGGGTATGACTGTTCTTTGATAAAAGTCTATTTGATAAGAATAGGCCAATAATTTAGATCAAATTTAATCTAGATCAGAGGTAGGCAACCTTGGCTCTTTTATGACTAGTGGACTTCAACTCCCAGAATTTCTGAGCCAGCATGGCTGGCTCAGGAATTCAGGGACTTGAAGTCCATGAATCATAAAAGAGCCAAGGTTGCCTACCTCGGATCTAGAGCAATCAATAATCTTAACATCATTCTACTTGAAATGACTTTCAAAAAGTATAACTCCAAATTACATCTAACATCAAGGACCATATTTCAGTCATGGGATATAAGCTTCAGAAGCAAATCTGTATGTTGGGGAGGGATAAGAAATTAAGAATCCATTTTGAATTTTATCCAAATTGTTCAGAAACTATGTAAGTGATGGGTATTTTACAAGCAATAAAAATACTAAAATTCTGACTTCTGATATTTTTAACCACAGAAAGCAGTCAGTGGCAGGGCCTAGATTCTCTAGATCAGGCTGGCCAACCTTCTTCCAGTTACATCAGGGGTGTCAAACTGCTGGCCTCCAGGCCGGATGTGTCATCTGGAAGCTGCACCCACCCCATTGCTGGCAATGGCAAAATCATCCCGATACATTGCGCAATGTCACGTGGTGTGGTGAGTTTGACATGTCTGCATTACATTTTTTTGAAAGCCAAGTATTTGAATTCTTAACACTAATGAGTTGAGACTCAAAACAAATGAAAACACTTTATTGGTAGGTACTAGCTGTGCTTATACACATGCTTAACGTCTTTCAATTCCATATTGTCTTAAAAATATACACCTGAACAAAGAATTAGAAGTCAGAAAAAACAGGGTAGTTACCAAGTTTAAATGCAAGGATTACATGAAAAAAGTTCCTGCTGAGCTGGGAAGTTAACTGTACATAAGTGATTCCTCATCACTTTTTTTTCCTGAAAAATTTGAAATGTTAAAATAGCCAATCACAGATGTTGAGATGTAGGGCTCAGTAGATGCTCTCAACATAAATCTTCAATAAAAGACAGCAGATTCCAGAAGCACCCTTTCAAATGCTCTCTTCTGCAAAGTCACCTTCGGTTCCCGCTTGGACTTCCTCAATTGCCTGCAAAGAGCCATCTGCTTGTCCTCCTGTATACGTAGGAAGGCTGTACTTCACAAGGATAGATTTAAACTGTATCAAGGGGGCATTGGTACGGACACCCATAGGGTCAAAATGGGTTCGGCTTACACGATATCCAGCTTCAAACAGAGACTGCAAGAACTTATTTAACCTGGGGGGGAAAGTATAGGCATAAGGTAAGTGCCCTTAGCGCTTGCTCTTCCCCACAATTCCAACCCTGACAGATAGCAAAGAATATGACCAGCTCAAAGACACTTAGTAAGAGTAGGACCCGAGTCTCCTTATTTCTTAACATTTACACCATTGATATTTTAAAATTGCAACTTACTTTGGCATGTTCATTCCTTTAATGCTGTGCCTGTGGACATTATAATAAAAGGCAGGATGCTCAGTGTTACTTTCTAACTTCTGGCGCTTTGCTCCATTTTGGTTGATTTCAACACTTTTCCTTTTCTCTGCAACAGAGGTGAAGCATCAGAACCTTTTAATATCTTGGTAAATATTTGCTTAGCAAGGGAAATGGTGTATGAAATATGGAATGTGCAAAACAATAAGTGTGCGCTTCAGCCAGTAATTACTGGTCCATGTGCATGCTGAAGCATATGTTGGTCCAGACATAGATTTTCCAGCAGAATTGTTCTGGATGGGAGTAGCCCAGAAAAAAACTAGGAAAATGGAAGAGACGGATAGGTGGGCTGGAGAGGCATGCAGCATGATGTGCCTGGATTGATTGAATGAACTTCAGAGATGCAGATGAGCTGAAGAGCCACAAAATGTTTTATACAGAGAAGGTTTGACGGATATCTTGTGCAAACCAAAATTTAAGGTTGCTATCCCAGTGTTTAATATTCAGTGAAAGTTTTTCTTGTTTCACTGACTTTCTATACTAGAATATCCTAGATAACTATTGCTGTTTCTCGCTATTATTTTAAATTGACAACTACCTACCAGGCACAATGCAGTAATCAGCTGCAGCATCTGATGTCTTAATAAATACACCACTTTCTTCTAAAATATAAGGAAAACAATAATTTGGTCATTACAGGGAACAAATACATATTTGATAACATGAAAAGGCTGAGTTAGTAAAACATTCTACATAACTGAAATAGTGCAGCACTAATTTCAGTAACTCATACTTGAGTATTTGGGGGCTGAAGTGTTGAATATATTTTCACATATTTTATTGCATTTTCATTTGGATGCAAAACACAATAAATTAGACTGCACTAATACTTTTTGTCACTGTTCTGATGAGGCCACTATAGCTATTTACAATTGGTCCTTGTAAGTGAAATTGCTACTGAAAATACAGAGAATATCTCTGATATTAAAGAAACAATGAGGGAAATCCATTTTTTAAATTCTGGAACTATGTAATAAAAAGTAATCCTTCTGATTTCTGAAAGGCAACTTATTTTCTGTAGTATGCCAAGATCTAGTACTGTTACTATCTCCAAAGCAGATGTATTAAGTGCCACAACTTTCAACCTAAACGAAAAACAGTAGTATTGTGATTATAGTCATTGGTTGTCTCATATATCAGAAGATACTCGGCTCCTTTTAAATAACCAGGGCAATATGTATAAAATACAATAATAGTATGTGAACCCTTTGGGATTACGTGGAGTTTTGCATGAATTGGCCATAAAATGCGCTCATGTAAGTCACAACAATAGAAAAACACAGTCTGCTTAAAAAAATACTACACAAACAATAGCTGTTGTCATGTTTTAATTGAACATAAGATGGAAACATTCGCAGTGCAGGGTGGAAAAAGTATGTGAACCTTTGGACTTAATAACTGGTTGACCCTCCTTTGGCAGCAATAACCTCAACCAAACATTTCCTGTAGTTGCAGATCAGACCTGCACAACGATCTGGAGTAATTTTGGACCACTCCTCTTCACAAAACTGTTTCAGCGTAGCAATATCCTTGGGATGTCTGGTGTGAATCGCTCTCTTAAGGTCATGCCACAGCATTTCAATTGGGTTGAGGTCAGGACTCTGACTGGGCCACTCCAGAAGGCGTATTCTGTTCTGTTGAAACCATTGTTTTGTTGAATTACTTATATGCTTTGGGTCATTGTCCTGTTGCATCACCCATCCTCTGTGGAGCTTCAGTTGGCGGACAGATGGTTGTACGTTTTCCTGCAAAATGTCCTGATAAACTCTGGAATTCATTTTCCCATCAATGACAACAATCTGTCCAGGCCCTGAGGCAGCAAAGCAGCCCCAAACCATGATGCTCCCTCCGCCATGTTTTACAGTGGGGATGAGGTTTTGATGTTGGTGTGCTGTGCCTTTTTTCTCCACACATAGTGTTGTGTGTTTTTCCCAAACAACTCAATTTTGGTTTCATCTGTCCACAGTATATTTTGCCAGTAGTGCTGTGGAACATCCAGGTGCTCTTTTGCAAACTTCAAACGTGCTGCAATATTTTTTTTGGACAGCAATGGCTTCCTCCGTGGTATCCTTCCATGTACTCCATTCTTGTTTAATATTTTCTTTATTGTAGATGTGTCAACAAAAATGTTAGCATGTGCCAGAGATTTCTGTAGGTCTTTATCTGACACTCTAGGATTCTTCCTTTACCTCATTTAAGCATTATGTACTGTGCTCTTGCAGTCATTTTTACAGGACGACCATGCCTAGGGAGAGTAGCAACAGTGCTAAACTTTCTCCATTTGTAGACAGTCTGTCTTACTGTGAACACATGAACATCAAGGCTTTTGGAGATACTTTTGTAACCCTTTCCAGCTTCATGCAAGTCAACAATTCTTGATCGTAGGTCTTCTGAGAACTCTTTTCTGCGAGGCATGGTTCACATCAGACAGTGCTTCTTGAGACCAGTAAACCCAAAACAGGTGTGTGTTTTAAAGGGCAGGACAGCTGTCAGCAACACATCCAATATCATCACACTGGTTGGAGTCAAGGTTGGCTCACTCCTGGCTCCAATTTGCTCTTGGTGAAGTCATTAGGCTAAGGGCTCACATACTTTTTCCACCCTGCACTGTGAATGTTTCCATCTTATGTTCAATTAAAACATGACAACAGCTGTTTGTGTAGTATTACTTTAAGTAGACTGTGTTTTTCTATTGTTGTGACTTACATGACGTTTAGAGCGCATTTTATGGCCAATTCATGCAAAATTCCACGTAATCCCAAAGGGTTCACATACTTTTTCTTGCAACTGTATTACTAGGATCCTTCTAATCTTTTCTACTACCTTCTATTATTGGTAGCATTATTATGAGTGTTGTTTTGCATATACACTGAAAGTTTATGCACTGGTGACAAATTCCTTGTGTGTCTAATCTCACTTGGCCAAATAAAGTTTTTTATTTCTATTTCTACTTGATAACATACTACTTCATGGGCATTTTAACTTTTTGCAAAAATGAACATCACTAATATTTTTCTTCCTCACATAAGAAGTCAATAACAAGCAGAACACAAAGCTTGATTTAAAGCCCCCTATTGGGTTTATAGGGACGCGGTGGCTCAGTGGGTTAGGATGCTGAGCTTGTCGATCAGAAGGTCGGCAGCTTGGCGGGTCAAATCCTGAGGGCCGTGCAGCAGAGTGAGCGCCTGTTACTCATCCCAGCTTCTGCCAACCTAGCAGTTCAAAAGCACGTAAAAATGCAAGTAGAAAAATAGGGACCACTCCGGTGGGAAGGTAACAACGTTCCGTGCGCCTTTGGCATCTAGTCATGCCGGCCACATGACCACAGAGACGTCCTCGGACAAGCGCTGGCTCTTCGGCGTTGAAACGGAGATGAGCACCGGCCCCTAGAGTTGGAAACGACTAGCACGCATATGGGGGAACCTTTACCTTTACCTTTTATTGGGTTTATATATTAAATTGGAATTTTTACAAATTACTAAACATTTATTTAACATCATCATGCCTTCTTACCTTGTTTACTCTGACCACCAGGAGCATGAATTGAAAACTGTTTCAGTGTTGTGCATTCTGCCTCACAGATCAGTGTTTTTAGAAGTGCCTGGATGTCTTCTAGGCCGTACTGAACTGCTTCAAACAGCATTCTTCTAAGAAATCCTGTATTAAAGAGGGATCCTGACCTACAACGCAACAAAACTATAGAATGTAATGGAGAATTTATTTAAAATGAGAGAGTAATTATTTTAGAAAAAAAATAGCATTGGGTGATATTACTAATGTTCATTTCCTAGATTTTAAAGGGATTTAAAGAATTAGAAATATATTTAGATTTCTCTTTTTGCAAACAACATATTCAGAAAGTTAATTAGTGGAGCGGGGAAAGATCCTGGCCTGTTTCCCAAACAACAATATTTTATTATTCCCAACAAAATAAAAACTGGGTTAAAAAAAGTGTATTTCTCCCAGTAAAGAAGGAGAGTATCAATTAGGAAAACTATAATCTAGTTATGCATATTCAAAATTATGTAGAAAATGTATGTTTGCACTTATTTTTTACAAAAGTCCAAACTGTGTAACCAGAAATTTACCTTACAATGATCATGCAAATGTTTTTATTTATTTCCTCTTTTGTTTCTAATAACCGCACAAAAAATTTTCAAATAGCGCAAATCTCTTCTGGAGTGCAATGAGTAACATTTTAGGTAAAAATAAATCTGACTGATTTCAGATTGATTCTGATATAGCAGTAAGTTAAAATGTAGTAATAACAGCCAGCCAACCAGAAATGTTCTTTGAGATTCATCAAACTTCATTGTTAATGTCTTATTGGGCTATGAGGAAGCCGTGGAAGAGAAACAAAAAGCCATATGGGTGAAAATCTGGATTAACAACAGAAAAACCAGGAATATTCAGATGAATAGCTGAAAATAGTACATTACATAAATTTAGAGTGCACTGCAGTGTTCAGTTAAAGCCAATGAAAAAAGTTCCCCCAAAGAACTATTTTTGCAACTGGACAGTGTAAATATTTGATTGTACAATGAAAAATACAATATCCAACAAAGAGAAAGTAAATGTGAGATATAGATTTTTTTTGCATAGCCTTGGTTAAAAGATCTTGTATCTATCTAATTAGAAGAGATTTTAACTACATTTACTTCCAAGTAAGTAAAAAAGGGCTTGCACTTTAGATGCTAGATATGGGCAAGAGTATTTTATTAATGTAATATACACCCTTTGCAATCTAATTTTCATTCTTATCCCAAAGTGAGTAAAGATTCAAAAATACTTACCACAAGGGTCCCAGTTCAACTGCTGTCTTCCCAGTCATTTGGTTATGGCAGTCACATGGAAGCTGCCAGTAAGGATTGTCTGTGAAAAAGAAACAGTAAAACATATTTTTTCTAGATTTGAGTGATATATATGAATGTTATGGAAATTGAAATGTTAATAAATTAAAAGCCATTATAATTACAAAAGTAATTTGTTCTGGCTGTTACTAAACACCATAATTTCAGAAATGGGTGAATTAATCCCTGCAGGCATGCATAAAATATGACCTTATATTACAGCTTACCGTATTTCCTCTGATAATTCTCCTAAATTTGATGGGGAGCTGAAGTTCAAGTGTAATAATAGCATTAACACTTGAACAATGAGATTGAAGTTTGAGTAAAAAAGCTTAGGTTTTGATTTTGATCCAATAACTGCAACTTAATTTAGCCTGCCTCATGGCACTATGAGATACTAGCTTATTTCAGTAAATTCAAGGCAGAAGCTTTTCTCTAAGAAACACTCCATGGAACAGGCAAATTCAAGTTCTGTGGTATCATTATTCAATTCTATATGTCGACTTAGTATGTTTTACAAATATAAACTGAAGTTAAGCCCCACTAATTGTGTACATGATTGTAGCCTTCCTGTGCAATAAGTTCTCATTTCTCATGAAAACAATACCAATATTGTTTTCCATTATTAGCACATTAATGTTATTCTTTATGCTGTTGCTATTTCTCATTGTTAAGATATTTCTGTTGCATAAAGAGGAAGGGTAGAAATAAAATTTATGCAGGACTATCATCTACATTCTAAATCATCACAGTACCAAAATAGTCTGCTACATGTTAATTTGAGAATAGATTACTACTGAACAAACAAGCGACACAAAATGCAGGGGCTCTGGTGATTTTCCTTAACTGAAGAACTACCTGAAATTACAAAACAGAATTACCTTCTATCATGTTGCCCTCTCTTTTGAATATCCTCTCTTCACACCATTGACAGTGAATTAGGTGTCGAATTTTCTTGACAGTATCATCTGCAGAAGAAGGACCTCTCAACACTCTCACTTGTACTAGTACGAAGTGTTCAAGAGCCACAGCAAACAAAACTTCAATGCCTTTGTTGCATCTAGCAGCAGCTCTGTAGAAAGAGAAACTATTAATAGAATCCAGCAAAGGCAAACTCTCCCCAAATATCCTACTCGTAACTTCATGTAGAAGCATGTTTTCAATGGACAATTTTTTGGATTGCTGAATGCAGCCAAGACAAATATAGCAAACCCAATCCATTGATTCCTTCAGTAATCTATTTATATACTGCCCAACATTTATATATTGCCCAACTCCTAGTTACTTTGTGATGGGAAGCAGGTATTATAAAATGCTTTAAAAAAAATCTAAAGTGATAAAACAAAAAGGAGCAAAGATGGCAAAGATAGCTAGCCCAGATGAGAAAAAAAAGAAGAAAAAAAACCTTCAGTCGCACTTGGCAAATGGCTGGGCAGAGTCAGGTATTCAGGGCCCCCACCAGTAGAGTGAAGGCTGCTTGAATCTCAGGGGAACCTCATCATAGGTATCTACATTTTTTTTGTTTAAATCCCTAATTCCATCAAATTGGTTCTTGCATGAATTGAGGCTTAATAAATCTGAACCCAAAATAAAAGTGTAGTTCAAGTTGATGTTTTAAAATGTGCGGGTCTATGCACATTGTACAACTGACTTCTATCCACATAATGAAAAGAGAATTGCCATTCTAGAGGGAAGGCACCCAGCTGGATAAGAGTTCCTTCCCTGTTATAATGTTTTCAAACCAACAGTTGGATGTTATCCCAGAATAATTTCGTGGCATTTCAAAGATCTATACATAATGGGATTGCTGTTGAGGCTTCCTAAATCAATTTGACTAAGAAACCATTTTCATAATCAATCCTGGAATATTTTATCTGATGATTATTCTTATGTAGCATAATTGTTCTCCCTTTATGAAATGGCTCTTTAGTAATTACCTGAATGTGTTTTTTTTGAAAGAAATCTATTTCAATAAGTTCCCAAACTTTTGCAAAATTATTCCCTAGACCTGCAAACCATCAGCCCTAAAACAATTACTAGAGATTCAGTTTCTGCTTATTTTTGTTTAGATTCAGGGACTGTAAAAAGGTTGTAAAGGTCAAAGATACAACATTCATCTTAGTGGATCAAAATTTTTGTATACAGGCTCTGAAGAATTTTTGTGTTTACACATTCATAATTCTTGCTGAAGGTTACTGGGAAATGGGATGCAAAAATCAATTTGCATCAAATCAAAAATCAGAGCCACCTCATACTAGAATTTGAAACTATTCTGGAAATGCAACTGTACCTTGCCACAGCAGCAAGTACCATCCTAGCAGCCAGTTCCTTATAGTATTCTGTCCTGATAATATTGCAACCATAATGACGTTGGGCCACATGCTGCGCTTTTGAATAGAGAGAACTCGTATCTGTTGATGTCACTGAAACAATTCCAAGATTTCTTATATTTCTGAAAGCTGCATCTAGGTAGTTTACTGATGATCCAAATGGGTCCAGGTGGCTGTATGATAATGTAATAAACAGAACATAGCAGTTAAAAATTATACAGGAAAGAATTCAACAGGAATTCCTTTCAGAAAAGTACTGTCTGCCTAAGGTTTTAATTTTATGTATTATATACTTTTTTGTCATAGAATGCACCAGAACAAAGTTCCGGCACTTTTTTTCAATGGATTTCCCAGAGTTGTGTTCTTTTCCTATTGTTTCCCTTCCTATCCTCATTTGTTTTTGAAAATGCCCCGCTGGCGGTACAGTACAAACAGGGTCCCCTCCGGCACTGTCTGCCTCCTCTAGGAGGAGCCATGAGGCACCAGAGCACCACAGCCAGAGCATGGCCTGATTGGCTAGGTTGGACCATGTGGTGTGGAAGCCGATGGGTGCAGTGGGAGACACATAAACATGGAGGTCATCTTTCACGAGAGGGTGAGTGACCCTTTTGCCTTCCCTTACAGAAGGTGGGGTGTGAGGTTAAAGAGGCGAAGCAAGAGGAAAGAAACACGGTTGGCGTAGAAGCTTGCCTGACAGCAAAACTTTGCTGTTTCAGTTCCTTGGGTAGTTCAAAGACTGGGATGTCTATGAAAATCTCTTTTTAGTCTTTTATACTTTATATTCAAACTGAAGAGGGGAAGAATAAGAATAAAGCCAATGTCTTGAGATTTGGAGGTATTATTATTAATAATAATATATATTAATTATGTATTGGTCAGATGTAAAGGTAGACAGACCTACAGTATAAGGTTTAATCAGATCTATTTATTAAATTGGGTTTAACTTAAAGCTAAATTAAAAGTAATCTGTTCACTGACAAATTTTCAACTTTGTTTCAAGTCAATATCCATATTAAACTCCAAATGTAAATTTTTCCACCTTGTTTGACAACTTCTTAAAAATAATTCAATCTTTTACAAGCAACCAAATTTTGTTTTATTGGGCCAATTTCATTCCACATAGAAAGCTGACATTTCCACTCATTAATCTAAATGGGTATGCCAGTGGTAAATGTCCCAAAAGATTAATAAAATACCTTCTTGTAATTTAAAACCACACAGTGCATGGTAACATTAATAGTATTAACGTACCTTGAACAAAATCCTAGTCTTTTAGATACACTAAAAATGGGGGGGGGGGTTTCAACTACAAAGGTAAACCTTGTAGGGTAGACAAGGTGGGTTGTATGATGTGTGGCACCTTTTTTTTTTAACAAAAAAGCACTTATTATATGTAACATTTTTTTAAAAAAATCTAAAGTAAAAAGAGTGTTGAATATATTGACATTTTATGATAATCATTCCAAGATGTTTACAACATAAGATGATTGTAAGAGCTATATACATAGAAAAGTGTGCAGTAAGCTCAATTAACTACCTGAACCCAGATGAAGAATGCAGTTTTCTAAAACTTGGGATTTAATAGATATTGTAGGCAGAAGAAAGTAGCAAGAAACCAAAGTGCAACAATGATTCTTAGAGATACTTTTAAGCAATCTTAATTTTCCAAATCAAAGATTCCAGAACAGAATTAAAATTCCTTCAGCAAGTAATAGCCTAGCACTCATATTCTTCCTCAATCAGTTTGTGATCTAGTTCACAGGATACTAAACCGCAATAGTATATCCTGTGAATTACGCATTTTAGTTGGACTTAAAGAGGCAAACCTTAAGCCTGCATATCAATCTCATTTTTGTGTTTATATCTATATTATTCCCCATCTAGATATTGGGAAGCACAAGTGGACAAAGTGCTGACTGAAGTGAGACAAAACTTACATGAAATCGAATGCTCTCAGATGCATGATGACATTGGCATCCAATTTAGTCACCTCAATGGTAGGCAAGTTTTCTTCCCCTTCTTCCATTGATTCATCGCAGTCATCTTCCTCAAAATTCATCACAACTTTCATCTTATTTAAATGACAGTTTTCTCGAATCATGGTCACTGAATTTTCATTATAGTCATTAATTGTGACTTTTACTGAATTTCCAAGATGCTTTGTCCACTGCAATCCCATTATACCTGGAAGGCAGATGATACATACAAAATGATGAATTTAGCAAAAGGCATGCCTACAGATTTGTGACCTCACTACGCAGAATATAATATTAGGTTTGAATTATTTAGGAAGCACACATATACAGGTAGCCCTTGTTTAATTACCATAATTAGGATCAACAACTTGTTTATTAAGCAAAATGGTCAATAAGTGAAACCACATGTGTGCTTACGATCTTACTTCAGTTTTCCTTTGCTCTACAGAACAGAAGATCATAAATGCAAGAACTGGTAGAAAAGTTACTTTTCATACTGAATCGCTGCTACATAAGGCGGTTGCTAAATGAGGACTACCTGTAGTTCATTTAATAAAACCATGAAATCAAAATAACTTTTCCCAATTCTATTACACATATATATGCACTCATAAAATTTAAAGGCAGGGCAAGCTTTAAAAAAAGGTGCATTCCTAAGCATCTTTATTCAGAAATAAACTCTATTAATAAGACTTACTCCCTCAGATTACAAATTCTCTTTACAAATTATAAATCAAAATACATAACAGCAGACTACCAGTAGCTCCAAATGCATCCAGACATTCCAAAGGTTTCCGTTCCTCAGTTAGAACAGTTAAAGCACAGACTATAAGTTGTCTAAAAGAAAAAAAAAGTATACTGAAAATACACGTAAACCATGCATTTATTATCCTTATATCTTGTTCAAACAATATATAACATAAGGCAGTTGTAATTATTCTTATTGTTTTGGCCAATCTAAAGTACTGAGATTTTTGGTAGAGCTTCAATTGTTCTAGGCAAAGAATTGTCCACTTCTTGTACAATGCTGAGATATAGCGCAATTCATTTGTTTTTGTTTTAAAGGGATAAACCAACTGATTAGCGTTATGTGCAAATAAACCAATGTGACTAATTCACTTAAGTAATTCTTACTTGCTGGCTAATGGCCTTAATAAAAATTGACTTGAATCAAACAGAGTTAAAAAGTCCTGGATTAGCATAATTTGTGAATACAGCCTGTGTAACGTAGTAGTTAGAATGCTAGATTAGAATTGAGGAATCCTTTCAAAATGCAGCTTCTTGATATGTCAATGGATTATGACTATTCCACTCAGTCTTTTTTTTGCAGAAAAATTAAAAATGAGAACCCCTCCCTCAAATGTACATGTCTATTTAGCAATAGCAACAGCACTTAGACTTATATATTGTGTCATAGTGATTTACAGCTCTGTTTAAGCGGTGTACAGAGTCAGCATGTTGCCCCCAATAATCTGAGTCCTCATTTTACTGACCTCAGAAGGATGGAAGGCTGAGTCAACTGTGAGCCGATGAGAATCGAACTGCCGAACTGCTGGCAGCCGGCAATCAGCAGAATTAACTTGCAGTACTGCATTCTAAGTACTGTGCCATCACTGAGAAAAGTAACTTATAACCAGTCCTCACACATCACAGCATTCTCCCTGGACGTATGATCAAAATTCAGGTGCTTGGCAACTGGTGCCTATTTATGACTGTTGCAGCCTCCTGGGATCACGTGATCGCCTTTTACAAAACTTTCCTAGCCGGTTTCTGAGAAGCAAAGTCAATGGGGGAAGCCAGATTCATATAACATGATTCACTTAATAATCATGGCAAAAAAGGTTATAAAATTGGATGCAACTCAGTTAACAATTGCCTTGTTTAGCAGTGGAAATTCTGGTCCCAATTGTGATTGTAAGCTGAGGACTAATTGTAGTCTTGTTTTTTGTAGTTCTGGCTATTATTTTAGTTCAAACCTCACTTGTATTCTTGGTTGACTGACTGGGTTTCTAATAATTTATTAGGTTCCCTTAAATCCTTTATAACCCACAATACAGCAAAAATGTATATAATTATTGGTGTCTGTTAATAAGAAAATTCACAATATTTATTTATAATTCTTCCCCAAACAATTTTATCATTTCTTACCTGTTAAGTTTCATTTTGGGGTTAAAATAGGAATCTGTTTTCTGAGGTGTTGAATAGTTAGGAAGGACTTGTACATCTGTGTCCGCTTCCTTCAGTACTTCATATTTAGGAGCAAGGGCTAAGGATTATTTTCAGATGAAAGAGCGTTATAGCCCATTTCAGATGATCATTCAAAGTTTCAAAGATCAGAATCAATCCTATTCTAATTTGCTAAATGATACTAATCAGTGTTTCCACATTGGGACTGTATAAAAGATGGAAAGTGAGTTCTAAAATGTGCACATGAATGGTGAGATGGTTCTAGGAACAACTATCTGGCTAAGATTATTGTTCCCGACTCCTTTAACCTTGGTTAATAAAGACAGGAGTGAATGAGAGAGTCCTACTGATACCTGCATGCTGTATAGTTTAAAACTACCATGACAGTTAGATTCAAATTGAAATATGTGGGGTATTAAAAAGAGACATTCGAAGAAGTAAAGCAGGTTTCTGATAATACTTAAAACTATTTTATGGTGAAATGTTACCACTATGCCATCATATTAAAGAGAATTTAAGCTGTGCTTAGATTTTGTCACAATCCTTAAAAGAGATCCTTATTAGAAAAAAAATCATGTGGTAAAATATATGACAGTTTTTATAGAAATTCTAGAGCCAAAGACAGGAAATCTCTTGGTTAGGGACTATTTCTAAAGACATCTCCTACAACTGTTTTACATTAAGTATGTCAGCTAGAACTATTAAGGGTTGTAGTTAAGAACAGATGAAAACCAATATATATATATATATACATACATACACACACATACACATATATCCATATCCATATCTATATATATTTGGTCATTCGGGTTTTTCCCCACGTTGAATTGGAGGTATCAAGGCAACGTTTCGACGAAATCTGATCCGTCATCCTCAGGCTGGTGACTTCAGCTTCGTTCTTCTGGGAGAAGTGTGTGATAGTGGCTGTTTTTTCTTCTTTTTTAAACTGCCAGAGGGGGTGTGTTCTGTGGGTGGAGGCTTGGCTGTGTTCTGATGGGGTGGAGGTGTGCTCTGATTGGGTGGGGGCTTAGCTGTGTTCTGATTGGGTGGGAGTGTGTTTTGAATGGGGGCTGTGTTCTGATTGGGTGGGGATGTGTTTTGAGTGGATGGGCTGGTCTCAGCTGCCAGCCTTAGACCTGAACTGGTGAGTTGTGCTGCTTTTGTTCGGCTCCGTGTTTGTGGTGGTGCCATGTTTTTATAGTGGGTGTCAGTTTGCTTATTGTGTGGTTTGGAGGGGTTTAAAGTGGCTAATGTTGCAGCTGTAGTTAGGTTTCTGTTTTGTGGTTGTGTGTCATTCTCGTTGTGGGTTCGGATTTGCTTTTTGAATGTTTGTGTGGTGGTGATGTCATGTGATGTTATGAGTTTGGGTCTGGTATCATTCTTGGTGGTTGAGACTCGTCTGTCAATCAAGGCGGGTTTCCAAATGGCTGGTAGGCGAGAGGTATCATCTCGTTTGTTCATGCTGTGGGGGCGGTCTTCTATCTCGATGGCTTCTCTGATTATTCTGTTGTTAAAATGTTCAATTTTGGCGATAGTTCTGGTTTTTTTAAATTCAATTTCGTTTCCATTGGTTTTAAAGTGTTGGAACAGGGATGAAGTTTATTCTCCCTTTCTGAGTGAGTTCCTGTGCTCTTCAATGCGTGCACTTATTCTTCTGTTGGTCTGTCCGATGTATGTGGTGGGGCAGGTGGGGCATGGGATTTCATATACTCCTTGGTTTTCTAACCCAATTATGTCTTTGGGGTTCTTAGGATGGTGGATATTTTTCTGTCTGTGCAGAATGCTGTTTTGATGTTGTGTTTGTGGAGGATCTTGCTGATTCTGTCTGTGATCCCTTTTAAGTATGAGAGGAGGGCTTTGCCATTTTCTTGTTCTCTGTCTTGGATTTTTGTGGGTGTCTCTCTTCGGATTAAGTTGGTAATCATGTTTCTTTAGAATCCGTTGGCTGTTAGTACGTTAGCGAGAGTGTGTAGTTCGGTTTTTAGGTGTTGTTCGTCAGCTAGGTGTTTTGTTCTGGAGATGAGTGTCTTGGCTACAGAGTTGATCTGTGCTGGGTGGTGGTGTGAGAGTGCATTCAGGTAGCGGTTTGTGTGTGTTTTTTTATGGTAGATAGTGTGTCCTAGGGAGCCGTTGGATTTCTTGTAGACTAAGACGTCAAGGAAGGGAACTTGATTGTTAGCTTCTGTTTCCATGGTGAATTGTATTTTGGGGTGTAGGCTGTTGAGGTGTGTGAGGAAGTCATCCAGTTTTTCTTTGCCGTGTGGCCAGATTACAAAGGTGTCATCTACGTATCTGAGCCAGAGTTTGGGTTTGTGGTTGGATTTTTCTAGAGCGAGGGTTTCAAATTATTCCATGTAGAGGTTTGCGATGACAGGTGAAAGGGGTGATCCCATGGGTGCTCCTTCTATTTGTTTGTATCTTTGTCACTCAGAAAGGGAGAACAAACTTCATCCCTGTTCCAATACTTTAAAACCACTGGACACGAAATTGATTTTAAAAAAACCAGAACTATTGCCAAAATTGAACATTTTAACAACAGAATAATCAGAGAAGCCATCGAGATAGAAAAACGCACCCACAGCATGAACAAACGAGATACCTCTCGCCTACCAGCCATTTGGAAACCCGCCTTGATTGACAGACGAGTCTCAACCACCAAGAATGATACCAGACCCAAACTCATGATAACATCACATGACATCACCACCACACAAACATTCAAAAAGCAAATCCGAACCCACAACGAGAACGACACACAACCATAAAACAGAAACCTAACTACAGCTGCAACATTAGCCACTTTAAACCCCTCCAAACCACACAATAAGCAAACTGACACCCACTATAAAAACATGGCACCACCACAAACACGGAGCCGAACAAAAGCAGCACAACTCACCAGTTCAGGTCTAAGGCAGCTGAGACCAGCCTATCCACTCAAAACACATCCCCACCCAATCAGAACACAGCCCCCATTCAAAACACACTCCCACCCAATCAGAACACAGCTAAGCCCCCACCCAATCAGAGCACAACTCCACCCCATCAGAACACAGCCAAGCCTCCACCCACAGAACACACCCCCTCTGGCAGTTTAAAAAAGAAAAAACAGCCACTATCACACACTTCTCCCAGAAGAACGAAGCTGAAGTCACCAGCCTGAGGATGACAGATGAGATTTCGTCGAAACGTTGCCCTGATACCTCCAATTCTACGTGGGAAAAAACCCGAATGACCAAAGATCTACATACAAACACCCGCAAAAACCTCAGAAAACATATATATTTCTGAATCAATGTTGGGAAACAAACAAAATAGTATACACACACACACACACACACACACACACACACATTGTTTCCCAACATTGATTCAGAAATGGTGGCAGTGTAATTCAGAAACTTTTGGCAGCCACAAATTCACTACTTATGTCTTAGAAGTATTTCATAATCAACATTTTAAAATTGTACAATTAAAAAAGAACAAAAAAGGACATATGCTTTTCTAGAGGAAGAAAACAAACTACAAAATACGATCCTTGAAAAACAGTTATTTCCCCCGACAATTAAATCCAATAAAATAACACTTCACTATGTAACATTGTTAACAACTCAGCTTACCCTCTTTAAACAAATAAGGTCAAATAAAGATACATAAAAATTGTACCTAGAAATTACAGAAACCTTGTCCTGTTAAGATGTTCTGAGTTCCTAGACAGAAATATAAAACCATAAAGTTTCACTATTCTAAATTTATCGTATATTCAGTCTATGACACTGAATGTTCAAAATAATGAGATCTTTATGAAGAAAAAACAGAGATATATTAACTACTTACTTGAAGTAAACCTTGATTCAGTTTCTCCTTTATTTACATGTCGTTTAATATGTCCTACCATATCACTTCTTCGGCTGATCGTTGCTGAACAGATAATACAATGATAATGTGATCCCATTTTTATGGATATCTGTAACACACAACACATACAAATCTAAAGTTCAATAAATGCTTTTATTAATATTATACTGTATCTATGTCTTATATTTAAAAAGGAGTCCTAGTTCAATTATATTTTAACCTATAATTCATCAAGAAAATTTAATTAAAATTAAGGTATTTTTTTGAAAATTGTATTAACACCAAGATTTTAATTTATTGAACTCAAAAAACAAACTAAAGTTTAGATCAGAATTTTATCAAGTGATACTGCTAGAATACTGCAATACATTCTATATGTAAGATGATTTTGAAAGTAGTTTAGAACAGAAATTTCAGTATCCAATGAATTACTAATGAATAAAGCAAGAATATGTTATCAACTGCTGAAAGAATTGCATTCATTCTCAACTTGTTTCTGGGTGCAATCTAATTAAAGGTAAGAGAAACCTGATAGTATGCTTTCTTTTCTTACATACTTCTCCCGAGCACTGAGATCATTGGCCTATATCTCTGGCTTATATATTACTTCAACTCCCTTATTTATCTGAAAGTATCCTGAGAAGAATAAGATGAAAATCTGTATCAGTGTTGGTACTTTTATTATGTCATTCCCTTCACATTACTGTGATTTTTAAGATAAATATTTTTATCCATTCTTCTGGCTTTTTAGGAATTATCGCTCAGATCCGGTTTGGACTCTGACTGGGCAGAGTCTGACGTGGAGGAATCGGACGGTCTTGAGCATGTTATCTGGACTGAGTTCGATCCTGTTTCCCCTGATTATGTGGACAGGATGATGAGGAGGCTGAGCTCCACCACCTGTTTGTTGGACCTGTGCCCCTCCTGGCTGGTTTATGCGGCTCGGGAGGAGACACGAAGCTGGTTCCAGGCAGTAATAACTGTTTCCTTGAAGGAGGGTGTCTTCCCCGCCTCCCTGAAGGAGGCGGTGGTGAGACCCCTCCTCAAGAAGCCTGCCCTGGACCCAGCTGTTTTAAATAACTATCGTCCAGTCTCTAACCTCCGCTTTCTGGTGAAGGCTGTTGAGAGTGTGGTGGCGCATCAGCTTCCTCTGTTCCTGGATGAAACTGATTATCTGGACCCGTACCAATCGGGTTTCAGGCCTGGGCACAGCACAGAGACGGCATTGGTCGTGCTGGTGAATGATCTCTGGCGGGCTCGGGACAGGGGTTGTTCCTCTGTCCTAGTCCTATTAGACCTCTCAGTGGCTTTCGATACCATCGACCATGGTATCCTACTGCGGCATCTCAGGGGGTTGGGAGTGGGGGGCACTGTTTTGCGGTGGTTCTCCTATCTCCTGGGCCGCTCGCAGTCGGTGTTGACGGGAGGGCAGAGGTCCGCCCCGAGGCCTCTTGTTTGTGGAGTTCCTCAGGGGTCGGTTCTCTCGCCCCTCCTGTTCAACATCTATATGAAGCCGCTGGGCGAGATCATTCGTGGTTTTGGGGTGGGGTATCATCAGTACGCTGATGATACCCAACTTTTTTTCTCCACCCCAAACCAACCCAGCGATGCCCTCGCCGTGATGTCCCGTTGCCTGGAAGCGGTCCAGGTCTGGATGGGGAGAAACAGGCTTTGTCTCAATCCTGCCAAGACTGAGTGGCTGTGCATACCGGCATCTTGGGTCAACCAGACTATTCCATCTCTAACGATGGGGGGTGAGGTGTTACCCCCCGTTGATAGGGCTCGCAACTTGGGCGTCCTCCTGGATTCGCAGCTCACTTTCGAAGACCATATAGGAGCTGTGACCAGGGGGGCTTTTGCCCAGGTTTGCCTGGTGCACCAGTTGCGACCCTACCTGGACCGAGATGCCCTACGCACAGTCACTCATGCGCTCCTGACCTCCCGTTTAGACTACTGCAACGCTCTCTACATGGGGCTGCCCTTGAGGACCACCCGGAGGCTTCAACTGGTGCAGAATGGGGCCGCGCGTGATGGGGGTCTCCCGATATTCCCATGTAACACCTCTACTCCGCGAGCTGCATTGGCTTCCAGTTGCCCTTCGGGTGAGATTCAAGGTGCTGGTGATGACCTATAAAGCCCTAAATGGCGAGGGTCCGGGATATTTGAGGGAACACCTGCTGCCAGCATCAAGTTCCCTTCGTCCAGTACACTCCCACAGGGAGGGTCTCCTCAGGGTGCCGCCGGTTAAAGACTGCCGCCGGGTAACACCCAGGGGTAGGGCCTTCTCAGTGGGTGCGCCTGCCCTGTGGAACCAGCTGCCTGCGGAGCTTAGGACTGCCCCCCAACCTCCGTTCATTCCGCCGGGACCTGAAGACCTGGCTCTTCGAGCTCTCTGGCCCAGGCTGAGAATATTTTTAATTTTAATTGGGTTTTAATTTTCTCAGGGTTCTATTTAATCTCTTTTAATTTGTTTTAACATTTGTATTGACTGTTTTTTAAATGCCCTGTAAACCGCCCTGAGTCCTTCGGGAAAGGGCGGTATATAAATCTAAATAAATAAATAAACTGGAACATCATACTATTGATAAATTCCATACTCAAATATTTCTGTCACAAATCCTACAAATCTTTTTTGTAGTTCTAGCATTTCTGACACAACTATATTAGAATAATAAAATTACTCAATACTTTTACTATCTGCCTGCTATCCTCATTTATATAACTTTACTACATAAAAATAAATCCTATATGTTCTACTACTACAGACTTCTGTATAGTCTGCTTTGAACTTTTTCCACTTTTCTCAACTACTATTTATATCACAGAAAAAGGAACCATTTTAACAGAAAAGAGTATACATACCTCAGGATTGAACAGTGGAGTCCTTGGTGCTCTTTGAGTTTTTATTAGTTGCTTACAGATGTTTCATTATAATTATCTGATTAGGTAACATTATCAATGCTAGAGAATGTGGGGTTTGCTCCTGGTTTATGTGCAGTAGCTTCCCCTACTATGGCTGGTGGGGGTATGGTTTTCTCCTTGGTAGTTTGATTAGATCAGGTAGTCACACAACTCGTACGTGATCACTCAACCCACTACAGCACAACCAATACAAGACATGAAACTACCATAAATCAAATACATCTCAGAAGCAAACAATAAATTATTTCAAGCATACAGCATTACCCTAGCACTTAAACCAACTAAAAGTCAAAAGATACAACTTTTTAAACTCAGAACAGCTGGACAAACTCAACCATAGTTTCAAGTACAAAAGCATGAGCATCCTAGACCAAGCTAAATCTGAAAGCTCTAGGGCAGGGGTATCAAACTCAATTTCATTGAGGGCCGCATCAGCATTGCGGTTGCCCTCAGGGGGCCGGGTGGGTATGGCCAGGGTGGGTGTGGCTAGAGTGTGTATGGCCTACTGGGTGGGCATGGCCAGCTCTACATCGTTCACATCAAGGGTGCCTATGAGGGCCTGGGCAGGAGTGGGACAAATCTGAGGGTCTCTGGCAGAAGGAGGGTCTCTGGGCCAGGGCCAAGGCAGTGGGGGCCGTTCCCTCACTGTTTCCAGGATGGCTTCACGGGCCACATGAAACCACTTCGCGGGCCGGATCCAGCCCTTGGGCCTTGTGTTTGACATGTCTGCTCTAGGGAATTCCTGGAAGCTTGACATTCAGACAAATCAACTTTCAATAAATACACAGTGATAAAGCATATTTGCATACTATTCAAAACGGAAATAAAAAAACTAAAAAAGAAATAGGGCAGAATACATCCACTAGAGCAGCTATCACCAAATAAACAGGAATTAACATCAAATACTCAAGTACAAAACAATAGTCTACTTAAGAAACTACCAAAGAGAAAACCACATCTCTACCAACCCTATCAGAGCAAAGTTCTGTACATAAACAGGGAGCAAATCCCACATTTAGTAGTATTGATGTTGTTATCTAGTCAAATAATGCAATGTCTGCAGGCAAACAATCAACCTCAAAGAGCACCAAAGATTTCACAGAACCATTTTGTTTCTTTTGGTTAGAATAAAAATATAGGCAAGGTAGCATCACATAGAATATGTAACTGAAAGAAAAAAGTAGTTATAAACCTTCCCATAATAACATGTAATTCTCTTATATACAAAATACCTAGTAACAAATAAACTTTCTGTCACTATTACCTATTATGCACAAAGAGGTACAAAACAGGTACAAAGTTTACATTGTAAACTGAATATTTATAGTGAATACTGAACGGAATATAGATAAATAGCTAAAAAAATATAATGTCTGAAAGGAAAGCTTATTGCCCCCATTAACTAGAGAGCTCAAGTTCAAAATTGAGATGAATGTAATTCATAAATAACTAAAATGGAACTTATCATAGCAACAATTCACATAGCTGAATAGCTGTTACCTGGTCTCCTACAACATTTGGTTTCACCGGCCGGCACGGCAAGTCACAGATGCACATTCTGTAGCCTGAAAATCAAAAAAGACATTGGACATCTCTAAATGATTACGCAGTTGTCAACACTGAATTCATTCATGTTCTAAAGTTCTATTTTGTCAAACTGTTTTAACTTTTTGAAATGTTATACATTGGAAATAAAATGTTAATCACCACTAATAATGTACATTTCGTAATCTGAGATGTGGGGAGAGGAAGGTGATAGCTTCAAATCATCACCATGATTGTGCATCCATATTTTTAAAGCAAGTGACTAATTATATAAAGCTGATAAGCGGGAGAAAGCTTATATTAACACAAAATTTTTTTCATAAATAACATCAATGCAATTAAAGACTTTACTAATATCTCTTTTGGTCAATCAAGTGGTCTAAAGGAAAAAAAATCTTTCCAGCTATAAGTAATTGGAAATGATGGCATGTTCCTTTAGAGTGTGGGGAAGAACTCATGACACTTTTTTAAATAGAAAATATATAGTTGATGGGGTAGGAAGAAAAAAGAAAAGACAGCTCAAGTAGGGCTTTCTTTTTCTCTCATTCTAGCAAGACAAATTTAGAAAACTTAGATTAATAGATTAACAATTAAAATTAGCAATTAAAGCCAGCAGTATTAATTAAAAAAACCAAAACATTAGAGATATTTATGTATAAGGACAAACTAACTACAATTCTGTTTGGAATTAGGATTCGATTTATATATTGCTACAACATTCGATAAAAATTCCCCGAATGGTGAATTTTAACTCACACATAGTCTAATAATCTCATTCTGAACTTGAACCAAAAATAAAATGTATATGAGCATGTGAAACCAGCATTATATACACAACTGAACAGTCTTTACTATTTATATTGCTCAGATGCTAAGATGTACATTTCATATTTCCATTTTGCAGGACAGAGGGGGATTGAATTCATTTTAGTAGGCATTTTAAAAAAAATCAAGAAGAAAAACAGAAAGTGAGAAAAACAAAATACCAGATGAAGATATGCAATGGCTTCCCTGGCCACAGCTGCCACCTGGTCATCAAACAGGTGCTGTAAGTCCAGGAAGACCTTTGAATGGAGAAGTGTCACCCTATCCAAGAGCAAAAACAAAAAAACAAAACAAAACCCCGGCCCTGAAGCCTGGCTCTTCACCTACTGTGGCTGACACCTCTTTTTCTTTGTTCCCTTCTGGGTTTGTTATCTCTGTAATCTTTGTTCTTTTTTGTTATGTGTTGTTTTAAATGTATTTAACAATTTGCAAACCACTGAGAGTCACTAGACATATGTACCCAATAAAAAACTTTAAACCACAGTTCTTTTTCACAGTCATTCAGGATGTATTCATTCACTTAAAAGCCATTTAATCTCTTGGCAAGTATTGCAAAAAAAGCTTGCAGCTTATTCATTAGAGAGGTCTATACAACTCTAGGTGAATTGGATTGTTCCTTCCCCTCTTTTGTAAATCAAGGAAATAAAAGCTTCTTGCCAAGAAGAGGGAATAGTTAACATTGCTATTCTATTCTTTGCCTGAATTAATGGTTAAATCTATCTTTCCTGGAAGGTCTTATTATATTGTAGAAAAAAACTTGTCCTGAAGTTTTGTTGAATTTTATCTCTTCCTTTATTGAAGTATACTTTCCATTTCATACAGAAGTATTTATTTTTCTTGAGCTTTTTTGTGGATTATATTTATTTAAAAGAGTTGTATGCCATCTACCTTTTGGCACACAACTCTGAGAAGATAACAATAAACACACACACACACACACACACACACACAAACACACAAAACAGTACAAGAAAAAAATCAAGGCAATTCAACTATTCTCAAAATCAATCTTCTATATCTATTCATCTTACTATCTCCTTGTCTCCAACTTTATTGTCCTAAACCTTGAGGCAAAAGTCAGCTTTTTTCTTCTCTTGAACTCTGACCATTATAAATTAAAGAATGCCCCTGTGATCATGTTTGAGTTACAGCATTAATTACAGAAAAAAACTAACAGTTGTCATCTAACTGTATTAGTATTCATAATGGTGTTTTAGATACATTTACCTTCAAATTCAACAGACACTTTCCAATGAAGATTCTGAAGGTGGCGACGGAGCTTGTGACTACTGCAAGCTTTGAACCTCTCTTCAGGACATAATGGGCAGGACCTCTTGTCAGCTGATAATTTAAATTAAACCAAAATAAGAGAAAAATATACAAAAACCCAATCTTTCAGTTTTGAAATAAGGAAAACAATTGCTTAAGGTTTTTTTGTCAATGTACAGATGTACTATTTGCATCTCAACAATTTGCAATCAAATCATTATGTACAGAAGTAGTATTTCCATCTCAACAAAACCACTTACAATCACATAATTAACAGCTCAAATATCTAAGAAACTTATTTGCTTTAAAAGCCATGGTTTAAGGTTTAGTTGAATTAGTGTTGAAATATCTGTGATCCAAGACAGTAGTAGAAATCTTTTATTTTTTTCATACAACTAAGAGAATAATCTAAGTTTACTATAAAAATAAGTAGCACATCATTGCTTACTCAACACACACTTTTCTTTGTTCCTTTCCATCTATTACTGATGAATTTGCTCCCAAGCCTCTGTGAAATGAATTCTACTGCATCTTCTTACTTGGATCTGACAAGGATAGAACTACAAGTATAACCCAAATAAGTGAAATGATAATTCTGTTCTTTTTCCTTTAAAATCTTTTATTTACTATTAATTTTGGTAATTCTTTACTGCTAAGCTTGTAAGCCGCCCTGAGTCTTCGGAGAAGGGCGGGATATAAATGGAATTAAAATAAATAAAAATAAATATTGCCTAGATCAGAGGTCCCCAACCTTTTGGGCACTAGGGACCCGTTCCGTGGAGAAAGGTTTATCTGCGGACAGGAGGGTGTGTGGGTTTGTGTACTGCCTGCATCTCGTGGATGGGGCTTTGCTTGTTTGTGCGGACCAGTTGCTGGCATGCCACGGCCCAGTACCAGTCCATGGACCAGGGGTTGGGGACCCCTGGCCTAGATAACCATCAGGGATGCATGACTCCTTATTTGGTTCTATTTTAAGATCAGTAATATAGTTTCCTCAGATTATCTCAGTTTTCTGTAGTTACCAAGCAAAGTACTTGTCCAAGAACTGAATGCCGCAAGTATTTCATTTCAACCATTTGTTGTTTCTTCCGGAAATAATTTAAATACCTGCCAGTTGTTGGTCTTCATTCTTGGAATCAAAGGAAATTAGGCAGCCTTCCTGCAAATCAGCCAGTTTTTCTAAATCATCAAGGGTCCTCTGAATTGAAATATGTTTCTCTAAAATAAACAATTCAAATTACTTTTCAGCAAAGGCTGTGTGTGTGTGTGCGTGTGTGTGCGCACTATACATAAATACCACTTAATTTCAATCTTTCAAAACCTTTAAGTTTGGAGTCTTTGTGCACTGTATCTCTCAAGCAATCCTGTTTTTACAATGGCCCACACATATCTAGTCATCTTGCCTATTATGTTATCATAGCTATGTAATAGTACAAATCCAAAAGACTAAAAATTCATTACGAACCTCATACTAAATTTCCACAACAGCTCATACATTGACAACATATTTATGTTAAAATAGTACATAGGCTTGTAACTGGAATATCTGTGGATCTCATCAGCTATATTTGAGGATTATCTGACCAACTGAGTGTGTTTGGCTTGCAAGTTTGAATGGTCATTCAATGAGTGGTTGTTAAATGAGGACCATCTGTAATATCAAAAAATGTTCATGCCATTTGTAAATTCATACATGTTCATAGGTTGCACTGAAAGCAAAGAATTTCCTCCATGGAATTAGGTTTAAACTCTGATTTCTATCTTTAAAAAGGTTAACTTTTTGGCTCAGTGATAAAGAATAAATAGTGTATTTTGCTTTTATGTATCTCTGGGCATAATTTGGAATAGCTGGTGTTGAATATTTACTTAAGTGTATATATTTAATTGCCCCTTCATGGATTACTGCCTTGTCGTGGCGAAGGGGCTTGCATAATTCAATGAAGCTATGAGCTATGCCGTGCAGGGCCACCCAAGACGGAAAGGTCATAGCAGAGAGTTCTGACAAAATGTGATCCACTGGAGAAGGAAATGGCAACCCACTCCAGTATCTTTGCCATGAAAACCCTATGGACAGTACCAAAAGGCAAAACGATATGACGCTGGAAGATGAGCCCCTCAGGTCGGAAGGCGTCCAATATGCTACTGGGGAAGAGCAGAGGGCTAGTACTAGTAGCACCAGAAAGAATGAAGCGACTGGGCCAAAGCCGAAAGGACGTTCAGCTGTGGATGTGTCTGGTGGTGAAAGGAAAGTCCGATGCTGTAAAGATTTTTTCTCCATAGGAACCTGGAATGTAAGATCCATGAATCAAGGAAAGCTGGACGTGGTCAAACAAGAGATGACAAGACTGAACATTGACATCTTAGGTATCAGCGAACTAAAATGGACAGGAGTGGGTGAATTTAATTCAGATGACCATCAGGTATACTACTGCAGGCAAGAATCCCTCAGAAGAAATGGAGTACCCTTCATAGTCAATAAAAGAGTAGGAAAAGCAATACTGGGATACAATCCTCAAAATGACAGAATGATCTCAGTTCGAATCCAAGGCAAACCATTCAATATCACAGTAGTCCAGGTCTATGCCCCAACCACCAGTGCTGAAGAGGATGAAATTGACCAGTTCTATGAAGCCCTACAGCACCTTATAGAACTAACACCAAAAAATGATGTCCTTATCATCATGGGGGATTGGAATGCTAAAGTAGGAAGCCAAAAGATAACCAGAATAACAGGCAAGTTTGGCCTTGGAGTACAAAATGAAGCAGGGCACAGGCTGATAGAATTTTGTCAAGAGAATACGATGGTCATAGCAAACACTCTTTTCCAACAACCCAAGAGACGGCTCTACACATGGACATCACCAGTCAACACAGAAATCAGATTGACTATGTGCTCTGCAGCCAAAGATGGAGGAGCTCTATATAGTCAGTAAAAACAAGACCAGGAGCTGACTGTGGCTCAGACCATGAGCTTCTCATTGCAAACTTTAGGCTTAAACTGAAGAAAGTAGGAAAAAGCACTAGGCCACTCAGGTATGAATTAAATCATATCCCAGTTTACATTCCAATTCCAAAGAAAGGCAGTGCCAAAGAATGTTCAAACTACCGCACTATTGCACTCATTTCTCATGCTAGCAAAGTTATGCTTAAAATCCTACAAGCTAGACTCCAGCAGTATGTGGATCGAGAACTACCAGAAGTACAGGCAGGATTTTGAAGAGGCAGAGGAACTAGAGATCAAATTGCCAACATACGTTGGATCATGGAGAAAGCTAGGGAGTTCCAGAAAAACATCTACTTTTGCTTCATTGACTATGCTAAAGCCTTTGATTGTGTGGATCATAACAAACTGTGGCAAGTTCTTAAAGAGATGGGCGTACCAGACCATCTTATTTGTCCCTTGAGAAACCTATATGTGGACCAAGAAGCAACAGTGAGAATGGGACACGGAACCACTGATTGGTTCAAAATTGGGAAAGGAGTCCGGCAAGGCTGTATACTGTTGCCCTGCCTATTTAACTTATATGCAGAGCACATCATGAGAAAGGCAGGGTTAGAGGAATCAAAAGTTGGAATTAAGATTGCCGGAAGAAATATAAACAACCTAAGATATGCAGATGATACCACTCTAATGGCAGAAAGTGAAGAAGAACTAAAGAGCCTCTTGTTGCGGGTGAAGAAGGAGAGTGCAAAAGTTGGGTTGAAACTTAACATTAAGAAAACCAAGATCATGGCATTCGGCCCTCTCAATTCCTGGCAAATAGATGGGGAAGAAATGGAGGTAGTGACAGATTTTATTTTCCTGGGCTACAAGATCACTGCAGATGGGGACTGTAGCCAAGAAATTAAAAGACGCTTGCTCCTGGGGAGGAAAGCAATGACAAATCTAGATAGCACACTAAAAATCAGAGACATCACCCTGTTAACAAAAGTGTGTATAGTCAAGGCTATGGTCTTCCCAGTTGCAATGTATGGCAGTAAAAGCTGGACCATAAAAAAACCTGAGTGCCAAAGAATTGAGGCCTTTGAACTATGGTGCTGGAGAAGACTCCTGCGAGTCCTTTGGACTGCAAGGCAATCAAACCGGTCAGTCCTAGAGGAGATCAACCCTGACTGCTCTTTAGAAGGCCAGATCCTGAAGCTAAAACTCAAATACTTTGGCCACCTAATGAGAAGGAAGGACTCACTGGAGAAGACCCTAATGCTGGGAAAGATTGAGGGCAAGAGAAGAAGGGGACGACAGAGAATGAGGTGGCTGGATAGAGTCACTGAAGCAGTAGGCGTGAGCTTAAATGGACTCCAGAAGATGGTAGAGGACAGGAAGGCCTGGAGGAACGTTGTCCATAGGGTTGCGATGAGTCGGGCATGACTGCAGCTAACAACAAAAATATATTTAATTGAGCAAAATCCCAGTGTATTCAATGGGTTTCCTTATAACTAACTGTATTGGGATTACATATCAAGTTTCATTGACTGCCTGGTGGCCCAGATTCCTCTCTAGAAATTTGGGGTAATTTTATGATGCATAGAATAATTCTATGCTGCTGAATTTTGCCAGTGGCTCTAGGGAAGTGCACATATATTTTAATAAACATAAACTGAGTTTAGGAACCAATAAGTGTAGGTAATACATTCCTGGCTAACATTGTTTGTTACAACGGTATAACACTACTTCAAAAGTGATGAGCAGTGATAAGTGAGGCTTGATTTATAAATATTGGGAAAATAAATATGAACATACCAAGAATTCACATCTTTCCTTGAAGCTGTAATATCTTTCAGCATAACAAATTAGAGGATGTACCTCAACTTATACTCTTTAACTATATGTCTCTACTAATTTTTAAAAGATAGATGGGCAGAATATTTCCTGTAAATCACCCCAAATAAAGCAAAGGTTTTCATATTATCCTTTCAAACCTTGTGGAGTTTTAGATGATGCATCTAGTCGATTACTGTTAAGATCTTCAATGGAATTTTGCTCTGATTTTTTTATTTTGGTATTTATATCTTCATTAATGATTTCTGTATCTTCTGTATTTCTGCTATCAGGTTCTTTGGGGACATCCATCCCATCTACAGAAAAACAAACAAGATTGTAAGGCAAAACAATACATTAACTTTTAATAGTTTCTCTTTAAATCTATTATAGCATTCTAATTAATATATTTGCAGTGCAAAAAAGTATGAGATAAAAGATAAATTAGGCCCATTACAATCAACAGGATTTCAACATGGCATCACAAAGAAGTCCCACAGAATTTAGATTTTTTTCCCCCCAAACAATATTTGAGCTTGCATCTAACAATTTGAAAAGGAAAGTAGCATGTCTAGTGCCATATTTACTAAAAATAATACTTATGCAATACTGAAGATCTAAGGGAACCAGAGTAAGCAATTAATTTTTCCAAGGAGCCGCATGAGAAACTGGGACTGTTGTGGAGGACCGCTGCAGCTCCTCCGCCACCATTATCTCTCCTATTGCAGGTGAGATAGTGATGCTCAAAGGGCTGAATGTAGCCTGTGGGCCAAAAAATGCCAGGTCTGTTAACAAAAAAAAAGGTAAAGGAGTCCCTTCGGATTTTACTCCACTAGTCGTTGCTGACTATAGGAGGCAGCGCTCATTTCTGTTTCGAGCCAGCATTGTCTGAAGGCATTTCCACAGTCATGTGACCAGTACGAAGTCATGGAGCACTGTTACGTTCCACCAAAGTGGCACCTATTTATTTATCTACTTACAATTGCATGCTTTCGAACTGTTAGGCTGGCAGGAGCTGGGTTGAGAAGGGGAGCTCATCCCGTCATGTGGTGCTCAGGTCTTGGACCTGGGCTGTCAGATTTCCAGCCAACAAGCCCAGTGTCTTAACTGTTGAGCCACCATGCTGCCCAACATCTAATTATGTATTTCCATTTGGACTCTTGATTTCAAACCTAGTATCAGTGCAAGATCAAGCTAACTTGTAAATTCTGGTTGAGATGGGACTTCTCAGTTTAGCAAAAAGAGGGTATTTACGTTCACAAAAGTAGTACAAAAAGGCGGTAAGTGGTGTTTCTTCTCAGGTTTTAAATTGTAACAAACACAAAATGTCTATTTAAGACTTTCTATCTTTTTACCTATTTTTAATAAATTAACAAAATGAATGCAAGGTATACATTTACAATGTTCTGATCCACACCTCAAAGGAGAAGGAAGCAGCAGAGGATGAGATGGTTAGATAATGTCATCGACATAATGGGTATGAATTTGGGCAATCTCTGGGAGACAATGGAGGACAAGGGGGGGGCTGGGATGCTATGGTCCATGGGGTTGGGAAGAGTCAGACATGACTTAGCAATTAAACAATTCACACCCAATACTAAATTATAAATAGCTTGATTTGTTCTGGTTAAAAGCAAGATACAAATCCATACGAACATTAAGTAGTGCCCTGCTGGATCAGACCCCTGACCCAACTAGTCCAACAATCCTCATAGTGGTGAACTAACTTCACAGGGTAGTCTACTAGTCTCCCATCAAATGGCCCTCAGAGGCAATCACATTGCCATCAAGACTAATAGCCACTGAACCCCATGATTTCCATTAATTGGTCCAACCTGTTTTTGAAGCCAGTCAATCTGGAAAAGTAGAGCCCCACCTCTTGTAAATTATAGGTTATCTTTATCAGCAACCAGGCTTACTTAAAAAAGCACAATAAAAAATTCTGATTTAGTGTTGCATGTCAGTTAAACTACTGCTTATAAATGTTTCTATAGCAAATTATGTATCTCAGGGCAGAATAATCCTTGTGGTATCCTTCACTTGGCAACAAAGAGTGCTGCACCTCACTGTCCTAATGCCACCTCCCCAGCTGGGTCTAGCAAGCTCCCTTTGGCAGACAAGCCTCTACCACTCTGCCACCTTCTCTGTACACATCCCAGGGCTGCATCCTTGCCCAGAGCCTGGATTCTGAGCTATCAGCAGGAAGAAGACAGCAAGATCAACTGTGGATTGTTGAAATAGTAGCAGAGAGGCTGCAGGGATATGTGGTGGGTTGTAGTGTCACCAAAAAGGGCACAGATGGAGGATTAGATGAGTGGGGGAGTTGAAGCGCCTATATAGTTGTGAGGAAAAGGCCTTTTTTTTTCATTTGACGGCAGGAGTGCTGAAATGATGGTATCTTTGAGGACCATTCATAAGCCATATTTTCAGCACTGTTTTAATTTTGAAATATCACCGAGGAGTCATAGATTGAGGATTATCTGTAAAATCAGGTAGCAGATCCCACACTTACTGATGACATCATGTAGTTGGGTAAAAAAAATGACTGCAAGGAAACAACCAAACTCAGAGCACACCAAATTCTCCATAGTTCAACCCTGAGCTATATATATTCTCTTCTATTTGAAGCATAGTCTTTTCGTGCATTGTGCCCATTCACAAGTTTCAGTTCAGCAAAAGTATGCTTGCCAATTCTGCTAAAATGGGAATATACAATCATTTTTACATATATGTTTTATTTCTCTCAAAAAACCTTAAAGCAGTAATGAAATCTATTTCACTTTTATCCTGCTCATGGCTTGTTGCCACTTACAGTTCTGGCTAAAAAACTGACTAGTGCAGGATTTGTGGGGAATTCTGATTTTTTAAAAACGTTTATAACATTGTAAGGCAATGTCTCGAATAAAAGAATGGGCAAGATTATATATTATACATTCTTTATTAACTGGCACACAACATACTTTAAAATAGATTATTCTCTGAATCCTTAATTCCATCTGTATCAGAGCTAGAAAACCTGCGGCCCTCAAGGTGTCCCTAAACTACATTTGCCAGCAGCCACCATTTTCCCAAGCTAATTCAAAGTATAAAAGATTACCAGAGTCCCCTCTTGATCTAATTTCAAGCTCAAGAATATTTGTTTAGCCTTCTTTTAGCCTGTTTAGCCTTCTGTTGGGTTTTACAGAAGGTGTTCATGGCAGCTTGAAGAAGAGAATGAAATAAAATATGTCATCCATTTGCTTTATTAGTATATCTAATATTGCCAGGTTAACAACTGGAAATTCTGGAAGCTCTCAGATATTAGGTCCCTGAAATAATTTGCCTTTTGTATGCCTTTCAGTATCCTAAGCTGGTGATGGAAAAAGGGAATGTAGGCTTCTTAAAATTTTCAGATAGGTATAATTAACTATATTTCTCATTCTTCCCAAAAGGCACTCAAGCAGTCATAAAATAATCAGATTAAAAACCTCAGGGTTTTTGCCAGAAAGCAAATCCTAATGATTGTAATAAGCAAATACAACAAAATGGACATAGATATATGTTATGAAGCTATGTTATAGGGCTATACAGGTAGTCCTCGACTTACAGCCATTCATTTAGTGACTGAAGTTACAACTGTACTGAAAAAAATGACATGACCATTTTTCACACACGGGTTACAGAATCCTCATAGTCACGATTAAATATGGACACTCAGCAACTGGCTCACATTTATGACAGTTGCAGTGTCCTGGAGTGATGTCATCTGCTCACCTTTTGCGACCTTGCGGATGCCAGATTCACTTTACAACCATGTTGCTAAATTGACTGCAGTGATTTACTTAAAAACTGTCTTGCAAAACAATGGAAATTTTGGGTTAAATTGTGAGCCATAAGTCAAGGACTATCTGTATTAATACATTTATTCAATATATGATTTGTCCATACCTTTGCTTGCAAAGGAAAAGAAAAAAGTTAAAATAATCAGATATGCTTGTCTAGATAAGATAAATTTAGATAAGATAAATTTAGAAAGTGTGTAAATATAGGCCAGAATTGATTTTATGAACTACAGGCAGTTGCACACTAATGGAATAGTGTGAACTATAATATCTTGCCACTTACCTAGTCGAAAGAAATAAAGAAAATCTAAAAGATAAAAGAATTCAATGAACATATCACTATATATTAACAGAAAAAAACAAGCAATTCTTTAGAAAAGTTTTTGCTTGGATAATGAAGTCTTCTATTTCCTTGGGCTATGGCAAGTTGGAATTTAGCTTTATGATTTCCCCCTTCTGACTACAGTATATGAAATGTGGAATCCTTGATGCTCTGAGCTTGGTTTTTTGCTTGCAGACATTTCAACAAACAGATTCAGACAAATACTCAACTTCAGAAATATAGTGAAAAGAGGAGGAATAGATAAGGCTTAAAACAAAGCTTTGTTTCCATGGATCTATATTTAGCCTCCATGTGCTGCATATCTCTCCTGAGTTAATTGACAAGTGACTGAAAAACAGCTAACATTGAATAAGGAGATTTCAATCTGGCACTGCTTGAACAATGAAGTACTAAGCTTCCCAAAAAATTTACTAATACAGGATTTGTTTGCTTAGGGGCAGGATCTGTTTAAACAATAGAATCATTAACACCAAAGCTCTCCAGAAACAAAGCATCAGACAGACCAATGATGCTCCTAGACTTAATGACTGCAATTGAGGAATGGAAGTGCAGGCAGCTGATGTTTTCTGGGCTTTGCCTAGGGGGCATTCACTGCTAATGAGGCCAGATGGCCCTTGGATCTGATAAATAGTATTTGGTACTATCTGGATTCTCTTTTTGACAGAGAATCATGCATGAAGAAATACACCATACAATTCTACCATGAGTTGCAATTTACCTATTCCATCCTTTAATGCAGTGGTCCACGAACCCCTGGGGGGGCTGTGATGTTGTCACATGGGGTCCGTGAAGACTTGAAGAAATATTTAAACCTTGAGTTAAGTCTTGGGGATTTGTGGCCATGGTCACAAAAGGTATTTAAATGGGGTCCATGATGAGGAAAAGGTTGAGAGCCACTGCTTTACTGTAACGGGGGGGGGGGGGAGATCTGGCAATAAGAAGAGTCTCCTGACAAACACTTTCTTCCAACCTAAAGAGAAAGAATTTTTCCGCCAGAAACATGCTCTCTTCATGCTAATGTGTTTTTTGCAACAGCTAGTCCTCAGTCTAGGAGGAACTGGCTGAGGACCCGCAGTATTTCTCCCTCCCCTTAAAGGAGGCTTAATATTTGCATCCCTACAAACCGTGGCATCGTTTTCCCACCCCAAAGCAGTTCACGCTGATGCCCCTTCCAGGTCGTCCAAGAAAGAAAGGCGTCTCCTCGATGTCAGGAAACCTCTGACCGACGTGCCTAACATATGAACGCGCCTTCTAACCGTCTAAAAAAGGTTTCTCTCAAACGGGGTGGGTAACGAGAAGCAAGGCCGGCGGCAAATGCAATCTTTCCCTCCTTCTCCACAGGGCAAAATCCTCACTCTGTCCCCTCCCTTTACTCACTTAGCTCTTCCGCGGCCTCCTTGTCGTCTTCATCCTCTCTGCTTTCCCTAAGTCTCTCTTCGTTGGGGGGCGACGGCGGTAGTTGTAACAACGGCAGCGGGGCCTCCTCAGCCGCCATTGTTCCCACAAAGCGAAGTTGAAGAGGCGAGGATTTCTTTGCCCTCCTCCTCAGGCTGCTCAAGAAGGCTCCCTTGCTGGCCAAACCGCTGCTGCACTTCGGGACGGCAAGAACGAGGCTACGCCCCCGTGACATTTTGAACTCCCCCACCAGAGGCCTACATTACCCAAAATCCAACGCAGCTCGTGAACTACAATTCCCAAAATGCCGCCACACTGAATACGACGTGTTGCCTTTTTGTCAGGTGACAGCCCGCGGGCAGTTGATGAACTACAGTACCCAGCGTGCAACTCGACAGGGGTGGTGTTTATGCTCTAAAAGGGTATATGTCGTGGGACACCTCAATTTGGCCGGTTATAGTAGAACGTCAAAGAGAAGCCGATTGGCTCCCGGAGGGGCCTCTTTTATTGCAAGAGGGCGGAGAAACTGGGCGCCTGAGACGTCAGAGGAAAACATGCCTCGACGAATGGCCAATACGTTTTGGCCCGAAGGTGTCTTTTAGTTTCCGAGAAAGAGTCATAAAACGTGGGCAGGGAGCAAAGATTTTAAGGAACTCAAAATGATCCCTCTGGAAAGATTGTCGAGCTCCTGGGAATCTTGATCCGGGTGTGCCTGTGTAAGTCGTCCCTGCTTCCGCAAAAGCTACAAGGTAGGTTAGCTTCAGTTAGGTTTGACATGGTGTTTGAATCCAGCTTTACGGTTTCTTTAACGAATTCCGGTGAAAGCGAGACTGGTTGAACAACGGAATTGTGCTCATTTATTTACACAGTCTGTCTTAGTTAAGTTAAAAAGCACAGGAGAGGAGAAAAGTATTTTAAAATAGGAATACAATGGAACTTAGAAACTGAAAACCAACCCTTCCCCTGGGCTTTGGTAACCAGTTTGGCTGATTGTGATTCTAGTTGCTATCATCTTTTATTGACCACCTTACAGTGCTTCTTACCCCATTTCAACAAAGACTACGGATTTTTGCTCTTTTATTTTTAATTGCTGCTTTTTTAAAAAAGAGCAAACTTCCACAGTCCATTCCTCCCCCTTAGTATAACTTTAATATCACACATAGAAACATAACGGTGGGAACTTTAGTCATGACTAAAACAGTTTTTAAAAAGACATATATGTTGGTTTCCTTTCAAATTGCAACGTGGTAATGTTTCATTATTAGCCTTTTCATAAAGGTGGTATTAGCATTTTAGAATGGCATCCCTGTCTCATTTTGAAGTTCAGTAAACCATGTTTTCTTTTTAGCCAAACCCATTTCTTTAACTGTACAAAATCTAATCTACTCATGAAGTAACCAGCATTTTATTCTGAAAATGGCTGAATACACTTGCAAGTTTTAAATAAGATATAAACTCAATTGGGAAAGGGAGTAATGTAACCCATACATTTGCCACTTGTGGAATGTTATCTAGAATCAGTGTTTTCTATTGTTTAATTTTCTCATGTAACACTATCTTTTAATGTTTACTTGCTCTGTTTTTGTACAATTTTTTATTAATGTTTTACAAAAAGTTTAAAAACTAACACCAATAAAGTGTGTAAGAAAGAAAGAAAAAGAGGAAGAAAAGCAAAAGTTAAAAAGATCCAAAAAGAGAAAAAATAGAAGTGTTTGATTTTCTTTGCAGCAAATATAAGTACAATCACAAAATTATCTTGCTCTATGATTACAAAAACCTTCACTTTTTTCCATTATACATTTTTTCTAATCATCAAACCCACAAATTATAACTATATTTTTTTTGCTGTTTCATTCAAAAAGTGTAAGGGATTTCCAGTTGACAATAACTATAGCTAGTATCAAGCCTTTTTTCACTTTGGAGCGTATAATAGTGTTGCTGCAGTTCTCATATATAAAAACAAAGTCTTGTGTCGTTTTTCTATTTGTTCATTAATTCCCCAAAAAAAGTTGAGTT
Organism: Vipera ursinii; assembly: GCF_947247035.1. Classification (NCBI taxonomy): domain Eukaryota; kingdom Metazoa; phylum Chordata; class Lepidosauria; order Squamata; family Viperidae; genus Vipera; species Vipera ursinii. Next base: position 105,214,554 of record NC_139516.1, on the reverse strand, counting down.
CCAACTATACTTTAACCTTTAAAATCTTCTGAATTAAAGCATATATTTGCATCGAAATGTTTTGGGTTTTTTACATGTCCACCAAACATGATAAAATGTCCCTTCATGTTGTTCATACATTTTCAGCAAAAATTTGAAATACATTCTAGTCAAGTTCTCTAGTGACAAATACCAGTGACACATCATTTTATAAAAATTCTCTTAAGTCTGGAAGACAAGGTAAATTTTGGTCCCTTTGACCATATAGTTTTCCACTGGTTTATTTGTATATTATAGGCAAATTTTTTAGCCCAGTTTATCATACATTTTTTCACTAGCTCTTCTTGTCTCATATGTCAATAAAAGTTTATACATTTTAGTAACAATACATAATTTAGTAATGTGCATAATTTTGTTTCAAATTCAGTCTTTGTTCAAAACCATAAAATCTTTCATGCACTATAAACTTTTCTTTTAATGGTGTGGACGTAGCCTATATGTCCATCACCCAAAAATAAGTTCATCTAGATTCATAATTTCTACAGTTTCATGACTTCAGGTGTTACAAGAATGCTGACTTACTTTTTTACCTTCACATTTGTGAAGGTAAAAAAGTAAGTCAGCATTCTTGTAACACCTGAAGTCATGAAACTGTAGAAATACATAAACAAAATGTTTAAAGAACGGAAGATTTAAGGGAAACAGGCAGCACTATCTTTTTTATACAAACTAAGCACACTTTAAGAAAAGCATTATAGGAGCAAATTCTGATCCATTATTTAGCCACTAAAGTTTAACAAATATGTTGTCATTTGAAACGATTCCTGATAAATCTAACATTGACTGTACTCTATTTACTAAGTAATAATATATATCATGTAACTAACACATGAGCATACAAAAGATTATATCATTGTTTTCTCTCTCCTCCTCTCCTTCTAATTTATCATTGATTCATTTGTATTATATTAAATTTTGAATTAAACCTAAGAAAAAAGTCAGAGATATTCCGCTACAGTATTCACTGCTTAAATTAGGAATAGCCAACCTATTCGGAGCTTTTGTACTTTACATAACTCCTTGGAAAAATATCTAAACATACTTGTAATTAAGACTGTAGTACTTTTTTTCAGACTTTCAGACCTAAGCATGTCAAAAAAACACACAAAAAAATCCAGTCAAAAAGATGACATCCCAGATAAAAAGGTAAGAAAATCTAGTTATTACCTTTATATTAGCTGAGGAACTGTCCCATTCCCAGTGAGATTGGCCCACCCCTCTTGTGCCAGCAAAAGCGGCATGCTGTGGATCCTGTCAACCAAGGAATTTGGCTCTTGGGGGTCCAGGAAAAGAACCTTTTCTGCAATGGAAGCTGCCATCTGGAACATCATTCCCCTCAAAGTCAGATCTGCTCCCACCATCTTGACCTTTTGTAAAGATCTTAAAACCTGGCTCTGCCAGTTGGCCTGGGGCTAGGATAAGGGTGTGTTATCCTGGAGATAATTACTGGATTAATAGAATATCTGACCTCCCCTTTACTGTATATCCCCTGCTATCTTAGCTATTTCTTGTTAATGTATTTATTGTTTACTGTTGCAGTTTAGTGTTGCAGTCTTTGATATTATAATTTTATTGGATTGTAAGCCATCCAGAGTTGTGTGACAGCGGGATAGGCAGCAAATAAATTTAATAAATAACTAATAATGATTACATTTTTCATTGCATAAAAAGAATGGAAAAACTAGGATGGCACCATGAATAGAATATGATTGATGACTAATGATGATATTCAGTCTTTTTTTTCTTTTTTTTATTGAAAAGTTTTAACATACAATTTTTCTTTAAAACCCCCCTCCCCCTCCCTTCTCCCCCCCACCTCTCCCCCCTCCCCCCTCCCCCCCCCCGACTTCCCAGAGCTAAATACAAGGTATATATATAAAAAGCAATCATAAACAATCATATACTAACAACTATAAACTCTAAAATCCATCACTCTCTAGCTTATATAGGATAAAACAAGCCTTAGTAATATTAAATATATATAAAAAAACTAAAAGAAAAAAAGAAAAAAAAAGAAAGAAGACTTATTCAAATGCTACATAAAACTTCTTAACCCTATACTTGTTCTGGATAAACTCAATCCATTTTCTCCATTCCATAATATAGCGTTCTTGCGAGTGATCTTTCAAATAGGCCGAAATCTTCGCCATCTCTGCCAGGTCTGAAACCTTTAAAGTCCACTCTTCTATGGTCGGCAGTTCCTCTTTCTTCCAATACTGACCTATCAAAAGTCTTGCTGCCGTAATTAAATTCAACATCAGCTTAGTGTCCACAACTGTAGCATCTGTAATTATTCCCAACAAAAAAAGTTGCGGACAAAACTTTATCCTCTGTTTAAAAATCTTCTGCATGTTCCACCAGACTTTTATCCAAAAAGCCTTAACCTTTTTACATGTCCACCATATGTGAAAATATGTTGCATCTTCATCACCGCACCTCCAACATTTAGGCTGATAATTCGGATACATACTTGCAAGCTTTTTAGGATCTAAATGCCATCTGTAAAACATTTTGTAAAAATTCTCTCTTAGATTTTGAGCTTGTGTAAATTTTACGTTCCTCACCCAAATCTTTTCCCACGTGTCCATTGTGATAACTTCCTGGATGTTTTGGGCCCATTTTATCATACAATCCTTAACAAGCTCTGTTTCTGAGTCAATCTCTATCAATGCAAGATATATCCGTTTGATATGTGCTGGACCCTGATTTCTAATTTGCTTTATCAAATTTTCATCAGTCATTGTAAAACCATTTTTCTGGTCTTCTTTCCACCTGGCCCGTAACTGAGTATATTGAAACCAGTTTTGAACAACCTTCTCTTCTCGCAAGAGGCTATATGATTTCAAACACCAGACATTTCTTTCCAAACTTAGGATCTCCTTGTACGTAGTCACATCATGTTTGAAACCAGCATGTATATTTTCTATTGCATGTTTTGGAATTGCCCACAGTGGTATCTTGCAATCTAACTTATGTCTATACTTCTTCCAAACTCTCAGCAATGCCTGTCTTAAAATATGCACTCTAAACACATTGTCTACCTTCTTGTCATACAACAAATATGCATGCCAGCCAAACAACAAATCATGACCCTCAAGATTTAATAATCTCTCTTGTGTCTCTTAAATCTTCATTCTCCCGTACTTTTGCTTCTAATATGGCATTCTTTTGAGTCAAATCATCCACTTTTTCATCCAAATCATCCACACATTCCGCCACTTTATGCACTGAAGACAAAATGTCTACCTTCATCACGCTGAACTTCTGTTCCATCCTCTCTTCCATTCTCTCCTCCAGTTTCTCCAATTTCTCCTCCATCTGTGCAAATTTATCACCAATTGATTCCAAAATTACCTGGGCATGTTTATCCAGAGCATCTCGTAAGTCCTTCGGTGTCAATACATCAGGAGGGTGCAACGCCTGTAATGATGATTGTTGCACCGGAGAAGATCCACCACTCCGAAGAGTTTTAGGGGGAGGTTTAGCCGCCATCTTTTACTTTCAATTGTGACGCACTTTCACTTAAAGTTCAAAAAGTCCATCAAGTTCGAGAGTAAAATAAAATAATCCTCTTCACCTTTTCCTCTTGTACCGCTCTGCCTGCTCCTTTTAATCCATAGTCCTTTCTTCAGGCAGGGGTGGTCGCAGACGCCTGGCTCTGCTCCAAGAAATCCGGAGCAGAGACGCTGGCCAGCTGGGAGCAACCCAGGCTTCGGGGGAGTTCAATCCTTCAGCCGCCCAAGCTCCAAGCTCAGGCGGCCCCAGAGAACTCGACCCCTACCTGGGGCCTCACCCCCTCCTCTTCTCCCGAGGAGGGGGCTTCAAATTCGGCCGAACAGCTGATCGGCGCTGTTTCGGGCGAAAAAACACTCAGCTGAGCCGCGGGCAGCCCGGGAAGGCTGTCTCCGGCGCCGCGCAGCCACCGGAAGTCTTTTTCAGCCACCGGAAGACTTAATGCCATGTTTGCAGTATTAAAAATATGGATAGTCTGCTTTTGTTCTCTGGATCTTGGATATAACTGAATTCAATGTAGCATTTTATTACCTAACAGAATTAAACATAACCCTCCTGAAGTGTTATGCTCTTTGCTTTTTCTCTCCATCAGTTACTTCCTAATGGTTTAACTTGCCTAGGCTAAGCAGAGATGGGGCAAAAAGCTTTATTCTCTAAGAATTAGGAGAACATGTAAGAGTGGCCAGCTTATATACACCCAAAACTGCAGGCCAGACAGCTGCAGAAGACATGAAGTGGCCCAGTGTTTAGGTAACAGTTGTAGAGGAATAAAGGACCTTTCCCTAGAATATTTTTATTTTCAAATATTTATTTTGGTTCCAAACCAGGCTTTTCAGATGCAGAACAGAATTTAGATTGCATATTTACAATCTTATTTTTTGAGTATGCTTGAACAAGAAAAGTATCATTAGGTTCTCAGATTTTGCCAAGGACAGGGGCTTTATAAAGTCAAATAGGTAGTTTTTTTAAGCATAAGCAAATAATTTTTCTATTTCCCATGGTGGGTTCATGATTAAATAGGCATGTAGGATAGAGCAAATGTGGAAAGTCAGGAGAATTTAAAATTATTATTGAATGCTGATGAGCTTTTGTTCATAACAAATGCAAAATTGACAAAGCAGCAGTTAGTAGTGACAATGGAGAAGGTCACTGTAATTTCAAGGAATTTAGTGACATTTTGATTTCTCCTTCATATTAAGAAAAGTCTAGAATTTTGTAGTTCATTCTGAGCAGGCATGCTTGGTTTTTTTTTACTCTTGTTGCTGAATAAAGGAGGAAGTGTGTGGGCGGTAGCTTCACATACTTCAAAGATTTTCTCACTATGAAAGATTCTTGCTTCAGATGCCATCCAGTCAAGGTCAGGTTTTGTAGTCTCTTGACCAAGTTTGATTAAAAAAAACCTTGAGATAGTTGTTGTTTATTGAGAGCTTCTGCACAGATCCTTGCATTGGGTACTGTGGAAATTTGCCACCCCTTAGTTATCTCTGCTATCATTAGCAGAAGCTCCTGGCTGCTTGTAACAGATCTGGGAGTCATCTTCCTTGGTACGGATGCTTTTTATGTTATACTTTTAAATATGTTTGCTTGAATTAATAATAAAGCTTAAAATCTTTTATTCACTGGTGTGCTTATTGATTGTGGATCAAAAAAAAAAGTTCCATCCAAATACCTGGGCACCTGATCACTGCCCTGACACTTGACAAAACACAGAAGACAGAAGGTTCTAACTGCTTGAAGCAGTATGTTTATACATACTATATGAGGACCATGAAATATTTGATCTAAGAATATCAAACTTGGGGAAACTTAAGGATTTAATGTTAAATTGTGACAGTGAGTCATACTAATTAAGCTTTTGCAGAAACTCAAGGACAGCAAGATTAGAAGACTCTTGCTCAGTGTGTAGGCTATAAAATAGTACTAATTTCTACCATACACTGAACGTCTGCAGGAATTAACTTGCAGATTGTGCAAGGAAAAATTACCAAGACATATCTAGAATAGTATAAATAACAGTGATCAAGAAGTAGTTATTGTTGAATCTTAATGGAAATTTTTTGAAGTTATGCAGGCCCATGGAGATGAATGAATATTACTGTTAATATGATACGGTAAAAACAACTAAAGTGAAAGAGAAGATTATAAAGGTAGTAATAATCTGACTTAGAGATCATATCCTGTACTGTCTTTGAGGAAAGAATGATGCATACAATATAATGAAATTCCATTCAACTTTTCTCTCCCTATTGTGAAAGACTATTTAATATAAGGCTGGAAAACACACATGCTTATAAATATTTCTTATTCTTTCAGAAACCAGAATTAGCAGAAATTGGGAACAGACATGCAAAAGAACAGCTGGACCAAAGGTAATATCTTTCTTTGATAGGAAGAATGAAAGTATTGATATTTTGAAGGTTGAAAAATCTAAATTGGCTATAGTGCAGAGAACAACACTGTTTGAAATCTGTTGATTAATTTGGAATCTGATTGGATCATTTTAGTTGCCTGACCTTTAATCAGTTACGGTAAATTATAAAGAAAATGATACTCTTGTAATAATCCCCAATGCACTAATTTTATAGTTTTTTCTATTCTTTCTTTTATTACTTTGCCTACTTGTACTATTGTTCAGTTATCAGGGAAAATTACCTACTGTTTTTAGTTTTATTTGTAACCTCATTATATTTGAAATTGTTTTGCCATGTTGCCATAAGCAAAGAAAGTAACTTATGGAAGATACCATGGCTAACAGAAATACCCTCAGCTATATGATAATACTTATGCCATTTGTAATTTACGAATGAGAATTCTCATTCCTAATGTAGCAACATGATATTCTTTGGATTTTTTTCTATTTCAATTCTTATATGGGAATATAGTTCAAAATGACTGGAGGATGCTTCTCATTTAGAACTAATTTTTAGAATTAGATTAAGTATCTCATTTTAAAGAGGCTAATAATTTTATAACAAGCTACCTGTCACATTTTCTGTATATATCAATAATCTACTGATAAGTTCTGGTTTTCCTCTAACATTTTCCTGTTAAATAAAATATTGGATTATAATTTTAAAAATCCACAGTTTACCTTCCACAGCCTTAACTTTCTTTAAAGTGATTTTTAATGATATTTTTGCAGAGTGAGTGGTGCTGGATATATGAAAGCAAAAATGAGTTTGGAACTCAAAAATTCTAGTACGGGACTTGAAACAAAGATACCAAAAGACTCACAACACAGTAATAGCGCTTTAATACCTCTGGAAGAGCGTGAAAAGATCACCATGCAATTTAAAGCCACAGCTAAACTTGGTGAGAAAAGAAGCATTATGGAGCCTGTAGTTGTCTTCCCTTGTAAAGAACAGTCTGGCATGAATGGTAGTGATCCTGATGACAAAAAAAGGAAGAAGTTGTCACACAATTTGAGGATCATAAACATCAGAGAGAAGGATAAAAAAAAAGATAAAATGGAGAGCACCAAGTTTAAAAAAGTAATTATAAAACACATAATGGAGGAATTCAAGGAAACTGCGAAACCTTCAGAATGTTCATTCCTTCATAAGAAAAAATCACTAAGAGTGAATGAATTCACCCAGAAGATGAACTGCACTAAAAGCCAGCATGTTCCAGCTTTGCCTTTTACTTTCTCAGATTCTAAAGTGCATATACAGGCTTGCAAAAACGACAATCTTGAGAAAGACAAGCATCTTTCTTTAGAACTTTCCAGCAAAAATGGTAAAGAAGTCAAATGCACACTCTCATATCACCTGACAAAGCTGCCCAAATGTTGGAAGTATAAAAATGAAGAACTAACACCTACTGATTCAGAGAGGAATATTTGTAATTCAAGGATTCAACAAAATAAATTTGAACCTGTCACATTTCATTCAAGTTGGGTAAAGTAAAAAAAAATTATCATGAGATATGAAGTGATAGTTTTGCTTTTGTTGACATCGCTTACTGGTTTTTAAATAATTTCCATGGGTTGATAATGTAAGAATATAAGGAACGATTCCTTAAATAGTAAAGGAGTTCTTGCTTAGATAGTGTATCAATAAAGGGGTGCATTCTTTCACTTCATAAAGCAATGAGGAAGATTCTAACTTCCAAACACTAGTGAAATTCAGATTGATCAGATATAAGAAAGACTGAGCAGAGATCTAGACTGTAGTAAATATTGGAAAGCAGATTAAGTTAGGGCTAGGGGTGCTTAAAAGTGATTGATAAAGACAAATTTTGAAGGAGAAATGCAAGCAGACTATGAGTTAAATATGAGAAGAAATTAATAATACTTCAATCATTTAAAAATGAAATGAAACCAAAAACATTTTCTAAAACTATAATACATTTTACCTAGTTCCTCTGGTATTATTTTTCTTCCTTTCAAAATTGCTTCAGATTCCAAGTAAAATTCTAACTGTAACATTAACAGCTAAGTACCTATATATCTTTCTTACAGAGCTCCACATCCTCATGTTCTTCCCTTGAAAACATTGAAAATACAGATGTGGATCAAGAGGTTAGAGATTTTTTTATCAGAATTCCCTAAATGCAGTTTTTAATTAATACTAGCCAAACTTTAGATTGGGTTTTTTTGCTCATATTCTGTTTGTCCTCATCCATTCTAATATATGCTAATAATACATACTTAAGAGACTGTATTTTTATTATCTAAGTTTTGGGTGCTTTACAATTATGAAGTTTTAAAATGAAAACAGTATATAAAAACATAAAGTATGTTACCAGCAAAATCACCAATAGCAGAAACAAATTGAAATTTCCACTGCAGAAGAAATGCATGAAAATTCTATACCTCTCATGAGACTATTGCAGAGGTTCACAGAAATATATGTACAGTTGCAAGAAAAAGTATGTGAACCCTTTGGGATTACGTGGAGTTTTGCATGAATTGGCCATAAAATGCGCTCTAAACGTCATGTAGGTCACAACAATAGAAAAACACAGTCTGCTTAAAATAATACTACAAAAACATTAGCTGTTGTCATGTTTTAGTTGAACATAAGATGGAAACATTCACAGTGCAGGGTGGACAAAGTATGTGAACCTTTTGGACTTAATAACTGGTTGACCCTCCTTTGGCAGCAATAACCTCAACCAAACGTTTCCTGTAGTTGCAGATCAGACCTGCACATCGATCTGGAGTAATTTTGGACCATTCCTCTTCACAAAACTGTTTCAGTGTAGCAATATTCTTGGGATGTCTGGTGTGAATCGCTCTCTTAAGAGTGATTTCAAAAGCAATTCAATCAGGTTGAGGTCAGGACTCTGACTGGGCCACTCCAGAAGGCGTATTCTGTTCTGTTGAAGCCATTGTTTTGTTGAATTACTTGTATCCTTTGGGTCATTGTCCTGTTGCATCACCCATCCTCTGCGGAGCTTCAGTTGGCGGACAGATGGTCGTACGTTTTCCTGCAAAATGTCCTGATAAACTCTGGAATTCATTTTCCCATCAATGACAACAATCTGTCCAGGCCCTGAGGCAGCAAAGCAGCCCCAAACCATGATGCTCCCTCCGCCATGTTTTACAGTGGGGATGAGGTTTTGATGTTGGTGTGCTGTGCCTTTTTTTCTCCACACATAGTGTTGTGTGTTTTTCCCAAACAACTCAATTTTGGTTTCATCTGTCCACAGTATATTTTGCCAGTAGTGCTGTGGAACATCCAGGTGCTCTTTTGCAAACTTCAAACGTGGACAGAGTCCTGACCTCAACCCGATTGAAATGCTGTGGCATGACCTTAAGAGAGCGATTCACGCCAGACATCCCAAGGATATTGCTACACTGAAACAGTTTTGTGAAGAGGAGTGGTCCAAAATTACTCCAGATCGTTGTGCAGGTCTGATCTGCAACTACAGGAAACGTTTGGTTGAGGTTATTGCTGCCAAAGGAGGGTCAACCAGTTATTAAGTCCAAAGGTTCACATACTTTTTCCACCCTGCACTGTGAATGTTTCCATCTTATGTTCAATTAAAACATGACAACAGCTAATGTTTGTGTAGTATTATTTTAAGCAGACTGTGTTTTTCTATTATTGTGACTTACATGACGTTTAGAGCGCATTTTATGGCCAATTCATGGAAAACTCCACGTAATCCCAAAGGGTTCACATACTTTTTCTTGCAACTGTACCTTGGAGGGAAGGGGCGAAATGGATAACTGGGAGGAATCCAAAAGTACGGTAGCCTAATGAGAACTGAGCATACTTATTGGTCAAGGTATCTAAAAGTAATGAAGAATGAACATACTTATTCTGATCTCAATTCCAAAGCTAGATAGAAAATGAATGAAGAGTCCCAGCATAACATTTTGAACTTGATAGCGAAACCTGTATGGGTTCCTACACCATGTTTATTTAAACAATATAAATAATACAAAGTTAAGAGAAATTATAATAGTTTGATTCCTGTCAAAATAATCAGGATTTGTATTGACTAATTCTCTTCTGAAATGTGTGCAAACTAGAATTGAGAGAAATGAAAAATAGGGAAAAGAAAGTATCTTACATCAATGTATCAAGATATATAGACAGGTTACAAATATCATGCAGTGTTAACTACAGGTTTGTTAGACCTTTCTGATAAATGTTTTCACTGAGAACAATTTTTACTCATTGCCATTAGTATTATTCATTTATTTTCCCTTTTCTTCTGTATCATATTCATCTACCATCTAGGTGGAAAGAGTAAGACAAGGAATAGTATTTTCCTTCCCTCTCTCCTACCCCCCCCCCACACTTGGAGAAGTAATTAGTAATAGGAAGAAGGAAAAGCAGCAATAACTCTTCCTTGTCTTGTTCTTAAGATAACAACTCACCATTTTACAATTATTTTTGTAGATGCAGATTGTAGAAGACTTGCATGCAGCTCGTATTGAGAAGAAGATGGATCTGCCTGTTGTGCAGACTTGTGGAGAGCTAACTTGCATGGAAATAGATCTTGCAGATGATGAATCACATATATCATCTAGTAAGCTTATCTGTGTATTCTGCTGTCTCTCCATTATCAGGGCGATGGAAAGAAGAAAATAAATGAAAGATAAAGACAATTATTGAATTATATATATTTTTTTCTTCTTTTCTAATAGATATTTTCTCTGGGTTGAATACTTTGATTGTGATTGATACTAATATAATGATCAGCCATTTGACATTCATCAAATATTTGAAGAATGCTGATATCCCAGGTATGTGTGCATTTATCTCAGTAACAAGCCATTGTCAAGTATATCTGACCTGAAAGATGTTGCTTGTCTATTACCTGCCACATCTTTTTTCAGTCTGAAACCTAAACTTCAACCCCGCATCATATAGCAGATAGCTTCATTTCACAAATAACTTTAGCCTTTTTTACTTTTAAGTTATCTTTAATAAAGCAATATAACATAATACGATGTATGCAGGCATGAGTTTTATTATTTTATTTATTGACCACTCCTGATACAAAATGTACTGAAGTAGTAGACATCACACAAAGTTAAAAGATGGTGGATCAGTTTGATTTCAAACAAAAAAATCTAGAATTTTTATTGGCTTTCTTACTTTCATAACAGTGTGCTTACTAAGTGTCTCATATACTTGGATAATGTCTATTGTGTATTATGATTCAACAAATGATTGTATAGTCATTTAAAACATAAAGCTTGTTAGGATCATCCTCTTCAAAACTTTGAAAACAGACATGCTGTTAGGAAGGCTTACGTAGCTGCTTCTCAGAACTTTGTCTGGTAATTTGCAGGTCCATGCACAGACATTTTCACCAGGTGTGCCAGCAAAGTAAAGCATGAAATGTTTAACATGCAGAAATAATATTGTAATACTCATTCTTTAAATGCTCTGCAATCTTGTAGTTAATAAGCATTTTACTTTAACTTTTATTCTTGCATAATCATTATCATTGTCAGCTAAGCAAGGATGCTGAATTGGGGAAAACTTGTCATTTCTGGTCATAACACTATCCTTTCTTGATTGAAAATAGTGTAAGTGCATTTATTTAACATGTTAGTACTCAATTTATTTGTTTACGGTCACAGAACGAAGTACAAATACAACAAAAGAAAAACATGGAAAAAGTAAAATCATAGACAATTGGACACCAGAAGCCTTGGCTGAGGGAAATTACAACATTCTCCTTTAATAATTACAGCTCTTAAAAAATTTTAGAGACCTGAGAAGTAATATATGAGGAGCCATCCCCTAAACAATATAAGACCAAATTACTAGCATTGGGACCAGAAGGGTCTATTTTAAGGAGAGACAGTAATTTAGTTCTGCCTGCGTTATACATAGGGCAGTATAAAAAAACATGCTCCACAGTTTCAACCTCAGCCCTGTCACGGGCATAATCGCTCGCTAATCGGGAGCCTCTTAAATTGCCTGTCGAGTAGTGCTGAGGGCAAGACATTGAAACGGGCTAGAGAGAAGACTCTCCTATACTTGGGGATAGTTAGAGTATAGAAGTATGAAGCCATCCTCAGTCCATAATTATTAGATTGGCTGAAGATCAGAGGGGAGCAGGTTTTGTTAGCTCTGGCTCTTAAATATTGCAAATCTATGTCTACAAGCCGTTGGACTACCCTAGATTGGGCATCCTTAAGGCCATAATCTCCCAAGGCATCACCCGAAAAACCTAGCAAGTGGAGTTTCTTCGTCAGCTCCCTCTCCCAACGAGAAGTATGAGGGTCAGCAAACACCAGGGAGAGGTAGCTACCAGGGACTGCCGAGAAGAGCACCCGAAACCACCATTTAAAAGTGTTGATCCACGCCATGCATTCGATTGAATGAATGCCCAGTTCCAGGTACATCGGAGCAAAGCCAACACAGGGAGGGAGACCCAGGAGTTTCCTAAGAAAAACAGCTTGGGTTCTTTCAATACAATCCTTGAAGCCCCGTATCCATATGGGAATTCCGTAAAGAGTTTGGGCCAAGGTTTTGGCTTTATATATACGCAGCGCAGAAGGGATGAACTGGCCTCCTTGGGTAAAGAAAAATCTTAGAATCTGCTGATGGCTACAGGAAGCCAAATTCAGCACCTGGGTTCAATGTCTGGTCCAAGCGCCGGTATTCTGAAATTGAATACCTAAATACTTGAAGTGGAAGACCTGCCTAACAGCATTACCATTAATAGCCCAGTTGTATAACTTCCGGGCTCTAGAGAACACCAATACTTTAGATTTGTTGTAATTAATGGACAAGTGGTTCTCGGCACAGTAGGACCCAAATGCAGAAAGTAATCTTTTCAGTCCTAGTCTTGATAGTGATAGAAGGACTGCATCATCAACATATAGGAGAAGTGGAATTTTCGTAATTTGGGGCATGGGACTCAATAGTCCAATGTAAGATGCCAAATCAGATAAGAATAAATTGAACAAAAGAGGGGCTAGGACACAACCCTGCGTTACTCCGCTCTTAATCAGGATAGGATTTGAGAGTTCTCCCTGCAAGCCGCACCTGACTTGGCTGGAGGTCTGATTATACAAGGACCTAATTAGGAACAAGAGACGTCTATCGATGGAACTTTTGCACAATTTTAACCACAGCAGTTCCCTAGGGACTGAGTCCAAACGCTGCCTTTAGATCAGGGGTGTCAAACTCAATTTCATTGAGGGCCGCATCAGCATTGCGGTTGCCCTCAGGGGGCTGGGTGGGTGTGGCCAGGGTGGGCATGGCCTAATGGGTGGGCGTGGCTAGAGTGCCTGTGGCCTACTGGGTGGGCATGGCCAGCTCTACATCACTGGCATCAAGGATGCCTATGGGGGCCTGGGCAGGAGTGGGACAGATCTGAGGGTCTCTGGCAGAAGGAGGTTCTCTGGGCCAGGGTCAAGGCAGTGGGGGCCGTTCCCTCACTGTTTCCAGGATGGCTTCGGGGGCCACATGAAACCACTTCACGGGCCGGATCCAGCCCCCAGGCCTTGTGTTTGACATGTCTGCTTTAGAGATCAATGAAAGCAGTAAAAAGTTTGCCACCTGGTGTGATAGTGTATTTGTCAACCAGGTGCGCTAGGACATGTTAAGAAAATTGCTTTTTCTTTTTTATGCTTTTGATAAAATTAAAGAGAATAATTACTGGACTAGTAAAAATCTAATTTAGTAAAATCTTATTTATAGTAGTCTGAGTTTTGAATTGAATAAAGGAAATTTAGCAATACACAAAATTGAGAATGATAAGATGCCTGACCAAAAAATCCAAACACACACACACACACAGAAAGATAGTTTTGAACTAAACAGTTTTTTCCCCCTCTTTCTGGAAATCCTCTCTCTGGAATCAACAGATAACAAGACAGAGATTTGGAAATTAGAGGATAAAGAGAGAAAACAAGAGGATTGTGGAAATATTTTGTATAGGAATATTGCAACCACATGGATTTCACAAATACAACTTTTTGTTTTAAGAACTTTGATAATTTTTGACAAAAATGCTATTTTTCTCCTAATTAGGCATAGGTAGATTTTTGCTATTAATTCCCTGGGTAGTTCTGCAAGAACTGGACAACTTAAAGCGAGGGAAGATATTGGAAAATGTTAGGCAAAAAGCAATCCCTGCAGTTCACTTCATCTATACTTGCCTGAAAAATCAAGATCCAAAGTTGTGGGGTCAATCCATGCAGCTTGCTTCTCAAAAAACACGTAAGTCATTGTAGAAATAGTCATAATTTTATTCTTATTCTTAGATCTCTAAAATCTTCAGTAAGTGCACATACGTCGTAATAAACCCCATTCCAACAGAAATTGTTCCATCACAAATGAAAATATTGAGAATGAACTTTTTTAATGCCTATTTATTTCTCTGGTCTAAAATAATGGTGTTGGCTGCTTTCTGTGAAGTCAGTGATGCAATTCTCAAGCCCATCCCTTGCCCATCCACCTTCCCAGTTGCAGTGTATGGCTGTATCTAAAAAATGATTAATTCTCCCATCAATCAGCAAGTGCAAAGAAGGACTCAAAGTAAAGGACTAGTTTTTCTAGACCTACTGTAATTTCCTTTTAAGAATGTTTCTGTGCCCCAAACACTTGAGAAACAGTGAAACAAAAGTAGTAAGTTACTGCTCATTATAAAGTATTCCCAGCCAAATGCTAAATAAAATAAATCACAAATATAAATTGGTTCAGGGAAAACAATCTATTTTGTTAGTTCGTCATCATCATCATCATCAGCATTATTTTATGATTTCTCCACCTGCATATGGTTGCTGATAGCAGAGAATTAAATTTTAAAAAGAGATAATTAAAAGATAAGTAAAATGCATAAAAGTGTAAGAATATTGTTATTCAAAATAATAAAAGAAACTATATGGCAGAGATGTATCTTAATGCTTTTTTTAAAAGAGACATAGAAACTGGGGACCAGTTGTACAATAAATATATGCTGCCACATGAAGAGAAGACTCAAAGTAGTATAGCTTTAAAATCTGTAGTATCAGTCTTTCCAGTTGCTTGACTTAATGCTTAGTAGCTTAGTGTTTTAAATCAATACCTTAAATTAAGCCTGGTAAGAAGCAGCACCATCTTTCTGTATAGGCATTTTTGCACCATTTGAAGCTTTTGGATACTTTACAGCAATGTGTCTTTGAGATAGTGTGTGACCAGGAAGCCTATCCCCTGAGATTTGGAAGGCCGCTAACTTTCTTAGTGGCCTTCTTAGCCTTGAAGATCTGACTTTTCCCCAGACATTGAGCCAGGATGAGAATTGGGTGAATATGTATTTGGGATGGGAGTGTTATGCTGCCTGAGTTTTGTGCAATTGTTTTAATTTTGTCTGTTATTATTGTGAATCACGGCTTATTCTTCAAAATGAGCTGCTGTCTTATTTCAAATACATTATAACAATCATAGCCACCAGCTATAATTGGTGTAATTAGTTGAGAAAGTAACCTCCATTCTTGGTCAAGTTTGTATTCTCTTGAATAACGTTTCCTTCTGAGTATTGGCACTTCACTCTTGCACTGTATTGCATTACATTACATTATGTTACGTTACATTTACTCCCAAGACAGAGCTTTAGCAAACTCTAATAAATACTGAACATCAGGAACAAAGAGGATAATTGTAAATAAAGAATGCCACAAATATAAAAATATTTTTTCTTGCCTCTTGATGTGCTATTGCTGTTTGCTCTTCAGGCAATTGTTTTAGAATATGACACCGTAATCTCTTCTTTCTGAATTTTCAGAAAGTTTCAGTACTGGGAACAATGATGATCGTGTGTTACAATGCTGCCTTCAATATCAGAATCTCTACCCTCAAGCTGAAGTAATCTTACTGACGTAAGTTTTTTGGTGTAGCTTTCCAATGGAGGATCTACATTTCATCGACAGGGCAGTAAGCACATAATCATTTTAAATACACTTTTCAAAAAAGTAATGCAGTTACTGATTTTTCTCAGCAGCAGCCCTTTTTAAAAACACTTGGGGAACTACAGGTAGTCATCAACTTACAATCATTCGTTTAGCAATCATTCAAAGTTATAATGTCACTGAACAAAGTGACTTATGATTGGTCCTCACACTTATTATAACCATGGTAGCATCCCCATGGTCTCACGGTCAAAATTCGGGTGCTAGGTGATCAGCATGTATTTATGACATTTGCAGTATTCCAAAGTCATGTGATAGCCAGTTGTGGCTTTCCCTACTGGCTTCCGACAAGCAAAGTCAACCATGTGAGTCATTTAATTGTAATTATTTGCTGATATGGCAAGTTTTTAAGCTGTTTTGGAACTGTTGGTGAGACCGTTAAAAGTTGTTTGCGCCGTTTGAAATTGTTCTGCCAGCAGCAATATATGACTGCTGGCACAGTGACTGATTCTATTTGCAAATCAGAGCTGTTTGCGGAGGAGGCAGAGGAGGAGAGGTCCCGGAGCTTATGCAACAAAGGAACTGGATGAGGCTGTCAGCAGGCCCAGAGGAAGGGAGAGAGGCTTTTGGAGGAGTTGGAGGCAGTGGCAGCATGCTCCAGGGGTGAAAAGGGGTGAGACCTCTTTAAGAAAAAGGTGGAAGAGACAGGATCAGAAAAATAAAAGAAGGCAAGATTGTTGTGCAGGAATACAAGCTAATTTGGGGGCTAATCCACCTGGAGATCCATTTCCATCTGTCCTGTTTGCCATTGTTCACTCCCTAGAGCAGTGGTGATGAACCTATGGCATGGTTGCCACAGGTGGCACATGGAGCCCTCTCAGTGGGCACATGAGCCGTCGGTCCAGTCCTAGGCCTTCAGCTGGGTTTTATAAAACCTTTTTGCTTTAGGCCTCCACCGCCGTGTGCAAAAAAGAAAAAGGTTCAATCAATCGATTTTAACTTCTCACGGAAAAAAAAAGATCACGCAAATTTGGAATTGATTGATTGAACTTTTCAGTCCCACCCAGTCTGCCGTTACCACCACAGCCACGCCTACCCAATGGGCCACGCCCACCCAATGGGCCATGCCCACCCGGCACCCGACAATACATAAGTGGGTTTTGGGTTGCAGCTTGGGCACTCGGTCTCTAAAAGGTTCGCCATCACTGCCCTAGAGACTAAAATGGACATTCTGAAACTTGAGCTGGCCACAAACAAGGAGTGTATATCGAAGGTGGTGACCTTTTGAGAGCTGTATGCAAAGAAATTTCATTTTGATGTATGCCGATTGGTGTACATTCAAAGTGATTATTCTATTCTGTTCTATTATTTGCTTAACAATTGCCTTAGGAACAAAAATTCTACCCATAGTTATGGTGGTAAATTAAGGACTACCTGTATGTAGATTGGTGTAATGTAGTGGGAAATTGTCATATATATGCAATCTTTAATTGGAGATGACAATTTCTCAAACAAAGAAGTTAGCAAACTGTTGTTAGAAATAATACTTTTTTTAGAACTATTGTCTTTCATTTTACTGAAGAGCAAATACTATTGCTGTTTCAAACAATCAAACATACAGATACGTATATGCTTATGTAGGAATTCTGGGGATTCTAAATAAAGGAGGATGGTTTTTTTCAATTAGAGCCTCCAAAATCCTAATTCTTTGAAAACAGATTTTTGCAAGTTCAACTTATACATTTGCTTGTGGAGAATTTATTTTAAAATGGTTTCATGCAGGTATTGAGAGATTCAGCAGCTCATGTAACACAGACATAGGATATTTTAAATCACAATTCATTGAATATATGTAATGTTCACCCATCATCTAAGCCAAAATCATAGCTCAGCATTATGGATACATTCAATTGTCTTCCTTTTCCCAGAAAAGCAAAACTAGGTATGTCTATTTGTATTTCTTTAATAGGGATGATAAAAATTTGTGCAACAAAGCCCTAGTGAGTGAAATAAAAGCATATAGTAAAGCAGATTTAGTTGCTGTGTTCCAGAAAATTACTCCAAAAGGCACAATTATTAGTGAAGATACTTCCAATAACAAGTGGGAAAAAGGTTGGTTTTTCTTTATATATTTTCATGACAGTACTGCCTTACAATAGAATTAATTGAGTAAGTGCCTCTGAATTTTGTGTGATTTATGTCCAGGTAAACATAAGATTTTGCAATGTAAAACTAAAAATTGCATTTTTAAAAGAAATTGTGTCATAAAATAAATATTTCCAAATAATCATCACTGATGAAATGCCAACATTACCCTAAAGCAGGGGTCCCCAACCCCTGGTCTGTGGACCGGTACCGGGCCACAGCATGCCAGCAACCAGTCCACAGAATTAAAGCCCCATCCATGGGATGCAGGCAGCACACAAAACCACGCACTCTCCGGTCCGTGGAAAAACTTCTCCACGGAACCAGTCCCTGGTGCCCAAAAGGTTGGGGACTTCTGCCATAAAGTATACTGTGAACACAATTATTAGGCAAGTGAGCATTTTGACCATATCATCATTTTCATGCATATTTTCCACCTCCAAGCTGTATAAACCTGAATGCTTAGTGGATATAAGCATATCAGGTGATCTGTATTTGTGTAATGAGGGAGGATGTGGCCTAAGGAGATCAACACCCTATATCAAGGTGTGCATAAGTATTAGGCAGCTTCTTTTCCTCAGGCAAAATGGGCCAAAAAAGAGATTTAACTGACTCTGAAAAGCCAAAAATTGTAAAATGTCTTTCAGAGGGATCCAGCACACTTGAAATTGCTAAGATCTCAGGGCATGATCACAGAACCATCAAACGTTTTGTTGTAAATAGTCAACAATTGCAAGAAGCGTGTTGAGACAAAAAGACGCACATTAAGTGCCAAAGATTTGAGAAGAAGCAAACGTGAAGCAACCAGGAACCTATTATCTCCCAGTGCTGCCATATTCCAGAACTGCAACCTACCTGGAGTGCCCAGAAATACAAGGTGTTCAGTGCTCAGAGACATGGCCAAAGTAAGGAAGGCTGAAAGCCGACCACCACTGAACAAGACACATAAATTGAAACGGCAAGACTGGGCCAAGAAATACCTGAAGACAGATTTTTCAAAGGTTTTATAGACTGATGAGATGAGAGTGACTCTTGTGCTATTCCAATAATGGAAGTGAAAATTTCAAAAAAGTAGCTTGGCTTGGTAAAAGGAAGGGAATTCTAATTCCCTTCAAGACAGAGCTGATTCCATCTTTCTTATGATCATGGGTGCTGTCATTTTTGAAACGGCTGCTTATACATGTCTACAAAATTCAACTATTAACTATCACGGCTTTCATACAAACTGTTATGTAATAGCATATGAATTTCACTTGCTATTTTCTTCCATTTCTTGTGGGTTGGAATGTAGAGTTTTTGTAACCTAACTAAGTGCTGACTTTAATGCCACTGCCAATAGACTATAGAGAGTTATGCAGCATTCCCTAAAGATGCCTTTGACAATGAAGCATATTTATACAGCCGCGGACATTTTAACTATACAATTTGAGCATAAGTAGCCCATGGCTGGATCAGTAACGGGCACAGAGCTCCACTTGGACTCAGATGCCAGCAAGATGGAGGTGGGGTACTGGTATGGGCTGGTATTATGAAAGATGAGCCTTTTCAGTTGGACTTTTTCCGGTGGAAGATGGACTCAAAATCAACTCCCAAACTTGCTGCGAGTTTTTAGAAGACAATTTTTTCAAGCAGTGGTACAGGAAAAAGTCTGCAGCTTTCAAGAAGACCATGATTTTTATGCAATACAATGCTTCATTGCATGCATCAAAATACTCCACTGCCTGGCTAGCCAGTAAAAGCCTTAAAGATGAAAGAATAATGACATGGCCTCCTTCCTCACCTTACCTAAACCATATTGAGAACTTATGGGCCCTTCTTAAACTGCAGATTTACGGTGAAGGAAAACAGTGCAACAGTGTCCAAATCCATTTATATTTCATTTCTAACTATCTCCTCTGAGATAACCCCAAGTCTCTTTTCCCCTGGATTCTGCCATTTCCAAGGAGGAGAGGGAATAGGCATGGAGTTTTATGGCTTTCATTTCCTCCCTTAAATGTAACCTTTGTTTATTCCGCCTGCCTGCTATCTATCACAATATAATCAATTGCTTTCTCACTAGGCATTCCCTCTTATCTTATGGGCAACTAAGAAAGTGGGTGGAAAAAGAGAGGAGTGAAACTCTCTGGAATCTGGTTTGTTTCTCCAAATGAAGTGTGAGGGGGGTGGAAATGATCCTGCTGCAAACAGACTGTTATCTGTCCTCTCCCACGATGGGCTTACCACCTGGAGCTTGGCTGATCCGGAACTGACCGAATGAACTGTGGGGTGGGGTTTGCTTGGGGACACTTGAAAAATATCGATCTGTGAGGGGATTCCTCAGATCCTGTCTATTATGCCTGCTATCTCCTATTTTTTAGTAAAAGTTCCTGCTTGGAAAATCTTGTCTCCAAGAGTCCTTCTTTCTTAAAATGTGGGCTGAAGTGGGTTCTGACATTAGACAGGATCTGCATTAAGAGTCAACCTGGAAGGAAGAACCTTACCGGGGGACTTTGCAAAAAGTACAATGTCTAGTGACGAGGCAGGGAAGGAGGGAAGCCCCATGGAAAGGGAGCTTTCCCCCCAACCGAAATCACACCAAATATCGGGAGCTGAAGCATCATATTCCTCTGGGGAAGAGGTGGTGGAGACGCGTGATCACAAACCATGGTGGTCGGTGGGCATTGGAAGGAAAAGCGAATGGGAAAAGGCATCAAGGAAAGTGACCCTGAGACGGGGCAGCCACCAACCCAAATGAAAGCAACAGATGGAAAATTCCCTGCACGTCAGCGTGGAGGTTGGGAGTTATGCACCACACTGGATCTTAGAGAAACCTATTGACCTGATGAAAAAAAACTTGGCTCTCTTAAGGGGGGAGAAACCTGAGTCCCGCAGCCGCACCAGCGCCTGGAGCTGCAGCTGGAGGAACAAGGGGGGGAATCTAGAACCTGTAGCACCGGGGGCGTCCGTTGAAACTGGAGGTACCACCTCAGCAGCATCCACCCCCCACCGACACGCAGAAGGGGATCAGGATGGGGGGGACAGTACTGCCAGCGGCGAAGGCACCAATCCATTCAAAGACTCCTGCCTCTGGAAGCAAAATTCAGGGGGAAGCCGCCACGCTTGGGGTTTTTCCTAACTCAAGTCCTCAGTTATATGGAAGAATATGGACGGGACATCCCCAGCGACAAAGCCTGCATCCACATTGAACAATCCGCCCTGGACGGACTGGCTGCAGACTGGGTGGTGAACATGCATGACTCCAACGTCCCAGAACTCAACGAATTCAGCCGGCTCATGTCATCCTTGAGAAGGCAATTTGAGGTCATCCTTTGGCTGATTACAAGGCCCGGGAGAGAATCAAAACAGTGAGGCAGGGCAGACAGCCAGTGGCTGAATATACGCAAGAATTCCGGGCCATTGCCAACAAGCTGAACTGGCCAGAAGATATCCTCCTTAGCCATTTCAAAGACGGGCTAAACTATGACCTGTATGATGCTTGCCTGCCTTGAGGGGACCCACACCACCTCAATGACTGGTATGTCCTGGCAGAGGAGGCAGAGATAGACCTACTGAAGAGGCACCACTGAGGAAAACCATAGGCCTGCCCGCCTCCCGAACAGATGCACAAGCCAGCGAAACCAGTGGCTACGGCTAAGAAATCAACGGGCTGTTTTAAATGAGGGAGAGAGGGCTATCGTGCTGCAGAATGCCGCTCAAAAGCCCCTCAGTGCAAATCAAACCCATCACCAGCCAGGAAATCAGGGAAGTCCCCAGCCAAACCAAAAGAGCCCACCCTGAGGGGGATAGAGGCTGTAGAGTCCCCAACCCCTGCTAAGGAATTGGGAGGGAACTCCGGCCTACACCGCAAGGGTGGTGGACACCTCGGAAGACAACTCGGAGGGCGAAACCCTGGTAATTGGATCCATTCCACCCATCCCTAAGACAGTGACTATATTAGCTCCCTCCATGCCTGAAGCTGTCAAAGTCAAAGCCTTAATAGACTGGCTGCCTAATTAGCCTGACGCTAGTGAGGAATTTGGGCATTCTGGTGAGGAGACTAAAGCAACCAATCTCCTTTGGCCAGTTAGATGGGTCCATAGCAGGGGGGGATACCAGCTACCTTAGCCACCTTACCAGTTCACCTGTCCCTGGGGACCCATGAGGAAGATATAACGTTTATACTGACCCCAGGCATGGAATGCCCAATGATTTTAGGGCTAGAATGGTTAAAGAAATGGAACCCCTGGGTAAATTGGAGGACAGCAGAATTGAACTTCCCAGAGAGGGGGGGCGTGCAAACTGAAAACCCCAAAGCCACCCCCCAAACCCAAGGATTGGAGAACATGAGGAGTGGAGACAGCATCAGTGGAAGAAGAGAGAGGATTACCAGAAATACCGGAAGAATACCAGGACCTTGCTGAAGTTTTCAGTGTGGAACGGGCAGATGAGCTCCTTCCTCACTGACTCACAGACTGTGCTATAGAAATCAAACCCGGGGCAGAACTCCCGAAGCCCAGGCTGTACTCCATGAGCCCTAAAGAGACGGAGAAGATGGAAACATTCATAAATAAAAATTTAGGGGATTTATTGAACCTGCCAAACCCAAAGTGGCTACTCCGGTCCTATTTAGGGAGAAGAAGGACAGCACTATGCGTTTTTGCATAGATTACCACGCCCTGACTGCAATTAGTAAAAGTAATCTGCATCCCCTACCCCTCATGAAGGATATGCTATCCCACCTGTTGAAAGGAAGGATTTTTTACCAAACTAGACCTAAGAGAAGCATACTACCACATTAGGATCAAGGAAGGGGACAAATGGAAGACCGCATTGAGTTGTCCAGTGGGTTGCTACCAGTTCAAAGTTCTGCCGTTTGGACTGCAAAGGGCCCCCACAGTTTTTATGCAATTAATGAAGTGCTAAGAGAGTACCTACTTAAGGGGGTCCTGGTCTACTTAGGTGACATCCTTATTTTCACTGAGACCAAGGAGGAGAAGCATATTAATCTAGTCAGAGCAGTTCTAAAAAAATTGTGGGCCACTCTCCTATATGCAAAATTACCGAAATGTGAATTCCATCAGGAAAGAATAGACTACTTGGGATATTGCATATTCCCGCAGGGCATCGAAATGGACCCCGAGAATGTCAAGGGAGTATTAGAATGGGCACCCCCCCACACAAGGAAGCAACTGCAAAGTTTCCTGGGTTTTGCAAGCTTCTACTGCCAATTCATCCCTTCGTTTGCCTAAATAGCCCTGCCCCTCATGAACTTGATGAAAATGGGGGCAGTGAAACCCAGCCAGCCTCTGAAGTGGACAATGGAATGTCAAGCGGCATTCGAGAGGCTAAAGAGATTTTTTTCTGCCATACCCATACTGAGGCACCCAGATTCTGATAAACCTTTCGTAATACAGGGAGATGCAAATGATGTGGCGGTGGGAGCTGTATTATTACAGGAAAATGATGGGGCACTGCAACCGTGTGCATGTACATCCAAGAAACACGAAGACAGAACAATGTTGGGCTGTGTGGGAAAAGGAGGCTTACGCTGTGAGGTGGTCATTACTTATGTGGCATCATTTCCTTGAAGGAAATAAAATCCCCTTTCAGGTCTGGACAGACCACAAAAATTTGGAAGCAGTAAAAACAGCCAGGAAACTCACTCCTAAGTAATCCCGCTGGTCTCAATATTTTCACCGATTCTGTTTCACGCTTAAACACTTACCTGGGGAAAAGAATTTCCTGGCAGATGCACTGTCTCGCATTCCCCAATATAACAGCACATGGGCCACTGACTCTAAACCACTTATACCCGAACAACAACTAGCAGCGCCAGTAACCACCAGGGCCCAAGCTAAAATGAAGCCGTAACTGGATAGCCAAACTGGAATTGAATTCCGAAAGTCTTTGGAAACAGATGAATGGTTCCAGAAAAATAGATGTGTGCACAATAAAAAACAGACTACCCTGGGTGGGGGAGAAGTTATATGCCTGCCACCCAGAGGATCAATTTCATGCAGTTCTGCCATGATACAAAAATCAACAGGACATTTTGGGTTTGTAAAATCTTTACATTTAACTAAAAGACAATTTTGGTGGCCATCCATGAAAAAGGACATAGAAATTTACCTGGCCAGCTGCCAAATGTGCACAATGGCTAAAAGGCTGCAGGGGAAGTTGCCCGGACTGTTAAAACCAGTGGTGAAACCCTCAGTCTCCTGGAAATAAATAGCCAGGGATTTTATAGTGGAATTACCAGAAAGCAACGGGAACACTGTCATCTGGGGAGTTACGGATCTGTTTTCCAAACAAGTGCACTTTATCCCTTGCCAAAAGATTCCCACCGCAAAAACCTTAGTGAAACTATTTGTGCAGCACATTTACAGACTGCATGGAGCACCCCAACACATCATATCTGATAGGGGAGTGCAATTTACATCAAAGTTTTGGAAGGAATTTTTATCCCTCTTAGGAACTACTCAGGGATTGACATCTAGTCATCATCCTCAGGGGAATGCCCAATCAGAATGCGGGAACTCAGTACTTGAGCTATACTTAAGATGCTTTATTAATTTCCAGCAAACAAATTGGACAGACCTACTCCCCTTCACAGAAGTTGCTTACAATAACACAGTCCACTCCAGCACAGGCTACATTCCTTTTCAAATAGCCACCGGTCAAAATTTCAACCCTATGCCAGAACTAATCCCAACCGAACTGGAAATCCCATCCCTGAAAGAATGGATTGCACAATTGCAAAGCACCTGGCCAATCGTTAGGAAAGGTTTAGATGAAGCTAGGCAAGCATACAAAGCATAGGCAGACAAAAAGAGAGTTGAACCCATACCATTCAGGGTAGGAGAGATGGTATATTTATCTACAAAATACTTAAAATCCCTACAGCCCTCTAAAAAACCTGGACCAAAATATATAGGACGTTTTCCAATTAAAAGAATCATATACCCAGTAACTAGAATTAGAACTACCCCAAAATCCTAGGCAAATACACCCAATCTTTCACTGCATTTTGCTAAAAAGGGAACAACAGTCACCCTTACGGCCAAACCCCCCTCCCCACCACCTCCTATCATGGTTGAAGGTGAACAACACTTCGAGGTAAAAGAAATCCTGGATTCTAGAAAGCACCATGGAGCAATTCAATAAAGAGTAGCTTGGAAACACCTTCCCTCCTCAGAAAATGAGTGGTTCCATAAATGTCACATCAGAGCACCTAAGTTGCTAAAGAGGTTTCATACAGAATATCCCAGCAAACCAGGCTAACATCTATATTTTTGTTTCCTATACTGGTGGATCTCTCCTATTTTTAAAGGGGGGGCAGGATGTCAGAATCCATTTATATTTCATTTCTAATTATCTCCTCTGAGATAACCCCAAATATCTCTCCCCCTGGATTCTGCCATTCCCAAGGGGGAGAGGGAACAGTCATGGAGCTTTATGGCTTTCACTTCCTCCCTTTAATGTAACCTTTGTTTATTCTGCCTGCCTGCTATCCATCACAATATAATCAATTGCTTTCTCACTAGGGATTCCCTCTCATCTAAGAAAGGGGGTGGAAAAAGGAGAAATGAAACTCTCTGGAATCTGGTTTGTTTCTCCAAATGAAGTGTGAGGGGGGTGGAAATGATCCTGCTGCAACCTGTTATCTGTCCTCTCCCACGATGGGCTTACCACCTGGAGCTTGGCTGATCCGGAACTGACTGAATGAACTGAGGGGTGGGGTTTGCTTGGGGACACTTTAAAAATATTGATATGTGAGGCAATTCCTCAGATCCTGTCTATTATACCTGCTATCTCCTATTTCTTAGTAAAAGTTCCTGCTTGGAAAATCTTGTCTCCAAGAGTCCTCCTTTCTTAAGCTGTGGGCTGAAGTGGGTTCTGACAACTTCTTTCTGAACAGTGTCTGGGAGGCTATGCTTGCTGCTGCACAAAACGTTGATCCTCAACAGATGAAGAAACTGACAGACTCCATGAATAGAAGGCTTAGGACTGTTATTGAATAGAAGTGGCTACATTGGTCACTGATTTTTTAAAAAACATCAGGAATGTTTATTTGTACATTTTGAGTTGTATGTTTATTCTCACTTTAATAGATGCAAATAAACAAGTGAGATGGGCAAATTTTCATTTTTCATTTACTTGCATGATAATTCTGTACACTGATAGTTGCCCAATAATTGTGCACACATATATGTTCTCCTAAGAAAGCCAAAATCTCACTTTTACTTTCTTAAATATTCAGGTTTGAGGTTTATTAGCATTTTGGATTGACTGAGAGCACTGTAGTTGTTCAATAAGAAAATTAATCCTCCAAAATACAACTTGCTTAATAATTGTGCCCACAGTGTATATGCCACATTAAAATCTAACTCTAGCTGGACAAAAATTCTTGACTTAATTGGCTTAATGTTTTTGTGGCTCTAAATCAGGAGTCTCTAACCCCCAAGCTGTGGCCCGTTCAGAATCAAGTGTAGAAGTGATGGACCCTGTGTGCAGCTCCACTGACAGAAAACCATCCCCTCACACACATACACCGCCTCCGCTCCCAGTATACAAAGCTGGAAAGGTTGAGGACTGCTGTTCTAAATGACTGTTAGGGAACAAAAGAAATGGTTGTTAAGTATAGGGGAAAAACACTTCAAAGTTATACTAATTGCAATGAATTTGTTTGGAGAAATAATTTATATTTTGGTATCAGCAGAGTTCCTCAGTTAAGTTGAAGAATTACTGAAGAGCCTTGATATGCAAAAGGGGAGAGTATCAGAGATAATTTGAATGTAGTAGTTTTCAATACAGTAGTTTTCGATATGGAAGAGCTTAGACAGTGCGGTCAGGATATCAGCCAAGAAGACTGGGAAGCATTTCAGTTTTCAAAGGAAAAAGTTGTCTTGGCATCAGCCTGCACCTCCTTTTACCACATGAATCTTTTCCCAGGATCATGCTAATGGCCTAATTATGTTTATACCTAATACACTGAAACTGTAATTGAATTGAAACATTAATTTTGGTTTTGCTCATTAACAGATAAATATGCCAAGAAGACTGAAAATAATTCTACTAATCATCTTTCAGAAGTTATTTTTGATATGGAAAAAAGCTTGGGTGATGTTTTATCTTCTATTTTAGAAACAGAACTAAAGATTGCTTTTGGAGATCTATGGATTGAGGTGAATATTTTCACTATTCAAAAGAAATATATGTCCATTTAGGGAACTCATGTATAATGCATCAGTGTGTCTTACATGAACTTATGTGCGTTCTAACTCCAATTTTAGTTGCAATTTGGTGCAAGTAGGCATCCTGCTCCTATAAGCAGAAAAGGCAAGGATTTTTTTGATATAGCTGTTTCTGCTAGCCGCAAGACTGATAGGTTCCTTCCCCCCCCCTTTTTTTGTGATGACAAACTCTCAAGATTATTTTCACTTTATGGCATACAGCAAATTGTTTCATATTTTTAGATTGTATATTTTATATTTAAATGCTGTTCCCGTATAGTAGATCTTTTTGTATCAAAATTTGAAATACGTCTTGTTGGCACATTTGCCAACAAGCCTCTACTACAGTATCCTCAAGTCACTTCAAGTGCGCCTTCTGAAAGTACCCCTAGAATGCTTCCTTTTTGTAGCAGAATTTTCTGCACATATAAACCATTGTTGCTATACAGCATGGGGCTGTCATTCAGAATCCATTTCACAAAGTAGCACACAAGGTGGGTGCAGAATGAGAACAATTACCATCATTTATGTCAGCTCTTTCCACCACTAGAAGAATCTTTAACTGCAATCTTGTTCTAACTCTCATTGCTTGTTTCTGTCCAAAATACAATTCCCTAAATTAGGTATGAGTCTGGAGAAGAACAAGGAGCATGGTCAGGCTGACAGTTTCTTTCTGACCTGTTTCTTCTTTTTTCTAAAGTAAACTCCCCTTTGCATAGGACACAGAGATGTGCCCCAAGCCCTGTCACCCATCTAAGCAGTTTTGGTACAACTTGGTTACATGCACATAATTTCCATACATTACAAAGCATCCTATCAGATGCTATTAATTTTTTTGAACCTCACTTCATCGCTGTAGGGTAAAGAGAAAGATTTGGGGGACAGAAAAAGCCAAAGCAAGACAATACCAGAAACTTGGTCAAGGGAAGCAAATGTGTTTGGTAGTGACCACGGTTGTTGCAAAGAACTAGGAAAAACAGAAGATCAGGAAATGATGCTAGAATGCCTCACTGGAAGTCTTGGAGTTTCACATAACTCTGGGACAGTACAACTGTCATAAATACATGCCAGTTGCCAAGTGCCCAAATTTTGATCACATGGCCATTGAGATCCTGCAAAGGTCATACGCCTTTAAAAAAGATGTGTTTAAAAATAATTAAAATGCTAAGTTCTAACAGCTGTGCAGAAATAACACCTTTGAAACCTTCATCAAAAATCTGTGTTCATGCTTAGTGTATTTTGGATTTAAGATAATCTGAAACTTATCAAATTAGGGTGCCCATGGGTTATGTAAGCAAAATGAGCAAATCTATTACAAATTTGCATTCTTAATGCCAGATTTGCTTATTATTTAATGCTCTTCAGATTTCCTGATTCTCCATGACTGGCAAAATTCTGCCAGCTTTTAGCCATCTGTGACAGCTGATTTAGGTTGGTATTTTTTGTTAATGACACCTTCATAGGTTAAATAACATTGAAAATCTCAGGAAGATGAATTTTATCCTCAATTCCACATTTTTGCCTTTTGGATTACATTGTGTGATGGCATACAAATATTCTTATCTTAACAGACTTGTATCTTCTCTTTGCTAACAATACATGTTTTGTAAAACCTTGACAATAACTTCATAGCTTCACAATAGTGACAAATTGAAGAGTTACAAGCTTTTGTAATCTTTCAGGATGAAAATAAGTCCCCCTGATATAATTTGTCTTTAAAGAAGAAAATAAAATATTAGAAGAGACTGTATTGTGGTATTATTAACCCTATTTCAAAATCAAATTCTATCACTTATTTTATATGTCTGTCGGTCAGAACAGGGAGGAGTTTATACAATTGCTAAGTATCCTAGCTGATGTAGGTGGCATGTTTATTTATTTATTTATTTATAATTGAATTTCTATACCACCCTTCTCCCGAAGGACTCAGGGCGGTGTACAGGGCAATAAAAGCACTACAAAAGTTACAAAAGTTAAACGTAAATTAAATTAATGAAGCCCTAACCATAAATAATTTTAAAAAACCCAAACCCTTAAACCAGGCCGGCCTGTTCAAATAAATAGGTTTTCAGATCCCGGTGGAAAGAGCGAAGGTCGGGAGCCATCCGGAGCTCAACCGGTAATTGATTCCAAAGGGCTGGCGCACCCACAGAGAATGCTCTCCCCCTGGGGGCCGCAAGCCGACACTCTCTGACCGACGGCACCCTGAGGAGGCCCTCTCTGTGGGAGCGCACAGGACGAAGGGAAGATGACGCCGGCAGCAGGTGCTCCCGTAAGTAATCCGGACCCATGCCATTTAGGGCTTTATAGGTAATCACCAGCACCTTGAATCTCACCCGGAGGGCAACTGGGAGCCAATGCAGCTCGCGGAGAAGAGGTGTTACATGGGAGTATCGGGAGACCCCCATCACAACTCGCGCAGCCGCATTCTGCACCAGCTGAAGCCTCCGAGTGGTCCTTAAGGGCAGCCCCATGTACAGAGCATTGCAGTAGTCTATATGAGAGGTCACGAGCGCATGAATGACTGTACGCAGGGCATCCCGGTCCAGATAGGGTTGCAACTGGCGCACCAGGCGAACCTGGGCAAAAGCCCCCCTGGTCACAGCTCCTACATGGTCCTCCAAACTGAACTGTGAGTCCAGGAGGACACCCAAGTTGTGAGCCCTATCTACGGGGGGTAACACCTCACCCCCCATGGTTAAAGATGGAATGGACCGAATTTCCCGAGATGCCGGAACGTACAACCATTCGGTCTTGTCGGGATTGAGCCGAAGCCTGTTCCTCCCCATCCAGACCCGAACCGCCTCTAGGCAACGGGACATCACATCGAGGGCATCACTGGGGTGGTTTGGGGTAGAGATGAAAAGCTGGGTATCATCAGCGTACTGATGATACCCCACTCCAAAACCACGAATGATCTCACCCAGCGGCTTCAGATAGATGTTGAACAGGAGAGGCGAGAGGACCGACCCCTGAGGAACTCCACAAATGAGAGGCCTCGAGGCCGACCTCTACCCTCCTGTCAGCACCGACTGCGAACGTCCCAGGAGGTAGGAGAACCACTGGAGAACAGTGCCCCCCACTCCCAACCCCCTGAGACGCCACAGTAAGATACCATGGTCAATGGTATCGAAAGCCACTGAGAGGCCTAATAGGACTAGGACAGAGGAACAACCCCTGTCCCGAGCCCACCAGAGATCATTCACCAGCGCGACCAATGCTGTCTCCGTGCTGTACCCGGGCCTAAAGCCCGATTGGTACGGGTCCAGATAATCAGCTTCCTCCAGGAACAGAGGGAGCTGATGCGCCACCACACTCTCAACAACCTTCGCAAGAAAACAAAGGTTGGAGACTGGACGATAGTTATTCAAAATAGCCGGGTCCAGGGCAGGCTTCTTGAGGAGGGGCCTCACCACCGCCTCCTTCAAGGTGGCAGGAAAGCTACCCTCACTCAAAGAAGCAGTTATCACTGCCTGGAGCCAGCCTCGTGTCTCCTCCCGAGCCGCATAGACCAGCCAGGAGGGCCACGGGTCCAATAAACACGTGGTGGAGCTCAGCTTCCCCATGATCCTGTCCACATCTTCCAGAGTCACAGGGTCGAACTGTTCCCAGATAACATCACCAGGACTGCTTGTGTCACCTCCGTCAGACTCTGCCCAGTCAGAGTCCAGACCGGCCCGAATCCGAGCGATTTTGTCCAGCAGATGTTGACTAAACTCCTCAGCTCGACCCTGCAAGGGCTCCTCCCTCACCTCCTGATTGAGGAGGGAGTGGGTCACCCTGAACAGGGCGGCCAGATTATATTTTCTAGAAAAAATATTGAAATCTGACTAGTAAATTATTTTCTTTGCTAGGTAGTATATCATAAACCCCCTTGGACACTAGCAAATGTGTTGGAGTGTTACAAAAAACACTGGGTGGCTGTTTTTGGACAATTTATATCAAGAAGCCTTTTTTCAACTATTGAATATCTCTACGCACATCTTTGTAAAGGTAGGAGTATTTATATTAATTTGCAGAATTAGATCAAAAGGGCACAGTCATCAGTATTAAAAATGTAAAGCTTGTTTTATTTTTTTTATTATTGATTATGGTTGGTTGCATAGTCTGCCAGATATCTAGTCTGGATTTTGCATTTTTGTGCACCTATTGAATCCCTCCCAAGAACTTGGAATATGTGGATGTTATAATTTAACAATATCAAAGATACTGTCACAGGATGTAAGCTGTTCCACGAGAAGTTGCCTTTTACACTTGATTGTCAATGGTTTTGTTAATGCCAGTAGTATTCACGTGATGCTCTATATCAGAGGTCCCCAACCTTTTGGGCACCAGGGACCGGTTCCATGGAGTGAGATTTTTCTGCTGACCAGAGGGTGCATGGTTTTGTGTGTTGCTTGCATCTTGTGGGTGGGGTTTTTCTTGTTTGTATGGACTGGTTGCTGGCATGCCAAGGCCTGGTACTGGTCCATGGACCGGGGGTTGGGGACCCCTGTTCTATATGTTTTCGGGATTGCATCCAAAGTGCCTATCACTATTGGTACTATGTTGGCTTCCTTTTGTCATGGTTATTGTATTTACAGATCTTTGTGTTTTATCATTTTTTTTCCAGATATTTCTCTTCTCTTTTGTCTCCAGATGTTGCAATGATCACAATCCAAACTTTTTTGTCTGTCTTATTGACAGTTATTAAGTCTGGAGTGCTTAGATATACTTATCTATTTGAATACTAAAGTTCCCAGAGTACTTTAGCTTCTTCACTTTCTATTACTTTGTCTATTTTGTGGTCTAGCCATTTGATATACTGGCCATATAATACTTTGCCTTTGTGTATCTTTTCTATTCTTCATTTGGTCTTTTTTTAGGCCAGTTTGGACTCTTGTCTACTCAATAAGCCTTCATGGTATATAAGCTTCAAAAAATCTTCTGCACTGTCTTTCAAATTTTTTTCCAATACCCTTTTTTCTTCTTCAACATTCCACATCTATCTATGCTTCTTGGTAAATAGAGTCGGTCAACTTTGCTGCCTGAAAGAAGAGCATGAATCTTTGTCATTATTTTTCTGGTCTTCCTGTCTAGGGTTTCTCCTTCAACTTGAATCCAGTCTATTATTCCAGTTATATATCTAGTCATTGGAATTGCCCAGGTGTTCAGCCCATCTTTCTACAAGGTGACCTATAACGGAGTTCCCAACCACTGGGCCGTGGCCCACTACCAGGCTGTGGCCTATTCAGAACTGGGCCACATGAGCGGCGGACCGGCATGCACCATGCACACAGTTTGACTTGCAGGAGCAGCAGCCTAGCGTACATGCACACGCACACGGAACTCAACTTGTGTAAGTTGAGCTGTGTGTATGTGTGCTGGCCAGCTGCTCATGCAGCTCAGTTCTCCTCTCTCCCCCGCCATTCAGGCTGCCAAGCTACAAAGGTTGGGGACCACTGACCTATAAAAGCAGCAACACTGTAACAACGAGAATACAAAATTACGATTAAAAAATACAAAATCATAATTAAAATATGAGAAGGAGCAAGATACACAGGGAGATGAGATTTACTATTAGTCCATCAACTACCTCCAGCATGGTAGTCCCCCCGTAGGCCCCCTGGCCAATTGGCAGAGCCAAGTCTTCAGGCTCTTGTGGAAAGTCAGGAGGGGGAAGAGTCAATCTCACCTCAAGAGGTTCTAAAAGGTCAGGGCCACAGCAGAAAAGGCTCTTCTCCTGATCCCTGTCAGCAGGAATTCCTTGTATGAATGGAATGGAACTCTACTTGTATGAATGGAATGGGCCTGTCCCATATACATGAGACAATTCCTCAAGGAACCTGGACACATAAAGCCATGCAAAACTTTATAGGTAATAACCAATACCTTGAATTGTACCCAGAAGGAGACTGGAAGTCAGTGCAGTAACATGGGCCATTCTAGGGCTCTCAGAGACTGCCTATGCCACCACACCAGTTGAAGCTTCTAAATGCTCTTCAAGGGTAGCCCCATCCACAGCACATTATAGTAGCCCAAGTGTGAGATGACCAGGGCTTGAATGACTGAGTGCACGAACTCCTGACCCAGAAAATTTTGACTTATCTTCATTGAGACTCTTATTTGCATAAGGCATCTTGATTCCTTCAGTTTTCACCATTTTCCCCCCTGTTGGTGGTAAGGTGGCATGTTTGCCAGTCCAAACTCCACTGCAATATCTTGGCTGTATATATAGATGGTTTTGAGCTACAATTCTATTCCAGATGGTGTTTTTTTATACAGCTTGAGATCATCCATGTAAAGAAGGTGGGATAGCCTGGCAAATGTTTTTGATGTTCGATAGCCATTGCTTGGCCCGTTCAGTATTGTTGACAGTGGAATCAATGCAATGACAAACAGTAGAGGTGAAAGTGAGTCTTCTTGAAAGATTCCTCTTTTGAAGTTAACCTCTCCCAGTCCATCATCATTAACCAGCAACTGTGTCTTCTATTGTGCTATTGATCCTTGCACAAAGCTTATGATGTTTCTACTGATTTCTGTTATTTCTTGGCACTTGAGTACCCATCCAGTCATGTGGCAGGGGGTGGAATGCCTTCTTGTAATGTCCAGACTACATTCAAGTTGTTCTTCCTTCTCTTACAGTTTTCCAAAGTCATTTTGTCAATTGGGAGTTTATCTTGAGTCTCTGCTATTTAGGGGGCTTCTTTTCTGTTCAGATGGAAAGAGCTTGTTTACAACTAGATGCTGTTGGACTGTTGTTAAGCAGGAATTGGCTAGAATGCCTGGCACTGTCCCCTTTTGTTGTATCTTTCATTATCAGATAGATTTTGTCATATGTTAACTGGTCCTCAGTTTTACTTCCTTACAATATGTTGTTAAAATACTTGACAATGAGTGTGTGCAAACCAGTCAGATATTTCAACCAAAAGCCATACAGTTCATCTTCACCTGGTGCTGACCAATTCTTGATCTTTCTTGCCCTTTTCTCTGCGGTTTCTGCTGTTATTACAATATTATTATGCTATGATGGCTTCCTTTGGCAATGCTATGAGACCATGGAACTCTGTCTTTCTTCTCCTCCTTTTTCTTCTTCTTCTTCTTCTTCTTCTTCTTCTTCTTCTTCTTCTTCTTCTTCTTCTTCTTCTTCTTCTTCTTCTTCTTCTTCTTCTTCTTCTTCTTCTTCTTCTTCTTCTTCTCCTCTACCATTTTGTATAACTCAAAACAGAGTAATAGAAATTAATCCAGTTTTAAGCCTTGTAATTGTTCATCTCATATTTTAAAAAGTCAATTATGCTTGAATAACCATATCGTTTAGTATATGTTCTTCTTAGAAATTTATTAATAAAGTAGCCAAGATTTCAGAACTCAACAACGTTTTTTTCTACTTCCTGTCTCAGGTAAAATAATTGAATATTCAACACTAAGAGATGTCCTCCAGGAATCAAAAATGTTACTGGAAATGTTCAGATCAAGATCCAGCTATGATGGTTTTCTTTCACGGGCTTTAGCTCAAGTGGAAAAATTACTCAAGACTGTTGAAGAGGTAACCCAGGCTAGGTTTTAACAAGCATAGTTCCTTTTAAGTGCATAAGCCTGGTTACAAGATTGATAGCATTCACATTTATCATCATTCAGAGAAAAAAGTTAGTTGTGTCTGAACTGTTTCTTTTTAAATGGAAATTAATATTGTATTTGCAGTGGATAAAATAAAAATAAATTTCACTGCTGAATAAAAAGGATTGGCTTCCGTAACAGCAGTGATGTACAAATTGTAAAGATATGGGAGGAGACCATCTTGGAACCTCCAGGGATAGAAGTCCTTAGGCTCTGACTCCTATTGCTTTATGCCTTCTTAGGTTCCCAACAGAAGACAGATTGGAATAACAGCATGAAGGGAGGCAAGAAAGAGATACAGATGCTTCCAATATACCATCTTCCCTTCTACTTCTATACCTACCATGTTTTCCCAAAAATAAGACCCAGTCTTAGATTTTTTTTGCCTCCAAAAGAGGCACCAGATCTTATTTTCTAGAGATGTCTTACCTTAGGATCCGCACAACCAGGCCTCCCATGCCCCAACACCTGTTGCGCTGCTACCTATTGTGGCAGGAGGCCTCACGCCACTGCCACCGCTTGCAGTAGGAGGCGACGAGGCTCAGTGCACTGATTGTGCTCATAAGCAGCGGTGCAAACGGCGTGATGAGCCTCATAGCATCCTGCTATGAGTGCGGCACCAGCACGATTGGCATGATGTGCTGTGTGGCCTCCTGCCGCGAGCAGAATATCAGCACAATTGGCGCAACGTCCTGCGAGCAGCAGCACCGGCACAATACACCATGTGGCATGCAGTCTCAAGTGGTGGCAAAAGAACTCAGGCGGTAGCGCAATAATTGTCAGGGCATGGGAGGCCTGGCTGCAGCAGTCCTAAGGTAAGTGGGTGTGGGGTGCATTTGGCAGCTCCAACCCCCCCCGCCCTAGTTTGATTTTTACACGTGCCTCGCCCCAAAACTAGGACTTATTTTTGGGGTGGGGCTTATATTGGGTGCACGTGTAAAAGTCAAGCTAGAGCTTATTTTCGAGATAGGTGTTATTTACGGGTAAACATGGTAAGTAAAAAATCACTTATGGCAGCACAACACCACCACCACTATCAATCTTCTTCCTTTCTTTTTTTCCGTCTTACAAGTTTTATTAATTTTTTAATATTTACATTCAAATATTTGTGAAGCAATATGATGGTTGGGTAATCAAAAGTAAACAATATCAAATAACAAGTTATTTGCTCAGGTTACATCAACAAGGATTCCCTCTCCGATTCCCTTAGTTATAACATAGTCAAATTAATCAAATTAATATATTTCTAATAGTGACCTAATCACTTAAAAGAATTTTCAATATATTTTCACTAATACATATCAATATCCTGCTTTTAGGTTTTACCTAATTGCAATAAAATAATCTAGACTATGATAAGTGGAAGAAAGCTTACTTTTTGGGTAAGCCACATTTCCCTATTTCAATAAAGAGTAATTATCCTGTCCACAAAACTTACATTATTCATTTCAAAACATTCTTTTTTTTACCAATAATGTCTTATTTATCATCTTAACAATTCACCAATTATAACAAAATATCATATATTATATCTTTCCAAATTCTATAATATACTGTTACTGTTTACTGTTTTTAGTTGGGCATATGTTTAATATTTTTTAACTTTTGTATTTTTGTATTTTTTATATCTCTGCCCTGTTCACAGCCCTGAGTCCTTCAGAAGAAGGGCGGTATATAAATAAAATTATTATTATTATTATTATTATTATTATTATTATTATTATTATTATTATTATTATTATTATTATTATTATTATTATATATCGATTCTAATAACCAACTTTCTTTTAAAAGTTAAATACAAGATGAGTTTCTGTCTATATCATTACAACTAATATATTCTATATGTCGTCTTAACCGTTTATCAATTGTTAAAATACTATCTTTTGTTATATCATTCCAAATTCTATAATATAGTTCAGAGTTATATTCTAGAAGCTTAATTTTGTTTTCCCTTACAGATCTAAAACCTAAATGTAAAATCAGTTATATTTTTTAGAGATTCCCCTTAATCCATTAAAAAATATTTTTAAACTCTATCCTTAGGGATCCCAAAAAAGAGACAAGTTCAATTTTTAAATCTAACTCTCGCCTTCCTTTTGTGCCAATTAGGCTTCCCTTTTGGCATCTTTAAATTCTCAAATGTATCTCCCTTTCTTCCTATACCCCTTATTTGAATCCAGGGAGATCCAAATACCATCCAAATATCAGTTTTGCAAAGAAAGCGCCCCCTTTGTAACCATTAAAATTTTGCTTTAATAGCTCAGTTTTTGATGTTTCATGTAATGGCAGCACACTACCACCACCACTATCAATCTTTTCTTCTTCCTTTCTTCAGTTAGATAGCCTATTGGCTTCTCTTCTACTGTCTAGTGCCTTCTTTCTCTTCTTGCCTCTTTTTCTGTCCTGGTTGTGAATAAAATATGGAAAGAGAAAAGCAACCAAATTTAGAGTCATTCTGATGGAAAGTATCTTGCATCCACAAGTATATTCTGAATGGGAGCAGAAGAGACTCCCTCAAAATTTAAGAGTCAAGTAGAAGAAGAAAGGATATCTTGCATTGTCTGAGAGGAGAGAGAAAAATATTTTTATATTGGGTCTGCTACTGTCATGAGAAAACTAGCTTCCTCTCAGCCACAATTGCTTCGACCAGAAAGAAGTAGGCACCTAAATTATCTTTCCTCCAAATCACTACCAAGGTATGTGTGGTAAAGAATTCCTTATTTGGAAATATTTACAGGAGATATTTTCAGATATCTCGAGGAGAGCTCTATTATTATGTTCCGGAAATAGAGCACGTGGAAAAGCTTCCATAGTGAGCAAAGGCCTGGCTAGAAAATATTCAGTCTTAGAAAATCACTATTGTGAGTTTATAAATTTATTTTATCTTTAGGATTTGAAAATATTTGCTATTACTATTTTTTTCTCTGTTAAGATTTATTATTTGTAGATTTTAAATTGCATTGTGAACTGCCCATGTATACTGAACTATATCTTTTTTGTGAAGGCAGGGGGAAACAAAACTTATCTTGGGTTTTATTATTAACATGATGATGTTAATAATAAAATGTGGCATTCCTCAAATATTTGTAATTGACAGCTGCACATTTACTTGTGCAGTACTCTTACTGCCTCTTTGTTGTGTTTTCATAAGATGGAGTCAAGTACAGGAGAAAATTCTAAAGGTACCCTGAAATCCAATTTGGGAAATGATACATGTGAAAAAATGGAAGATGTGATTTTGTCAGAACACACTCAGACAGGAGATAAGTTTCCATTAACAGAGCCTTCAGCACAAGAAAATAGGCACATGGAAATTTGGTCTGTCCTTGAAAGTGTATGGAATAGAATCAATGTGTTCAGGTACTATTTGCTAAAACAATGTTTACTAAAACAATATTCAGCCCCAAATCAGTATGCTTTTAAATAAAGTCTAATATAAAACTTTCCTTACAGGATTTAAAAAGTTCATGTGTTATGTCTTCTTGCAAACATGCTCCACTACTGAGCATGAACTGTGAATTCTTTTTTTTGTGGGGGGTGGGGGGAAACCTGCCTAATATTTTCTTGTGTAATTTAGTAAAGTGCCAGATATGGAATCGCACTGAATCAATATTATTTCTGCATATAGTGTTGCCACCAATAGGCTGCATATTAACTCATGTAATATTAACTAGTTTTAGAAACGAGCTTGAAAGCAGCAGCTTCCTTGTGAGTAAGTCTCTGGACCAGAGTATGAGCGTCTGCACACTTAGGACCTACTAAGCATAAAGGCTGTTCTGAAAAAAGGGCAAGTGTGGTGGTGGATTGGAGAAGATGGTTGAAGGATATGCCAGAGAATGACAAAAATAATCTTACAGAGAAAATACTTGCTATATTACCCTTATTAGGGCCCTGTGTACCAAGCCCCTCATTCTTCTGAATTGACTAGGACTCAACTCATCACCCAGGCAGATAAGGGAGCTGGTTTCTCATGGTGAAAAGCCTTTCTTAGAAAGGGACCGCTGACTTCTCAACTAAGGAGTTTTGCTTATATGTTCACAGATGAGTCTAAAACCATTGCTTCCAGATTCATTTACTTCCTTGGTTAGATATTTTGAGTTTTACTTTGAATTTTGGGTTTGGACTGCTGAAACTCTAAATTCTCTCTTTTTTCCCCAATCCCTGACTACCAGGGGACTGGGAAGTATAAATTTCAGCAGGTC
Organism: Vipera ursinii; assembly: GCF_947247035.1. NCBI lineage: Eukaryota > Metazoa > Chordata > Lepidosauria > Squamata > Viperidae > Vipera > Vipera ursinii. The sequence continues at coordinate 105,175,534 of NC_139516.1, read as the reverse complement.
CTTTACATGTTGGAGAGTTCAGTATTTGCTTTCTGTTACTGTACACCCCACTGTGTTAGTGTTTCTGTCCTGTGTATCTGGTCCAACTCATTGCTTATAAGGGTCTCTGCCACAAAATTGCTATTTAATTATTGGAAAGAGTGGTTTGCTTTTCTCTCATTTTGCAAGTGATTTCACACATAATGAACTGGTCATTCCAAGAATGTCCATGGTTATTTTTTTTCCTTTTAAACCAGCCATTGGGGGCTTTTCCCCACTTATATCTACTATAGCAGGGGTCCCCAACCCCCATTTCCGTGGACCGGTACCGGGCCGCAGCATGCCAGCAACTGGGCCACAGAAACAAGCAAAGCCCCATCCGCAGGATGCAGCCAGCACACAAACACCCCCTCCAGTCTGCGGAAAAATCTCTCTCCACATAACTGGTCCCTGGTGCCCAAAAGGTTGGGGACCTCTGTACTATAGCACAAATATGCCCTAGCAACATGCCACCATTAAAATATTTGCCTTCCCCTAAACACTTTATTACTGACTGGAATCTTAAAGTATATAATATCTTTTAGGCCTTGTCACTTAATACTTTGGAGGGAAGTCTATTGGCTGCTGTGGTTTAGACAGAGGTGATAGTATTGAGTTAGGGATCATCAGGAACAAATCTCATGTCTGTATAGTTTTTGGCAAATTTGGTGGGATTGGATTGCAATGGGGAAAAATGAGTCCATGTTAATTTGTAATTAATTTTTTAACATTACTCTCTTTTTTTTAGTTTTGAAATTTTCCAAAAAGTAGATCCTAATCTTAGTGCAATACCCCCAACTTCGAATATGTCTTCCTTTCAAGACGCTTTTATGGGTCTGCAGAAATTAATGAGCACAGTGAATGAAATTCTTGCTGGAATTCAGCAGTGAGTATCCATAAATTGAATAGCGTGTGTGTGGCTCTGATATAACCTAGTGTTTTCTCAGCCATTTGAAAAACATGAATAGCCACAAGAGAGCAGTATAGAGCATAATGAATGTGAAGTAACAGTGAGGATTTTAGAATTCTTTAGATTCTAGAGACAATAGCCAAGGGCCTTAGGTTGTCCATTTTTGATACAGTGACACTAACATCTCATAAGGCAAGATGTTATATGACAGGGCCACTAAACATAAATTTTACATATCAAGTATATTGAGTAGCATGCAATGTATCCCGTACTTGTTCTCTTGACTCTACTTATTTTCTATACCTACTGCCATGCAAACATGCTACATAATTCGGGGAATCATATACAGGCTCCAGGAATGTATTCTTGAGATGGGGAATCCTGGGAAGCTCAGAAACTTGGTTCACTGCTATTAAATACATTCACTTCTGTTAGAAAGCTGATCAGACTTAGACAATGAGTGATGTTCCTGTAAACCTTGCCAAGCTGCATGTGTGGCCTGAAACCAGTCAGGTATGGCAGATCTCAGTTTCTTCTAAAGTGTTCATGGTATCCTTCAGCTATCTCAATAGTTTAGGCTCGGATATCTTGGTAGCCTGGCTTGTGGCAGGGAGAGGGGAACTGGGCCGCATGAGCTGCTGGCCAGCTCATGCTCATGCATCTTGACTTGTACAAGGCCTACTGCTTGAGCAAGTTGAGCTGCGCACACGTGTGAAACGGTCTGTTGTAATATGGCCCGGTTCCAAATAGGCCATGGCCCGGTAGTGGGCCATGACACGGGGGTTGGGAACCCCTGATCTACTAGTGTGGCTTTCTCCTTCCCTTGTCCTAATTTTGGGAGGTGTTATCTTGGAATTGTCTACTACTTTCCACAATTGTTTACAACTCTTGACATTTCTGAGGAGTTTCCATAATGCCAGTCTGGTTTCCCGGGCTTCATCTCCCAGCCCAGTCATTTTTGCAATCCAACCTGCCTTGCTTTAGCACCCTGAATGCTTTCAAATATGTTAGTTATGGGGTCTTCCTCCAACTTTAAGCAAAAGAAATTCCTGTATGTTTTTCTTTCTGGTTGGATTACAGTGGTAAATGTTACTTTAAGACAGGTTTGCAGCTTTTAAGGAATTAGTTCTTAAAGATCAATTCAGGACTGGTTGTTTTAACCAGCTCCTGTCTCCATCAGCTATTTCCTGAATCCTTTTTTTTAATCCAAACAGCCAACTGCTTTTTAGCTTCCCTTGTTTCAGGTTTGATCAGCCTCCTACAATAGAAATAGTGCTTCTGCTTCTTAATTACTAAACAGACTATCCAGTAGCCTGAGGCAGGTTCAGTTTGTGGTTTGGTGTCCTCAAGTGGGACACAAACAATTAGAGTCATTGTGAAAACAAAATTGATTAGCCTTGTACTGGTAGACTGAGACCACTCTGAGCTGTACGACTTAATTTGCCTGCACAAGTCTAATGGCCAATGGCAGATCCCACAGTCTGACATATAGATGATACAGAGATTAAACTATAATAAAAGTGATATATTTTTTTCTTGTCCAACAGAAGCAGAGTAAGGGTATACAGTATGAATATTTCCAAAGTTACCTTTTCACCTGCTGATTAGTGTTCTGTAGGAACAGGACAAGTTTTAGAATCTAAACTCATATTAAAATCTATCTAAAATTGTCAGGAAGGGAGGTAGGCTATAACATTTTTAACATTCATGTTTTAAAAATCCTTTAATTGTCTATCTCTGTTTATTTTTTCCAGAGTCTTAGTGCCAAATAGTAGCTTTCAAGATGTCTGGGCCTTGTATAGATTCTTAACTAATAATGAGGTGGGTTATTTAACTTTCAGGTATTTGGTATGTTTGTTGTTACCAAATTATCTATGATAGAAAAGACAGAAATTTTGGCTAAAGATTTCAAAACAGTCTGGTACACATTTTTTAAAAATAATGTTTATGTGTGTACTTAGAAAAGGTCTACAAAATTATTTAAATGCACTTCACTATATCTACATGTTTTAAATTTATCTTACAACAGTAGCCTGTTGAATTGTAGTCTAATAAAAGTGCCATTTTGGTTATCAAGTCATAAATCGGTCAGGGTTGGTAACTCACTGGCTATACAAAGTACCCTTGAATTTGACAAGGCAAAATTATTAATTGCTTGGGGAGGGTTAAGCAGCAAAATAAGTACTTTTAATAAGCAAAACTTCAGGCACCCATTTTGCTCTGAATGATTAAATTCCCCTTATGACTTCATAACATGAAAGGCTACACTCTGTGTTCAAATGAGGTCTTAAAAAATGTTCTCCCCCCTCCAATGTCCCTTGAGTACAAAAGAGTTGCTCTAGTTCAAACAGAGCAAAAACATGGGGAGTGTGACATACTAATTAATGGAATGCATGTCTGGCTTAGCACTGATTTACTAGTCAAAGCTGTAGGAGAAATGCAGGCAGAGTTAAACATGTCATCAATATAGAGTCCTTGCATTGCCACAAACGATCCAAGTCAAGCATTCCTTGAATTCTGTTGACCCTTATCTAGTGCCAATTTAGTGCTGACTGTTACTAGATTAGATTCTTGTGTATAGGCTTAAATAAATCTTCTGTGTTGCAACTTAAGATATGGCCCTGATCCTTCCCACCCGACAAAAGCTTACATCCCACAATCTTGATTAAGCCATTCTTTTCCCACTGCAAACAACATTTGCAATGTGTTAAGATTATCAGAAAGGGGAAGAAGCTTCTTGAATGAGAAGTGAAATGTCTTCAAAGAGAAAAAAGAAAGTACAGTTGCCTCATGAAAAAGCACCTTTGGGGCAGAAAGGGGAAGCTTTCTCAAATTCTCAGGGTTCACTACAGTTGTCTTCCATCAAAAATCTTTTGCTGCAGACGCTGCTCTCTACAATGTTAATCTGTGGGCCAATTCATAAGAGTTAATTTAAATAAAAAATCTGAAGCTTTTATTTGCTTTTGTTACAGCAACAAATAATTCCCAGTATATAACATTAGTATTTGATAATGAATTTTCCTACATTAATAAGATGGTGTTTTTTTTAATTCATAGGTAAATAATAGTACAAAATTTACTGCTGAGGAACTTTATGACTGTATTTCCCAAGAATTATACAGGTAACCTTTTTTTTTAAAAAAAAAGAAACAAAAATAAAGTTATACCAAGTGTTTTTCATAACCTTCCCATGCAACAGTCTATGCAAAATCTGTTTTTTTTAATCCTATGACTTAGAGGTCAGGTGGCATTTTAACAAAAAAATATAAGGTTATAATTAAATATGAATATCACATATTCCTGTGAGTACCTGTTGCATACTTTATTTTATTTTATTTTTATTTATATAAATTTCCCAAAACTGTTTCAGAGAAGTAATCAGTTTGTGATGCTTATCAAATAATCTGATTCCTTTTCAGGTTCATGATGGTATATTGGCCAAAATTAGCAAACAAATACCGTAGCTATTTTTTTTTTTTCTGTGCAGCTGCTTTGGAGCACTACAAGTAGCCTTGCAATACGACTGTAATGGAGCCTACTTCACAGTCGTTAAGCGAATGCCTTGGGCAATAAGCAAACCTCTTGGGCATTAAGTGAACATGAGTATTAAGCAAATGCCCTGGGTGTGAAGTGAACCAATGATTCACTGTGGGCGCAGTTTTGCCAAAAAAAACACACACAGCGCTGGTTTTTAGCAAAACAGTTGTAAACTGCTGTCTTGTGACTGCAGGGTGCTGCGAATGGCCATAAATGTGGTCATGATGCTAAGTGCCCGAAATTTGGTCACATGACAGTGAAGAGGGCCCAGCTATCCAAACGACAAATCCAGGTTGTAATTCCCCTGTTTTGGATGGATCTTAAGTTTGAATGGTAGCTAAGCAACCAGTCATAAGGTGTGGGCCCCCTGTAAAAATTTTTAATATTAAATTATTAAGAGAAAAAAAAGTATCAGTGTAGCTTGAAGAAAGTAAATATATTAGGGAAGAATATTTTTCTTTCAAATTATTTGTTAAACTTCATCAGATCAAATACAACAATAAACAAGCCATAATTAAAACATAGCAAAAAAGGGGAAACTTTCCAAAAATATATAAAAATCAAATGAAATCAAATCAATACAGCATGTTTCAGACCATGAGGCTTTACATGACACTCTGTTAGCAATTGTTAGATGGTACCTTTTTAAATTAAAATGCTCCTAAAAGTTATTGTTGCAATATTAGAAACCTCAAGGGTAAAAAGGGTATGTACATTATGTATATGTCACTTTTTCGGATTTCATGGTGCCTTGAGATCATTATATGAGGGAAGGCTGATTTTTTGCTAGTGCTGTTTTCTAAAGTGCCTCACAGAATTTCCTGATATAGGTAAGACGGATGCATATCTTGGGTGGCCAAGGTAATTAATTAATTTCATCATAAAATGTAATTATTTTCTTAATCATGTCTGAAATCAGCTTTGAGGATTCTGGGCAGAAATCAAGTACAGTCATATACTGTAATTCTTGAATGAATCTCTCCCTCCCATATTTTCATCAGACATTTGGTTACAGCATATCGTAGATCAGGGCTTTTCAACCTTTTCACCCATTGTACCACTTTTAGGATATGGCAACATTTGAGTACCACCAGTCGCCTAGCAAGGTGTCAAAAACTTGACAAAAAAGGGGAAAAAAGTGATGAAGAACAGGTAGCCCTCAACTTATAACAGTTCGCTGTTTGAAGTTACAATGGCACTATAAAAAGTGCCCTCAAGCCACAGCCGAGCAAGAAACCTGCCTGCTCGGTCTGGCAGTGCTCATCCTCCTGTCCTAGGTTTTCATTGTTGTGAGCATTTCTGTTGAGGATTGGCAGTGGGGGTGGGGTGGGGGTGTTTGGTTTTTATTCCCCCCGTCTGGTGGGTGGTTGCAGCAGGTTTTGGTCACTTCACATGACACTGTGACCATCATAAATATGAATCAGTTGCCAAGCATCTGAATGTAAATCACAAGACCCTGGAGATGCTGCAACATTCCAGTTGATCGGTGCTTCTTCTGGGCTCAGCAGAAGCGCCAGGATCAGCACCGATCTCCAGCTGGAGCCTGGTGCTGATTCTGGCACTTCCGCTGAGCCCTGACAGTCCTGCAGCTCCTGCCATCTCTTGCTCAGCCTTGTGCGGTGCTGCCACCGGTTCAGCTCATTCTGTTGTGATTCAGTGTCAGCCTGTGGGTTCGGCAGTTGGGTCGGACGACTCAGAGGAGGAGGAGGCGGGTGTTGAAGAGCTTGCTGAGAATAATATTGAGGCTCCACAGAGCCCTCAGCCAGGCCCCTCCCACCTGGTCACGACGCAGACCCAGCTGTGTGAGCCTGACAACATGGATGAAGATGACCCACAGCTGGCCCTATTCAAGGACGCCTGATGCAGGAGGCAGTCAATCAGGAGTAAACAGAGGAAGGCAATGGGGCACCTCGGAAGGAGGCAGAGAGAAGCCACGCCCTGAACTGTATAAAAGGGGAATGCGTGGGAGGGCTAGTTTGCTGAAGGCAACCGCTTGAATAGCTCCTGTTTCATGGTTCGTGTCTTGTTCTGTTTGCTTTTGTATCCATAAATTTGACAGGCTTAGTTCCAGCCTCTTGCCTTCTTGTAAAAGGGGTTGTCCCTGCCTTTTCTGCAGGGCCGGTAGCAGGCTGGTACAGAACACATTCCCCTCCCCCACTACCACTTTTCTATGATGGTCGCGTACTACCTGCCAGGTGCCAATGTACCATAGGTGGTACCTGTACCACTTGTTGAAAAGCCCTGTCATAGATAATTATTTAGCTTAATTTGATGGCATATCTGCAGTGATGAATCTTGATCCTTACTGAGATGAAGTTCAGGGGAAATAATTGTCCAGGACAGAATTATTCAATAGCAACTTCCAGATTCTGGGATAATTTTAAATCTGTCATTGGTTTATAATTTTGTTTTAATAATCACTGGGATGTAGCAGAGACTGTACCCTATGTCTTATAGTGCTTTTTATATTGATCACATGAATGAATATGCTAAGGTAGTTTCATATATTAGGAAAACTGGAAGGTAAGTAGTATTTGTGAAATTGTCATTCACCTGATATAAAGAGATTGGTTTTCTATTGATGGAAAAAGTAACTGTCAAGTTTCCGACGGATGAGCTCTTCAAAGAACTCTGAGGCGTTTACCTTAAAAGTCTTTTTTTAGAGCCCTATAACATCGGCAATCCTTGTGAGAAGCTGGAATCTGAATTCCCCTCCCCTTACCACAATATTATTAAACAATTCTCCTCCTTTCTTTGCTGTCATTAATCACATTCTCCACTTAGTTTGAAGAGATAGTTCCTGTCCTTAGTGTAAACCCTCCAGTTCTTACTTATCGTCTCTTGTTACATTCAACCTTGGAACTATTCGCTACTGTTGTTTATGTCTAACTAAATTCTCATACATTCTTCCTTCCCCCTTCCCTTCTTCAACTAACTTTAACTCTAAAAGTGATACACAAGTAGAAATATGAAATAGCTGCTTCTTCATCTTTTGTCAAAGCAAGAACATCCGATGTTAGCAGCATTGACATCTGGCTCCCCCTTACAAAAAGGACAGATTCTGTAATGTAAACAAAAACACAAATTAGGAGTTGACTTTTGGTTTGTTGGGGTGTTTCTCATAAAACCTTTTGATAAGTCTGTCAGCTTTCACATTGCTAGATTTCACCCAAGTGGCTTCAGACAATGGGTAACCCATTGTACTAGGTACTGCAATTTTCCCTTAAAAATACTAGTCAAGAATACGTTTCACTTCATAATGGGTCTGACCTACTACTACGAGGGATCTGGGTGCCTTCTTAGGGGGAGGTCTTAAAGTGGAGGCCCAAAAAGTTTTCAGTAAGCTACAATGGAAAACCGGGTGAATATTTCCCAAATGTCTGGGGAGTTTCAATTCTACTGTGACCGGGTTGATGATTCTTACAGTGGGGAAAGACCACAAGAATTTTGGTCCTAATTTCTTGTTGGGTAGTTTAAGGCGTAAGTATTTGGTCGACAAACCTTTTCCCCAACTTGGAATGCCCTTTGGGGAGTTCTCTTTATCAGGCTGCTATTTGTTGGTCTCAAAAGTCTTTTTTAAGGCCATCTTCATGTTTTTCCAAACTTCTTCCCAACCCTTCACCCATTGATCAAGTGTCTGGGAAGTGGAGGGCAACTGAGGGTATTCTGGTATGGGGTTGAATTCTTTCCCTGTGGCTACCTGGAAAGGAGTGTAACCAGTGCTGCTCTGTACTGAATTACTGTAAGCCACCTCTGTGAAAGGGAGGAGGTCGGTCCAGTTCGTTGGTTGGTAAGAAACGTAGCATCTGAGATATTGTTCCACCATTTTGTTAGCAGATTCTGTGGCCCCATTAGTAGCTGTGTGAAAAGCAGTTGATAGGCCTTGAGATGATCCAATTAATTTAAGAAAATTCCTCCAAAATTTCGCTGTGAACTGCACCCCTCTGTCTGAAATTATTCGGTATGGGGCATGATGTAGCCGGTAAATATGTTTTAGGAACAATTTAGTCAGGTGTTGGGCCGATGGGAGTCCTTTGCAGGCGATAAAATGAGCCTGTTTTGAAAATAGGTCTATCACAGTCCAGATGACAGTATTTCCTCTACTGTCAGGTAGGTCTACTATAAAGTCCATAGCTATTTCTTCCCATGGTTGAGAAGGGCCAGCCATCGTTTGCAGTAGCCCAGGGGTTTTCCCTGGGATTCTTTTCATGGTGGCACATACAGTACAGCTCCTGATATAGTTTTCCACGTCTCGTTTTAGTCCTGGCTACCAAAATTCCCGGCGAATAAGATGTAGAGTTTTTAGATATCCAACGTGTCCAGCCTGTTTGACATCATGGCTGTGTTTGAGAGTGTTAAGACGGAGGGCTTCAGACAAGTACAATTCCCCCCCCCTTGTAAGCCAGACCATCCCTGCATATTAGTGACATGTGATTGTCTTTGAACCATTGGTCTGTGAGGAGTTCTCATTTTATTTTCTTTACCCCGGGGTCATCAGGATTAGGGGTCCTGTGAGGCGTGAGTTGGGCAGCACTTTGTGGACTGGAGATAATTGCCTCGTTAACTTCTTCGTGTTCGCTTTGCTACTGGGGCAATCTCGATAGTGCATCAGCTAGAAATTTTTTTCCTCCTGGTATGTACTTTAGAGTAAAATTAAAATGGTTAAAGTAATGTGCCCATTGCACTTGCTTTGGGGAGAATTTGCGGGGAGTTTTTAAATTTTTGTGATCTGTCCATACTTCAAAAGGCATCTTGCTCCCTTCTAGATAGTGTCGCCAGTTTAATAGCCCCCACCTAATTGCGAAGGCCGCCTTCTCCCAGACTGCCCATCTTCTCTCACTTTCAGTGAATTTCTTAGAGGTGTAGGCACAAGGTTGCAAGACCCCACTTTTCTTCTTTTGCAGTAATACAGCTCCGAATGCCACATCGCTGGCATCAGCTTGAATTATGAAGGGCTCCCCTGGGCAGGAGTGCTTTAGAACTGGTTCAGCAGCAAATAGTCTTTTTAAATTGTCAAAAGCTGTCAGACAACTCATAGTCCATGCTAGTGGTTGGCCAGGTCACGGTTTTCTCCCTCCCTTACCTGTTTTGAGTAGTTCTGTAAGGGGTAAGGAAATCTCGGCAAAAGAGGGGGAAAATTGACGGTAGAAGTTGGCAAACTCTATGAAGCTCTGGAGCTGTTTGCAAGTCTTTGGGTGCTGCCACTTTGGCTTTCACTTTGGCTGGGTCCATTTCAATGCCCTCACTGAAAATTATATAGCCAAGATAATCTAATAGGGTTTGGTGAAATTCACATTTTGACAATTTGACATAAAGTTTGGCATTCAATAGTTTCTTTAACCTCTTTCATGGATTACTGCCTTGTCGTGGCAAAGGGGTTTGCATAATTCAATGAAGCTATGAGCTATGCCATGCAGGGCCACCCAAGACGGACAAGTCATAGCAGAGAGTTCTGACAAAACATGATCTACTGGAGAAGAAAATGGCAACCCACTCTTTGCCATGAAAACCCCATGGACAGATGAGCCCCTCAGGTCAGAAGGCATCCAATATGCTACTGGGGAAGAGCAGAGGGCTAGTACTAGTAGTGCCAGAAAGAATGAAGCGACTGGGCCAAAGCCGAAAGGACACTCAGCTGTGGATATATCTGGTGGTGAAAGGAAAGTCCAATGCTGTAAAGATTTTTTCTCCATAGGAACCTGGAATGTAAGATCCATGAATCAAGGAAAGCTGGACGTGGTCAAACAAGAGATGACAAGACTGAACATCGACATCTTAGGAATCAGCGAACTAAAATGGACAGGAATGGGTGAATTTAATTCAGATGACCATCAGGTATACTACTGCGGGCAAGAATCCCTCAGAAGAAATGGAGTAGCCTTCATAGTCAATAAAAGAGTAGGAAAAGCAATACTGGGATACAATCCTCAAAATGACAGAATGATCTCAGTTCGAATCCAAGGCAAACCAATATCACAACAAACTGTGGCAAGTTCTTAAAGAGATGGGAGTACCAGACCATCTTATTTGTCTCTTGAGAAATCTATATGCTGGTCAAGAAGCAACAGTGAGAGCTGGACACGGAACCACTGATTGGTTCAACATTGGGAAAGGAGTCTGGCAAGGCTATATACTATCACCCTGCCTGTTTAACTTATATGCAGAGCACATCATGAGAAAAGCAGGGCTAGATGAATCAAAAGTTAGAATTATGATTGCCAGGAGAAATATCAACAACCTAAGATATGTAGATGATACCACTCTAATGGCAGAAAGTGAAGAGGAACTAAAGAGCCTCTTGTTGCGAGTGAAGAAGGATAGTGCAAAACTTGGGTTGAAACTCAACATTAAGAAAACCAAGATCATGGCATCTGGACCTTTCAATTCCTGGCAAATAGATGGGGAAGAAATGGAGGTAGTGACAGATTTTATTTTGCTGGGCTCCAAGATCACCGCAGATGGGGACTGCAGCCAAGAAATTAAAAGACAGTTGCTCCTAGGGAGGAAAGCCATGGCAAATCTAGACAGCACACTAAAAAGCAGAGACATCACCCTGCCAACAAAACTGCATATAGTCAAGGGTATGGTCTTCCCAGCTGCAATATATGGCTGTGAAAGTTGGACCATAAGAAAGGCTGAGCGCCAAGGAATTGAAGCCTTTGAACTATGGTGCTGGAGAAGACTCCTGCAAGTCCCTTGGACTGCAAGGCGATCAAACTGGTCAGTCCTAGAGGAGATCAATCCTGACTGCTCTTTAGAACGCCAGATCCTGAAGTTGAAACTCAAATACTTTGGCCACCTAATGAGAAGGAAGGACTCACTGGAGAAGCGCCTAATGCTGGGAAAGGTTGAGGGCAAGAGAAGAAGGGGACGACAGAGAATGAGGTGGCTGGATGGAGTCACTGAAGCAGTAGGTGTGAGCCTACATGGACTCCAGAAGATGGTAGAGGACAGGAAGGCCTGGAGGAATGTTGTCCATGGGGTCGCGATGGGTCAGACACGACTTCGCAACTAACAACAACAACAAGTTTCTTTAACATTTCTCTGACCAGTCTTTTTTTTTTTTTTATTGAAAAGTTTTAAAATACAGTTTTCCTTTAAAAAACCCCCCTTCCCCTGCCCTCCTCCCCCCCTACCTCCCCCCTCCCCCTCCCCCCCCTAACTCCCCCCTTTCCCACCCTCCTTCCCCCCTACTTCCCCCCCTCCCCCCTACCCCCCCCCTGACTTCCCAGAGCTAAATACAAGGTATATATCTAAAAAAAACAATCATAAACAATCATATACTAACAACTATAAACTCTAAAATCCATCACTCTCTAGCTTATATAAAATAAACCAATCCTCAATAATATTAAATATATATAGAAAACTAAGATAAAAAAAAACTAGCGTCATTCATGTTAAAAAAGAAAAAAAAAACAGAAAACCTTCCTCCACTGTCTACATTCTTCCACAATTGTCTATTTACTAAACAAATTCTCATTTACACACCACAAACACCTATCCCTATTATCCTAATCACTCTCTAACCAAAATAGTCTATAATAGATAATTCTTACACAAATTAACCCACATTAGCCCATAAAGCTTTCTTCCATTTCCTCTGTAGTAAATTTAATCCATTAGTTCCACTGCTTAACTGTAAGTATTTAGTAAATTTAGTCCATTGTCCACTGCTTAGCTGTAAGTACATTATAGAAGTTCCATAGATTTCTGCAAGTCTTATTTTTTAATCTTCTTTGAACGTTTTAAAGCAGCACGCGTCACTCTCTGTTCTCTAGGGTCATCCAAAAGATTTATGGCTTGATCTCCTCCTACACCCTTCTCATCTGTTTGTCCATCTTCATCCTCTTGATATTCTCCTTCTCCAGATCCCTCTGCATCTTCCGAAAGTATTGATGGGATTACTTTTAAAACATTGTTGTAAAAATCACGCGCTTGCTTCACAGTAACCAAACAATACCTTTTGCCTTCATACGTCAAGCTCAAGCCAAGTGGAATCTCCCATCTGAACCTTATATCTCGTTGCTTAAGCTCTTGCACAAGAAATATAAAGTCCTTCCTTCTCTTTAAAATCTTTGGAGGAATTTCTTTTAAAACCAGAACTTCTTGATCAGCAATCACAACTTTAGTATCATAGGCAGCTTGTATAACTTCATCTCTAATTTCCCTTTTTAAAAAATAAACCACCACATCTCTAGGCAGCTTTCTCTGTTTAGCAATCCACGAGTTCACACGAAACACTTTGTCCATGCCTTGTTTTATTTCAGATGCTGGCTGATTCAATACCACCTCAAAAGCCTCTGAGACCAGCTGCTTTAGGTCTTCCTTAATATTCTCTTTTAAACCTCTAATTCTAACAGCAAACTGCATCTGGTAAAATTGAGCCAGACTCAGTTCGTTATCCATTTTGTCTTTTAACTCTTCAATTTCCAATACTTTTGCTTCTAATATAGCATTCTTTTGAGTCAAATCTTCCACTTTTTCCTCCAGATCTTCCACACATACAGCTACTTTATGCACTGAAGTCAAAATGTCTACCTTCATCTCTCTAAATTTCTGTTCCATCCTCTCTTCCATTCTCTCCTCCAATTTCTGCAATTTCTCCTCCATCTGTAGAAATTTAACACCCATTGATTCCAAAATTAACTGGGTATGCTTTTCAAGATCCTTCAATGTCAATACATCAGAAGAATGCAGCGCCTGCAATAATGAATGTTGTTGCACCGGAGAATTTCCTGCACTCCGGAAAGTTTTAGGAGGAGGTTTAGCCGCCATCTTTTACTTACAGTTGTGACGCACTTTCACTTTAAGTTTTAGAAAAAGTCCATCAAGCTCGAGAGTAGAATAAAATAATCCTCTTCATCTTTCCCTCTTGTACCGCTCTGCCTGCTCTTTTCCTTTCATAGTCTTTCCTTCAGGCAGGGATGGTCACAGACGCCTGGCTCTGCTCCATAAAATCCAGAGCAGAGACGCTGGCCAGCTGGGAGCAACCCAGGCTACGGGGGAGTTCAATCCTTCAGCCGCCCAAGCTCAAAGCTCAGGCAGCCCTGGAGAACTCTACCCCTACCTGGGAGCTCACCCCCTCCTCTTCTCCCGAGGAGGGGGCTTCAAATTCGCCCGAACAGCTGATCGGCGCTGTTTCGGGCGAAAATCACACAGCTGAGCCGCGGGCAGCCCGGGAAGGCTGTCTCCAGCGCCGGCGGAGCCACCGGAAGTCATTTCTCTGACCAGTCTTATGTGGTTAGTCATATTCGTACTGTATATCAGGATGTCATCAAGATACACCAGAACCCCTTTGTATAAATCATCATGTAGGACCTCATTAATCAATTGTATAAATACGGTTGGGGGCCCCAGCAGTCCAAATGGCATGACTTTGAACTGGTAGCTTCCCAAGGGGCGATTGAAGGTAGTTTTCCATTCATCCCACTCCTTTATTCTCACCCAGTAATATGCTTCTCTCATGTCTAATTTGGTGAAGACACTCCCCTTCATCAGGTGGGTTAGTAAGTCCTTCAGGAGGGGGAAGGGGTATTTATTTTCCACACTCATAGCATTGAGACCCTTATAGTCCATGCAGAGATGAAGAGACCCATCTTTTTTTTCTTTGAACAACACAGGGGCTCCCACAGTAGACTTGGCCCATTTGATGAATCCCCTCACTAGATTTGTATCCACATATCGCTGCATCTCCTCCATTTCAAGGGGGGACATAGCATACATTCTTGGTCATGGAAGTTTGGCCCCTGGCAACAGTTCAATCATTGGCCCGGTGAGGAGGCAAGGTATCACATTCTTTCTCACTAAATGTATCCGCTAGGTCCCGGTACTCACTGGGGATGAGTGGCTTGCCTGATGGCCGTAAGGTAGCCATGTGCGCTCATTCATTGGGTGGGCTAAAATCCCCTGTAACATCTGTTGAATCAATAGGGGGATCGGGCCCTATGGGTAGTCAAACAGTTCTCATTCTTTTCTCTCACCAGATAAATGGCTTCCATTTGTCTAATCAGGCTAGTCCTAGGATCACAGCCTCAGTCATTTTTGGAGCCACCAGGAAGTGAATAAACTCCCAGTGCTCACCTATCTCTAGGCGTAAGGGCTCCGTTAATTGCGTGACTAAAGTCCCTCCCATTAGGGAGCCCCCCACAGGTTTGGAGAGCAGTTTAGCCCGTATGCCCAGTCTCAGGGCACATGACAGGCTAATGATGCATCGGGAGCAGCCAGTATCAACTAGTACTTTCAAGTCTACTTGTGACCCTGATTTAGGGATTATGAGTTTAGCAGGCAATGAAAAAGGTGGGACATGTTGACTCACCATTGGGTCATTCTCCCCTTCGTTGTAACTGTTAAAGCTGGGTAGAGTGGGGACAGGTCCAGTTGGTGGCCCAGCGTCCTCCCGGGTGGGGGATTTAACCTGGGCAACGGGCTCCTGGGTAGCCCAGTTGGACTTTTCTCTTGGTGGCTGCTGTGCAGGTCTCCTCCTTGTTGCTGGTTCCGGTCTACTCTGCTGTTGTGGGTAGGGGACTGGACAGTTCGCTGCTCAATGTCACTGCTGTCTGCATCAAAAGCACTTGATTGGTGGCCCTACAGCATTAGCAGTAGTTGGAGGTTTTCGGGGTGGTGGTTGCTGTTTGGGTTCTGGCTTTGGCATAGCTTCAGGTGGGAGAGGCTTCTTATAGTGGGCGAGCTGGACATCTAATTTTACCGCTGCCTTATACCATTCTTGCAGATGGTCAGGTACAGCTCAGTAGATGCATGCCTGACAAAGGTGGTCGTCCAACCCTTCTCTGAAATGATGAATTATAGATTGCTCAGGCCATCTCTCTATCTGACCGGCAATCTTGCGAAACTCCTGCACGTACTCCAGGGCAGGCCGGCCAGCTTGTTTTATCTTGTGGATTTGTTCTGCTTTGAGGGCAATGGATGGGTCCTCAAATCTTTCTCTCAGCCCTAGGAGGAAAAGGTGGGGGTCCTCCAATTCAAGAGCTTGCTCATTATATAAATTGTTTAACCATTTGGATGCTTCTCCCTCTAGGCTGGACGCAATCACATCGACCATAGCACCTGGGTCCGGATAGAGATAGGCTCAGCGATTCAAATGAGAGCCTACTTGGTTGAGGAAAAAAAATCAGTTTCTCTGGGTCCCCATCGAAGGTTGCTCTGAAAGGTGGGGCCATCATTGGTTGGAGGGCGCCCCATGCTGCTGCTGGCCCCTTCCTGGTTGTTGGTTCAATGGCTGCTGGGGCCCCCACTGCTGCTGGTCCCATCCTGATTGTTGATTCAATGGCTGCCAGGGCCCCTGCTGCTGCTATTGTGCCTCCAGTTGCTGATGGCCCCATCCTGGTTGTTGGCTCAATGGCTGCTGGGGCCCCCACTTTGGCTGTTGGACCCCCAGTTGCTGCTGTATGCCCAGTGGTTGCACATTTGGGTCTGCTGCTGCCCCCCTTGCTGTGATTGTCTGAGGGGAGGCTGCTGATGGCCAGCAGGAAGCCGTGGCACCACCTGCTGCTGTAGGCCCCTCAGTGGTTGTTGGATAGATGGGGGTTGCTGTTGTCTACTCTGTTATTGGTCTGCAGGGAATTGTGCCATCTGCTGCTGATCTACTAGGTGTTGTGATTCAGCGTCAGCCTATGGTTTCGGCAGCTGAATCGGACAATTCTGAGGAGGAGGAGGAGGGGTTTGGAGAGCCTTTGGTTGCAGATGCATCGCAGAGCTCTCAGCCAGGCCCCTCCCATCTTGTTCCTCCTCAGACCCAGCTGTGTGAGCCTGAAAGATTAGATGATCCACAGCTGGCTTTGTTCAAGGATGCTCGAAGCAAGAGGCAGACAAGCAGAAGTGAACAAAGAAAAGCAATGAGGCACCTCGGGAGGAGGCAAAGAGAAGCCATGCCCTGAGACTGTTGTTTAAAAGGGGAATGTGTGGGAGGTGCTGGTTGCTGAAGGCATCCGTTTGCAGAGCTTCTGATATAGTCTCGGTCTGTATTTGTTTTACTCTGTTTTGAACTGTTTTGTTTAGTTTTTGCAAATAAATTTGGTTGGCTTAATTCCAGCCTATTGAATATAACAAAGGGGTTGTCCCTGACATTTCTGCATGGCCGGTTGTAGGCTGGAACAGAACACTAGGAGTCGTGTTAGCCTCAATTGTTGTGGTGCCTCCCTCACTTGCGGGCCCCTCAGTGGTTGCTTGGCGCTCGGGGGTGGTGACCAGCTTCCATGGAGTTGTTAGCTCTGCAAAAGGAGGGCTGGGGGTCTCTCTTGGCAGGAGATGTTTTGCGTTCTTCACTTCTAGCTCTTCAAACCTTTCTGCTAGATAGTCAGTTGATTGGCTATGGGCTGCCAACAGATATTTCCACTTACCTGAGTATTCAGTGTCAGATGGCCTGGCAGCTCCCCACTGGTCTGGGGAAAGCAGTGTGCAGGAGTCTTTGTTGTCGCTCCACCTCCTCTGCCTTTGAAGCCCTTGGGGATGGCAAGGCTGCTTCCAGGTGTCTGGAGTCTCTGCTGGGCTTAATCCACTCTGACGACCAGACCAATTCTCCTGGTTGTTTGGGTCTAGCTCCCAGCTGGGAGGATTGCTGAATCTCTTTTCCTACTGGCTTCTTCACTGGCCCTTCCCCTCCTGGGGTGGCTGCTGTTGCCGGGGAGCTGGCTTCAGGCAATTTTTCCTCCTCCATCATGGAATCTTCCCTGACTCTTTGTCAGCCTGTCTCCCAAACTTGGAGACAGCGATGGGAGTACGGGACCCCCTAGTTAGTTTGTAAAGTTGGTGGATTCCAGCTTGATGTCAAGTTTCCGACGGATGAGCTCTTCAAAGAACTCTGAGGCATTGTTTACCTTAAAAGTCTTTTATTAGAGCCCTATAACATCGGCAATCCTTGTGAGAAGCTGGAATCTGAATTCCCCTCCCCTTACCACAATAATATTAAAAACAATTCTCCTCTTTTCATTGCTGTCATTAATCACATTTTCCAATTAGTTTGAAGGGTCAGTTCTCCATCCTTAGCGTAAACTCCCGAGTTCTTACTTATCGTCTGTTGTTACATTCAACCTTGAACATTCAACCTTGAAACTATTCGCTACTGTTGATTATGTCTAACTAATTTCTCATACATTCTTCCTTCCCCCTTCCCTTCTTCAACTAACTTTAACTTGAAAAGTGGTACACAAGTGGAAATAAGAAATAGCTGCTTCTTCATCTTTTGTCAAAGCAAGAACATCCAATGTTAGCAGCGTTGACAGTAACCTTTTGAAGGGAAGATCTAGAAGTTTAACCCACTATCTGGACAAGAAGTCCTTTAAAAATGGATTGAAATCTCCTTTTAACATTATTAAATCACATTGTATGCATGTATTTAGTTAAGGAACAGTAGTATCACATCTAAAATACTGTGAATTACTTCCTGTTCTAGAAGGATCACTTTTGAAAAAATAGCAGTCTAACCTAGGAGACCCAAACTGATGCATTCTGAGAGAGAAAAAAGGTGGGCATGTGCTATTTTTGGAGAAGGAAGTATGTAGAAATAATGGCTCATTGGTGAGATTTGCGTTTTTATATGCCCGATGTACATTTCTACATAATCTTTCTAAGCTAGAGATGGAATGCTAAACGGATGTCAACATAATTAAAAAAGGAACGGTACCATGAGACCCATATAATAGTGTGTCTAGTATATCTTGTCATTATTCTTATTTTACAAATATCTTTAAATTACGTTAACTATGAGGAATTCCAGTTCCAAAGCATATTGGATCTACATGATGCAATGCATTTAAGGATGATTTCCTTGTTTCAATATTCATTTACGTGATAATAAATTCCAAAGAACCTAACAAAAAGTCATCTTAAATGTTAGCCCCTCCCCAAAACATATATTGTGGTAACTAATAGCCACCGATAAAGACCAATTAATTATGCAAAATAGTAAGACAGCTAGATTAAAATTTATCTTCCCAGCAAACTGGAAGCTTGCTGAAATGGTGACTAAGAGGGAGTGCAAAACCCTGAGTACTGTCCTTTTCCTATATCTTCACTCGATGCACTGCAGAATTTGGCAAGATCTATAGAATAAGGTTTCTTGAAAGATATGGATAGCTTCATATTGAAAGTGATATTCCTCCAGGTAATATGCTTAGAGCTTTAAAGGCTATAAAAAGTACTTTAAATTAATACTCACAATGGAAGCTAGTACAACCCTTAGAAGAAAAGAATCTTGTGCATTTTGAAAAGCTGCTACAGAAAATCATAACAGAGGGCTAGGCTTAGTAAATTGCATTTTTCTCATTTCCTCCCCAGAGCACGGTTATCAGTCGGATGTGGCCAACTAATTCAACTGGAACATACTGTTAGACAGTGCTATGAATCGGTCCTTTCGGAAATCAAAAACAGAGGATGGCTCTAAATCCTTCAATTAACAGAAACATTTGAAAGACTAGTTTTCTTCTCTCCAGCAAAACAAACCTATGACTCAGCTATCTAAAAGTTTAAACCTCTGTAATTTATTGGTCTTCCTTGCTGATTTTAGCAACTTTGTTTGAAGATCACACTTAAAGAAACATTAATCCTTGGTTTGGCCTTATTTGTGTGTGTGTGTGTGTTTCCACTTCGTGGAAGAAAAAAAACAACTGGGACCATGATGAAGGGATTTTTAAATCTTCCTGACAATATTAGCTTTTACCGTATTTTCTGTCGTATAAGACGACTTTTTAACCCATGAAAATCTTCTCAAAAGTCAGGGGTCGTCTTATACGCTGGGTGCTGAAACTTTAGGGACAGGGCTGGCTGGAAAACCTGGAGTGGATCTCCCATTTAGTCTGCGCAGGGAAAGTGGGACCAATTGGAGAAGAAGCTGCAGTCTGTGATTTTTACAGGCTGGGGTCTGGGCGTCTTTCCTTCTAAAGTTGAAGAGCAGCTGTAATTTATCCCAACTTGAAAGGCAGGTGGGGAATGCAGCAGTCAGAGCAGCTGCTTAGCTCTAAGGACACATTTGACTCAGGAACTGGGCGGGCTGGCTGGAAAACCTGGAGCGGATCTCCCATTTGGTCTTTTTTTTTTAATCCCATTTATATCCCACCCTTCTCCGAAGACTCAGGGCGGCTTACAATTTAAAGCACAAATCAATGTGCTTAGCAATAGCCTTCATTCTATGTATATGCCTGCTTATTAGGGCTTTCACCACCCCCACAAGCAGCATTATTACAAAGTCAGCTTATTGCCCCCAACAATCTGGGTCCTCATTTTACCTACCTCGGAAGGATGGAAGGCTGAGTCAACCTTGAGCCTGGTGGGATGTGAACCTGCACTAATTGCAGGCAGCTGGTGTTACTTAAGGCTCTGCGCAGAAAAAGCTTTAGAGTGAATTAGAAAAAGTGAAAAAGTGAATTAGGAAAATAGGGAATGGTTGCTAGAATTGGGTATGTGTAGTTTAACGAAGAGAAGGCTGAGGAGTGACATGATAGCAGTGATCCAATATCTCAGAGGCTGCCACAAAGAAGAGGGAGCCAAGCTATTCTCCAAAGCACCTGAAAGCAGGACAAGAAGCAATGGATGGAAACTAGTCAAGGAGAGAAGCAACCTAGAACTAAGGAGAAACTTCCTGACAGTTAGAACTATTAACCAGTGGAACAACCTGCCTCCAGAAGTGGTGAATGCTCCAACACTGGAAGTTTTTAAGAAGAGACTGGACAGCCATTTGTCTGAAATGCTATAGAGTTTCCTGCCTTAGCAGGGGGTTGGACTAGATGACCTCCAAGGTGCCTTCCAACTTCTTCTTCTCCTCCTCCTCCTCCTCCTCCTCCTCCTTCTATTATTATTTTATTATTATTATTATTATTATTATTATTATTATTATTATTATTATTATTATTATTATTATTATTATTATTATTATTATTATATTAGTTTAATCCACTTGCACTGTTTTATGTTTACATGTTTGATGACAAACAGCCTTATGTTTATAAGTGACAGTTTTCCTACTAAGTACCTGCATGTCATAAGCATTTGAATTAAAATTACCATATTAAAATCAAATCTGATGTTTTTTAATTTTTATTTGGTGTGCGTTGGAAGAGGGGTAGTCTTATACGGCGAGTATAGCCCAAAACCTATAATTTAACAGGAAATGTAGGGGGTCGTCTTATATGCCCAGTCGTCTTATACGCCGGAAAATATGGTACTCCTTATGTAAATTACTGCTTTTAAATCTTTATATTACCCATTCCCAGAGCAATATTCTAATGACAGTGACATAGCTCTATCCCTCTCCTTTCCCAGTATATCATAACTTCAAGTTGAGTTGTGCAGACTTTTTGATCATGAAGCTTGCAGATGCAGTTATGTATATTTTATTAGCCCATTCCCTGAAAACAGTCTCAATACATAATGCCCATCTGTCTGCTTCTCTTGACCTACTGATCTTGTAGCTGTCATAATTACAGTTTCTTGAAATCCCCTCTTCCTTCTAGCTCAATCACCAAAGAGCTCACTCAAAAACTGCAGAATTTAGATATAAAATGCTATGGCATCTTCCTTGGCTGTGGGAACTATGGAACAATGCAGCACTGGTCAAGAGACAGGGAGAAGGAAAACAGGTGATCTCAGTGGATACTCATGGCAAGCTGAACCAAAACTGTGGCTTGCACTCCTCTCCACTCCATTGTAAGATTCTTATATTGGGACATCATGGAATTCTTGTGGCCAATTGATCATCATCCACTCAGCATAACTAATTTTCCAAATAATTGTTGTACATTTGTGTGAAAAGATAAATGCCCAGGAATCCTGAGTGAATGTGCAAAAGATTCTGTTCCATCACCCAGAATAAACTAGGATTATATAATTGCAAGCATTTTTGCTATTTTTACAAAAGCAAAGTTCCTACCTGACTGGAAACCAACTTTGTATGCTAACAGTGGGGACAAGGTTTCAAGGTTGTAGAGGGGGACATATTTATTTTGTGCATGTCTCTTTTTACAGTAAAAATGTCTTAAATCTGTTTGCTATTTAATGCTGAATTCTGTTGTTACTTTTTCACTGGTATCATTTGACATGTTTTAATGGAAGGAGATTCCATACTATTATAGATTTATTTCAAACATTTTAATTTCAATTTTAGATTAAAAAAATGTTCCATCCTACCTATTGGCCTTACATCCTCTGTGCATGAGGACATTGCAAGGAAGAGGGAATAGTAAGTTCATACATCTGATTGTTTCATTTGAGAGCCCATTTAGGAGTATGTGATGAGAACTTGTATTATGCAAATAAGTTACAGTTATCTCCTTAATTTCTGTAGAGCTAAGCATTGTCATTCTAGAAATGTTTAATTACAGTTGGATTCTTATGCTGATATTTCAGAGCATCCATTACATATAATTTGGATTAGGCATTGATAGTGTTTCATTGGAGAACTAGCAACTGGTAAATGGAAGTAATTAAAGACTTGAGGCTTATTTACAATAATTTAATTTCATTTATATCTAGAATTATGTGGTTGGAATAGTCAGGAGGAACAGGAACTGGTGAACCAATTCCATTTGGTGAGGAAATCCTAAAGATTGTTTTTGAAAGCAAGTCCCAATTATCTAAATACACCAAGCTATATAGATTGAAATAATATCCTAGACATGTAAAAAAATAACTGTACTGTAAACATATTAGGACTTAGTGCCTTTCATTATAATTCCCATTGGCCCAACCAGCATGGCCCACAATCAAGAACTATCAGGATTGTAATCCAAGTATTAGAAAGGCAGTATCTTGAGCAGCAACAATTATAAAAAACCTGCATTATTGAGTAATACAATATGAAGGGCCATATAAAACCCTAATTTCTCATTCATTCCTTTTACCTGGATTGATTCTACCACTAGATCTGACCATGTTGGAATTGCAACATATATTTACAAAAGATTAATTGATCTCTTTTTTAAAAAATAAATCTTTATTTACATTTCATGTTAAAAACACACCATACACCAACAGAGACAAAAAAACATTTACAATATACAGAAAACGAAGAAATCAAAAAACTGAAAACCACTTCAAAAATTTCAAATTATATCTACTTCTAAACTAACAATTATATTCCACTCATTAAATCTCTTATAACTATCCAGCTCCAAAGCTTATTCATTAACAAAAACTATATCACTTCATTTTTGACCAACCTCCAAGCCACCCTCATTTCTTTAATCTTTTATCCATCCAAATATACCATTTATTCCATGATAGAAATGTTGGTGTCTCTTCTTTACCCTTCAACTTCTTGGTCAATGTGTCTGCTTTTGCACAATCAAGTATTCTCCTAATTATAGCTTCATCCGGCGGGGTATGATTTGCCTACCAAAATTGAGCATACCCCATCCTCGCCGCCGTTAAGATAGGTAAAATTAAATACCATATTCCCCTCTTAATATTTCCAGGTCTGAAGCCAAGCAGATACGTCTCTGGTTTAAGATCAACTAAACACCCTGTAATTTCCTCTATCCATTTTTGAATCCTCATCCAATATCTAACCACTTCCGGACATGTCCACCATAAGTGATAATACGTGCCAATCCCTTTACCACACTTCCAACAATCGGCCTACAATCC
The DNA here is from genome assembly GCF_947247035.1 of Vipera ursinii. NCBI lineage: Eukaryota > Metazoa > Chordata > Lepidosauria > Squamata > Viperidae > Vipera > Vipera ursinii. The sequence continues at coordinate 105,152,472 of NC_139516.1, read as the reverse complement.
GGGGAACATTTTGGAAAGTCTAGCCGGAGGGAGATGCCAACTATAAAGCATTTTGTATATGTTCTCCTTATATGACGTGGAAACCACCAGCCTCATATTAATCCACCAAATCTCTTCCCATTTCTCAAGTGGAAGTGCATAACCAAAATTCTTCCCCCAGGCAATCATCGCGTATTTTACCACCTCCTCCCTTACTACCCTAGTTAGCAGCAATTTATAGCACTTAGATATCATCCCTTTCTCCAAACCCAGCAGAATCTTATCTAATTCCTGCAGATTCAGATAAATACCCTTTCCTTCCTTATCCTTCTTATACCTTGACTGGATCTGCAGGTAGGCCCACCACTCAGTTGAAACCCTTGCTGAGCCAGATCTTGTCGCGTTTTGAGTTCTCCCCCGCTATCTAAAAGTTCTTTGTAAGTTGGTCTTCTTCCCTTCTTGAGTAGGGTTGGATGGGTCAAGGCTTCCAAGGTTGATAACCAACACGGAATTTGCACATAGCCAAGGCCCCCTCTTTCCTTAATTTCTTGCATCATTTTTTTTCCAATCCTGGGCCATTTCCCCTGCCATACGAATCTAGAAACTACCCCCTCTAACTCTTTTAAAAATTTCATCGAAAGTTTAACCAGTGCTGTCTGGAAAAGAAAATTTCATTTTGGCAAAATGTAAGATTTCACCGTGGCTACCCTTCCTAATAATGACAACTGTATCCTACCCCATTTTCCCAAGTCCATTTTTGTTTGTATCAGTAATTTAGAATAATTATCCTCCCTAATACTTGAACATCTTCCCGTCAACCAAATTCCTAAATATTTCACCTTCACGATTTTAAACCCTGTAATGTCCTCTAACATCTGTTTACTTCTATTTGAAAGATTTTTCGTTAATATATTCATCTTATCTTTATTTACTTGTAGACTGGCCACATTTCCAAATTCCTCAATCCTTTTTAGTAATTCCGTGCTGGATTCCAGAGGGTTTTCCAAAACAAAGACCATATCATCTGCAAACGCCTGCAGTTTATAAATTTGGTCTCTTATCTGAAGCCCGGTAATCTCCTCATCTTTCCCATAAGTCCCATAATAAATAAATATTATTCTCAATAGGGGTTCTAAGGTTAAAATAAATAAAAGTGGGGAAAGTTGACAACCCTGCCTAGTGCCCTTACAGATATCAAATTTGTCAGTTAAATTTCCATTTATCAACAATCTCAATTCCTGCTTAGTATAGATTGCTTTAATCATATTACAGAATTTAGCCCCAAACTCCATATGTTCCAAATGACACATTAGGAAATCTCAATTAACCCTATCGAATGCTTTTAGAGCATTGATAAATATTAAAGCTAATTGTTTATCTAGTCGGCTTTCATAATACTCCAGAACATTTAATATAATTCTGAGATTATCTTTTATTTGTCTAGTGGGAAGGAACCCATTCTGGTCTGTATGTATGAATTGGTTTAAGTAAATTTTTAATCTATCAGCAATAATTGTTGCAAATATTTTATAGTCTGAATTAAGGGATATTGGCCTATAATTTTTAATATGCTTCAAAGGGGAGTCATCCTTAGGGATCAAACTAATATTTGCCTCCAACCAAGTTTGCGGGACTATAGCCTTATTCAAAATTTCATTAAATAGATCTTTCATATGTTTTCCCAGCGCTTCCACTAATACCTTATACAATTCTGCAGGAATTCCGTCAGTGCCTGGGTTTTTTTGACATTTTTGTTGTCTTACCGCTTTTTCAATTTCTGCTATTGTTATCTCCTGACCTAAGGCCTCTTTCTCATTAGGAAGTAACTTAGGAAGGTCTGACTCTGTCAGGTATTGTTTAATCCTCTCCTCAGGAACCTTTTCTTTCTGATATAATTCTGTAAAAAAACTCAGTCACTATCTTTTCTTTCCCTTCTTTATCCCCTATCAGTGTCCCCCTCTTATCCTCTAACTGCTCAATTCTTCTACTTTCCTTCTCTTTCCTTATTCTATAGCTAAGCCATCTCCCTGGCTTATTGGCATATTCAAAATAGTTCTGCCTCACCACCCTAATTTGACGTGCTATTTTCTCTTGATCCACAAGGTTAAGTTTATGCCTCCAAAAATCCACCTGCTCCTTCCCGTACACTTTCTGTGGGTTTACCTGGAGAGCCTTCTCTGCCTTAGTAAGTTGCTCAGCAATTTCCCTCCTACTTTCCTCCTCCTTCCTACGTTTAACTCCCATCTGTTTTATTATCAAGCCTCTCAGATAAGCTTTAGCTGTATCCCAAACTATTCGTAGGGGCATCCCTTCCGTCCTATTTTCTAAAAAAAACCAGGCTCATCTCTTGTTTAATTTTTTGTACAAAAACCGTATCCTTTAGAGTCTCCAGACTCATCATCCATCTACTCCTCACTCTACTCCCCCTTATCAACGTAATAGCCACCGGGTTGTGATCCGCCCATTCATTCGTCAAAATCATGGCATCTTTCGCATAAGATATCAGCCCATCCAACAACCATACCATATCCAACCTAGACCACGAGTTATGCCTGGGGGAATAGTAGGTATAACGTTGAGAGGCCGGGTTAATCTCACGCCATATATCCCTAAGGCCAAATTCTTCGCACATATCCCTAAATACTTTGGGCAAGACCCTCCTATCTTTTCCTTTTTTCTTCTTCAAATCAACCCTCCCCGTTTTGTAATCCTTAGCCCTATCTACCACCGCATTAAAGTCCCCCAAGAGACACATCTGCTCATACTCCAGGTCTAATATTTTCTGATATATTTTCTGGAGAAAGTCTCCCTGATTATTATTAGGTGCATATATGCCTACCAGTAACACTTTGCTTCCCACCATTTCTATCTCCAACATCAGGCTTCTCCCCTCCGGGTCCGCCCATAATTCTTTAGGACACAAGTACTCCTTAACATACATTGCTACACCTTTCTTTTTCTCCTCAGCAGACGCTACAAATAATTTCCCTAGTTTAGGATAACTCAACAGGTTAGTTTGGCATTTCTTAATATGAGTTTCCTGAAGGCATAATACATCGGCTCCACATTTCCTTAATCTAGTTAAGATATTTTTTCTCTTAACAGGAGCGTTGAGACCATTAACACTGAGCGTCAAAAAATTCACCCCTTGACACATCCTTACTTACGTGGGGCCTTAGATTTGGTAGTCTGTCTAGTTACCCTCTTATATTCTTTTCCCTTTCCCTCTCCGCCCCCCTCCCCCCTCTGCTCCCCCTGGATTCCTCTCCTCCCTCTGACTTCTACTCTCCACTTCTCCATCACTCTCCTGATCGCTAGTCCCACAAAACTTTTTATAGAAATCTTGTGCGTCGCGTAGACTCTCAATCTTTATCTTTCAGTCTTCCCACATCACCAGGAGCCCCTCTGGAAGCAGCCATTTATATGCCACACCTTTTTTCCTCAATTGCGAAGTAACAAATTGATAGCGTTGACGATGCTCTCGGACCCTTCTTGGTAGTTGCTTAAGAATTGTAACCGGACGGCCTTTATACTGAATTGGTTGGTCTCTAGCTTTATAAAGCACTTCATCTCTAAGTGCCTTTTTGGTAAACCTAACGCACACTTCCCTAGGGAGGCTGTATCGCCTGGCATAATTGGTATAAACTCGAAAGGCCTCATCAATATCGCACGCACCGAACCTCTTTTTTCTCTTTCCCCACCAGGTCTGCGATCATTTCTCCTACCACTTCTTCCAACTGTTCTTCTCTGTGTTCGTCACATTTCGGAAGCGCAAAAAAGGCCGCTTTCTCCATCTCCAGGTACGCCATATCATCTTCCAGCTTCTTGGATGCTTGCATGCAACTGTGCTCCCATTTCTCCATCCGCTTCTCCATATTCTCAGAGTCCTTTTCTACTGTTTTTATTCGCTCTTCATGCGTATCCAGAGTCACCTGGACTACACCCAATTTTCCTTTAATTTCCTTCATCTCCTCTCTCATGTCCCCCAACTCAGCCCTCAGACTGTCAAAATTCCTCTCCATTATGTCCTGCATATTTTGTAGCATCGTATAAACCCCTTGAATTGTAGCAGATTTTTCTGTCGCCAATAGGCTCTCCATTGACTTCCTAACCCCTGGTGGCGCTGTAACCGGAGAGGCCGCTACTGTCAGGGTGGGGGCCTTCTTTAAGGTTTTAATTGACATCGTCGTTAAAGACATTTCAGTTTGTCCCAGGAGGTTTCTCCACACTACTGTACACCACAGGTTAACTCCTTCCCAGATACTTTATCACAAACTTGTCAGAGCCAACACCTAAACTACCAATAACCCCGTACTTGCTTCTAATAAGTCTTCTGCCGGAACTTATCTAAACCCGTTCTGTAAATTAATTTCACTTCCACTCTTTAGGTAGAAAAAAAAAGGAAAGAAAGAGTCACATCAATATCCGTCAGTTTAAAGCAGGATTTCTATAATTCCGCAAATCAGTACACTAGCTTTTTCAGGGGAGAAGAAGCTTCCACCAATCACGTCATATTCGTAAACAAGTCCATTTAAGCCTCTAATCAGCATTTGGATCCACGGCAGCAGAAGACAAAAGGGGTAACAAAAAAGAAAGAAAGAAAAAAAATATTTGTTGCCAAAACCACCCCCGATAACTGGCTGCCGCTCCTTTCACTTCTGCTTAGCGCCCCACCAGCGCGCTCACTCAGAAGGTCTTTAAACTCACTTCCACTCTTTCTCGCTTCCCTGCTTCTCAAACTGTCAAGTCATTGGCTTCAGGGCTGCCAAATCGCAGCCCTCTTTCAAGCCTCCGGATCTTTGGGGTGCTTTCCTTTTTCCAGCAAGGTGGTTGCACCACACCTCGCCTCCGAAAATGCCCCCTCCGCTTCTCCCAGCCTCTCTGGGGCTGGAAACGGCAGAATATCGCCGCAGGAGGCCTGAAAAACAACAAGAGGCTCGGCCGTCTATCGTCTCCCCTCCCAAGGCAGCGCCATCTCGGACTCCAGCTTCAAAAAAAAACAAAACAAAGAAAACCAACCTCTTTTTATAAACATAAAAGTAAAGGTTCCCCCGCACATGCGTGCTAGTTGTTTCCAACTCTAGGGGCCGGTGCTCATCTCCGTTTCAAAGCCGAAGAGCCAACATTTGTCCGAGGATGTCTCCATGGTCATGTGGCCGGCATGACTAGACGCCAAAGGTGCACGGAACACTGTTACCTTCCCACCGTAGTGGTCCCTATTTTTCTACTTGCATTTTTACGTGCTTTCAAACTGCTAGGTTGGCAGAAGCTGGGACAAGTAACAGGCGCTCACTTTGTTACGTGGCACTCGGGATTCGACCCACCAAACTGCCGACCTTCTGATCGACAAGCTCAGCGTCCTAACCCACTGAGCCACCGCGTCCCTTTTATAAGCATAGAAAGGTATAATAAGTATATTGCAATTTTGAGAATAAGTTTTAGATTTAATTGCCTGATCATTCATATATTCACTGGTTTAGGATTGATACTGCTGGATGATAAAATGTGGATAATTTCTAGAAATTAGATCCAAATTTAAATTATGTTAAACCTAGAATTGACATTGCCATAAAATCACTGGATAAAGTTAGGACATTTTCCTATATAATTTCTCCACTAAAACCATTTATTCCATCCACTTGAAACACGGTTGATTATTTTTTAATATTAGAATTTTAGTTTTAAACTCAGAGTGTCATTATAAATTCAGAAAGTATTCAGACCCTCTTCACTTTAGTCAACTTTGTTATGCTGCAGCCTGATTCTACAGTTGTTGAATTTTTTTCTCATTAATCTACACTCAGTACCCCTTAATGACAAAATGAAAACAAAATTTTAGAAATTTCTGTAAATTTATTAAAAAGAAAAAAACTGAAATATCACATTGGCATAAGTATTCAGACCCTTTGCAACAAGACTTGAAATTTAGCTCAGGTGCTTCCCATTTCTCTTGAACATTGCTGACATGTTTCTACACCTTGATTGGAGTCCATCTGTGGTAAACTGATTGGACATGATTTAGAAATGTACACACTTCTCTGTAGAAGGCCTCATAGCTCACAATGCATACTGTAGCAGAACAAAAGCCATGAGGTCAAAGGAACTGCCTACAGAGCTGAGAGACATGATTATTGCAAGGCACAGATCTGGGGAAGGCTACAATAAAATTTCTGCTGCACTGAAGGTTCCTAAGAGCACGGTGGCCTCCATAATTCTCAAATGGAAGACATTTGGCACAACTAGGACTCTTCCAAGAGCTGGTCGGCTGGTCAAACTGAGCAATCAGAGAAAGGCCTTACTAAGAGAGGTGACCAAGAACCCAATGGTCATTCTGACTGAGCTCCACAGAGATCCTGTGGTGGAGGTGGGACAGAGTTTCAGAAGGATAACAATCACTGCAGCCCTCCACCAAGCAGAGTGACTAGATGAAAGCCTCTCCTCAGTGCAAAATACATGAAAGCCCTATTGGAGTTTGCAAAAAAGCACCTGAAGGATTTTGAGACTGTGAGGAACAAGATTATCTGATCTGATGAAGCCAAGATTGAACTATTAGGCCTCAATTCTAAATGCCATGTCTGGAGAAAACCAGGCACCACTCATCACCTGCCCAATATCATCCCAACAGTGAAGCGTGGTGGCAGCATCATGTTGTGGGGGTGTTTTTCAGCAGAAGCGACTGGGAGACTGGTCAGGGTTTAGGGAAAGCTGAATGGAGCAAAGTACAGGGATATTCTCAGTAAATACCTGTCCCACAGTGCTCAGGACCTCAGACTGGGCAGAAAGTTCACTTTCCTACATGACAGTGATCCTGTGTCCATAGAACACAGCCAAGACAACACAGAAATGGCTTAGGAACAACTCTGTGAATGTCCTAGAATGGCCCAGCAAGAGCCCTGACCTGAATCCTATTGAACATCTCTGGAAGGACCTGAAAATGTGTCAGAACCCATTTCATGTTTGGAGTTGATCTGTACTTTTCTGGGTTCTTTCTGTGGGTTCTCCTGAGGGGGGGTGGCCTTTTGGGATACCTTATTTCTCCTTTCACTTAGCTACAGTGTATCCTCTCTGCCTTTCTATCTGTTTGCTCTTTGAACTGTTTCCCCTTGATGTCAACCTGGGGTGAGAAAGAAATGTGCCTCTGGCCATCTGGCGTATCTCTCACTGTGGAAGAGAAAGGTGTGAAGACCCTACAGTGTCTTCACAGGCATGGGAATGGACTCCATTATCAGCTCCGTTCCCACAGCTGACTTTACACCTGGGGATTGGCTCATTTGAACTGACCAGATGAACTATTGGGGTGGGGTTTGCTTGAGGCTCCTTTTAACCTATTGATCTGAGTGGGAAACCCTCAGATCCTGTTTTCTATGCCTGCTATCAGCTTCTCCTAATAAAAGTTTCTTTTGGAATGAAACTGTTCCAAGAGTCCTGCTTTCTTGGGATGAGGCTTTGAAGCGGGTCCTTACAAAATGGCGGTCCATCGACAGTCGCATCCAACCTGACTGAGCTTCAGAGGATTTGCAAGGAAGAATGGCAGAAAAATTCCCTCCACCCAGTTGTGTGAAGCTTTTGGGTCTATGACATTTTGCTGCGGCCAACTCGCCATAGCCAACTTGCTGTGGCCAGCTTACCACGGGCCAACTTGCTGCGGGCCAAGAATTACACTAATATCAAAGAAATGGTGGAATAGAATCATTAAAGAAAGGATGCAAAAGGAGGGATAGAATGAATGACAAAAATTAAAATATTTTTTTATTTATTTGAAATAATTAAATTGAACTCTTAAATTGTCCCATGGCAAGTTGGGCCTTGGCAAGTAGCCCGTGGCAAGTTGACCTGCAGTGAGCTGGCTGTGGCAAGTTGTCCCATTTCATAGCTTGTCGCGTCATACCCTAAAACATTCAAGGCTGTAATTGCTGCCAAAGTTGCTTCAACAAAGTACTAAGTGAAGGGTCTGAATGCTTATGCCAATGTGACATCTCAGTTTTTTTCTTTTTAATAAATTTACAGACATTTCTAAAATTTATTTTCACTTTGTCATTATGGGGTACTGAGTGTAGATTAATGAGGAAAAAATGAATTTCAACAGGCTGCAGCATAACAAAATTAACAAAAATTAAGCGGGTCTGAACACTTTCTGAATCTACTGTATATAATTACACCAATATTCCACAAGAAAAGGCTATGATAATTACAGAATACATTCGGTGAAAAAGGAAGCATGTTTTTAGGACTTCCAACTTGTTCTTTGACAGACAGTATCATTTTTTTCTGCTTTGAATACATATTGGCACAATTCTGGCAAACCCTGACATGGAATTCTGTTATTGAATTATTCATATATTGTTTTTAGCCTTCTCATCCCATGAGAGAATTCCTTTTGAAGGAAATATTAGACAAAGATTGATAATTTTATGTAATTAAAGTCCTTGGAGAGTTTAAGATATTTCTTGACTTTCACTATGAGATAATTGCATTTGTCTTGGGAATAATGATCAAAAGCAATTTATCATTTAGATGGTCACGTTCCAAAAATGGATAGTCAATTCTTGTCTAACTATTCCACCTCTCCATTGGGAGAGATCACAATATTTTAAAGACATTTAAAGCAATAGCATGTAATGAAGATTCAATTGCAGACAGTACAAATAGAGTTATAAATCTAGATGTACAAGGCATGAGACTATAAACTGGGAGACTGAGTTCCAGTCCCACCTTAGGCATGAAATCCATCTAGGTGACTTTGGTCCAGTCACTTTCTCTCAGTCCAACTCATCTCACAGAGTTGTAGGAAAAAATAGGAAAAGGAAGAAATATTTGGTATGTTTGCCACCTTGAGTTATTTATCAAAATAAAAATAATAAAAGTTGGGATAAAACATAGACTTACAGAAAGTCATTCCCAACCCAAAGAAATCATGCAGCAAACAAAAAGAATGGCTGTTAAAGGTATAAATGTTACTTGATGCATACTCTCAATATGTGAAAGGCATGTGAAATATGTGAAAAATATTTTGATTCAGGATACATATTTTGAGGATTTCCTACCACAACATGGCAGAAAATCATGCTTTGATTGTTGGATAGATGGGGGGGGGGGAAGAGAAAGATATACTTGGCATAACCAATCAGCTGGCATTGTGTTCAGGAACATCTGCACAGAATAGGAGGACAGTGGTTCTGACATTCACCAGACCCTGCCTGCCCAATTTCTGGCTGGTGCATAGTCTCTGGGTGTTGAACTTGGGTTGTAAGCCTCCATACTTTGTGAGAGGCTTCCAGCTCTCCACATTGGCAGTTTTCATGTCCTTTGATCAGCTCACTATACCAGTAGGGTTATCTGATGACTTGCAGGACATACACGTTGATGGTATGGAACTTGTTCTCATTGAGTTGGCTCTTCAAGACTTGTGTTATCCTTTGGTGGGACTTGGATGCTGCTGTATTCTTTGCTTCCTCATCGTGGTTTCCATGTGACTGTGAGATACCAAGGTATTTGTAGCTGGTCTGCATGTTTGGTATGTGGCCATCAATCTTAACTACATGACTTCTCTTTACTATCCATCTGGCCACACTTCTTTACTGCAAATGACATCTCAGTGGTCCTCACTGTAAATCTGTGTCAGGTGGATTAGCAAGCTAATGTCTCATTCACTCTTAGCATACAGCTTAATGTCATCCATGTAGAAAAGATGGTTGATAATAGTTCCATTCTTGAACTTTTATCTGTAAGTAGTCCTTGGATTATTTGGCTGAGAATGTTCAAACTAATGCAGAATAGCAGCAGAAGACAATGTATCACCTTGGTATATGCATTGGTATCAATAACATTATTTATTTGGTGTGTCTGTATGTCAGTGTATTGCATTTATATTGTTTTCACTTATTTTTTTTCTTTGTGATTTATATGCATATGTGTGTGTATCCAAGAGGGGGGAAATCTTTAAATGTCACCTAATGTGATAACTTTAGTTATTTGGTGTATATGTATGCCAAGGTATTGCACTGCTATTATATATGGGGTTTTTAGAGAAAGGTATTGAAACTGAAATTGCCAACATACTGCCTTTTATAAACATTTTTTATTAAATCCATTAGATATTTCTACATAAATATGGAGCTGAAAGATGACCAAGCAGGGAAAGAACATTATTTTGATAATTTGTTAACAGCTTATGGATCCTCAGTATCTTAGTAGACAACTGGAGTGTTTTGGTATTGTTATTTCATTTTCTCAGCAATTTAATAATACAATTTTTATAAATGTTTTACTAGTATTTAAGGCACTAGGCTATAAAATGAGAAGTTGTCAGAAACCATTTATATTTCATTTCTAACTCCCTATCTGTGCAAATCTAAATCTCACCCCCTTACTGGATTCTGCCATTCCCAAGGAGGGAAGAGAAGACAGGGTTGTTAAGAGCCCATTCCTATCCCTTAGATGCAAGGTGTTTATTCAGCCTGCCTGGAGGCCATCACAAAAGACCAGGGAAGAGATCCTTTGAACTAAGAACAAAGAAAGGGGTGGGATTCTGGTTTGTATCTCTGATTGGAATGTGAAGGGAAGTAATAATGTTGCAAATGAGGTTTCCTATGAGGGGTGTAGGACTGAGGGGAGGGGTTTTTACTCAGGGACATTTTAAAAGTATTGATCTGTGAGACAGTTTCCAGATCCTGTCTATATTATCCACTGTCAACCATGTTTTAGTAAAAGTTCCTGTTTGGAACTCGTCTCCAAGAGTTCTTCTTTCCTAAGATGTGGATTGGGGTGAGTTCTGACAGACGTGCATTAAGGCCAGCTTAGTCACTCTCTCTCAACTAAGTCCACCTTACCCGGTTGTTGTTGTAGGGAAAATAGGAAAGAGCATTGTGTGGGTTCACTGCCTTGAGTTATTCATAAATATAATAAAGGCAGGATATAAATAGTGTACCCACTAAGCATTTTTATTTTTAGGCACTAGTCTAGTAATTCTGCTATTTGAATTGCAGCATATTCAGTCTTCATTTTATGTTCATGTGTGGAAATAAAAATTGAAATTATCTTTTAATTTGTAAAGATCTTTGCCCCCAGTAAATTGCATTTGGTTCCCTATAGGGCAGTCTCTTTCTTACCCATGTTATGATAATAAACATTATCATTGGAGTAAAATGTTTCCTCCTAGCAATTAAAAAGTTGAACATTTACAGTCTGAACAATATAATCTACCATATCCATACCTGCAAACACCTACTTTTGCAAGTTCAGACATGGAAACTTCTTTGCAAGTGGCTGGGAAATAAGTCTAGGGATTTGTCACAGATGGATGAATATGACCACCTTTACCTGACCCTTGATCTTTCAGACTTCTGTATTTAGTCTAAACTGTATTACGAGTTGTTTCCAAAACAAACCAAACACTTGTTTTCCCAGAACAAGGAACAATGAACATAATTTGCTTTTAACTGGACTTGTTCACACATTTTATTACATCTAATCCCTAAATATATGGTGTATCATTTTTGTGTCAGTATGCCACCGTCTGTGAGCAAGAGGCGCAGGAGACAACACTCCCTAGAAAGTAAGATTAACACTGAAAGAGTTCTCCCCATTGTACTGTTTTTCTCCCTGGCTGCCATCTAACTTTTAAGGAAGTGAACACAAAGAAAAGCACCTAGAGTGGCCAAGCTTGAATTTTCCATCTAGGATCTCTCTAAATTAAAGAAAAATGGTTTAGTTCCATGTCTCAGAAATACCTTTTCAGGGATTTTAACTAACGTTGTTAAGCTGCAGAATCATGCATCAACAAGAAAATAATTTCTTTCCTTCGAAGTTTACTTGTTCCTTTGCTTAAGTTTTCTATAAATGAAGTAACTAGCTAACTTTGGAGGCGTGTTATTACATGAGAAGGGGGCAGCTGCTGAAGGAGATTGAGAAGGGGGCTTGACTAAAAACTGGTCATCGAGACATCTATGAAATGATGCTGCATATGCAGCTTTAGCCACCACATATCACCTGAAAATGCAGATTGGGACAATAGGCAATGAGAAGGGAGAAAGGCAAACAATAATTTGGTCACTGGTCTTATTCAGGAAGTGAATTGATGCCTTGCAATAATATTGAACAGGAATAGAAAAATATTCTCCAATTATTCCCCACTGCAACATCATTTATTGGACATGTGGACTGTGACTGTTGGGAGGCTGCAACTTAGGAACATCCAAAGGTTCCTAAATGCCATACAAGATATCAAGTGTTCAGATAAAGCTGTTTAAAATATTAGAATGTTTAAATGGAGATGGCCATTTAATGCCAATGTTTGCAGTCAAATATTCTGGGTAACAGGCAAAAAGTGCAGTCTACTATAAAGGATTGCCTTTATAGTACAGTTCTCATTAAGTACTAGTTATTCCTTTGCACAGGTTCAGGTAAACAGGCATAGTTCAGAGGTCTAAAGGAGATGGGTTTCATCAATTCAAGCACATGCTATCGAACAAGGGAAAGCATGCAAAACATGGCCTTAGTTCTTTCCAATCCTTTAAAGATAACTTTGCTTTGGTCATATGATTAAGGAAGAAAAGAGATGGGCTTAGAATAGAACAAGCCATGGTCCAGTGCCTCTTCTTAGATATAGCAATAGCACTCAAACATATCCCAAACGTGCTTTCTTTCAAAAGGCAACTCGACTTTCCTGTTTTGCTTGAAAATGTTTCCCTTCTCGCCTAAGAAGCTTCTTCAGTTCTGTCCGAATGATGGGGAATGGAAGGATTTACCATTCAGTCAGAACTGAAGAAGCTTCTTGGTGAGAAGCGAAACGTCTTCAAGCAAAACAGGTAAGTCATTGCCTTTTGAAAGAAAGCACCTTTGGAACAACCATGACCTGGACAACTGAGAATCTCAGAGAGACTTGGAATTTTATACTGGTCCATAGAGCTTTTACAGCCCTCTCTAAGCAGTTTAAAGCCAGCATATTGCCCCCAACAATCTGGATCCTTGTTTTACTGATCTTGGAAGGATGGAAGGCTAAGTCAACTTTCAGCTTGTCCCAATTGAACTCCCTGGCTGTGGGCCAAGTTAGCCTGCAATACTGCATTCTAACCACAGCACCATTAATAGGCTTTGGAGGGTTTCCCCCCCCCCCTCTTTATAGCCTCTGATCTAAACTATTTTTATTTTAAATATTTCTTTTACTAGCATTTCACCACATTCAATCTGATCCTGTTCCATCCTTTTCAAGTTATCCTGCAAACTGATAGATCTCCTAGTCCATTTGCATAATTTTTTGCAAATTTCATTGGCTTGGAAATATAAAAATGGCAGGACAAATGTTAAGCTGGATTCACTTCCAGCTCAGTAGAATGTAAATAAATCAGTAAAAAGTATAGCGGGCAAAACAAAGTTGGAAAAAGGTTAATAGATAATCATATCAGGAAATAAAAGGCACCTGTGAAACACAAAGCTTATGCTGACACTGAATATAATCTTACAACAGGGTAAAGTACTGAAGGAATAATTCTTTATATCAAGAATGTAAAATATACAATAGGCTACATTGAAAGATCATTGAGGGTGGCAGTATCTGGTCACAAATGTAAATGGAATCCTGATCAAAATACTGAGGGTACGGCCGAGATGGTAAAATACATCAGAAATGCATGCAAAAGGGAACATGTAAGTAAATCATGCTCCAGGTATGATGAATTATTTTCTAGATATAACTGTCTTAGAATGTTTGGTCTTAAAACCAACTAGAGTGGAGGCAACCTTGGATCTCACTGATAACTACAGCAAGATGCAACCATTGTGGAATCAGTATGAAACAGAAAATGTCATATTTAGCATACATCAGTAGGTAATTGCCTGCAGGATCTGAAACATTTGATTACAAATTGGGAGCCTACTAAAAATGATTGCCCTTGTGAGACATCAGATAGGAAATTGCTCTAGCAAAAAAAATAGATCTTACCAGTCAAACCAAGTTTAGTGCCAGGGAGAGGTAACCAACAGACCAATTTTAGAAAGAAGCCCAGGGGAGATCTGGGAAATTATAGGCTAGTCAACTAATGTCTGTTACAGAGCATAGATGATCAAGTCTTACTGAAAACATGGATTTTACAAAAATTCAGTGTGCCTCATCAACCTTTAAGTTTTTGTTACCATCTGTAGTGCATTTGATTTTCAAAGTTTTTGAAAATCCCTCTTCAGTGGTTCTTTATAAACTTAATGACCAAATGGCTGAAAGGATTTACTTTTTTGTAGACTGCTAACAAGAAATTAACATTCTCAAATGAGAAAAAGTAGGATGTAGAACTTTTCAAGTTTTTGTGTTGGGACCATTAAGTAAATTTGAGGCAAACAAGGAGTGGGTTATGTTTGTAGCTGGTACTATTCAGAGTGGAACTACCTTTTTCATGAATGGCAAATACCATTCAGTTCAAGAAGCTGCAAAATAATACACATTAGAACACACACTCATACACACCCTTGTTTTAGATGACAGTGAATGAATTTGACAATTCAGTAGATAGATTTTTGGGTCGTAATGGATAGCAGAACTCAGGTGGCAGTTGTGAAAGGCAAATTCCATACTATGGGGTTATTAAAGGGATTGAAAGTAATAAAAAGATCAACACTGCAATGTTAAACAAACTGACAACTCACCTGTACAGATGGTCCTTAATTTATGACTACTTGCTTAGTGGCTGAAATTACAATACACCTCTCCAAAGTGACTTGCAACCTAGTTTTAAAATTCCGATGGTGGATTTCTCCCTGCAGTCAGATAGCATTTTGGGTGCTTGGCAACCAGCCTGCATTTTATAGGATTCTGCAGTCATATGACTGTGATTTCTGAGTTTTTTAGCCAGAAAGTTGTTTGCTTATGATTTCTGGCAAAAAAACAGCCATCAGGTACAACGGGCCTGTTCAATGCCATGGCATTCATTTACCAATCACAGCCAAAAAAAGGTTGCAAAATTGAGCATGGTCACAGAGTGACTTGCATAATAACTATGATTTATGGCCGAATGCCACTTGCAATCAAGGACTACCTGTACCATTTAGTCACTTCACACAGCACATAACTTGGTGGAAGGTACTATTTCAAAATCCACTGAAGGGCACTATATTGGATGGCTTTATAAATGTAGTTTAGACAACTTTATAGAAATGGCTATTGATCTTAAAACACCTCTTGAGTTAGGGTAACAGGCTTTCAAACATCAGGTGCTGGGGGGGGGAATAGTAGGATATGGGTAGATCACCTCCTGCTTTAAGCACCTCAAAGGTGTCTAGTTGACTACTGTGAAAGTGTTGTACTTAAGATCCAGCAGAGCTCTATTGTGTTCTTAAATGCTAAAGTACTTAGCAAGATATTAAGATATTACACCTCAAGCATTGCTAACCCTCCAGCATCAGAATCAAATAATTATTAAAGAAATGAAACACAATTTATATTACGGCATGTTTTCAGCTTGCAGTAGAAAGATACAAACTTATACAATAATTTTTCAGATAGGTAACCTTGCTTTCTAAGACAGCACACTTTTTTGCTTTGTATTTTATAACTGCATGTTTGTTACAACTATTTAAGAACCATACAGAAGACATCCTCTACCTTGGCTGAATTTCAGTTATGCTTCCTCACTCATATTACACTCATGTTCAGAAATTCCATTCAGATATAATGAAAATAATTATGTATTAATAGATCATACAACATCAAAGCAGGGGAAAAAATTAATAGCTTTGATAGTAAATTAAATGTCTTACTCCAGTCTATGAATTTTGAGATTGTCTCTTTGCATCATACATTTGTATGCCGTGTCACTTCAAGATTATAAGAGTCCTGGCTCCATTAATATATAAAAAGTTATAAAAGGCAGTCAAAATGGCAGGTGTCAGCTTTTTTAAAAAATAAAGCTGTTTAGCTATTTAAATAAGGCTTGAGATTATTCCAGTTATTTAAGAAAAAAGGCCTATAAAGTAATTGCTGATAATGAAGACTTCTGTTTCTTTCCTGCACCAGAAACAATTCCAAAATAAAAATATTTGCTTGTGCAAATCAGCAAAACATAACATTGGGGGATGCTCATGAAATGATATGCCATCAACTTACATTCTTATCTCAGAAAAATCTAATGTTAAGTTTAAATTAAATTCTAATGCATACAACACCCTTCATTTATTCTAAAAAAATATGTACAGCATATTAATAGTATGCAATATGCAAAAGCCTTGTTGCTGATGGCAACTTTTACCCTTCCCTCCCACCTTATTCACATGTGTACCTCTACTAAAACAATTACACCACTAAGCCTGTTAGTTTTAAGGAAATTAGAACTTGTAGACTTTTGTGTAGGGGCTCCATTCATTGGATTCTGAATTGTAGACTTCAACTGTGTTTAGAAACTCATTGCCGTCAAATCCTCCCACTGCATAGATAGTATTGTTCACTGTTGCAAAACCAGCATTGCTTCTTGGTGTGGTCATGCTACCCATCATCTTCCACTCATTCTTAGCAGGGTCATACATTTCCACACAGCTGACTGCATGTGAGCCGTCAAAGCCACCACCAACAAAAAGTTTTCCTAGGAAGCAAATAAGAATAGAAATTTGAAGAACTTGTGTCCCAATAAATTCCCAAAGATGCAAAATCTCAATTGTCCACCAAAAAAAAAAGCTTAATACCTAAAAAATGTAGTTTTCTTTGAAACTTGGACAAACTAAGTCCTGCCAAATTGTTTTAGGTCAGTCAGTTTGGAATACTTTAGCTCAGTGCTTTTTTTGTAAAAGAAAAAGGTGCCGGAACTCACACATCATACAACCCACCTTGCCTACCCTACAAGGTTCCATCCCCAAAAGGTGCCAAAACTCTATTCTGAGTGTTCTATGAGAAAAAAAGCCCTGCTTTAGCTGTTCTGAAATTGGGCTAAATATCCTATTAATAGGTAAGTCCAATTTGTGTTGTCTTCCTCTTCCCTCCCGCTAAGCTGCTCCCAGTACAGCATAACCCAGGGGTCAGCAACCTGAAACACTGAAAGAGCCACTTGGACCTGTTTCCCTCAAAAAAGAAAAAACTGGGAGCTGCAAAATGTGTGCACAGATGCGCGCGCAGAACAGCAGGCTTGATTGAAGAGTGGAGCCTAAGTCGAGACATGCACCAGCCCTGCCCCTGTCCAGCTCTGGTATGGATGGCTCTGCTGTCCTGGCTTCTCCTCCCCTTGGAAAAGACTGCTCTCCCCCCACCCTGCACTCTCCCTCTCTGGTACTTTCTTCTTTCCACCTTTTGGCAGGAAGGTTCCTGGAGAAGGAGCTGCTGCAGCAAATCTTCCGAGGCTTTGCAAAAGAGGGAGGCAGTGGTGGGATTAAAATAAAATGGGGGGGGGAGGTTGAGGAAACCCTACAGACACCTACATCACAGGGGGAGCAAGAAAGGCAAGATTGGGGAGAGGAAGAAAGCTTTCAGGAGTTGCACAGCAGGCAGCTGCTGCCTGCTCTCAGAAATCACCGCGGTGGGAGTGGAAAGAAGTGGGGGAGCGCCTCTCTCCCCAGTCCAAGCAAATGAAAGAAAAGTTGAATACAGTGACTGGCAGGCAGGGACCGCGAGGAGCAGCCAGGATTGGAGGAGCAGAAGTCAACACTGCCAAAGAGGAGGAAGGAAAGGAAAAGTGGGGGTCTTAGTCATGCCCACTTTTCCCCCTTTTTCCAATGACCAGTTGCAGACATCCATGTGTCAGGTTTGGAAGTCTCCGTTTAAGTGTCTCTGTGTGCACAGACATAGGTTGACTCCTCGTCTCCTGCCCTTGCTGCCTCTCCTGTGGAGAGGCGTTTGCATCTCTGTCTCTCTGCCACTCAAAGCCATCGTGCAGCTCGATTCTTGAAGTGGTTTCAATTGGCCCCTTCATTGCCAAGTGTCCCCATGGAAGTCAATGGAAGTCCACGGCGCCTCAAAAGGCTAGCCGCTGCGCCTCCAAGTCTGTTGGTTTACCAGCGAACCACCACCTCATCTCCTGCCCTTGCTGCCTCTCCTGTGGAGACACATTTGCATCTGTGTGTCGATCCCTGTGGGTCTGACACACGGTGGGGGGGGGGACAACACTGGACCGCTGCCTCCCTACCAGACCTCCCCTGCGGGACATGGCTGCCGCCAGGAAGCCCAATAAGTGGCCCATGCAGACTGCGGCCCATTGGCTGAGCCAGCTCTGGGACACCCCCAAAGTCAACTAGTGGCTCAGTATGGCTCTGACATCGTCGGCACAGCCGGAGCATAGAGGAGCCAGTGGAGGCGGGCCAGCAACGCCGGGGTGAGGTGTCCCCATGGTTTGTGGCACCAACAGGGCGAGTGACAAACTGGCGTGGCAGCTGTGGGAAGAGGAATGCTCGCAGGCTGCGGTTTAGAGTGGAAGGTGGTGTGGAGCTGCAGGAGGTGGTGGCTCACTGGTAAAACCAAGACTTGGAGGCACCGTGGCTGGCCTTTTGAGGCACCGCGGACCTCCATTGACTTCCATGGGGATGCCTGGCAACGAAGGAGCTGATTGGGGCCGATTGAAACCGCTTCAAGGATTGAGCTGCAGGATGGCTTTGAGTGGCAGAGAGAGATGCAAACATGTCTTCACAGGAGAGGAAGCAAGGGCAGGAGATGAGGCGGTGGCGGTGGCTTGCTGGTAAACCAATGGAATGGTCTCTCTCTCTCTCTCTCTCTCACACACACACACACACACACAGAGAGAGAGAGAGAGAGAGAGAGAGAGAGAGAGAGAGAGAGAGAGAGAGGAGAGAGGAGAGAGAAGGGGGAAAAGAAGAAGGGGGTCTGGCAGCGCCCGAGACTCCATATGCTGGTTAGAAACAACTCCCCCTACCCCATCTGACTAACCCACTCACCTTTCTAGCAGTCCTCCCGTCTCTTCCTCCACTGCTGCCACGTGCAGTTCGAAGAAAAGAGGTTTGTGGGCAGTCCCACAAACCAAGGAACTTCAACCAATCAATTCTTAAGTTTTTTTTCCCGTGGCTCCCCTCTGGAGCCACAGGTTGCTGACCCGTGGCATAACCTATTGATCCATGGACTTTTTTCTCTCTGTAGATCTTTCCTCCTTCTCCATAGCAGCTGATGCCCTAAGTTTATTACTTCCCATCAGCTACCGATTTTCTTGGTGCAACATATCCCACCAAATCCCTACACTAAGCTCTGATACCTTCAGTTATTTCCTATAAAGCCATTTCTGCCAAGAGCAAAGCGGCATATTTCACCAGTGCATGGAACAAGGCACTCCAAAATAAAAGCATTTGCGTTAAGATATGGATTACTTAAATGCAAATGTTTTGTTACATGCAACAGTTAACACACAAAATAGTTTATCCTGCAATTTATTCCACTGCTACATGGAATCCTACTCAGGTATATCTCATTAATATCACAAGTATAGATCTCTGAATGGCAATAAGTAGGAAATACTTTTTTTCAAGTTTCATTTTTGTAGTGAAGAGATAATTTGAAGTAGCTTGATTTTCAGATTTTTCAATCATATATATGCACATATACACGTGCACTCTATACTTCCTATCTTTGTAACAAGCCAGTGTATCTGAAGTATCTATCTATATTCAACTTGATGTTGTAGTACAGAGGCTGACTAAAATAACATGGAAGCGATGCTGCATGCTCACAAATCCCAGGCATTAAACAATTGTTAAAGCCAAAATTTATAGTATTTCTCCAATACCATGAGCTTACCGTCAAGAACAGCAACACCAGCTCCACGCCTAGCCACATTCATTGATGCAATTAGCGTCCAAGTATTGTTTTCTGGATTGTAACATTCTACACTGTTAAGGCAATTCCAAGACTCAGCTCCTCCAATGATATACAAATGTCCACCAAGTTCACATACAGCAGACTGGTGTCTACCTATAAAGACCAAAGGAGGAAAAAAACAACTATTTTAGCATCTAGGTTCTTGTCTAAGATTCTGTCACTTAAGCATTCTGGTAAATGCAGCTTTATTTTATTTTACTTGCATCATATAGTTTTTCCTAGATTAAATTTTTAGGTGCATAAACATGCCATTGGTAAATTCTGATACCTTCTACAGGCAAAACAAGTAAAATCTGCAAGAAGAGAAAATAAATCACTCCAAAATGTAAAGAGATTATGAACTTACGGATATTTAGCGAAGCACAGCTTGTCCAAGATTTTGTTATAGGATCAAAGACATCACAGTTTTTTAATCCCTTCTGTCCATAAGGATCTGACCCACCAACAATATACAGTTTTCCATTCAGTGCACATACTCCTGTTCATCCAAAAGGAAAAGAAGAAGTTACAATTTGCAAGTTTTAAAATAGGTAGCTTTATAGAGCATGAACAGATATCTACCTGCATTGCAACGGTTAGTTCTCAATTCCGGAACTGGAATCCAATCATCTATTTCGGGATCATACATCTCCCCACAACTTAAATCATCAGAGTGTCCATTTGATCCACCAACAACATACAGCTGTCCCTGAGTTGCAGAAATACATGTTGTTGAGACGATCTTTTAAATTATATTATCTCTAAATCTGTGCATTAATAGAGGCTTTTAAATCAGTACAATGAAAACCACTAAGAGCATAATGGCCTAGTATTAAAGGCTTATCTCAAAGCCCAAAATAAAATATTCCCCTGCAATATTGATCCCCTCCCACTTGAGAATCCTACTTTCCTACCTCCACCTAAGCTAACATGCTGCAATTGTTAAAGCAGGTTTCAGCAGGGAAATGAACAGATGTAACCATGACTGTTTACTTCACAACATACCATCAGAACTGCCATCTGGAATCGAGCTCTTGGAGTCCTCATTGGTGCAATGAAAGACCAGCAATCTGTTTGTGGATCGTAGCATTCCACAGTGCGCAAACATTCTTGTCTGTTGTAGCCACCTTGTTGTAAAAAGAGCATACGGAAGATGTATTCTCGGATTAGTGAAATACTGTGTTTAAAAAGCTTAGACAATGTGTGACCCTCCAAATTTTTATGAACTCGAACTTGCTGTTAGCCAGGATATCTCCAGTTCCAAGAGTTGAAGAGCAACATATTGCTCAGTGGAGGTATAAGTATTATGGTGTTACCTGCAGCAACCAGCTTGCTGTTAAGTTCTGCTGTTCCCAATCCAGATCGAGCATACTGCATAGGAGACATCACCTTTTCTATAAGATCGTTTGGTTGAACCTCAAAACTCAAACTTTTCATCAATCGTGGAGTACTAGTTGGGGAACTCTGTGGACTGTTACGACCATGAAGAAATATCACACAAAAGACACCATCCAGAACAGCAAGACACAAATAGGTGTTATCTGAAAAGCAAAACATACATTTCAATTCCACTACACCAGACATGTCAAACACAAGGCCCGGGGCCAGATCCGGCCCGCGAAGCCATCCTGGAAACAGTGAGGGAACGGCCCCCACTGCCTTGGCCCTGGCCCAGAGACCCTCCTCCTGCCAGAGACCCTCAGATCTGTCCCACTCCTGCCCAGGCCCCCATAGGCACCCTTGATGCGAACGATGTAGAGCTGGCCACGCCCACCCAGTAGGCCATACGCACTCTAGCCACACCCACCCAGTAGACCACACCCATCCAGGCCACACCCACCCGGCCCCCTGAGGGCAACCGCAATGCTGATGCGGCCCTCAATGAAATTGAGTTTGACACCCCTGCACTACATCAAGGTTTTCACATCCTTCTCTCTAAATGTGTTGTAATTCTAAATACCTTTAAATTATTCAAGGAAAAAGAATCTCTTATTATGTACATGGATAGTTGTTTGCTTCCTCCCACTACTTCTGTTTTAACATGAATGAAATAATCTAGAGTAAAATCGGCAACAACAAACTTTGGCTTACTTGAGGTCTTCTCTGAAGCAACAATTTTCCACTCGTGTTTAAGATTCTGCACTGCTGCATTTGGTGAAAGATTTCCAGAAGAACTGCTACTTAACTGCTTGAGATCATTCTCACGGAGTGGCCTTTTCTGCAAAATCAAAAGGCAGCTACAGAAACCTAGCCAAAGAGCAAAATTTGCTCTACCTTTGTTTTCAGAATTATTTTTATTGCTGTGGAGCCTCATCCAATAGCACAGCTACACAGGTAAATTGGCGAACACAGCAAGATGAAACAGTTAATGCTTCGTTTATCCACAAAATAATGTTCTCCTCCATTTAATCAGTTACTATCCTCAACTTCACAGATCTACTTTCCATTAAAAAATACAATTCCCTGCACTCTTCCAAAGTATATCAACTCTGGATTTTAGGACAGATAATCCAATTTCAAATGAAATAATTTTATTCCTTACATCAAGTCAGCATTTACCAAATTCAAGGTATCACAAACTGTATTCATACATGATAAAAGCCATTGGTTCACCACTCACAAACCCAATCTAACTAAATTACATATTTTAGCACTATATAAATCACCTACTTTAAATCTATATTATTTTTACTTTTAAATGGTTTAAACCTACCTACTGCACCATTTTCTCACTAACATAAATTTCCCACCTTGCCTGTAAAACCTATCAGCTAAGATTAGGGGATCTATTTTTTTTGAATAAAGTTATTCTATAATACAGCTTCCTATTTCCCTTTCTCCTGTTTCTATTTCTTCTATTTCTCCATATTTTTCATGACTGCTTGTTTTAATATCCTAACCTTTTCTTTTTACTCCTCTGCACTAAATTCAGTGGAATTCGACATGCATCTTAACACCCTTTACTCTCTTCAAATATTAAATGCTAGTGAAAAACTTACTAAATGGCCAAGAAACTAATATCATCTCATTCTAATTCTTGTAAATTCAGAATTCACTCATAATTAACTGTTAATGAATTTTGTTTCATACTTAACTGAAATGTGAAAACATAACTTTATTACCAAGTCCAGAAAACAAGATTGTCATGAAATGAAACAAAATTTCCCACTACTTTCTGCCATATTTATCTAGAACACGTAATTTATTCCTGCAATGACAAACCTTTTTGCTCAAGTCACCCATTGTTTACACCAGGATTTCAAAATTATGTTACGATTTGATACCTAGCCACCTGTGACAGAAACATGTTCTATTCTCCAGTACTTCTGAATTGCCCGTTCTTTTCTCCTGAACTCTTGAGAAAAGGGGAGACTTGTTCTGCCACATTCATCTTCTC
This sequence comes from Vipera ursinii, assembly GCF_947247035.1. Lineage (NCBI taxonomy): Eukaryota > Metazoa > Chordata > Lepidosauria > Squamata > Viperidae > Vipera > Vipera ursinii. The sequence continues at coordinate 105,129,331 of NC_139516.1, read as the reverse complement.
AGCATTTATCTTTCTATCTCATGGAAGCTTAAGTTAAATATCTAATTATATTCTTGGTTTCGCAGCATTTAGCATGTATTAAATGCATTATGGCATAGCTCAAAATTAGATGAGCCAGGAAGACACAACTGTTCTAAGTATGAATTTCCCTAGTCTTCTAAACTGTAAATGTCTTTTCATTATAATACACAACATTGTAGTTGTGTTGTACTACTCTACCCAGCTTTACCTGAGGTTACCTCAGACCATGTGCATTTTGTACCTGCACAAACTGAATGTGGTCATCATCACTGCCATACACCTCAGCCTGTCCATCTAGTGGATTTCCATCAAGCAGCTTGTGATCAGCTGAGTAGTACAACGTTTGCACCTGCAAAACAATAGAACAGCAATCTGGCTATAGTCTCCATTGCTGCTTAACTAATGGTACATTGTATAGAAACTTCATAAGGATTCCAGGAGTGCAGCCTGATCTTCTCTTCATCTAGCAGAACGGCATTTTTTTTTAAAAAGGAGATTTTTCTCATGACAACAGATCTTCAGACACTGGATAAAGGATCCTTGTTTTCACAGCTCAAAAGAAATCTTCTTGACTTCTATATTCCTTGTTTCATAAATATCCAAATGTACAACAAGTATAATGTACATTATCTTTCAGAATAAATTGTACAAATTTCTTTTTGCAAATCAGTTTTGAAATATGTAAATCAAACACTTATGTTTTATAAAAGGGAATTCAAAAAAGATAATGGAACTTTTCATTTCAGGAACTTCTGTCGCACATTACTACATCTCAGATTAAATGTATTAATACTATAAGGGAAATTTGATTATATAACTGAGATTCTCAGGTATAAAAGAAGAACAGCAAACAATTGCTCTGGAAATTAAGGCTTCCCTCTGATGGCAACTAAATAAATTTCTCCAGACAATTTGAAATGTGAATCTCCAGTGCATTTCATTTTTAACCCAAATGGTTGAAGTTATGTTCATGAATTAGGCTATTTAATTATACAAAACTTTTCAATTGTTAAAATATCCTGTAAAGAAGTAAACACCATTAAACATCATCATCGTTCTCTGCCCACAGCGAATTTTCATAGGAGAACTGGGGCAGAACTGCTGCTTCTTTACGTGTCATTACACTTGAAGTTTCTTCTATGGTCCTTCAGCGATGAGTATCCTAGTTTTGTTAATAAACCTATGGGGAGATAAATCAATGGGGAGGAACAACCATTAGAACCTTTGGCCTATTTTCTCTCTTTAAGTAAAACCTGTAAAAAGAATACATTAAGAACAAAGCAAGTTTCAAACCACCTCCCCAAATTTAAAATGAAGACAACTGCTTTATTTGAAGTTGAGTAAAGAAAACTGTGACAAACACAGAAGACCAGCTCGAACAGTAGTTTAAGCAGCTCACCTGAAACCCCCCTAGTTTCTCAGCTTAGGGATACCTATAGTAAAATTTAAATTCTTCATAGCTTTGTTTTAAAAGACACAAAAAAAGAAGGGATCATCCTTAATTTCAGAAAAATGTAGTAGGTAAAGATGGTCCAATCTCATGTTCCTAAAACTGACCTCTTCCATCAGATCTTCAAGACAGTCTCCGTTTTCCCAAATGCTGCGCTGTACCCAGTTGATTACCTTTGTGTACAGCTTGCCATTGCTGGGCAAGCTAACATTATCTTCAAGCATAACCTCCAGCTGAAATAAAAAAGAAAAACACACTGTGGCCACTAAATCAACCCTAAATTCACACTAGTTAAGAGAGCCTACAACCCCAAACATTGTAAATGTGATAAAGATTTCTTCATTTTTGATGGGCTATACTTTTACATATATTTTTGTATAATACAGAACATATACAGACTTCACATTTTTAACAGGGAAGAAAGTTATCAATGTAATCTAAATAGCAATTAGCAATCGAGCATGGGTATCTTTTTTGCATTGAACACAGGCAGTATAGAAGGATAAGAGATTTCTTGCCAAATTCAGATTTACCATGAACCAGCTAGAAATGTGGCTAATAAATGACAGCACATACTTGCTATCTCAAAAGATACAACCTAGAAGATATTTCAAAATAAAAAGCAGTAATGAAACTTAGCACTCTATGGCTATTGTACTGAATCATTCAGAACAAGCTATGTCAAAGATTTTGAACAATATATTTTAGTCTTCTGTGAACAGTTAAAGTAAAATAATAAATAAAAATTGTGTTAGTCTTCCTCAATTCATTTAAGCCCTTGGTGGTTTTCATCTATGATGTGGTATGAATTGCTATTTGCTGTTTTAATCTATATCCATTTCTAGTAGTCCTTCAGTTAGGAAAACTGAGCCCGGAATTTCAGTTGTAAGTTGTTGTAGTTGTTAAGTGAGATAGTATGTGACTGCTTTGTTCAATGACTGCAATCCTGGCAATTGCCTATATGGTCATTAAGCATTTACACAAGTCATTAAGCAGTGTATGGGATGTCTCAGGGAGTGGAGGAGGTGGTCCTGGGAGGCCTAGCATGGATATACTATAACTAATGAAGGTATGATAAATGTGGAAGAAATTGTATCTGCCAAGAGAGAGAAAGTACTGAAAATACTAAAAATAATAGAGGAGGTTTGGAAAGTTAGGGTTTACTGGAAATAAAAGAGAAATTGGCTAAACTAATTAAAAGATATGCTCAAGTTATAAGATGTTAGTGAATTTCACTGTTATCATTGTGCAAATGACCTGAATTCTGGGCTTGTATGTCACAGCGAGCAACAGTAAATGGCTTGGGAAAATCTATACTAAACATGCTTGTTATCTTTTCTTGCTGAGGTGGCATTGTTACAAAACTGCGTATCTGCAAATTGTTTAAGATTACAAGTTTGTGCAATCAGTATTCCCAACTGTGCTAAGTAGGTGCATGGTGACTTTCATGCAACTATTTTTTTTAATTAGAGAAAGAATGCTGCTAAAAGTATACTTATTTACTTCCAAATGGTGTCATAATTGAATAAAAATTTAAATGCTTGTGTATGTCCCTGGTACTAGATAGGTTATTTGTCAACCTGGAACACTTAACTGAAGCAATTAATATTTATGTGAAAAACTTAACAAGATGATGGATGCGGAAGGAGGAAATGGGATAAGTACCTTTAAACGTGGCAGTTTGAGAAATTCCTCTTGGTCAGAGATCTGCAACAAATGCTCTTGAATGTAACCATCAATCTTGTTCAGTAATCGTAAATCACTCATGTTGCTTGCAAAGTTCCGATAAGAGATGCAACTTTCAACATTCATCCTGGACAGCAAATAATCTCCACAAACCTTTCCCCCCCCCACAAAAAAAGTATACAATTACGATATATTGTAGTTTGCAACTTCATTGTTTCAGATTTTACCAGATCCCTAGTCTGTATTCTATAGTTTGGTTTTTAAAATGACATATCTACAATCAATTTACAAAAAAACCCACCCTTGTAAGATACTGCCCCCCCTGTATCTTAGTCTCTTGCCCACTTTTTTCATTTTGAATATATTTTTCCCAAACTGTTTAATAAAAATATTTTTAAATAATTAAAATATGCACAAGATATTTTAATTCGCTGACCTGAATGCTACACAATACATTTCAAGTTATTTTTGGCTACATTGTCTCTAAATGATTTAAATGATTTTACTATGATTAAGAGAGACTTCTTATGGATGTTTTAACAATGTGCGCTACAGACTTTTATTTTCGTTTTGTTGCTATGTGTAATTATGATTAGTGTCCAGTTTGTCTATTAGGTATATCTTTTGAGTACAAGAAAATAACTTCTTAAAAGTTAATAAAAATGTATTATATGAAACTGGTCCTAGAACTGAAGTGTAACAGTGTGCCAGCAGTTATTCATACTATTTAACTTTGAAAAAGTGTTCAGTTTTTACATTTTAAGGTATGACCTAGTTCAATTCTTTGGGCATTCATGGATATATTTGTGTATCCTGGTATCACCATGGAAATGGCTTACCAATTTCCTAGTCTATATTTCAGCTTCAGCATTCCCTAGAACAGGGGTGTCAAACTCAATTTCATTGAGGGCCGCATCAGCATTGCGATTGCCCTCAAGGGGCCGGGTGGGTATGGCCAGGGTGGGGGTGGCTAGAGTGCGTATGGCCTACTAGGTGGGCGTGGCCAGCTCTACATCTTTCGCATCAAGGGTGCCTATGGGGGCCTGGGCAGGAGTGGGACAGATCTGAGGGTCTCTGGCAGGATGAGGGTCTCTGGGCTGGGGTCAAGGCAGTGGGGGCCGTTCCCTCACTGTTTCCAGAATGGCTTCGCGGGCCACATGAAACCACTTCGCGGGCCGGATCTGGCCCCCGGGCCTTGTGTTTGACATCTGCCCTAGAAGTTTCCTATGGTGAATGCTAACTAAGCCTGAACGTGCTCAGCCTCTGAACTCAGGCAAGTCGTTCAAGTTTTGCTATCTGCCAAAACCCCATTATACCTGTTTGACTCTCTCCATCTTCAGCCTCTTAGCTGCAGAGTACACATCTTTGACCAGTTCTTTATCGGCCTTTAATCTATTAAAATGATATAATTATTGTTCTGATTTATTCTGGACAGAGTATAAAGTAAAAATATTTGTAATATAGAAAAAGGATCACTCACTGAGCAGTGTAAGCATAATTTAACAAGACCTCAACAGCCTCTGGATTAAGATCATCAAATTTCACGTGAGAAACGCCATGAGAATCACTGTCGTTATTGAAGATTTCAAAAAGATAAGGACTGCAGCAGGCTAGTACTGCTCTGTGAGCCAACATTTCATGTCCACAGACCTTCATTAAAATAAAAGCCTGTTATTAAATTTGAAATAGAAACTATTCACCAAATTATAAAACTGCTAAGAGTAACTATAATTTGAGTGGTACATGATATACCAGAACACTTGGCAAAGCACTTTTATTTCTTCTTGATTTAAAAATATTAAAACAATTCTATCATAAACACAAATTTTAATTAAGACTTGGGACCAATCATGATCATAATTAGAAAACTGAAAGAGGCGTAAAAATAACCTCCAAGTAGTGTGAATGGATCTCACAATATGCAATAAAAGGCCACTTTATTAATGTCTTATTATAGTCCTTGAGTCATGACTGTAACGGAGCCTGCCATTCAAGGTTGTAAATCGGTCACCCATGTGACTGACCTAATTTTTTTAAATGGTCATTGCTTAAACAATGACCACCATGGCCATTAAGTGAAGCCATAGTTCACAATGGGTTGGTTTGGCTGAAAAATGGAAGTAAATTCACGTTTTTGGCAAAACTTCTCTAAATTGTGGTCATGTGACCCCAGGAAGCTGCAAATGGCCACAAATGCAGCCCAGATACTGAGCAGCTGAAATGTGGTCATATGATTATAGGCCTGACCATCGGAACTTCAAATTCAGGTTCGTAGGTACCCCTCCCAGGTAGGTCCATTGTAACTTCAACAGGTTGCTAAGCAACCAGCTGTAAGTTGAAGACCTATATCTATCTTTGAAATAAAATTACCAAAATAGATATCCTTACTTTAAAATATTTATGAATATTTTAGAAACTCAGCATTAGCAGGCACACTCTACCTGAAGCTTAACATCACAAAATTGGCCACTTTTGCGCAAAGCATTTAACTTGGCAACAGACGATTCGATGAAGTTTTCATCTTCAAACATCAAATACCCATTAGGAATCATTTTGCTGTTTCTGTGGCTGAAACAAAGAACAGCTTGTGATATTTAATATAAACTACTATAATCACAGTTCTTTTACACAAGGCCATCTTAAAATCAATAATAATAATAATAATAATAATAATAATAATAATAATAATAATAATAATTATTATTATTATTATTATTATTATTATTATTATTATTATTATTATTTAATTTTTATACCGCCCTTCTCCCGAAGGACTCAGGGCGGTGTACAGGGCAATACAATAAAATACAATATATAAAAATTAAAAGAAATATTAAATACAATAGCCCAATTCAATAGATTAATACAAGACGTTAAAATACCCCTAAACCCATCAGACCAGGCCGGCTTGTTCAAATAAATATGTTTTTAGGTCACGTCGGAAGGAGCGAAGGTCGGGAGCCGTCCGGAGCTCCACCGGTAAACGGTTCCAAAGGTCTGGCGCACCCACAGAGAACGCCCTCCCCCTGGGGGTCGCCAGTCGACACTCTTTGACTGACGGCACCCTAAGGAGGCCCTCTCTGTGGAAGCGCACTGGACGAAGGGAAGATGATGCCGGCAGCAGATGCTCCCGTAAGTAACCTGGACCCATGCCATTTAGGGCTTTATAGGTCGTAACCAGCACCTTGAATCTTACCCGGAGGGCAACCGGAAGCCAATGCAGCTCACGGAGTAGAGGTGTTACATGGGAGTATCAGGAAGCCCCCACCACCACTCGTGCGGCTGCATTCTGCACCAGCTGGAGCCTCCGAGTAGTCCTCAAGGGCAGCCCCATGTAGAGAGCATTGCAGTAGTCCAAACGGGAGGTCACGAGTGCATGAGTGACTGTGCGCAAGGCATCCCGGTCTAGATAGGGCCGCAACTGACGCACCAGGCGAACCTGAGCGAAGGCCCCCCTAGTCACAGCTCCTATATGATCATCCAAGGAGAGCTGTGAATCTAGGAGGACACCCAAGTTACGAGCCCTATCTACGGGGGGTAATATCTCACCCCCCCATAATTAACGATGGAATATTCTGAATTTCGCGAGACGCCGGCACACAGTCTTCTCAGAGTTGAGCCGAAGCCTGTTCCTCCCCATCCAGATCCGGACCGCCTCCAAGCAACGGGACATCACAGAGAGGGCATCACTGGGGTGGTTTGAGGTGGAGATAAAAAGCTGGGTATCATCAGCATATTGATGATACCCAACCCCAAAACCACGAATGATCTCACCCAGCGGCTTCATATAGATGTTGAACAGGAGTGGTGAGAGTACCAACCCGAGGCACTCCACAAACAAGAGGCCTCGAGGCCGACCTCTGCCCTCCTGCCAACACCGACTGCGAACGTCCCAGGAGGTAGGAGAACCACCGTAAAACAGTGCCTCCCACTCCCAACCCCCGAAGACGCCGCAGTAAGATACCATGGTCGATGGTATCAAAAGCCGCTGAGAGGTCTAATAGGACTAGGACAGAGGAACAACCCCTGTCCCGAGCCCGCCAGAGATCATTCACCAGCACAACCAATGCCGTCTCTGTGCTGTACCCGGGCCTGAAGCCCGATTGGTACGGGTCTAGATAATCAGCTTCCTCCAGGAACAGAGGGAGCTGCTGCGCCACCACACTCTCAACAACCTTCACAAGAAAGTGAAGGTTGGAGACTGGACGAAAGTTGTTTAAAACAGCTGGGTCCAGGACAGGCTTCTTGAGGAGGGGTCTCACCACTGCCTCCTTCAAGGCGGCGGGAAAACTACCCTCATTCAGAGAAGCAGTTATCACTGCCTGGAGCCAGCCTCGTGTCCCCTCCCGAGCCGAATAAACCAGCCAGGAGGGGCACGGGTCCAATAAACAGGTGGTGGAGCTCAGCCTCCCCATAATCCTGTCCACCTCTTCCGGAGTCACAGGATCGAACTCCTCCCAGATGACATCGACAAGATCACCCATGTTCTCACCGTCAGACTCTGCCCAGTATTACACCATAATAGTGTAAACTATACAGAAAATAATAAAATTCAGGTCTAGGCAAGCATTGTGGTGAATTATGCAGTAAATTTTTTTTTCATTTCTTGAATAGACCCAACAAGTTGCAAAAATGATACATCTAATTCAAATAGATACATTCTTTTTCCCTTCTTTCATAATTTCTGGTATCCCCCACATTATACTGAATCTGTTCCATGGGATTACATATTTAATGTGTGAATTTATGGCATAAATGCCATAAGCACATTAACATCAGAAAAGTATGTTTTTACATAATTGTCAACACAGAAAAATACAATCTTAAGGATGCTAATAAGTGCCAGTTACTAAAAACTGCCGGTTACTAAAAAGTACTGAGGAAAACTAAAAAAAATACTGTCTGAGCAACTCCCAACCAAAAATATATAAATATCAGAAATGATCTCTGTCCATGTACAAAGATAAGCTGGATCAGTATCTCCCCTTGACTGTAAATAAACTAATTTAAAGGACAAACATTTTTGCTGCTGTTGCTCTTCCTTCTGCCCATTGGCCAGAATGTTTTCTCCCTCTATATGTGCTAGGAGGCACATCAAACTAAAAAAAAAAAGAACTAGGAGATTTATCCTGACCTCTGAATTAAGTGAGATTATAACTGAGCATTCATTTCAGGAAAATAAAATTTGCCTTAACATAAATTGGGAAATCAATATGGGGAGGAAAGGGGCAATAAAAGCTTTTATGTCTCTCTTTTAATTGAAAATAATAGCTGTAAAGATGCTTGCTTTTGCCTTTTAATTTTAAAAATGAAAGCTTTTCAGCTTTGCGACTATTTGTTGTGCTTTACAAATGAGAGTATTACAAAAATTGGCATTATCTTTTCTCTCAATGATTATTTTTCAAGAAAAAGTAACCACCTCAGCAATAAGGACTTTTCAGAGTGTAGCATATGACTAAAGTAGCTGTCCCCTCTTTACTTTCAAGATCAGAAAGAAGAGTAAACCATGGAAGAATATCTTCTTTGCATGGATGGGGAAAGAGATGAGCAACTGTCCTCCTATTTGTCTATTGAGACTTCTTTATTCGTCACTATTGCAAACTTCTTTATTACAATTGGAGCTAAATGCAGCCTTGGTGGAGCAGTGGGCTAATGCCTCCTTAAGTAACACCAGCTGCCTTCAATTAGTGCAGGTTCGCATCTCACCAGGCTCAAGGTTGACTCAGCCTTCCATCCTTCCGAGGTAGGTAAAATGAGGACCCAGATTGTTGGGGGCAATTAAGCTGACTTTGTAATAATGCCGCTTGGGGGGGGTGTGAAAGCCCTAATAAGCAGGCATATACATATACATATACTACTGCTAAGCTTGTAATCCGCCCTGAGTCTTCGGAGAAGGGCGGGATATAAATGGAATTAAAATAAATATATAAATAAATAAAATTCTGTTTGATGTTTACATTTTTCTAGTATAGTAATTGCTTTCTTTTTTTACTCTGGCTTTAGTTTCAGAACATGGGAAAGTCTATCTACTTAAATATATACTGATTTATATTTACAATACATCACATGAAATACTATTTACAAGCATATATAAATGAATAAACTCACCAGTTAGATTTATGCTGTGATTTCAAAGTTAGGAGACTTTCAATAATCCACTGTGTGTTATTACAGGGTATGTCAATTTATATTCCTTCTAAGGAGAACACTGGTTTGGAAAAAATGCATGCAGCTGTAACTTCTAAACTGTTGATTCCAAAACTATCAGGCTTTAAAACGATGTAATCAAGTCCTTAAAAGCTATAGACATGAATTTCTTCTGTGATAGTCATGCATCATACTCTGAAACAAAAAAAACCCAAACCCAAATATGAAATGAATTTGGAATTTCCATGTTATTCAGATTTTCTAGTTATTTGAAGAGATCTATAAAAGTTACTTTTTTTCCTTGTGAACATAAATCCAGAGACAATTTTATAGTAAGTATATATTTTAAGATACAGCTACTCCACTTGAAAACTGAATCTTAGATCACTGTTATAATCACTAAATACTATTTTAGAATGTAATATGTTACAATTATCAACTTGAGCACAGGTCAGATTAAACAGCACAGCACTTGCTATATAAACATTATAGAAACTGGAAAAGAAATCTATCACTACAATTCAGTACATTGAAGAGAATTGAAAATTATGTTTTCCTAAAGTTTATTGTATTTATGTGGTTGCTTAGTCACTTTGAAATGGCTAAATGAACATCTACAAAAACAAATAATTTTCAAGCCTCTTCAATGTACCAAATTGCAGATAGAATTTTCCCCAATTTCTATACCATTTTTCAATAACTTAGACTTTTGAGGTTGAAGTAATACAAGTACTTTGATTTGAATTGGATGAACGGATATATATGACATAAGAAACTTTCAAGTAAAATTTTAGATGTTTAAAAAAGTATGAGATTTACTAAACAATGTTCTTGAAAGAGACATGTACCAATTCATGAAAATATTTAAAGTTATTATATAACCAAATGATAATTGAAAAGCTATGCATGTTTCATAATTTATGCATCTCATAATTAAACCCCAAGCATTAACAGCTGCAACAGTAAGTGAAATAAAAAAATAATTCTTCATATTTTTTTTAAAACAATTGTGTAACTTTATCCCTTCCTGTGCAGTTATGCTGCATCCAATTTCAAAAATAATTGATAAATAACCAAATGTGGTTATTTACAGGTGTGAAAATCTGAGTAGGTATTATGCTGAAAATGTACTTCAGGGGACAGGGGGCAAACATCTAACAACTAAGATCAAAGAAAAGTCAGAAAAAGTTGCACAATAGATTAAAAAAACCACTATCACTAATTATAATATTTCTAAACACAGTAACAATTTCTCAATGCCAGAATGTTGAGAAAATGCTGTTAAGAAAAGCCTGGATGAAAGTTGAGTACTGTATAAAACAGCAAGGCATTAACTGTCCTAGGAAAAAAAAAATTTTATTTTATTTATTTATTTATTTATTTATTTATTTATTTATTTATTTATTTATTTATTTATTTATTAAACTTATATACCACCCTTCTCCCGCAGGACTCAGGGCGGTTCACAAGGTTTTTTAAAAAATACAATACAACAATTACAAAAATTAAAAACAATTAAAATGATTACATTAACCTTGAATACATAAAAATCCCAATTAGAATCCAATTAAAACTCTCAGTCCAGGCCAGAAAGCTCAAAGAGCCAAGTCTTCAGGTCCTGGCGGAATGAGTGAAGGTCAGGGGCAGTCCTAAGCTCTACAGGAAGCTGGTTCCAAAGGGCAGGCGCACCCAGAGAACGCCCTCCCCCCCCCCTATTGTCCGCCGGCAATCTTTTGCAGGCGGCACCCTGAGAAGGCCCTCCCTGTGGGAGCGCACAGGACGAAGGGAGCTTGATGCCCGCAGCAGGTGCTCCCTCAGATATCCCGGACCCAAGCCATTTAGGGCTTCATAGGTCATCACCAGCACCTTGAATCTCACCCGGAGGGCAACCGGAAGCCAATGCAGCTCGCAGAGCAGAGGTGTTACTGGGAGTATCGGGAAACCCCCACCACAACCCGCGCGGCTGCATTCTGCACCAACTGAAGCCTCCGGGTGGTCCTCAAGGGCAGAATAGAACTGCACCTTAGTCCTTTTGTAAAAGAGGGCAGAAATAAAAAGTAATGGAAGTTGGAAAAAAAATCCCAGCTTCCTGACATTCATATACTATGCTTTTCAATATTGGTACACCATACCTTTCCTTAAACCCCTTCAACTATGCAACATGTGTGAAATTTAGCTCAAGTAGGCCAAATAAGCATAATATAATTATGACTGAACCTTTCTAGATTTATGCTGATTAAAGCAGCAGCACTAAGGCTGGGTTATCTTTTTCACAATGTATTCTTCCCATCTCACAACACTCTAGTTTCTGTTCAGCTGATATAAATATTTCACCCTATTAATTCTACCTCACAGAAATAGTTATTAACATGGAGGAGGGGCTGTGATACAGGTGTGTAAACTGTACTTTAAAAAAGCAGAATATTTGGATTGAGAAATTATAGTGAAGAGAAAGTTACAAACTCATTAAATGTAGAGCCTTTCCCAACAATTTTAAAGGAAAGAAACCTTCCTGTATTTTGAATCCTAGATTTTGTTTTAATACAGAATACAGCTATTTAGTTGTACTATTCAGGAACAAGCAAATGACAACATAAATTAATGCCAATATTTGTGCGAGGTTTATATTTTGACCACAAGGGAGAATTTACTACTTTCCTTACTTAAAATCCCAGAAATAACCATATACTATATTTCAGAAACATTCTGCATGAAGAGATTTGAGTCAATTATTTAATAAATTTAAGATATGGAAGACTAATAAAAGCTGTCTCCTTACTCCGCAGCTGTGCAACACACATCATACAGCTTTCATCTTTCAATTGGCTGAAAAAGAAAGCACACTAGCCAATCATATTTCTTCCACCAAGAAGCATATTGGAGTAGAGGATTTTCAATCCCATGAGCTGGCAACAAGATGCAGCAACGTTGAGAACGAACAAAGGAAAAGCATAAGAAAAAAAGCTACCAATAATGAACAATTCTTACCTTATAGCTTATTTTCCCCACTTCCTAGCAATTCTAATATTGCAATTCTAAAATCCTTGCCAATTCTTGCTTTCTTTCAAACAAGGATACTCCCTAACCCAGACAAAACAAGCCAAAAAAACATGTCTTAGCTTGCCACATGCCAATGCTTTCAGACATGGCCAATCATGAGAAAAAAAATATTCTTTATGATGAGTGCATCATTCTGGGAAAGGTCAGGACTTCTACCTGTATTTCAAGATTGTTTGAGGGATGACAAGTCAGATTTGCTGAAATACAAGAATTTAGACGCCTTTATTTCAAACCAGCCTTCCCATTTTAAATCACGTAGGTTATTTGACCGCAAAGAAGAATATCCTTTTGCCCTTGCATTCTTTTGAGGAAGAAATGTAAGCAATGGATAATAATCCCATCTCAGCAACTCAGTATTGAATCCTGATGAAACCTTTCAACTTAATGCTACAAAATCGGAGCGACCTTTGGTTTTACATTTTTACCGACACAAATAAAAATACTTTTCCTTCTTACTGTGATTTATGACACCACGATTAGGGGAACGCCCACTACTGCAACCATCCATGCTGAAATTAAGGGCATTACTGACACAGCAAAGACTCTTTTCGCTTCTTCCATTTCTCGGCAGAAGAAAGCTGCACCGAGTCTAAAAAAGCGACAATTTTTCCTTGGAGCGAATGAGAGGGGTCATCATGCTAAGAAAATCAAGGTGGAAACACCCCCCCCCCAAAAGGAATAAAATCTATGCATAATAAAGTTTAGACGCAGAAACATTTTTTTTCTTAGCAGAACCCCTTTCCGTTTCCACTGCGCATTTTATGGATCAAAGCAATCCACGTGCGTTAGCCGAGTACTGTCTCTAGTCTACAAAATGCTCCAAGCAGCCACTTTGCCACTTCTTTTCTTCCCACCTCTAAGGCTACTCGCGGCCAGGCGTGCTCCAGAGTACCTCCCTCGAGATCAGTGGTCTTCTATGCACAAGACTGCAACCTACGGACATTTTTTTTTTACCCCCTCGGAGACAAAAGCCCAACAGCGCTCCCAGCAACGGACTTCGGTGAAGCGCTAAACCGGAGCCTGTGAAAGACGCCATGGATCGCCTGCTGCCCGCCCTTTTCATACCTGCAATTGCACAATATAGACGATACCGTTCATATTGAGAACGTCCAGTCTGTAGCGAAGGAAAGGAGGCTTCTGCTTCCAAGTCGTGGGGCGCACCGTGGCACCTCAGAGGAACTACCAGACGGGAGAAGGGGGTGAGAAGGGACAAAAAAGACCGTGGAGGTGGGGGAGGAAAACAAAAACGGGAACGGCAGCGGCAGGAAGAGAAGGGCGCAACTCGTTCCGCCTCCCCTTCGCCGACCGACTCCGCGTGGCAGGGCAGAGGACCTTGGCGCGCAGTAACAACCGAAAGGCGGGAAGGACGAGCAAATCCGACGTCAGTCGTGACGAGGCAAGCACGCGTGTTTTTTCTTCGTCTTCTTCTCCAGCGGGGAGAGATTGACAAAAAGACCGCAACCACCTTTATCGCGCTCCGGCTCTCCGCCTTCTGCAGCCAGTCCAGCGAGAACCCGAGAGGTGCGTAAAAGACGTTGTTTTCGGCGCTCCGCCTCCTCGCAGGGGACTTTTTAAATATATATCTTCGGTAACCCTCCGCCACTAACTGAGATGATAGATTACAGCTCGTTGTGTGACGAATCAGATCACTCCGCGGGTTGCCGGCTGGACTTTAGCAGTAATAAAAAAAGAGTTCCGCCTCGCAACGATTCCGGCTGGGAGCTCCTCCTTCGTCTTTCTTCCCCCCTCTCCTTACTAATCCACCCGGCTCGCGACAAAGTGGGTCAGTAGAAGGAGGAGGGGGGAAGGTATGCGAGTTGTAGAGTGTTATTCTCCTCAGAGAAAGAGGAAGCCGCTGTTCTTCCTCTTTCCATCCGTTCGAAGGGGGGGGGGAATGAAGCGATTTTAATTACTGTGGTATCAAGGGGCCACTTGGAATTGCAGTCGCCTATTCGGCGTGTTTCCCCGTCGCTCCCAGGCTGAGGATGTGTTTTCATTGTTGGCTTCTAAATTTGTGCAGCAGCCCGATCCGTCCGCCTTTATATCTGAATTCAATTTTAACTCGAATAAAATAACATTTAACCAACACAAATTCGATCTTAAAATTCTAACGATTTGCGCTGTCTCGCTTACTTCCAGACGAGGCTGCTTAATTTTTTTTATTTTGTTACTTTTTTTGCTCTGTTGGCTTAAAATTAAGTTCCGGTAAAACTTCCTTCGGGTAGATGCCCTTCTGGCTGGAGTGGCAGCTGTTAGTGCGAGGGGCTTCAAAGATCTGTCCTGTGGCTTTGCAGATGCCTCCTTGAACCGGCAATCGGAAAAGAAAGACCGGTTGAACTGGGCAGACTGTTTTGAATAGACATTTGTGGGACCGCAGCCATATTAAGATTTGCTCTGTCTCCTACACGAAGAACAGAAACTCCTTTAGACATTCATTGTTTCGCTTATTACGGAGTTAAAATGGGGCTGACTGATTTGTGACTAAATACGGCTTTTAAATTCAGTTTAGGGTTCAGTGTATATTGAGCAGAGTCGGGCCGTTGGATTAATTCATACATCCCGGGGCAATGTGACAATTTAACCTGAGATTTTACTGACTATCCCTCATTTTAGCTGTTTTTCTTCCTTCACCGTATTTTTCCCAAAATCTTCTGAAATTTCGAAGTGAATCGTTAAATATAAACAGAGCAAGAACAAAGAGACGAAAGAAAACATTTTGAGTTTGCAATTGTAGAGAATGTTGCATGCACAGTTCACTTTTAATACGGCATAGTATTAAATGAGCAATTATTTTCACATACTGTTGTAGCATGAGTAAGCCCGGTTGTTATATTTTGCACACTTTAGCATATATTGTTTAATTTGTTGTATGAACTTTTACCAGTCGTAATTAAACCATGATTTAATATTCTAAACCATGAGATAATGGTACTACTGTAACTGTATAAGGTAAAGGTTCCCCCCCCCCCGCACATGCGTGCTAATCATTTCCAACTCTAGGGGCTGGTGCTCATCTCTGTTTGAAAGCCAAAGAGCCAGTGCTTGTCCGAGGACGACTCCGTGGTCACGTGGCCGGCATGACTAGACACCAAAGGCGCACGGAACGCTGTTACCTTCCCACCGTAGTGGTCCCTATTTTTCTACTTGCATTTTTACGTGCTTTCGAACTGCTAGGTTGGCAGAAGCTGGGACAAGTAACAGGCGCTCACTCTGTTACACGGCACTCGGGATTTGACCGCCAAACTGCCGACCATCTGATCTACAAGCTCAGTGTCCTAAGCCACTGAGCCACCGCGTCCCTTACTGCAACTGTATATGTCCTGGTTATTTTGGTTTCATCCCCAAAACATTTCATCCCCTTTAACTTTCTGAAAGTCCCTGAAGACCTTGTTGTTCCATCAGGCCTGGGGACCCCAGGAGACTGGTGAAATATTGAGATAGCTCAACTGACTGACATCTATACTTGGAGTTGCCATAATTTTTAAATCAAGGTTTAATTTTGTATGTTTAAATTCTGATTCCCACAAATACATTGGGTGAAATGGCATATTGGAACCTCATTAGACTATTTTTTCTGACACAGCAAGTCTTGTAAATAAAGCTAAAATGTTGGAGAAAAATGATCCTTCTTGAGAAAACTAGGTTTTCACGTATGTCCCAAAGTAGAATAATTTGAGCCTAATCATTTGTGCCTCAAGTGAGAACTCTTGAGTTAATTTGTTTTATTTATTTAATTTAATTTTAATTTATTAATATTTCTATACCGCCCTTCTCCCGAAGGACTCAGGGCGGTGTACAGGGCAAGAATAAAACATAAAGTTACAAAAATTAAAAAGTAATTAAATACATACCCATAAAAACAATAAATACATTAATAAAACCCCCAATAAAATGATAATAAAACCCCAGCAATCCCACCCTAAGGCCAGGCCGGCTTGTTCGAACAGGTATGTTTTCAGATAGCGGCGAAAGGAGCGAAGATCGGGCGCCGTCCGGAGCTCAACCGGTAACTGGTTCCATAACTCCGGGGCGCCCACAGAGAAAGATCTCCCCCTGGGGGCCACCAATCTACATTCCCTGACCGGTGGCACCCTGAGGAGTCCCTCTCTGTGGGAACGCACAGGGCGGAGGGAAGTTGACACCGGCAGCAGGTGTTCCCTAAGGTACTCCGGCCCCCTGCCATGTAGGGCTTTAAATACCATAACTAGTACCTTGAATCTCACCCGGAAGACAACTAGCAGCCAATGCAGCTCACGGAGCAGAGGTGTGACATGGGAGTATCGGGAAACTCCCAACACAACTCTCGCGGCTGCATTCTGTGCCAGTTGGAGCTTCCGGGTGGTCCTCAAGGGCAGCCCCATGTAGAGAGCGTTGCAGTAGTCTAGTCGAGAGGTCACGAGCACGTGAGTGACCGTGCATAGATCATCCCGGCTTAGATAGGGCCGCAACTGGCGCACCAGGCGAACCTGGGCGAAAGCCCCCCTAGTCACAGCTCCTATATGGTCTTCCAGGGTGAGCCGTGAATCTAGGAGGACTCCCAAGTTGCGAGCCCTATCTACGGGGGGTAATAATTTGCCCCCCATATCGAGAGGTGGAAAGTCCGAATAAACCCGGGATGAAGGTATGCAAAGCCACTCGGTCTTGTCGGGGTTGAGTTGAAGTCTGTTCCTCCCCATCCAGACCCGAACCGCCTCCAGGCAGCGGGACATCACGGTGAGGGCATCACTGGGGTGGTTTGGGGTTGAAAAGAAAAGCTGGGTATCATCAGCATACTGATGATACCCAACTCCAAAACCACGAATGATCTCACCCAGCGGTTTCATATAGATGTTGAACAGGAGAGGCGAGAGGACCGACCCCTGAGGAACTCCACAAATGAGAGACCTCGCGGTCGACCTCTGCCCTCCTGCCAACACCGACTGCGAGCGTCCCTGGAGATAGGAGGAGAACCACTGCAAAACCGTGCCTCCCACTCCCAATCCCCCGAGACGCCGCAGCAAGATACCATGGTCGATGGTATCGAAAGCCGCTGAGAGGTCTAATAGGACCAGGACAGAGGAATGCCCCCTGTCCCGAGCCCTCCAGAGATCATTCACCAGCGCGACCAATGCCGTCTCCGTGCTGTACCCGGGCCTGAAACCCGATTGGTACGGGTCTAGATAATCCGCTTCATCCAGGACCAGAGGGAGCTGATGTGCCACCACACTCTCAACAACCTTCGCAAGAAAGCGAAGGTTGGAGACAGGACGAAAGTTGTTCAATATAGCTGGGTCCAAGGCAGGCTTCTTGAGGAGAGGCCTCACCACCGCCTCTTTCAAGACGGCGGGGAAGCTACCCTCACTCAAAGAAGCCGATATAACTACCTGGAACCAGCTACGTGTCCTCTCCCGGGCTGCATAAACCAGCCAGGAAGGGCACGGGTCCAATAAACATGTGGTGGTGCTCAGCCTCCCCATGATCCTGTCCACTTCCTCCGGAGTCACAGAATCAAACTCCTCCCAGGTGATATCGACAAGACCACCCGTGTCCTGCTCGACAGACTCTGCCCAGTCAGAGTCCAGACCGGTCCGAATCTGAGCGATTTTGTCCGACAGATGCTGGTTAAACTCCTCGGCACGACCCTGCAAGGGATCCTCCCTCACCTCCTGATTCAGGAGGGAGCGAGTCACCCTAAACAGGGCGGCCGGGCGATTATCTGCGGAAGCGATAAGGGTGGCGAAGTGGTTAGACCTCGCCTCCCTTATCGCAGCGAGATAAGACCTAGTATAGGTTCTTAGTCGCAATCGATCGGATTCGGATCGGCTGGATCTCCAACCGCTCTCTAGGCCCCGTCTCCGACGCTTCATCTCCCGGAGCTCCACGGAGAACCATGGGGCTCGACGGGATCTGCACCGGGTCAGGGGCCGCAGGGGTACAACTCGGTCAAGAGCCTCAGTGGCTGCCCTTTCCCAGGCTTCCACTAAGGCGTCTGCCGAGCTGTGAGCAAGGGAGGCAGGTGGGGACCCCAGCGCCGCCTGGAACCTCTGGGGATCCATTAAGCGTCTGGGGCGGTACCATTTGATAGGTTCCACACACCCACGGCGGGGGGTGGCAAAACGGAAGACCAGCCGCAGGAGATGATGATCGGTCCATGACAGGGGCATAACAATTGGGGAGCCCCCACCAAGATCATCTAACCACCGTCCAGATAAGAAAACTAGGTCAAGGGTGTGGCCTCCCTCATGAGTCGGTCCCGAAATTACTTGCGTCAGGTCCATGGCCGTCATGGAAGCCATGAACTCCCGAGCCAACTCAGATGATCCTCCCAGAGATGGTAGATTGAAGTCCCCCAAAACTATAAGTTTCGGGAACTCAATCACCAACCCAGAGAGGACATCGAGAAGCTCAGGCAGGGCTGCTGCTGCGTGACTAGGTGAAAGGTACACCAGCAGCAAGCCCAACTGCGCACCAGGGCCGCATCTCAAAAAGAGAGACTCACACCCGACTATCTGGGGAACGGTGGCCTCCCGTGGGCACAAGGTCTCCCTCATAACAACAGCCACTCCCCCACCCCTACCCTGAGCCCGAGGCCGGTGCAGCACCCGGAAACCTGGTGGGCAAAGATCAACCAGAGGAATGCCGCCCTCTGGGCCCAACCAAGTTTCCGTGATGCAAGCCAGGTCCGCCTGCTCACCCTCGACCAAGTCACGGACGAGAGGAGCTTTGTTAACGACCGACCTGGCATTCAAGTACACCAGCCGGAGCTCAGGAGGCTGCACATCCTCACTCCCGGGACCTCGGGGCAGAACCAGAGGGTCGGAGTGCCTCACCGCTTGTAAGCAGCGGAGAGACCTTCCCTGAGATCGATACGGCCCTCTGTTCCTACACCTGCTGCCATTCCCTAACGTCGTGGGAATGGGTAATCCCACGACTGGCCCTGGAGCCCCAGAAGCAACCGACCCCCACTCCTCCCCCCCGCGATCCGCCTCGGCACTGGCCTGAACAGATGATCTATCAATTTGTTTTCTTGGATTTCCAAGTCTTTAAAGTCTTTCTTTCACAGTTTTCTTCCATTGAGTATCACAGGGAATACTGTGGCAGACATTGTTCTGATCTTTATAGATACATATCACAACATTTTAATATCTTTTCTAAGGCCTTCCTGGCTTCTCTACCAGGTGCTAGTCTGTGGCATATTTCTTGACAGATTGTTTCTTTATTGTTGATGGTTGATTGTAAAAGCTATCCACCACTTTGATATCTTCATTCCAAATTCTAAGCAGGTTGTTCTGTTTTCATTAGTTTGATTGTCTTCGTATTTAATTTTAGTACCATTTTTTTCCACTGTGCTCTTTGACTTCTAGTACTTATGGCTTGTAACTCCTTTGCCATTAGGGTAATGTCATCAGCATAGTGCAGGTTTCTTCCTCCAATTTTAAACCATGTGCATCTTCCAATTCAGCTTTCCTTATGTATTATAATAATATATGTTCCCCAAATATATGTTTCCTATATATTTGGCATACAGGTTAAATAAACAATGGGAGTCTTGTTGCATTCCTTTCACACTGGAAAGGAATGACTGGAGTCAGTCTGTTTTTCCATGTTCTATCTGTACTGTCACTTCCTGACCTGTATTTAAGTCTCTCATGAGAGTAATGAGATGTTCTGATGAGATGTTCTGATAAGATCCCTATTTTTGTGAGCTCTTTCCATAATCTGACATGATTAACACAACTGAATTTCTATAATTAGAAATGAGTCCTTTTTTGTGTTCTTTGCCTTTCTCAATTATCCAGCTTTAACACCATCTAGTCGTTGTTTATAGGGACGTGGTGGCTCAGTGGGTTAGGACGCTGAGCTTGTCGATCAGAAGGTCGGCAGTTTGGCGGGTCAAATCCCGAGGGCCGCGTAACAGAGTGAGCGCCTGTTACTCGTCCCAGCTTCTGCCAACCTAGCAGTTCGAAAGCACGTAAAAATGCAAGTAGAAAAATAGGGACCACTACGGTGGGAAAGTAACAACGTTCCGTGCACCTTTGGTGTCTAGTCATGCCGGCCACATGACCACGGAGACGTCCTCGGACAAGTGCTGGCTCTTCGGCTTTGAAACGGAGATGAGCACCGGCCCCTAGAGGTGGAAACGACTAGCATGCATGTGCGGGGGAACCTTTACCTTTATCTTTACCTAGTGGTTGTTTGTATTTTTACAGCCCATATATGGCAGCTTTAGTTGTTTTATAATTGAGATTAATATTGTTAGGGTGTGATTACCTGACTCTTTTATACATTGGTTCCCATGTGTGAAGTAATAATTACAGGTAGCCCTCATTTTATGTCCACAAACTTAGCAACTGTTCAAACTTGTGACTGTGCTCAGTGAGTGGTACTTATGACCAGTCCACAGAGTTCTAGCCTTCACAGCATCCCAACATTCATGTGGTTGCCATTTGCAATGTTTGTGGCTTCTAAAAAGCAAAGTCAATGGGCGAACTGGCGGGGGTCATTAGTGTGTTTGTCCTTGTTTGACAGCAACTGGGACTGCAAGAATTGCTGTCACTAAGTTTTGCAGTCATGTGATATTGCACTTTTACAACCATATTGCTTAGCAATGATCATTCCAGTCCCAATTGTCATTGTAAACCTAGGACAACCTGTAGTGCAAGGTAGATCAATTATATAAAGCTTCTTTTGTCTTTCAGAAACTAAATACAGTAGTGTTTCTCTCCCATACTTTGGCACCTACATTATTATTCCTACAATAACATATGATATTTCACAATATTAAGTTTGTGTGTATACATAGACATATACTCGTAAGGTTTTTGTTAAATTATGCTAATACATTTCTTTAATCTGTAGCTGCATTTTAGTTCTTTTTCCTTTTGAAATTAAATGCATACTCGGAAACTACTATAAAACACATCAAAAGAAAACATGTTCTAGTCATGGCGTGTTTCTTTCTCAACAGTCTGTTGGAAGAAAAGTGGCCACATGGTACTGTAAAGCTCTCATTGTTTTATTTCAGAAGGTATCGCTCAGGTTTTAGACTTACTGACTATGAATAGTCACTTAGAAGTCAGCCACATTGAATTCATTTACATTAGTTTCCAAATAAAAACATGAAGAGATATAGGCTGCAAAGGTAGTATGCATTTTTTTAATAATGGTCACATTATATTTCTTACCTTGAAGTAATTTCCGGACTACAACCTACAAATAATGAATATTTATTTATCATTGGAGTATGGCAGATGTATTGATGGTAGTTAGTAAAGGTCGCTAGATTGTCAGAGCAAAACAAAACAAACCTATAACCTAGTTGAATTTTACTATCAGGGAAGCTACAGAACATTCATTCTTTCCTATATAATATTCTTAGAATAGTTATTCTAAGTCATTGTGCATCTTTGTAATCATAAACAGCATTATTTCTCCAGTATTCTGCTGTTTAACTATTTGGAGAAAACTTGTGAGAAGAAATAAAACCACATCTGACCCAGCATAATTTCTATGTTTTTTTATTGCAGTTTATATTTTATTGCAGTTTATATTTGATAGTTAAACTATGAAATATATGTACAGTATTAAATACATATGTTAACATAATACAGAGATGATATGAGTGTTCAGGGCAAAAATCTGGCAGTTCCATACAACTGGCTACCGTATTTTCCGGCGTATAAGACAACTTTTTAACCCATGAAAATCTTCTCAAAAGTTGGGGGGTCGTCGGACTTCCGCTGGCGGCGCGGCGCCGAAGACAGCCTCCCCTGGCTGCCCGCGGCTCAGCTGTTTGTTTTTTTGCCCGAAACAGCGCCGATCAGCTGTTCGGGCGAAATTGAAGCCCCCTCCTCGGGAGAAGAGGAGGAGGTGAGGCCCCAGGTAGGGGTAGAGTTCTCCGAGGCCGCCTGAGCTTCGAGCTTGGGCGGCTGAAGGATTGAACTCCCCCGAAGCCTGGGTTGCTCCCAGCTGGCCGTCGTCTCTGCTCCGAACTTCCTGGAGCAGAGCCAGGCGTCTGCGAACCATCCCTGCCTGAAGAAAGGACTATGATTTAAAGGAGCAGGCAGAGCGGTACAAGAGGAAAAGGTGAAGAGGACTATTTTACTGTACTCTCTAACTTGTTGGACTTTTTAAACTTTAATTGAAAGTGCGTCATAATTGAGGATTAAAAGATGGCGGCTAAACCTCCCTCTAAAACTCTTCGGAGTGGAGGATCCTCGCCGGTGCAACAATCATCACTACAGGCATTGCACCCTCCTGAAGTGCTGACATCGAAGGATTTGCGAGATGCCTTGGATAAACATGCCCAGGTACTTTTGGAATCAATTAATCAATCAATTGCTGATAAATTTGCACAGATGGAGGAGAAATTGGAGAAATTTGAGGAAAGAATGGAAGAGAGGATGGAACAGAAGTACAGCGTGATGAAGGTAGACATTTTGACTTCAGTGCATAAAGTGGCGGAATGTGTGGAAGATTTAGATGAAAAAGTGGATGATTTGGCTCAAAGGAATGCTATACTAGAAGTAAAAGCACGGGAGAATGAAATTGAAAGAGGCAAGTTGGAAAGGGAGTTAAGCCATGCCCAATATTACCAGATGCAGTTTGCTGTCAGAATTAGAGGCTTAAAAGAGAATGTTAAAGAAGATTTAAAGCAGCTGATCTCTGAGGCTCTCGAAGGGGTATTGAACCAGCCAGCATCTGAAATAAGAGCAGCTATGGATAAAGTGTTTCGGGTGAATTCATGGATTGCCAGACAGAGAAAGTTGCCTAGAGATGTGGTGGTTTATTTTGCAAAAAGAGAAATTAGAGATCAAGTTATACAAGCTGCCTATGATGCTAAGGTTGTGATTGCTGAACAAGAAGTCTTGGTTTTAAAAGAAATTCCTCCAAGGATTTTAAGGGGAAGAAAGGACTATACATTTCTTGTGCAAGAGCTCAAGCAAAGAGATATAAGGTTTAGATGGGAGATTCCAGAGGGGCTGATGGTGATGTATGAAGGTAAAAGGTATAGGCTGATTACTGTGAAATAAGCACGTGATTTCTACAATAATGTCTTAAAAGCAACCCCATTAACGCTCCTGGAAGCTGGAAAGGGATCTGGAGAAGAAGAACAACAAGAGGAGGAAACAGAGGAAAATGGTGCTGGAGGAGATCAAACTACAATCTCTTTGGATGATCCTAGAGAGCAAAGAGTGACGCGTGCTGCTTTAAAACGAGCAAAGAAAATAAAAGAACATGATCAGCAAAAGTCTTCAGATTCTTCACAACGCATTCATAGCCAAGCTGTGGGAGGAGCACGGCCAAAAGTAACCAGTCCTATCAAAGCTGTGGTCCAAGAGCTTTTCGGGGATATACATGGCAACTAAATTTTTAACCTGGAATGTTAATGGACTAAACTCACCGCAGAAGAGGAAGAAAGTTTTTCAATATTTAAAACAATTTAAGATAGATGTTATATGCCTGCAAGAAACGCATATTAGAGTTTTGGATCAAAAGTATTTATTGAACTCGAGGCTGGGTACGCAATTTGTTGCTTCTGCAGAGAATAAGAAAAATGGAGTGGTTGTTTATGTTAAAAGTGCCTTAACAGCGGATCTAATTGAAGCAGATAAGCATGGAAGATATGTTATGATCGAGCTGTTGTTTGAAGGTAAAAAGACGCTTTTAGTTGGATTATATGCTCCAAATCAACAACAAGCTGACTTTTTTAGTTTACTTCATACAAAACTTACCCAGTTGGATTATAAATCCTTTATTTTTATGGGGGACTGGAATGGAGTTATGGATGTACAGTTGGATAAGGCTGGAGCCTTTAAACGCATTCCAAGTCACGCTAGACTGCCTAAATCTTTTTTTGAAATGAAGGATGACCTGGAATTGCGAGATATTTGGCGTGAGAGACATTTGCGGGAGAAGGATTATACATTTTATTCTGATAGACACCAATCTTTTTCGAGGATTGATTTTATTTTGTTGACTAATGATCTTCTTTTGAGAACTAAAAAGGTGAAAATCTGCGCAAGAATTATCTCTGATCACAGTCCAGTGTGGTTGGAGATTGATAAGGAAAGAGGAGATAGACGCTCATGGCGCGTAAATGAGAATTTGTTTAGAAATCAGAGAAATGTGGAAGAATGCAAACAGCGGATGAAGGATTTTTTTGAGATGAATATGAATAAGGGTACCTCTATGGATATGGTTTGGGATGCTAGCAAGGCCTATATGAGAGGGGTGTTGATATATATGAATAATAGACATAGACGTGCAGTGGAAACTAGAAGGAAAGAACTGGAGAATGAAATAAAGGAAAAAGAAAAGGCTTTGATTTTGAACCCAGAGGAGGTGAAGATCAAGGAGGCTATTAGACTGTTACGAGGACAATTTGATAAATTAATGGCTGATCAAGTGGCGACCAATCTGCGGTTTGCTAGGCATAATACTTTCTGCAATGCTAATAAGCCAGGCAGATGGTTGGCTTATAGACTGAGGAAAAAACAAAGGGCATCTAATATAGATAAGATTGAGTATAAAGGAAGGGTTGTGTATCAACAGAATCTTATTAAGGATGCCTTTGTGGATTTTTATTTGAAATTATATACTAAAGAGGACATTAATGCAAAAGATATTGATACGTATTTGGAGAAGGCTAGCATCCCGGTTCTTACGCAAGTACAAAAAGAGGGGATTAACCAGCTGATTTCCGAAGAAGAAATTTTTACAGCTATTAAGGAACTGAAGGTGGATAAAGCACCAGGCACTGATGGCTTGACTGCGGCCTATTATAAAAATTTACAATTAGAGATGATAAAACCGTTAAAGGAACTGTTCCAGACAATCCAGAGGGGGGGAAAGGTGCCCCCGTCTTGGAGAACAGCTTTTATCTCTTTGATTCCGAAGGAAGACCAGGATGCTACTTTAGTTAAAAATTACAGACCGATATCGCTTTTAAATACAGATTATAAGATATTTGCTAAGGTTTTGGCTAATAGACTGATGAGGGTTCTGCAACAGGTGATTCATGGGGACCAAACGGGGTTTATTAGTGGAAGACAAATGAAAACTAATGTGAGACATATAGTTGATGTGTTAGAGTTTTTGGAAAGGCACAACCAGATCTCTGCTGCGCTAATCTTTTTAGATGCTGAAAAGGCTTTTGATCAATTGAACTGGCAATTTTTGTTGAAAGTTTTAGACAAAATGGATTTTGGGGAAAATTTTTTACAACCGATTAGGGCATTATACCAAAAACAAACTGCCCGAATTATAGTTAACAATAGTTTGACAACAGTATGTAATATTGAGAAGGGCACAAGGCAAGGGTGTCCGCTATCGCCCTTGTTATTTATATTAACATTAGAGATATTATTGGTTAAGATTCAGAATTCGGAAAAAATTAAGGGGATACAAGTTGGAGATCAGGATTACAGATTGAGAGCATTTGCAGATGATCTGGTTGTTACAGTGACCCAGCCAGAGAACTCTGTTGTGGACCTGATGGAGATAATAACACAATATGGGAAGGTTTCTGGATTTAAAGTAAATATACAGAAAACTAAAATTTTGGCTAGAAATATGACAGTTTCGCAGAAGGCTCTCCTAGAAGGATTAACTGGATTTGAGATTGTTAAAAGGGTTAAATATTTGGGGGTGATTTTGTCGCCCTCTAATACAAAGCTATATAAAAATAATTATGAAAAGTTATGGGGGAAAATTCAAAAAGAACTGGAGAGTTGGGAAAAATTGCAATTGTCTTTGTTGGGACGGATTGCAGCAGTGAAAATGAATGTCCTGCCCAAATTTTTATTCTTATTTCAAATGATACCGATTCTTAAGAAAGACTCTAACTTGGAGGAATGGCAGCGTGGTATCAATAAATTTGTGTGGGCAGGGAAAAAGCCACGAGTTAAACTTAAGATTATGCAGGATACTCGTGAGAGAGGTGGCCTTAAAATGCCTAATTTTAAATTATATTATGAAGCTGCTGCACTAGTAGGAATAAGTGATTGGATTAATTTGACACAATCGAGGTTATTAAATCTTGAGGGCCATGATCTGTTGTTTGGCTGGCATGCATATTTGTTGTATGATAAGAAGGTAGATACTGTGTTTAGGATGCATATTTTAAGACAGGCATTGCTGAGAGTTTGGAAGAAGTATAGACATAAGTTAAGCAGCAAGATACCATTGTTGGCAATCCCAAAACACGCAATAGAAAATATACATGCTGGTTTCAAACATGATGAGACTACTTACAAGGAAATTTTAAGTTTGGAAAGGAATATTTGGTGCTTGAAATCATATAGTTTCTTGCGAGAAGAGAAGGTTGTTCAGACTTGGTTTCAATATATTCAGTTACAGGCCAGGTGGAAAGAAGACCAAAAAAATGGATTTGCAACGACTGATGAAAATTTGATAAAGCAAATTAGAAATCAAGGACCAGCACATATTAAACGGATATATCTTGCATTGATAGAGATCGATTCAGAAACAGAGCTTGTTAAGGATTGTATGATAAAATGGGCCCAAAACATTCAGGAAGTTATTACAATGGACACGTGGGAAAAGATCTGGGTGAGGAATGTAAAATTCACTCAAGCTCAAAGTCTAAGAGAGAACTTTTACAAAATGTTTTATAGATGGCATCTAGATCCTAAAAAGCTTGCAAGTATGTATCCGAATTATCAGCCTAAATGTTGGAGGTGTGGTGATGAAGAGGCAACATATTTTCACATATGGTGGACATGTAAAAAGGTCAAGGCTTTTTGGATAAAAGTCTGGTGGAACATGCAGAAGATTTTTAAGCAGAGGATAAAGTTTTGTCCGCAATTTTTTTTGTTGGGAATAATTGTTGACGCTACAGTTGTGGACTCTAAGTTGATGTTGAATTTAGTTACGGCAGCAAGACTTTTGATAGGTCAATATTGGAAGAAAGAGGAACTGCCGACTATACAAGAGTGGATTTTAAAGGTTTCCGACTTGGCAGAGATGGCGAAGATTTCGGCCTATTTGAAAGATTACTCGCAAGAACATTATATTATGGAATGGAGAAAATGGATTGAGTTTATCCAGAATAAGTATAGGGTCAAGAAGTTTCATCTAGCATTTGAATAAGTCTTCTTTCGTTTTCTTTTTTCTTTTTTTATTTTGTCTTCTATATATATTTAATAATGCTAAGTTTTGTTTGATCCTATATAAGTTAGAGAGTGATGGATTTTAGAATTTATAGTTGTTAGTATATGGTTGTTTATGATTGCTTTTTTATATATATATACCTTGTATTTAGCTCTGGGAAGTCCGGGGGGGAGGGGGGTTGGGGGGAGGTGGGGGGGAGGAGGGAGGGGGGGAGGGGGGGGAAGGGGGGAGGTAGGGAGGGGAGGAGGGAGGGGGAAGGGGGTTTTTTAAAGGAAAACTGTATTTTTAAAACTTTTCAATAAAAAAAAAAAAAAGTTGGGGGGTCGTCTTATATGCCGGGTCGTGTTATACGCCGGAAAAAAACCATAAATCAGTCGAGCGTCCCCGTTCTTGCAAAGCAACTTCAAGCCTCCTTAGTCCAGTCCCCCCTCCATCGTGACTCTCCCTTCCCACCCCCAAGAGCCTCTAAGCCCCTTCCCCTCCCCCTTGCAAATGCCAGACCCTGGGAGCGGCAGGAAGCCCCTCCCCCTCACCCAAGCGGCATCTGAGCATAAGCAGAGCACGCCCTGCTACCCACTATCTCTCCCGGCAGATGCCCGCATCCGGCCTCGCAACCAGCCGCAGAAGCCCGCGCCCGGCTTTCCTTCCCCGCACCCGGCTACCGGTTCCTGGGCCCCGGCCCTAGCCGCGGGCCAGCTCGCCAGCGACCAGGCCGACGGACTCCCGGCCGCCAGAAGCTGCGCTTTGGGAGACGCTCCCTGGCGGATCGGGGAGGGAGTGCCTGCCCGCCGCCAGCATCCTCCTCTTGGTTCCGGCGAGCGTGGAGACCAGGCTCGGTCCTGCCGCGGGGAGGATGGAGCGGGCCCGGGGCCCTTGGCTCTCCAGGACCCCGCCCGGGCCAGGCCGCCCCGCGCAACTGCGGCTCCGGGACACAGCTGGGTGGGAGCGTCGGGCGGCTCTCCCCACGTGAAGGCGGTGCTGCCCGTCGGCTCTTGGCCCGAGGGGAGGGCCTCGCACCCGCCGGACTCACCTGTCACCAGCACCGCTTTTCCCCCCTGCGGGCATGCGCTTCCGCCGGGCGGTGCTGGCCGAGACGAGCCAGCAGGCAGCCGCCGTGAGCGCAGCGCTGAGGGGCAGCAGCAGGACGGCCTGGCCCAGCGCCTGCAGGACGGCCAGCAGCCCCACGCGCAGCAGCAGCCGCCGGCTGAGCAACAGGTCCGAGCGCAGGAGCCGCACCGCCAGGCTGCCCAGGAAAAGCAGCCACACCGAGAGGCTGCACGCCCAGTCCAGCTCCATGAGGGGCAGGGCGGGAAGCCGGCCGGGAAGAGGGACCAGGAGCCTGGGCTGAGCGCGCCTCGGCCGACGGTGAGAGGGAAGCAGCACGAGTTCTAAAAAAGAGGCTGCGGGCGGAGCTGCCCCGCCCTGTGCCCAATGGGAGAAGTTTAACTTCAAGGCCTGGAGGGGAAGCAGGAGGGGCGCCGGCCATGGCAGGGTGGCGGCTGCCCTCTGGTGCTGCCTGCCGCCCGGGAAACGCTGCGCCTCGGGGGCCGGCAGAAGCGCGGGAGGGCCAGCGGGGCCAGTCGGGCCTTTGCCTCCTTTGCGACGGACAGGGAGGGCAGGGTATGTAAGTATTTTCCGGCGTATAAGATGAAAAACCTTGAAAATCTTCTTAAAAGTCAGGGGTCGTCTTATACGCCGGGTCGTCTTATACACCAGAAAATATGGTAGTTGATAGACCTGGAATATATTTTTGGTGCTGCTGGACAATTGGGATGATTGGGGCATTATTCTTTCTGACCTACAGCAAAGAAAAAACATCAGTGTAGTGCTGATTAATAGATGGAGCCACACTAGTCTTGCCCTTCTGATTTTTTCGCTAGGACAATAGTCTTTGGTCCCTCAGCCCATAAATAATAGCAAAGCATGTGCATCTTGACTTCTAATGTCTGAGTAAAAGCATAAAAAAAATCAGTTATTTCCATTCTTTTGTGGGAGAAACAGTTTTTAAAGAACTTTACATGGGCTCATTCAAATACAACTGTTGCAATACAAATAAGTTTGTAAATAAGTAGGCAGGTAAGGACAATACTTATTTTTTCTCTGGTTCATGCTTTTATTCCAGCAGTTCAGAGTCATTTTGATAGTGAGATGGGCAGCATATAAATTTAATAAAAAAAAACATTCCATCCTCACCATGTTGATAGTCACCCACAAACCCAGTTCACAAAATGGGGTTTTAAGTGAGGTCAGTTGATGCAGTTTGTTTAGTTTTTGACTTATATTCATTAGAAAAGGGAATGACTTTTAGATTTTGGATATATAAATAAATTAAAACATAATGTGGTTATTTTGGTTTTAGGCTAGAATGTTGTATGAACCAAACCAGTTATAGTTTATTTGGTAATCTGTGGGTTTAATAAGGCACAGTATTGTGCAATACGTGGACTCAGTCTCATGGTATGTAATATTGTACTAATTAGGCATGAAAAAACATGCCCTTGAATAGTATCTGTAAATTAGTGCAAATGTGCTTTAATGAACACCTTAATTGAATAAATTTAGTTTTAAACAGGAATAGAAAGTCCAGGGCAAGCTTTTGTTTGCTGAATTGTGCTTTGATTTTTAAGGTTTGAAACTGGTTGTCATGGTTCCGACAAATGCAGTACTTGAAAGAACTTCAAGGCATTGTTTACCTTAAATAATCTTTTAATCAAGTAGCATAGCTTTAGTCAAAGCCAAGATCTCCCCTAAACACATTGTATCAAAACACAATTCCCTCCCTTAATTAAATGTCATAAATCACATTCTCCAATTAGTTTAAAATGCAAACTTTCCCTCCCTTCTTCAACCACCAATTCTTCTCTTATTACAAACAGTCTTGTGATACATTCTCCCTACTCCCCCCCAGTGTCCACTTATTCTAACTCTAAAAGTAACATACAAGTTAAAGAAAAAGGCTACATCTCCATGATTTCAATGCTGCAAACATTGGATGTTTTTGCTCTAACAATATAAGAGGCAGCCTTTTGCTTTAACCGTTTTGCTTTGAATCACTGAAGTGGGGGGGGAATGTTAACCCGGATGTTTTGATAAGATAAGGGATGGCACGCTATAGAAAGGAAGTGAAACTTCGTATGTTAAACTAATTGGAGAATGTGATTCATGATGTGTAATTAAAGGAGGGAATTGTGTATGATATGTGTTCAGGGGAGGAGAATTCAGATTCTGGCAGCCATCCATGAGTGCCGATGCTTTGTTCTCATTATCATAGACTTTTTAGAATAAACAATCATGGAATGTTCTTTCATCTGCCTCGGAACCATGACACCTATGTTGTCAAGCAACAACATCCAATGTTAGCAGCATTGACACTGGTAACTATAGCAGATACTATATATTTAACTGGTAATATATTTAACTGGTAATTTCCAATTTTTCCTATAGTATTAACCTTGGGAAGAGATATTTCCAGAAATAGGGTGGTGAGAACAGTTATTCCTTTCTATCTTCCAGAATGCTTTGGAAGGAACCTTAGTAGAACTTAAGTTTTCTTCCTCATAGTACTTGATTTGCATGTCTGCGGTATGTAGCTGTTGCATAAATTGAAGAATGATATATTTATATCTGGAATGGCCTTCTTTCCACTCGTGCAGCTTTGGAAAGGATCCATGTGGGCTAGTGAGGAAGGAAGGAGATGTCTGCTTAACAAGTCAGTTCAGCCAATGATGATCATTGAGAGTGACAGATGTTGCAGACAGATGGCTCTCACATTTTCCTGGGTGCACAATAGTCTAGACATAGTAAGCAGGAAGTACTGTTTGTTTTCATCTTAACTTTGATAAAGCACAGATACTCCTGCTTGTTGTTTTTTTTCAAGTAACTGCCTTGAAATAGAAGTTCTTTGGAGATATATTCTGATTGAAGTTTTGGACATGGGGTAGGTTGCAAGGCAGGATAACGGTTGCCTTGAATTCAGAAGTGAGGAGATAAGTTGAAGTAAGAATTCCCACCAGCAATGGCACTACTGCTCACATACACAGCATTTTGAAGTCTTCCAAATGAAAATACTAAGCACCCAATACTGTACTAAGCACCCAAGGTCTGATCACAGGCTTGTGGGATCATAAGTGTGAAAACGGGTCATAAGTCACTTTTTTTCAGTGCTGTTGTAACTTTGTTCACTGAACAAATGTTTGTAAGTTGAGAATTACCTGCATTGAGAGATCTTATTTCTTAATCCATTTTTCTTCAGTTCCCGTAAGTATTTCATCTAACTCTGTTCTCCCCAAATTAAAACCATCTATTTTAGCATCTTTTTCATATCTAGATTGTATTTGCGTTCTCATGTACCAGTCCATCTTTATTCCTTGTTCCTCTAATTGTTGTTTGCTTTTTAGCTCCCCCATGTCTGTTAGTAGGTCTTTATATCTTATAATGTTTCCCATGTTAAATATGTTGGGGTGTATTAACGCTTCCATAGTTGAGAGCCAATCTGGAATCTTCAAGTAATGCTTTCTCTTTATTTTCTCCCAAACCATCAATAAAGAATTCCTAATATGATGTCTCTGGAAATAGCTGTGTATTCTATTTTTCCCATACCATATGAAAGCATGCCATCCCAACTGTAAGTCATGTCCCTCTAATGTCAATAATCTAGAATTCCTCAGTAAGATCCATTCTCTCATCCATGATAATGCTGCAGCCTGATAATATAGTTCCCAATTAGGTAAACCAAATCCACCTCTGAGTCTTGCATTCTGTAACATTTTTAAATTAATCCTTGCTTTTTTCCCCTGCCAAATATATTTCAAAATTATTTTATTTAGCCCCTCAAAATATTTGTTTTCCAATCTTATTGATATTGTTGAAAACAAAAACAACAATTGTGGTAGTATATTCATTTTGATTATTGCAATCCTACCCATTAATGATAATTGTACCTTTTTCCATTTATCTAAATCTACTTCGATTTGTCTTTTCAATTTGTAATAGTTATCTTCT
Source organism: Vipera ursinii (assembly GCF_947247035.1). Lineage (NCBI taxonomy): Eukaryota > Metazoa > Chordata > Lepidosauria > Squamata > Viperidae > Vipera > Vipera ursinii. The sequence goes on along the minus strand of NC_139516.1, from coordinate 105,096,852 downwards.
TTAATTGTTATACATCTTGCTGTCAGATGAATCCCCAGATATTTTACCTTCTTTACAATCTGTATATCTAATTTTCCCATCAATTCTTTTTTTTGTTTTTCAGTCATATTTTTCACTAACATTTTTGTTTTATCTTTATTAATCTTCAAACCTGCTACCTCACCATATTTTTCTATTTGTTCTATTAATACAGGCCCTGTCTCTAGTGGCTCCTCCAAGATAAACACTAGATCATCTACGAAAGCTTGTAGCTTATATTCTTCCCTCTTAACTTTCATACCTTTTATATCCTTATTCTGTCTTATATTTCTATTTAGTATCTCTAGTGTCAACGCAAACAATAATGGACATAGGGGACATCCCTGCCTTGTTCCCTTCATAATGTTAATCTTTTCAGTCATATCTCCATTAATCATTACTTTGGCTACTTGCTTATTGCTTTAATTATATTGTAAATTTCTCCCCCAAATCCGTAATCTGTAGTTGTCTTATCATGAATTGCCAATTCACATTATCAAATGCTTTCTGCACATCCAAAAACATCAATGCCATCTGTTTTTCGGGATGTGTTTCATAGTATTCTAATGTATTTAATATAATTCGCATATTGTCTCTAATCTGTCTTTTCGGCAGAAATCCATTTTGGTCCAAATGAATAAATTCGTTTAAGAACTTTTTAAGTCTTTCGGCCATGATTGATGCGAATATTGTGTAGTCCACATTCAGCAAGGAAATCGGTCTATAATTCTTTATTTTCTGTATTTCCATTTCTTCTTTTGGTATCAGGGTAATGAGTGCTTCCGACCACGAATCTGGTATCTTGGCTTCAGAGAGAAGTTCATTATAGAGTTCCAGCATTACACTGCCTAACTGCTGGTAGCCCATCTGGTCCTGGTGTTTTGCCATTCTTTTGTTTTTTAATTGCTTCTGTTAATTCCATCATTGTTATTTTCCCTTCTAGCAGCTTTTTTAATTTCTCTGGTACTTTAGGTATCTCTGTTTTTTCCATGAATTGTTTTATCCTATCTGAAACTGTTGCTTATATAAATTCTCATAATATTCCCAAGCTATTTTTTTTTCTTTTCTTCATTCCAGTGTTGTAAAGTCCCCTCAGCATCTTCCAGTTGTTTAATCCATCTCTTCTCTTTTTCCTTTTTAATTTTCTATGTCAACCATCTCCCTGGTTTGTTTGTGTGTTCAAAAAACGTTTGTTTAGCTCCCTTTATTTTCATTGCCACTTCTTCATTTTCTATTAGCGGTAAGTTCATTTTATGTTTGTTCAACTCCATTAAATTTTTGATCTTTTTGTTTTGTGTATCCTTCTGTAATTCTTTCTCAAGTGTCTTATATTCTTCCTCCAGTTTTTCCCTATTTTGTCTTTTCTGTTTATTCTTTTTCCCCAAATAAGTTATAGCAAGTCCTCTCATGTACGCTTTTGACATGTCCTAGACATTTTGAAGTGAGGTATCTTCTTTTTTGTTTTCCTTGAAGAAGAAAGTCATTTCTTTTTCCATATATTGCTGAAAGTCTTTTTCATTCAGTGTGATTTGGTTTAATGTCCATCTTGTTCTTTTTTTTGTCCTTTCCATATAATTGTGACTGGGTTGTGGTCCTCCCATGTGTTTGTTTCTATGGTTATATTTTGTGTATTTATGAATAAGTCTATTGACGTCGATATCATGTCTATTCTCGACCAGGACAGGTGTCTGTTAGAGTAGAATGTATATTGCTTCTTTTCCAGGTATTTTTCTCTCCAAACATCTAATATATTTAATTTGTCCACCATATTATGAAAAGATTTTGGAAGTGTTCTCCTTAGAGTCTTGTTGTTTTTTTTGTCGTATTATAATCCAGCTCGGCCTTTACGATAGCATTGAAATCTCCAATCATACATATGCTTTCAAATTCCAATTCTATTATTTTCTGGTGTAATTTTGAATAGAAATTTTCTTGGTTTTCATTTGGGGCATAAATCGCTACTAATAAAGTTTTTTACAATTCATAATTACTTCCACCATTAAAACTCACCCTTCTTCATCTGAATATAACTATGTAGTTTGTATTGTTTTTTGAATATATAATACCACACCTCTTTTACTCTGATCTGCAAGTGAGGTATATAATTCTCCCGATTTTGGATATTCTAATAGATTTTTATGTTGTTTCCTAATATGAACTTCTTGCAAGCAAATTATGTCCATTTTTAATTTCCCTAATTTATTTAGGGTTCTTTTTCTTTTTATAGCCAAATTTAGTCCATTTACATTTATCGAAATTGCTTTTATCTTTTCCTCCATGATTATTTATTTAAAGTTTTAGTTGCTCTCATTATTCTCATCTGTCTGATCTTTTGACTCTTTTGCTCTTGTCCCTTCTCTCAACACCCTTTCCTCCTGTTCTATACTATACTTACTCCGTTGCTTCTCTGTATCGTCTCCCTGATGTCTGATTACTCTTTCCCCTCTCCGCCTTTCTTCTTTTTGCTGCCCAAAGTATTGATCATAGTAAAGTTCTGCTTTCTCTAATGTGTCCAGTCTATGTCTCTGTTCTTGCCAATTTATCATTACTCCTTCTGGTATTAACCATCTAAAATTTATCCCTTTTTTAATTAAACATTTCGTCAAAAATTGATACTCCTTTCTCAGGTCTCTCACTCTTCTTGGGATCTGTTTTAATATCACTATCTCTCTTCCTTTGTATTTTATTGTAGCATTTCTTAGCTTCTATAATATATCTGCCCTTAATGCTTTTTTAGTAAATCTTATATGCACCTCTCTGGAGAGAGTACTTCTCGTTGCATATCTATTATGTATTCTAAATATCTCATCTATATCATTAATTACCTTTTCCTTGCTTTCCTCCAATGCTTCTGCTAATATTCCCGCCATTACATCTGCTAGGTTCTCTCCCTTTTCTTCTTCAACGTTTTGGAATCTTAAATAATAATCAGCTCTATCCATCTCTAAGGAGATAATCATTTTTTTCTGATTCCTGTCTGTTGATGTAAGTCGGTTCTCAATCTCCTCTAGTCTCTTATCTGTTAGTTCAATTCTTTCTTCAGCTTGTTGCAGTCTTTGTTCGTTTTTCTCCATCAGATCTTTGACCTCTTTTAAGTCCTCTTCTAGTTTGCCTATCCCTTCCTTGAAGTCTGTGTGTAGAGCCAGTATCATATTTTTCAATTACATGTTAGATCTATCTTGTATAGCTACTTACTATATAGAGCAAAGGGACACGGTGGCTCAGTGGGTTAGGACGCTGAGCTTGTCGATCAGAAGGTCGGCAGTTTGGTGGGTCGAATCCTGAGTGCCGCGTAGCAGAGTGAGCGCCTGTTACTCGTCCCAGCTTCTGCCAACCTAGCAGTTCGAAAGCACGTAAAAACGCAAGTAGAAAAGTAGGGACCACTACAGTGGGAAGGTAACAGTGCTCCATGCGCCTTTGGCGTCTAGTCATGCCGGCCACATGACCACGGAGACGTCCTCGGACAAGCGCTGGCTCTTCGGCTTTGAAACGGAGATTAGCACCGGCCCCTAGAGTCGGAAACGACTAGCACGCATGTGCGGGGGAACCTTTACCTTTACCTTTATATAGAGCAGGGGTAGGCAACCTTGGCACTTTTATGACTCGTGAACTTCAACTCAGGAATTCTGGGAGTTGAAGTCCACGAGTCATAAAAGAGCCAAGGTTGCCTACCCCTGATATAGAGAATTAGAAGAGGAGCAAGTTAAGGAGTCGATAAAATGGACAAGAAACTTTGGATATACGATTGAATTAGGTAGATGGCAGCAATTATGGGAAAGAAATTATAAACTGACAATGGCAACAGTGTATAAAGAAAATATGTACCAGATGTTCTACAGATGGCATATGTCCCCAGAAAGACTGGCTAAAATGTTCAAGGACAGATCTATGAAATGTTGGAAATGTCATCAAATACCAGGCTCTTTCTATTGTTTGTGGTAGACATGTGTAGAAGCTAAAACCTATTGGAATATATTTAGAACATGGATAGAAAAGATGATTAAACAACATATAGAACTAAGACCGGAAATATTCGTGTTGGGTATTTTACCAGAGAAATATAGTAAAGAGAACACATATTTGATTATTCATATAACCACTGCAACTAGGATTGTGTTTGCACAAAACTGCAAGGCACTGAAAGCTCCTCCGGAAGAAGAGGTGATTGGGAAAATAATGGAATGTGCGGAAATGAACAGATTAACAATGATAATTAAAAATAAGACAGAGCCAGAGTATTATGAAATCTGAGGAAAATTGTATGAGTGAGTGAAAAAGAGAATATGCCTAAAAGATGGCTAATACTAATTTAAATGGGAAAAAAGGAGGAGATAAGGAGGGAGACCCAGGCGACACTGTATTGCTTAACCGGAGGTAGTATAAAAATTTATAGAAGTATATACCAAGAAGGCCAGATTTATAGAAATATTGATGTAATAGAAAATTAATGTTATCATACCTAATATAGATATTGAAAATCTAAGGAGAGGAGCTGCTCGGACATTACCCCTGAATTGTATCAGAAGAGGAATGGGAGGAAAGAAAGGAGAGGAGAGAGGGAAGAGAGTAGAGGAGGGGGAAGGAAGTAGAAAGGTTAGAGGAAAAGAGGAGAAAAAGTGGGGAGAAACGGGAGGGGAGTGGTAAAGGAAAGAGGAGAGGAGAGGAAGAAGAGGGAAGTAGGAAAGAAAGGAGAAAGGGAAAAAGAAAGTAGAAAAGAGGAAAGAGAGAGAAGGAGTGAAAGGGGAAATGGGCGAGCAGCACCCAAACTTACGAGTATGTATTTATGTATTGCGGTATATGTGTTGACTTGTTTCTGGAAGAAATGGAAAAATAAAAATAAGTAAATATTAAAAAAAAGAGATCTTATTTTTTCTCCAAAAGAAAATCAACTAGATTGACATTGCCCCTCAAATTTCTCATTAGTTATAAAAAATGGACTTTTTTTTTTAGTTCGGGGCTTTTCAACCTTTTCACCCATTGTATCACTTTTAAGATAAGGCAATATCCGAGTACCACCAGTCGCCCAGCAAGGTGTAAAAAACTTGACCAAAAAAAGAGGAAAAAATGATAAAATACAGGTAGTCCTTGACTTATAACGATTCGCTTAGTGACTGTTCGAAGTTATAACGGCACTGAAAAACTGAATTATGACCATTTTTCACACTAATGACTTTTGCAGCATCCCCAGGGTCATGTGATTTACATTTGGATGCTTGGCAACTGATTCATACTTATAACATTCAGTGTCCCAGGGTCATGTGATCAATGGCTGGGTGTGTGTGTGTGTGTGTGGCCAGCTCATCACTCAGGTTGTGGGGTGCCTGTTGGGGGGGAATTCGTGGGTCTCTGGTGGAGGGGGGTGGGACTGGGGTGGGTGACTTCCCTCTTTCCCATTGTCCCTTCCTTCTTTCCTGCCTTTCCTTTCCTACCCTCCCTCTTTGTCCCTCCCTTCCTTCCCTCCCTCCCTCCCTCCCTCCCATTGTCCTGTGCTGCCCAGATCCCAGCCTGGTTTTGGCAGGCAGTGGCGCATTCTCAACCACACAGGAGCATCCAGGCGAAGTAAACCATCGACATCGCGGCCCTGCCTGTGCGTGCGCAGAGGCAGAGGAGAGTGCATGCGCCTCAGCTTCTGCGCACGCACAGGCAGGGCGAGGATGTCGCTGGTTCATCTCCTGTTTTCAGGTACATATATTACGAACCGGCTAAGTCTCCCAGTCATTTTTCCCCCTATGGGGGGCCACTGTTCGACCCAGGCTCCCCGATCCTCTCTGTGTAATCGTTCTCCCCATAGCTTTCCCCAGCGCTGTCGAGAGATGCCCATTCCTGGCCACACTGCTACCGTTCTTAAGTTACATTTGTACCTGCCCGAAGGAAGAGAGCAACACTTTTCTCCCTTCTCCAAAGGAAGGGAGACAAACTCGCATCGCCACCAAGTCACCCTTCCTTTGGGCGAAATAATCTCCGGTCCCCACCTTTGAGACTGTTTCAGCCTGAAGCAGAGAGTCGGAGAGCTGCGTCACTCTCGCCGTTTGGACCCTCTACTTTTATGCCCCGGGAGCAACTTGCCTTTCAATCCTCTGATATCTAACAGAAGGGGAAACCCGCTGCAAAGGCACATCTCGCAGAGTCATCACCAAGCGATGCCTGCGCTCCACCGCTGTGAAAAAAGAATCACCATGTTTCCCACCAGTGCAGGCAGCCCGGGTCCTGTGAGAGGCTGAGTGGGAATGAAGTAGCCCTCAGGTCTGTGCTGCAGAAAAGACGCAAACGCCAGTGTCACCTGGGCTCCTATCCAGCTCACTTGCTTGTGAAAAACAGGCAGCGGCAGTGTGGTCGGAGGAGGGGGGCCCGAGGAAGGCACAGCAGGTTGAGAGAAGGGTGGCGGCAATGGTTGTTTCAACATGGTGCTGGCAGCAGCAGCAGAGATAAAAAGGGCTGGACGCCCCTTTTCCTCCTCAACATGCGTTCAAGGCCGTTGAAGAAAGGGCGGAAAAAAAGCGGAGGGGGGGAGGAAGGCAACCAAGACACTCACCCTGTGCACACCTCCCGGTGTTTGCTTTTACATGGGGGGAGACTCCTGAGCCCCGCAGCTCTTCCAAGGGGAGGATGAAGAGAGTGGGGAGGGGCTGTGCTGGGATCGGGGCTGCTTGTGCCTGCCAATGAGTGCCACGGCTCCACTTGCCTGGCACGGTGGGGGCGTGCTCACGCACGGGGACAAACCTGGTGCCCACAATCTGCCCACCCTCCCGTGCAGCTCCTCCTGGGCCCCCCACGCCCGTCATTAACCTTCCTGCCACTATGCAGGGTAAGGTTCCTGTCCTCGCCCAGATGCCCTCACCTCCCCCAAGTGGTTTTTTGGTTAACTGCCTTTTAGCTGCATTCCATTTCTCCCTTCTGGCCACGCGTTTGTGAGACAAAAAAAAGTTCCATGAGACTTTCTAACTTCTTGCGAGATCTCATGAGAAGTTAGAAAGTCTCATGGAACTTTCTTTTTTGTCTCTCAAATGTGTGGCAATGGCTGAGAAGCAAATGGAGAAACAGAATACAGCTGAAAGCAGGTTAGTAAAAAAACACTTTTTTAATATATTTTTTTAACATTTTTTTAGTGCTGTTCAACCCGTCCTACACGTACCACCAGCCAGGTGCTCGCGTAGCACTAGTTGTACACGTACCACCGGTTGAGCCACTTAATGTTTTAGATGTTGTTGTGATTCAGGGTCAGCCTGTGGGTTCGGCAGTTGGGTCGGATGACTCAGAGGAGGAGGAGGGGGGTGTTGAAGACACCTGCTGAGGGGGTTGAAGATCTTGCTGATGAAAGCACTCAGCCAGGCCCCTCCCACTTGGTCACCACGGAGACCCAGCTGTGTGAGCCTGACAGCGTGGATGAAGATGACCCACAGCTGGCCCTGTTCAAGGACGCCCGACGCAGGAGGCAGTCAATTAGGAGTAAACAGAGGAAGGCAATGGGGCTTCTCGGAAGGAGGCAGAGAGAAGCCACGCCCTGAACTCTATATAAGGGGAGTGTCTGGGAGGGCTGGTTTGCTGAAGGCAACCACTCGTTCCTGTTTCTTAAAGCTCCTGTTTCTTGGTTTGTCTTGTTCCGTTTGTTTTTGTAGCAATAAATTTGGCAGGCGTAATTCCAGCCTCTTGCCTGCTTGTAAAAGGGGTTGTCCCTGCCTTTTCTGCAGGGCCGGTAGCAGGCTGGTACAGAACAGTTTGCCTTCAGCTTCCCACCCCTTACTACTATTATGGAGCAGCTACGTGCTGAGAATGCCCAGCTCACCCAGCAACTCACTTTGCTGGCAGCTCAGGTGGCTCAACTGCAAGCTCAGGTTCATGCTGCACCCCCACCATCACCCCCACCCAGGAGAAAATGCCAAGTTGCGATGCCGGATAAATTTACAGGCACTCCAGAACTGTTTCCTGCTTTCCTGGGACAATGCCAGCTCTTTATCAGCGTGAGAGCAGCTGATTTCCCCACTGACCGGGATAAGGTGGGGTTTGTGTTAAGCCTTCTTTCGGGTGATGCAGCTCGTTGGGGCACGCCTCTGCTGGCTCAACCTAGCCCATTGTTGGACAACTTTGGGGGGTTTTGTGATCATATGCGTCTGATGTATGAGGACCCTATTAAGACGCAGACTGCTACTCGATGCCTGAAAGCTCTGAGGCAGGGTCAACGCCCCCTACAGGGCTATATCAGCGATTTTCGCCTGCTTAGCCAGGATTCCGCCTGGAATGAGGCTGCGCTTGTGGATGCCTTCCAGGATGGATTGTCGGAGGAGATGTTGGATGAGCTGGCCCGTGTGGATATTCCCTCAGACCTCAATGGGCTGATCCATCTCTGTCTGCGGATCGATGCTCAGCTGCAGCAGCAAAGGAGTCGCCGTGCCACCCCACAGACCCCTGCAGCCCCTGTTGTGCATGAGCCCCTAGTTCAAAGGGAGGAGCCAATGGAGCTGGGTGCCGCCAGGTCTTGTCTATCGGTGACTGAAATGAACAGACGACGATCGGGGGGGTTGTGTTTTTACTGTGGGGACCCTGGGCATTTGGCTGCTTTTTGCCCAAAGAAGCGACAGCGGGCATCAGTGACCGAGTCTGCCCCGAGAAAGTCCCCTACTTTTCTGTCGGGAAATGCCCCCAGCCCGATCTAGAAGGTGTGATAGATCCGGCGTCCCACAACAACACTGAGCGACGTCTTTCCGATGCTGCCTGTGGACCTCCACGGCATCTGATATTGGAGGCACGTCTGATCCTTCCTGGCAAGCCAGAGGGGATTCCAGTCCATGCCTTAATTGACTCTGGGGCCACCACAAATTTTATGGACTCAGCATTTGTGGCCAAATGGGCTGTTCCCCAGTGCCCGGTGGATCCGCCCATGTTAGTGGAGACTATCGATGGTCGAGTGCTCTTGTCTGGGCCAATTACGGCCACCACGCAACCATTATGTATGGCCATCAGTTCCCATGTGGAGGCCATCCAGTTCTATATCACCTCAGATCTGCATTTCCCCGTGGTCTTGGGACTGGCGTGGCTCCGGGCGCATGACCCACAGATCTATTGGTCACAGAACTTGGTCACCTTCCCAAGCTTGCAGTGCGTGGACCACTCCCTCCATATCTGTGCCGGCCAGGTGGAGGGTTCCCCAGGGTTTTCCTTGCCTCCCGAACTGTCCGACTTTGCTGATGTGTTCAGCGAGACAGAGGCGGATCAATTACCCTCGCACAGGCCCTATGACTGCCCCATTGATTTAGTCCCTGATGCGCCTCTCCCAGTGGGGCGTTTGTACTCCATGTTGGACCCCGAGTTGGCTGCATTGCGGGACTTTCTGGAGAAGAATTTGGCTCACGGTTTCATCCGGCCCTCGTCCTCGCCAGTGTCTGCACCCGTGCGTCAAAAAGAAGTCAGGCGAATTGCGGCTTTGCTGCGATTATAGGAAACTCAACGCCATCACGGTGCACAATCGTTACCCGCTGCCCCTCATCCCCGAACTCTTGGACCGACTCCGGGAGGCTAAGATCTTCACGAAACTGGACCTGCGTGGAGCTTACAACCTCGTCAGGGTTCGGCCGGGTGATGAGTGGAAGACGGCGTTTGGTACTCGCTATGGACATTTTGAGTACACGGTGATGCCGTTTGGCCTGACCAATGCCCCTGCTGTGTTTCAGCATTTCATGAATGACATTTTCCAGGATTTGTTGGATCAGTTTGTCGTGATCTACTTGGACGACATCCTGATCTATTCCCCGTCGCGTGAGGTGCACCATCAGCATCTCCATCAGGTCCTGCAGTGACTCCGAGAACATCAGCTGTTTGCCAAGTTGGAGAAGTGCCAGTTCTACCAGGTGACCATTGATTTCTTGGGTCACCGCATTTCTCCTGAGGGCATCGCCATGGAGCCGAGTAAGGTTGAGTCTTTGCAGAGTTGGCAACCCCCACGTTGCGTGAAGGATGTTCAGCGACTTCTTGGGTTCGCCAACAATTACCGAACTTTCATCCCTGGGTTTGCTGCCTTGACAGCCCCCCTCACCCAGCTCCTGCAGAAGAAGACTCGGTTCCAGTGGAACGCTCCAGAACAACAGGCTTTCCAGACTTTGAAGGAAGCCTTCATGAAGGAGCCCATCTTGAAGCATCCTGACCCGCAACGGCCGTTTGTTGTGGAGGCGGACGCCTCTGACATTGCCATTGGGGCAGTGTTACTCCAGGCAACGACGCCCAGCGGTACCCTCTTCCCTTGCGCGTACCATTCACGAAAACCGAACCCTTCGGAGCGCAATTATACAATCTGGGAGAAGGAGCTGCTAGCCATCAAAGTGGCGTTCGAGGCCTGGAGGCATCATCTGGAGGGAGCGCAGCATCAAATCGAGGTCCGGACGGACCATAAGAATTTGGAAAGCCTGCAGACCGCTCGGAATTTGAACCAATGCCAGATCCGGTGGTCTCTTTTCTTTGCGAGGTTTGACTTCCGGGTTCGGTACATACCTAGCGGGCACAATCAAAGAGCGAATGCTCTGTCCAGGAAGCCTGAATATTCCCGAGTGGAAGACAAGCTTCTGCCTAGGACAGTGATCCCCGTCAAGTCTTTTGCTGCGGTGCGGGAGCCGGTTGATATACGGGCTCGGATCCAGGAGGCACAGTAGCAGGAGGTGTGGGTGGCTCAGCGGAAGGAGGAGGTGGGGCCAGATTCTCCTTGGACGGTCACGGATGGACTCTTGTATTATCGTGACCGGCTCTACGTTCCAGGAGGGCCACTCAGGGGACTCATCCTCAGCCAGTGTCACGATAACCCGGCGGCGGGGCATTTTGGCCTGTTCAAGACCCTGAACCTGGTTTCCCGTACCTTCTGGTGGCCCCGAGTCCGACACGATGCCCAGTCCTATGTTACCTCCTGCATCCCATGCAGGCAGGCCAAGTCAGCGACGGGCCCCGCCTGGATTACTGCAGCCTTTGCCGACACCCAAAAGACCCTGGGGGGCTGTGTCCATGGACTTTCTGATGGATTTACCCCCATTCTCTGGTTTTATGACAGCGTATGTGGTGGCTCAGTGGGTTAGGACGCTGAGCTTGTCGATCAGAAGGTCGGCAGTTTGGCGGGTCGAATCCCGAGTGCCGCGTAACAGAGTGAGCGCCTGTTACTTGTCCCAGCTTCTGCCAACCTAGCAGTTCGAAAGCACGTAAAAATGCAAGTAGAAAAATAGGGACCACTACGGTGGGAAGGTAACAGCGTTCCGTGCGCCTTTGGCGTCTAGTCTATCTTAAATTGTTTTAAATATTGAAAAACTTTCTTCCTCTTCTGTGGTGAATTTAGTCCATTAACGTTCCAAGTTAAAAATTTAGTTGCCATGCATATCATCCCAAAGCTCTTGGAGCACTGCTTTAATAGGACTATCTTTTTTAGGCTGTGCTCCTCCCACTGCTTGGCTGTAAGTACGTTTTGGAAGTTCCATAGACTTCTGCTGATCTTGTTCTTTTATTTTTTTTTATCGTTTTAAAGCAGCACGCGTCACCCTCTGCTCTCTAGGATCATCCAAAGAAGTTGTAGCTTGGTCTCCTCCAGCACCATTCTCCTCTGTCTGTCCATCTTCAGCCTCTTGATGTTCTCCTTCTCCAGATCCCTTTGCAGCTTCCAGAAGTGATAGTGGGGTTGCTTTTAAAACGTTATTATAAAAATCACGCGCCTGCATCACAGTGGCCAGACGGTACCTTTTACCTTCATGCATCACCATCAACCCAACTGGAATCTCCCATCTGAACCTTATATCTCGTTGCTTGAGCTCTTGCACAAGAAATATAAAATCCTTCCTTCTCCTTAAAATCTTTGGAGGAATTTCTTTTAGAACCAAAACTTCTTGATCAGCAATCACAACTTTAGTATCATAGGCAGCTTGAATAACTTCATCTCTAATTTCCCTCTTTGCAAAATAAACCACCACATCTCTAGGTAGCTTTCTCTGTCTAGCAATCCATGAGTTCACACGAAACACTTTATCCATGCCTCCCTTTATTTCAGATGCTGGCTGACTCAATACTACTTCCAGAGCCTCCGAAATCAGCTGCTTTAGGTCTTCCTTAATATTCTCTTTTAAGCCTCTGATTCTAACAGCATACTGCATCTGGTAATATTGAGCAAGACTCAGTTCTCTGTCCATTTTGTCTCTTAAATCTTCATTCTCCAGTACTTTTGCTTCTAATATGGCATTCTTTTGAGTCAAATCTTCCACTTTTTCATCCAAATCTTCCACACATTCAGCCACTTTATGCACTGAAGACAAAATGTCTACCTTCATCACACTAAACTTCTCTTCCATCCTCTCTTCTATTCTCTCCTCCAATTTCTCCAATTTCTCCTCCATCTTTGCAAATTTATCACCCATTGATTCCAGAATTACCTGGGCATGTTTTTCAAGAGCATCTTGTAGATCCTTCGGTGTCAATACATCAGGAGGAAGCAACGCTTGCAATGATGACTGTTGCACCGGAGACGTTCCAGCACTCCGAAGAGTTTTTGGGGGAGGTTTAGCCGCCATCTTTACTTTCACTTACTACGCACTTTCACTTTTAAATTTATAAAGTCCATTAAGCTAGAAAGCAGTAATAAAAGTCCTCTTCACCTTTTCCTCCTGTACCGCTCTGCCTGCTCCTTTTATTCCATGGTCTTTCCTTCTGGCAGGGGTGGTCGCAAACGCCTGGCTCCGCTCCAGAAATCACGGAGCAGAGACGCTGAACAGCTGGGAGCAACCCAGGCTGCGGGGGAGTTCAATCCTTCAGCCGCCCCAGCTATAAGCTCAGGCGGCCCCGGAGAACTCAACCCCTACCTGGGGCCTCACCCCCTCCTCTTCTCCCGAGGAGGGGGCTTCAAATCCACCCAAACAGCTGATCGGCGCTGTTTCGGGTGGAAACAACACAGCTGAGCCGCGGGCAGCCCGAAAAGGCTGTCTCCGGCGCCGCGCCGCCACCGGAAGTCTTATTAAAAAGACTTTTGTAGATTTTTATTCTAAGTTGTATGCTAGAGATAAGATTAGAAATGTAGATATAGATGAATATTTGATAAAAGCCAATATTCCTGTTCTTACGCAAGAACAAAAGGAAGGGATGAACCAATTGATAACTGATGAAGAAATTTTTCTAGCAATTAAACAATTAAAAGTGGGTAAAGCGCCGGGAACTGACGGTTTGACTGCCGCTTACTATAAAAAATTTACAGTTAGAAATGGTGGAACCTTTAAGGGAACTGTTTAAGACAATTCAATTGGGAGGAGGGGTAACTCCATCGTGGAAAACTGCTTTTATTTTGTTGATCCCGAAGGAAGATCAGGATGCCACCCAAGCGAAAAACTACAGACCAATATCGCTTTTAAATACTGATTATAAGATATTTGCAAAAATCTTAGCTAACAGATTAATGAAGGTAATGCAACAAGTGATTCATAGTGATCAAACTGGATTTATAAGTGGTAGACAAATGAAGAATAATATGAGACACATTGTAGATCTATTGGAATTCTTGGAAAGAAATAATCAGATCCCCGCAGCGCTGATCTTTTTGGATGCTGAAAAAGCCTTTGATCAATTGGATTGGCAATTTTTGATGAAAGTATTAGAGAAAATGGAATTTGGGGAAAAAATTTTACAACCTATTCGGGCAATATATCAAAAGCAAACAACCCGTATAATAGTAAATAACAGTTTGACAGAACCATGTAATATTGAAAAGGGTACAAGACAGGGGTGTCCACTGTCACCTTTATTGTTTGTTTTAACATTGGAAATATTACTGATTAAAATACGAGATTCGAAGAAAATTAGGGGAATCCAAATAAGAGATCAGGATTATAGATTGAGGGCGTTTGCGGACGACCTGGTTATTACAGTAACTCAGCCGGATTATTCAGTTGTAGAATTGATGGAGATAATAATGTCATATGGGAAAGTTTCTGGATTTAAGATAAACATACAAAAAACTAAAATATTTTTAGAATTAGAATTGCAGCAGTGAAAATGAATGTTTTGCCAAAATTTTTATTTTTATTTCAAATTATACCTATACTTAAAAAGGATTTAAATTTGGAGGAATGGCAAAAAGGAATTAATAAATTTGTTTGGGCAGGGAAAAAGCCACGAGTTAAATTTAAGATAATGCAAGATACGCGTGAAAGAGGCGGTCTTAAAATGCCTAATTTTAAATTATACTATGAGGCTGCTGCTTTGTCATCGATAAGTGACTGGTTTAATTTAACACAAGGGAGATTATTAAATCTTGAGGGTCATGATTTGTTATTTGGTTGGCATGCATATTTATTGTATGATAAGAAGGTGGACCCAGATTGTTGGGGGCAATTAAGCTGACTTTGTAATAATGCCGCTTGGTGTGTGTGTGAAAGCCCTAATAAGCAGGCATATACATAGAATGAAGGCTACTGCTAAGCTTGTAAGCCACCCTGAGTCTTCGGAGAAGGGCAGGATATAAATGGAATTAAAATAAAAATAAATAAATAATGTGTTTAAGATACATATTTTAAGGTATGCTCTGTTGCGAGTTTGGAAAAAGTATAGACATAAGTTAAATTATAAGATACCAATTTGGGCAATAGCTAAACATGCAATAGAAAATATAAATGTGGGGTTTAAACATGATGAGACTACATATAAGGAAATTTTAAGTTTAGAAAGGAATGTATGGCAATTAAAGCCATATAATATCTTAAAAGAAGAAAAGATTGTACAAACTTGGTTCCAGTATGGGCAATTACAGGCAAGATGGAAAGAGGACCAGAAAGTTGGTTTCTCGATGATTGATGAAAATTTGGTAAAACAAATTAGAGATCAAGGTCAAGCACATATAAAAAGGATATATAATGCATTGATAGAAATTGATTCAGAAATGGAACTTGTTAAAGATTGTATGATAAAGTGGGCCCAGAATTTTCAAGAAGTTATAACAATGGACACTTGGGAAAAGATTTGGGTTAGAAATGTAAAATTTACACAGGCCCAAAATTTAAGAGAGAATTTTTATAAAATGTTTTATAGGTGGCACTTAGACCCTAAGAAATTAGCAAGTATGTATCCGAACTGCCAGCCCAAATGTTGGAGGTGTGGCTGTGAGGATGCAACTTATTTTCATATATGGTGGACTTGTAAAAAGGTTAAAGCTTTTTGGATTAAAATTTGGTGGAATATGCAAAAGATATTTAAGAAAAGGATAAAGTTTTCTCCGCAATTTTTTTATTGGGTATTATTACAGATACTACTATTATAGATACAAAGTTGATGTTGAATTTAATTACAGCAGCGAGACTTTTAGTAGCACAATATTGGAAGAAGGAAGAACTACCGACTATAGAAGAATGGACTTTAAAAGTTTCCAACTTGGCGGAAATGGCAAAGATCTCAGCGTATTTGAAAGACCAATCGCAACAGAGATATATTGTGGAGTGGAGAAGATGGATTGATTATATCCAGAATAAATATGGGACTAAAAAGTATCATTTAGCATTTAAATAAGTAGCGGATTTTTATGACGTATAATTAGTAGTTATTTTATTAATATTATGGAGAGTTAAAGTGTGATAGAATTTAATGTTTTATTATTGTTGTTACCATATTTTAGATTATGCTTGTTTGTATTATTATACCCTGTATTCAGCTCTGGGAAGTCGGGGAGGGGGGAGGGGAGGAGGGGTTGGGGAGAGGGGAGGGGGAGGAGGGGTTTTTTTGTATTCAAAAATGTATTGTAAAACTTTTCAATTAAAAAAAAAAGAACTGAAATAAATGAAAAAAAATCTGGCATGATTGCTGGAATATGCCGATTAAAACAATCAGTGAAGCTGAACATTGAAAGCTCCTTATGTGCAGTATTTTCTCTGTAAGACTAATGTTTATAGAAGAACAATCTAGGCTAATCTCCCCACTCAGTTTCATGCTGAGATTATTCTTACTGTAAGTACTTTAAGCCCCTTTTTCCTCACCAGCAAAGAAAAGATATTGTGTCAGTTCAAGGCATGTTTATTCTTTCTACTACCAATTTAATACTGTCATGAAATGGAGTGAAACTAGGCTATTGAAAAAGAGGGGCCAAAAGCATACTTCATCTCAAGGTGAAGGATAAGAGGGTGGTCTTCCTTTCTGCATTTCATTTTCAACAGCTGGCTCTATTTATTTGTCCCTTCACTATAGAATAGCATTCTGCACCTTGTCAACAGAAGTAAGCTAACTTTGGGGTATTACAACTATTTCCATAAATGCCAACAAACAGCAAAGCAACTACTATTGTGATCTTCTGTCCCATTAAATTTTTGGCTTGACAACCTTTGTCAGTTTGTATGACCATCCCCGACTCCAAGATTTTCATTTGTACAAAGACAAATATGTTTTAAAACAACTTTTGTAACAATGAAATTATTCCAGTTTTCCTCTGCTTTGTTATTCCTCAGTGTGGCCTTTGCTCTTGCAGAATCTTCTACATAACAGCAATGTAGAAATTCAGCAATGGAATTGGATATAACCTTGCTTTGGATATAACCTTGCTAATAATCCTCATTTACCAACATGTCATCTTAGCATAAAGGGACCTGTCATTTCATTTGCAATTTTTTAGAGTAGAATTATTACATCTCATCAGCTTATGATATTGGCAACAGTATCTATCTTCATAGGTTGACCTAGTATTTGCTAAACATTGAAGAGTATTGGGATAAAAGAAAAAAGGAGAAAAAACATAATAGAAATCTGATTAAAATAACTCCCAGTCTATAAATGTGAATAATCCATAGGGAATAGTGAAAACTCTAGGGAACGGCATTGATATCGCACACAATTTCATATGTAAATTCTGATAAAAGTTTGGAATCAAAGAGGTATTAGATTTGAATTTGGATATTAATTGAAATCAGCCAGTTAAGAATAAAACAAATACTCTTCAAATGAAATTGAAGTGAATGGATGTTGGAAAGAGTGACTTAGAGATTTCTTATGGGAATGATAACAATATACAGAGTGGAATTAAATGAATTATTCTAAAGTCCCACAGAAATAAATGGACTAATAAATGCTATGAGAATGTTGAAAATGGCAAGACTACAATAAAAGAAGGAACAGAAAGAAATAATTATTATAGTTTAAAACTAGCTTTCATATATAAATACACTGATGAGGCACAACATAAAATGCAGTGGAAGTATTATATAATACCTCCTTTATATCAAATACAAGGAAATGTTTTAAGATATCCTAAGGATTCTTCAAGATGAATAGAAAATTTGGCTATGGTCTGGATGACACAAGGATTTCTTTTCTAAAAGGAAATAAATCTATTTTCTAAATTTCAGCAAGATATAGTAGTGGAGGTGAAGTAAGTTCCTTATAATGATCCAATAAGGCTGCAGGTGTAGACTGTGCAACTTATTTGCTAATGAAGTGGCTATGTAACTTATTTAATGTACATGTGATGGATGCATTTGGGCCTGATGACTGATAAAAAATGATCATATTGTTTTCTTATAGAAAGGGAAAAGGAGTAAAATGACTGCAAAGCCTCCAGGGAGATTGGTCTGATAAATATATCTGGGAATGTGTAGTTGTGAAAGTGTAAAATTGTAATTAAAATGGTATGAAACAGTAACAGTGAACAAAGTTTGAGAAGTACTTTAGTGGCTCCATGCTGGGCAGGGAATGTGCATACCAGATTTTTCCTTTTCAGCTGGTTATTGAAAAATATATCAATGTGAGAAAGTTAATTATATGTTTGAAGAAAAAGCTTAGGGTAAGATGAATTATGGAATAGGATTGCATTATAGAATATCTTGTGATAATATGGAGTTGGAAGTTGATTGTTAAATATGGTAAGAGCATTATATGATGAAAACAAAACATGAGCGAGAATAAATGGAATACTCAATGAATGGTTAAACAGTGAGCAGTGAATAACACAAGGATATGTGTTGTCCTCTTACATATTCATATTTATGGTTAAAAATTAATAAGGAATGCTTCTGGTGATATTAAATCTGTATGAGTTTGAGATATTTATGTATGTGTACATTTGTATGCAGTTTATGCTAAAATCCCATATGGTTATCTTATGGCTTGAATACTGCAATACTCTCTGAATACTCTTGACTACCATCCAGAAGCTTCAACTGATCCAGATGTTGTGGCGTGAACAGTAATGGTCATGCCTTACTATGCTCATGTAACATCTCTACGTTGTGAGCTGCACTGATTGCCAATTTTCTTCTGGGTGGAATTCAACATGCTTATTATTACTCAAAAAGTCCTACATGACATGGGGCCTAGTTATTTGAGGGAGAGTCTGTCTGCCATAACATCTGTCTGACAGAATTGATCCTGCGGAACTGGCGTGCTTCAGGTAACTTCAATTAAACAATATCATCTCTCAGGACCTCAGAAGAAGTGTCTGTCTTCTGGAACAAAGTTCCCCTGAGATCTGGATGGCCTGCACTCTGCTGTTGTGTAGAAGAGCTGTTAAGACCTGGATGTTTACCCAGACTTTGGGTGACGAAAAGTGAGAACACTTACTTCAGCACACTTACCATCTTTTTTTTATTCTTTATTGTAATTTCGTTGGGTGTTGTGAACAACCCAGAGTTACTGAGAGGTGGGTGACATACAAGTTTAATAAATTTTATTGTTGGTGTTATTTGGAAATGTTAACTCATAGGACTTGTGCTTGTCAGAAATAACAAAATGGATGTTTATTCATGTGTTTCTTCTCACTTCGTTACACAAAAGTAATTATGGCAAATACAAAGGGAACAAGTTATTTAAGTGTATAGGGTGAAACCAAAAGAGATAGGGTCAAGCATGAATGGGTGCTGAAATGAATGTGAACTGAATACAAAAGTGATTGGCTAGAATGAAAGAACTATGCTGAGGTTGTTTTGGCATATAGTAAGAATCAATGAGAATCAGCTTGCAAAAGAAATAATTGAAAGAAGAATAAATGGAGCAAAAGGAAGGGGAAGACAGAGAAAGTCATGGTTGAGTGGCACTGTTATCAGAGAGAAAAAGGGACAGGTAACAAATTTAAAGTACAATAGTGATGTATGGATGTAATGAAAGAAAAGATGGTATGCGAGACAGAAAAATTCAGAAAAGAAAAAGAAATAATGGTGTATATATTACAGGTGAAACTCGAAAAATTAGAATATTGTGCAAAAGTTCATTTATTTCAGTAATGCAACTTAAAAGGGGAAACTAATATATGAGATAGACTCATTACATGCAAAGCAAGATAGTTCAAGCCGTGATTTGTCATAATTGTGTTCAGTAGGAATCACAATCATGGGGAAGACTGCTGACCTGACAATAATAATAATAATAACAAGAAGAAGAAGAAGAAGAAGAAGAAGAAGAAGAAGAAGAAGAAGAAGAAGAAGAAGAAGAAGAAGAAGAAGAAGAAGAAGAAGAAGAAGAAGAAGAAGTTGGAAGGGACCTTGGAGGTCATCTAGTCCAACCCCCTGCTCAGGCAGGAAACCTTATACCATTTCAGGCAAATGGCTGTCCAGTCTCTTCTTAAAAACCTCCAGTGTTGGAGCATTCACCACCTCTGGAGGCAGGTTGTTCCACTGGTTAATTGTTCTGTCAGGAAGTTTCTCCTTAGTTCTAGGTTGCTTCTCTCCTTGACTAGTTTCCATCCGTTGCTTCTTGTCCTGCTTTCAGGTGCTTTGGAGAATAGCTTGACTCCCTCTTCTTTGTGGTAGCCCCTGAGATATTGGAACACTGCTATCATGTCACCCCTCACTCTTCTCTTCATTAAACTACACATACCCAATTCCAGCAACCGTTCCCTATATGTTTTAGCCTCCAGCCCCCTAATCATCTTTGTTGCTCTTCTCTGTACCCTTTCTAGAGTCTCGACATCTTTTTTACATCGTGGTGACCAAAACTGGATGCAGTATTCCAGGTGTGGCCTTACTAAAGCATTGTAAAGTGGTATTAGTACTTCACTTGATCTTGATTCTATCCCTCTGTTAATGCAGCCTAGCACTGTGTTGGCTTTTTTGGCAGCTGCAGCACACTGCTGGCTCATATTGAAGTGATTGTCTACTAGGACTCCGAGATCCCTCTCACAGTTACTACTATTGAGCAAGGTACCACCTATACTATACCTGTGCATTTGATTTTTCCTGCCTAAATGTAGAACCTTACTTTTTTCACCATTGAATTTCATTTTGTTAGATAGTGCCCAATGTTCGAGTCTGACCAGATCCTTCTGTATCTTAAGCCTATCTTCAGGAGTGTTGGCTATTCCTGCCAGCTTGGTGTCGTCTGCAAATTTGATGAGTTCCCCATGTATCCCCTCATCCAAATGGTTAATGAAGATATTGAAGAGCACTGGGCCCAGAACAGAGCCCTGGGGCACCCCACTACACACTTCCTTCCATGTAGATGCAGTTCCATTGAGGACCACACGCTGAGTACGGCCTGTCAGCCAGCTACAAATCCCTCTGGTGGTGATGCTATCTAACCCACATTTTTCTATCTTATCAAGTAGTAGGTTGTGATCTACTTTATCAAATGCCTTACTGAAGTCCAAGTAAATTATATCTACAGCATTCCTCTGGTCCACTAATTTTGTCACTTGGTCAAAGAATGTAATAAGATTTGTCTGGCATGATCTGTTTTTAACAACTTTTGACAAAGTTGTGCAGAAAACCATCATTGACACCCTCCATAAGGAGGGAAAGCCTCAAAAGGTAATTGCAAAAGAAGTTGGATGTTCCCAAAATGCTGTATCAAAGCACATTAATAGAAAGTTATGTGGAAGGGAAAAGTGTGGAAGAAAAAGGTGCACAAGCAGCAGGGATGACCACAGCCTGGAGAGGATTGTCAAGAAAAGGCCATTCAAAAGTGTTGGCGACTTTCACAAGGAGTGGACTGAGGCTGGAGTCAGTGCATCAAGAACCACCACACATAGACGGGTCCTGGACATGGGCTTCAAATGTCGTATTCCTCTTGTCAAGCCACTCCTGAACAACAAACAACGTCAGAAGCGTCTTACCTGGGCTAAAGAAAAACAGACCTGGTCTGTTGCTCAGTGGTCCAAAGTCCTCTTTTCTGATGAGAGCAACTTTTGCATCTCATTTGGAAACCAAGGACCCAGAGTCTGGAGGAAGAATGGAGAGGTACACACTGCAAGATGCTTGAAGTCCAGTGTGAAGTTTCCACAGTCTGTGTTGATTTGGGGAGCCATGTCATCTGCTGGTGTTGGTCCACTGTGCTTCATTAAATCCAGGGTCAACACAGCTGTCTACCAGGAGATTTTGGAGCACTTCATGCTTCCTTCTACAGACGAGCTTTATGGGGATGCTGACTTCATTTTCCAGCAGGACTTGGCACCTGCCCACACTGTCAAAAGCACCAAAACCTGGTTCAATGACCGTGGGATTACTGTGCTTGATTGGCCAGTAAACTCACCTGACCTGAACCCCACAGAGAATCTATGGGGCATTGCCAAGAGAAAGATGAGAGACATGAGACCGAACAATGCAGATGAGCTGAAGGCCACTATTGAAGCATCCTGGTCTTCCATAACACCTCAGCAGTGCCACAGGCTGATAGCTTCCATGCCATGCCGCACTGAGGCAGTAATTGCTGCAAAAGGGGCCCAAACCAAGTACTGAGTACATATGCATGCTTATACTTTTCAGAGGTCCAATATTGTTCTATGTACACTCATTGTTTTATTGATTGCATGTAATATTCTAATTTTCTGAGATTGTGGATTTGGGGTTTTCACCATAATCATCACAATTATGACAAATCATGGCTTGAACTATCTTGCTTTGCATGTAATGAGTCTATCTCATATATTAGTTTCCCCTTTTAAGTTGCATTACTGAAATAAATGAACTTTTGCACAATATTCTAATTTTTCGAGTTTCACCTGTATATATAGATTTCTTTTTTGCTCTTATTTTTGGCCTTTCAGTTTACTTTTGCTTATTATTTTTTATTCTTTTTAATGCATTGCAAGGCATTGCATACTTCAAAAGGGAACAGCATGATGGGTATGTACGTAGTTAATTTTTAGACTGATTCTGCATCATCATAATTAACATTGCTTTCACAACTTACTATGTCATTAATGTACATGGATTTTTTTCATTTTGCAAAATTAAAAGAGTCAGCTTCCTACTGTAAAAAGCTCATAATCCAAATTATTCTAATACCCTTTAAATGTAATGGATTGTAACTTCTGTAATGCTGGCTGTGGGATGCTGAAACATTGTTCAGCATTTTTAAAGGGCAAAAGGTTGGGGCAGGCTGAACTATCAGTTACAGGAAGACAGTGGGATGGCAAGGGTGAAGCAATGATAAAACTAGAATCAATGACACGAAACAGATGCAGAATTTAGTCCATTATCAAATCCCCATAAAATTGTATAATAGAGTTTTATTTAAAGAACAAGAACCAGTTTGGTGTAGTGATGAGGCATTGGGTTGGAAACCAGAAGCCACCTAGATGATCTTGGGCCAGTCACTCTCTCACAGCCCTAGGAAGGAGGAAAGGACAAACCATTGCAAGAAAATTGCAGGGACTTGTTGTCCAGAGTCAGATACGATTGAATGGGAAAAGAAAAAGAACAGTATAGCAGAAGTCAAGTTAAATCTTTAATATTCCATGCTCCCTCATCACATTGATGTTTAAATTGCTTTTTCTTACTGTAAACACCAAGAGAAGAGGAAGAAAACTTTTAATGAGTTGTCTGATATGGAAAAACACAAGGGATTCCTCTTTGAATACATCACTTCCTATTTTATAGGGAATTTTTGGCTCATATTATATATATGCAACACCAATCTCTTGGCCTACAGTATTTGGTTTAGGGAAATGATTTAAGCAATTAAGGCAGCACCGCACAAGCCTGAGCAAGAGATGGCTGGAGCTGCAGGGCTGTCAGGGCTCAGCAGAAGTGCCAGGATCAACACTTCTTTGGGGCTGTAAGGGCTCAGTGAAAGCACCAGGATCAGCTCCAGGCTCCAGCTGGAGCTTGGCACTGATCCTGGTGCTTCCGCTGAGCCCAGAAAAAGTGCCGATCAGCTAGAATGTTGCAGCATCTCCAGGGTCTTGTTATTTACATTCAGATGCTTGGCAACTGATTCATATTTATGATGGTCACAGTGTCCCAGGATCATGTGAAGTGACCAAAACCTGCTGCAACCACCCAGCAGACGAGGGGGGGAAATAAAAACCAAACATCACCCCACCCCACCCCCGCTGCCAATCCTCAACAGAAATGCTCACAACAATGAAAACCTTGGACAGGAGGAAGAGCGCCACCGGGCGGGCAGGCAGGTGTCTTGCTCGGCTGTGGCTTGGGAGGCACTTTTTTCAGTGCCATTGTAACTTCGAACAGTCACTAAGCAAACTTTTGTAAGTCGAGGACTACCTGTACTTCATTACTTTTTTCCTTAATTGTCTGTGCAACTTCTTGTCAGCTCAAGGAGACCTCTGCACACTTACTGACATTTGGTTATGGGCCCAGGTCCGTACTGAGTGTTAGTACACACAGTATCATAGCTGAGTTTGTGTTAGCTATCCGGTGTAACAATGGCACAAGAACAGTTGTCAGGCATCTCTTGGATAACCCAATTAGATGGGACCAACTACGTTACATGGTTGACAAAGTGTTGCTTGCTGCTGCACAAGGAAGGACTATGGGCTGTGGTTGATGACCCTCCAGATGTGACTGCTTGGGATCCACAAGAGGAGGACGATGCACAGAATATAGCCACATTTAACCGTGACAATGAAAAGGCTCTATGCATAATTGGACTAACACTGAATGACCAGCAGCTTATCCATATTTGTGGTGAGGTGTCTGCTGCTAGGTCTTGGGCCACTTTGTGACATATCTACGTTTGTGATAGTGTGGGTGCACACATACACCACACACGTAAACTGTTTAGGGCTCGTCTTCAAAAGAATGGGGATATGTTAGCCCATTTGAACTTCATGAAGACAACTCTGCAACAGCTACACGAGAAAGAAGTGATTTTTTCAGAGGTGCATCAGGTTTATATCATCCTGTCCTCCTTAGATGACAGTTATGATGCATACGTATCTTCTTTGGAAGTCCTGTCCAAAGATGAGATGACATTGCCAGGGATAACCAGAAGATTGCTGGAAGAGTCCAGAAGAAGGCATGACAGAGACCAGCAGAGAGAGCCATATCCACAAGAGGAACATCAGTATACTACTGCTTGTACTGTAAAGAGATGCTATTCTTGTGGGGCTAAAGGGCATATAGCTAGGTTCTGTAGGAAGGGAAGAAAACAGAATGCAGATAGCAGTAGGAAGACAAAGAAGGACATTGGTTTGGCTGTTTCTGGTGAACCAACAACCATAAACAATGAACTGCAGGTGGTTGATAAGTGGGGCTTCTCAATGTATCACCAAAGTCAAAAAGGGTTTTGTCCATATGAAATGCAGCAATCAACATGTTTCACTGGCCAATCCTCAACAGAAATGCTCACAACAATGAAAACCTTGGACAGGAGGAACAGCGCCACTGGGCGGGCAGGCAGGGGTCTTGCTTGGCTGTGGCTTGGGCACTTTTTTCAGTGTCATTGTAACTTCGAACAGTCACTAAGCAAACTGTTGTAAGTCGAGGACTACCTGTACTTCATTACTTTTTTCCTTTTTGTTTTTTTTTTGGTCATCACGTTTTTGACACCTTGCTAGGCGACTGGTTGTTGCCATATCCTAAAAGTGGTACAATGGATAAAAGGTTGAAAACCCCTGCTTTATGTTGCTAGCTCAGAAATGGTTCATAGGTTTCTGGAGGTACAGTACAAACTCTCTTGTTCCTTTTTGTTAAAATGATGCAAGTAAGTAATTTGGTGTTAACTACATGGTGGGTTGTGGGTGTTTTTTTTTTTTGTAAATATGTAGAAATGGCTGGGACAAATAGGGCAGCAGAGCATTATACTTCCTATGACTCAGTAATTATATACTGTATATACTGTATATACTGGCAAGGATTATGTGTAATCCACATATGAGTAAGTTCTTTTGATTCCAATGAGAGAGAGGAACAATTTAGACAATTACTTTATTAACATATCTCTTGGACTATATACTGTATTTCTGCTGCAGGCAAGGGGAGATGCATTGTTTGGGAAGAAAGAACTGCTTTCATAAATAAATTGGCATTAATTTACCACTCTATCAAACACTTTTAAACAGCAATGTTTAGCAACAAGAACTGCATAAAATCTTATTTTTTTTACTAATTGGGCAGTTAGATACTTCTCCTTACTAACCAATGAAATGACATAGTCTGGAAGGAAGGATCTGGAGGCAATATCAAGCTCTTTGCAAAAGTACCATTGCAAAGCTTATTTATGGAATCTATCAACAATGTAGAATGTAGTCTTGACAATAAAAAAGAAAAATATATGAGTGAACAAATGTTGCTCTTGTTTAAACTAGCATGGTTGCTTCTTATAAGCCCTAATTTATTAAATTTGCACTGTCTTCAAGCTATCTTTTGTTTTAGACATGTTCTGTTTTAATGGTCAGTTTCTGATATGCTAAGCCATAAATCATGATTTTAAAATGCGGTTGGAGGCCTCATGCATCATATTAAATCAATACATACAACATATAAATCATATTATAGTTTTGATTTGTAAATGAAAGAATTGGTAAGTCTACATTCATTTTTTCCCTTTTGGGAATTTCTCAAGATTAAAGAAAGTAAGGATAAGCAAATAATAATCTTTAATAATTATTTAATAGTTTGACCCTACGCTGGTTGGTTGGTTAACACAAAACTGTTATTAACAATGAGTAAATGAGTTTGGTGGTCTGTTAAAATGCTTCCACCATGCGGTATGATTTTAAAAACCTGTACTTCTTCAGAAATATTTTATAGGGGGAACAAAGAATTTTTGCAATCCATTTCATGTAAACCAAATTTACCAATATATTTTATTTTTTTTGTAATGGAAATCATTACACTAAATAAATCAAATACATCATCTTTGGGAATGGGCCATTTATTGGATTCAAGATACCGTCTCTCCCTATATAAGCACAAAGGTCATATTTGTGTTTGTGGGTTTGCTTGACATAGGGTGTTACTTATTAAATACAATTATCTGATTGACAGTATAATACCAGGATTATGTCTGTGTAGCCTTTCTAAAGATGAATACTGAGTTATCCCTTTATCCCCATGTCATTTTGGCAACCTTTCAAATCATAATGTTAAAAGTTTAGTGCATGTATACTGCCTGTGATTTCATCTCATTTATGGTCCTTTGTTATTTATTTAACTAATTTCAGAAATAATATGTATCCATCTACTATTAATGAAGCATAACTTAGATTTCTTGTTTCTTATCTACACTGCACAACAGACCATACTTTTCTGACATTGTGACAATTATCCTAAATCCATTCATGCTGCTGCACTCAAGCCAGTCTCCTTTAATTAGCTAGTAATGCCTGTGGATATAGATAGAATGTGAGGCTACCACCACATTGATTAAATTATTTTTCAAGAAAAAGAAATGTGTAAGTAAAATAATTTGAGATTATACCAAATAGTTTAAAAGCTGACAAAAGAGAATATTTATAGCTCATGCTTGAACGGTAGTCCTTGGTACTCTCTGAGCTTGGTGGTTTTCTTTAGACATTTCATTACCAAACTCAGTAACATCATCAGCGCAAGCAGCTAAAAATATGAAATGAATATGTGTGCCTGTGTGTGTATATGTATATGTATGTATGTATATGTGCAGAAGGAACATCAGGCACCAGAGTTTTCTTGAAAACTATGTTTCCTTGAAAACTGGGGAGGGGGAGGGATGACTAGAGGATCACGAGAGATTCCAGAATTGCAGTTGCCATTTCTACTTTTTTTCAAAAATTGCATCATAATACCTGACAGAAAATTAGGCTTCATTTTTAGACCTAGAGAACCCAGCAACTCATAAAAAGGGTTTGGTGTTAGGTTCATTCCATTTACAACTGGACCAGGACAAGCTAATTACAGCTTGCTCTCCTGAATCCTTGTTCCCAGTTACTTGCATTGGGATTACAATGATTGCAATAAGGACAGGAAATAATTTCTACCATAAAGTGCAAGAAAAAATTATTTCACACAAATTGTTTTCTATGGAGGAAGCAGATCTAGATAGAAAACACTAGATGCTTGCCACACCACAGCAGTAGCTATTTTTAAGTTATCCACAAATAAGATTAATTTATTATTTGGAACATGTACAAAGTTTTCAGCAGCTAATAAGATGTAGGCAAAGAAAGAATCCTGAGAAACCATAACCATAACATTTGACTAAAATGTGTATATAGTACAACTAGCACATGCCTGAATTGCCTGGGAATGACACAACATCCCCAGCAGAATGGGCGATAACATCACTTTTTGTTTGCATCTCTCTCTTGTTCCCCTTCACCAATATTTTCTAAAAATGCAATCTGCATCTCAGAGATATAGAGAGCTAGTTTGGTGTAGTGATTGGAAAGCATTGGAAACTGAGAGATGGTGAGTTCTAGTTGTCTACAAAGCCAGCTGGGTGACTTTGAGCCAGTCACTGTATCTGAGTCCTAGGAGACAGGCAACGGCAAACCACTTTTGACATCTTGCCAATAAAACTGGGATTTGCCCAGGTAGTTGCCAGGAATGAACAATGACTTGAAGGCACAAAAATAAAACAAAATCTTAGAGGTATAACTAGGGGTAATTCTTAAATTACAGCTTGATTAAAATGGGCTAGGTTATCCAGACAATCCCTATTATCTAACTTTGAAGCAAAATGACCCTATAAAGGATTATTTTAAAGAAACCAAAACATCTAGTGCAGGGGTTCCCAACCGGGGGTACTCAACGATATTCCAGGGGGTGCAAAAACTTGGGTTTAGACGTTTCAAAATTATATGTCTATGTATAATTTATTGCCATTGTTTTGAACTTTTGTAAGGGGGGTGAGAATATATCAGAAGTGTTCTAGGGTTGCGAGGTATAGAAAAAGTTGGAACTGCTGATCTAGTGATATGGACATCTGTTGGACTTAACCTTTTAAATGTTAATATCATCAGTACTATCCTACTTACTCACATAATAAGTATAATTACAGCATATTGTTTCAGTGATCCTGTTAAATATGTTAAGTCTCTTGTTATTGAAGCATCTGGTCATATGAAGAGAAACAGAAATTAAATACAATTTGCTCATTTTTAAAACCCCATTGTCTTTATTTTGTTGTTGTTGTTGTTAGCTGCGAAGTCGTGTCCGACCCATCGCGACCCTATGGACAATGTTCCTCCAGGCCTTCCTGTCCTCTACCATCTTCTGGAGTCCATTTAAGCTCACGCCTACTGCTTCTGTGACTCCATCCAGCCACCTCATTCTCTGTCGTCCCCTTCTTCTATTGCCCTCAATCTTTCCCAGCATTAGGCTCTTCTCCAGTGAGTCCTTCCTTCTCATTAGGTGGCCAAAGTATTTGAGTTTTAGCTTCAGGATCTGGCCTTCTAAAGAGCAGTCAGGGTTGATCTCCTCTAGGACTGACCAGTTTGATCGCCTTGCAGTCCAAGGGACTCGCAGAAGTCTTCTCCAGCACCATAGTTCAAAGGCCTCAATTCTTTGGCGCTCAGCCTTTTTCATGGTCCAACTTTCACAGCCATACATTGCAACTGGGAAGACCATAGCCTTGACTATACGCACTTTTGTTGACAGGGTAATGTCTCTGCTTTTTAGTGTGCTGTCTAGATTTGCCATGGCTTTCCTCCCCAGGAGCAAGTGTCTTTTAATTTCTTGGCTACAGTCCCCATCTGCAGTGATCTTGGAGCTCAGGAAAATAAAATCTGTCACTACCTCCATTTCTTCCCCATCTATTTGCCAGGAATTGAGAGGGCCGGATGCCATGATCTTGGTTTTCTTAATGTTGAGTTTCAACCCAAGTTTTGCACTTTCCTTCACCCGCAACAAGAGGCTCTTTAGTTCTTCACTTTCTGCATTAGAGTGGTATCATCTGCATATCTTAGGTTGTTGATATTTCTTCCGGCAATCTTAATTCCAATTTTTGATTCATCTAGCCCTGCCTTTCTCATGATGTGCTCCACATATAGGTTAAATAGGCAGGGTGACAGTATACAGCCTTGCCGGACTCCTTTCCCAATTTTGAACCAATCAGTGGTGCCGTGGCCAGTTCTCACTGTTGCTTCTTGGCCCACATATAGGTTTCTCAAGAGACAAATAAGATAATCTGGTACGCCCATCTCTTTAAGAACTTGCCACATTTTCTTATGTTCCACACAATCAAAGGCTTTAGCATAGTCAATGAAGCAGAAATAGATGTTTTTCTGGAACTCTCTAGCTTTCTCCATGATCCAGCTGTCACTGCGTTTTTAGTTTTGTCAGTAAGCTCCTTGCAGTTTTGTACTTTGCAAGCTGTATTGTTATCTTATCATTGTAACCATGGTGAGTGTCACATGTTCAGCCAGTTTACTACTGTGTGTGCATGCCTAAAACAAAAGTTATTTCCCTCTTCTTTGTGCTCTCTGGGGAGAATAGATATGTAGCCATGAGTCTTTCTGTGTTTTTACAAGTTTCTTTGTAATTAAAAGGTTAATAGTAGAATATATGCTTCGGGTTTTCTTTGTTTGTCATGCATCAAAATGAACCACGATTCATCACTCTCTGATAGAGTTTTTTACTCTCCTGACTTGGTAGCAGAGTTTGGTTTGTTTATTTTTGATGCTGATAATTTAGTTAGTTCAGCTGATTTACGCTGTCCTCAATTTACTGAAAATGCCGATGCCAAAGGAAGACAGAGAGGAGTCTGACGAAGAACAGATTTTACTTGCTTCTGCCACACGTCTTGGAGAAGAAGATTTAAGGTCAGTTACACCATCTTCTATTTTTACAAGCTCTAATGCAGCCATCTCAGAAAGTTTTCACACTCATGGAGCTCATGCTGAATATGGGCAGGATGTAATTTTTTATTCTCCTTGTACCCCTGAACACACTCTGGCTGAGAAGGCTGTTAAAAGTTTATTTGAACAAATTGAGGTTTTTGAGCAAAGGCTACAGCAGGCTAAAGCATATGCCTCAATGTTTACGCAGCATGAGAGGGAATCTGCTTTTATTCAAAGCCCAGTCGGCCATATTGCTTTCTTCTTCCAAGCCAAAGCCACACCCACCAGTGGGTGTTATGTTAGACGAAGGAGAACAGAAAATTCAAATGGCACGCAAGGCTACAGTGCTGCCTGAATCTAATGTTATAGCACCATCTGCTGGTGAATTTGTTTTACAAGATATTATATGGAATGCAAGAGCAAATTAAGAGAATGCAAAATGTGTTTTCACAGATGTCTATTCATCAATCATTGCTTCAAGCTGATGATGCTAGAATTCCTGTTAATACTGCTACTAGCCAGGTTCCTGTCTCAGATAGAGCACAGCAACAGTCAGCCCAAGTGCAGTTACCACTGGGTTCTCAAATACAAAGGCCAGTGCCAACTGCAGGCCAACTTAATGTAGCAGCTTAAGCGCCAGGACCACCTTCTGGCCAGGGTGGAATTGTGGCTCAAATGCAGCCACAGCCAGCACCAGTACCAGTGGCAGTCCCAATGCATCTGCCCCAATTCTTGGCACAGGCGCCACTGGTGCCTCCTGCAGGTCAAGTCCGGATGGGACAACCTGCACAGCCAGTACCTCAAATGCATGTTCCTCAACAGGCATCTCCTATTATACCACTGGCTGGTGATTCAAAATTGAAGCGGTCAGGACAAAATTACAGGGCATGGGTCAGTGAAGTTGGACTTTTGCTACACAGAGAAGGTACTCATCGCATGGTATTTAATCCTCCTAACCAGCCATGGACTCCTGATATATGGGACTTGAATAATAAAGCATGCACAACATTATTGATGTCAATGGACACTGAATTGCAGCTTACGTTTTCACAAGATGCAACTGCTCAACAAATTTGGACTCAATTAGAAGCATGTTATCGGCCTACGTCAATTGAGTCTACATGTTTGCTTTTGTCCAAGTTCCATGCCTCTAGATTAAAACCTGGTGAACATATTAGAGATTACTTAACTAAAATGAAAGGAATAAGAAGAGAACTGGGTGAAAATGGCTATCCTATTGATGACTTTCAAATGATCAGCATTATTATTAACTCATTGAACTATGAATGGAAAGATGCTATTACCAAGATTAATCAAGTGCCTATTGTTCAACGCACAGTGGATCATGTATGCAGAATTTTAACCGAAGAGGCACTTATGCAAGCCATGCCACATTTGAGAGGACCACCTGCATCAAGAGCTCCAGCGAGGCATTCCTTCCGTGAAAGAGCCTACGTTCCAAGGATGCCACAATGTTACATCTGCAATCGTGTGGGACATGCCACCCGGGATTGTCCCCATCGATTTTCAGCGCCCGCCACGTACCAGCCCAGAGGAACAGATTCCAGAGGAGGCAGAGGTAGAGGCGGACGACAAGGTCGTGGTCATTGTCCCAGGCGTGATCCACAAGCTCCACTTGCCACATTGGCTTTAACCAACGATCCACAACCTCAACCAGACTACTACAGATGACTTCTTTGGACTTTGGACAGTGGAGCAGCTTTACATGTTACCTATAGAAAAGAGCTTTATACAGAGATGCACAAGCCTGAACCTGAACTTCGTGAACTTTACTCTTTTTCAAATCATCCTGTTCAGGTCATGGGAAAAGGAACTGTTTATATTGAAGAGCTCGATGCAGTCATTCCTGATGTTTATTACGTACCATCAGCTAATAGTAATTTGCTTAGTCAGAGTCACTTGTCTAGGGTGTCAAAATTCCAGGTACATCATCTTGAAAAAGCAAGTTATGTAGTTAAAGACGGAGATATTGTTGCTGAAACCATGTTGATTGGTGGTGTTTATTACTTAAAGCCAAAGTCTAAGCAGCAAGAGCTGGCAAGTATACAAGCTCCAAAAAGGGGGAGTGCAGGCCCAGTGAGAGATCCTGTTGCCATTTCAAAGGCTCCTAAAACTAACAGGAAGACAAATAAGACACAGGTTGCTCACGGCAAGCCTGAGGTTCCTAATAAACATGCTAATGTTGAGAATTCACTAACAGGTAAACCTTTGCATTACAGGTGTATTCATAAGTGGCATAGAAGATTGGGTCATGCCAGTTTCCGTGTTCTGAAGAAGATGCCAGAGTTCGCAAGAGGTTTGGATCTAAAGGGGTGTAAGGTGTTCTTGGATTGTGCTGTCTGCAAAAAATCCAAATCCAAAGCAGCAGCAATTCCAAAGCGTGCTACACGCCTGTCAACACGTATTTTTGATTTGGTACACACTGACATAGTGGGTACTTTTACACCAACAATTGGTGGTAAAAGATATTTCTTGACAATTGTTGATAATTACTCCAGATATGGATATGTATTTCCTATGAGAGAAAAATCTGAGACCTTTCAGATCTTTAAAGACTTTGCCGCTCTTGTATATACCCAATACAAAGTTAGCATCGCCAGAATTCAGAGTGATTGCAGTGCTGAATTAATGTCTCAGCGTTTTCAGGACTGGATGCGTAAGCATGGCATACTACACCAGACCTCAGCTCCTTACACTCTGGCTAAGAATGGAGTGGCAGAACGCAGAAACGGGGTTCTGCAAACAATGATGCATTGCCTACTTGAAGATGCCAACCTCAGTCTCCCATACTGGGGTGAGGCTATTCAATATGCTAATCATATCATCAACCGTACTTGGAGTAGTGTAATAAATTAGACCCCTTATTTCATGTTATATGGACACAAGCCTGATCTCATGCATCTCCATATTTTTGGTTCATACACTATGGTGAATATTCTTTTAGCTCAAAGAAAGAAAGGGAGTCCTGCAGCAAAAAGAATGAGATTTATGGGTATTGATGATAATTCAACATGGAGCAAATATATTGACTCTCCTCATGTCATAGTGATTTCACAATCCGCTACTTTTGAAGAAGATGCTGACTGGTCCAGGATTCATTTTAATGATCCTTGGACTGTCTTGAGGGACGACAGGAGACAGTAGGCACGGTCCAAACAAAACATTTATTGGGCAGAGGTCCCCGGGCGAAGCACCGCCGGGAATCCCCCGTATTTATAGTGAACAGGGACAACAACAACAATATCAAGAACCAATAAACAGGCAGGGTTCTCCCGCCTAACAAGGACGCCCAATAAGAAGGAGACCGGCTAAAGGTAGGCGCGGCTGTTAGCGGCTTGTTGCCGGGGCCAGCTGGCAGCTTTGACAGCTCCGGCTGAACTGCGCATGCGCGGTTCTCTGGAGTTTGACAGCTGTCAGTGTACTGCGCATGCGTGGCAGTTTGACAGCTGTCAGAGTCGGCCGGTTTGACAGCTGTCAGTGTACTGCGCATGTGCGGCAGTTTGACAGCTGTCAGAATCGGCCGCTTGCCGCGTGTGTGTGGGGGGGGAATGCCGTGGCAGCCTTTTGACGGCTGTCAACGGCTGCCGGGGATTCCTTATAATTGTGAGGGGAGTGTGTGTGTGTGTTGAATATATAACACCCCTTTCCCCCTTGCCCCTGGAAGTTCAGCTGGGGTCGGCTCCGCTGTTTCTGCTGCCGGCCCATTCATAGTCCGCCAAGTACGAGGGGGCTTTCCGCAGTCTGATGGAGTGGCGAAGGCTTGGGCTGGGCTGGTTTGTGCTGGGCTGGTCTTCCCTTTCCTCGGCGGGGAAAGTTTCGGGGTTTGGAGGTTGGGGGTTGTCGGCGATGTCTGGAACATGTGGTCCTGGGCTAGGTGGCATTGGTGGTGCCGCTGGGGGAATTAGAGTGCCCGGTTGAGCTCGGGAACTGCAGTCCTGTGGCACCCGCGATCTCAGTTGGTCGGCGTGTCGCCGAATGAGCCTTCCATCTCCTAAGTCGATGAAGTAGGAGACTGGGCCAGTCTGGTTGGAGATCACGCCTTGTAGCCACTTGTCGCCAGCCCCAAAGTTCTTTGCCCAGATGGGCTGGCCGGGAAAGAAGACTTTGACAGTGGGCACGTGGATTGGTTCGGCGGCTGCCCTGTCGGGGTGCAAATGGTCCAGTTTGGTGACCAGGCGGCGCCCCCAACGGAGCTCAGCCGGAGACTTGCCGGTGGTGGTGCAAGGTGTGGAGTGTTGGGCCAGGAGGTATTTCGCCAGTATGCAGTGCCAGTCACCGGAGATGATTTTCTTTAGGGCTTCTTTAGTCGCCTTCACCATGGCCTCTGTGAGACCGTTCGTGGAGGGGTGAAAGGGCGCGGAGGTGGCGTGCCTAATCAAGTTGGCCCTGGTGAAAATCTGGAAGTCATGACAGGTAAATTGGGGGCCGTTGTCGGATACAATGACATCAGGCAACCCATGGGTGGCAAATACCCTCCTCAATCCCCTGATTGTGGCTGCTGAGGTTGTGCTGGCTACCGGGATGACCTCGAGCCATTTGGAAAAACTATCCACTATTATAAGAAAATTTTGTCCTTGGAAGGGGCCAGCGTAATCAATATGAATTCTG
The DNA here is from genome assembly GCF_947247035.1 of Vipera ursinii. Classification (NCBI taxonomy): domain Eukaryota; kingdom Metazoa; phylum Chordata; class Lepidosauria; order Squamata; family Viperidae; genus Vipera; species Vipera ursinii. The sequence goes on along the minus strand of NC_139516.1, from coordinate 105,062,297 downwards.
GACCAGGGGTTCTTAGTCACCTCCCACTTATGGACAGGGGCGTGTGGGAGGGGTGGCCTGGTCTGCTGGCACATGTTGCAGGTAGCTACAAAGTTTTCAATGTCTGCATCGAGCCCCGGCCACCATAAGTAACTGCGGGCGAGGGATTTCATCTTGACCACACCGGGGTGGCCGTCGTGGAGGGAGGTTAGAGCTTGTTGTCTGTGCGGGGTGGGTATGATGACACGGCTGCCCCAGAGGATGCAGCCGAGGTGGGCTGACAGTTCATGGCGCCTTAGGAAGTAAGGCTGAAATTCTGGACCCGGGGAGGTGGATTGCCAACCGGTTAAGACCCAGGTTAGAACCCTTCCCAGGAGTTTGTCCTTGCTGGTTGCTGTAGCTTTTTCTTTTGCAGATACGGGGCGGTCAGGCAGTTCCTGGATAGCCAGGATTTGGCCGGTGGGTGTGGGGTCTGGGTCGAAGTTAGGCAGGGCCAGTCTGCTAAGGCCGTCTGCGTGACCCATTTCCTTGCCTGGTTTGTGTTCAATTTTAAAGGAGTATGCTGCTAGGAATGTGGTCCAGCGAAGCATTCTGGGGGATAAAATTTGCGGGGTCAATTTGTCCCAGGTGAAGAGCCCTAGCAGGGGTTTGTGGTCAGTAAAAATTGTGAAGTGCTGACCGTATAAGTAATCGTGAAATTTCTTCACGCTTGCCACTAATGCTAGGGCCTCCTTGTCAATTTGCACGTAATTGCGCTCGGCTTTGGACAAGGTCCTGGAGTAGTATGCGATGGGGGATTGAGTTCCATTGCTGTGGAGGTGGCTGAGGACGGCGCCTATGCCATAGGGAGAGGCGTCGCAAGCGACACAGAGGGGCATTTTCTCTTTGTAGTGGGTGACAGTAGATTTGCTTGAAAGGAGTTGTTTTAATTTGTTAAAACTGTCGTCGTGGGCTTGGGTCCAGAGCCACTGGGCTCCTTTGTCTAATAGACTATGGAGCGGCTCTGCTATGGAAGCTTTGTGGGGGAGGAAGGCATGATAAAAGTTTATGAGACCCAAAAAGGCTTGTAGTTCTGCCTTATTTTTTGGGGGTGGTGCTGCCCTGATGGCTCTGACCTTAGAATCCGTGGGGTGGATTCCGTTAGCGTCAATTTTGTAACCCAGAAATTCAGTAGAAGGGACTCCTATGGAGCACTTTTCTTTCTTTAATTTGAGGTCGGCGGTGCGGAATCTTTGAAGCACCTCTTGCAGCCTGTCAGCTAATATTTCCTCGGATTCCCCTGCGATGAGCACGTCATCAAAGTAAGGGCAGACCCCCGGGATTCCTTTAAGTGGTTTGCTCCATGGTTTCCTGGAATATTCCAGGTGCTACTGCGATCCCGAACTGCAGGCGGTTCACCCTGAACGCTCCGCGGTGGGTGACTATGGTCTGGGCATTGGCCGTTTGCTCTGAAACTGGCAGCTGCAAGAATGCATGGGCTAAGTCTAATTTGGCAAATATAGTGCCTGCCTGAATAGAGGAAAGCACGTCCCTGACAGCTGGGACTGGGTAGGCGTGGGGGTTCAAAGCACGATTCAGGGTGGCTTTATAGTCCACGCAGAGGTGGACCTCCCCATTAGGCTTGACAGGGGTGACTATGGGGGTTTCCAAAGTGCCCCCTTCCGTGGGTTCTATGACTCCCAGTCCAATTAGCCTGTCGAGCTCTGCTTCTATCTTAGATTTGAGAGCAAAAGGGACTCTTCTTGGCTTAATCCTGATGGGCAGGACCTCTGGATTTAGTTTTAGGTCAATGGGGGGGCATTGAATTTCCCCAGCGACCCGTCAAAAACGTCTGCGTATTGTTGGCAGACGGCTTGTAATTGGTGAGGCTGAGAGTGGTTCACGCCCATAATTTTTATCCCCAGGGGTTCGAACCAGTCAAGGCCAATGAGGCTGGCTCGTTTACCTGTTGCGATCTGGGCTGTTAGTTCTCCCTGGAATTGCTGATAGTTAATAGAGAGCCTAGTTTCCCCTTTTAATTTGATAGGGGCGCCCTGGAAATCGGCTAGAAGAATTTTTGAGGGGGTAATAGGGAACCGGCGTCTGCACTGACGCGCGATTCCTTGTAGAGTGTCCCAGGAAAGAATGGAGACTGAGGACCCAGAGTCCACCTCCATCTCGCAGGGGATTCCCTGAATCCGGACCTGAATTTTAATTTGGGGGCGGATAAAGCTGGTGGTTAAGGGCCCCTGGTCCGTGCTAGTGGTCATGACAGATGACCATAGGGACTTCCCTGGCAATTTGGGGGAGGGAATATTACCTTCTGGGGCCGCCTCCAGGTCGTGAAGGGTCTCGTGGCCGGTGCTGCGGCAGGCGGAGCGAATGTGGCCGGTTTTGCCGCAGCCATGGCACTTGGCATTGCGAAATTTGCATGATGCCCTGGCATGGTTGCCACCGCAGCTGGCGCACTTGGAGCGGTTGGTGGTCTCCCTTGAGCCTCTGGCCGGACGATCTGGTCTTTTGTCACCCTCACGGCGAGCCTGGGGGTTGGCGGGTCTCGGACGGATGGTGTCCACTTCGGTCTTCTGCTCGGCTGTTCCTGGGTCAGCATTTCTAGGGCAGTCGTGGACTGACCCTGTGAAGGGATTTCCCGCTGGCAGCGCATCTTCCCGATGGCTATCTTCATACGCCATGATTTCAATTGTTAATTCGGCCAGGTCCATCGTTGGCTTAGTGACGAGTTTCTTCTGAAGCTTCAGGTTTCTCAGACCGACGATGACCTGGTCCCTTATGCGGTCCTCGAGGTCCGGGAAACGGCAGCGTCGGGCCGCTTGTCGGACCGTCGCTATGAACGATTTGGCCGGCTCGCCTGGTCGTTGGTACTGGCGGGCGAAGTTCAGGCGCCAGTACAACTCGGACCGTCTCGGCGAGAAATGTCGATTGAGGCGGTCGACTAGCTCGGCGTATGGCACAGTAGCCACCGGAGCAGGGTCGCAGAGCCCTACGGTGACATCATAGACCGCCGGGCCGCTGAGGCAGAGGAGCGCCGCGGCTTTGGGGCGATCCTCGACAATGTTATTGACGAGGAGGTACCCCTCCACTTGCCCAAGATGTTATTCCCAGCCCTCGGGCTGGGAGACATCGAATTCTCGGACATGCCCAAGATTGGCCATACTGTCAGGTCCGCGGGTCTGCTTAGGGTGGTGTGCGTGGAGGGCTCTCCCGACCAGCAAGTGACTTCAGCGGTGTCAGCTGGTGGGACGGCTTCCCTCCTTCACTTGAGGCTTCAGCTAGTGACTTCAGCTAACAAGCAGACCCGGATCCCACCTTCGTCGCGAGGTGGACTGTCTTGAGGGACGACAGGAGACAGTAGGCACGGTCCAAACAAAACATTTATTGGGCAGAGGTCCCCGGGCGAAGCACCGCCGGGAATACCCCGTATTTATAGTGAACAGGGACAACAACAACAATATCAAGAACCAATAAACAGGCGGGGTTCTCCCGCCTAACAAGGACGCCCAATAAGAAGGAGACCGGCTAAAGGTAGGCGCGGCTGTTAGCGGCTTGTTGCCGGGGCCAGCTGGCAGCTTTGACAGCTCCGGCTGAACTGCGCATGCACGGTTCTCTGGAGTTTGACAGCTGTCAGTGTACTGCGCATGCGCGGCAGTTTGACAGCTGTCAGAGTCGGCCGGTTTGACAGCTGTCAGTGTACTGCGCATGCGCGGCAGTTTGACAGCTGTCAGAATCGGCCGCTTGCCGCGTGTGTGTGTGGGGGAATGCCGCGGCAGCCTTTTGACGGCTGTCAACGGCTGCCGGGGATTCCTTATAATTGTGAGGGGAGTGTGTGTGTGTGTTGAACATATAACAATCCTGGAGTTTATTTTCCTAGAGATGATGCTGCTAATGCCACACAGCCTGATGATCAAGATTCACAGGCGAATGTTTCTTCCATGAGTTCTTCTCAACCTACTGTTCTGTCTTCGCCAGCTGCCGATGCTGCCGCTGGCGATGATGGTGAAGATGAGGACGAAACGGAAGAAGAATGGATGGTTGTTCCGAGACATTCCAAGAGGACCACAAAGGGAATCCCTCCAAAACGGTATTTGTGGCAAGTAGCGAAAGCACCTTTACCTTTGATTTGTAATGTTACATTTCCTCCTGAGAAGTTCACACAAATCAAACATCTTCCTGAATCAGAGCAAGATAAATGGTATGAGGCAATGCAGGCTGAAATGGACAGTCTAAAGAAACGTCAAGTGTTTACACCTGCAAGCCCTCCAGCAAACAAGAAAGTTATTGGCACTCGATGGGTCTACAGAATTAAAAAAAAGCCAAATGGTGAGTCGTTGTATAAGGCCAGATTTGTAGCCCAGGGTTTTTCTCAATGTTATCCTGAGGACTATACAAATACTTATTCACCCATAGTGCGGACTGAGAGTGTGAAAATCACCTTAGCCACTGCAACTATACTTGGTTTAGAGGTTTTCCAGTTTGATGTTGAAACAGCTTATCTACACGCTGATCTAGATGAAGAAATTTGTGTGAAAGGTCCTCCAGGTTTCCGACAACAGGAAGGGGATACTTGGTTTCTACACAAAAGTCTTTATGGTCTGAAACAGTCTGGTTTAATGTGGTATTTATGTCTTTCTGACAAACTAAATTCAATGGGCTTTATTAAGTCCAAAACAGATGAATGCGTGTTTACTAAAAGATCTGATAATAGGTATGAGATAGTTCTTGTTTATGTTGATGATATTGTTTATATTGGTTCAAATAAGCAGATGAGTGAGTTTTTTGCTAAAGCCTTACAAAGGTTTTTCTTTTTTTTATTGAAAAGTTTTAAAAATACATTTTATCTTTAACAATCCCCCCCTCCCTCCACCCACCCCTCCCTAACCCTCCCTATCCCTCCCCCCCATTCCCCCCTCCCCCCGCCCCCCCGACTTCCCAGAGCTAAGTACAAGGTATAAAAACAAAGAACAATCATAAACATCCATACGCTAACAACAATAAACTATTAAGTCTATCGCACTCTAGCTCATATGAAATGACTACAAGCAATACTAATATTACATTAAAAAGGAAAAAAAGGAAAAGAAAACTTATTCAAATGCTAGGTGAAACTTTTTAGTCCCATATTTGTTCTGGATATAATCAATCCACTTTTTCCACTCCATAATATAACGTTCTTGCGAATGATCTTTCAAATAAGCCGAAATCTTTGCCATTTCCGCCAGGTCAGAAACCTTTAGAGTCCATTCTTCTACAGTCGGCAGTTCCTCCTTCTTCCAATATTGACCTATTAAGAGTCTTGCTGCTGTGATTAAATTCAACATCAATTTAATGTCCACAACAATAGCATCTGTAATTATGCCCAATAAAAACAATTGCGGACAAAACTTTATCCTTTGCTTGAAGATCTTCTGCATATTCCACCAAATTTTTATCCAAAAAGCCTTAACCTTTTTGCAGGTCCACCATATATGAAAATACGTTGCATCTTCACCACCACATCTCCAACATTTAGGTTGATAGTTCGGATACATACTTGCAAGCTTTTTAGGATCTAAATGCCATCTATAAAACATTTTATAAAAGTTCTCTCTTAGGTTTTGGGCTTGCGTAAATTTTACGTTCCTCACCCAGATCTTTTCCCACGTGTCCATTGTAATAACTTCTTGAATATTCTGAGCCCATTTTATCATACAGTCTTTAACAAGTTCTGTTTCTGAATCAATATCTATCAATGCAAGATAAATCTGTTTGATATGTGCTGGACCCTGGTTTCTAATTTGCTTTATCAAATTTTCATCAGTTATTGAGAAACCAATTTTCTGGTCTTCTTTCCACCTGGCACATAATTGACCATATTGAAACCAAGTTTGAACGATCTTTTCATCTCGCAAGAGATTGTACGGCTTCAAACACCAGACGTTCCTCTCCAAGCTTAAGATCGCCTTGTACGTAGTCACATCATGTTTGAAGCCAACATTTATGTTTTCTATTGCATGTTTCGGGATTGCCCACAACGGCATCTTGTAGTCTAACTTATGTCTATATTTCTTCCAAACTCTCAACAATGCCTGTCTTAAAATATGCACTTTAAACACATTATCTACCTTCTTATCATACAACAAATATGCATGCCAGCGAAATAACAAGTCGTGGCCCTCAAGATTTAATAATCTCCCTTGTGTCAAATTAATCCAATCACTTATCGCTGACAACGCAGCAGCTTCATAATATAATTTAAGATTAGGCATTTTAAGACCACCTCTTTCACGAGTATCCTGCATAATCTTAAGTTTAACTCGTGGCCTTTTCCCTGCCCACACAAATTTATTGACAGCCCGTTGCCATTCTTCCAGATTAGAATCTTTTTTAAGAATCGGTATCATTTGGAATAAAAATAAAAATTTAGGCAGGACATTCATTTTCACTGCTGCAATTCTTCCCAATAAAGACAATTGCAATTTTTCCCAACTCTCCAATTCTTTTTGGATTTTTCCCCATAACTTTTCATAATTATTTTTATATAACTTTGCATTTGAGGGTGACAAATACACCCCCAAATATTTAACCCTTTTAACAATCTCAAATCCAGTTAATCCTTCTAAAAGGGCCTTTTGCGATACTGTCATGTTTTTGGCTAAAAGTTTTGTTTTTTGTACATTAACCTTAAATCCAGAAACCTTCCCATATTGCATTATTATCTCCATCAGGTCCACAACAGAGTTTTCTGGCTGGGTCACCGTAACAACCAGATCGTCTACAAACGCCCTCAATCTATAATCCTGATCTCTAATTTGAATACCCTTAATTTTTTCTGAATTCCGTATTTTTATCAATAATATCTCCAATGTTAAAACAAATAATAGAGGTGATAACGGACACCCTTGTCTTGTGCCCTTCTCAATATTACATACTTCAGTCAGGCTATTATTTACTATTATTCGGGCAGTTTGTTTTTAATATAGTACCCTAATTGGTTGTAAAAATTTATCCCCAAAATTCATTTTATCTAGAACTTTCATCAGAAATTGCCAATCCAGTTGATCAAAAGCTTTTTCAGCATCTAGAAAGATTAACGCCACAGGGATCTGGTTGTTCCTTTCCAAAAACTCCACCACATCAACTATATGCCTCACATTATTTTTCATTTGTCTACCACTAATAAACCCAGTTTGATCCCCATGAATCATCTGTTGCAAAACCCTCATCAATCTATTAGCTAAAACCTTAGCAAATATCTTGTAGTCTGTATTTAAAAGTGATATTGGTCTGTAGTTTCTTACTTGGGTGACGTCCTGATCTTCCTTCAGAATCAAGGAAATAAAAGCAGTTCTTCAAGATGGAGGCACCCTTCCTCCCCTCTGAATTGTCTGAAACAATTCCCTTAATGGCTTTATCAGCTCCAATTTTAGATTTTTGTAATAGACCGCAGTCAGTCCATCCGTGCCTGGCGCTTTGTCCACCTTCAATTGCTTAATTGCTAAAAGAATTTCTTCTTCTGTTATCAATTGATTAATCTCTTCCTTTTGCTCTTGTGTAAGAACCGGGATGCTAGCATTCTTCAAATATACATCAATATCTGTTTCATTAATCTTATCCTTAACATATAATTTGGAATAAAAGTCCAGAAAGGCTTCCTTAATAAGATCCTGTTGAAACACAACCTTGCCTTTATGTTCAATTTTATCTATGTTAGAAGCCCTTTGTTTTTTCCTTAACCTGTAGGCTAACCACCTATCTGGTTTATTGGCATTGCAAAAAGTATTATGCCTAGCAAACCGTAAGTTAGTTGCCACCTGATCAGCCATCAACTTGTCAAATTGTCCTCTTAGCAAGTTAATAACCTCTTTGATCTTCACATCCGATGGGTTCAAAGTTAGGGCCTTTTCTTTTTCCCTAATTTCATTCTCCAGTTCTTTCCTCCTAACTTCCAAATTACGTCTGTATTTATTATTCATATATATTAACACCCCTCTCATATAGGCTTTGCTAGCATCCCAAACCATGTCCATAGAAGTATCCTTGTTCATATTAATTTCAAAAAAGTCCTTCATCTGCTTTTTGCATTCTTCCACATTTCTCTGATTTCTAAACAAATTCTCATTTACGCGCCAGGAGCGCCTATCTCTATTGTTCTTGTTGATCTCTAACCAGACTGGGCTATGGTCAGATATAGTTCTTGCACAAATCTTTATCTTCTTAATCCTAGAAAAAAATCATTAGTCAGTAATATAAAATCAATCCTAGAAAAAGATTGGTGTCTATCAGAAAAAAAGTATAATCCTTTTCACGTAAATGTGTTTCTCGCCAAATGTCTCGCAATTCCAGATCATCCTTCATTTCAAAAAAAGATTTAGGCAATCTAGCATGACTCGGGACATGCTTAAAAAAACCAGATTTGTCCAGCTGTACATCCAGGACACCATTCCAATCTCCCATAAAAATAAAAGATTTATAATCCAACTGGGTAATCTTTGTGTGTAATGAACTATAAAAGTCAGCTTGTTGTTGATTAGGAGCATACAGTCCAACTAAAAGCGTTTTTTTGCCTTCTAACAGCAAATCTATCATAACATATCTTCCTTGTTTATCTACTTCAATTAGTTCCGCTGTCAGAGAATTCTTAACATAAATAACCACTCCATTTTTCTTATTCATTGCAGAAGCAATAAATTGCGTACCCAACCTTGAATTCAACAAGTGCTTTTGGTCCATAACCCTAATATGCGTTTCTTGCAAGCAGATAACATCAGTCTTAAATTGTTTTAAATATTGAAAAACTTTCTTTCTCTTCTGTGGTGAATTTAATCCATTAACATTCCAGGTTAGGAACTTAGTCGCCATTCTTGGCATCCCGAAGCTTCTGGAGCACGTCTGCCAGGACCCCTTTAACTTCCTTAGGCCGCGCCCCTCCCACAGCTTCGCTATAGGTACGCTTTGGAGGTTCCATAACTTTCTGCTGATCTTGCTCTTGCTCTTGTCTCGCTCATCTTAAGGCGGCACGCGTCATCCTCTGCTCTCTAGCAGCTGCCGATGAAACTGTAATTTGATCCCCTCCAGTACCATTCTCCTCTGTCTGTATTCCTTCAGCATCTTGAGGCTTTCCCTCGCCATTTCCCTTTACAGATTCCAAGACTGATGGAGGGGTTGCTTTTAAAACTTTACTGTAAAAATCACGTGCCTGAGTCACTGTGACCAAACGGTGTCTCTTGCCTTCATGCATCACCACCATGCCCACTGGAATCTCCCATCTAAACTTGATGTCACGTTTCTTAAGTTCCTGTGCCAAAAAGGCAAAATTTTTCCTTCTCCTTAAAATCTTTGGAGGAATCTCTTTTAAAACCAAAACTTCTTGCTCAGCAACCACAAGCTTAGTATCATAAACAACTTGGATAACTTCATCCCTAATTGCTCTCTTTGTAAAGTAAACCACCACATCTCTAGGTAACTTCCTCTGCCTTGCAATCCATGAGTTCACACGAAAGATTTTGTCTATACTTCCCTCAATTTCAGCTGCTGACTGGCCCAGTACCGCTTCCAAAGGTTTACAAAGGTTTTTCACATTGAAGTCTTTAGGATATATTAATACTTATTTGGGTGTTCAAGTTGTCAAAACTCAGAAGGGGTTTAGTCTTACACAAGAAGATAAGATTGAACAACTATTGCATCACTGCAACATGGAGGATGCTAAACCAGTGAGTATACCCATGCAAACCGATTTTCACAACTTGGCACATGAACCAAGTCCTGAGTTCGAAGATCAAACACTTTATCGCTCAGTCATTGGGTCACTGCTGTATATTAGTAGTTGGACTAGAGCCAACATTGCACTTAGTGTTAATCTTCTATCACAACACGTAGGCAAGGCAAAACAGTTGCATTGGACATTGTTAAAAAATTATGGAGATACTTAAAGCACATTAAAAACATGAAATTATTGTTAGAACCGACACATACTGACTATACAGAGTTATGTTGTTATGCAGATTCTGATTGGGCGAGCGATAAGAAATCACATAAAAGTACTTCAGGTTATATGCTGTTTTTAAATGGATGTCCTGTTTACTGGCATGTGTGTAAAAAGAATTTTGTTTCTTGTTCATCTACTGAAGCAGAATATGCTTGTGTTTCAGATGCATGTAATTCTCTAACGTGGTTTGATGTTTTAGTCACAGATATCTGGACACATTCGATTCGACCGATCACTGTGATGGAAGACAACGAATCTGTGGTTTATATATCTGAGAATCGATTTACGGATTCTAGGTCTAGACACATTGACATCCGTTATCAAAATATAAGACAAGTAGTTAAACAAGGTTTTGTAAAATTACAGTATGTGCCTACACATGATCAGATTGCTGATATGCTGAACAAGCCACTTCCTGCAGCCCAGCATGAGTATCTGCGCAAGAAAATGTGTCTTATCTGAGTTTTGCCTTACTGACAAAAGAAGGGGATGTCACTGCGTTTTTAGTTTTGTCAGTAAGCTCCTTGCACTTTTGTACTTTGCAAGCTGTATTGTTTTTTTTTATTTAAAAAGTTTTACAATACATTTTGACTTTAATCCCCCCCTCCCCCACCCCTATCCCTCTCCCCCACTCCCTCCTCCCCCCCCGACTTCCCAGAGCTAAATACAGGGCATAAAATCAAAAAACAAACATAAACACCCCTATATTATCAACAATAAAGTATAAATTCTATCTCTCTCTAGCTCATATAAAATGAATACAAACAATATTAATATTACAAATAAAGTAGAGAAGAAAAAGAGGAAAACAAAAAAAGATCTTTACTCAAAATAAATTTTCTTAATCCCAGTCCTTATTCATATTAATTTCAAAAAAAAAGGGAAAAGAAAAAAAAAACTTTCACCTGCTATTTGCATTCTCCCACCTTTCTCTAATTTCCAAACAAATTCTCAGTTACGCACCAAAAGCGCTTATCTCTGTTAATCTTAATAATCTCCAACCAAACTAAACTATAATCTAAAATAGTTCTTGCGTGTATCACGCCAAATGTCTCACAGTTCCAAATCATCCTTAAGTTCAAATAAAAGTTCAAATAAAAAGAGTATATATAAAAAAAAATTTTTAAGCAATCTCTAAGACAACTTGTTATTAATTAGGTGCTTACATACCCACTCTTACTTCAACACATATTTTAAGTCTGTAACCCTAATATACTTTTCTAGCAAGCAAATAATATCAATCTTAAATTATATAAAATATTAAAAAAAAGAAAAAAAACTTTCTTTCTCCTCTATAATAATTTTACTCCATTGACATTCTAATCTAAAAATTTAATCAACAATCTTAACGCCCCAAAACTTTTGGAGCACCTCTGTCATGACCCCCTAAACTTCTTTAGACCGCTCTCCTCCTACATCTTCATTGTAAGCACACTTTGAAGATTCCATAACTTTCCGCTGGTCTTGCTCTTGCTCTCGTCTCGCTCTTCTTAGGGCGGCACGCATCATCTTCTGGCCTCCTGCAGCAACCGATGAAACTGTAGCTTGATCCCCTCCACCACCATTGTCCTCTGTCTGTCTGTCTGCAACATCTTGAAACTTTCCCACACCGTGTCCTTTTGCAGCTTCCAAAAATGATAGGGGGGTTGCTTTTAACACATTACTATAAAAATCATGTGCCTGAGCCACAGTAACCAAACGATGTCTTTTACCTTCGTGCGTTGTCACCAACCCAACTGGGATCTCCCATCTGAACTTAATATCACGTTTCTTAAGTTCCTGTACTAGAAATGCGAAATCTTTCCTTCTCCTTAGGATCTTCGGGGGAATCTCTTTTAAAACCAAAACTTCTTGCTCAGCCACTACCAAATTAGTATCATAAGCAGCTTGAATGACTTCATCTCTAATTACTCTCTTTGTAAAATAGACCACCACATCTCTGGGTAACTTCCTCTGTCTTGCAATCCATGAATTTACACGAATGTCCATATTTCCCTCAATTTCAGATGCTGACTGGCCCAGTACCCCTTCCAGAGCCTCAGAAATCAGCTGCTTTAAATCTTCTTTACCATTCTCCTTTAATCCCCTAATTCTAATAGCATTCTGCATCTGATTATACTGAGCACGGCTCAATTCTTCATCCATTTTATCCCTTATATTTTCATTTTCTAATACCTTTGCTTCTAATATAGAGTTCTTTTGACTGAGATCCTCCACTTTTACATCCAGCTGTTGCACATATTCAGCTACGGATACAACCTTAGACAAGATGTCCACCCTCATTGCTCTGAGCTTCTCTTCCATCTTCTTCTCCAATTTCTCCATTTTCTCCTCCATTTTCTCCTCCAATTTCTCCTCCAGCTTTTTCAACTTTTCATCCATCATATCAGACATCAGTTGTGCGTGCTTTCCAAGAGCGTCTTGTAAATCCTTAAGCGTCAATACCGGAGGAGATGCAGGAGGAAGCAAAGCTTGCAGTGAGGTCTCTTGCACCAGGGAAGACCCCGCATTCCGAAGAGCTTTAGAAGTTTTAGCCGCCATCTTCCCCCACTTTCACTTATTACGCACTTTCACTTTAAAGCTATAAAATGAGATAACAAGCTGTATTGTTATCTTATCATTGTAACCATGGTGAGTGTCACATGTTCAGCCAGTTTACTACTGTGTGCGCATGCCTAAAACAAAAGTTACTTTCTTTTTCCTCTTCTTTGTGCTCTCTGGGGAGAATGTTTCCATGAGTCTTTCTGTGTTTTTACAAGTTTCTTTGTAATTAAAAGGTTAATAGTAGAATATATGCTTCGGGTTTTCTTTGTTTGTCATGCATCAAAATGAACCACGATTCATCACTCTCTGATAGAGTTTTTTACTCTCCTGACACCAGCGTATGTTGGCAATTTGATCTCTAGTTGCTCTGCCTCTTCGAAATCCTGCCTGTACTTCTGGTAGTTCTCGATCCACATACTGCTGGAGTCTAGCTTGTAGGATTTTAAGCATAACTTTACTAGCATGAGAAATGAGTGCAATGGTGCGATAGTTTGAACATTCTTTGGCACTGCCTTTCTTTGGAATTGGAATGTAAACTGATCTTTTCCAATCCTGTGGCCTCTGTTGAGTTTTCCAAATTTGCTGGCAAATTGAGTGTACCACTTTTACTGTATCGTCTTTTAAGATTTTGAATAACTCAGCTGGAATACTGTCACCTCCACTAGCTTTGTTGTTGCTCAGCTTTTCTAAGGCTCACTTCACTTCACATTCTAGGATGTCTGGCTCGAGGTCAGTGACCAACTCATTGTGATTATCAGGGATGTTAAGCTCATTCTTGTATAGTTCTTCTGTGTAATTTTGCCACCTCTTCTTAATCTCTTCTGCCTCTGTTAGCTCCCTGCCATTTTGATCCTTTATCATACCCATTTTTGCATTAAACGTTCCCTTCATCTCTCCAATTTTCGTGAAAAGATCTCTGGTCCTCCCTATTCTATTGTTTTCTTCTATTTCTTTGCACTGTTCATTTAAGAAGGCATTCTTATCTCTTCTAGCTATTCTCTGGAATTCTGCATTCAGTTGGGCGTATCTTTCTTTTTCTTCCTTGCCTTTTGCTTTCCTCCTTTCCTCAGCTATTTGCAAAGCTTCCTTAGACAGCCATTTTGCTTTCTTGCATTTCTTTTTCTTTGGGATGGTTTTGGTTGCTACCTGTTGTACAATGTTGCAAACCTCTGTCCATAGTTCTTCAGGCACTCTGTCTATCAGATCTAATTCCTTAAATCTATTTGTCACCTCTATTGTATATTCAACAGGGATATGATTTAATTCATACCTGAGTGGCCTAGTGCTTTTCCCTACTTTCTTCAGTTTAAGCCTAAACTTTGCAATGAGAAGCTCATGGTCTGAGCCACAGTCAGCTCCTGGTCTTGTTTTTACTGACTGTATAGAGCTTCTCCATCTTTGGCTGCAGAGTATATAGTCAATCTGATTTCTGTGTTGACTGTCTGGTGATGTCCATGTGTAGAGCCGTCTCTTGGGTTGTTGGAAAAGAGTGTTTCCTCTGACCATCGTATTCTCTTCACAAAATTCTATCATCCTGTGCCCTGCTTCATTTTTTACTCCAAGCCCAAACTTGCTTGTTATTCCGGTTATCTTTTGGCTTCCTACTTTAGCATTCCAATCCTCCATGATGATAAGGACATCATTTTTTGGTGTTAGTTCTATAAGGTGCTGTAGGGCTTCATAGAACTGGTCAATTTCATCCTCTTCAGCACCGGTGGTTGGGGCATAGACTTGGACTACTGTGATATTGAATGGTTTGCCTTGGATTCGAACTGAGATCATTCTGTCATTTTGAGGATTGTATCCCAGTATTGCTTTTCCTACTCTTTTATTGACTATGAAGGCTACTCCATTTCTTCTGAGGGATTCTTGCCCGCAGTAGTATACCTGATGGTTATCTGAATTAAATTCACCCATTCCTGTCCATTTTAGTTCGCTGATACCTAAGATGTCGATGTTCAGTCTTGTCATCTCTTGTTTGACCACGTCCAGCTTTTATTTTATTTTATTTTCCTGGGCTCCAAGATCACTGCAGATGGGGACTGTAGCCAAGAAATTAAAAGACGCTTGCTCCTTGGGAGGAAAGCCATGGCAAATCTAGACAGCACACTAAAAAGCAGAGACATCACCCTGTCAACAAAAGTGCGTATAGTCAAGGCTATGGTCTTCACAGTTGCAATGTATGGCAGTGAAAGCTGGACCATAAGAAAGGCTGAGTGCCAAAGAATTGAAGCCTTTGAACTATGGTGCTGGAGAAGAATCCTGCGAGTCCCTTGGACTGCAAGGCGATCAAACCGGTCAGTCCTAGAGGAGATCAACCCTGACTGCTCCTTAGAAGGCCAGATCCTGAAGCTAAAACTCAAATACTTTGGCCACCTAATGAGAAGGAAGGACTCACTGGAGAAGAGCCTAATGCTGGGAAAGATTGAGGGCAAGAGAAGAAAGGGACGACAGAGAAAGAGGTGGCTGGATGGAGTCACTGAAGCAGTAGGCGTGAGTTTAAATGGACTCCAGAAGATGGTAGAGGACAGGAAGGCCTGGAGGAACGTTGTCCATAGGGTTGTGATGGGTCGGACACGACTTCGCAACTAACAACAACAACAACAACAACAACAGCTTTCCTTGATTCATGGATCTTACATTCCAGGTTCCTATGGAGAAAAAATCTTTACAGTATCGGACTTTGCTTTCACCACCTGATACATCCGCAGCTGAGCGTCCTTTCGACTTTGACCCAGTCGCTTCATTCTTTCTGGCGCTACTAGTACTAGCCATCTGCTCTTCCCCAGTAGCATATTGGGCGCCTTCCGACCTGAGGGGCTCATCTTCCAGCGTCATATCGTTTTGTCTTTTGGTACTGTCCATAGGGTTTTCATGGCAAAGATACTGGAGTGGGTTGCCATTTCCTTCTCCAGTGGATCACATTTTGTCAGAACTCTCTGCTATGACCTTTCCGTCTTGGGTGGCCCTGCACGGCATAGCTCATAGCTTCATTGAATTACGCAAGCCCCTTCACCACGACAAGGCAGTAATCCATGAAGGGGATTGTCTTTATAGGTTTTCACAATTCTATATTCTGTTTGTTCACACAATACACATTACAGTCCCAAACCATAATAAATACTGTATAGAAAATGAAAGAGCAAAACCTCTTTATGTTTGTTCTATAAACACATTTTTCAAAGAAGAGAACATTTTTGACTTTTATGGATGACCGCACTTCAGTTTGTAGCAAGGTCTGAATGGAAATGATAAATTATCTGGAGAGTTGGAACATTACCTATTAATACAGATATATATGAAATTTGTTCTGAAGATTTTATTAGAACAGGAAGTTCCCCCAGAACACTCAGGGTCAAGTTAATTCTATGAATTGCAAATTTAGGTGGAAATCTTCCATAGTTAGTATTGCTGAAGATAGAGAAAGTCATATATTGTTAACTCTTAAAATAAAGAAAAAATGTACCAAAGAAGACTTAGTTGATGTTTCTTTGTGATATGTTAAGAGACTTTTTTTCAAACAAACATTTTCCCTATATGGGAACATTCAGACATGCACCACTTCATGGCATGGAGCTGGGCTTTTCAACCAGTGGTATATTGGCATCTGGCAGGTGATAGGTGGCCCTGTCCAGCCCAGCCTAGTGTAGCAAGGGAAAGAATGAGCCAAAGTGGCGCAGAACAGGACTTGCCATGAGAGAGTCCTCAGGAGCTGCAGGGCAGCTGGGGTGAGGCAAAGGACCCAGGATTGGCACTTCCGGCTCACCCAGAAGAGAAAGGAGGAGGGGGGGAGTGAAGACAGGAGAGGCTATAAAAGGAGCCAGTTTGGGTAGGAGAGGGAGGGGGAAAAAGATGCAGCCTTGGGAAGAGGAATCAGCTGGAGCTGCACTAAAGGGAAAAAAAGGGGGGGGGAGAGAGGAGAGGAGATCAAACAGGCTGGCTGGGAGCCGATCTACAACTTCTGTGGCAGCCATCCGTGCTGGGTGCACACACAGATCGCAGTGACAAACAGGCAAGAAACGCAGCAGGGGAGGGGCTCCCCACCAAGAGAAATGAAGAAAGACTGGAGGTGAGGCATGGAGGGAGGGAGGAAGGAAGGAGATGGCAATGAGAAAGAGGGAGGGAGAGAGCTGGAGGGAGGGAGGGAAACGGAAAGGAAGGAAGTGTTGGAAGAAAGCCGGGGGCTTGCTTTCCAGCCAGGAGCTATACCTTTAAGAGAGAAAAAAAATGAAGTGCCGCTGTTTGAAATAGGCTTGAGAGCAGATGTTTATTGGCAGAAGTGCCATTTCAACGTTTCGGTTCTGGATCAGCTGAACAACAAACCGGGTGAGTGGAAGGATTCTTATGTGATTTTGTGACTGTCAGAATGCATTTATATTTCATTTCTAACTATCTCTTCTGTGCAAACCCCAAATCTCACCCTTCCCTGGATTCTGCCATTTCCAAGGAGAAGGGGGAACAAACATGGGATTTTATTACTTTCACTTCCTTCCTTAATTGTAAACTCCGCCTGCCTGCTATCCATCACAATATAACCAATTACCAGGCATTCCCCTCTTATCTTGTGGACAGCTAAGAAAGGGGGTGGAAAGTGAGAAAGAAACGCTTCTGAAATCTGGATTGTTTCTCTGGATGAAATGTGAGGGGGTGGGAATGATCCTGTTTGTCCCACAAGGGACTTGCCACCTGGAGCTTGGCTGATCCGGAACTGACCGAATGAACTCACCGAATGGAAAGGGAGCTTTCCCCCCGACTGAAATCCCACCAACTATCGGGAGCCAAAATGTCATATTCCTCCAGGGAAGAGGCGGTGGAGACGTGCGACCACAAACCACGGTGGTCAATGGGCATTGGAAGGAAAAGTGAATGGGAAAAGGCATCGAGGAAAGTGACTGTTGTGATTCAGGGTCAGCCTGTGGGTTCAGCAGTTGGGTTGGACGATTCAGAGGAGGAGGAGGGGGGTGTTAGAGAGCTTGCTGAGGATAGCCTTGAGGCTCTGCAGAGCCCTCAGCCAGGCCCCTCCCGTCTGGTTACGATGCAGACCCAGCTGTGTGAGCCTGACAGCGTGGATGAAGATGACCCACAGCTGGCCCTGTTCAAGGACGCCCGACGCAGGAGGCAGTCAATCAGGAGTAAACAGAGGAAGGCAATGGGGCACCTCAGAAGGAGGCAGAGAGAAGCCACGCCTTGAACTGTTTAAAAGGGGAATGTGTGGGAGGGCTGGTTTGCTGAAGGCAACCGTTTGAATAGCTCCTGTTTCATGGTTCGTGTTTTGTTTTGCTCTGTTTGCTTTTGTGTCCATAAATTTGGTAGGCTTAGTTCCAGCCTCTTGCCTTCTTGTGAAGGGGTTGTCCCTGCCTTTTCTTCAGGGCCGGTAGTAGGCTGGTACAGAACAGTGACTCTGAGACGGGGCAGCCACAAACCCGAATAGAAGCAAGAGATGGAGAATTCCCTGCACGTCAGCAGGGATGACGGGAGTTATGCACCACACTCAGACTGGATCCTAGAGAAAGCTATTGACCTGATGAAAAAAAAAACTTGGCTCTCTAAGGGAGGAGAAACCTGAGTCCTGCAGCCACACCAGTGCCTGGAACTGCAGCTGGAGATACAGTGTGGGGGGGATCTGGAACCTGTAGTGCTGGGGCCGTCCGCTGAACCCAGAGCTACCACCTCAGCAGCACCCACCCCCCCGCTGACTGGCAGATGGGGATCAGGATGGGGGGCAATACTGCCAGCGGCAAAGGCACCGATCCATTCAAAGACTCCCACCTCTGGAAGGAAAATTCAGAGGGGAGCTGCCACGCTTGGGGTTTTTCCTAACTCAAGTCCTCAGTTATATGGAAGAATATAGACGGGACATCCCCAGCAACAAAGCCTGCATCCACATTGTACAATCTGCCCTGGACAGACTGGCTGCAGACTGGGTGGTGAACCTGCATGACTCCAATGTCCCAGAACTCAACGAATTCAGCCGGTTCATGTCATCCTTGAGAAGGCAATTCAAGGTCATCCTTTGGCTGATCACAAGGCCTGGGAGAGAATTAAAACAGTGAGGCAGGGTAGACAGCCAGTGGCTGAATATACACAAGAATTCTGGGCCATTGCCAACAAGGTGAACTGGCCAGAAGATATCCTCCTTAGCCATTTCAAAGACGGGCTAAACTACGACCTATATGATGCTTTAAGGGGACCCACACCACCTTGATGACTGGTACATCCTGGCAGAGGAGGCGGAGATAAACCTACTGAAGAGACACTGCCAAGGAAAACCATGCGGCCGCCTGTTCCCCCAGCAAATGCATGGGCCAGTGAAGCTACCGGCTATGGCTAAAAGGTCAACAGGCTGTTTCAAATGTGGGAGAGAGGGCCACTGCGCCGCAGAATGCCACTCAAAAGCTCCTCAGTGCAGATCAGACTCATCACCGGCCAGGAGATCAGGGAAGTCCCCAGCCAAACTAAAAGAAACTGCCATGAGGGGGATAGAGGCTGTAGAGTCCCCAACCCCTGCCAAGGAATGGGAGGGGACTCCGGCCTACACCGCAGGGGTGGTATACACTTCAGAGGACAGCTCGGAGGGCGAAACCCTGGTAAGTGGATCCATTCCACCCATCCCTAAGACAGTGACTATATTAGCTTCCTCCATGCCCGAAGCCATCAAAGTAAAAGCCCTAATAGACTCTGGCTGCACCCGCTGCCTCATTAGCCTGATGCTAGTGGGGAATTTGGGCATTCCGGTTAGGAGACTAAAGCAATCAATCTCCTTTGGGTCCATAGCTGGGGGGGGTACCAGCTACCCTAGCCACCTTACCAGTTCACCTGTCCCTGGGGACCCATGAGGAAGACATAATGTTTGTAGTGACCCCAGGCATGGCATGCCCAATGATTTTAGGGCTCGAATGGTTAAAGAAATGGAACGCCTGGGTAAATTGGAGGACAGCAGAACTCAACTTCCCACAGGGGGAACATACTAACTTAAAACCCCAAAGGTTCCCACCAACCCTAGGAGAGGAGAAAGCATCAGTGGGGGAAGAGAAGGGGTTACCAGAAATACCAGAAGAATACCGGGACCTTGCTGAAGTTTTCAGTGAGAAACAGGCGGATGAGCTCCCCCCTCATAAACCCATAGACTGTGCTATAGAAATCAAACCCGGGGCAAAACTCCCGAAGCCCAGGCTGTACTCCATGAGCCCTAAAGAGATGGCAGAGATGGAAAGATTCATAAATAAAAACTTAGAAAGGGGATTTATTGAGCCTGCCAGACCCAAAGTGGCTGCTCCAGTTCTGTTCAGGGAGAAGAAGGGTGGCACTATGCATTTATGCATGGATTACCAGGCCCTAAACACAATTAGTGAAAGTAATCTGTATCCCCTACCCCTAATGAAGGATATGCTATCCCACCTATCGAAAGGAAGGATTTTTATCAAATTAGACCTAAGAGAAGCATACTACCTCATTAGGATCATGGAAGGGGACAAATGGAATGGACAAATGGAATGGACAAATGCTCCTTGGTGGAGCAGTGGGCTAATGCCTCCTTAAGTAACACCAGCTGCCTGCAATTAGTGCAGGTTCGCATCCCACCAGGCTCAAGGTTGACTCAGCCTTCCATCCTTCCAAGGTAGGTAAAATGAGGACCCAGATTGTTGGGGGCAATTAAGCTGACTTTGTAATCATGCCGCTTGGGGTGTGTGTGAAAGCCCTAATAAGCAGGCATATACATAGAATGAAGGCTACTGCTAAGCTTGTAAGCCGCCCTGAGTCTTTGGAGAAGGGCGGGATATAAATGGAATTAAAATAAAAAAAATAAACATTCAATTGTCCAAGGGGTTGCTACCAGTTCAAAGTTCTGCCATTTGGATTGCAAGCCCCCCCCACCGCAGTTTTTATGCAATTAATTAATGAAGTGCTAAGAGAGCACCTATATAAGGGGGTCCTGGTTTACTTAGATGACATCCTTATCTTCACTGAGACCAAAGAGGAACATAATAATCTAGTCAGAGCAGTTCTGAAAAAATTGTGGACTGCCCACCTATATGCAAAATTATCGAAATGTGAATTCCACCAGGAAAGAATAGATTACCTGGGGTATTGCATATCCCCACAGGGCATTGAAATAGACCCCGAGAAAATAAGGGCAGTATTAGAATGGGCACCACCCCGCACAAAGAAGCAATTTCAAAGTTTCCTGGGTCTTGCAAACTTCAACCGCCAATTCATCCCTTCATTTGCCCAAATAGCCCTGCCCCTCACAAACTTGTTGAAAATGAGGGGGGTCCCCCAGTGAAACCCAGCCAGCCCCTGAAGTGGACAATGGAATGTCAAGCAGCATTTGAGAGGCTAAAGAGACTTTTTTCTGCCAAACCCATACTGAGACACCCAAATTCTGATAAACCTTTTGTGATAGAGGCAGACATGACCGTTTGCATATATGTCCAGGAAACTCATGGAGACAGAACAATGTTGGGCCATGTGGGAAAAGGAAGCATACGCAGTGAGGTGGTCATTACTTACATGGTGTTATTTCCTTGAAGGAAATAAAATCCCTTCCAGTCCTGGACAGTCCACAAAAATTTGGAAGCGCTAAAAACACCCAGGAAACTCATTCCTAAGCAAGCCCACTGGTGTCAACATTTTCACCGATTCTGTTTCACACTCAAACACTTACCTGGGGGAAAGAATTTCCTGGCGGTTGCATTATCTCGCATGCCCCAATATAACAGCACACGAGAGACTTCCGGGTGGCGCTTCAGCGGTGAGGACGGTCGGATTCGACTGCCGGCCCTTCGATCCCGTTGAAGTGGTGGAATAGCCGACGATCAGCTTTTCCGCCACTCGAAAACCCTTCTCCTTGGGCAAAGAGGGGAGGGGGAGCTTCCAGGTAGGGCTAGAGCTCCCCTAGAGCCGCAGAATATTTGTTCTGGGGCATGAAGTGTGAGAGCCCCCCCGAAGCCTGGAAATGCTCCGGATGAAGGACTCTTCTGCTTTAGCAGAACAAGATGCTGAATCCACTCCTGCCGGATCTGATTGACATCTTGAGTGACGGTAGCAGCAGAGCTGATGCAGGAGCAGTATAAATATTAAGTACAAAGCTTTAACTCTGAAACTCAAACTCTCTTCCTGCTCCAACGATCATTTTGAAAGAAGGGGAAGATGGCACCTGAATGATTTTTTTTTCTTTTTAACAAGAAGCGAAAGTGTTCTTTTTCAAAGTAAAGTGACTGTTTGAACTGAGTATGAATATGTAAAATGGACTTTTAAATCTTAAAAGAGCTAGTTATAATTTGGAGGTGCTAAAAAGTTATTTTCAAGATTTTGTTATTTCACAGTTTAACTACAAAGTAATAAATGGACTAGAAAGTGAAAGTGTATATTGAAAGTTATTAGTTGCAAAAATGGCTCCCAAACTGCATAGACCCGTTTTTAAAAGTGCGGAGGCATTGTTTGTTCAGCAATTTGGAATGCAGTCTTTGAAGTTACCTCCCGAAGCTGCTGCATCTGTATTGACTTTAAAAGATTTACAATATGTTCTAAACGATGCCTTAAAAATTCAGTCTGAAAAAATATTTGAGAAGATGGCAGAATTTATTGGAAAGGAGAGCAAGAAAATAAGGGAGGATACTTTGATGGCACTTCAAGTGTTTTCAGGCTGTATTGAGAATCTGGATGAATGTGTGGAAGAAGTGAAACCAAATAATCTGATGCTGGAGGCTAAAATGGGTGAAATGGAGAATAAAATGGAAAAACTTGAAGATGAAATGATGATGATGCAATATAGAGATATGGAATTCGCCTTGAGGATCAGAGGCTTGAAAGAAAATCCACAGGAGAATCTGGAAGAGACGTTGGTGGATGCCCTGGCGCCTATTTTGGGGTTTCAACTTGAGGATTTTTTGGGGAAGATAGATAAAGTATTTCGTGTTAATTTTTGGATTGCTAAACAAAGGAAACTGCCAAGGGATGTGGTTGTGTATTTTACAAAGAGAAAGATTAGAAATGAGATCATTCAAATCTCTTATAATAAAAGACTTAAAGTGGCTAATCAGGAGGTTTTGATTCTGAAAGAGATTCCTCCAAGAATTTTGAGAAAAAGGAAATTTTTTTTCTTTCTGACAGATGAATTAAAGAAACAACAGCTTCGGTTCAGGTGGGAGATACCATCGGGGATTGTGGTGAATTATTCTGGAGAAAGATATTGTCTTAATACAGTAGGGAAGGCACATGATTTTTATTCTAATGTATTGAAAGCAGGCTTACCGTCATCCTCAGAAGTCAAAAAGGAGAGGAAGAAGGAGAGCGACAGTTACAAGAAATAGTTTCGGAAGCTGTGCAATCCTTGGTTTTATTTAAAGATCTTAAGATTCAAAGAATGACACGGGCTGCATTTAGATTTAAGGAATAATAATAATAATAACAGTAGAGATTAATGGAGGACTTTGATAGAAATAAGATTTAGAAATGGGATTTGTTAAAGATTGTAGGATAATCAAGATCTAATACTGGTGGATATTTGGGGATGGTATTTACAGTAGATCTTAAAAATTAGTATGTATGTATTTAAATTGTTAGTCTAAATGTTGAAGATGTGGTTGTGATGATGCAATGTATGCAATTCAACATATGGTTGAATTTTAAAAGATTACAAAAGATTACAATTTTAAAAGTTAAAGTAATTTAGTGGAATATGTAAGATCTTTAAGATATTGGAAGAAGGCTGATTTGTTTATTATAGAAGAATGGATTTTGAAAGTTTTGAATCAGATAGAAATGGTAGAATTTGGAATATGTGAAGAATATTTGTAATGGAGATATATTATGATGTTTAAGGAGAGTTAAAGCACGACTGGATTTAAAGTGTAATTATAGTTAGTATAATTAGATTAAGATTGTGAAAATAATACCCTGTATTCTGCTTTGGGAAGTCGGGGGGGTGTTGGGGGAGGTAGGGGTATTGGGTGGGTTAGGGTATGGGGTAGGGGTAGGGGGGGATGGGGTTTATGTTCAAAAATGTACTTTAAAACTTTTTAATAAAAAAAACAGCACACGAGCCACTGACTCTAAACCACTTTTGCCTGAACAACAACTGGCAGCATCAGTAACCACCAGGGCCCAAGCTAAAATAAAGCCGCAGGTGAATAGCCAAACTGGAATCGAATTCCAAAAGTCTTTGGAAACTGATGAATGGTTCCAGAAAAATAGACATGTGTGCACAATCAAAGATGGACTACCCTAGGTGGGGGAGAAGTTATACATACCTGCCACCCAGAGGATCAACTTCATGCAGCTGTGCCATGATACAAAATCACCAGGACCTTTTGGGTTTGTAAAAACTTTACATTTAACTAAAAGACAATTTTGGTGGTCATCCATGAAAAAGGACACAGAAAGCTACGGGGCCAGTTGCCAAATGTGCGCCATGGCTAAGAGGCTGCAGGGGAAGTCGCCCAGACTGTTACAACCAGTGGCAAACCCCTCAGCCCCTGGAAAGAAATGGCCATGGATAATAATAATAATAATAATAATAATAATAATAATAATAATAATAATAATAATAATAATTATTATTATTATTATTATTTAATTTCCATACCGCCCTTCTCCCGAATGACTCAGGGCGGTGTACAGGGCAATACAATAAAATACAACATACAAAAATTAAAAAAATATTAAATATTACAGCCCAATTCAATACAATTAATACAATAACATTAAAATACCCCTAAACCCATCAGACCAGGCCGGCTTGTTCAAATAAATATGTTTTTAGGTCACGTCAGAAGGAGCGAAGGTCGGGAGCCATCCGGAGCTCCACCAGTAAACGGTTCCACAGGTATGGCACGCCCACAGAGAACGCCCTCCCCCTGGGGGCCGCCAGTCAACACTCTTTGACCGACGGCACCCTAAGGAGGCCCTCTCTGTGGGAGCGCACTGGACGAAGGGAAGTTGATGCTGGCCGCAGGTGCTCCCGTAAGTAACCCGGACCCATGCCACTTAGGGCTTTATAGGTCATAACCAGCACCTTGAATTTTACCCGGAGGACAACCGGAAGCCAATGCAGCTCGCGGAGTAGACGTGTTACATGGGAGTGTCGGGACACCCCCACCACAACTCGCGCAGCTGCATTCTGCACCAGTTGGAGCCTCCGAGTAGTCTTCAAGGGCAGCCCCATGTAGAGAGCGTTGCAGTAGTCCAAACGGGAGGTCACGAGTGCATGAGTGACTGTGCGCAGGGCATCTCGGTCCAGATAGGGCCACAACTGGCGCACCAGGCGAACCTGGGCGAAGGCCCCCCTAGTCACAGCTCTTATATGATCTTCCAAAGAGAGCTGTGAGTCTAGGAGGACACCCAAGTTGCGAGCCCTATCTACGGGGGGTAATATCTCACCCCCCATAGTTAACGGTGGAATAATCTGAATTTCCCGAGATGCCGGCACACACAACCACTCAGTCTTGTCAGGGTTGAGCCGAAGCCTGTTCCTCCCCATCCAGACCCGAACTGCCTCCAGGCATCGGGACATCACATCGAGGGCATCACTGGGGTGGTTTGGGGTAGAAATAAAAAGCTGGGTATCATCCGCATATTGATGAAACCCAACCCCAAAACCACGAATGATCGCACCCAGCGGTTTCATATAGATGTTGAACAGGAGAGGCAAGAGGACCGACCCCTGAGGGACTCCACAAATGAGAGGCCTCGAGGCCGACCTCTGCCCTCCTGCCAACACCGACTGCGAACGTCCCAGGAGGTAGGAGGAGAACCACCGTAAGATGGTGCCTCCCACTCCCAATCCCCGAAGACGCCACAGTAAGATACCATGGTCGATGGTATCAAAAGCCGCTGAGAGGTCTAACAGGACTAGGACAGAGGAGCAACCCCTGTCCCGAGCCCGCCATAGATCATTCACCAGCATGACCAATGCTGTCTCCGTGCAGTACCCGGGCCTGAAGCCCGATTGGTACGGGTCTAGATAATCAGCTTCCTCCAGGAACAAAGGAAGCTGCTGCACCACCACACTCTCGACAACCTTCGCAAGAAAGCGAAGGTTGGAAACCTGACGATAGTTGTTTAACACAGCTGGGTCCAGGGCAGGCTTCTTGAGGAGGGGTCTCACCACTGCCTCCTTCAAGGTGGCGGGAAAACTACCCTCGCTCAAAGAAGCAGTTATCACTGCCTGGAGCCAGCCTCGTGTCCCCTCCCGAGCCGAATATACCAGCCAGGAGGGGCACGGGTCCAATAAACACGTGGTGGAGCTCAGCCTCCCCATAATCCTGTCCACCTCTTCTGGAGTCACAAGATCGAACTCCTCCCAGATGACATCGACAAGACCACTCATGTTCTCACCGTCAGACTCTGCCCAGTCGGAGTCCAAACTGGTCCGGATCTGAGCGATTTTGTCCGACAGATGCTGGCTAAACTCCTCGGCACGACCCTGCAAGGGCTCCTCCCTCACCTCCTGATTTTACAGTGGAATTACCAGAAAGCAACGGAAACACTGTCACTGTTTTTCTGGAACCATTCGTCCCCTTCCAAGGACTTTCGGAATTCTATTCTGTTTTGGCTATCCACTTCCGGCTTCATTTTTACTTGTGCCCTGGTGGTGACTGGTGCTGCCAGTTGTTGTTCTGGTACGAGTGGTTTAAAGTCAGTTACCCGTGTGCTATTATATTGGGGCATGCGAGATAATGCATCAGCCAGGAAGTTCTTCCCCCCCGGCAAGTGTTTGAGAGTGAAGTTGAATCGGTGAAAGTGTTGGGACCAGCGGGCTTGCTTAGGAGTGAGTTTCCTGGGTGTTTTTAGTGCTTCTAAATTTTTGTGGTCAGTCCAGACCTGGAAAGGTATTTTATTTCCTTCCAAAAATTGACGCCAAGTTAATAATGACCACCTTAATGAGAATGCTTCCTTCTCCCATATTGGCCATCGTTGTTCAGTTTCTGTAAGTTTCCTGGATGTATATGCGCAAGGTTGCAACGCCCCCTCATAATTTTCCTGTAGTAATATGGCTCCGACTGCTATGTCGCTCGCATCTGCCTGTATTACAAAAGGTTTGTTGGGATCTGGTTTTTGTCACGGAAGACAGCAATAAACATGAAGGGTCCTAAGTTCCTTTTTCCCACGAGATGGAGGATACGAGAGAAAGGATGGGGGACTGACCAAATGGGGGTTAAGGGGGGTTAAACCGGGAACTCTTTATAAGGGTTTACTTCGTGGAATAATATTAAGTCCTGTCTCGTTCCTACAACCAAGCATGTCATAGTAAAGATTCTTTTTGGAATAGATTTGACTCCAAGAATTTTGTCTTCCTAAGACGTGGTTTGGGGTGGGTCCTGACATTAAGTTTAGATTATATGAGGAACATGGAACGTTAAAAGTTTAAAGATGTAATTCACATTGTTCTTTTTTGCCATTCAAATTGTGTCTAATTTTCTTGGCAAGGTTTTTCAGAAGAGGTTTGTCATTGCCTCCTTCCTAGAGCTGAAAAAAGTAACCAGCCCAAGATTATCCAGGTGGCTTTGTGCCTAAAGCAGAATTACAACTTGTGGTCTCCTCAGGTTTCTACCCTGGTGCCTTAAACACCATACTAAGCTGGATCTATTTAACTGTTGATAGTCAGTCCTAAATAACAAAAGCTGTCCATCACTTCAATATATTCATTGTTAATTCTAAGATTGATTCATGTAACTTTGTTATTAGTTTGGTCTTCTGCATATTTCTGGTACTATTTCCTTTAGGATCAAAATAAAGAATTAATTAATTAATTAATTGGTTAATTAATTAATTAATTAATCAATCAAATTTGTATAGTTGCTCATCTCATGGAAAACAACTCTGGGTGATACCAAACAATCAGATAAAAACCACAGATATAAAAACAACAAATAAAAAGAAATGTATAAACATCTACATTAAGAAATTAATATCATAAAAACAAATATAGAAAACCTAGACAAGAGAAAACAAGAATGGCCACCTCAACAATAGAGCCATCTAAGTGCATCGGAAGTTCTCTGAAAGCCCCAGGCTTGATGATATAATCAGGAACTTCCAGAATACCATATCAAAAGGAATGGAACTTATCTAATTTGCAGGGGAAGAATGTTTCATTAGGTGGGCAGCATGGAAGAGAAGGCATATCTCCTAGGCAGGGGTAGGCAACCTGAATCGGTGAAAGAGCCACTTGGAACCGGTTCTCTCACTAAAAAAACCCCTGGGAGCTGCAAAATACGTGTGCGCATGCGCACGTGCACGCACGTGTGCAGAACAGGATTTGATTAAAGTGGAGCTTACCTAAGCAAGACATACACCAGAGAGGAGGCCGAGCAAATTTCCCCTGCCTTGCCAGGCAGGCAAACGGAGGCTTCAAACACACACACACACACACACACACACACACACACACACGGAAAAGGTGCAGAGTAAATTTCCCCCTCCATCCCCAGAGGCGGAACAAAGCAGAGAGGCGAAGAATGTGGAAGAAAAGGAAGGAAAGCACATACAACCTTCAGCAAACCAGCTTCCATGCAGAAGAAGCACATTTGCACTTATGTGAGCAGTCATGTCCCCCCCCACAAGCAGATTCCCCCTCCCCCCAGCCTCCCCTGAGCCAGAAAACTCACCCTGCCTTAATTGCAGGCAAAACCTGCAGAAAGCCCAACCAGCCCGTGCAGATGCGCTGCCTGCTCGCCTTTCCAAGGCACTCCAGCCCAGATTCTTTGCTCCCTTTTAGCTGGACAACCTTTAAAATTGGCTCCCCCCTCCTTCTCCAAGGCAAGCTGCACTCCTCTCCATCCTGCGCCCCCACTCCCAAAGAGTTTGGCTGGCAGTTTGTCAATCACAGCTCTTCCTCCTCATCATCCCCCTCCCCAATCTGGCTTCAGCACAGAGTTTTTGCATGAAGAAGAAACGGGGCGCTGCCCCCCTTTTCCCATCACTTCTTTGGTGCGTGTTTGCTGGGAGCTCACCCAGATTTGAACACCCTGGCGTCCCCGTTTCTCACCAAAAACAAAACATTGGGAGCTGCAAAATTTATGAAATCAATGAACTTCTACAAAGAAATTTTTTAATTTCTGTATACATCAAAAACATTTTGAACTTCCAAAAAAAGTCGCTGGGTTGAAGGGGGGTGCAGACAGAGAAGAACGGGGAGAAACAAAGAAGGGGAGATGGGGGAGAGAGAAAAAGAGAGAGAGAGGAAGGGGGGAAAACACCCAAATATCCCCACGGGGGTTATGGAACCTCTTTACAGATCGAGGAGGGGGCGGGGGGGGCTGGGAAAAAGGGGAAGAAGTAGGGCTGTTAGCCCCGGCGACGAGAGGCAACGGGGGGGGGCGAAGCGCACCTTTTGCTCTTTTGCCTTTTGCTCTTGCCTTTTGCTCTTGTCGCCGGGGCTAAGAGAGGCAACGGGGGGGGGGCGAAGCGCACCTTTTGCTCTTTTGCCTTTTGCTCTTTTGCTCTTTTGCGCGCCTTTTGCTCTTTTGCCTTTTGCTCTTTTGCGCGCCTTTTGCTCTTGTTGCTGGGGCTAAGAGCCCCGGTGACGAGAGGCAACGGGGGGGCGAAGTGCGCCTTTTGCTCTTTTGCCTTTTGCTCTTTTGCCTTTTGCTCTCATCGCCGGGGCTAAGAGAGGCAACGGGGGGGCGAAGCGCGCCTTTTGCTCTTTTGCCTTTTGCTCTTTTGCCTTTTGCTCTCATCGCCGGGGCTAAGAGAGGCAACGGGGGGGCGAAGCGCGCCTTTTGCTCTTTTGCCTTTTGCTCTTTTGCGCGCCTTTTGCTCTTTTGCCTTTTGCTCTTTTGCCTTTTGCTCTTTTGCGCGCCTTTTGCTCTTTTGCTCTCGTCGCCGGGGCTAAGAGCCCCGGCGACGAGAGGCAACAGGGGAGGCAGCGGGCGAAGCGCGCCTTTTGCTCGCCGGGGCTCTCAGCCCCGGCGATGAGAGGAGCCAACGGGGCAGTGGGTGAAGCGCCTTTTGCTCGCCGGGGCTCTCAGCCCCGGCGACGAAAGGAGCCAATGGGGGGGCGGGTGGGCAAAGCACCTTTTGCGCTTTGCGAGAGGAGCCAACGGGGGAGCGGGCGAAGCGCACCTTTTGCTCGCCGGGGCTCTCAGCCCCGGCGACGAGAAGAGCCAATGGGGGGGCGGGTGGCCGAAGTGCCTTTTGCTCGCCGGGGCTCTCAGCCCCGGCGACGAGAGGCAACGGGGGGCGAAGCGCGCCTTCTTGCTCGTCGGGGCTGCTAGCCCCGGCGACGAAAGGGAACGGGGCTGGGTGGGGGAAGAAGCAGATCTACTTACGTTTTACTTCTTCCTCTCTTCCTCCACTCTGCCAAGTGCAGTAAAAAACAAAGAGGTTTGTGGGTGGTCCCACAAACCAACCAATCAATTTAAACTTTTCAAGTTTTTTTGTGAGAAGTTTAAATTGATTAAGTTTTTTTAGTGCCACTTTTTTTTTCAAGAGGGAGGAGGCCTGGGAGCCGCGGGTTGCCGACCTGTGTCCTAGGGTGTACCAAATATATGTCACTAGCACTTAAGAAATAAATAAAATGAGTAAATCACAAAGATCAGAATTGTGCAGGCAATAACTCTCTGGAAGCAAAACCTGGACTTTGAAGGCATAGGACCGAAAGAACATAGATGATTTTGAACTTTGGTTGTTGGAGTAGACCAGGCGTCTTCAAACTTGGCCCTTTTATGACTTGTGCCTGGCTGAGGAATTCTGGGAGTTGAAGTCAAAGGGCCAAGTTTGAAGACCCCTGGAATAGACCTTTCATATGATGTTGCTGCTCAATATAGTGTGTTTGCTTTAGCTGGGAAGCTAGGTTGACTGTCATGTTGACTCTGCTGGGAATATATACTTTTGGCATTTAACTTCCACATCCCTTCTAGGAACATATCTTACCACAATGAGGCAGCACAACAGGACTTGGTGGTGATGTGGAACCTTTGTTCAGATTTGTACAAAGTTCAAAGATGTACAAATATATCAGCATGCTGATAGATTTCAAAAATTAATCATGATTTTTTTTTAAAAAAAGATAATTATTTAGAAGAGTCATATCTTGACACTTTATTAAAAGTGAGCTCTGCAAATATGAAGGAGAATTCAATTCTGCAAGTTGTTTCAAATTTGATGATTATATTTGCAACAGCTATTTTCTTAAAATCAGTGGATTTTAAGTCCTGCTCAGATATATTTTGAATTGTCTTCTGTTCTTGCTTTACTGGGTCAATCTTGTTTTTCTACTCCACTATAGCCAGCCTTGTCAAGTTGCTTTCTTGGAACTGACCTTGACTTGGCTTCTTGATTATACCATCTCCTCCTTAAATTAGATCTTTCAACTTGGCTCCTTTATTTGGAAAATTCATACAGGGTGTACTGTCTGTCCTAATGACTAGTTTCATAAGTAAGTATGAATTTTTCTTCATCAAACATTTTACCATAAAGCTGATAATAATTCAGTCAAATTTTTCATATACAAAAGCAAATTACATTTCATAGCAGCAGCAATTGTTTATAATACAAACATTTTCACATTGCTGGACTCCAGCACAAATTTGACAAAATATGTCAAAAAGTTTGCTTCTATTTATTTCACTCTGAGTAGAGTCAATGGTTTCCAATTGCCTGTGAATTTACTTAGCAGTGCTTAAGAAAATTATGTTAACATCAGCTGTTGCAAATGAGAAAGGGAATTTTGTCTATATTTAAATTCTAAAGATTTATTTTTTTTTAAAAAATGTATAAGCTTTTAAGGTTCCATAAAACTCTTGGTTGCTTTTACTGCAACTAAAAAGCAACTCTTTGAAGATTGCAGATTTCACTAGATGATTTGGGGAAAGTATTTTTTTTCCTGCTGGTTTAAAACAAAGTTGATATTGTTGTAGTTTTTGGTTAATTTTGGCAAATTCAAAACATCAATAGGGTTGAACTAGAATTAAAACTTGAATAGGTGATCACAAGGAAAAATAAAGCAATAGCTTGTACTTGAAAAATGTAATGATAAACCACTTCCACATTGATGCCAAGAAAGCATGTCCATGTCAATGCAGAACCCAGCTAGAATCTAGCCAACCTTGGATGATTTAGTTTTTTTAAAAAAAATTAAGCATAGTCAGATTAATACTGTATATGAATGGGGCTTGTAGAATAAGATGAATTTGAGTTCTCGCGAAATGCAACGTAAAATATTTCTTTTGCATTTGGGTTGATTTAAAAGCAAAAATCAGACCCACAGACTTGTTTTATGTTAATAAAAATATTATATAATTCAACATCTTAATGTCACGGTTCCAACAGACAGAGACAAAGCAGAACTCTGAGGCTTGGAAATTCCTCAAAGAACATGTTTATTAGTTACAAAGTATCAGCATGATCAGAAGTGAAACCAAATCTGAATTTCCAACTAAAAATTACCCAATTACAAAGTACAGTATAATGTCCCACCCACAAAATTATGCCATCATTACATTCCCAATATATTCATTTGGTGGGCCAGTACCTGATCATTGGAGCAGTAGATGACCTTGGTTCCCATGGGACAGAAGATTATTTTGACTAGTGAAGCACCTGGGCAAACCCCCCTCCCTCCATTGTATGTGGCAACCTAGAATGAGAAGAAAAATTGCTGCAGCCAGGGTCATTGTAGAGTTGACACTTACTATAAAAGAGAAAAAGATAGTGAAGGCAGGAACAAAGCAACATTCTGAACAAAAAAGAGACCTTTGCTAATTAATGTCTTCTGATGGTTTTGCTAAAAAGCAAATCAATGTTTTAGCACACCTTGAACTATTAATCTTAGGTCATCAAAAGCTGCTGGTTATGGTTGTTCCAGATTAGCAAATAATAATTTTAATCAAAGAGTCACTCCTATATTCATTCAGTTGTATGATTCATAAATTACTGTATTAAACTAGACACTTGTGTGAACAAGAATGCTCTCAAAGAGTTGTTCAACCTCAAAGCAGATCAAAAGAAGGTGATAGGATGACATGTTACCTAGAATCCTGGTCTACAGCAGTGATACATATCACTATAGCTATGTTATTTTCTTGGGATGGGTAGAACATTCATCACATATATATTATGCTAAACCCTCAGGATGTGCACTCAAGAAAAATGCTGTAATTAGTTAGCCATAACGTACCACTTTTTCTTTGTGGACATACAATGTAAAAGTTGAGTCAAGTTAATTGAAGGAGGCCCAAGGACTAATTTAGCAATGATGCCAATAATGATATGATATACAAGAATATGCTCCAGTTGCAAGTTCTGAGCTTTGTAAGACGAACCCTTACTTTATTTTGCTACTTTAAAGAGGACGTGATCTGGTCATTTCTTATTGAAGTTGTTCAGTTTGTGGGAAGGAATACAACATAAGAAAATGTCCATTACTTCTATAGTATTCCCTTTGTAATATTTGAGGATTTTTAAAATAAAATATTTATTTATTTATTTATTTATTTATTATTGATTGATTGATTGATTGATTGGCTACCCATCTTACCCCAGAGTAACTCTGGCTGGCTTGCAAAACATAATAAAGGCAGGAAAAACAATCTAACGTAACATAACGTAATGTAACAACATATAACATAACATAAAACAAAATAAATATATCTGCTGGGAAATTGCCATTATTGATAAAGAAACAGCCTTATATTGATATACTGAGACAAAATTTCAACAAATACTCTTTTCTTTTTTCATGAAGGGAATAGCATGTTTCTACTCAAACATTGTAGAACAATATTTTTCACATTTTCTTATTTTTATAAAAATAACTTTGTCACCTGAAATGAAATTTCTTTC
Organism: Vipera ursinii; assembly: GCF_947247035.1. Lineage (NCBI taxonomy): Eukaryota > Metazoa > Chordata > Lepidosauria > Squamata > Viperidae > Vipera > Vipera ursinii. The sequence continues at coordinate 105,029,026 of NC_139516.1, read as the reverse complement.
CCATCTTTCTTACAAACTTTTCAGCATATATAACAGCACAAGACTGACTGACAAGGCTAGGGGGACTTCCGGTTTTGTGTGGTAGTAACCGGCTGCGGGCTTGTGGATTCTCTGCACCCCCACGGCTAATTTTGCCTGCCTAGGGACCATAAATGGGTCTAAGTCTAAGTCCTGTGCTACGGTGCCCAGTTCCCAGCCTGGTTTTGGCAGGTAGCGGCACATTCTCAACCACGTGGAGCGGCTGGGTGAAGTAAACCACTGACATCTCAGCCCTGCCTGTGCACATACAGAGGCAGAAGAGAGCGCATGCACCTCAGCCTCTGCGCATGCACAGGCAGGGTGGATGTCGCCGGTTCATCTCCCGTTTTCAGGTACGTACATTATGAACCGGCTACTTCTCCCAGTCATTTTTCCCCTACCGGGGCCCAGCGTTCGAGCCAGGTTCCCCGATCCTGTCTGTGTACATTGTTCTTCCCATAGCTTTCCCCAGCGCTGTCAAGAAATGCCCATTTCTGGCCGCATTGCTACCATTCTTAAGTTACATTTGCACCCGCCCGAAGGAAAAGAGCAACACTTTTCTCCCTCCTCTAAAGGAAGGGACACAAACCAAGTCACCCTTCCTTTGGGCAAAGTAATCTCCGGTCCCCACCTTTGAGACTGTTGCGGAACAATTAACAGTCCGACCAGAGGTGGATGGACTGTGGTTCATTTGCATGGTCAATATCAAAGAAAAGAAATCCAAAACATGTTCTATAGTAAAATTTGTTTAATGAGAAAACAAAAGACCTAGACTGACTACATTCTCTCATCAGGCAGAAGAACAAAGTAAGTAGTAACTGTGGGAAACTTTTTCTAGGCCTGCGCACAAAACTGTTTAAAACCAAAACATTGCTGCACATAGCTGGAGTCACTATGGTTACATGATAAGATAATAACACAGGTGCAGAACAGAAAGAGATGTACAAGTAGAAATGAGCGAAGCTGGCAAAACTAAAAAAACACGCAGTGACAGAGACTGTTTCAGCCTGAAGCAGAGAGCCGGAGAGCTGCATCACTCTCACCGTTTGGACCCTCTACTTTTATGCCCCGGGAGCAGCTTGCCTTTCAAACCTCTGATATCTAACAGAAGGGGAAACCCGCTGCAAAGTCACATCTCGCAGAGTCATCACCAAGCGACGCCTGCACTCCTCCACTCCGGAAAAAGAAGCGCCACATTTCCCACCAGTGCAGGCAGCCCGGGTCCTGTGAGAGGCTGAGCAGGAATGAAGCAGGCCTCAGGTCTGTGCTGCAGAAAAGCCGCAAGCGCCAGTGTCACCTGGGCTCCTGCCCAGCTCGCTTGCGAAAAACAGGTGGCAGCAGTGTGGTCGGAGGACGGGGGCCCAAGGAAGGTGCAGCAGGTTGAGGTTGTTTCAACATGGTGCTGGCAGCGGCAGCAGAGATAAAAAGGGCTGGACACCCCTGCTCCTCCTCAACATGTGTTCAAGGCCGTTGAAGAAAGGGCAGGAAAAAAAAGCAGAGCAGGTGGGGAGGAAGGTGACCAAGACACTTGCCCCGTGTGCGCCTCCCAAAGTTTGAGTTTGCCTTTACATGGGGGGAGACTTCTGAGTCCCGCAGCTCTTCCGAGGGGAGGAGGAGGAGAGTGGGGAGGGGCTATGCTGGGATTGGGGCTGCTCGTGCCTACCAAAGAGTGCTGCGGCTCCACTTGCCTGGCAGGGCGGGGGCATGCTCGTGCATGGGGACAAACCTGGCACCCGTAATCTGCCCAGCCTCCTCTCCGCCTGCTTTGCACAGCTCCTCCCGCCCTCACACAGACGCCCTCACCTCCCCCAAGCGGTTTTTTTGCTTACCTGCCTTTTAGCTGCATTCCGTTTCTCCCTTCTGGCCATGCGTGAGAAGTTAGAAAGTCTCATGGAAGTTTTTTTTTTGTCCCAGAAACGCGAGGGGGAGGAGCCAAGATGGTGGACAGGCAGCAAAGGCTGTAAAGAGCTCCTCCAAAAGTAAAAGCTTTATTTTATTTTACTTTATTTTTATTTTAACTTTTTAACCTCTTAATATTGTATTTTTAACCTACCCTATTTAAACCTTTTTAAACCTTTTAAACCCATTTTTAACCCATTTTAAAATTTTAAACCTAGTCTTAAACTTATTTCTAAACCTGTTTTAACAAACTTGAATGGGGAAAAGGAGGAAGAGACAGCACTCTGCAGCAGAGAGTTTATCCAAACCATTTATCCAAACCATTGAAGCAGCAGAAAATGGAAGATTATATTGCAAACAGACAGTCTGTTCCAGTAAGTAACTCATTCGTAGGCACCTTATCAGATAAATTTAATTTATGTGACTCATTGGAATGGGACTTACAAACCGAACTGGAAAGCAAACAGCATGTAGAGCTGTCTTCCTCCCTCTCGGAGAGTGGCTCCCATCCTTTGAGCCCAGCAGCAGCCTTTTTTGCACAGGAGGGAGATGTAACAAATTTAAAGGGGGAAAATGTGACAGACTTCCTCTCTAGACAATGTTTGCTTACAGCTCAAACTGTAAATTCAATATATGATCTTTTGTCAATTGTCATAAATAAGGTCGACTGCCTGAAATAATCTTTTGCAAAGCTTGTTAGGAGCCACCCAAATACTGTAGAAGGACTTGGGAGAACAACCATGGATAGACATGGGATGGCTAATTCAGAAAATGAAACTAGAGAAGGACCTTGTCTTTCTTCCAAAAATTTGAACACACATAGAGAAAACACTAATCAGGCAAAGGCCTAAGAGATGACCAATATAACTACAGTCTGCAAACTAACCAGGTTACTTTGCAAATTTATGACAAAGAGAGTAAGTAGAGGGCGTTGGAGTAATAGAGAAGCTGTTAAGGCCATCTCTGAGCCAGCTGCTTCGCTGTGAATTCACTCTGATCTACTACATGCAGAGTGGCTGCCAGCAAGAACACAATGTATGAGAATTCTCCTATTGTTCAAGCAGCCCACAATTCCCTCCATGCTCTTCAGAATGAAGCCCTTTCTGAGCACCTTTCAATATTTTCAATAAGGGTCTTTTGCTCAGACAAAGTGTGCCCACTCCTGAAACAGCGTCACCAAGAGGGAACCGTCGCTTTAAATCCAGGCTGCAACAGCCCTCACACTACTAAGCCTAAGGCTGCAGCAACTGAACTGACCCTGAGAAGGCAAAGGAGCAATATTCAAACTGTGTTACCCACAGCTGCAGGAACTGCTGAGGATGTGCCAGAAGAAATGCTGATTGACCTATTCAGTGCATTGCCGGAACCTGAGCAAGTTAATATCATTCAAAGATTGGATGACCTAAAAGAGGCACTGACAACCACTCAATCTACAGCAGGCATGTCAAACTTGCGATGTCACATGACGTCATGTGACATATCACAACTTTTCCCCCATTGCCGGCAATGGGGTGGGCGTGGTTTTGGCATGACGCATCTGGCCCGCAGGCCGGCAGTTTGACATGCCTGATCTACAGCAAAGCCTCTATTTAATTTGGCTCCACTAATCACGCACCCTTGTGACAATATATTTAATCAACTATCTGCCTTTACCTCAATAGTAAAAAAAGGTACTGTCACACAGGCTGACAGTGGGGTAACTGCACTGACTGACCCAGCCTCTGAGAAACAACTGAAAGACAAAGGACTTCATCATGCAGTGCCCCCAAAACTGACAAACATTAAGGATATAATCCAGCTTCCATCCTCATTTGATTTAGAAGTTCCCACAACATCTTTTCACAAGATGAATCCTTAGCTACGCCCCTCCAAAAATGGACATAAATCTACATTTATAGACTTAAGCTGGACTACCTGCCCATTGGAAAAAAAATGATTCTTGGAGCAAGAGCAGAGGCACACTGGCAACTGAGATATAGAGGAGCAACAAGTTCTGCAACCCACAAGGAGAAATATCGAACCTCACAACAACTGTGTTTATATGGGAAGCATAGATGACATTGACCTGTCTCCAATGCCTAGTTGACATCTGGCATTTTTACCATCTAGCCGATCAACCAAGCCAGACCACCTTGCCTCCGAGAACCCCATACAGTTGATGACCTGGAATGTAGCTGGCTGGAAAGGGATGGTTGATAGTGGGCTAATGAGCTTTCTCTCTAGATTTGACGTAATAGCCTTTCAAGAAACCTGGTTAACCGAAGTGGATGAACCAGTACAACTGCCAGGCTTTCAGGGATGGGCTTCCCCAGCCCAAAAAACAAAGAACAAAGGAAGACCCTCTGGTGGGCTATGCATTCTTATAAAGCAAGAGTTGCAATGGCAGGGTGAGAAATTATATAATGAAGATAAATATCTGTACTTCCTAGCTGTCAAATTTGAATATGACCAGTTTGAGTTAATATTGGTAAATGTGTATATTCCTCCAAGCACATCCCAGCACTATAATTCCGAATACTGGATGGGCTTGGAAGTTATCCTAGAAGATATATCTGTACTGTACCCTCAGTCCATAGTGGTATTACTAGGAGATCTGAATGCTAAGCTGGGTCCCTCTCTGTATGAGCTTGCCCAGAAGAAGGGAATCCCAGGGGAGTTCTTTGATAACCATCGTCAGTGGCTCTCGAGAGACTGTAAAAGTAATGCCGCTGGCCTGCTCCTAGTCTCCTTAATTTTTAAGGGTAATCTCTAAATTTTGGGAGGTAAGGATAAGAATTATACATACCCTTATACATACAGAACCACTCGGCCAATTCAAGTAGCATACTGGATCTCTTTTGTGTGTCTAGAGATAAGGCTGACCTCTTTTCAAAGGTCACAGTACTCCTTAGCAACAATAGCGACCATCAGCCTGTAAGCGTGACATTGCAAGGCCACTCAGATTTAAGGCCATATAACGTGGCTGACAGATGGCTCACCAAAAAGGTAGAGGTGACCCAAAATAAAAGGTTAATTTGGGCCAATGTTGATACTAAGGCAATATTAGAATGCCTTAAAACAGAGAATGCTACTAAGTGGGCTAGAACAATCCAGTCATCTACTACTTTCTGGATGTCAGCCTTCAATGCATTCTCCAATCTCTTTAATATACTGAAAAAATACCTAACAGCTAAACCTGCTACAAAAAGAGCCCGAGTGGGTAGACCTCGCTGGTTTGATCCTGATTGCCAGCGACTGAAAAAGAAATTGAAGGCAGCCATGAGGCTTGCCCAGAGGAATCCTACTGCCCATATACAAGTAAGATGCTGCACACAAGAAGGGAATATTAAAAAACTATAACATTAAAGAAAAAAAGTTTTGCCATTTCAATCTGGTCAGAACTCGAGTTGGCTGCCAGAAGTCATAACTCAGTATTATTTTGGCACTCTGTAGCAGTTATCCTGAAGGAATGGAGATTTGCATTCAACATACCAATCTCTGCTAAGGACTGGGAGAATTATTATCAGTGCTTGTTTGCTCCCACCAAACCAGTGAAGAAACCAGGGCTTTTTTTCTCATAGAACGCTCAGAACGGCGTTCCGGCACCTTTTTTTTGCAAAAAAAAAAAAAAGCTTTTGCACAATCTGTGCTGCTGTTGGCTTAAGCCTATTGCAGGCTTTGCTCTTTTATGACTCATGGACTTCAACTCCCAGAATTCCTGAGTCAGCTATGCTATTGGCTTTTGGAAGCCAATAGGAATTGCTGCTGAGCTTGCCAAAAGATCCAACAGGCAAATGTTGCAAGCGAAGGCAGGAACTTTGCACTCCTTTCTGCTTCCCAACTACCCCATCTCAACTAGGTAAGTAAGATATTATTTGCAAATAGGATATCCAAGTATGACTCAAGGAAATTTTCCCCACATGGAGGGAATAGTGGTTTGTTTCACTTTGTTTTGCTTTTCAAATTGCTGTAGGGAAGAAATGATAATTAGAGAAAGCAGGAAGTTATTTTTATTATGAAGAATTCATTTATCCTAGGCTAGATCTTTGGGAGCTTAGTACCACCAACACAGAACATTTGCTTTTCTGAAACTTCATTCAAATTCAATTCCTGATAGGGGCATTTGAAAAAAAAAAGTTATTTATTAAATTTATATGCTGACTATCTCACCAGGATGACTCTGAAGTCAAGGAGAGGGCTTGCAACTTCTGTTTGTAGTTATCCATGTTTCTGCACACTGAGATAATTGGCCATTGTACAAATACAGAGCCTATCATGCTTTTATATTTATATGGAACAGATACATTACCTGAAATTTTTGGAATGTGTAAAAAATTTGAACCAGCCCAGAAACTCATTTCCCATTGTTTTTGTATATAGAAAGTAAACCCTGAAATAGATTTGGAAAGAGCAAGGACTTTGATTAAATGGAAATGTTGCTAAGCATAGAACTGTTGAGTTAATTTGCAGCTGTTTCTGCTGTTTTCTTTTTATGTGCTTATGATTTTAAATCACATTTTAAAATCAGCCAAATTGAATAAGAATAAGATTGTGACTGAAAGAATACTAATTCTGAAATATAGTAAATATCTTTAACAAGTAACATTAAATTTAGCTTTAGTGTAATTTGCTTGTTTACTGTAGCTAAAACTGGAAATTATATTTCTAAAGCATTAGTTTGGATCATTGGAAAGAAAAAAGATTTAATATTTATTATTCAAAAATATAAATATGTGAGAAACATGTTTTTAACGACCTTTGCAGCTTGTTCTCATATATACCCTACCACAAAAGAATAACTAAAATTATGAAATTTAGAAATCTACCAAGCTTCCCTCCCAATCCATGGGAAATGTGAATCCGTAATCCATAGCTTTAGCAGCAATAATAAATCTAATTATGCTATGCATATTTAAGTTAGCCAAACACTGGAGCAGTGGTAGCAATCTTCTATCACAGTGGCAAGCCCTTTAAGATTATATATTGTTAATCTTATAAGTGAAGAAATGAGGAAAACTGTGGTTAAAGTAATTGTTTGATCCAATAATAAAATTTCATTGATAATTGATGAATCAACCACAATAAGCAAAAAAACTACCCTCATAGTATTTGTTGGATGCTGTATCAAAGGTATGGGAATGAATTCACCAGTAAAATTGTTTATGGACTTGGTAGAACTTGAAAAAGTAACAGCAGAAGGAATATTTGATTCCTTACTCCTGTCAACGCTGCTAACATCGAATGTTATTGCTTGACATGAGATGAAGAAGTAGCTATTTCATATGTTAAACTTGTGTATTGCTTTAAGACTTGTGTATTGTTTTAGTTTTAAATTGGTGGGAGGGAAGAGTAGGAATGCACTTTGAAGGCCATTTGTCTCTCTAAAGAAGATAAGACTTTGGCGGTTCTTCTAACGGAAGGGAAGCTGATTCTTTAACTTAATTGGAGAATATGATTAATGACAAAATTAGAAAGGTGGAGAATTGTGTTTAATTATATTGTGCAAGGGGCAGAGATTTCAGATTCCAGCTTCCTTCGAGCAAGCATTTGCCGGTGTATTAGGCTAATAAAGGACTTTTAAGGTAAACAATGCCTCAGAGTCACTTGAAAAGCCCATACGTCGGAAACTTGACATCAAGCTGGAATCCACACTACTTTTTAAACTAATTAGGGAGTCCCGACCTCCTGTCGCTGTCTCCAAACTTCGGAGGCAGTCTGGCAAAGTGTTGGGGAAGATCCCATAATGGAGGGAGTAAAATTGCCTGAAGCCAGCTCCCTGGCACCAGCAGCCACCCCAGTGGGGGAAGGGCCAGTTAAGAAGCCGGCAAGAAAAGAGTTTCAGCAATCCTCCCAGCTGGGAGCTGGACCCAAACAATCAGGAGAGTGGATTAAGCCCAGCAGAGACTCCAGGAGCCTCGGAGCAGCCAGGCCAGCTGAGATTGAATACTCAGGTGAGTGGAAAATCCTGTCTGCAGATCAGACTGCTTGCCAGATCCAGGAGTCCCGTGCCAAGCCCTCCAGATCCATAGAGACAGAGGACCCCAGCCTGGGGCCTCTGCAGCAATGGGAGTTTGGGGAGCCCCCACAAGTGGAAGGCCAACAACCTCTGAGCTTGCCCCAGCTAATAAAAGCCTTGCAACACCTTGCAATCCCCTTCATGGATTACTGCCTTGTCGTGGCGAAGGGGCTTGCGTAATTCAATGAAGCTATGAGCTATGCCGTGCAGGGCCACCCAAGACGGAAAGGTCATAGCAGAGAGTTCTGACAAAACGTGATCCACTGGAGAAGGAAATGGCAAACCACTCCAGTATCTTTGCCATGAAAACCCTATGGACAGTACCAAAAGGCAAAACGATATGACACTGGAAGATGAGCCCCTCAGGTCGGAAGGCATCCAATATGCTACTGGAGAAGAGCAGAGGGCTAGTACTAGTAGTGCCAGAAAGAATGAAGCGACTGGGCCAAAGCCGAAAGGACGCTCAGCTGTGGATATGTCTGGTGGTGAAAGGAAAGTCCAATGCTGTAAAGATTTTTTCTCCATAGGAACCTGGAATGTAAGATCCATGAATCAAGGAAAGCTGGACGTGGTCAAACAAGAGATGACAAGACTAAACATTGACATCTTAGGTATCTTAGGTATCAGCGAACTAAAATGGACAGGAATGACCATCAGGTATACTACTGCGGGCAAGAATCCCTCAGAAGAAATGGAGTAGCCTTCATAGTCAATAAAAAAGTAGGAAAAGCAATACTGGGATACAATCCTCAAAATGACAGAATGATCTCAGTTCGAATCCAAGGCAAACCATTCAATATCACAGTAGTCCAAGTCTATGCCCCAACCACCGGTGCTGAAGAGGATGAAATTGACCGGTTCTATGAAGCCCTACAGCACCTTATAGAACTAACACCCAAAAATGATGTCCTTATCATCATGGGGGATTGGAATGCTAAAGTAGGAAGCCAAAAGATAACTGGAATAACAGGCAAGTTTGGGCTTGGAGTAAAAAATGAAGCAGGGCACAGGCTGATAGAATTTTGTCAAGAGAATACGATGGTCAGAGCAAACACTCTTTTCCAACAACCCAAGAGACGGCTTTACACATGGACATCACCAGATGGTCAACACAGAAATCAGATTGACTATATGCTCTGCAGCCAAAGATGGAGAAGCTCTATACAGTCAGTAAAAACAAGACCAGGAGCTGACTGTGGCTCAGACCATGAGCTTCTCATTGCAAAGTTTAGGCTTAAATTAAAGAAAGTAGGGAAAAGCGATAGGTCAGTCAGGTATGAATTAAATCATATCCCTGTTCAATATACAGTAGAGGTGACAAATAGATTTAAGGAATTAGATCTGATAGACAGAGTGCCTGAAGAACTATGGACAGAGGTTTGCAACATTGTACAACAGGTAGCAACCAAAACCATCCCAAAGAAAAAGAAATGCAAGAAAGCAAAATGGCTGTCTGAGGAAGCTTTGCAAATAGCTGAGGAAAGGAGGGAAGCGAAAGGCAAGGGAGAAAAAGAAAGATATGCCCAATTAAATGCAGAATTCCAAAGAATAGCTAGAAGAGATAAGAATGCCTTCTTAAACGAACAATGCAAAGAAATAGAAGAAAACAAAAGAATAGGGAGGACCAGAGATCTCTTCAAGAAAATTGGAGAGATGAAGGAAACGTTTCATGCAAAGATGGGCATGATAAAGGACCAAAATGGCAGGGACCTAACAGAGGCAGAAGAGATTAAGAAGAGGTGGCAAAATTACACAGAAGAACTATACAAGAATGAGCTTAACATCCCTGATAATCACAATGAGGTGGTCACTGACCTCGAGCCAGACATCCTAGAATGTGAAGTGAAGTGGGCCTTAGAAAAGCTGAGCAACAACAAAGCTAGTGGAAGTGACAGTATTCCAGCTGAGCTATTCAAAATCTTAAAAGATGATGCAGTAAAAGTGCTACACTCAATTTGCCAGCAAATGTGGAAAACTTAACAGTGGCCACAGGATTGGAAAAGATCAGTTTACATTCCAATTCCAAAGAAAGGCAGTGCCAAAGAATGTTCAAACTATTGCACCATTGCACTCATTTCTCATGCTAGCAAAGTTATGATTAAAATTCTACAAGCTAGACTCCAGCAGTATGTGGATCGAGAACTACCAGAAGTACAGGCAGGATTTCGAAGAGGCAGAGCAACTAGATATCAAATTGCCAACATATGCTGGATCATGGAGAAAGCTAGAGAGTTCCAGAAAAACATCTACTTCTGCTTCATTGACTATGCTAAAGCCTTTGATTATGTGGATCATAACAAACTGTGGCAAGTCCTTAAAGAGATGGGCATACCAGACCATCTTATTTGTCTCTTGAGAAATCTATATGCGGGCCAAGAAGCAACAGTGAGAACTGGACACGGAACCACTGATTGGTTCAAAATTGGGAAAGGAGTCCGGCAAGGCTGTATACTGTCGCCTTGCCTATTTAACTTATATGCAGAGCACATCATGAGAAAGGCAGGGCTAGATGAATCAAAAGTTGGAATTAAGATTGCCGGAAGAAACATCAACAACCTAAGATATGCAGATGATACCACTCTAATGGCAGAAAGTGAAGAAGAACTAAAGAGCCTCTTGTTGCGGGTGAAGAAGGAGAGTGCAAAACTTGGGTTGAAACTAAACATTAAGAAAACCAAGATCATGGCATCTGGCCCTCTCAATTCCTGGCAAATAGATGGGGAAGAAATGGAGGTAGTGACAGATTTTATTTTCTTGGGCTCCAAGATCACTGCAGATGGGGACTGTAGCCAAGAAATTAAAAGACGCTTGCTCCTTGGGAGGAAAGCCATGGCAAATCTAGACAGCACACTAAAAAGCAGAGACATCACCCTGTCAACAAAAGTGCGTATAGTCAAGGCTATGGTCTTCACAGTTGCAATGTATGGCAGTGAAAGCTGGACCATAAGAAAGGCTGAGTGCCAAAGAATTGAAGCCTTTGAACTATGGTGCTGGAGAAGACTCCTGCAAGTTCCTTGAACTGCAAGGCGATCAAACCAGTCAGTCCTAGAGGAGATCAACCCTGACTGCTCTTTAGAAGACCAGATCCTGAAACTAAAACTCAAATACTTTGGTCACCTAATGAGAAGGAAGGACTCACTGGAGAAGAGCCTAATGCTGGGAAAGATTGAGGGCAATAGAAGAAGGGGACGACAGAGAATGAGGTGGCTGGATGGAGTCACTGAAGCAGTAGGCGTGAGCCTAGATGGACTCCAGAAGATGGTAGAGGACAGGAAGGCCTGGAGGAACATTGTCCATAGGGTCGTGATGGGTCGGACACAACTTCGCTACTAACAACAACAACAACAACAACAAAATACAGGAAATTGAGATAGAAATAGGCACATGGGCAGACCATAATCCTTTAAAAGTGACATGGAGAGGAATACAAAAAAAGACCAAGATGGACTTTAAATCAATCTATATTAAAAGAAAGAGAATTTATAGAACTAGCGAAAAAACAAATGGAGCTCTTCTTTAAAGAAAATAAAGAAGAAGATACAACATTACAAAATGTATGGGATACAGCTAAAGCATACTTCAGAGGCATAGCTATAAGATATATATGTCCCTGGCAATCTAAGAAAATAGGGGAAGCCAGGCACCACACAAGTTATGCAGCAAGTAAACACAGGGTCAGTCATAAAGGACTCAAATGTCTATACACTAATGCACAGAGTATGAACAGTAAGCAGGGTGAACTAGAAATTCAGGTAAATGAGGGCGGATATGATATTGTTGCCATTACGGAAACATGGTGGGACGAAACCTACAAATGGAACACACAGCTAGAGGGATTTAAACCATTTAAAAGAAACAGACTAAACAAAAGAGGAGGAGGAGTTGCTCTATATATAAGAAATAACTTTATCTCTACAGAAATAGAGCACAACAATGACAAAAACTGTAAACTTGAAAGCATTTGGGTCAATATAAAAGGGGAAAAAATGACATTGCCATAGGTGTATACTATAGGCCGCCCAACCAAGCAGAGGAAATAGATGAACTTTTTGCTAGTCAGCTAACTAAGGTATGTAAGAAGGACATCACAATAGTAATGGGGGACTTTAATTACCCTGATATCAACTGGGAGACAAACTCTGCACCAAGTGGAAGATCAAACAGATTCCTGACAAACCTAGCAGACAACTTTCTCTCCCAAAAAGTAGAGAAGGGAACTAGGGGATTAGCCATATTGGATTTAATTCTCACAAACAGAGATGAAATGATAGAAGGTGTTGAAGCCACAGGAACCTTGGGGGGAAGTGATCATGCAATATTGGAATTCAACATTCTGGAGGCACAAGCAATAGAACACAGCCAAACTAGAGTCTTGGATTTTAAAAGAGCTAATTTCAATAAACTTAGAGAGACCATGGGAAGAATTCCATGGATGAGAATCCTAAAGGGGAAAACAACTCAAGAAGCTTAGGAAATTTTGAAAAGTGAGATAATAAAGGCCCAGTCTAGTACAATACCAACAAAGAAGAAAAATAACAGCTCTCAAAAGAAACCAGCATGGCTGCATAAAGAACTCTCTGATAAATTGAAAGATAAAAAGGACAAGTATAAGAATTGGAAAGAGGGGCACATAACTAAGTCAGAATATCAGCAAATAGCCCGTGCCTGCAAAGATGAAGTGAGGAAAGCTAAGGCTCAAAATGAACTAAGGCTTGTGACCAAAGTCAAAAATAACAAAAAATGCTTCTTTCAACATATAAAAAACAAGAAAAAAGTTAAGGAATATCCACTCTTGAAGCGATTGTTTACCCAAATCTATTTGATTTGGGCAACATAATTTCATATAAGGATATCATGAATGATGAGGGGGAATTGAAGTCTAGAAATGAATTAGATTTACAAGGAATAAAACTAGATTGGTGGGCCTATTTACAGATTCAATCAAGATTCGGGAGGCATAAAAAAGAATGGGGGATAAATACCCAGGAAACGGCCTTGGACAAAATATTATTGGGCCCATATAATAAACAGATAAAGAAATTATATAATTTGCTTCTGGGTTACAAGTTGTTCGAGGAACAAGTGAAGGACCCTATGTTGACTTGGGCTAAAAATCTGGGACATGGCATTGATCTTGATACATGGCAAACGCTCTGGGACAGAAATAAAAGAATAACATTGGCTTCATCTTACAAAGAAAACCTATTCAAAATGTTCTATCGATGGCATCTTCCTCCAGCACGTTTAGCCAAAATGTATAAGACAGTATCTCCCAAATGTTGGAAGTGCTCCGAAGAACTAGGTACATACTTTCATATGTGGTGGTCCTGTAGCAAGTCACAAAGATTTTGGCAAATGATTTGGGCATGGCTAAAAGAAATATTAAGACAAGAAGTTGAGTTCAGTCCAGAATTTTTCCTATTGGGCATAACAAAAGAGAAATACCCTAAAGACGAGTTGTATCTGATGATTCACATTATTACAGCAGCAAGAATGTCATTTGCCCAGAATTGGAAAAGGAGTGAAATCCCAGTAGAAAATGAGGTAATAAGGAAAATTTGGGAATGCGCAGAAATGGATAAATTAACTTTGGAAATTAAAAATAAAGACCAATCAGGTTACTACAAAATTTGGAATAAATTTTATCTTTGGTGGGAACAAAAGGAAGGTCTCTATTAGAACTTATAGATTGGTTGATTGTTCTAAGTATTGTATTATATTTAATTGATTTGTATCTTATGTGTATTTTATGTGTACATATATATATATATGAATATTGTAGACAAGAAGGTATGTCAGTCCGTTTGTACCGTGTCCAATGTTTTAAATAATAAATTTAATAAAGTAAAAAAAAACTTAGAGAGACCATGGGAAGAATTCCATGGATGAGAATCCTAAAGGGGAAAACAACTCAAGAAGCTTGGGAAATTTTGAAAAGTGAGATAATAAAGGCCCAGTCTAGTACAATACCAACAAAGAAGAAAAATAACAGCTCTCAAAAGAAACCAGCATGGCTGCATAAAGAACTCTCTGATAAATTGAAAGATAAAAAGGACAAGTATAAGAATTGGAAAGAGGGGCACATAACTAAGAGCCTTGGTGGAGCAGTGGGCTAATGCCTCCTTAAGTAACACCAGCTGCCTGCAATTAGTGCAGGTTCGAGTCCCACCAGGCTCAAGGTTGACTCAGCCTTCCATCCTTCCGAGGTAGGTAAAATGAGGACCCAGATTGTTGGGGGCAATTAAGCTGACTTTGTAATAATGCTGCTTGGGGGGGGGCGAAAGCCCTAATAAGCAGGCATATACATAGAATGAAGGCTACTGCTAAGCTTGTAAGCCGCCCTGAGTCTTCGGAGAAGGGCGGGATATAAATGGAATTAAAATAAAAAAATAAAAAAATAAGTCAGAATATCAGCAAATAGCCCGTGCCTGCAAAGATGAAGTGAGGAAAGCTAAGGCTCAAAATGAACTAAGGCTTGTGACCAAAGTCAAAAATAACAAAAAATGCTTCTTTCAACATATAAAAAACAAGAAAAAAGTTAAGGAAATGATTGCTCCATTAATGGGGGAAAGTGGCAAGAAGGTGACAAGCAATAGGGAGAAAGCAGAACTATTTAATTCGTTTTTTGCATCTGTTTTTACACAAAGGGAAAAAACAGTCCAACCTACCCAAACGAGTGCCATAAAAAACAGAATAGAAACGCAAGTTAAGATAGGCAAGAAAATGGTAAGTGAGCACCTGTCCAGCCTAGACGAGTTCAAATCACCAGGACCAGATGGATTAGACCCCAAGGTTCTCAAGGAACTGGCAGACGTGATCTCAAAACCACAGAACTATATTTTTCAATGATCCTGGAGCACTGGGGAACTACCAGAGGACTGGAAGAGAGCTGATGTAGTTCCCATCTTCAAAAAAGGGAAAAAAATAGATCCAGGGAACTACAGACCTATCAGCCTGACCTCAATACCTGGGAAGATTCTGGAAAAGATAATCAAACAACAAATCAGTGAACACCTTGATGCAAACAAAGTCATCACTAAAAGTCAACATGGGTTTGTCAAAAACAGATCATGCCAGACAAATCTTATTACATTCTTTGACCAAGTGACAAAACTAGTGGACCAGAGGAATGCTGTAGATATAATTTACTTGGACTTCAGTAAGGCATTTGATAAAGTAGATCACAACCTACTACTTGATAAGATAGAAAAATGTAGGTTAGATAGCATTACCACCAGATGGATTCGTAGCTGGCTGACAAGCCGTACTCAGCGTGTGGTCCTCAATGGAACTGCATCTACATGGAAGGAAGTGTGTAGTGGGGTGCCCCAGGGCTCTGTTCTGGGCCCAGTGATCTTCAATATCTTCATTAACAATTTGGATGAGGGGATAGATGGAGAACTCATCAAATTTGCAGACGACACCAAGCTGGCAGGAATAGCCAATACTCCAGAAGATAGGCTTAAGATACAGAAGGATCTGGACAGACTCGAACACTGGGCACTATCTAACAAAATGAAATTCAATTGTGAAAAAAGTAAGGTTCTACATTTAGGCAGGAAAAATCAAATGCATAGGTATAGTATAGGTGGTACCTTGCTCAATAGTAGTAACTGTGAGAGGGATCTTGGAGTCTTAGTAGACAATCACTTCAATATGAGCCAGCAGTGTGCTGCAGCTGCCAAAAAAGCCAACACAGTGCTAGGCTGCATTAACAGAGGGATAGAATCAAGATCAAGTGAAGTACTAATACCACTTTACAATGCTTTGGTAAGGCCACACCTGGAATACTGCATCCAGTTTTGGTCACCACGATGTAAAAAAGATGTCGAGACTCTAGAAAGAGTACAGAGAAGAGCAACAAAGATGATTAGGGGGCTGGAGGCTAAAACATATAGGGAATGGTTGCTGGAATTGGGTATGTGTAGTTTAATGAAGAGAAGGGTGAGGGGTGACATGATAGCAGTGTTCCAATATCTCAGGGGCTACCACAAAGAAGAGGGAGGCAAGCTATTCTCCAAAGCACCTGAAAGCAGGACAAGAAGCAATGGATGGAAACTGGTCAAGGAGAGAAGCAACCTGGAACTAAGGAGAAACTTCCTGACAGTTAGAACAATTAACCAGTGGAACAACCTGCCTCCAGAGGTGGTGAATGCTCCAACACTGGAGGTTTTTAAGAAGAGACTGGACAGCCATTTGCCTGAAATGGTATAAGGTTTCCTGCCTGAGCAGGGGGTTGGACTAGATGACCTCCAAGGTCCCTTCTAACTTTATTATTATTATTATTATTATTATTATTATTATTATTATTATTATTATTATTATTATTTATTATATGGCAAAGAAAAACAAACAGAGAAGACAGCAATACATACCATTAAAAGAAAAAAATTGGAAACTTAGAATCAGAATTACAAAAAATTCCACAGAAAAAGACTTTGAAAAGAGAAATGGAAATAGTAAAACATAAACTAAATTTGTTGGACTCAGAAAAAGTGGCACAGCAGATAAAGAGAGCAAAACAGAATTTCTTTGAAAATGCAAATAAAGCAGGAAGATGGTTAGCTTATAAACTTAAAAAACAGAGAAGAAAATGATATACAACTTAGTAGATGGAAATGGCTGTCAATTTAAAAATGAAGAAATAAAAATATAATTAAGGAATATTACAAGAAACTGTATGATATAGAGGAAATTTCAAGAGAGAGAATTGTTCAATATCTAGAAGAAAATAACCTTCCCCAAATCCCAGAGACATTTAAAACTATGTTAGAGGAAAGAATGACGATGGAAATATCAGAGACCATAAAAAGGCAAAAAAATGGAAAATGGGTCCACATGGGCTACCAGCGGAGTTATACAAAAACCTATAAGATATACTAAGTGAACCGTTAAAAGACGTTTGTAATGGGGCTTCCGGTTTGTGATTGCGGTACTGGTGGACATGCGGGGTGATCACTCTCTTTGCTGTCCAGTTTTCTCCTGCTGCGGGAGCCTGAAAAGGGTTGGAAGTCACCCTGGAGGGGTGACAAGCGTGAAGAGGACCCCCAACTGATCGCAGAAGGGCGGCAGCCCTTCTGTTTGATCCAGGCCAGCTCTTTGAAATGACAGAGAAAAGATCGGCCATTAACATGGCCCATCACTAAGCCGCTATCAGCTGAGGCCAAAGTTACTATCAAGCACATTGAAAGCACTGCGGAGGAATTGGGTGAGATCTTACCTTCTTTGTATCCCAAGTATTTTCCTGTAAAAGCTTCTTGAAACTTCTTCCCCCTGTGAGGAGAGAGGGAAGGGAATGTCTTTTTCCCATCCTCTACAATGGCGGCGTCTGACTACCTAGGGGAAATAAAGCCTTGAAAAGAACAACTAAGTAATTGGATTTGCATCTTCTTGATATTTGGGGACCCAAAAAGTTCCTACTTCCAAGGGGACCTGTTACCTTATCTACTTGTAAAATAGATGAAAAAGAACTTAAATTGGATAAAAGCCTAGCTTGGGTCTTGAAAAAGACTTCAAATGCTATCGGGGACATCTTGTGGTGAAGCTTGGTACAGCAAGTGAATACTCTTTACTAAGAGACCTGCTTACAGCCCAGACCTGTCCTTGGTATTATCTAAAAGAGATAAAAAGCTGAGAGAACAGCTGGGTTGTGAAATTGCCTTTTAGGAACTGTGGAGGTGAACACTTACTGACTCTTGTTTAAAAAATAGCCTCCACTAAAGGACTATTTATAACCATCTCAGAAATGGAGGAGTACCAGCAACAAATTTCGGCTAATTATAAACTTATACTTGGAAAAAATCTTGAAGCTACTGAGATAATTAAATCCAGATTGAAAGACAAAGGCGCCAGCTTAAATCTACAAAACAAAATCTTGGCTCCAACTAAAGAACTTACAATTCAAAAACAACAGAAGCAGAAGAAATTAACACCAAGACAGAGGATTTTAAAGAACAGGTACAATGTACTGAGAATGTTGACAACCAAACCCAGATTGCAACTAAAGAACTTACAATGCAAAAAGCAACAGAAGCGGAAGAAAGTAATACCAAGATGAAGGGTGTTAAAGATCAACAAGTACAGCATACTGACAACCTAGACAACCAAACAACAATCATAACATTGGACATGACTTTTTACTTAAACCAGAAGAAACTTGAGGAAGAAGACCAGACCAAATTGAAGATAAATATACTAGAGCAAATATGGAGATTTGAGCCACCAGGGCAGCAATGTAATGATTATAAATGGGCCAGTTCCTTTTGAAAATTGATAACTAGATGGTCTCCTTTAGTTCAAGTAACATGTACAAGAATGGAGGGAGATCTATCTGATGATTTAAAGACATTGGTATAGAAGCCTGTTTGGCATAAAAAGAAAGCTAGAATTAGATTTAAAAATGGGGTCCTTTGATTTATGACAGAAGATCCTAAAGTCTCAACTAATGGGCTAAAGGGTGATTTTGAGATGAAGGGAAATATGAATATAGATTTAAATATTGTGGAAATGATAAAAAATAAGGGATTAATTGGCTTAATATTTAGGATGGCTTGGGTCCGGGATATCTGAGGGAACACCTGCTGCCAGCATCAAGTTCCCTTCGTCCAGTGCGTTCACACAGGGAGGGTCTTCTCAGGGTGCCGCCGGTAAAAGATTGCTGGCGGATAACACCCAGGGGAAGGGCCTTCTCTGTGGGTGCGCCTGCCCTCTGGAACCAGCTGCCCGTGGAGCTTAGGACTGCCCCTGACCTTCGTTCATTTTGCCGGGATCTGAAGACCAGCACTATAAACCTGGGGAACTCCACCGCCAACCCTGAGAGAAGCAACCTGGAACTAAGGAGAAACTTCCTGACAGTTAGGGGTGTCGAGCAGCTCAGGCAGGGCTGTTGCCACACAGCTGGGCGCCAGGTATGTGAGCAACAAGCCCATCTGAACCCGGGGGCTGCATTTCAGGAGGAGGGACTCACTCCCACCAATCTGGACAATGGTGGTCTCCCGCGGACATAAGGTCTCCCTAATAACCACTGCCACCCCTCCACCCCTACCCTGAACCCGTGGCCGGTGTAGCACACGGAAACCTGGGGGGCATAACTCGATCAGAGGGACCCCTCCCTCCGAGCCCAACCAAGTTTCCGTAATGCATGCCAGATCCGCGCATTCCTCCTCGATCAAGTCACGAACGAGGGGAGCCTTATTAACAATGGATCTGGCATTAAGATAAACCAGCCTAAGCTCAGGGACCTGATCACCCTCATCCCCGGGCAAGAGGGTACTAACTGGAGGGTCGGAGCGCGCCACCGCGCGAAGACAGCGGGGGCACGATCCCAGATGTTGATGCGGCCCTCCGTGCAACCACCTGCCGCCATTCCCTATCGTGGGGATTTGAAACCCCACCCCAGAACACACAGAACCAGCAGCCTCCACCCCCAACCCCATCCTGCCGGGACCCCTCACAGGCCCAGACTGAGTACCGGTTAAAATTTCCCTCCCCACCCTACTATCCCTCCCCTTCCCTAACCCTTTAAAATAACCAGCTAAAAATGTATCAAGCATCTGTTTTAACATGGATAAAAGAATGGATAACTCTTAGAAACAAAAGGTTGTTATATTTGGAGGGGCATGATTTACAGTTGGGGTGGCACACTTTTTTATGGCAAATGTTAGGACCTATTTCACCACATCTTAAGAAAGTAGAACTCTTGGAGACAGTTTTTTCCGAGCAGGCACTTTTTTTCCAAGCAGGACATGAAACGGTTGAAATCATTGAGCTCTGGGGCATTGGAGTAATGCAGGTTCACCATCCAGTCTGCGGCCTGTCCGTCCAGGGTGGATTGCATGATACAGATGCAGGCTTTGTCACTGGGGATGTCCCGTCCATATTCTTCCATGTAACTGAGGACTTGGGCTAGGAAAAACCCCAAGCATGGTGGCTCCCCCCTGAATTTCGCTTCCAGTGGTGGGAGTCTTTGAATGGATCTGTGCCTTGCTGGCGGTATTTCCTCCCATCCTGATTGCCATCTGCGGGTTGGCGGGGAGTGGGTCTGCTGAGGTAGTAGCTACGGGTTCAGCGGATGTCCCCGGGACTACAGGTTCTGAATCCCCCCCCAGTGTCTCTCCAGCTGCAGCTCTAGGCACTGGTGCAGCTGTGGGGCTCAGGTTTCTTCTTTAGAGAGCCAAGTTTTTTTTTTTTTCATCAGGTCAATAGCTTTCTCTAGGATCCAGTCTGAGTGTGGTGCATAACTCCCTCTTCACGAACGTGCAGGGATTTCTCCATCTCTTGCTTTCATTCAGGCTGGTGGCTGCCACATCTCAGGGTCACTTTTCTCAATACATTTTCCCACTCGCTTTTTCTTCCAATGCCCATCGACCACCGAGGTTTGTGGTCATGCACCTACACCACCCACCTCTTCCCCTGCGGAGTATGACGCTTCAGATCCCAATAGCTGGTGGGATCTCAGTTGGGGGGAAGGTTCCCTTTCCATAGGGCTTTCTTTCTTCCCTGCCTTGTGGTTCGACATTGTATTTTTTGCAAAGTCCCCTGGTAAGGTTCTTCCTTCTAGGTTGATTATTAATGCAGATCCTGTCCAATGTCAGGACCTACTTCACCACATCTTAAGAAAGTGGAATTCTTGGAGATAGTTTTTTCCAAGCAGGAACTTCTACTAAGAAATAGGAGATAGCAGGCATAATAGACAGGATCTGTGAGATTCCCTCACAGATCTATATTTTTAAAGTGTCCCCCAATTAAACCCCACCCCACAGTTCACCACGATCATTCCACAGCTCTTCATACCTCCTTTGGAGGAAAAAAAAAACAGATCCCGGAGGTTTGCGTCTCTTCCCCCATCCCTTTTCCTAATTGCCCAGTAAGGGAGAAAAAGTTCAGAGAGATGACTAGTATAGAAAGCAATTTGTTACATTGTAATGGATAGCAGACAAGGTGAATAAACAAAAGGTTACATTAATGGAGGAAGTGAAAGCAATAAAGCCCGCATGCCTATTCCCTCTCCCCCTTGGTAATATGGCAGAATCCAGGGGAAGGTGAGATTTGGTTTTAGCTTAGAGGAGATAGTTAGAAATGAAATATAAATGGACAGTATGGGAAAAACAGAGTTCATAAGTATTTCCAAAATCACTATATAAGAAATGCATTGTTAATAGTATGGGAAAAAATTAAAAGTAAAATATACCTGAAAATTCCAGGGTGGTTATAAACTATGGAAGCATTTGTACACCCAAACCTGGTGGACTTTGAAAAAATCTGGACATATAGAGATATTCTAAACGCTGAAGGGAATTTAAAATCTAAACAAGAACTGGAAAATCAGGGTATGAAAAAGACCTTAAACTGTATGGATTTTATAAAGAACAACAGTATTTGATAAAATTTTGTTAACTTCAGATGAGAAATTAAGAAAATGTATATTGCATTATATTAAAACACAATGACAGCTGTCATAGGCCGCTTTTACGCGGCCGCACTGACAGCTGTCAAAAGACTACATGTGCGCAGCCGCCCACGCGGCCTACAAGCACACGCGGCCGTTTGACAGCTGTCAAACGGCGCGCATGCGCATTACCAACTGAACTGTCAAAACCGCGGCAGGCCCCCGGCGGCCGCCGCAAGCTGTCAAAGTTAGCGCATGCGCAGTAGCGGCGGCGAGCTGTCAAAACGCCGGCCGCGCGCCAAAACCAGCTGACGGGATTCCCTGCCTAACTAACGCGCTAGCGCTGTCTCTGGGGAGATTCTGCCCTAACAGCTGACCGATTGGCCCCCTGTTCTTGGCGGGAAAACGCGCCCCGCTGATTTGCTGTCCCGTTTGACAGCTGCCTATATAAGGCATGTTTTTTCCCTGTTCTCTTGTCCGGGCTAACAAAATAAACAACCTGTTAATGAAGACGCGTCTCCCTTGTCCTTCCTGCCGATAATCCACCTGGCGACGAAGGTGGGATCCCGGTACTAGCTGAAGTCACGGGCCAGGAGCGTTGCTGTCCGGTCAACCGCTGAAGTCACTAGCTAAGTCACCGACCGGACAAGCCAACCTTCCAGGTGCCCGAAGTACCGCGGACCCGGGATGGCAAACCTAGGACACATAAGGGAGTTCGACGTCCGGCACCCCGAAGGATGGGAGTCGCATTTGGGCCAGGTCGAGGGGTACCTCCTTGTGAATAAAATCACGGAGGACCGCCACAAGGCCGCCGCGCTCCTATGCCTGAGCGGGCCAGCGGTATACGATGTCGCCGTTGGCCTCTGCAGCCCGGACCCGGTCGCCACCATTCCGTATGCCGAGCTCACAGACCGCCTCAGCAAACACTTCATGCCAAGGCGGTCAGAACTGTATTGGCGGCTCTCTTTCGCCCGACGGAAGCAGCAGCCGGGTGAAACCTCCACTGCTTTCATCGCGACCGTCAGGCACGCCGCCCGCAAATGCCATTTCCCCGACCTGGAGGACCGGATCCGCGATCAAGTTATCGCCGGTCTCCAGAACACGCGTCTGCAGAGGAAGCTTGTGGCAAAGCCCACAATGGACCTCGCAGAGCTCACGCTGGAGATAATGGCGTTCGAAGACAGCCATCGCGACGAAACCGAGACGTTTGGCGAAAACTCAGGCAACTCTGTCCATCAGGCCAGGGAGCTCGACCAGGGGCCGCCAGAGCCCGAATCCGGGGTCGATGCGATCCTCTCCCGCTTCAACCGGATGACCGCCGGCCGGGAAAGGAGCCGCAACCAAGACCGACAATCGGGCCCCAACACGAAGAAGCCGCAGACCAACGCCAGGGCAAAGTGTGCCAGTTGCGGCGGAAGCCATGCCAGAGCCACCTGCAGGTTTAGGAACGCGAAGTGCCACGGCTGTGGCAAGACCGGCCACATCCGATCAGCATGTCGCAGCCTAAACCGGGAGACCCTCCACGACCTTGACGAGATCCCCGCAGGTAGGACAGTCCCTCCCCGCCCTCAACCAAGGGTTATAGGGTCCGTATGCTCCCTAACAAAAACTCCCGCTAACAACATCCCCAGAGCCAAGGTTAGAACGTGGGTCAAAATACAGGGAATCCCCTGTGAAATGGAGGTCGACTCAGGATCCTCCGTTTCCATCCTGTCAGGGGACACCCTCCAGAAGATAGCCAACAAAACAAATCACCGCATTCCAATCCAACCCTCCAGGGTCTTGCTGGCAGATTTTCAAGGGGCGCAAATAGATTTAAAGGGACAAGCCGTCCTGAAAGTCGATTTTAAAAAATTCTCAGGCCACTTAACAGCCCAAATAACCAAGCAACCAAGAACTAGCTTAATAGGATTAGATTGGTTTGAGGCATTAGGCATTCGCCTCGAAGGGACAAACCGCATCCAAACCGATTCTTTAGAAAATATCTGCAAAAAATTTGTGGATGTGTTTGACGGCTCACTGGGCAAATACAATGGCCCCCCCATCGACCTCAAGTTCAAACCGGAGGTCGGACCAATTAGAATAAAAGCCAGGAAAGTTCCCTTCGCCCTAAAACCAAAAATAGACAGGGAACTAGACCGCTTGCTCAAACTAGGAGTCCTAGAACCCACTGACAGCGGAACTTGGGAAACCCCCATAGTGACACCTGTCAAACCCAATGGTGACGTCAGAATCTGCGCGGACTATAAAGCGACCCTCAACCGCGCACTCAACCCGCATGCGTACCCAGTCCCGTCAGTAAGAGATGTTCTTTCAGAAATAGGGTCCGGCTCCATTTTCGCCAAATTAGACTTGGCACATGCCTTCCTGCAACTCCCTGTAACCAGGGAAACCGCAGAAGCCCAAACCATAGTGACGCACAGAGGGGCGTTCAAAGTGAACCGCCTCCAATTTGGCATCTCCGTGGCACCTGGAATATTCCAGGAAGTCATGAAGCGCACTCTCAAAGGCATCCCCGGAGTCTGCCCGTATTTTGATGACGTCCTCATCGCGGGCGACTCCTCCCACTCCCTAGCAACCAGGCTGCACGAAGTCCTCTCAAGATTCCGCGCAGCTGGCTTAAAATTAAAACGTGAGAAGTGCTCAATCGGAGTACCCTCCGCAGAGTTCCTGGGGTACAAAATAGACGGCAAAGGCATTCACCCCACCAATGCAAAAATACAAGCAATACAAGCCGCACCCCCCCCTAAAAATAAAACGGAGCTCCAGGCATTCCTAGGGCTCCTAAATTTTTACCATTCATTTCTGCCCGGAAAAGCCACAATAGCAGAACCCCTTCATAGACTCCTGGACAAAGGGGCCCCCTGGAAGTGGACCCCACTTCACAATGACAGCTTCAAACAGCTAAAACAATTACTTTCCAGCGATACAACCATATCGCACTACAACGAAACCAAACCTCTATGCATCGCCTGCGATGCTTCACCTTATGGCATCGGGGCAGTCCTCAGCCACTCCCTTAACGATGGCACGCAAACCCCAATCGCATACTACTCGAGGACACTTTCAAAAACCGAGCGCAATTACGCGCAAATAGATAAGGAAGCCCTGGCTATTGTAGCTGGAATTAAAAAATTCCACGATTACCTCTACGGCAGACCTTTTACAATCTATACAGATCACAAACCTCTCCTGGGCATATTCACATGGGACCGCCAGACCCCGCAAATTTTATCCCCGCGAATGCTTCGCTGGACGACATTCCTCTCTGCCTACTCTTATCAGTTAATCTACAAGCCTGGAAAGGAAATGTCCCACACAGACGGCCTTAGCAGGCTCCCACTGCCCCAAATAGACCCTGATCCAGCCCCAGCCGGCCAAGTCCTGGCCATACAAGAACTCACAGAATGCCCAGTAACAGCTAAAGACATCGCACTTGCCACAACCAGGGACCCCACCCTCAGCAGGGTACTCTCATGGGTCACATCAGGTTGGCAATCAACCTGCCCCTCACCCCCCATCCAACCTTATTTTGCAAAAAGACAAGAGCTTTCAACACATTTAGGCTGCATCCTTTGGGCCTGCAGAGTAATAATCCCTTCATGCCACAGAGCAAGAGTTCTCCAAACACTACATGAGGGCCACCCTGGCATTTCAAAAATGAAGGCCCTGGCACGCAGCTATATCTGGTGGCCATCCTTAGACAGGGACATTGAGCAGCATGTAGCCGGCTGCTATCTCTGCCAGCAAACCAGACCCTCCCCTCCACACGCCCCAGTTCACAAATGGGAAACCACTTCCAATCCTTGGTCCCGCATCCACCTCGATTACGCAGGACCGTTCCAGGGACAAACCTTTTTAATTATTGTAGATAGTTACTCTAAATGGCTGGAGGTTCTCCCAGTTTCAAGCACCACATCAGAGGCCACCATTCAAGCATTAAGGGGAGTTTTTGCCACCCACGGTCTACCAGATGTCATAATCACTGACAACGGGCCTCAATTTACCTCCCGTGACTTCCAGATCTTCACGAGGAGGAACTGTATTAGACACGCAACAGCGGCTCCGTTCCACCCGTCCAGTAATGGCCTCGCAGAGGTCATGGTGAAGACCACCAAAGACTCTCTGCGCAGAATGATCGTCGGAAACTGGCACCGTCGACTCGCCCGCTTCCTCCTCGCTCACCACACCACTCCCGTGTCCACCACCGGCAAATCTCCAGCAGAACTAAGATGGGGTCGCCGACTGGTCACTCGACTCGATAGACTGCACCCAGACAGGCCAGCGGCCGAAAAAACCAACAACTTGCCACACAAAACATTTTCTAAGGGACAAAATGTCTGGGCCCGAAATTATGGGGGAAGGGATAAATGGACCCAGGGGGTGGTTCTCGATCAAACCGGCCCCTGTCTTACACCATTAACGCGGGCGGGGGACTCACATTTAGGAGGCACGCAGACCAGCTTCGCCCCCGGTCACCCCCCAACTCCTCCACGCCAGAAGTTGCGGACGGAAATTGGGAACCCCCCAGCACCGACTACCCGGAAGAAATCCCGAGCCACCCAGACCCTCCGCCCATTCCCCCCGTAGAAGCCCCCGAAACCATAGAAGCACCTGCACCCCGCAGATCCACTCGTCAGAAGAGGCCGCCAGCATACTTAGCGGATTTCGAATGGGCCGGAAGTTCGCCGAACAGTTCCAACACCAGTTGAAAGTTACTCCAAGTTGTGTGTTCAGTTCAAGGGGGGGGGGAAAGGGGTGCATTATATTAAAACACAATGACAGCTGTCATAGGCCGCTTTTACGCGGCCGCACTGACAGCTGTCAAAAGACTACATGTGCGCAGCCGCCCACGCGGCCTACAAGCACACGCGGCCGTTTGACAGCTGTCAAACGGCGTGCATGCGCATTACCAACTGAACTGTCAAAACCGCGGCAGGCCCCCGGTGGCCGCCGCAAGCTGTCAAAGTTAGCGCATGCGCAGTAGCGGCGGCGAGCTGTCAAAACGCCGGCCGCGCGCCAAAACCAGCTGACAGGATTCCCTGCCTAACTAACGCGCTAGCGCTGTCTCTGGGGAGATTCTGCCCTAACAGCTGACCGATTGGCCCCCTGTTCTTGGCGGGAAAACGCGCCCCGCTGATTTGCTGTCCCGTTTGACAGCTGCCTATATAAGGCATGTTTTTTCCCTGTTCTCTTGTCCGGGCTAACAAAATAAACAACCTGTTAATGAAGACGCGTCTCCCTTGTCCTTCCTGCCGATAATCCATATATATTTTTGTTAATTTTGGAAATGGAAAGTGAACAAGTTAAAGAAACAATGATAAGATGGGCGAAAAACTTTGGTTATAACATAGAACTAGAAAAATGGCAAAAGTTATGGGAGAGAAATTATAAATTGACAATTCCAACTTTGTACAAAGAAAATTTATCTAAAATGTTTTATAGGTGACGCTTGCCACCAGCAAGATTAGCAAAAATGTTTAAAAATATGTCAGATAGATGTTGGAAATGTAAACATAATTCAGGCACGTATTATCATATTTGGTGGACATGTGTCAAAGCAAAGGCTTATTGGAAAAACATACATGCCTGGTTAGAAAAAATGTTGGGAGAACATGTTGAATTTAAACCTGAACTTTTCTTATTAGGTATAATGCCAGAAAAGATTAATAAACAAAGCTTATATTTGATTCTACACGTCACAACAGCAGCAAGAATATTCTTCGCGCAATATTGGAAAAATGAAGGATTACCACCATAGGAAGAATTAATAAAAAAATATTGGAATGCGCAGAGATGGACAGATTAACTATGAGATTGAAAGATAAAGAAGAAACAGAATATTACCAAATCTGGGACTCATTCAAAAAATGGCTAGAGGAAGGAACCAAGGATTAGGAATTGATTATGTATTAGTGCTTTTGAATCCAGACAGCACGCTGGTTTTAAAATTAATATATCTATGTAAGAGAAAAACTAATAAAATCTTTTTTTTAAAGGAAACCACGCCCACCCCTTTGCTGGCAATAGAGAAAAAGCTCTGATACGTCATGTGATGTCACGTGACGTCGTGAGTTTGACATGTCTGCTTAAGGGGGACTAGAACTCACAGTCTCTTGG
This sequence comes from Vipera ursinii, assembly GCF_947247035.1. NCBI lineage: Eukaryota > Metazoa > Chordata > Lepidosauria > Squamata > Viperidae > Vipera > Vipera ursinii. The sequence goes on along the minus strand of NC_139516.1, from coordinate 105,001,607 downwards.
TTTCTTGGTCAACCTCTGCACCAAAATGGCTCTCTTTTCTGATTTTGGGAAAGCATTCTGAGGCAAAAATGTTATAGTAGGGAGTTCACACAACATGTTAGATTAAAATGCTGTTAATTACTTTATGGCTTATGCATTGTGGAACCAGGTAATTGAGTTTTTTCAGTTAAACATGGGCTGGCATGTTGTGCAAATACAGTATTATGTACACTTTAATATCATTTTTTTAAAAAATCATTTTTTAATGTAAGAATTTTGCCTGGAAAATAATGTTTAATTTCCTGCAATTTAAGGAAATTGTATTTTTCAATTTCACTCATACCTAACTTTCTGCAGTTGCATAATTCTCATGCATTATTACATCTTTTACATTTTTGTATATATTGTAAAGAAGCGTTCATTTCCACAATGCTGTACCAACTTTAAGGTAAAGGTAAAGGTTCCCCCGCACATGTGTGCTAGTCGTTTCCAACTCTAAGGGCTGGTGCTCATCTCCGTTTCAAGCTGAAGAGCCAGCGCTTGTCCGAGGACGTCTCCGTGGTCATGTGGCCAGCATGACTAGATGCCAAAGGCGCATGGAACGCTGTTACCTTCCCACCATAGTGGTCCCTATTTTTCTACTTGCATTTTTACGTGCTTTCGAACTGCTAGGTTGGCAGAAGCTGGGACGGGTAACAGGCGCTCACTCTGTTACAGGGCACTCAGGATTTGACCCGCCAAACTGCCGACCTTCTGATTGACAAGCTCAGCGTCCTAACCCACTGAGCCACCGCGTCCCTTGTACCAACTTTACAGTGGTTTAAATTAACTTGCCTGATGAACAACACATGAAAATTCTTAACAGTTTTTTTTTAGAACTTGGAGCTCTAGAGATCTCAACCAGATACTGCACTGTTAGGAATGCAAAAAGTATATCCCGCTTCCTTGAAATTGAGTGGCTTTGTTTAGAGTGAAAATACTCCTTCTCCCTCTGCTTTTCATTTTGTGAACTGAAAATCACAGAACTTTAGCCAGAATGGAGCACTGATGGGGAAAATATGATGATGGTGACTGTCCATTTAATTTTGCTGTGATTCGTGTGTCTTTTTAATGCAACTGGCTTCACTGTTGGAGAAGAATATTTACCAAATCTTGCCAAGAATGTTAACAGCTACATTGGAACCAATAATTCAACAGCCTTCGCAATCTAGAACATTTCAGACATGTTGAGACAATCCACACATTACCCAGTCATGTTTTGGGTTATGTTGGTTAAGAATTCTGGGAGACACAATGGTATACAATTCCCAGAATCAACAGGGTGCCACTTTGGTGAAACTTGGCACACGGAGCAGAAAATATTTGTTTTTGATCAATCCTGTGAATTCATAGGCAGTAATCTCGTCAAGAATTAATCCTACCAGATTTCAGCTAGACAGCAGCAAACTTTCTTCATTTTCTGCAGATCTTTGCTGTTATTTAATGGTTGTCTGGATTTTTACCCCAGATGTGGGAGTTTTATTTAAAATAATGTATGCATTAAATCAAGAGGAAGCAACTGCAACGGTTTGATTGATTGCGAATCTCAATACGTTTGATCTCCAATCAAGTAACACAGTGCCTTTTTTATAATATTAGGAGAACAAAATAAGCCTCCCCCTCACAAAGGAATGGCATTTTAACAAGCCAGGAACAAATATTATAAAGATGGAGACTGGAGAAATAGGAAAATAGGAAAAAGTTCTGCATAATTTCCAAAATAGTAAGCCACTGAGTAGCAAAATATTTATCCAAGGGAATTTCTACTGTTTACACAGTCACATGAATGTCTCATCCTTTGGTACAGAAAATGTTCCTATCTGTTTATTTTTAACCTTAAGAAACATGATAATTAATGTAGCAAAAACCACTTAATTTATATGTTTCTAACCAGGGATTGGAAAAACTTTTCTAACCAAGGTTCCCACTTATTATTTAGAATGAAGGTTAAGGACTGCAGAGTGGGTAGATCTTGTTACATATCTGGGTTAGTGTAGGCTTGAGTAAATATTCTGAGAACTATAGTTTTCTTAAACTGGGTGCCTTTTAAATGTGTTGGACTCCAGTTCCCACCATTTTTAGATATTATGGTCATTACGGATTAAGTCATAACTGAACGGGACATTTATCAAAGCAAAGAAGTGTGTGGCTTTCTGCTGCATGTTGAGTGAAGACATTATCAGAAAAAATGTTAACAAAAGCATTATACAAATATGTACAGCTTGAGCATGATGACAATACCTCTTTACTAGCAGATCTGTTTGGTTCCATGTTTAACTATCTAGAAGATGAATTTGGCAAAATGGACCCAGTGATAAATTAATATGGGGCTGGTGTGCATGTTAAGAAGAATAAAGTAGTAAAACATGAAATGGTAAAATGGACTATAATCTGAAAAATAATGCATCTTGGAAAAGCCCTTCTCCCTCTCTCTCTCTCTCTCTCTCTCTCTCTCTCTCTCTCTCTCTCTCTCTCTCTCTCTCTCTCTCTCTCTCTCAGAAGAAGAAGAAGCCCTCTTTCTTAGGATTTATCTCACTCTGCCAGAAGTGAACATCTACCCAGGATTTGAAATTTTAAATTAACAATGGATTCCTACATATGTCTGTTCAGAAATGAATTCTGTTAAGGTCAAATAATTTTATTTCTCAGGTAGTTATGCAAACTGTGTGACTGTGGCCTTGATCATCAGGAACTCAGAAGCAAGAGCAAGGCAAGCCATCTTCCATGTAGCCCTTTCATGGTATCTTCTGCTTACTGTAAAATTTTAAGCAAATCCATGCCCCCCCCCACTGCTTGCCCTTCAAACCATAGCATCTTTCTAGGGGAGAAAATGATCACTAGATGGATAGTATGGAAAGGACACAATTGATCAATGTTTTGTCAATAAATTGGTGCATCAGAATCAAGATGCTTGTGTCCACATACATGTTTCAGTGTTTCACAAAATTGTGACAAGAGAAAATAGTATCTTCTCCTTTTAACCAATCTATTCTTTCCTTTTGACTCTTTGGATACTCCCTTATTTCTTGGAGCAAGGCAGAGAGATGTTTAATGTCCTTTTAACAGCCTCTCTTGTTTCTATAAGCTTAGGGCTGAGATATCACTGACCAGCCCTTTGGCACTGGCTCTTATCACATGGCATAAACTGGCACACATAGACATAATGGAAAATTTTAAAAAAGCATTCATGAGAATATGAGAGCAGGATGGAACAAGCCACAGAATGTGAACATGTTCTCTGTTATGAGAGCCATAACAGCTCCAGAGTGAAGCAAGATAATGTATGCCAGTGTGTCCACAGTAAAAAAAAGACAATAAAGGTTATCTTATCTTATGTTATCTTATAATCCTTACAGAAAGCTGCTTTTCATAGGAGAGGCAACACTTTTCTCCAGATGAGTTGAGGTACATTGAGTACTTCTTCACTCTCAGATTACATACATGGGCCTTGAATATCAAGGGCAGTATGACTTTTCCCTCTCTGAGAAACATAAGGAGAGGATTTGAAGAGGAAAAGATTTGAGCAACACCAGGCTATTATCACTTAGCTAATGACAATTACAGGAATTTGAGCCAATCTGTTTAAGCCTTCCTCAGTTAGATTAAGCCATCTGTCAGAAAGGGAAATGGACTACCAGTGAGATGAAGTTCTGTCTGGAGTAGCTAAGTGGCAAAAGTAGACCTCATTTCTTTAATTTGAATTCCTGTTTTGCAGGAATAATATATCTATCACTTGCATGTTTAATGGGACCACTATTATCTGCAGACCTTCCTCATCATGAACTATGGAGCTAGTTCATATATTCATCAGCAAGTACTGAATAAAGGGGCTGTGCAAATAAAACACCCCCTTGGGACTACTTTGTGATATAACACAGCTCTTCCTGTTCCTCAAAGTGAAGTGAAGCTGCTGGAAGGGGGACAGGAGAATTTCCAGCAACTGGTCATGCTGAAGAATTGACAAAAGGCACTTTTCATCAGTAATCATGCCATTGGTGTCCCTTGTCAAGGTGACCAGCATTGTCTCCTTGGCACAAGGTGCATTATTAAGGCAAATTCTGGCCACCTGGCATAGTCTTAATGAATAATGGAAGCTCATTTGGTGCATCATCATGAAGAATATTTACCTACAGTATGTGGTCTCTAAGAGTCCATAGTAATCAATCAATTGGTGTAATTTTGCAGATAATCTCTCCCTCAGAGAACCACTTACTGTAGTTTAATGATAAAGGAATTTATCACAGACAATCACATAATTTAGTAATTGTATTACATCACACAGAAGATGCATTATTTCTTCAGTTTATCACTGAGGTAGGTTGATTAAAAATCAGTTGCTATTAAGTCAAGTAATAAGTAGGCAGGTGCAGGGCATGGTCTCACCTTGGGCTGATGAGCTGGTATCTCAGTCCTTCCTCTCATACCATGTATAGATTGGCAGTAAGATATTAAGTGAGCATTAATGAGAGGCAAGCAAGCAAGCTGGTTTAAGGAGTGAGAGACAGATAAATATGTCACAGGCACAGTTCTAGCATTCAAAACTCTTGCTTATGCTCCCTATCATTAGCATAGCTATCTCCTGCCTAATGGCAGTCTTAGATATATATGTGATTATAAACCCATATTCTATGTTGATTAATATAGAAGAACTGCTGATCTCTGATTCTTTGCTTAGTAAAGGCGGATTGCATCTCTTTTACATCTCCTGATGCATTAGGGACTATAAACTATGCAAGTTTCAGGAATTCCAGTTCAGAAAGCTCTCCCTTGACTTATCACCATAGGATGCTTGCCCTAATAGGAAGAGAGGGATGTCATATTTCTCTAACTGAAGAGAAGATGCAGAAATGAAGGAGCCCATAGCATATCTTCATTCAAAGACCTTGATTATCCTGTAATAATTATGGAAGCCAGCTGCTGCTACAAACCCCAAAACAAAAATCTTTGGAAACTGAGTGATATAAAGACAAATTGTGTTTTCAGTGGTACATTATATAGTACTTCCAATGCTTTCTTTCTTTTTAAATAGAAAGGCAATTCCTATTTGAAAATTACTGCCTGCTGGAAGATGAAGAGGTCCACTTATGGGAATAGAGTGGGGGAGAAGTAGCTGTTAAGGATAGCAGTGCAGAGGCACAATTGTTCTGCTCATTGGTGGGATTCAAATATGTGAACAACTGGTTCTTTGTGTGGATGCCATTTCTGGAGATCCATTCTGAACTTGGGCAACAAAAAATTAACTACTGGTTCTGCTGAATTGGTGCAAACTGGCTGAATCCCACCACTGGTTCTGCCTCAAGGACTTTTGTAGGAAAAAAAAGTTCTTGCTGAATAGATCCCTCCTGCCCATAATATAGAAAATGGCACTAGAGTGTGGCATTTATTTGTTTCCCAAACTGCTAGGTTTTACAAAACAGCACAGTTCAATCTATGGATGGCATAAACAGTAGATAAGGTACATTTTCCCACTTCCTTTGAAAACTTATCATATTATAAAAGGCAAATGAAGTGCCTGCCTTGTATCCCATTCTTTTTATTAAAAAAGTATTGTCACAGTTCTTGATGGGCCAGAATCTCTTCATACACACGTAGCTGTAAAGCTGTGACATTCAAATCTTTCTCTACTTCAGCAATATCAAGTTGCACAAAATGTGTGATAATAGGCAGAATCCATTGTATTGTAATTGTAGGTCATATGCTTTGTAGAATTGAATCTAAAAGTGTTAGGAGTCCATCATCCATAATTGTCTGCCAGCATAGCTTTTGGCTGGAGCAAATGGTGTTTTGCTGGCTATGAGTTGTAGGAATTGCAATCACAAAATCATGTATATATTTCAGCATTCATTCAGAATATTTGAATCATTTCAGGTTGTAGAAGGACAAATTAGACCTAATTGGAGAAAATACAAGTTCTAATTTAGATCTAAAGGACTAGGGATGATATGATAGCAGTGTTCCAATATCTAAGGGCTGTCACAAAGAAGAGGGTGTAAACCTATTCTCCAAAGTCCCTGAAGGCAGGACAAGAAACAATGGATGGAAACTAATCAAGGAGAGAACCAACCTAGAACTGTGGAGGAATTTCCTAATAGTTAGAATGATTGATCAGGGGAACACTTTCCCTTCAGAAGTTGTGAGTGCTCTAATGCTAGAGATTGGACAACCATTTTTCTGAAATGATATAGGAATTCCTGTTTGAGCAAGGTCCCTTCCAACTCTGTTATTCTATTCTGTTATTTGTTTCTAGTTGTATTATTCAGTCACTCCTTTGTACCTTAATTCTAGCCATCTAATTTTCTATGCTGTTTCCATATAAAATAGCAAGGTAACTAGTAACAATGTCTGAAACATAACTATTTTCTTTGTTTTTATTCCCCAATCTGAATTCCAGAGAAGACCATGAGTTGCTAATCTGAGGACATGCCTTGCATAAAGTATTATTTAAGAAAGAGCAGCTGATATCTGGTTGACAGAATGAGTAATACCAGTGACTCATGACTTTCAATTCCACTGTAGGCTTTCAATAAAAAAGGCAATAGAAAATTAAGGCATAGTAAAAACTGATAACTAAAGGACATGGTGGCTCAGTGGGTTAGGACGCTGAGCTTGTCGATCAGAAGGTCGGCAGTTTGGCGGGTCGAATCCCAAGTGCCGCGTTACAGAGTGAGTGCCTGTTACTTGTCCCAGCTTCTGCCAAACTAGCAGTTCAAAAGCATGTAAAAATGCAAGTAGAAAAATAGGGACCATTACGGTGGGAAGGTAACAGCGTTCCGTACGCCTTTGGCGTCTAGTTATGCCGGCCACATGACCACAGAGACTTCCTCAGACAAGTGCTGGCTCTTTGGCTTTGAAACGGAGATGAGCACTGGCCCCTAGAGTCGGAAACGACTAGCAGTCATGTGTGGGGGAACCTTTACCTTTTCTTTAAAAACTGATAAACAGGATAATAATTGCATGTAATCCATTACTTAACTTTTGAACAAATAATTATTTGTTCAACTATTGAACAAATAATGAGATACATTAACAGATATGCAATAGCACTATCTTTTTTGTTACTTCTATGCTCCCCTACATATGTTCACTCAGAATTAAGACCCATTCCTGGTCAATGGTTATAGGATTGCAGACATTACATTAATTTCAGACTAAAAATTCAAATGCAGCAGTTTTCTCTAGAATACAAGCAGGGGTGTCCTAAGTCTTTATGCAGTATGATACAAAGATTTTAACTGCTGCTGTCACTAGTCATTGCCTCCTTTCCTTGACAAGGGATCCTGGATCTTCTGCCAAAACACACAGATGAACTTCTCAGTGGGATAAAATATGATAAAGTGGCTCTTGAATTGAGCCAAGTTTTTACTGACTGTATCCATACTGCTATCTTGGCAGCAATATTTGCCATTTCTTCTTCTGACATATCTTTCCAACTTCCCAATCTAACAGTTGTGGAGTTCAAATAGTAGCTTCTTAGATCACCAGATCACTCAGTGCTCTGCTGGGAGTGCTGACCCCCAAAAAGAAAGAAGCTTTGAATTTCTACTTGGCATGAACAATGGGGTAATTTTCTTTTTTAAGTTAGACCTACAATTTTTTTAGCAAGTCTGAATGTATGAATGAATGAACCTTTATTATCAAAGTACAACATGTGTACAGTGAGATTGGCTGAGTCTCCCTTCATGCCCCCCCAACTCACAGTGACAACAAACCCACCATCTTGTTACACCATGTGAGCACAACACACCAGCCTCGCAAGTTATACATAGAGTTATTTCCCATTCAGGAGCCTGACAGCCCATGGATAGAAGCTGTTCTTCAACCTGTTGGTATGGCTGGCTATACTTCTGTATCTCCTATCCGATGGTAGGAGAGTAAAGAGGTACCAACCAGGGTATGAGTCATCCCTGAGAATTTTCCTCACTCTTCCAAGGCAGCGAGCCCTGGAGATGTCATCCAGTGGTGTCAGGGGACAGCCCACGATGTCAAAATTATTAATTATTATTAATTATTAACGACCTCCTCCTCCTCCTCCTCCTCCTGATGGGGGTAATTTTCCTTGGTTCAATAGGACATCGCTGATGAATTGTCCAGAATGTTCAGGAGAGGGTTTCTCCTGATGGGAGCTGTCAGAATGTGGATTTCTAACAGAGATTTCTCTATAATATGTAGAAAGTCAGACCCACAGGAAGGACAGGAAAATGGTGGAGGACATTACTTTTTTGAGTATAGTCTTATTTGTAAGACAAAGATAAAAGTATCCCAAAGATGCTTTTTTCACAAGGCAACTGGACTTTCTTGTTTTTTTTTCTTTGAAGACATTTCGCTTCTCATCCAAGAAGCTTCTTCAGCTCTGATTGGATGGTGCAGAATGGAAAGTTTTATACTCCTTGCAGACAGCTGCTCATTTGCATTCTTTTAGCACATTGTTAATGCTACTTGGAGGCTTATCTGTGTCCTCAGGTCACCTGAGTGGTGCAAATGTGTGTGGAGCCTTCTTGGAACTGTTGAAAGGACTGTACTGTAGACTGGAGATAGTAGATGTCATATCCCTCCCCTCTATTAAGAGAGAGCTGCTCACTTTTGACAAAAATGGACTCTTTGACTCCTCTTTCCAACCAGCAGCCCTCTTTGTCCAAAATGTGGACTTTGCTGTCTTCAAAAGAGTGGCCTTTCTCTTTTAAATGCAGATGGACTGCTGAAGCTGGTACTGATGGGTTTGTTCTCCTATGTTGTGCCACATGTTTATGAAGTTGTTTAGTTTCACCAATGTACAGATCTGCACATGGTTCACTGCACTGTACTGTATATACAATGTTGCTCAGTTGTTGTGTTAGCTGAAGATCCTCTTGAGCTTTTCCAATATGCCTGCAACATATGGAATGACTATGTTGCTTTGTTTATTGTTTTCTTCTTGGTCTCTTATGGAGGAGTTCCTGCTGGGTCTCTTTTGAGATTTGATGAAGGCCCACTTGGATAGTCACACATACATATGTGCACAGTTTAAACCCAAGAATACACTAAGGCAGAAGCTTGTCCACCCCAAAGATAAAACACCCAGACACAAACTGAGCACAAAAGGCCACTCTTTTGAAGACAGCAAAGTTCACATTTTGGAGGGGTCAAAGAGGCCATCTATGTCAAAATTGAACAGCTCTCTCTCAATAGAGGGGAGGGATACAACATCGTATATCTCCAGTCTACAACAGTTCCAAGAAGGCTCCACACACATTTGCATCCCTTAGGTGACTCTGAGGACACAGATAAGCCTCCAAGTAGCATTAATGACTTGCTAAAAGAATGCAAATGAACAGCTGTCTTCAAGGAATATAACTCTTTCCATTCCTCACCATCCAATCAGAGCTGAAGAAGCTTCTTGGATGAGAAGCGAAACATCTTCCAAAAAAAATCAAGAAAGTCCAGTTGCCTCATGAAAAAAAGCATCTTTGGAATAATTATGACCTGGATGACTGAGAATCTCCATAGACAAAATTAAAAGTAGAATGTAAGAAGCAGAAACTTAGCAAGAGAACTGTCATTCTTGCAGGGGTTTCCAGCACTGGGTATCTCCAGAGTCTCTCCTTGGAGATGTGTGTAAGGCAGCAAATTGTGCTGGAGTGCAAATGATGCTTTTAAATGAATCTGACAATAAGTCTTTAGTTATTGCCTCTCTTCTCAAGAGGCTTCCTTTTTCACAGGTTTCTTGCACTTCAAGGGAGAAGTAAGGAACCATGGTTTGCATTTACAGAAAATATGTGCATAGAAGGAACAGAAGTAGTTTCCTGTTGGAATGGAATGCTTCCTTTTCTGGAACCTAAAATGCATATAAAATGCCACTCTAAGTTCTTTCTTCTCACCCAAAGCTTATTACCTTTGATCAATCCTGTTATTATATTTTCTATTCTGTCCTTTATAGATATATTGACCTATACAAACTATCAGAACAATTAACCACATCTGCCAACATAACAAGATCAGAAAAAAATAATATAGTTTAATTTTTTTAAAAAAATTAATTGTGTTTTTCTTCATTTTCATCTAGGATGCATTCTGCCTCACAGTTCCTAAAACAGTAAGTCTCTTTAGAAAAAATACATTAGTAACTGGGCTTCAAACAGCTTTTGCCACTGTGGGAACTAGATTCTCCTAAGCCCCAAATGAGAAATGCACTCAAATAGCAAACTTGAGAGTACTGGTATGCTCTTTTATATCAGCACTTTCCAACATGGGAGGTTAAGAAATCACAGCCACATGTTTCACAAAAGGGATGTATTTCACTGTCTTTATGTCCCCTGTCCCCTTTATGGATTACTGCCTTGTCACGGTGAATGGGCTTGCATAACTCAGTGAAGCTATGAGCTATGCAGTGCAGGGCCACCCAAGACGGACAGGTCATAGCAGAGAGTTCTGACAAAATGTGATCCACTGGAAAAGGAAATGGCAACCCACTCTTTGCCATGAAAACCCAATGGACAGTACCAAAAGGCAAAAAGATATGATGCTGGAAGATGAGCCCCTTAGGTCAGAAGGTGTCCAATATGCTACTGGGGAAGAGCAGAGGGCTAGTATTAGTAGCGCCAGAAAGAATGAAGTGACTGGGCCAAAGCCGAAAGGATGCTCAGCTGTGGATGCATCTGGTGGTGAAAGGAAAGTCTGATGCTGTAAAGATTTTTTCTCCATAGGAACCTGGAATGTAAGATCCATGAATCAAGCAAGCTGGACCTGGTCAAACAAGAGATGACAAGACTGAACATCGACATCTTAGGAATCAGCGAACTAAAATGGACAGGAATGGGTGAATTTAATTCAGATGACCATCAGGTATACTACTGTGGGCAAGAATCCCTCAGAAGAAATGGAGTAGCCTTCACAGTCAATAAAAGAGTAGGAAAAGCAATACTAGAATACAACCCCCAAAATGACAGAATGATCTCAGTTCGAATCCAAGGCAAACCATTCAATATCACAGTAGTCCAAGTCTATGCCCCAACCACTGGTGCCAAAGAGGATGAAATTGACTGGTTCTATGAAGCCCTACAGCACCTTACAGAATTAACACCAAAAATGATGTCCTTATCATCATGGGGATGGGAATGCTAAAGTAGGAAGCCAAAAGATAACTGGAATAACAGGGATGTTTGGCCTTGGAGTACAAAATGAAGCAGGGCACAGGTTGATAGAATTTTGTCAAGAGAATACGATGGTCACAGCTAACACATTGTTCCAACAACCCAAGAGACGGCTCTACACGTGGACATCACCAGACAGCCAACACAGAAATCAAATTGACTATGTGCTCTTCAGCCAAAGATGGAGTCAGTAAAAACAAGACCAGGAGCTGACTGTGGCTCAGATCCTGAGCTTCTCATTGCAAAATTTAGGCTTAAATTGAAGAAAGTAGGGGAAAGCACTAGGCCACTCAGATATGAACTAAATCATATCCCTGATGAATACACAGTAGAGGTGACAAATAGATTTAAGGAATTAGATCTGAAAGACAGAGTGCCTGAAGAACTATGGACAGAGGTTCACAACATTGTACAAGAGGTAGCAACTAAAATCATCCCAAAGAAAAAGAAATGCAAGAAAGCAAAATGGCTGTCTTAGGAAGCTTTGCAAATAGCTGAGGAAAGAAGGGAAGTGAAAGGCAAGGTAGAAAGAGAAAGATACACCCAACTGAATGCATAATTCCAGAGAATAGCTAGAAGATACGCCTTCTTAAATGAACAATGCAAAGAAATAGAAGAAAACAATAGAATAGGGAGGACCAGAGATCTCTTCAAGAAAATTGGAGAGATGAAGGAAACGTTTCATGCAAAGATGGGCATGATAAAGGACCAAAATGGCAGGGACCTAACAGAGGCAGAAGAGATTAAGAAGAGGTGGCAAACTACACAGAAGAACTATTCAAGAACGAGTTTAATGTCCCAGATAACCACGATTGGGTGGTCACTGACCCTGAGCCAGACATCCTAGAATGTTAAGTGAAATGGGCCTTAGGAAAACTGAGCAATAACAAAGCTAGTGGAGGTGACAATATTCCAGCTGAGCTATTCAAAATCTTAAAAGATGATGCAGTAAAAGTGCTACACACAATTTGCCAGCAAATTTGGAAAACTCAGCAGTGGCCACAGGATTGGAAAAGGTCAATTTACATTCCAATTCCAAACAAAGGCAATGCCAAAGAATGTTCAAACTATCACACCATTGCTGTCATTTCATATGCTAGTAAAGTTATGCTTAAAATCCTACAAGCTAGACTCCAGCAGCATGTGGATCGAGAACTACCAGAAGTACAGGCAGGATTTCGAAGAGGCAGAGCAACTAGAGATCAAATTGCCAACATACGCTGGATCATGGAGAAAGCTAGGGAGTTCCAGAAAAACATCTACTTCTGTTTCATAGACTATGATAAAGCCTTTGGTTGTGTGGATCATAACAAACTGTGGCAAGTTCTTAAGGAGATGGGCATACCAGACCATCTTATCTGTCTATTGAGAAACCTATAATGTGGGCCAAGAAGCAACAGTGAGAACTGGACATGGAACCACTGATTGGGTTCAAAATTGCAAAAGGAGTCTGGCAAGGCTGTATAGTGTTGCCCTGCCTATTTAACTTATATGCAGAGCACATCATGAGAAAGGCAGGGCTAGATGAATCAAAAGTTGGAATTAAGATTGCCAGGAGAAATATCAACAACCTAAGATATGCAGATGATACCACTCTAATGGCAGAAAGTGAAGAGGAACTAAAGAGCCTCTTGATGCGGGTGAAGAAGGAGAGTGCAAAAGTTGGCTTGAAACTCAACATTAAGAAAACCAAGATCATGGCATCTGGCCCTCTCAATTCCTGGCAAATAGATGGGGTAGTGACAGATTTTTTTTTCCTGGGCTCCAAGATCACCACAGATGGGGACTGCAAGGCGATCAAACCGGTCAGTCCTAGAGGAGTCCTGACTGCTCTTTAGAAGGCCAGATCCTGAAGTTGAAACTCAAATATTTTGGCCACCTAATGAGAAGGAAGGACTCACTGGAGAAGAGCCTAATGCTGGGAAAGATTGAGGGCAATTGAAAAAAGGGACGACAGAGAATGAGGTGGCTGGATGGAGACACTGAAGCAGTAAGCATGAGCTTAAACAGACTCCAGAAGATGGTAGATGTTGTGACTCAGGGTCAGCCTGTGGGTCCGGCAGCCGGCTCGGATGACTCGGATGACTCAGACGAGGGGGGGGAGGAGGGTGTTGAAGACGAACTTGCTGATGATGGCTTGGAGGCTTCGCAGAGCCCTCAGCCAGGCCCCTCTTCTCAGCTGCGCGAGCCCGACAGTGCAGATGAAGAGGACCCACAGCTGGCCCTGTTCAAGGACGCCCGACGCAGGAGGCAGACCAGTAGAAGCAAGCAGAGAAAGGCTGTGGGACTCCTCGGAAGGAGGCACAGGGGGGCCACGCCCTGAACTCTAATAAAGGGAGTGTTTGGGGAAGGGCTGGTTGCTGAAAGCAACCGTTCCGTTTGAGGATCAAAGTTCCGGTATCTTGTTTCATGTTCTGTTGTTTTGCTTGTGAATTAAACTTGGCAGACGCTTTCCAGCCTCAGACGCTCTCCAGCCTCTGCTGTTTGTACAGGGGTTGCCTTTCTGCAAGGCCGGTAGCAGGCTGGTACAGAACAGTAGAGGACAGGAAGGCTTGGAGGAACGTCATCTATGGGGTCACAATGGGTTGGACACGACTTCGCAACTAACAATAACAACTTGTTCCCTGTGTTCTCTGAAGAATATAAGGAACTGAATTTTTTGCAATGTTTTTCCTTGGACTTGCTTATGCAGAGTGTGACAATCATATTTTGAGGAGAAAAACTCTGTTCTACCTCAGGGTATCAGAAATACACTGATATGAATTAGTGTACAAAGTTTCAAAAAGTATGTCTTTGACTTCATTCCCCAACCAGATCCCAGGGCTACCAGGTTCAAACTGCAAACATCTGAATTGTCTCTAGATACCAGCAAAGAGACTTTGCTTCATCTGGTGGGCCTATGGATTTTCTTCAGCTGAGATATAGTAGCCCTACCAAACCTGGACTGCTCTATCCCTCTGGGCTATTTTTTATATTTCCACATCCCATCTTTTTTTGAATTTGTATTAGTTCTTGCATTCTGATGTGGGCAATAGAGCAGGAATACCATTTCCCAATGAGGGGAGGCAGAATGACTCACTGCTCTTATATATTATTTTTTAAGGGCAGCAGTTGCACCTAGACAAGCATTGTTACTCACCCCCAATTGTGTTGCTGCAAAAATAGTATGCAAGATCTTCAGCTCAGAATTATAGTAAGACTCCTTTTGAAGGCAGAATGACCTACCAGAAAATTAATTGGCTGGTCTTGGTTGGTGAATACCATGTATCACTCTTTGTCCAAGACAAAAGAAAGATCAGGGGCCAAGAGAAGCATGGAACAAACTTAGTTCTGGGGATCTAGGCCATAACAAAGCAAGTTTCTAGAGAAGAACTTCCATTTTTTTAAAAAAAAATGTCTTCAGAGTCTGGTCTTACAACAGGAAAGCCTTGGTAGGACCCACCTCTCTCCCCTCCTCGGAGAGATGGCAGAATCACCAGAATAAGCACAATATTCTACCTATACATTTATGAAATGTGATATAAATGGATTCTGACAGCCTTGGTTTTTTTCCCTAGACCAGGTGGTATTATTTCCCTGTACATCTTAACTATCGAACTAAGTATGCCTTCTATGTTGGATTGTCCCATGACTACAACTTAGCTTAATAACTAAACCAGGATTGGGCACACTAATTGCCAATTTCTTAACACTAGACACTGGGTAAATCAAGAATCACTGACCAGTCACACAAATGGGTGAAGAATATCAATAAATATGGAGGTCAATCAGCAAACCATGCCTAATTTTTAATTTTTTAAAAAATTTTTAATCCCATTTATATCCCGCCCTTCTCCGTAGACTCAGGGCAGCTTACAATTTAAAGCACAAATCAATGTGCTTAGCAATAGCCTTCATTCTATGTATATGCCTGCTTATTAGTGCTTTCGGCCCCATCTCAGGCGGCATTATTACAAAGTCAGCTTATTGCCCCCAACAATCTGGGTCCTCATTTTACCTACCTCGGAAGGATGGAAGGCTGAGTCAACCTTGAGCCTGGTGGGATGCGGACCTGCACTAATTGCAGGCAGCTGGTTTTACTTAAGGAGGCATTAGCCCACTGCTCCACCAAGGCTCTAGCCATGGTACTCACCAGTGGGTACGTAGTTTACACATTATCAGTGCTAAACTTGATTTAGCATGCATGTTCAATATCTCTTCCATAAAATTACCTTAGTTACACGTTGTGATTCTTTCAGGTCGATACAAAGAAATAGACTAGAGTCACTAGAGTAACCACAGGTACTGCTGTTTTGCATTCTTCTGTCCTGAATGTCTTTTGCTTATTTTGTAAAATAGTATTTATGGAGCCATATAGATTATTATCATCATCAGTATTTATTGATTATGTGACATTAAATTATTTTTGACATAAATAGATTTTCTCCTTGATGATCTGCCCATAACCTTGTCTTTCAGGTCATACATATCAGAAATATAAATATCATGGGTATAAAAATACTGGAAAAATTTTTTCCAGCTCCAGCTACACTCTTGCTATACCTAGGATAGTTGTACAGAGGGGACAAATAGGTCCATCAGTCTCATTGTTAATGGCTGTCATCTGCAATACATCTCCATTATTTCCTCCCTATTAATTCTAGCCCTTAAGTAAGTACATTAGTTTGGGTCATGACATCTAAGATACATGAGCTAGTCATAGGGATGGGGATAGGGATGCAGATTTTCCTTAGATGATTTAAATAAATACCAGAAGCATCTCCATTCCTGCAAAAAGAAACTGTACCAGACCACTTTTCAGCAGTTTAGGGGAAATTACCTGGAGAATTTCCTGATATGCTGAGAAATGGTAGACAGGAAAGGGCATTGGGGCAAACTCACTGAAAGGCATAAAAGAACATAGGCTTCAGCTTGTGGAAATGCGTACTAGAAAGGGCAGACAGGATGGTGTGTTAAAGTGGCAGGAATAGATGGAGCACTCTTTGGAATATGAGAACGGCAGCAGTGAGGACATGGTGTAAACTGGATTGGGAGATGTTGTGATGTTCAGTTGTTTTCAAAGCCTGTTTAGGTTTACCTCCTGTGTTTCTTGCCTCAGAATGGAAGAAAAGAGTCCTACTAGCTGTTTATCAATTGCCATCAAGGTATTTCAAAGTCCTCACAGTCACACAAAGTCTGGGAAGCTGCACATGTTCCTGATTGGGTTCATGGGTTGTGCTAAGCTATAATGTGGTTCATATACTTTTGGTTTACAAGCTTATGTGAATAGAATCACTATGATGTATAAACCATGATTTATATTCTATCAAGATATAGCCCAGTCATGCGTTGTTTAGCCAACAAAATGTGTCAAATTTTCATGTCAATAGGATGACTGTTGAAAACTCCTAACAAGTTGATTATCTGCTACAAAGTTACCCTGGAATACAAAACAGAATACCCAATTTCAGAGGCTGGATTCAGACAGTGGTCTAAACTATAATGTGGTCATAGACATCCATAACAAGTCACAATAACATCAAAATAATGTAATCATGATAATTCACATCATTTGTGTTATATCATTTTCCCTTATCCTCTTGTGTGCACCTATTGCTCTGATTTTAATTTGCCATGATGAAAGTTATGATTTTTGGAAATCTTTGCTTTAGTTTGTTCAGCAAACCATGTTTTTGTAAAGTGTGAATCCAATGATATTAGGTAATGATAGGTAATCCATAATACTTCAGATGCTGTTTAGCAATACCTGCCATTCCACATGTATCTTATCAATATGTTAAGCCAACTTCTAAATGACTTCAGAGACTAATCTAGATATACCTATCAGGAAATAAGCTCCACCAGACTTACTTCAGTATTAACATTCATGGGAGAAAATTGCACCTTATATAACTTGCCTTTTGTTCTTAAATTTCTCATCCTTTTGGAGGATTGTTATAGTTCATTCTTCTTCCTTCTGTTGTAGATACTGTATTTGCCTTACTCAAATTTATTACAACTTTAAAAATAGCAATTAAATAAAAAACTGAGACACATCTGTAGTCATGCAATGCAAATTGTTCTCTATAGCAAGGATGAAAAATAAGAAGTTGCTGAACTGTAATTCCCATCAGCCACAGTCAATACTGAATGGTCACTTGTGAAGAATACTGGAACTTTGTGTAATGCAGTTGAGCTCTTATATTGTATGAAGCAACAATAATAGTTTTATACTTCATATAAATGTGAAACAAACCACAACTTAATCAAATGATATACCATTAACTGGGTTTACTCAATATACTATTGCACAAATTTTAATGAATCATAATGCCTGGAATGGTATAGCAACAGCCAAAACTAGTGTTAATCACATGTTTTGTTAGTGTGTTATAATCAATCCAGCTGATTGCTCTAAAATAAATGGATTATAAGTTATATGAGCCCTCCTATGGCTTACTGATTGAATTTACACTTTGCTATAATAGCCACAATATGTTTTGCTTGGTCTTAGTTTAGTGGTTACATTTGCCAATCATATAGTGTAGATGACTAACTCATGGTTCAGGGAGGTCAATTCAGCTTACCACGGGTTTATTTTGGATGTTAAACATTACAAGAAGGAACATGTTTTACCCTCACAGGCTTTATTTTTCAACAGAGCTTTAATTTTGCTAACAAAGTCCAAAAACTAGTTCTTTTAATAATAATAATAAAGTTGTAAGGGACCTTGGAGGTCATCTAGTCCAACCCCCTGCTCAGGCAGGAAACCCTATACCATTTCAGGCAAATGGCTGTCCAATCTCTTCTTAAAAACTTCCAGTGTTGGAGCATTCACCGCTTCTGGAGGCAGGTTCCACTGGTTAATTGTTCTCTGTCTGGAAGTTTCTCCTTAGTTCTAGGTTGGTTCTCTCTTTGATTAGTTTCCATCCATTGCTTCTTGTCCTGCCTTCAGGCACTTTGGAGAATAGCTTGACTTTCTGTTCTTTGTGGCAGCCCCTGAGATATTGGAACACTGCTATCATATCCCCCCTTGTCCTTCTCTTCATTAAACTAGACATACCCAATTCCAGCAAGTGTTCCTTATATGTTTTAGCCTCCAGTCCTCTAATCAACTTTGTTGCTCTTCTCTGTACTCTTTCCAGAGTCTCTACATCTTTTTTACATCGTAGTGACCATAACTGGATGTAGTGTTCCAATGTGGCCTTACCAAGGCATTGTAAAGTGGGTATTAATACTTCATGTGAACTTGATTCTATCCCTCTGTTAATGTAGCCTAACACTGTGTTGGCTTTTTTGGCAGCTGCAGCACACTGCTGGCTTATATTTAAGTGATTGTCCACTAGGACTCTGAGATCCCTCTCACAGTTGTTACTATTGAGTAAGGTACCACCTATACCAGGGGTAGGCAACCTCGGTTCTTTTATGACTCATGGACTTCAACTCCCAGAATTCCTGAGACAGCTATGCTGACTCAGGAATTCTGGGAGTTGAAGTCCATGAGTCATAAAAGAGCCGAGGTTGCCTACCCCTGACCTATACTATACCTGTATATTTGGTTTTTCTTCCCTAAATGTAGAACCTTCCTTTTTTCACCATTGAATTTCATTTTGATAGATAGTGCCCAGTGTTCAAGTCTGTCCAGATCCTTCTGTATCTTAAGCCTATCATCTGGAGTATTGGCTATTCCTGCCAGCTTGGTGTCATCTGCAAATTTGATGAGTTCCCCATCTATCCCCTCATCCAAATCGTTGATGAAGATGTTGAAGAGCACTTCACCCAGAACAGAGCCTTGGAACATGGTATCTGCAGGGAGCCTGCTGGAGACAGACTAGGTAAAAGCTAGGAGTGAAAGTTTAGACTTTACAGTGACTGAAATGATTGCACTACATGCTTCCTTTCATATAGATGCAGTTCCATTGAGGACAACACGCTGAGTACCGCCAGTCAGCTAGCTACAAATTCATTTGGTGGTGATGCTGTCTAACCCACATTTTTCTATCTTATCAAGTAATAGGTTGTGATCTACTTTATCAAATGCCTTACTGAAGTCCAAGTATGACATATAAGCAAACTTTTCCAGCTAGCCAGCTGCATTGTTTACACAGAGTCCTTAGGTAAGCTTCTTGTAACTCTATGTACTGAATCAAACTATTACACCATTGATATTAATATTTGGGATTGTTTAAGAGCTGCTGCAATCATTTCTGTAATGTATTGGGTTTTGTCTTACTAAAGAGTATCACGTGGGGTTAATTGCTGGAAGGTTGTTTAAGCAGGGAAGCTGGCTAACGGCTCCCAGCTCCTCAGATAACCTGTCTCCAGTGCCACCATTGGCTGCTTCTAGGGTGGCAATAGGTTGCTTTAAACCTATTGGCTGCCGCCTAGAGGCCAGGGTATAAATAGCTGCATTTGCAGCCCTGTTTCTCAGTTCAGTTCCTGTAAGCAAATAAAGAATAATTCTTGCTGAACTCACTTGCCTCATCTCGTCAATAAAGCAACGAACCCTGTATATAACACTGGCAACAAAGGTGGGATCCTGCTTCTCCAACAGAGCTGAGAGTCACTAGGGGAGAGGCCGAACGCGCCCGACAGGAAAAGCAATCCCCTCCTATGGTCGGCCTAGCTCAGCCACGCTAGCGACCACATGCTGAGAGGACCATGCATTGGCGCCATGCATTCAAACAGAGGGTTCAACAACAAGGTGAAACAGTGTCTGAATTCATCGTGGCATTGAGGCAGGCCGCATGCCAGTTCTCCAGCATAGAGGAGAGGCTCTGAGACCAGCTTGTCTGTGGTCTCCAAAATCAAGAGTTACAGCAAAAACTCTTCGCCAAAGAGACTCTGTCGTTCCCAGATGTGCTGAAAGAAATCATGGTGCATGAAGCCACCGGGGGGGCTGTACGAGCCATGCGGCCCACCAAAACAGCACAGCACGAGGAAGCCATCCACCACCAGGACGCCAAACATGCGGAAGACCTGAAGACAACACGGAAGTTGACAAGCTACAAAGGCACAACGACCAACAGCGTCACAGTGACAAGCAACAAGGGGCAACATACAAGGCAGATCCCTTCCTTAGGTGCCCAGGTTGCAGTGGCCGCCACCAATGCATGGACTGTAGGTTCCAGACAGCCATGTGCTGGGCCTGCAGAAAGACCAGCCACATCGCAGCTGTCTGCAGAGATCACCAGAAGGACTGGCAATCGAATCGCCAGTTGGACATTCCGATTAGGAGAGGTACCGGGGCCCCGGGGCAGTATAGCGTAGGGTTTTGCTCCAGCCGCAGAAGCATTTGCCGCATGGGAGCTCGCCACCCTATTAAGCCGAAGTTTAGACTTCAGGTGGAACTGCAAGGGGTCCCTTGCAAGATGGAGCTGGACACGGGCTCAGCTGTATCCATTATATCACTTGAGACATTTAATTTCATCTACAATCGCAGGAAGAGATGGGCCAAGCTGAGGCCATCTGATATTATACTGACTGACTTCCAGAATGCCAGAGTTGCAGTCAAGGGTGAGGCCACACTGGCCGTCAAATTTAAGGGGTTTTCTGGGCACCTGGATGTTGTCGTAGTAGGGGGTCAGCGAATGAGCCTGATCGGGCTCTATTGGTTTGATGCACTAGGCATCCAAGTAACCGGAATCAACCGGATGCAAGTCGCAAGTCTAGCAACAGTATGTGAAGAATTAGCAGATGTGTTTGACTCAGGTCTGGGGACATACACGGGCCCGCCAATAACATTTAAACTAGATCCTGCTGTAGTGCTGGTCAGGATTAAACCTCATAGAGTGCCATTTGCTCTTAAACACAAGATAGACGCTGAGTTAGATAAACTCGTAGAGCAGGGAGTACTTCAGCCCGTAGATGGGGGTGAATGGGAGACCCCAATCATCACGCCACTAAAAGCCAATGGGGAGGTCAGAATCTGTGCCGATTACAAATGCACAATTAATCATGCACTCAAACAGCATGCGTTCCCGGTACCAGTAGTAAGCCACATCCTAGCCTCCTTGCAAGGTGGTACAATTTTTGCAAAATTAGATTTGGCTCAGGCCTACCAACAGCTTCCTGTAGATGAGGCCACAGCCATGGCACAGACAATTGTAACCCACTGGGGCGTTTAAAGTAAAACACCTGCAATTTGGGGTCAGTGTAACCCCTGGCATTTTTCAAGGCATTATGGAGTGAACGCTCAAGGGTATTCCGGGGGTTTGCCCCTATTTCGATGATGTGCTTATCGCCGGTGAGTCCACTGAGGTGCTGGCAAGGAGGCTTAGAGCCGCCCTCCAAAGGCTGTGTGAAGCAGGCCTTACGCTTAAGAAGAATAAGTGTAGTATTGGAGTCCCTTCAACTGAGTTCTTGGGTTTCCGTATCGATGCCAACGGCATCCACCCTGCTGAGTCAAAAGTAAAAGCCATTCAGATGGCACCTAGCCCCAAAATGAAGGGAGAGCTTCAGGCATTACTAGGCCTCCTAAATTTTTACCATGCATTCCTTCCTAACAAGGCCGCAGTGGCAGAGCCATTATACTGGCTCTTGGACAAAAATACTGCGTGGAAGTGGACTAGTGTTCACAAAAGCAGCTTTCAGGAATTGAAGGCTCTACTGTCTGTCAGTTCCACGATCACTCACTTTAAGGAATCGATGCCGGTATGCCTTGCATGTGATGCATCCCCATACGGGGTAGGGGCTGTCCTAAGTCACTTGGAGAGCGATGGGACTCAAGTCCCGATTGCTTTTTATTCCAGGACACTGTCCTCCGCAGAGCATAATTACATACAAATTGATAAGGAGGTATTGGCCATAGTAAAGGTAAAGGTCCCCCGCACATGCATGCTAGTCGTTTCCGACTCTAGTAGTAGTAGTAGTAGCTGGAGTAAAAAAATTCCATGACTACTTGTATGGCAGGGACTTCACAGTTTTCACAGACCATTAACCACTACTGGGGTTATTCAATACAGACAGACAGACACCCCACATCTTATCCTCTAGAATGTTTAGATGGTCCATGTCTTTATCAGCTTACAGCTTTAAGCTAATTCACAAACCTGGCAAGGATATGGGCCATGCAGATGGCCTGAGCAGGCTTCCACTGCTTCATATTGAATGAGATCCAGCCCCAGTGGCCCACGTTTTGTCCATTCAGGACTTGCCAGAGTTTCCCCTCCACGCGGGGGACATAGCTGCAGAAACGGTGGCAGACAAAACTCTAAGCAGAGTGCTGTCTTGGGTCCACATGGGGTGGCTAGAAAAAAGCCCTGGACCTGAGTTCCAGAGCTACTTCACAAGGAGACACAAGCTCTCAGCTCATAAGGGTTGTATTCTATGGAGGAACAGGGTCATTGTTCCCACCTCATTAAGGGACAGGGTATTGCAATCGCTTCATGAAGGTCATCCGGGTATTGTTCGCATGAAAGCTTTGGCACGAAGCTATTTATGGTGGCCAGGATTAGATAAAGCCATTGAAGCTCAAGTACACAGGTGTTACACGTGTCAGCAGTCTAGGCCTGAAGTGCCGCATGCTCCTGTCCATAGATGGGAGGAAACACACCACCCCTGGTCGAGGATTCATATAGACTTCGCTGGGCCCTTTCAGGGACAGTTATTTCTTATAGTGGTCGACAGCCACTCTAAATGGCTGGAAGTTATACCAATTGCAAATATGACTACTGCTAGGACCATCCAGGTGCTTAGGAAACTCTTTGCAACGCACGGGCTACTGGACATCGTAGTGTCCGATAATGGAGCCCAATTTACTGTGGCAGAATTTCAGGCTTTCCTGAGGGCAAACCTCATTAGGCATGCAACATCGGCTCCATTTTATCCATGTAGTAATGGGCAAGCTGAACAAATGGTGTGCACCGCAAAAGAATCACTGAGGCAGGCGCATAGTGACTGGGGACTGGCACCACAGACTGGTCGACTTTTTGCTCTGCCAACATTCCACACGGTGCACAGCAATGGGCAAAAGCCCGGCAGAGCTGCGCTGGGGGAGGCGACTAATCAGGAAACTGGACAGGTTGCACCCAGACTGGGTAGCAGCAGAGGCCTCTCGCCCCCCTGAGGGGGTTGCAAGTGGGTGACGGGGTGTGGGCCCAGAACTATGGGCATGGGAACTTGTGCGTGCCAGGGAAAATCACCAAAATGTTGGGCCCTCTCTCATACAAAGTGGGCCTAGAGGGCGGGCAAGTCATTCGTTGCCATATCGATCAGCTTAGGAAGTGTATTCCAGAATGGCCACAAAGCGAGGACTTCGTCCCAGGTCCCATCCACGGACCTCAAACCGGCAGCCAGGTTGATCAACCCATATGCTCTGAGGTCCCAAGCAGTCAGAGCAATGGGGAGGTGGTCACAGAGGGGCAAAGCCTGGGAGTGCAACATGGAGCCCCTGACAGAGAAAAGTCAACCAGAACACTACAGCTTCTGTGCTAACTCTGTGGAAGGATTAGACTCTGGGGTGGGCCGACCTGGAATGGCCAGCCAGAGAATTCGAAGTCAGCCAGACTCGCTTGAACTCATGGACCCTGGTCTACCCAGCCCGGCGGGCAAGCTGGTAGACTAGGGAGTGTCGGGCTCTCCCAGGCGTTCCACGAGGGTTTGCAAGCCTCCTGCATATTTACAAGATTTTGTTCCAAAATAACTGAGCTATAATGTTGTATGTGTCATTGAATTGCTGCTAGCCAGGAGAGCCTCTGTATTAGCAAACATTTTAAAAAGATGAAACCACATTTTAAAGTAACTGGAAGGGAAATTAAACCACACAAAATTGTTTTAGATGTGGAACATGAAAACCATATGTAGTATAATCTCTAAAATGGACATATCATGGTGAAAAAAAATCTGAGAACCTCAAAAAAAACCTGTTCGGAAACTCACTTTATCCCACCTGTGCATTGTGACTTTAGATCCCCAAAATGACTTTGACCACTAAATGATTACTTCCCCTCCTGACCTGTTATATAATCATAGTTGATTATGAACCCAGGCATTCTTTCAAACTGATTGTGGCATTCTTGTGACAGTTGCAATAGAGTCATATGTATTTCCTTAAGCAATTTGGAGGATGCAACGGAAATATTTTTTTAATAGACAAATTAACAGAAGGACTTAACTCTAAGTAAACATGCACATGCATAACCTGTAAATGTAGCCAGATGGTGGAACTTTGATCTAGAAATCTAACCTAGTATATGCCAGTGGCATTTGAGTCATGAGTAGCTCCCAGACTTTTTTCTTTATACCTTTTGGGACATCTCTAGCTGATGTCACCAACATTTAGTGGCAAACAGCCAAAATTTGGTGTCATCACTTCCTCCATCACCAAGTAAGTAAAACCAAATGACAGAATGTGAATATATAATTAAACATTTGCTCATAAGAGCAAAGTGCTGACCCTTTCTTACTGATAATATGATCACTTCTCTTCCCCATCTTACTCTGCCCCAATATACAGAAATCAGCAGGCAATGTTTTTCACAGCTGGGCAAGATAAATATCAAGAAGACCCCTTAAGCTACAGTGGGCCAGTAAAAGGCTAACAAACTTCAAGCAACAATCCTGTTTCTAAAAGTTCAATGCAATGTGTCAGGTCATGCTCTCTCCTGTTTTTTATTTGCTAAGAATGTGCTTAGAGTAGCATGCAGCATGACCCTTTGTCTTTCATTCCTATGCCTAATCATCTCTTCTCAACCCTAGGCAACCCATAACCATAGTTCTGAAATAGCCAATTTCTGCGCAGACATGGCTTTGTGCACATAGTCTGTACCTAACATATCACAAACAATGGGAAAAACCTGCAGGAAATACACCCAGAGCATAAATAGCTGTGACTGATAGAAAGCAGGTTAATCTTCCTTTTGTGTGATTATAGTATTGATCTGTGGTATTAAAAAATAAGGCCTTCATTAATTATTGTTATCTTGTTAGAGTATTGAAATAACTTTCTATGATACATTCCTAAGAACACTGAGATTTTCACTGCTTTTTCTGAACGAGATGGGAACAAGCATAATAGCTCATTACCAATGAAGTTAGAATACAGTGTGCATATTTTTCCAAGCAAGTTGTTCTAATTTTTCTAAAGCAAATTTGATCTTTTGTGATTCTGTTTGCTACTGAAACATTGTCCTTACTCAACACCATGTTAACAGTCAAGGTGAAATCTAAACTATAGTTAAGGCTCTTAGTCATTACATTACACATTAAAATAACTTGGCCTGGAAAAAACTGACTAACTCTGTCTCCTTCTTGCTGTGGCCTTTGAGGTGACTGCAGATTTCATGGCAAGAGTTCAGAAGTGGCTTGCCATTGCCTGCTTCCTATCACAATGATAGGTTAGCTGAGCAGAATACTGGGCAAGAACACTGGCAGAGTGACCGGGCCAGTGGAATGCAGGGAAGCAGGGCTGGTTGAGGTTTTGCTCTTGGCATTGGGTGGCTGGTCACAGTGTGTACTTGAGACAGCACTCCTTGACGTGGATATTGGGAGTGAAGTAGATACCCTGGTGTGCTGGTGGCTGGTTCAGATTTCTGAAGTACCCTGATTTCTGTTTTTTTCTCATCAAAATGAATTGGCTGAGCAAGTTTACATATACAGAAATACGTAGTTATTTCTGAAGGAAGTACATAAGCCTTGCAAATAACACTGCAACTTTAGCAATTAAAAAAGGGCTTCACATGTACTCCTGCATTGTGAATGTTTTTTTATTAAGCATAGGCCTAATAGTAAACAAAAATGGTTGGGTAAAGAAGAGATACTGCATGTACTACCATTGTGATTCAGTCCTGAATAAGTCTTTATCACTTGAATTCATCTTATTCTAAAGCAGAATAAGTTCTGAAGTTTTCAGAACTTCAAAGTGAGATATGAAAATAACAAATTTTGGTTAAGCATTATGTTAGCAATAGTGTTTGGACTACACAGTTAAACCTCAAGTAAACCACTGGTGATGACTGGGGAAATGTATGCTTCCTTTGAGGAACTACCATGGCTTAGCTTTTTATGCATCTATTTTCTGTAATTTTGCCACATTGATAGATACCAGAAATTACACTGATCTTTTGTTAGTTGGATGTAAATATGTAGGAGAAAGAGCAGTTTATATCTGGTATTTGGCAATCTGATGTCAGATTAAGAATATGCTGCCAGCAATTTTTCTATTTGCATATAACTCTGTATTATTTGCAAATAAAACAAATTTTAACAAAACATCCATATGTGCCTTTTTTGGTCTTTTTTAAATCTACGGGACAAAAACAGTGGACTGACAGTGGACATTTTTCTTGGAACTTTATGTACTGTTGGTTCTTCAAGGTTGCTCAGACCAGGAAAGAGACACCCTAAGAAGACTGGAACTTAAGCTTATTGTAATAGGTTATATTTTTGCAAGTCTGAGTGTATTTTTCTTCTCTATTATAACCCAGTGAATCAAGGAAGAGGCAGCCTAAATCTCTTCTTGATATTACCCTCTTTCCAAGGTTAAAGGAATGCTTCTAATCTGTTTGGATTTGTAATAGTTTCTAAATATTTCCATCAACACTATCTTCATGGCTCTCTCTATATCTAGAGGTGAACTACTATTTGTTACAGGTGATGGCCCTTGCTTGAGTTTGTAAGTAAGTAGCTTGGAAAGTTGGAAAGATACTACTTCCATATGGCATCCAAGAAAACTACATGGATATGTCTATGATTTCACCAAGAAACAAGATTCAAAATTCAAAAGAGATTTTATTTTAGGGATGAGATTAAATTGTGTTTTGTTTCTGGGTTAGCCATATTGAACTGATTAGTTACCCTGATGGGCTTGTACTCCATGGAAAATATCTGGCGATACTCCAGTATGTCAGGGAGCAAGCTAGTAATCCAGCGACTAAATGTCAGCTTCTCTGAGAAAGGGTATAACTGAAATAGCTGAACTGAATCTTAGATAGCCAACCCTATTTGTACTATTTGAGTCCTGTGTGCAACAAACAGAATGGCTTTGAATGAGCTGTATAGGAAGGAATGGTTGAATATTAATTTATTTTTCCTTTGCTGGATTGTCCAAGTTGGCATTGGTTGAAAATAATCTCTGCCAACCCCAGGATGTGGAAAAGGAGAAGGCAGCAAATGTCAGTGTTTGGGACTGCTGGAACTGGAACACTTATTTCATAAATAACTGCAGCCTTTTATATTTGAGATAATTAGTCCCTAGTTTTTTGCTGAACTCAAACCAGAACAACATGTACTTTAAAAACAAATCAGAACTTTTACTAAGATGGTCTCTTTAAATTATGTAAACTGGTATGGTTTGCCCAGTTTATTACCAAGTTCATCTTGGTGTTGCTAGGCATGGGAGAAATTCAAACATTTGTGGAAAGTCTTAAAATACTATTCCATTTCTGTTGAGTGGCACTTCCTCTGGTTTTTCAGTCATCACCAGGCATTTCACTTACTTTCCGGCATACTGATTACCTTGAGCTTAGTTTGTGCAATGATGGGTCTTCTTAGGGATTACTTTAGCACTGGCAGAAAACATGGGATTAGCAGGTCCCCTTGGCAGAGGAATCAAGAGCAAGCATATATATATGTGTATATATATACACATATACAAGCATATATATATGTGTATATATATACACATATACATATACATATACATATACATATACATATACATATACATATACATATACATATACATATACATATACATATACATATACATATACATAAAGGGATGCGGTGGCTCAGTGGGTAAGGACGCTGAGCTTGTCGATCAGAAGGTCGGCAGTTTGGTGGGTCAAATCCCGAGTGCCATGTAACAGAGTGAGCGCCTGTTACTTGTCCCAGCTTCTGCCAACCTAGCAGTTCGAAAGCACGTAAAAATGCAAGTAGAAAAATAGGGACCACTACGATGGGAAGGCAACAGCGCTCCGTGCGCCTTTGGCATCTAGTCATGCCAGCCACATGACCACGGAGACATCCTCGGACAAACGCTCGCTCTTTGGCTTTGAAACGGAGATGAGCACTGGCCCCTAGAGTTGGAAACGACTAGCACGCATGTGCGGGGGGAACCTTTACCATTACCTTTTACATATATCTTGTTTGTTTATTCTCCTATCAAGCGGGGTGGGGCTAATGAGGTTATGTTTACTTGCAAAGGGCAGAGTCAACCATGTGATGTGTGGTAGGGAAGAGTGAAATGGATTTTTTTTTCACAGGTAAAAAAGATGAGGCATGGATGCCCACCCATGACATCACATAAACCTATCAGATCCCTTCCTGGAAACTCATTTGTTTCCCTTTCTCTAACTGAGTTCTGAGGTGGCTGGGTGTGGTACTCCCCCAAGTCAAAGTTCCATCCAAGCAGGCAAATGTGTTTCTATCTCACCTGTTCTTGAATTTGTTTGATTGATGGCAACCAACTTGTGACAGTTCCCAACATAATAAAATAACTAGTACAAACTAAAAACAAGGTATGGGTATAATATACAGAAAGAAAAACAACAGACACATTCAACAAAAGGTCCCATTCAGCTCAGCCCAAAGCCTGGGAGAACCAGATCTTCAGAACCAGAACTAAATCTTCAAGGCTTTATGGAACACCAACAGTGAGGGCCATATAGACCTCAGCAAGGATCTCATTCTAAACAGCAGGATTCCCTGAATGGGAACGAACTCACTTTTCCATGATGCTCCCACCTGGAATCTGGATAGGATAAGAACTTGTCCCAGTGATTAAGCTTTTAAAGAAATGGCTCCAATTCTTACAATTTTACAGATTGCCTGTAACCAAGAATGTCTGAAAGACATGGTGCTGGAATACAAATCCAACCCAAAAGTAAACAAAAGAACAAAAGTAAACAAAAGAACAAGGATTTGACATTAATAAAAGCAGTAAAGTAAGGATTTGAAAGAACAGTTGTACCTGCTGCTAATTACTGTATGTAAAGCTGACATCTGTCTAGCATAGCTAGCACTGAGTAATCTGCAAGCCATCTAAGCAAACCAAGTCAAGGAAACTCTGAACTGGAGCATGTATAAAACTGTTCTTGTTCTGCTTTTGCTACCATTGCTTGATGCAGGCAGATAAACTCCACGGAAAGGATTTCATGCAGATTATTTTAATTCATCAGGCATTCTCTAAACATTAACTCACAGTTACTGGAGAGATTCTTCTGAAGTACATTTCATAATTTTATCCCAACATGTAGGTGAAAAGAGGTAGTCTTTCCCATTTTGAGGGAGCAAACAGCTCCTGTTGCTGGAATTCATTAAAGCCATGCAGGTTTGTATGTAGGCAGGAAAACCCAAGTATCCAAATGGAAGTTCCTCCCAGTGTCCTATCCGAAACACAGATGTGACCAAGTAACTTAAAACTACATTACCCAAGAGGCTATCCCTTAAGGGGATAGTTCTTAATTCCTAAAATAGCTGTTTATTCTGACCAGCACACTCCCCGCCTGGAATTATAAAATTTCCACTATTAACTAACTATTAACTAAAAGAAAGAAAGACATAGCATCAAACAATGCGTCTGTGAGGCAGACACAAAATATGCATAGCTCAAGGTTCAATCTTCAAGTTCGGTCTTCCTCAGGGCTTTTTTTCTAAAAAAAAAAAAGGTGCCGGAACTCTCATCTTGGCGGGCACAGGAGGTGGGGGGGTGGGGGGGCGGTGCTGCTGCGGTCACGGGCATGAGGGGTGTTGGCGGCGGGCTGCCCCCCCGGGCCAGAGCTGGCACAGCTGGTGCTGTGGGAGCAGCGGGGCCCGCTCTATACAGTGGGGCTGCACGGGGTGGGTGGCGGAGGCGTGGCAGGCCAGGTGATGCAGGGCAGCCACTTAGGTGCACAGGGTGAGGTGACGGTAGTGCAGGTCCAGCACTGGGTAGGCCACCAGCCTGGCTGACACGGGTGAGCACAAGGAAAGAGTGTACATGGACTCCGCAGAACCCACCTCCCACTCCTTGTCCTCTCTTACTTACCTAGTTGAGATGGTGGAGTTGGGCAGCAGGGAGGGATGCAAACTTCCTGCCAACTCACCTTCGCTGCAGACAACTTGCTGGTGCAATGTTTGCCGGCCGGGTCTTTTGGCGTGCTCAGCAGCAATTCCTATTGGCTTTCGAGTAGCATAGCTTGTGCAAAAGCTTTTTTTTGTGTGTGCAAAAAAAAAAGGTACCAGAACGCCATTCGGATCATTCAATGAGAAAAAGAGCCCTGCTTTTATGTTTTAATCTTATGATTTTAAAAATATATTTTTTTCTATTGTAAGTTGCCCCAAACCTCGCCATGTGGATTGCATACAAATATTATATAATCGGTAAATAAAGGTAGAACATATGTTAAATATACATCAAATGATAATATGCTTCCCTACAAAGTCAATTCTTGCTCAATGACAGACCAAGGAGTTAACTTGGAAAGGCAAGAGGAAAATCTAGAAGAGGTCTGTGCAACTTGTAGAAGGGAAAGGCCCACACTGATAAATTAAAAATCTTTGTGGTCTGCAAGGGAATGCTGGTGGGCTAATCAATGATTTGGTGACTAGAGGAGCATCTACAGTGTTGGAGCTCATGGTCATGGTAAGCCATGGAGACACTAGGCAACATGACTTTTAGGGCAGTGGTGGTGGTTTTATTACTTTTTTTTTAAAAAAAGAGTCTGTGCTCTGTCCAAGGGTGCTTGGCAGGCTGCATGTACAGGCCTGGTCTAGAATTTATTTTGGAGCATTCAACTATCTAGAGCAGGCATGTCAAACTCATTTTGTTTGAGGCAACTTCTTATAAAAGAATTGCCATTAATTTGTTTTAATAAAATAATTTAAATCAATTTTTCACTTGATTTCAAATTAAATGAATTATATTGGTTGACAATGAGATTTTTTTTAGTACAATTGCCAAATACAATAAACTGGCTTTAGGTATATGTTACTGGAAGGAAAAAGCAATCCCTGCTGCGTTACTGATCCCAGAAAAGCATTTGCATGTATGCAGGTATCCTTAGGGTGCCATAGTTATGGATGAGAAATATTGGTTGCAAAGTTGGCATTTCTGGATGTAATACAGATATTTTGAACTTATTTTTGTTTCTTTGCATGTTTAATATTTTTAAAAAGGCATATGCTACTGACTACACTTATGCACATATGTAACATCTTTTGCTAGAATACATGACCACTGCTTGTCCAGAATGTGAAAAGTGAAAGATTGTGACTAAACAAAATTTTAATGTATAGATAATACCACCAGAAATTATTTTAGCCTTTTTAATAAATGTTGTTATTGATGTTAAGCTCACCATGGAAAACATCATATATTGTTATGTATATACTAGGTTAATTTTTTAAAGACTGAAGTGCAACATAACTAGATTCTAAATAATCTATTTTTCAAAACACGTAACAGTCCAAACAGTAAAAGTAAACTCCAAATTAAGAATATTTCATTCTTAAGAATTGTTTAATTTAAAGTGGTTTAGTTGTAATAAATGGTTAAATTCAAAATAGTTTTCAATAGTACAAAATAGTACAAAAGATACTATTTTTTTATAAGGTAAAGGTAAAGGTTCCCCCGCACATGCATGCTAGTCGTTTCTGACTCTAGGGCCCAGTGCTCATCTCTGTTTCAAAGCCAAAGAGCCAGCGCTTGTCCGAGGACATCTCCGTGGTCATGTGGCCGGCATGACTAGACGCCAATGACGCACGGAACGCTGTTACCTTCCCACCGCAGTGGTCCCTATTTTTCTACTTGCATTTTTACGTGCTTTCGAACTGCTAGGTTGGCAGAAGCTGGGACAAGTAACAGGCGCTCACTCTGTTACACGGCACTCGGGATTTGACCCGCCAAACTGCCGACCTTCAGATCGACAAGCTCAGCGTCCTAACCCACTGAGCCACTGCGTCCTTAAATTAGACATATTACATTGAGAAAAAAGTTTCTTATTTCTTTCTTGTTACCTTTATGAAATCTTCATTGCAGAGATGTTAACATAGGAAATAGACTATTTTGTTATCTAATTTTACCTTCCAAAAGACAGAAGCAGATGAAAATTCTGAGGTTCTTTCCTGTTGGCTTTTTTGAATTAGCTGCTTTAGATTCTAAAAGTTTAGTTCCTAAAAAAGTAACCCTGTAAATAATTTTAATGTCCCCCTCTAGTGCAGGGGTAGGCAACCTTGGCTCTTTTATGACTCAAGGACTTCAACTCCCAGAATTCCTGAGCCAGCATGGCTCAGCTTGGAAACATCTCCCTTTCCCCTCAGTATGGCTGGCTCTGGACTTCTGGGAGTTGAAGTCCATGAGTCATAAAAAAGAGCCAAGGTTGCCTAGCCCTTCAATAGGCTTAGGAAAGCCAATAGAAGGAGCTTCTTTCTTTTTTTCAAAAAAAGGTGCCGGAATGTCGTTCTGAGCGTTCTATGAGAAAAAAAGCCCTGGTCTTCCTTATCAGCAGTACCAGGTTGGTGATCGGCCTGGTGTAAAGCCTTTTAATGAAAGATTGTGAGTCATGACATGACTCTTTTGGCTCCCATGATCCAGAATCCAGCAGGATATTGACGAGCGGAAAGGATGACAGGGTGGTTGATGTTTGGGGCTATTTTAGCCTTATCTAGACACCCTCCTACTCGAAGTAAGTCATAGCTATTAAGGAACAGGTTCAACTTCAACAATGAACTAGACCCTGGGATAGGCTTCTTAGCTTCCAGACACTTGAATACTACCAGGTATGCATCTTGTTGCACACTTCGTAGAATCCCTCTCTTGGCTTGGAGATAGCTGTCTGGAAAGCTTATCTCACGATGCATGAAATGAATGATCACTAATATGTCCAATATGAGAGGTCTCCATCTGGAGAACTGTTCAAAGTGAGCAGGTTATAGGGGATGGTTAAAGGGTGGTTTCTCTGTCTCCTTGATCATTGTTGACAAGCAGATGGCCTGGACAGTCATTTTCTTGTTCTGTCTGAGCGATTTGCTGGGTACCTGAGGTTGAATGTCAGCATCTTGGTCTCGGTCTACAAGCTCATGATGTTCTGGTCTCTGTGACATCTGGGTGTCTGGATGAGCCAAGAACTCAGGACCCTTTAGCCAGATTGAGTCTGCCAACTGTGATGCAGGGATAGACCACGTAGCTGGGTTCTGATCTGTTGGCACATACCACCACTGTTCAGGACTTGAAGATCTTCTGATCCTTTCCACTCTATTGCTCACATAGACATAGAAGTGTCTGCTTTGGTTGTGAATGTAGCCCAACACCACCTTGCTGTCCATATAGGTGTTGGGTGTTAGCTCAAGGTCTATCATTTTCGTTATCAGGTCTGCAAGTTCTACAGCCAAGACAGCACCGCAGAGTTCCAACCTTGGTACAGTGTCACCTTGTTGTGGTGCCAGTTTTGCCTTTCCCATGACGAAACTGATGTGAATGTCGCTGTCCCCGCCATAGACTCTGATGTGTCCTATAGCTGCTATTGCCTTCGTTGATGCATCTGAGAAAACATGCAACTCTTTCTTTGTTGCGGTGGCAGGTGAAATGGGAACATATGTGTGCTGCATGCAGATGTTTCGGAGACAACTTAGGGATCCACGCCACACCTTCCAGTCTCACTTCTGTTCTGGTGGAAGCGGCTTGTCCCAGTCTGTGGTGCTTTGGGAGAGCACACGCAGAAAGAGCCTCCCTTACAGGTGCAGCAAACCCTAGAGGGTCGAACAGGCTATTCATTGTTGACAGAACTCCTCTTCTTGTGAAGATGGTGTTCTGAGCCAGAGCTCTAAAAGTGAAAACATCTTTCTTCAAGTCCCAACATAGACTGAGACTACGTAGGATAAGAGGGGCATCGGTGCCAAAATCAAGGTCCTGTAATCCCTTAGCATGGTCTTCAGGATTGAAGGCTTCCCACACTTCTTCACTGTTGGATGCAATTTTGTGCAGCCTAGGTTGGCTGCCGCTAACATCTGGTGTGTCCTTTTTAATAGGTCTATGGCTACTACTGGAGTGGGTACAGATTTTAGGCCATCATCAACGTAGAAATCCCATTCTATGAAGCATCTGGCATCTGCATGGTATTTCGCTTCGCCTACACGAGTGGTGTGTTGCAGGCTGTAGTTAGCAATTGCAGGGGAAGAACCATTCCTAAAGACGTGCACTTGCATTCTGTACTTTGTTATCTGTTGGTTGTGCTGTTCATCGCTGAACCACAGGAACCACAGGTAATTGCGATGATCTTCCCTGATGTAGAATGAATAAAACATTTGTTGGATATCAGCCATGACTGCTATAGCTTCCTTTCTGAAGCGGATGAGCATGCCAAACAGACTGTTGGTGAGATCAGGCCCTATAAGAAGGACTTTGTTCAAAGAGATGCCTTGGAACTGCACACTGGCATCGAAGACTACTTGTATCTGACCTGGCTTTTGTGGATAGTACACTCCAAAGAATGGTAGATACCAGCATTCTTCATCTTTCCTCAGGGGTGGGGCAAGCTCGGTGTGTCCGCTTTGGATCATCTTATACATGAACTCCACTAGATGACCTTTCATTTCGGGCTTCTTATTCAGGATTCTCCTCAGACTGTTGAGGTGAGAGAGAGCTTGCTCATGGTTGTTCGGCAGGTGCTGCCTGGGTTTGCGAAAGGGTAGTGGGGCTACCCAGCTCCCGGTGGCATTCTGTAGAAATTCCTTATTCATGAGCTGCAGAAATTCTTTGTCCTCTATCAACAAGGCCAAGTCATTATCATCTTTGCTGGTCTGGAACACTGTTGTTCCTAAATCGGGTTTAATTGTTGAAAGCGTGAACTGTTCTTGGCATGGTTTCAAGTGGGATGCTCTCCCGTTACTAAGAATGGAAGTTGTTAAGATATTCATCTGGGTTGGAGCTTGCAGCCAATTGACACAGACCATTCCTGAGATGACCCATCCAAGTTCCATCTTGAGGGCAATTGGGGAGCCTATTGGGCCTCTGACCATTCCATGGCAAGCAAAGGTATGAGGGGCGTCTACTCCCAACAGAAGCAGTATTTCTGCTTCAGGATCTAGGGCAGAAAAGTGATCAGCCATGTGCGTCAGGTGAGCTATGGTGCTTGCTACTTCTGGTGTTGAAATCTGGCTACAATTTTCTGATAAGGCATCCCATTCTAGCAATGGTGGCAGTGGGAGCTGTGAACTCCCATCTAATGACTCTATGCAGAGTCCAGTAATTTTCCTCCCCACTGTGCTCTGGGGCCCAGTGCACATTGATATTGTGAAAGGCATTTCTTCACTTTGGACATCAAAGAGAATGAAGTATGCTGACCTAGCTAATGAGTGATTGCTTTGTGTATCCATTATTACATACATCTTCACGGCTTCCTCCAGGCATCCGGTGGGGTAGACTTTAGCTAAGCAGATTTAGTGGCATGAATGAGGGAATGGTGAGTCACCACATACTGATGTGCAGTTGACACTCAAGGTCGCCTCTGGGTGCACTTTGGAGCCATGCTGAGGCTCTTTGGTTGAAAGAGGAGTAGAAGTTGCTTGTTGTAACAGCTCAGAGTCTGGATGCAGGGCTCCTGGGTGCTTGTCACTCTTGCATAGGTGGCATTTCACCTTAGCTGCACAAGCTTTGGCCATTTGTTCTGTAGACTCACAGCACTTGTAACAGAACTTGTACTCCCTGATCAAAGCTTTTCTTTCATCCGACTTCTTTCCAAATTCTCTGCACTTATTCAGAGAATGTGAGGACTTGTGGAATGAACAGATTAGGTGTTTCTTTGTTTGCAGAAGTTTAGATTGAGCTTTTTTCGACAATTGCTCTTCTGAATTCTTCGTGGGCAAGGTAGTGACCTCTGTTTTATGCACGGATACAAGGGTTTTTCCCTTTGCAGTTTGCAA
Organism: Vipera ursinii; assembly: GCF_947247035.1. NCBI lineage: Eukaryota > Metazoa > Chordata > Lepidosauria > Squamata > Viperidae > Vipera > Vipera ursinii. The sequence goes on along the minus strand of NC_139516.1, from coordinate 104,965,644 downwards.
TGGACCTTTGGTTGAGCCAGAGTTCTGACTGGCCTTTTTGGCAGCTGGAAACCACTTTTCTCTGATGCTGAGGTTTCAAGGGTTATTGCACAGCTTCGTTTGGTGGGTAACAAATTCTTCAAGAAAAGCAAAGGGGGTGGTGTGTGTTCTCTGTCTTGGTTCTTTGCCTGGTAAGCATCAGATAACTTGATCCATTTTTCACTTAACTGCTGTGGTAAGTTTTTGAATGATAGGCTTTTGAGTCCTGAACTCCTCAAGACAGATAAGTCCCGGCAAGGTGGGATCTTCTTGTGCTGTCTGCAGTTGTGTAAGGAGGGCAGAGAATTTCCACAGCTTGCAATGTTCACTGATACTGATGTCAGGAAATTTGTTGATACGATCCAAGAATGAGGACTCCATCAATGTAGATGCGCCAAACTGCTGATCGAGCGTATCCCAAGCTCCCTCAAGGGTGGTGATTGTGTTACCTTGTTGGGATGAGTGGATGTCCTTTACTACTTCTGTAGATTCTGGTCCCAGCCATGCTATCATTTATCTGAGCTCTTTGGCTGGCCTCAACCCTTCGTTGTGAATGGTATTCATGAAGATATGCTTCCATAATAAATACTCCTTCCCCGGCTTGTCAGAGAATTTCTGCACACCACCTCCAACCTTCCTCTCCGAGGTCACCCTTTTCTCCTTCTTTCAAGGATGTTGGAGGATCCATTGGTGCTGTATAGGAATTGTGGTTATGGTGAAGTGGTACGTTTTTGAAGTCATTAGTAGCATGATTAGTGACTTCTCATTGACCCTCATAGGCATAGCTCCCAAGAGCAGGGGCATGTGCCAAAGATGGCTGGTAGTTTTCTGAAGAGTACTTCCTGATGAAGTCATCTTCCCATGATGCAGACGGGTGTTGTTCTCCTCACTGCCAGTCCATTTTTGAATCGCCTTGAAAGTCTGGCCGGAATTCTTTTGCCTTTGGATCAAGCTTAAGAATCACAGCTTGTGTGCTCACCTGCCGAGGAGTCTTTGTTGTTGCAGATCGGCTAATGCATCTTGGTTTGTTGTGGTGAGTTTTACAGATCCAAAGGGGAGGTGATTCAGATGGTACGATGGTACAATGTCAGCTTTCTGACTGGTTTGCACATGTTGTGGTTGAGATTCTCCTCCTTGTTCACTTGGTTTCGGGAGTTTTGTGGTCAACTGTATTGCTCCTTCCTGATCATGTCATAGCACATTCTGGTCATCCACGTAGGCCTTGACACGGCTGTATCAGCTTCCACTTTCTGACCTTTCAAAATTGTGCATGAGGGTAGCACCTTCAGCCTCCACCTGTAAAGCTGCTGCCCTTTCTGCTTTCTCTGATGCCTTCCGTTCCCGCTGTAGAAACTGAAGGCTGGCTTGAGCTTTGGCCATTTCTTCCTCAAGGCTGGCCTGAGATTTGGCCATTTCTTCCTTTTGCAGTTGCTCTGCTTTTGCCACATGTAGAGCTGCTGCAGCCACTGCAGCTTCTATTCATGCTTGTGCAGCTTGAGTGGCAAAGCTCTCTGCCCTTGAGACTCGGGACAAATGGCTATGATGAGAAGATACTTTAGAAGGATGGGAGGAGCCTGTGACAGAAGATTGCTGTGAAACGCTGGTACAAGCCTGAGACCATTGCGACTTAAGATGAAAGGATGAGGCTTTCTTAGAGGAGTGAGAGGAAGCTACATGTGACCACTGGGATAACTCAGCCTTCTTGCTTGATGTGTCCTTCGCCTGAAGATCGGCTTGGGGAAGGTCTTTACTACTTTATAGGAACTTCTCATGCTCTTTGTTTATCAACTTGAGGTGTTGTATTTCCTCTTTGAGTGTTGGATCTCCTAGCTGAGACTGTATGTCTATGAGGCAGCACTCACAACCTGTCTGTCAGGACCCACCCCAATCCACGTCTTAGGAAAGAAGAACTCTTGGAGACAGGATTGTCCAAGCAGGAACTTTTACTAAAACATGATTTTCAGTGGAAAATCTAGACAGGATCTGGAAACTGTGTTGCAGATTGATACTTTTAAACTGTCCCCGAGTAAAAACCCCTCCCCTCAGTCCATTTGGTCAGTCCCGGATCAATTAAGGTTCAGGTGTCAAAACCTTCCATGGGAAAAGGGATCTTCCATGTCTTTACGACATTTACTTCCTCCCTTCAGATTCCAATCGGAGATACAAACCAGAATCTCTCCCCCTTCCCTTTCTTTGTTCTTCTCAGTTCAAAGGTTCTTTCCCTGGTCTTTGATGACAGCCTCAAGGCTGGCTGAATAAAAAACCTTGCATCTAATGGATAGGGATGTCCAGTTAACATCTTCTCTTCTCCTGCATGGGAATGGCAGAATCCAGTGAGGGGCGAGATTTGGGGGTATACAGATAGGGATTTAGGAATGGGATATAAATGGTACTAGATATATTAGATATTAAATTGCTCCATGGTGTTTCCAGGAATCTAGGATTTCCTTCACCTCAAAGTGTTGTTCTCCTTCCACCGTGACGGGAGGTGGTGGTGGTGGGGTTTTTGTTCATAGGGGTGACTGTTGTTCTCTTTTTAGTAAACTGCAGTGAAAAATTGGGTGTATCTGCCTAAGATTTTTGGGTAGTCCTAATTCAACTGTTACTGGGTTTATGAATCTTTTAATTGGAAAAGGTCCAATATATTTTGGTCCACGTTTTTTACAGGGTTGTAGTGATTTAAGGTATTTTGTGGATAAATATACCATCTCTCCCACCCTGAATGGTATGGGATCGACTCTTTTTTGTCTGCCTGTGTCTTGTATGCTTGTCTAGCTTCATCTAAAGCTTTCCTAACAATTGGCCAGATGTTTTGTAATTGAGCAATCCATTCCTTCAGTTCAGGAATTATCGGTTCGTTTGGGATTAGTTCTGGCATGGGTTTGAAACTTTGACCAGTAGCTACTTGAAAAGGAGTGTAACCTGGGCTGGAGTGGACTGCATTATTATATGCCACTTCTGCGAAAGGTAGTAGGTCCGTCCAGTTTGTTTGCTGGAAATTAATGTTGTTGTTGTTAGTTGCGAAGTCGTGTCCGACCCATCGCGACCCTATGGACAATGTTCCTCCAGGCCTTCCTGTCCTCTACCATCTTCTGGAGTCCATTTAAGCTCACGCCTACTGCTTCAGTGACTCCATCCAGCCACCTCATTCTCTGTCGTCCCCTTCTTCTATTGCCCTCAATCTTTCCCAGCATTAGGCTCTTCTCCAGTGAGTCCTTCCTTCTCATTAGGTGGCCAAAGTATTTGAGTTTTAGCTTCAGGATCTGGCCTTCTAAAGAGCAGTCAGGGTTGATCTCCTCTAGGACTGACCGGTTTGATCGCCTTGCAGTCCAAGGGACTCGCAGGAGTCTTCTCCAGCACCATAGTTCAAAGGCATCAATTCTTTGGCGCTCAGCCTTTCGTATGGTCCAGCTTTCACTGCCATACATTGCAACTGGGAAGACCATAGCCTTGACTATACGCACTTTTGTTGACAGGGTGATGTCTCTGCTTTTTAGTGTGCTGTCTAGATTTGCCATGGCTTTCCTCCCCAGGAGCAAGCGTCTTTTAATTTCTTGGCTACAGTCCCCATCTGCAGTGATCTTGGAGCCCAGGAAAATAAAATCTGTCACTACCTCCATTTCTTCCCCATCTATTTGCCAGGGATTGAGAGGGCCGGATGCCATGATCTTGGTTTTCTTAATGTTTAGTTTTAACCCAAGTTTTGCACTCTCCTTCTTCACTCGCAACAAGAGGCTCTTTAGTTCCTCTTCACTTTCTGCCATTAGAGTGGTATCATCTGCATATCTTAGGTTGTTGATGTTTCTTCCGGCAATCTTAATTCCAACTTTTGATTCATCTAGCCCTGCCTTTCTCATGATGTGCTCTGCATATAAGTTAAATAGGCAAGGCGACAGTATACAGCCTTGCCGGACTCCTTTCCCAATTTTGAACCAATCAGTGGTTCCGTGTCCAGTTCTCACTGTTGCTTCTTGGCCCGCATATAGGTTTCTCAAGAGACAAATAAGATGGTCTGGTATGCCCATCTCTTTAAGGACTTGCCACAGTTTGTTATGATCCACACAATCAAAGGCTTTAGCATAGTCAATGAAGCAGAAGTAGATGTTTTTCTGGAACTCTCTAGCTTTCTCCATGATCCAGCGTATGTTAGCAATTTGATCTCTAGTTCCTCTGCCTCTTCGAAATCCTGCCTGTACTTCTGGTAGTTCTCGATCCACATACTGCTGGAGTCTAGCTTGTAGAATTTTAAGCATAACTTTACTAGCATGAGAAATGAGTGCAATGGTGCGATAGTTTGAACATTCTTTGGCACTGCCTTTTTTTGGAATTGGAATGTAAACTGATCTTTTCCAATCCTGTGGCCACTGTTGAGTTTTCCAAATTTGCTGGCAAATTGAGTGTAGCACTTTTACTGCATCGTCTTTTAAGATTTTGAATAGCTCAGCTGGAATACTGTCACCTCCACTAGCTTTGTTGTTGCTCAGCTTTTCTAAGGCCCACTTCACTTCACATTCTAGGATGTCTGGCTCGAGGTCAGTGACCACCTCATCGTGATTATCAGGGACGTTAAGCTCATTCTTGTATAGTTCTTCTGTGTAATTTTGCCACCTCTTCTTAATCTCTTCTGCCTCTGTTAGGTCCCTGCCATTTTGGTCCTTTATCATGCCCATTTTTGCATGAAATGTTCCCTTCATCTCTCCAATTTTCTTGAAAAGATCTCTGGTCCTCCCTATTCTATTGTTTTCTTCTATTTCTTTCAATTGTTCATTTAAGAAGGCATTCTTATCTCTTCTAGCTATTCTTTGGAATTCTGCATTTAATTGGGCGTATTTTTCTTTTTCTCCCTTGCCTTTCGCTTCCCTCCTTTCCTTAGCTATTTGCAAAGCTTCCTCAGACAGCCATTTTGCTTTCTTGCATTTCTTTTTCTTTGGGATGGTTTTGGTTGCTACCTGTTGTACAATGTTGCGAACCTCTGTCCATAGTTCTTCAGGCACTCTTTCTATCAGATCTAATTCTTTAAATCTATTTGTCACCTCTACTGTATATTCAACAGGGATATGATTTAATTCGTACCTGACTGGCCTAGCGCTTTTCCCTACTTTCTTTAATTTAAGCCTAAACTTTGCAACAAGAAGCTCATGGTCTGAGCCACAGTCAGCTCCTGGTCTTGTTTTTACTGACTGTATAGAGCTTCTCCATCTTTGGCTGCAGAGCATGTAGTCAATCTGATTTCTGTGTTGACTGTCTGGTGATGTCCATGTGTAAAGCCGTCTCTTGGGTTGTTGGAAAAGAGTGTTTGCTATGACCATCGTATTCTCTTGACAAAATTCTATCAGCCTGTGCCCTGCTTCATTTTGTACTCCAAGGCCAAACTTGCCTGTTATTCCAGTTATCTTTTGGCTTCCTACTTTAGCATTCCAATCTCCCATGATGATAAGGACATCATTTTTGGGTGTTAGTTCTATAAGGTGCTGTAGGACTTCATAGAACCGGTCAATTTCATCCTCTTCAGCACTGGTGGTTGGGGCATAGACTTGGACTACTGTGATATTGAATGGTTTGCCTTGGATTCGAACTGAGATCATTCTGTCATTTTGAGGGTTGTATCCCAGTATTGCTTTTCCTACTTTTTTATTGACTATGAAGGCTACTCCATTTCTTCTGAGGGATTCTTGCCCGCAGTAGTATACCTGATGGTCATCTGAATTAAATTCACCCATTCCTGTCCATTTTAGTTCGCTGATACCTAAGATGTCGATGTCTAGTCTTGTTATCTCTTGTTTGACCACGTCCAGCTTTCCTTGATTCATGGATCTTACATTCCAGGTTCCTATGGAGAAAGAATCTTTACAGCATCGGACTTTCCTTTCACCACCAGACATATCCACAGCTGAGCGTCCTTTCGGCTTTGGCCCAGTCGCTTCATTCTTTCTGGCGCTACTAGTACTAGCCCTCTGCTCTTCCCCAGTAGCATATTGGACGCCTTCTGACCTGAGGGGCTCATCTTCCAGCGTCATATCGTTTTGCCTTTTGGTACTGTCCATAGGGTTTTCATGGCAAAGATACTGGAGTGGTTTGCCATTTCCTTCTCCAGTGGATCACATTTTGTCAGAACTCTCTGCTATGACCTGTCCGTCTTGGGTGGCCCTGCACGGCATAGCTCATAGCTTCATTGAATTACGCAAGCCCCTTCGCCACGACAAGGCAGTAATCCATGAAGGGGTGGAAATTAATAAAGCATCTTAAATATTGCTCAAGTACTGAGTTAGATTTTTCACATTGACCATTCGATTGAGGATGATGACTAGATGTCAGTCCTTGGGTGGTTCCTAAAAGGGATTAAAAATTCTTTCCAAAATGCCGACGTAAATTACACCCCCTTATCAGATATGATGCATTGTGGTGCCCCATGCAATCTGTAAATATGCTGCATGAAAACTTTTGCTAAGGCTTTTGCGGTGGGGAACTTTTGGCAAGGTATGAAATGCACCTGTTTGGAAAACAGATTTGTGACAGTCCAGACTACAGTGTTCCCATTGCTTTCTGGTAGTTCCACTATAAAATCCATGGCTATTTCTTTCCATGGGGCTGAGGGGTTGGCCACTGGTTGTAACAGTCCTGGCGATTTCCCTTGCAGCCTCTTAGCCATCGCGCAAATTTGACAGCTGCCCACATAGCTTTCTATGTCCTTTTTCATGGATGGCCACCAAAATTGCCTTTTAGTTAAGTGTAAAGTTTTTACAAACCCAAAATGTTCTGCTGATTTTGTATCATGGCACAGTTGCATGAAATTGATCCTCTGGGTGGCAGGTATGTATAGCTTCTCACCCACCCAGGGTAGTCCATCTTTAATCGTGCACACATGTGTATTTTTCTGGAACCATTCATCGCTTTCCAAAGACTTTCGGAATTCTATTCCAGTTAGGCTATCCACCTTCGGCTTCATTTTTACTTGTGCCCTGGTGGTGACTGGTGCTGCCAGTTGTTGTTCAGGCACAAGTGGTTTAGAGTCAGTGGTCGGTGTGCTGTTATATTGGGGCATGTGAGATAATGCATCCGCCAGGAAATTCTTTCCCCCTGGTAAGTGTTTGAGAGTGAAATTGAATCAGTGAAAATGTTGGGACCAGCAGGCTTGCTTAGGAGTGAGTTTCCTGGGTGTTTTTAGTGCTTCCAAATTTTTGTGGTCTGTCCAGACATGGAAGGGGATTTTATTTCCTTCCAGGAACTGGCACCATGTAAGTAATGACCATCTCACAGAATAAGCCTCCTTTTCCCACACGGGCCAACAATGTTCTGTCTCTGTGAGTTTCCTGGATGTATATGCACATGGTTGCAATGCCCCCTTGTCATTTTCCTGTAATAATACGGCTCCCACCGCCACATCGCTAGCATCTGCCTGTATTACAAAAGGTTTATCAGGATCTGGGTGTCTCAGGACAGGTTCAGCAGAAAAAGGTCTCTTTAGCCTCTCAAATGCTGCTTGACATTCCATTGTCCACTTCAGAGACTGGCTGGGTTTCACTGGGGACCCCCCTCATTTTCAACAAGTTTGTGAGGAGCAGGGCTATTTGGGCAAATGAAGGGATGAATTGGCGGTTGAAGTTTGCAAGACCCAGGAAACTTTGAAATTGCTTCTGTGTGTGTGGAGGTGCCCATTCTAATACTGCCCTGACTTTCTCAGGTTCCATTTCGATGCCCTCTGGGGATATGCGATACCCCAGATAGTCTATTCTTTCCTGGTGGAATTCACATTTTGATAGTTTAGCATATAGGTGGGCAGCCCACAACTTTTTCAGGACTGCTCTGACTAGGTAGATATGTTCCTCTTTGGTCTCAGTGAAAATAAGGCTGTCATCTGGGTAAACCAGGACCCCCTTATATAGGTGCTCTCTTAGCACTTCATTAATTAATTGCATAAAGACTGCGGGGGGTTGAACTTCCGGGTGGCAAGGCGTCGCTGGAGGCAGCCATTTCCAGGCTGTCAGCCCCGCGGCTCCATAGAACCGCCGAAAACAGTGCCAATCAGCTGTTTCGGCGGTTCGGAAGCCCCCTCCTTGGGAGAAGAGGAGGGGGCAAGTACCCAGGTAGGGGTAGAGCTCTCCAGGGCTGCCAGAACTTAAAGTTTTGGCGGCTGAAGGATTGAGCCCCCCCGAAGCCTGGGTTTGCTCTGGGCTGTGAGGCGTTTCTGCTCCGGGCTTTTAGGAGCAGAACAGGGCGTTTGCAACCATCCCTGCCAGCAAGAAAGAACTTTGGAGAACTAGGATGCAGGCAGAGCGATACAGGAGATTCAGGTGAAAGTGGACTTTTGATCTTTAACTCAATGGACTTTGCGGAGTTTGAAAGTGAAAGTGCATAGCAGGCAATAGTGGGTGAAAATGGGGGCTAAATCTTCTAAAGTTCTTAGAAGCGCGGGGGCTTCTCCGGTGCAGCAGTCTTCATTGCAAGCTTTATTGCCCCCTGCACCTGCACCTACGCCAGCCCTTACAGTTAAAGATTTGCAGAATGTGATGCAAGAAGATTTGGAAAAGCAATCGCAACAATTAGCTGAGATTATAGATGAAAAGCTGGATGAGAAGTTAACAGAAAAACTAGCTGAGGTTATGGATGAAAAGCTGGATGAGAAGCTAACAGAAATAAGGGCAGACATTTTACTTGCATTTCAAGGCATGGCTATATGTATCGAGCGTTTGGATGAAAGAGTGGAAGATCTCAGCCAAAATAATATTAGATTAGATGCCAAAATGTCAGAGACTGAGAATGTGGTGGATAAAATTGATAGTGACTTGATCTTGGTACAGTATCATGAGATGAAGTTTGCTGTGAGGATCAGAGGCTTAAAAGAGAATCCTAAAGAAAATTTGAAGGAAATAGTCTCTGAGGCTCTGGAAGGGGTGCTGGGGTGGCCAGCAGATGTAATTATGGAAGACATAGATAAAATTTTCCGTGTCAATTCGTGGATTGCAAGACAAAGGAAACTACCCAGAGATGTGGTGGTTTATTTTACAAAGAGAGCAATTAGAAATGAGGTCATTCAAGCCTCTTACAATACTAAATTTGTAATTGCTGAGCAAGAAGTCTTGGTTTTAAATGAGATCCCTCCAAGAATCTTAAGGAGAAGAAAGGAGTTTGCTTTTTTAGCACAAGAACTAAGGCGACGTGATATTAAGTTCAGATGGGAGATACCAGTGGGTATGGTGGTGATGCATGAAGGTACAAGACATCGTCTTATTACAGTGATGCAGGCACGTGATTTTTACAGTAATGTTTTAAAAGCAACCCCCATACCACTTTTGGAATCTACAAAGAAGAATGGTGAGGGAGAGCCTCAACTACGTAGTGAGAATCTACAAGGTGCTGAAGGAACAACGCAGAGAGATGAGAAAGCTACAGGAGTGGATCAAATTTCAGTATCAACAGAAGAAGCTAGAGACCAGAGGATGACGCGTGCTGCTTTGAGACGAATGAGACGAGAGCAAGAACAAGACCAGCAGAAAGTAATGGAACCTCCAAAGCGTACCTATAACGAAGCTGAGGGAGGGGCGAGACCTAAGAATGTAAAGGGGATCCTGGAAGAAGCGCTCCAAAAGCTTCGGGTCGCGAAGGATGGCGACTAAGCTTCTAACTTGGAATGTTAATGGTTTAAATTCACCACAGAAGAGAAAGAAAATCTTTCAATTTTTAAAACAATTTAAGATTGATGTTATTTGCTTACAAGAAACACATATTAGAGTCATGGACCAAAAGTACTTAATAAACTCAAGACTGGGTACACAATTTATTGCCTCTGCAACGAATAAGAAGAATGGAGTGGTTGTTTATGTTAAGAATACCTTGACAGCGGAGTTAATTGAAGCAGATAAACAAGGAAGATACGTTATAATAGATTTGTTAATAGAAGGCAAAAAAACGCTTTTGGTTGGATTATATGCTCCTAATCAACAACAAGCAGACTTTTATAGTTTATTACACAGCAAGATCACTCAGTTGGATTATAAATCTTTTATTTTTATGGGAGACTGGAATGGTGTTTTGGATGTACAAATGGACAAGAGTGGTTCTTTTAAAAGTGCTCCAAGTCATGCTAAACTGCCTAAATCCTTTTTTGAGATGAAGGATGATTTGGAGCTGTGAGATATCTGGAGAGAAAGGAATTTGCAAGAAAAGGATTATACTTTTTTTTCTGATAGACATCAATCTTTTTCTAGGATTGACTTTATATTAATTATCAATGATTTCTTTTCTAGGATTAAGAAGATAAAGTTCTGTCCAAGAACTATGTCTGATCATAGTCCAGTCTGGCTAGAGATTGATAAGAATAATAGAGACAGGCGCTCCTGGCGTCTAAATGAGAACCTGTTTAGAAATCAGGAAAATGTGGAAGAATGTAAAAAACAGATGAAGGTTTTTTTTGAAATCAATATGAATAAGGGTACTTCTATGGAAATGGTTTGGGATGCTAGTAAAGCTTACATGAGAGGTGTGTTAATATATTTGAACAACAAATATAGACGTAATCTGGAACTTAGGAGGAAAGAATTAGAGAATGAAATTAGGGAAAAAGAAAAGGCCTTAATTCTGAATTCATCGGATGTGAAATTAAAGAGGTTATTAATTTATTAAGGGGACAGTTTGATAAGTTGATGGCTGATCAAGTGGCAACTAATCTACGGTATGCTAGACATAATACTTTTTGCAATGCCAATAAACCAGGTAGATGGTTAGCTTATTTGTTAAGGAAGAAGCAAAGGGCTTCTAATATAGATAGAATAGAACACAAGGGTAAGGTAGTGTATCAACAGAATCTTATTAAGGAAACTTTTGTTGATTTTTATTCTAAGCTATATGCTAGAGATAAGATTAGCGAGGCAGATATTGATGTATATTTGAGGAATGCTAGTATTCCTGTTCTTACACAAGAACAAAAGGAAGAGATGAATCAATTGATAACTGAGGAAGAAATTCTTTTAGCAATTAAACAATTGAAAGTGGGCAAAGCGCCAGGGACGGATGGGTTGACTGCTGTGTATTATAAAAATTTACAGTTAGAGATGATAAAGCCATTAAGGGAATTGTTTCAGACAATTCAAATGGGAGGAGGGGTGCCTCCGTCTTGGAAAACTGCTTTTATTTCTTTGATTCCAAAGGAAGATCAGGATGTCACTCAAGCAAAAAATTATAGACCAATATCACTTTTGAATACGGTCTACAAGATATTTGCTAAGGTTTTAGCTAACAGATTAATGAGGGTACTGCAACAGGTAATTCATGGTGACCAAACTGGGTTTATAAGTGGTAGACAAATGAAAAATAATGTGAGGCATATAGTTGATTTGTTGGAATTTCTGGAAAGAAACAATCAGATCCCTGCAGCGCTGATTTTTTTGGATGCTGAAAAAGCTTTTGATCAATTGGATTGGCAATTTTTGTTGAAAGTATTAGATAAAATGAATTTTGGGGATAAATTTTTACAACCAATTAGGGCATTATATCAAAAGCAAACAGCCCGTATAATAGTAAATAATAGTCTGACCGAAGTATGTAATATTGAAAAGGGCACAAGGCAGGGGTGTCCGTTGTCACCTCTATTATTTGTTTTAACATTGGAGATATTATTGATTAAAATACGGGACTCGGAAAAAATTAAGGGAATTCAAATAAGAGATCAGGATTATAGACTGAGGGCATTTACAGACGATCTGGTTGTTACGGTGACCCAGCCAGAAAATTCTGTTGTAGAATTGATGGAGATAATAATGCAATATGGGAAAGTTTCTGGATTCAAGGTTAATATACAAAAAACTAAAATGTTGTCTAAGAATATGACAGTATCACAAAAGGCTGTTTTAGAAGGGTTAACTGGATTTGAAATTGTCAAAAGGGTTAAATATTTGGGGGTATATTTGTCACCCTCAAATGCAAAGTTATATAAAAATAATTATGAAAAGTTATGGGGAAAAGTTCAAAAAGAATTGGATAGCTGGAAAAAATTACAATTGTCTTTATTGGGAAGAATTGCAGCAATGAAAATGAATGTCTTGCCGAAATTTCTATTTTTATTTCAAATGATACCTATTCTTAAAAAGGATTCAAACTTGGAGGAATGGCAAAAGGGTATTAATAAATTTGTCTGGGCAGGGAAAAGGCCACGAGTTAAATTTAAGATTATGCAGGATACGCGTGAGAGAGGTGGTCTCAAAATGCCTAATTTTAAATTATACTATGAAGCTGCTGCTTTGTCAGCGATAAGTGATTGGATTAATTTAACACAAGTGGGATTATTAAATCTTGAAGGTCATGATTTGCTATTCAGTTGGCATGCATACTTATTGTATGATAAGAAGGTGGATAATGTGTTCAAGGTGCATATTTTAAGACATGCTCTGTTGTGAGTTTGGAAAAAGTATAGACACAAGCTAAATTATAAAATACCTTTATGGGCAATACCGAAACACACAATAGAAAATATAAATGTTGGGTTTAAACATGATGTGACTACATATAAGGAAATTTTAAGTTTGGAAAGGAATGTATGGCATTTGAAGCCGTATAATTTTTTGCGAGAAGTAAAGATTGTTCAAACTTGGTTTCAGTATGGGCAATTACAGGCCAGGTGGAAAGATGATCAGAAAATTGGTTTTTCAATGACTGATGAAAATTTGGTAAAGCAAATTAGAAATCAGGGTCAAGCACATATTAAACGGATATATCTTGCTCTGATAGAAATTGATTCAGAGACAGAATTTGTTAAAGATTGTATGATAAAGTGGGTTCAGAATTTTCAAGAAGTTATTACAATGGATACTTGGGAAAAGATTTGGGTGAGAAATGTAAAATTTACGCAAGCTCAAAATTTAAGAGAGAACTTTTATAAAATGTTTTATAGGTGGCATTTAGATCCTAAAAAATTAGCAAGCATGTATCCGAATTACCAGCCTAAATGTTGGAGGTGTGGTGGTGAAGATGCAACATATTTTCATATATGGTGGACCTGTAAAAAGGTTAAAGCATTTTGGATTAAAATTTGGTGGAATATGCAGAAGATATTTAAGAAAAGGATAAAGTTTTGTCCGCAATTGTTTTTACTGGGCATTACTACTGACACTACTGGTGTGGACATTAAGTTGATGTTGAATTTAATTACGGCAGCAAGACTTTTAGTAGGTCAATATTGGAAGAAGGAGGAACTGCCGACTATAGAAGAATGGACTTTAAAAGTTTCCAACCTGGCGGAAATGGCAAAGATCTCAGCGTATTTGAAAGACCATTCGCAACAGAGATATATTGTGGAGTGGAAAAAATGGATTGATTACATCCAGAATAAATAAGGGCGAAAAAGTTTCATTTAGCATTTGAATAAGTATTGATGTGATATTTATATTGCTTGTAGTCATTTTATAAGAGTTAAAGTGTGATAGATTTAATAGCTTATTGTTGTTTGCATATGGTAGATTATGATTGTTTCTACTTTTATACCTTGTATTTAGCTCTGGGAAGTCGGGGAGGGGGGAAGAGGAGGGAGGTGTTGGGGTGGGTTGGGAAGAGGGGAGGGGGTTGGGAGGGGTTTTGTTTTGTTAAAGATAAAATGTATTGAAAAACTTTTCAATAAAAAAAAGACTGCGGGGGGTCCTTGCAGTCCAAATGGCAGGACTTTGAACTGGTAGCAACCCATTGGGCAATTGAATGCAGTCTTCCATTCGTCTCCTTCCTTAATCCTAATGCGGTAATATGCTTCTCTCAGGTCTAGTTTGGTAAAAATCCTTCCTTTTGATAGGTGGGATAGCATATCCTTCATTAGGGGTAGGGGATACAGATTACATTCACTAATTGCGTTAAGGCAGCAGTAATCGATGCACAAGCGAAGCGAACCATCCTTCTTTTCCCTGAACAGGACCGGGGCAGCCACTTTGGGTTGGGAAGGCTCAATAAATCCTCTTTCTAAGTTTTTCTTTATGAATCTTTCCATCTCTGCCATTTCCTTTGGGCTCATGGCATACATCCTGGGCTTTGGGAGTTTTGCCCCAGGTTTGAATTCTATAGCACAGTCTGTGGGGCAGTGGGGGGGAAGCTCATCTGCCCGTTCCTCACTGAAAACTTCAGCAAGGTCCCTGTATTCCTCCGGTATCTCTGGTAACCCCTTCTCTTTCCCCACTGATGCTGATTCTTCTCTTTGGGTTGGGGGGATACTTTGGGGTTTTAAGCTCCTATGCTCCCCCTCTGGGAAATTGAGTTCTGCTGTCCTCCAATTTATCCCCGGGTTCCATTTCTTCAGCCATTCCAGTCCTAAAATCATTGGGCATTGCATGCCTGGGGCCACTACAAATGTTATGTCTCCCTCATGAGTCTCCAGGGACAGATGAATTGGTAAAGTGGCTAGGGTAACTGCCCCCCCTGCTATTGACCCATCTAATTGGCTAAAGGAGATTGGTTGTTTTAGTCTCCTCACTGGGATGGTCAAATTCCCCACCAGCGTCGGGCTGATGAGGCAGCGGGTGCAACTAGAGTCTATTAGGGCTTTTACTTTGACAACTTCAGGCATAGAGGAAGCTAATATAGTCACTGTCTTAAGGATGGGTGGAATGGATCCATTTACCAATGGTTATCCCTCTGAGCTGTCTTCCGAGGTGTCCACCACCCCTGCGGTGTAGGCCGGAATCCCATCCCAGTTCTTGGCAGGGGTTGGGGACTCTACAGCCTCTATCCCATTCATAGAAGATTCTTTTGGGTTGCCTTGGGACTTCCCTAGTCTCTTGGAGGGTGATGCCTCTGATTTACACTGGGGGGCTTTTGAGTGGCATTCTGTGGCGTGGTGACCCTCTCTCTCGCATTTGAAACAGCCTGTTGATTTTTTAGCCATGGACAGTGGTTTTTCCCCCTCGTGTGTTTGCTCGGGTGGCGGGCGGCCCCATGGTTTCCCCCAACAGTGCCTCTTCAGTAGATCTATCTCTGCCTCCTCTGCCAGGACATACCAGTTGTCAAGATGGTGTGGGTCTCCTCAAGGCAGGCAAGCATCATACAGTCGTAGTTTAGCCCGTCTTTGAAATGGCTAAGGAGGATGTCTTCCGGCCAGTTCAGCTTGCTGGCAATGGCTCAGAATTCTTGAGTTTATTCAGCCACCGGCCATCTGCCCTGCCTCACCGTTTTGATTCTCTCCCGGGCCTTACGATCAGCCAAAGGGTCCCCGAACTGCCTCCTCAAGGATGACATGAATCGGTTGAAGTCGTTGACTTCTGAGGCGTTAGAGTCTGCAGCCAGTCCGTCTAAGGCAGATTGCACAATGCAGATGCGGGCTTTGTCACTGGGGATGTCCCGTCCGTATTCTTCCATATAGCTGAGGACTTGGGTTAGGAAAAATCCCAAGCGTGGTGGCTCCCCCCTGAATTTTGCTTCCAGGGGTGGTAGTTTTTGAATGGATCATTGTCTGCGCAGCGGGCAGTATTGCCCCTCATCCTGATCCCCGTCTTTGGTTTTGGGGGGGGTGCTACTGAGGCAGCAGCTCCTGTTCCAGCGGACGGCCCCGGTGTTGCAGGTACTGGATCCCCCCCACTGTCTCTCCAGTTGCGGCCCCAGGGGATGCTGCGGCTGCGGTATTCAGCTTTCTCCTCTCTTAGTGAGCTAAGGGTTTTCATCATCAGGTCAATAGCTCTCTCTAGGTTCCACTCCTCTTCACTGATGTGCAGGGAGCTCTCCATCTCTTGCCTCCATTCAGTTTGGTGGCCGCCCCACCTCAGGGTCACTTTCCTCGATGCCTTTTCTCACTCGCCTTTCCTTCCAAATGTCCATTGACCACCGTGGTTTGCGGTCATGCGTCTCCACCACCTCTTCCCCAGAGGAATCTGATGCTTCAGCTCCCAACCGTTGGTGTGGTTTCGTTTGGGGGAAAAACTCCCTTTCCCTGGGGCTTTCCTCCTCCCTTGCTTCGTCGTTAGACATTGTATTTTTTGCAAAGTTCCCCAGTAAGGTTTTTCCTTCCAGGTTGACTCTTAATGCAAATCCTGTCTAATGTCAGGACCCACCCCAATCCATGTCTTAGGAAAGAAGAACTCTTGGAGACAGGATTGTCCAAGCAGGAACTTTTACTAAAACATGATTGTCAGTGGAAAATCTAGACAGGATCTGGAAACTGTGTTGCAGATTGATACTTTTAAACTGTCCCCGAGTAAAAAACCCCTCCCCTCAGTCCATTTGGTCAGTCCCGGATCAATTAAGGTTCAGGTGTCAAAACCTTCCATGGGAAAAGGGATCTTCCATGCCTTTACGACATTTACTTCCTCCCCTTCAGATTCCAATCGGAGATACAAACCAGAATCTCTCCCCCCTCCCTTTCTTTGTTCTTCTCAGTTCAAAGGTTCTTTCCCTGGTCTTTGATGACGGCCTCCAGGCAGGCTGAATAAACAACCTTGCATCTAATGGATAGGGATGGCCAATTATCATCTTCTCTTCTCCTCCTTGGGAATGGCAGAATCCAGTGAGGGGTGAGATTTGGGGGTATACAGATAGGGATTTAGGAATGGTATATAAATGGATTCTGAAAGTCTTCCTCAAGGCTGGCCTGAGATTTGGCCATTTCTTCTTTTTGCAGTTGCTCTGCTTTTGCCACATGTAGAGCTGCTGCAGCCACCACAGCTTCTATTCATGCTTGTGCAGCTTGAGTGGCAAAGCTCTCTGCCCTTGAGACTTGGGACAAATGGCTATGACGAGAAGATAATTTAGAAGGATGGGAGGAGCCTGCGACAGAAGATTGCTGTGAAACGCTGGTACAAGCCTGAGACCATTGTGACTTAAGACGAAAGGATGAGGCTTTCTTAGAGGAGTGAGAGGAAGCTACATGTGACTGCTGGGATGAGTCAGCCTTCTTGCTTGATGTGTCCTTCGCCTGAAGATCAGCTTGGGGAAGGTCTTTACTACTTTGTAGGAACTTCTCACGCTCTTTGTTTATCAACTTGAGGTGTTGTATTTCCTCTTTGAGTGTTGGATCTCCTAGCTGAGACTGTATGTCTATGAGGCAGCATTCACAACCTTTCCATTGAAAGAAAAACCCCTCCATATCCTCTTCCAATGAGCAAATGTGCTCAGGGGAAGGCTCTTCTTTGGAGGTGTTGCAGAGTTTCTGCAACTTCTCCCAGGATTTTTCATGACATTGATAGAGCCTGCTACCCCAAAGGATGCACCCTTTGTGAGCCAAAAGCTCATTTTTCCTACTGAAAAAACTCTGAAACTTGGGCCCCCCACTATTTTCCAGCCATCCTGTGTAAATCCAAGCCAACACGTGACTTAAGATTTTGTCTGCTGCGGTTTCTGCAGAGACATCTCCCGCATGTAGGGGAAACTCTGGCAAGTGTTGAATTGCTAAAATGTGTGCAGCTGGAGCTGAATCAGGTTCTATGTGTGGGAAGAGCAATCTGCTAAGACTGTCTGCATGGCCCATTTCTTTGCCAGGTTTGTGAACCAGCCTGTAGTCATAGGCTGAAAGGAAGATAGACCACCTCAACATTCATGGGGACAGAATTTGAGGTGTCTGCTTGTCCTTTGTGAACAAGCCTAGAAAGGGCTTGTGGTCAGTAAAGACCGTGAACTGCCTCCCATATAAATAGTCATGGAACCTCTTAACCCTGATCACAATGGCCAAGGCCTCTTTGTCGATTTGCACATAGTTGTGCTCCACTGAGGACAAGGTCCTCGAGTAATAGGTGATGGGTGACTGTCTCTGATCTGCCGACAAGTTACTCAGCACAGCTTCAACCCCGGATGGGGATGCATCACATGCGATGCAAACTGGCAGCTTTTTGTTAAAGTGCGTGAGCACCGAGTTCAAGGACAATGCCTTGACTGCCTGAAAACTCCTTTCATGGAGCTTGGTCCACTGCCATTGAGTATTTTTGTCTAAGAGCCAGTGTAGCAGCTCTGCCACTGCAGCCTTTTTGGGGAGGAATGAATGATAAAAATTCGGGAGGCCCAAGAAGGCTTGAAGCTCTCCCTTGGACCTAGGGTTGGTGCCAGCTGAATCGCTTTGAGCTTTGACTCTGCAGGATGGATGCCCTCAACATCTATTTGAAACCTGAGGAATTCTGTGGACAGAACCCCAATCTTGCATTTGTCTTTCCTTAATCTAAGTCCCACGGCATAGAATTGCTGAAGGATGGCTCTAAGCTGCTCAGCCAGAACTTCTGTGGCGATGAGCACATCATCAAAGTAGGCGCAGATCCCAGAATACCCTTGAGTGTGCACTCCATGATCCCCTGAAAAATTCCTGGGGCTACACTTACCCTGAATTGAAGGTGCTTTACCTTGAAGGCCCCCCTGTGTGTAATAATCGTTTGGGTGGCTGCCATGACCTCATCCACCGGCAGCTGTTGGTAAGCCTGCGCTAAATCTAATTTAGCAAACATGTGCCCACCTTGCAACAATGCCAGAATATGGCCTGGTTTTCCATACGCCCGGCACGTGGCTGTCCTGAAACGGCAATCCGCACATTGATGGCAGCCTCCGCAGTCCAAACACCTCGGGAACAGAACTGCCTTGTCATCTGGACTTGATCCTCTTTTGTGGTGCCGCTGAATTTTGTCGACTTTGTAGTCAGAGTCGGTGTCTTCCACTCATTCGGTGTTCTCGTGGTGGACAGTTTCTGTAGATGGTGCACTTTTGGAGGGCCACAATGCCTTCACGGCCCCTCCAGCAGCTTCGTCCACCATAACTTCCTTTAAGGCTTCTTGAAGGGAGAGAGTCTCCTTCGCAAAGAGTTTTTGCTGAAGCTCTCTGTTCCTTAGTCTACAGATTAAGCGGTCTCTTAGTCACTCCTCTAGGTCGGAGAAATTGCAGAGTTGTGAAGCTTGACAAAGCACTGAGATGAATTCTGTCGCCGACTTGCTGGGTTGTTGTTTGTGTTGTTCAAAGGTGTGCCTCCCCGCTATCACTGAAAGCTGTGGTTTGAAATGGTCACACAGCTTCTTCTTTAGGTCTGCATACATGAAGGTTTCCAATGGTGCCAGGGTGACCAAGTTCTCTGCAATATCGAAGGTGGCTGGGCCACACACAGAGAAGAGGGTCGTGGCCTTCAGCCCATCTTTGCTGACTTGATTTGCATGTAGGTAGTTCTCTACATGGGAAATGTAGGATGACCATCTCTCCGGGTACGTCACGTCGAATTCTTCGAGCTTTCCGACCTTTGCCATGGTGAGAAGTCTTCGCGGCTCATGTCTCGCGTTGCTTTGTGCTTCTGGCTTCTGTGTAGGCTGTGGGATTGATCCTCAGGCTGATGTGGTCTCCAGCATGGCTTGCTAGGCAGACTGGGGGGGAACGCTGTTCCCTACCAGGCTCTGTGCTGGTCTCACCCACTAGTGAATTCAGGCTCTTACGAAGCAGCAGCAGATCCCACCTTCGTCACCAGTGTTGCAGGCATTGAGCGAGACAGAAGGTTCAAAATATCAACATGCTAACAAACAGAAGCAACAAGGGAGCTGCTGCACAGCTATTTATATGGTTGGCCAATAGGCAGCGACCAATAGGTTTGAAGCATAGGTTTCCTGCCCAAAGATCTACTTAGCCAGCTGAAGACAACCAATCTGGGTTGGCTAGCAACCGTTACAAAATACACGTGAACTAGCACTTAGGAATTGAATGCAAGCAATTAGCAAGCAGTGCAACAAGAGCAAACACTTACAACATATACAAAAGGCCAATACATTACAGTTGGCTTCAGTTAAACATAGGCTAGGATCATTTATCTCCCCTGTGAGCATTCCAACATGAGGAAACTTCCCATAGCTGCTCTTGGTTTTCACATGCAGAGTGAGCTGGCTACACTTTGCTTTGTCATGCAAATTCTCAGTTTGAGAGCAATCTCTTAGTTAAACACAAACAGAGTTCTTTTTCCTTTGGGCAAAGATAAGGATTCAAACACATATCTCTGTTTTCTCTATGCTCTTTTTACCTCTCTTTAGACTAACTCTTTTCACTGTTCTGCTTCAAGCAAAGGAAGGGGCTACCATCGCTTGATGCAGGCAGATAAAGTCCATGGAAAAGATTTCATGCAGATTATTTTAATTCATCAGGCATTCTCTAAACATTAACTCACAGTTACTGGAGAGATTCTTCTGAAGTATATTTCATAATCTTATCCCAACACGTAGGTGAAAAGAGGTAGTCTTTCCCATTTTGAGGGAGCAAACAGCTCCCGTGACTGGAATTCATTAAAGCCATGCAGGTATGCATGTAGGCAGGAAAACCCAGGTATTCAAATGGATTGGCCTCTCAGTGGCCAATCCAAAACACAGATGTGACCAAACAACTTAAAACTACATTACCCAAGAGGCCATCCCTTAAGGGGACGGTTCTTAATTCCTAAAATAGCTGTTTGCTGTGACCAGCACAGTTCTGATGATGTTATGTAATGAAGTATCTGCAAGAAAACAACAAAGCTCAGAAAGCTCTGAAACAGCATGTAAAAAAAGAAAAGACCACGTTACTAGTCCTAGTTTTCACAGAACTTTTGAGTCTTCGAATGAGAATGCCTAACTTTTCCTGAATTTCTCATTCTTTGCCTTTTATTGGAGAGGTTGAGGGTGCTTCCTTTGAGGCTACTTAAAAATCCCCAACCTTGCCAGGTGGCCACTCAAATTTTGCCTGGATCTACAGCAATGATAGGGTAGTGATGCAACAAAGATAATTTTTCACCCTAGAAGAAAAACACTGGAAAAAGGGTAATTTGTAAATATTGTGCAAAATGTAGAATGCATCAGTGACTATTAGTGACTATTGCTTTCAAAGAAAACTGGAGATGCCTGAATAAAACTGAATGTAAAGTTGCATTTACCCAAACAGGATATTCAAATAGTTTGACTAAGCATAAATTAAATTGAGGCAGTTTGCCAGGGATTTTTTTCCTCCTTTGTATCATTTAGAATAATGTTGGTGAAATATTCTTTACATCTTTGAATTGTCTGTTATTATGGTGTTCTAATTTTAATACCATTCTTTTTTCCTTTCCTCAGTTTATATGTGAACCATTTCCCTGGCTTATTTGCAAATTGAAATTTTGGTTTTTTATAATTCAGTTCCATTGCCTTTGTAAGCATTTAAATTATTGTAAAATAGTTTTCTTTTCTGGGGATTTCTTTAATTCTTCTTTCATTTTTATCTTGTCCAAAATTGCTTATTTTCTCTTCTCTCAGTTTTTTTTGAACCTGTTATTTTGTTGTATAAATTGTCGCCTCATAAAAGCTTTTCTTGCATCCCAAACCATTCTTAGGTTTGTACTTTTATTAATATCGCTGTCAAAAAAATCTTTCAACTTCTTTTTGAAATCTTCCATTACTATATCTTTCTGCAATAATATTTCATTTAACTTTTCTGTAAAGGACTGGTCTTCCTTTTAAATGCTAAAGTCATCATGTTGTGGTTTGAAAAGGTCTTTGGCAATTTCTTCACATTGTGATCACTAATAACCAGATTATTAGAAATCCAAAATGTATTGTTGCTTGAGAAAGATCTATGTCTTTCAGAAAAACAAGTACATGATTTTGCATCACAATTTGGTAATTTACTTCTTGAAATCTTAATGTCTTTCTCAGATATTCTATCTTTTTGTGGGCAGATTATTCCCAGTCTCTCATTAAACACCAATTTTCCTGTTGTAAGTCCATTTATCCATCAGACCTTTATAAAATGTTATTTTATCCTTGTTTGGAACATACATTCCTATTTTCAAAGTCTTGATCCCAAACACAGTAGCTTCAACTCCCAGATATAGGTAGTCCTTGACTTATGACCATAATTGAGCCCAAAATTTATGTTGCTAAGTAAGACATTTGTTAAGTGAATTTTGCCCCGTTTTATGATCTTTCTTGCCACATTTGTTAAAGTGAATTACTGCAGTTGTTAAATTAGTAACATGGTTGTTAAGTGAATCTGGCTTCCTCATTGACTTTGCTTGTCAGAAGGTCACAAAAGGTGACCACAGGACACTGCAACCTTCATAAATGTGAATCAATTGCCAAGTGTCTGAATTTTGATCCCGTGACCAGGTGATGCAGTAATGGTTGTAAATGTGAAAAATGGTCATAAGTCACTTTTTCGAGTGCCATTGTAACTTCAAACGGTCACTAAATGAACTGTTGTAAGTCAAGGTCTAGCTGTATCTGCCATAATATTCAGACAACATCAGTTCTGGTTTAAATTGGGGGTTTATATACAAAACAACTCAATTTTTCTCATTTGATTTCCTCTGAATAAATTGTCCACCCATTTTGTTTGCAGTTTAGATAGTTTGCATCCTTTTTTCTAGCAGCATCTCTTATTAAAAAAAAACACCCCACACCTTATTTCAATCTTTAAAATAGTGAAATAATTATCTTCTTTTTTGAGGAGTATTTGTTCCATTTATATTCCACACTGAGCCTTTAAAATATATATATCAGAAACTTTTTTAAAAATCAAGACATGTATTGTGTAGTGGGTCCGACACAAGGGAGAGATGCCAGCCGGTGTGTGAGTTCAGCTCTTTATTGGAAGGGGGAAGTGAACTGAGGAATGAGGGCTACCTGGCCTCCTTATATACCTGGCCAGGTAAGCTAACAGCCAATGGGGTTGGCCCTAGGTTTCCCGCCAAAACTGTCCAGGCCAACGCCCCCTGGTGGCTGTTGCTATGCAGGTGCCTGCATACATAACACCCCTCCCCCCTTAGAGAAGACCCACATAACAACAACAACAACATGCAACTACTATAACTATGATTATATATATATATATATAAAACAGTGGTGTCCTTGTGTGAGGGTCACTTGCACATATAGTCTGACAGGTAGGCTGGTGTCCTGTGTGGACGGGTGGATCGTCTGGGTGTGCTTGGCCCCTGGGCTTGGACCGTGGGTTCCTGAGGCCTTTGTGTAGGGCTGCAAGGAGCCGGAATCAGGAAGTCCTCTTCCTCTGGTCCCTGCTCTGTGACGTCCTCGGCTGGGTTGACCCCTCCTGGAGTGTGGTCCTCCTGTTGATTGTGTGCATTGAGTTCAGGGACGTGTGTGATGCGCTCAGGGGCGTGTGTGATGTGCTCAGGGACTCTTCCTCTGAGCTGATCGATGTGTCGCCTTATGCGTCTGTCCCCCTCCACCCCTACAATGTATGAAAGGGGTCCTGTTTTCTCGACCAATGTCCCCGGAACCCAAGGATGTCCAGCCCCATAGTTCCTTGCCCAGACCAGGTCCCCCAGGTTGAGGACCCTGTGTGTGGGTGATGATGACAATGGTGATGGTAGTGATGCTGGTGGTGATGGTGATGATGGTGATGTTGCCCTTCCGGTCTCGGCTGCTACCCGGTCTGGGTGTAGGCAGTCCAGCTTGGTGATGAGGCGCCGTCCCCATCGCAGTTCTGCTGGGCTCTTGCCGGTAGCCACGCATGGTGTTGTGTGTTGGGCTAGTAAAAATTTGGCCAGTCTGTGGTGCCAGTCCCCGCTGATGATGCGCCGGAGTGCGTCTTTGGTCATCTTTACCATCCGTTCGGCCTGCCTGTTGGTAGATGGATGGAAAGACGCGGAGGTGGCGTGCCTAATCCAGTTCTCCTTCAAGAGTGCCTGGAAATCAGCAGCAGTAAACTGAGGCCCATTATCAGACACAATTACGTCGGGGAGGCTGTGTGTGGCAAAGAGAGCTCTGAGCACCTGGATTGTCCTCCCCGAGGTCATGTTGGGGACAGGAACTACCTCTAACCACTTGGAGTGACTGTCCACCCTGGAATGGCCCCGCATAGTCAATGTGAATGCGGGACCATGGCGTGTGTGTGGCCTCCCACCCCTTGTGTGTGGAGATTTCATCGCGTCTACTGAAATAGGCCTGAAACTCTGGTCCTGGGGATTTGTCCTGCCACCCTGTGCAAACCCATGAGTGCACTCTGCCCATGATGTTGTCTGTGGCTGTGTGGCTGGCAATGTCCTTGGCAAGAACTGGACACTCGGGTAGTTCCTGCAGGGCTAGGATCTGTGTGGCTGGTGCTGGGTCTGGGTCGTGTGTGTCTAAGGGGAGCCTACTTAGACCGTCTGCGTGGCCCATCTCCTTCCCTGGCTTGTGCACCAGCTTGCAATTGTATGCTGCAAGGAAGATGGACCACCGGAGCATCCTGGGGGACAGAATCTGGGGGGTTTGCCTGTCTGTGGTGAACAGGCCCAGGAGTGGTTTGTGGTCCGTGAAGACAGTGAACTCCCTGTCATATAAGTAATTGTGGAATTTCTTGATTCCTGCCACGATTGCCAGGGCTTCTTTGTCTATTTGGGTGTAGTTTCTTTCTGCTCCAGACAGTGTCCTAGAATAGTATGCTATGGGGATTTGTGCCCCGTTGGGCTCAAGGTGGCTTAGGACAGCGCCCACAACGTAAGGGGATGCATCGCAGGTGATGCAAATGGGCTTGGACTTGATGAAATGGGTTACTATGGACTTCTCCGACAGCAATGCCTTCAGGGCCTTGAAGCTCTGATCATGGGTGGCCGTCCAGGCCCATGTTGCCTGTTTGTCTAGCAGCCTGTGGAGTGGTTCAGCGATGGCTGCCTTGTGTGGGAGGAATGTATGGTAGAAATTCAGCAGACCCAGGAATGCCTGAAGCTCTGCTGTGTTCTTGGATGTGGGTGCTAGTTTGATGGCCCTCACCTTGGATTCTGTGGGGTGGATTCCCCTGGCGTCTACTCTGAACCCCAAAAATTCTGTGGAAGGAATGCCTATGCTGCATTTTTCCTTTTTGAGTTTGAGGCCAGCTGTGCGCAGCCTTGCCAGCACTTCCCTAAGCCTACCTGCCAGTTCTTCTGCTGATGCTCCTGCGGTCAGGATGTCATCAAAATAGGGGCAGACTTCTGGAATGCCCTTGAGTGTCTTTTCCATAACCTCCTGGAAAATGCCGGGAGCAACGCTGACTCCAAACTGCAGTCTGTTCACCCGGAACGCCCCCCTATGGGTTACTATGGTTTGGATGTCAGCTGTTTCCCTACTGACCGTGAGTTGCTGGTATGCCTGCGCAAGATCGAGCCTTGCAAAGATGGCGCCGCCTTGGAGGGAAGCGAGAATGTGGCTGACCGCAGGAAACGGGTAAGTGTGCGGGTTTAGGGCGCGGTTCACCGAGCACTTATAGTCGGCACAGATCCTTATTTCCCCGTTGGATTTGAGGGGGGATCACGATGGGGGTTTCCCACTCCTCTCCATCTACGGGCTCTAAGATTCCCGGGGCCACCAACTTGTCTAGTTCGCGCTCAATTTTGTGTTTGAGAGCGAAAGGGACTCGCCGCGGCCGGACCCTAACGGGGGAGACATTCGAGTTAAGCTTGAATGATATGGGGGCCCCGGTGTACTTGCCTAATGACCCATCGAAGACGTCGGCGAACTCCCGGCAAACGGCCTCAACGGAGTCCCCCTGGATCCGATGCATCCCGGATACTGAGATTCCCAGGGCCTCAAACCAGTCCAGCCCGACCAGGCTGGCTCTGCGGCCCTCTACCACTACAACGTCCAGGTGCCATTCGCGACCCTTAAACCCCACTGAAATGGTGGCCTCCCCCTTCACCTTGACCGGCAAATTCTGAAAATCGGTCAGGGTTAATTTAGTAGGCCGTAATTTAATCCATTGCTTGCTCCGGCTAATTATGTGGTTAAGGGTCTCGTCTGAAATAATCGAGACCACTAATCCGGAGTCAAGCTCCATGCTGCAAGGGACGCCTTGCAAACGGATTGCTAATCTAATTTTGGGTTTGAGCAGCCGGCAGCTACCCGTGTGGTTAATGGCCAGCCGGCTCTTGACATAGCCAATTTTTGTTTTAGTGGGGGCCCCAGTACCTTCGAACGGCGGTTCCTCCGGCTGCAGCTCATGGATCTCCTCCCGGGGGTGGCAGCTATGGCAGACGGCGGCTATGTGGCCTGTTTTCTTGCAGGCCCGGCACGTGGCAAACCGGAACTTGCAGAGGCTGTGCACGTGGTTCCCACCACACCCTGCGCACCTCTGGGGAACGGCGTTGTTGCTGGGAGGCCTGGGCCTGTCTGGGCGTCTGGCTCGCTGGGCGGGGGTCGACTTCTGCTGGAGGAGGTCGATGCTCAGGTCGTCCTCCTCTGTGGCCCCTTGCCGGTGGATGCTGGTTGCCTGGTTGCCGGGCCGGGTTCCCTGGCAGGCTTGGACGGCCCCGCAGGCCGCTTCGTGGGCTAGGATGGCATCCTCGGCTTCCTGGAGAGAGACCTCCCCTCTTTCGAACAGGCGCTCCTGCAGCCGCCTGTCGCGTAGGCCGCAAATCAGCCGGTCCCGTAGTCGCTCCTCCAAATTTGTGAACCTGCAAGCGATGGCAGCTTCCCGCAGGGTGGTGAGGAAGTCGGCGCCGGTCTCGTCGGGGCGCTGGTCCCTTTTCTCGAATTGTGACCGTGCGGCCACCTTGGAGCGCCGGGGCTTGAAATGTGCGTTGAGCCTGGCCACGAGGTCTCGGTACGCGACAGTGTTGATGGCCTCCTGGGGGAACAGGTTCGCGGTGACTTCCAGCAGCGCTGGCCCCCCAAGGCAGAGCAGGGCGGCTGCCTTTGCACCGTCCTCCGATATCTGATTGAACCGCATGTACAGTTCAACGTGAGCCAGGTAACAGGTCCAGGTTTCGGGGCGGCGGGTCTCGAATTCATGGGGTTGTCCGGCTCTAGCCATGGCGGCAGTTGGTCGTGGATGTGGCGCTTGGCGTTGCTGGTTCGGCTGGCGGTCATGGGGGGAAGAAGGAAAAATGCCTTTCCCTTCAGCTCGCGGAGCGTTTCCCCAGTGACTTCAGCTCTTGGTCGGCAGCAATCCCAGCTTCGTCACCACTATTGTGTAGTGGGTCCGACGCAAGGGAGAGATGCCAGCTGGTGTGTGAGTTCAGCTCTTTATTGGAAGGGGGAAGTGAACTGAGGAATGAGGGCTACCTGGCCTCCTTATATACCTGGCCAGGTAAGCTAACAGCCAATGGGGTTGGCCCTAGGTTTCCCGCCAAAACTGTCCAGGCCAACGCCCCCTGGTGGCTGTTGCTATGCAGGTGCCTGCATACATAACAACATGTGCTGCCTAACTTGGGTGGCCTCCTCCTCAGTTTCTTGTTGTATCTGTTGTTTAAGGTCCTTTGTCATTTCAGTTTGCATTTCTTCCAACTCTCCCTTAAATTCTTTTGCATTGGGGCTGAATTCACTCTGAACCTGTTATTTAAAAGTGAAGATCACTCCTTATTTATCCCATTGAAATGGCATTTTTTTCTGTTTGAAACTATTTTATTAGAAAAAGTACTCTTTTTTATTAACTACTAGAGGAAAGTTTTACACTGCTCTTCTGCATCTGCTAGACAGCAAAATGCTTATGGCAATGGCCTGTTATTTGTATGTATTTGTAGGCTTTCACAATTGGTTAAATACACCAGAGGGAGTGGCTTCACACAACATAAACATTCAATTAGGCTAGCCTTTGTGTTTTTTTTATTCTTTTTATTCTGATTTGTAGGCTGCCCATATTTTTGGTGCATAGATACATTCACAAATATCAGAGCATTGGCAATCTACTTTAGTGAGCATGATATGTGGGTGTCAGGTTATTGGACATAGGTGCACTTGAAGCTGGATATTACTTCATGCCTCTGCTTCCAAGTTGAAATTAAGTGGGATTCCTCAGGGCTGGATTTGCTTACTCTTTCTATTCAATGTGAACAAGAGGTTGCTGGGTGAGGTCATACCAGGGCATAGGGTGCAATATCATCAATATGCTGATAAAACTCAGTTGTATATCTCTGCCCCAGGTTGGATAAATGATGCCATTAAGGTGCTGACTCAGTGCTTGGAACTTCTGAGAGTCTAGTTGGGAGGAATAAGTTGTGACTTAACTCTAGCAAGATGGGAGTGGCTCTGGGATTTTGGATTCTCTGGAAATGGAAAGATACCATGGTTAATTTTTCTATGATAGTATTGCACTGGACAGTGTTTGGGCCACAATTTGGGGGGGGGTCCTGGACTTGGGTGCTTAGGTACTGACTAGAGTGGCTTTGGACAAATTAGTCTTGTGCATCAATTGTGCCCATTCCTGGACTGGAAGATCCTGCTCATGGTCACCCATGCCCTAGTCACTTTTTGTTTGGGTTACTCTAATGCACTCTACATAAAGACTCCCTGAAGGCCACCTGGAAACTTCAAGTGATTCAGAATACAGTGGTGTGCACAGTTTGGGGAGTCCCATAGTTCATCCATGTTACACTGCAGGTGCATGAACTGCACTGGTTCCCAGTTTCTTTTCAGTGCAATTCAAGATGCTGGTTAGCACTTTGACATGGACTACAGATAGCCTTCAACTGGTGACCATTTATTTAATGACCATTTGAAGTGCTGAAAAAAGTGCCTTAAAACTGGTCCTTGCATTTGCAACCATTGCAGCATCTCCAAAATTGGTGGGTATGTTAAGATTACGCTAAAGGGAGATGTGAGGGCAAGAATGTTTAGGAACCCCTGCCATCAATAGAGAAAGCAGGTAAGCTGTGGAAGAATCTTTGGATTTTCCCACAATATGGTTTCACTAAGTATTTTACTTTGTTCAGAGCCATCTTATTCCAAGTATATCAAGTTTTACTGATCAGATGCAGGGAAAGTCCACCTTTGGCTTGTAAGATCCTGCCATTCTCTACAATGTCATATTCTATCCTGAGTCCAAGCTTGAATCTTCTAGTCTAATCTTTGGCCTCCACTTATTGTGGGTTCATCTACTTCTTTGACAAGAAAAGCAATATTTTTTAAAACCAAAAGTTGGCAAGCAACAGGACCTCCGGGTGACGCTTCAGCGGCGTGGATGGTCGGGATCGACCGCCAGCCTTCCGATTTTGTTAAAGCCGCGGAGCAGGCGACGATCAGCTGTTTCGTGGCTTAAAACCCTTCCTCTCAGGCGAAGAGGGAAAGGGGAGATTATGGGTAGGGGTAGAGCTCCCCTAGAGCCCCAGAATGTTTATTTTGGGGCTTGAAGGTTGAGAGCTCCCCTGAAGCCCGGAAAATACTCCGGATCGGAGGACTTTTCTGCTTTTAAGCAGAACAAGATGCTGAATCCACTCCTGCTGGATTTGTTTGTTATCTTGAGTAATTGATGCAGGCGGAGCGGATGCGGGAGCAATATAAACAGCAAGTATAAGACGTTAACTCTGGAACTTCAACTTTTTTCCTGTTTCAACGATCGTTTTAAAAAAGAAGGGGAAGATGGCGCCTGAGTGATTCTTTGTAATAAGAATTGAAAGCGTCTGGTTGGTGTTTTTTTCCCCCTCAAAGTGAAAGTGATTGTTTGGATATTGAGGAGGAATATGCAAAATGGATTCTCAGAACTTTATGATTTTGTTAAACTTTGGAGCTGTTTAAAAGTGATTATAAGACTGGGATATTTAACAGTTGAACTACAATAGCAAGTGGGGCAGAAAAGTGAAAGTGTGCAACAAAAGTTAATTAGGTGTTAAAATGGCTTCCAAACCGCCTAGAATTCCCGTTTCTAAAAGTCCGGGGGCATTGCCTGTTCAGCAATCTGGAATTCAATCTTTGATGTTACCTGCCACAGCTGTTGCACCCGCACTGACTTTAAAAGACTTACAAGATTCTTTAAAAGATGCTTTAAAACTTCAGTCTGAAAAAATATCTGAGCAGGTGGCAGAGCTTATTGAAGAAAAAAATAAGGAAATACGGGAGGATATCTTGATGGCATTTCAGGGGCTCTCAGGTTGTATTGAGAGTCTGGATGAATGTGTGGAAGAAGTGAAACAAAATAATCTGATGCTGGAGGCTAAAATGTGTGAAGTTGAGAATAAAATGGAAAAAATTGATGATGAAGTGGTGATGACACAATATAGAGACATGGAGTTTGCCCCAAGGATGAGGTTTAAAAGAGAATCCACAGGAAAATCTGGAGATGTTGGTGGATGCTCTGGCACCTATTTTGAGAATTCAACTGGAAGATTTTTTTTGTGGAGATAGATAAAGTATTCTGTGTTAATTCTTGGATTGCTAGGCAAAGGAAACTGCCAAGAGATGTGGTTGTCTATTTTACAAAGAGAAAGATCAGAAATGAAATCATTCAAGCTTTTTACAATAATAGATTTAGAGTGGCTAATCAAGAGGTTTTGATTCTGAAAGAGATTCCCCCAAGAATTTTGAGAAAAAGGAAAGATTTTGTTTTTCTGGCAGATGAATTAAAAAAACAACAGCTTCAGTTCAGATGGGAGATACCAATGGGGATTGTGGTGAATTATGCTGGAGTAAGATATTGTCTTAATACAGTCCTGAAGGCATGTAATTTTTATTCTAATGTATTGAAAGCAGGTTCACTGCCATCTTCAGATGTTAAAGGAGGGAAAGAAGAAGTTAAAGGAGGAAAAGAAGAAGGAGAGCGACAGGTACAAGAAGTACAGCAAATCTTGGAAACTGTGCAACCTCAGGTTTTATTAGAAGAATCTAAGATTCAAAGAATGACACGGGCTGCATCTAGACCAGGCATGTCCAAAGTGCGGCCCGCGGGCCATTTGCGGTCCACGGGGCGGTTTCATATGGCCCTCGAACAGCCCTCCCTGCTCTATGTAAATGTAGCCCTCCCACGGCCCTCCTGACATCACCGCCCAAACCTGGAAGACGAGCGGCGCAGGAGGGGTGGGAGAGGGGAGCGATTTGCCTGCAGTCTTTGTGAAGTAGCAGCTTTAGCCGCAGCTTCACCAGAAGAAACCGACGGGCCCGCTAAAGCGCTTGGCGACCTTTGAGTGCAGGGAGGTGGGGTGAAGAAACCCGATACCGCCTCTTGTCCGGCATCTCGGGCTCTCTCTCTCTCGAGGGGGGGACGATCTCACTGCGCCTCCCACTCTAAGGACCAGCTGGGCAGAGCCACGCAGGTAAGCCCTCCACCCTCCCTGGTAAAAAAAAAGAAATGCAGCAAGGAGGTGCCTGGGGTGGACCACCTTTTCTTGGCTGGCCGAACCACCACGCTCCTCCCCCTGCCCCAGGCTTGGCGCGTCTGCCCTGGTGGCCAGGGAGAAAGGGCCTGCCACACGAGGGAGGGCGGTGAGAGGGCCAGGGAGAAAGGGCCTGCCACATGAGGGAGGGCGGTGAGAGGGCCAGGGAGAAAGGGCCTGCCACACGAGGGAGGGCGGTGAGAGGGCCAGGGAGAAAGGGCCTGCCACACGAGGGAGGGCGGTGAGAGGGCCAGGGAGAAAGGGCCTGCCACACAACGGAGGGCGGTGAGAGGGCCAGGGAGAAAGGGCCTGCCACACGAGGGAGGGCGGTGAGGGCCAGGGAGAAAGGGCCTGCCACACGAGGGAGGGCGGTGAGAGGGCCAGGGAGAAAGGGCCTGCCACACGAGGGAGGGTGGTGAGGGTCAGGGAGAAAGGGCCTGCCACACGAGGGAGGGCGGTGAGAGGGCCAGGGAGAAAGGGCCTGCCACACGAGGGAGGGCGGTGAGAGGGCCAGGGAGAAAGGGCCTGCCACACGAGGGAGGGCGGTGAGAGGGCCAGGGAGAAAGGGCCTGCCACACGAGGGAGGGCGGTGAGAGGGCCAGGGAGAAAGGGCCTGCCACACAAGGGAGGGCAGTGAGAGGGCCACATCCTAACGTCACCGCCGAAACGTGGAGGACGAGTGGTGCAGAGCGGGCACTCCGGGCGAGCTCCGCTCAGCAGTAGCACTGCCCGGCCGGCCGCTCCCTCGGTGCTCTTCCCTCACCGGTCCATGGCCGCCTCACCCTGAGCACACGCTCGCTTGCCGCCTCCGCTTCCCGCACCTTTTCCTGGCTGGCCGAACCGCCACGCTCCTCCCCCCACCCCGGGCTTGGCGCAGCGTCTGTGCCGGTGCAGCGAGGCTGACGGTGTGCGCCTGGCCTGGCCGAGCGGGAGAAGGGCCTGGCGGGCGGAGTCTCCGAGCTGGCGCCAGGCAGACCTCAACGGCCTTCCCGCCCCCGGAGATGCCCCGGTGGCCAGGGAAAAAGGGCCTGCCGCGCCCTCGGATTCTCTCTGCGCTGCGAGCACCGCTCGGTTGCCAGGCGGGCTCCAAGTGGCAATTTTCTTGTCCGCTGCATGGAAAGGGCTCAGCTTGAATACTTCCCGGATGTTTCTGGTTGGTCATCTCTCAAGTGCTAACCAGGAATGCAGGTGAAGCCCTTGGTATGTGGCAGCCGAGAAAATTGCCTTTCAGAGCCCCTTTGTGCAATGGTTCTTTTGTCAGCCAGAAACAATTGTTTGTGACCATCTACCTGGGCACCCTCTACTCTTCAGCAGCCTCAAGGCCAGGCAAGGGGTGGGCGTGCGGCGCTGGTTCTCTCCTCGGCAGGGGGAAAGGTGAGGCAGCGGCGGGGCAGAATTTGTGAAGTGGTGGAAGTGTGTGAGCTGTTACCAGAGAGTCTGACCTTGTCAAAGCAAATAACACAGTTTCCATCTTCCAAGGTCAAACAGAAAATGGCAACTATAAATAAGAAAAGGAAAGTTGACAGTGAGGGCCGCCGTTTCCAGGAAAGGTGGAAAGTGGAATTTTTTTCCACTGAAGTACGGAATCGCTGTGTTTGTCTGATATGTCAAGAGACTGTGGCCGTTTATAAAGAATTTAGTATCAAAAGACACTACCAGACAAAACATAGCACATATGACAAACTAACAGGGTGCGACCGCAGTGAAAAGTTGAAGCAACTTGAAGCAGTTTTAATGTCACAACAGCGATTTCCCACAAGAGCCCGTGAGTCAAATGAAAATGCCACAAAGGCAAGCTATGACGTGGCAATGTTAATTGCTAAAAATGGCAAGTCTTTTGCTGAGGGTGATTTTATTAAAGAGTGCGTTATGAAAATGGTTGAAAATATCTGTCCCGAGAAGAAGCAAGAGTTTGCCAACATTTGCCTGGCTTGTAACACTATAGCACGGAGAATTGAAGATATTTCATCAGATATTAAGAGACAGTTGACGTCCAAAGGACAGGATTTTGACTTCTTTTCAATAGCCTGTAATGAAAGCACAGACCTATCTGACACAGCTCAGTTGCTGATTTTTTTGAGAGGGGTGGACGATGAAATAAATGTGACTGAAGAGCTACTTGACCTCCAGAGCCTTACGGACCAAACTAGAGGAAAAGATTTATTTGTTGCTGTTAGTTCTGCAATAGATGACATGAAACTGCCCTGGAACAAAATTACTGGGATTATTACTGATGGGGCACCTGCTATGGCTGGTGAATGAAGTGGCTTATCAACCCTAATATGTAACAAGGTGATTGAAGAAGGAGGCAAAGCTATTAAACTCCATTGTATCATTCATCAACAAGTTCTCTGTGCTAAATATCTCAAATATGATCATGTTATGAAACCGGTTGTAAAGACTATTAATTTTATTCACGCTAAAGCTCTGTACCACCGCCAGTTTAAACAGTTTCTACTGGACATCCAGGCTGAATATGAAGATGTTTTATATCACAACGATGTAAGATGGCTCAGTCGAGGGTCTGCGCTGCAGCGTTTTTACTCTCTCAGAAAGGAAATAAAAGAATTCTTGGAAACAAAGGGACAACCGATGTGAGAACTATCTGATCCTATTTGGCTGGCTGATTTGGGGTTTCTAGTTGACATAACAAAGCATCTGAATGTACTAAACATGAGTCTTCAGGGAAAAGATGCAGCGGTGAACCAGCTTTATTCACACATCAAGGCCTTTGGAACAAAGCTGCAACTTTTCCAAAGGCATTTGTCACAAACACAGCCCAATACCATACATTTCCCAGCATTGCAGGAAATAATGAACAGTTTTTCACAGGACAATATCAGTGTGCAAATGAGCAGGTATGCAGCAGATATCGTATCTCTGGCTGGAGAGTTTAAATGGCGCTTTCAAGATTTTGCAGCTATTGAAAAGGAGATCAGCCTTTTCTCCTCTCCATTCTCTGTTGACCCCGATGATGCTCCAGATCAGCTGCAGCTTGAGCTCATTGAGCTGCATTGTGACAGTGAGTTACGCAGTCGTCACCAACACCTCTCTCTTGTGAACTTTTACCGCCAACTGGATAAGGGCAGGTTTCAGGAGATTCGGACATTTGCAAAGAAAATGCTTGTTTGGCTCAACATATTTGTGTGAGAAGACATTCTCTGCTATGAACTTTAATAAGAACCGTGTGAGGACAAGACTAAGTGACTCTCATCTGCGTGACATTTTGTGCATCAAAACCACTGCCTTTGTACCAGACCGAGCCTATTTGCTGCAGTACAGATCTCAGTTTCACCCTTCACATTAGTGCAGGTAAGTTTTTTTAAAAATTTATTTAAAATACATTGTGAAAACTCACCTGACAGTTGATCTTAATGTTATAAAATGAAAAGTATGCCATTTGCAATTAACTTGGCATAAAATAATTCATTTGCATTTAATTGCAATTGTTCAAAGAATGTTCAGAAAAATGTTCGGCCCTCCAGCATGTTCACTTCATCCAATCTGGCCCTCTTTGAAAAAAGTTTGGACACCCCTGATCTAGACGTAAGGAACAACAACAACAACAACAACAACAGAAACAGTCTTCTATAACTACAAGTCAGGAATCTACTTCTAGTGAAGCAGTGGGAGGTGCTAGGCCAAAGAGGCAGATGCTTATGGATCTGCAAGAAATGCTCCGAAAGCTTCAAGTTGCAAAAGATGGAGACAAAGTTTCTAACCTGGAATGTTAATGGATTAAATTCACCACAAAAGACAAATAAAGTATTTCAGTATTTGAAACAATTTAAAAATGATGTTATACGTTTGCAAGAAATGCATATTTGGCTAAGTTCAGCTTAACTTATGGAGGAGAAGCTTACAGAAATGAGGGCGGACATCTTACTTGCATTTCAAGGCATGGCTGTACGTATAGAGCGTCTGGACGAGACAGTGGAAGATCTCAGCCAAAATAATATCAGATTAGATGCAAAAATGACAGAGACTGAAAATGTGGTGGATAAGTTTGACAACGATTTGACCTTGGTACAGTATAGGGAGATGGAGTTCGCTGTGAGAATTAGAGGTTTAAAAGAGGATTCTAAGGAAAATTTGAAAAAAATAGTTTCAGAGGCTTTGGAAGGTGTTTTGGAGCGATCAGCAGAAGAAATTATGGAGGATATAGACAAAATATTTCGTGTTAATTCATGGATTGCAAGACAAAGGAAATTACCTAGAGATGTGGTGGTTTACTTTACAAAGAGAGCAATTAGAAATGCGGTTATTCAAGCTTTTTACAATAATAAATTTGCAATTGCTGAACAAGAAGTTTTAATTTTAAAAGAGATCCCTCCAAGAATCTTAAGGAGAAGGAAGGAATTTGCTTTTCTGGCACAAGAGTTAAGAAGACCGGATATTCAGTTCAGATGGGAGATACCAGTGGATATGGTGGTGATGTATGCAGGCACGAGACATCGTCTTCTTACAGTGTTACAGGCACGTAATTTTTATACTAATGTTTTAAAAGCAGTCCCCATACCACTTTTGGAATCTAAAAAGAAGAATGGTGAGGGAGAGTGTCAATCACAAAGTGAGAATGTACAAGGTGCTGAAAGAGCTACGCAGATGAAAGATGGAGAATTCCAGAAAGTTACAGGAGTGGATCAAATTTCAGTATCATCGGAGGAGGTTAGAGACCAGAGAATGACATGTGCTGCTGCTAGACGAATGAGACAAGAGCAAGAACAAGACCAGCAGAGAGTTATGATGGCACCTCCAAAACTTACTTACAGTGAAGCAGTGGGAGGAGCGCGACCTAAGAGAGTGCAGGTGATTTTGGAAGAAGCGCTCCAAAAGCTTCAGGTCGCGAAAGATGGTGACAAAGTTTCTAACCTGGAATGTTAATGGTTTAAATTCACCACAGAAGAGAAAGAAAGTATTTCAATACTTAAAACAATTTAAGAATGATGTTATTTGTCTACAAGAAACACATATTAGAGCCACGGATTAAAAGTATTTGTTAAACTCAAGGTTGGGCACACAGTTTATTGCTTCTGCAACTGATAAGAAAAATGGAGTGGTTATTTATGTTAAGAATACTTTGACAGCGGCTTTAATTGAAGCAGATAAACAAGGAAGATACGTTATAATTGAACTGTTAATAGAAGGCAAGAAAACGCTTTTGGTTGGACTATATGCTCCTAATCAACAACAAGGAGATTTCTACAGTTTATTACACAGCAAGATTATTCAGTGGGATTATAAATCTTGTATTTTGATGGGAGACTGGAACGGTGTTTTGGATGTACGAATGGACAAGGTTTTTTTTTTTAAGTACCGCAAGTCATGCTAAACTGCCTAAATCTTTTTTTGAGATGAAGGATGACTTGGAATTGCGAGACATTTGGAGAGAAAGGAATTTGCAAGAAAAGAACTATACTTTTTTCTCCGACAGGCATCAATCTTTCTCCAGGATTGACTTTGTATTAATTACTAATGATTTTTTCTCTAGGATTAAGAAGATCAAGATTTGTCCAAGAACTATGTCTGATCATAGTCCAGTATGGTTAGAGATAGAAAAAGATAATAGGGGTAGACTGTCCTGGTGCTTAAATGAAAATTTGTTTAGATATCAGGAAAATGTGGAAGAGTGTAAAAAACAGATGAAGGAATTTTTTAAAATTAATATGCATAAAGGTACTTCTATTGAGATAGTTTGGGATGCTAGTAAAGCTTATATGAGAGGTGTATTAATATATTTGAACAATAAATATAGACGTAACTTGGAATTTAGGAGGAAAGAATTAGAGGATGAAATTAAGGAAAAAGAAAAGGCTTTAATTTTGAATCCATCTGATGGGAAGATTAAAGAGGTAATTACTTTATTAAGGGGTCAGTTTGATAAGTTAATGGCAGATCAAGTGGCAACTAATTTACGGTATGCTAGACATAATATTTTTTGTAATGCTAATAAACCAGGTAGATGGTTAGCTTATTTGTTAAGGAAGAAGCAAAGGGCTTCTAATATAGATAGAATAGAACATAAGGGTAAGGTAGTATACCAGCAGAGTCTTATCAAAAAGACTTTTGTTGATTTTTATTCTAAGTTGTATGCTAGAGATAAGATTAGAGATGCAGATATAGATAATTATTTGGTAAGAGCTAATATTCCTGTTCTTACGCAAGAACAAAAGGAAGGGATGAATCAATTGATAACTGATGAAGAATTTTTTTAGCAATTAAACAACTGAAAGTGGGTAAAGCGCCGGGTACGGATGGATTGACTGCTGTGTATTATAAAAATTTACAGTTAGAGATGGTGAAGCCTTTAAGGGAATTGTTCCAGACAATTCAAATGGGAGGAGGGGTACCTCCGTCTTGGAAGACTGCTTTTATTTCCTTGATCCCGAAGGAAGATCAGGATGTCACCCAAGCAAAAAATTATAGGCCAATATCACTTTTGAATACGGACTACAAGATATTTGCCAAAGTTTTAGCTAACAGATTAATGAGGGTAATACAACAAGTAATTCATGGTGATCAAACTGGGTTTATAAGTGGTAGACAAATGAAGAACAATGTGAGACATATAGTAGATTTGTTGGAATTTTTGGAAAGAAACAATCAGATCCCTGCAGCGTTGATCTTCTTGGATGCTGAAAAAGCCTTTGATCAATTGGATTGGCAATTTCTGATGAAAGTATTAAAGAAAATGGAATTTGGGGATAAATGTTTACAACCAATCAGGGCAATATATAAAAGCAAAAAGCCCGCATAATAGTTAATAATAGTCTGACTGAAGTATGTAATATTGAAAAAGGTACAAGGCAGGGGTGCCCGTTGTAACCTCTATTATTTGTTTTAACATTGGAAATATTACTGATTAAAATACGTGATTCGGATAAAATTAAGGGAATTCAAATTAGAGACCAGGATTATACATTGAGGGTGTTCGCAGATGATCTGGTTGTTACAGTGACTCAGCCTGATTATTCAGTTGTAGAATTGATGGAGATAATAACGCAATATAGGAAAGTTTCTGGATTTAAGGTCAACATACAAAAAACTAAAATGTTGTCTAAAAACATGACAGTATCACAAAAGGCTGTTTTAGAAGAGCTAACGGGATTTGAAATAGTTAAAAGGGTTAAATATTTGGGGATATATTTGTCACCCTCAAATGTGAAGTTATATAAAAATAATTATGAAAAGTTATGGGGAAAAGTACAAAAAGAATTAGATAGTTGGAAAAAATTACAATTATCCTTATTGGGAAGAATTGCAGCAGTGAAAATGAATGTTTTGCCAAAATTTTTATTTTTATTTCAAATGATACATATACTTAAAAAGGATTTAAATTTGGAGGAATGGCAAAAAGGAATTAATAAATTTGTTTGGGCAGGGAAAAAGCCACGAGTTAAATTTAAGATAATGCAAGATACGCGTGAAAGAGGTGGTCTTAAAATGCCTAACTTCAAATTATATTATGAAGCTGCTGCTTTGTCAGCGATAAGTGACTGGTTTAATTTAACACAAGCGAGATTATTAAATCTTGAGGGTCATGATTTGTTATTTGGATGGCATGCATATTTATTGTATGATAAGAAGGTGGATAATGTGTTTAAGATACATATTTTAAGGTATGCTCTGTTGCGGGTTTGGAAAATGTACAGACACAAGTTAAATTATAAGATACCTATTTGGGCAATACCTAAACATGCAATAGAAAATATAAATGTTGGATTTAAACATGATGTGACTACATATAAGGAAATTTTAAGTTTTGAGAGGAATGTATGGCAATTAAAGTCATATAATATTTTAAAAGAAGAAAAGATAGTACAAACTTGGTTTCAGTATGGGCAATTACAGGCTAGGTGGAAAGAGGACCAGAAAACTGGTTTTTCAATGATTGATGAAAATTTGGTAAAGCAAATTAGAGATCAAGGTCAAGCACATATTAAAAGGATATATCTTGCATTGATAGAAATTGATTCAGAGACGGAACTTGTTAAAGATTGTATGATAAAGTGGGCTTAGAATTTTCAAGAAGTTATTACAATGGATACTTGGGAAAAGATCTGGGTTAGAAATGTAAAATTTACACAGGCCCAAAACTTAAGGGAGAACTTTTATAAAATGTTTTATAGGTGGCACTTAGATCCTAAAACATTAGCAAGTATGTATCTGAACTGCCAGCCCAAATGTTGGAGGTGTGGTTGTGAGGATGCAACGTATTTTCATATATGGTGGACTTGTAAAAGGGTTAAAGCTTTTTGGATTAAAATTTGGTGGAATTTGCAAAAAATATTCAAGAAAATGATAAAGTTTTGTCCGCAACTGTTTTTATTGGATATTATTACAGATACTACCGTTGTGGACACTAAGTTGATGTTGAATTTAATTACGGCAGCGAGACTTTTAGTAGTGCAATATTGGAAGAAGGAAGAACTGCCGACTATAGAAGAATGGACTTTAAAAGTTTCCAATTTGGCGGAAATGGCAAAGATTTCAGCGTATTTGAAAGACCAATCGCAACAGAGATATATTGTGGAGTGGAGAAGATGGATTGATTATATCCAGAATAAATATGGGACTAAAAAGTTTCACTTAGCATTTGAATAAGTAGTGGATTTATATGATGTATAACCAGCTTGTAGTTATTTTATTAAGAGTTAAAGTGCGATAGAAATTAATATTTTATTGTCGTTTGCATATTTTAGATTATGTTTGTTTGTATGTTATACCCTGTATTTAGCTCTGGGAAGTTGGGGAGGGGGGAGGGGAGGGGAGAGTTGGGGAGGTTTGGGGAGAGGGGAGGGGGATGGGAGGGGTTTTCTATTCAAAAATGTACTGTAGAACTTTTCAATATATATAAAAAAAGAAATGCATATTCATGCATCTGATCAAAAATATTTGATAAACTCTAGACTGGGTATACAATTTATTGCATCTGCTCCAGAGAAGAAAAATGGAGTAGTTATCTATGTAAAGAAAGACTTAACAGCTAATTTAATTGAAGCAGATAAACAAGGTATATTACAATTGAACTATTAATAGAAGGGAAGAAAATACTTTTAATTGGAGTATATGCACCTAATCAACAGCAAGGAGAATTTTACAAACTGTTACATAATAAAATAATTCAATGGGATTATAAATCAAGTATTTTAATGGGAGATTGGAATGGAGTGTTGGATACTCAGAAAGATAAAAAAGGTTCTTTTAAAAATACTCCAAGCCATGCTAGATTGCCAAAATCTTTTTTTGATTTGAAAGATGACTTGGAATTGCGAGATGTCTGGAGAGAACAAAATTTGGAAGAAAAGGATTTTACTTTTTTTCTGATAGACATCAATCTTTTTCTAGGATTGATTTTATATTAACTACTAATGATCTTTTTTCTAGGATTAAAAAGATTAAGATATGATAATAATAATAATAATAATAATAATAATAGTAATAATAATAAACCTTTATTGTCAAAGTACATGTGTACATTGAGATTAGCTGAGCCTCCCCCCTGTGCTCTCTCCCCCCAACACACAGTGACAACAAACCCTCCATCCCACCACACTATGTGAACCAACTACACCACACACCGGCCTCCCAAGTCAATTCTGCATAAGATTATGTCCCATTTAAAAGCCTAACAGCCCATGGATAAAAGCTATTTTTCAGCTTGTTGGTACGGCTGGCTATATTCCTATATCTCCTACTGGATGGTAGGAGAGTAAAGAGATACCGTCCAGGGTGTGAGTCATCCCTGAGAATCTTCCTCACTCTTCCAAGGCAACAAGCCCTGGCGATGTCATCCAGTGGTGTCAGGGAATAGCCCACAATGTCTTGTGCTGTGCTCACTACCCTCTGTAATACTTTCCTATCTGCGGCTCTCAGACCAGCATACCAAACCACAATACCATATGAGAGGACGCCCTCTATAGTAGACCGGTAAAAGAGGGTCATTAGCTGTTGTTCTACCCTGTACTTCCGCAAGACCCTAAGAAAGTGAAGCCTCTGTTGGGCCTTTCTAGCCACCTGAGCTGTGTTAACTTTCCAGGTCAGATCTTCACAGAGGTAGACTCCCAGAAATTTAAAGGAGGAAACTCTCTCTACACAGTTCTCTCCGATGTAAAGTGGGGCAGGTTTTCTCCTTTTTTCTCTGGAGGTTTAACACCATCTCTTTCGTCTTGCCGATGTTTAGGTGCAAGTTGTTGTTACTATACCATATGGATAGTTTTTGTACCTCCGCCCTATATGCTGTCTCATCCCCACCTGTAATAAGACCCACCACAGTTGTATCATCTGCGAACTTGATTATCGCAGTGGATGGGTCA
This sequence comes from Vipera ursinii, assembly GCF_947247035.1. Taxonomy (NCBI): domain Eukaryota; kingdom Metazoa; phylum Chordata; class Lepidosauria; order Squamata; family Viperidae; genus Vipera; species Vipera ursinii. The sequence continues at coordinate 104,924,397 of NC_139516.1, read as the reverse complement.
GATGATACACAATCATAAGTGTATAAAGAGTACAGGTAGGGGCTAAGCACACAGCCCTGTGGCGTGCCGGTGCAAAGCTTCAGGGGGGTGGACAAAGCAGAGCCGACCCTCACTGTTTGTAACCGATCCCTAAGAAAGTCTTGTATCCAATTGCAGATGGCGGGGGAGAATTTCAAGTCAGTCAGCTTCTCAATGAGAATGCTCGGCAAAATGGTGTTGAAAGCTGAGCTGTAGTCAACAAAAAGCATCCTGACATAACTTCCAGGCTTCTCGAGATGACTTGCTACAGAGTGTAAAGCAGTAGCTATGGCATCGTCTGTCGACCTATTTCCCCTGTAGGGAAATTGATGTTTATCAAAGTCCAGTGGGAGGCATGTCCTAAGATGTTGGAGAACCAATCTTTCGAAGCATTTCATGACTACAGACGTTAATGCAATAGGTCTGTAGTCATTCAGGCACTCAACTGCAGTTTTCTTGGGGACTGGGACAATGGTAGCTGCTTTCAAGCACGATGGTACACATGCCATTTGCAAGGAGATGTTAAAATTCCTTGTCAGGACCCCTGCTAATTGATCGGCACAATTCCTGACCACTATCCCCAGCACCCCATCTGGGCCTGCGGCTTTGCTGGGATTCACAGCCTTCAATACAGCTCTCACTTGGTGTTCAAGAACTTTATCAGTTCATAGCCCAGTTTGGATGGAATTGGATAAGGGCATGGGGGGGAAAAAGATCATGGAGATTAAATGAAAATTTGTTTAGATATGAAGAAAATGTGGTAGAATGTAAAAAGCATATGCGAAATTTTTTTATTATGAATATGCATAAGGGTACTCCCATTGAAATGGTTTGGGATGCAAGTAAAGCTTATATTTATTTATTTATTTATTTTTATTCCATTTATATCCCGCCCTTCTCCGAAGACTCAGGGCGGCTTACAAGCTTAGCAGTAGCCTTCATTCTATGTATATGCCTGCTTATTAGGGCTTTCACACACCTCCCAAGCGGCATTATTACAAAGTCAGCTTTGAGAGGAGTGCTAATACATTTGGATAATAAACATAGATATAGATTGGAATATAAGCGTAAAGAAATAGAGGAGGAAATAAAGTTGAAAGAGAAAGCTCTTATTTTGAACCCATCTGATAAGAGGTTGAAAGAAGTAATTAACTTGCTAAGAGGACAGTTTGATATGTTAATAGCAGATCAGGTGGCAAGTAATTTACGATATGCCAAACATAATACTTTTAATAATGCTAATAAGCCGGGTAGGTGGTTAGCTTATTTATTAAGGAAAAAATAAAGATCACGTAATATTAAGATAGAATATAAGGGTAAAGAGGTGTTTCAGCAAAATCTTATTTAAAAAGCTTTTGTTGAATTTTATTCTAAATTATATGCTAGAGATATAAAGCAAGGTTTAGATATGGATAGCTACTTACAGGATGTGAATATCCCAATACTTACACAAGAGCAACGGGAAGGGATGAATCAATTGATAACTGTTGAAGAAATTATTTTAGCAATTAAACAATTAAAAGTGGGTAAGGCACCCGGTACAGATGGTTTATCAGCTATTTATTATAAAAATTTACAATCAGAAATGGTGGAGCCTTTAAAAGAATTATTTAGAACAATTCAATTTGGAGGAGAAGTGCCTCCATCGTGGAAAACAGCATTTATAACTTTGATTCCGAAGGAAGATCAAGATCTTGTTCAACTTAAAAATTATAGGCCTATATCGCTTTTAAATAATGATTATAAAATATTTGCAAAGATTTTAGCAAATAGATTAATGAAGGTTATGCAGCAAATGATTCATAGTGATCAAACTGGATTTATAAGTAGTAGACAAATGAAAAATAATGTGAGACATATTGTAAATTTATTAGAATTTTTGGAAAGAAATAATCAAGTCCCCGCAGTGCTGATTTTTTGGGATGCCGAAAAGGCCTTTGATCAATTGAATTGGCAATTTTTATTCAAAGTTTTGGAGAAGATGGAGTTTGGTGATAAGGTTTTACAACCTATTAGGGCAATATATCAAAAACAAACAGCTCAAATAATAATTAATGGTAGTTTAACAGAAGCTTGTAAAATTGAAAAATGTACAAGACAGGGTTGTCCGCTGTTGCCATTATTTAATATTGGAAATATTGTTGATCAAGATACGTGATTCAGAGAAAATAAAGGGAATTAAAATTAAAGATCAAGATTATAGATTGAAAGCGTTTGCGGATGACTTGGTAATTACATTAAGTCAACAATCGGTTACAGATTTAATGGAAATAATTTTACAATATGGACAAGTTTCTGGATTTAAGATAAATAGGCAAAAAAACTAAAATATTGGTTAAAAATATGACCAAGGAACAAAAGGAAGTTTTAGGAAAACTAACGGGATTTGAAATAGTTAAGAAGATCAAATACTTGGGGGTATATCTTTTAGTTTCAAATGCGAAATTATATAAAAATAATTATGAATTGTTATGGTCAAAAATACAAAAAGAATTAGATAGTTGGAAAAAATTACAATTGTCCTTATTGGAAAGAATTGCAGCTGTGAAAATGAATGTTTTACCTAAATTCTTATTCTTGTTTCAAATGATACCTATACTTTAAAAAGACTCAAATTTGGAGGAATGGCAGAGAGGTATTAATAAATTTATTTGGGCAGGGAAGAGACCGAGAGTTAAACTTAAGATAATGCAAGATGTACGTGAAAGAGGTGGTCTTAAAATGCCCAATTTTAAATTATACTACGAGGCTGCAGCATTATCATCAATTAGTAATTGGTTTAACTTAACACAAGGGAGATTATTGAATATTGAAGGATATGATTTGTTATATGGTTGGCATGCTTATTTATTGTATGACAAAAAAGTGGATAATGTTTTTAAGACACATATATTAAGATATGCCCTGTTGCGAGTTTGGAAAAAATATCGTTATAAGTTGAATTTTAAAATTCCAATTTGGGCAATACCTAAACATACGATAGAAAATATAAATGTGGGATTTAAGCATGATGTGATTACATATAAAGAAATTCTTAGATTGGAAAGAAATGTATGGCAATTAAAGCCATTTAATATTTTAAAAGAAGAAAAGATAGTACAAACTTGGTTTCAGTATGGGCAGTTACAAGCTAGATGGAAACAGGATCAGAAAATTGGTATTTCCATAGTAGATGAAAATTTGGTTAAACAAATTAGAGATCAAAGTCCTGCACATATAAGAAGGATATATAATGCATTGATAGAAATAGATTCAGAAACGGAACTTGTTATAGATTGTATGATAAAATGGGCCCAGAATATTCAAGAACCTATAGCGATGGATACTTGGGAAACAATCTGGGTCAGAAATGTAAAATTTACACAGGCACAAAATTTAAGAGAGAATTTTTATAAGATGTTTTATAGATGGCATTTAGATCCTAAGAAATTGGCATGTATGTATCCAAATTATCAGCCTAAATGCTGGAGGTGTGGTTGTGATGAGGCAACGTATTATCATATATGGTGGACTTGTAAAAAAGTTAAAGCTTTTTGGATTAAAATTTGGTGGAATATGCAGAAGATATTTAAAAAAAGGATAAAGTTTTGTCCGCAATTATTTTTGCTGGGTATTACTATAGACCAGTGTTTTTCAACCACTGTTCCGCAGCACACTAGTGTGCCGCGAGATGTTGCCTGGTGTGCCGTGGGAAAAATTGAAAAAACACTGACTTAGGAGACAGCGGTGAGAGGAGGAGGAGGAGGAGGAGGAGGAGGAGGAGGAGGAACAGCCGCGGGTGGAGCGGTGCTGCAAGACTCTCTGGCTGGGAGCGCTGGGCACCGGAGCCTTGGCTAAGCTGACGGCCCTACTTCGCTGGAAGCAAAAGCCCGGGAAAAGACGTGGGCTCAACCTCTCTAGGCACCAGGGCTCCACGGCAGCGTAGCTCTGCCCCCTTCTCTGGCTTCGGAGGGTCTCTTGCTGAAGAGAGAGAAGCTGGGGAGAGGCGACCGGCTCGCTTATCGGAAGAGGACGGACGGGCAGCCAGCCCGGCTTGCCTGAGCTGTCGCGTGATTGGTTGCCTGCAACGTTCGAAAAAGCTCTTCTTCCCCAGCACGCGCCGCTTACTCCTTACTCCCCGCACGGCTGAGGATGCGAGACTCCCGCCTGGTCGGCTGCCTTGCTCCGCTTTCTTTGCTCGCCGCGACCCCTCGCTCCAGCCCGAAATAGAGGGATCTGACCGCTTCGCTCTTGGAGGCTTCGCTTGTGTCTGAAAAATTACATGGCTGATTTTTTTTTTAACCTGTCCTTTTGATACGTTGCATAATAAAATGTCCTTTGGACCAAAGCAATTAAAAACCTTTGGGGTTTCCCCCCCCTCTGGAGTGAAGTGCTTTTGATGGTAAAGGTGAGAAAGAAAGAAAAAAGGAAGGGAAAAAAGGAGAAAGGGGGAAGGGGAAAAGGGAGGGAGAAAGAAAAGAAAGGAGAATAGAAAAGAAAGAGAGAGAGAGAGGAAGGGAGGAAGGAAGGAAGGAAGGAAAAAAGCAGGAAGAAAAATTAAAAAGAAATGCAAGTAGCTTCCAGTTTCCACAACAAGTAGAAAGCAAGAAATTGAGAGAGGGAGGGAAAGAAAGTGGGAGAGAGAAAGGCAGGAAAGAAAGGAAGGAAGATAGAAAGAAAGAAAGAAAGAGAAAAGAAAGAGAGAAAGAAAAAGAAAGAGAAAAGAAAGAAAGAAAGAAAGAAAGAAAGAAAGAAAAATAAATGAAGGAGAAAAATGCAGAAAGAAAAATTAAAAAGAAATGCAAGTAGCTTCCAATTTCCACAACAAGTAGAAAGCAAGAAATTGAGAGAGGGAGGGAAAAAAAGTGGGAGAGAGAAAGGAAGGAAGGAAGATAAAGAAAGAAAAGAGGGAGGGAAGAGAGGGAAGGAAGGAAGGAAGGAAGAAAAGAAGAGAAAAAATAAAATACTGAAAGGTAAATTAAAAAGAAATGCAAGCTTTCCTTTTCCTTCACAACAAAAACAAACAAACAAAAGCCCCAAAATAAAATAAAATAAAATAAAGAGGCTAATAATAATAATAATAATAATAATAATAATAATAAGTTGGAAGGGACCTTGGAGGTCATCTAGTCCAACCCCTTGAGAACACAGGCCATCCTCGACTTACGACCGTTCGTGTAGCGACCATGGGGAGGTCCAACGGTGTGGAAAACGGTGGAGTGCCTCGTGATTTTTTTCATGAAACAAGTGTGCCTTTGCCCAAAAAAGGTTGAAAAACACTGCTATAGACTGTACTGCTATAGAAACTAAATTGATGTTGTATTTAATAACAGCAGCAAGACTTTTGGTAGCGCAATATTGGAAGAAGGAGGATTTGCCTACTATAGAAGAATGGACTTTAAAAGTTTTGAACTGGCAGAAATGGCAAAAATTTCAGCATATTTGAAAGACCATTCGCAACAAAGATATATCTTGGAATGGAGAAGATGGATTGATTTTATTCAGAATAAATATGGGACCAAAAAGTTTCATTTAGCATTTGAATAAGTAGTAGATTTATAAGATTTATTATTATTTAGTTATTTTTAAGGAGAATTAAAGTTCGATAGGACTTAAAGTGTTATTATAGTTAGTTAGCATATTATAGTTTAAGATTGTTGGGGTTAACACCCTGTATTATGCTCTGGGAAGTTGGGGGGGAGGGGGAGGGGTGGGTCTTATGTTTATAATGTATTTGTAAAACTTTTTAATAAAAAAAAGTTGGCAAGCAACTCTACATTGAGCTGTAACAGAGGATGCATTGTGCTACATCATAATTTGTTTATGGCTTGTTCCTGGTTAACAATTTCTTATTAGCTGATCAAATATAAAATACAAAACATATGAAGAAAAATAAAGATGATGGAAAGATAAGGAAGGAAAAGGGTGAGGGAAGTCAGCTCCCCAGAACAGGAAATATTAAAAGGGCAGAAAAATATATTTCCTAAAAAGAAATTGAAGATCCAGGAAAGCATGCCCAGTTTTCTTAATAGTCTCAAGTTACCTTCCCCCCAAGCAGAAAACCAGTTCTATAGACATGCAAATGTAAACCATCAGGAAGGTTGGAGCTGGAAGCTTAGGAAGACAAAGACCTAAAATCTACATATCCCAGCCCCAGGAAAGCAGGATATGACCTTTGGACATAATAGGATTGACCCACAACCATCAAGAATACCAGAAAGGCATACCCAGACTCCGGTCAGAATACGTGACACAGGAAACACAAAGCCTGAAACAGGAAATAACTCCAAACAAAAGACTCCAGGGGGTATAAAACCCACTCCCTACATGTGCTCAGTCTTTTTTCTGCTGGAACCATCTTGCTGTCTGGCTTTCCACTGCAATAAACTGCAACCTTCTTCCTAAAGCAGTTGCCATGTTGTTTATCCCCAGCTTGGATGGAACCATGATGAAAACTTTTCTTTTTACAAGGGGAAGAGAAAAAAAAAGCAAGACAGAGGGAAAAAGGCAAAAAAGGCATTGACTTCCAACTCCTTTGGGTGCAGTACAATAAGGCAGTAACATAAAATCTCATCTTTTTACTTTTATATAATAAAATATAGTAGCCATTTCTCAGCTAAGTCCACCAACTTTTGCAGCCATTCATCCATTGTGGGAATCAAAGTATGCTTCCATTTTTGTGCATAAAGTTTTCTTGCTGTTGTCATATTCTTGCTGCTGTCATTTGTTTATAGCTTGTTGAAAAAGCTATAGTTGGTAAGGTCATACAATATACAAAGCCAGAACCAAACACATCACATTACAATTATGAATTTTGAATTACAATTTGTAATTATATGTAATTATGTATAGAGCAAATCAACAGGTAGCACCTTTATTAAATGGGGAATTCTTGGAGAACTAGTTGGACAATTTAGTCTAACAACTCAATGTAGTCTCCTAGAGAAGTATGCTGGACTCACAATGGGCAACTTTGTCATATACAAAAATCAGCTTTTAGATATTTCTGCTATCAAAACAAGTAGGACTTCAGAGCTGTTCCAAGAATCGGTCCCATCTTTTCACTAGACGCAAAACAGTTTGACAGTTCATGGGATTGGGTTATGTACTTCAGCTGCTTTGAAAAAGCCATCAAATTCAACAGTTGGGCAGTACTGACTAGCCAATAAGAAGGAAAGGAAAAGGATTGGAAATAAAGGAATGCAAGCATCAAAAGGTTGCTCCCACCTTATTTATGAGCTGTTTACACTGCTTTGCATGTGTAATGAGATGTTCAAAAAACTGCAGTCAAGGTTGGATGGACTCAGTTGGACTTTACAGCAAGCTGAACAAAAGCCTAATTATCACCACTGTGTTTTTGCACCCGGGGAGAAATATTACAGGCTCAGGGAGTTGCTATGGGAGCAGGAGCAGTTATGCTCTAAGTGCCACAGTGAATGCAAGGAGATACTGGCACTCCCCTTCAAGTAAATTGTTCTTTGTATTTTTCCATTTGCTGTAAATGGGGAAAGGTACTTAGCTCTGCTTTAGCAGGCGATGGTAACTGATATTTGCAATTTGCCTCTTGCTTATGGGCACCCAGAGAATTATTTTAATCTAAACTGGGTAATTTTTTAAAAGATCTTAAATTCTTTTCATTCCCAGTGTCAGTAAGTTAGAAGGTCATGCAGAGGCCAGACTTCAAATTTCGCAAAGCTTCAAGGCAATTCTACAGTTTGCATTTCCTTGCAGTTCAGCTTGAAAAGCTTGCATGCAGTTCAGCAGCTTTACTTCCCTTCTGTGGCTGCTTGATGACTCACATCTAGCAATACGAAAGGGGTGGAGGATGGCAATCATAGCAGCTGAACCGCAGGGGTCTGAAAAATGAACAGCAATTCTCACTGTTTTTCAGCATTAGCCATGCAGATGACAGGACTCTTATGATATGTAATCCAGCAACATCTGGCAGGTCAGAGGTTTCCACCCTTCAATCTCAAGAGCATATTCTCTAATGACCTGTCATCATAAGGGAGAGCAGTCCTTTGGAAAATAAAGCTATGCTATTTGAGAAACTCAGGTTACCTTTCTTGTTATGCATTTTTGTTTTTGGTGGAACATAAAGTTTGGTGGAGATGCAAAAGCCTCAGCCTTATAAGTGTGCAAACTGTGAATGCATAGAAGACAAAGAGAGGAGATAGAGGAGAAAGCACAATGCATAAGATTTCAACTGTTTAGATGTCAGCCAGGAAACATGGCGATTTTAATCTTAAAAATAGAGGGAAAATGATGCATTTGGAAATAGAAGCAGCAGCACTATTGGTAGTAAGGGCAGCAGATATTTTTATGTGGAAAAAATAACCTCTGTGGGATCTAAAGTAAGCCTGGAACATATGAGTCGGTGGAAGGCTAAGAAAATTATGGCATTCAGAGAAGCCTTTTCCAAGTGTTTGTGTCAGAATCCATTTATATCATATTCATAAATGGAATGTTTCAAACATATCCCATGGATTCTGCCATCTCCCAAAGAGAAGAGGATAGATGTGTATTGAACCGGCAATAGGCATTTCAAAGGAAAGGAGAAGCCTTTTGAACTGGGGAAACAAAAGGGGGGGGCTAGCATCTGGCTTTTGTCACGGAAGACAGCAATAAACAAAAGGGTCCTAACTTCCTTTTTCCCACGAGATGGATGATACGAGAGGAAGGATGGGGGGGACTGACCAAATGGGGATTAAGGGGGGTTAAACCGGGAACTCTTTATAAGGATTTACATCATGGAACCATTAAGCCCTGTCTCATTTCCTACAACCAAGCATGTCATAGTAAAGATTTCTTTTGGACTAAAAACCTGACTCCAAGAGTTTTTGTCTTCCTAAGACGTGGTTTGGGGTGGGTCCTGACAGTTTGCTTTCTAGATGTGTTTGAATATAAGTCCTGCCTAGCTGGGAATAATAGGAAAAAAGATTGAAACACTTGTCAAGGATACTGGGTTGGGGAAAGTTGATTTGTAATGATATTTGCAAGAATCTAATTGCTTTGACCCAGAATATATTTAGCCCAGTGCTTGGTTTTCTGATAGCAGTCAATCTGATGTCTCTAGAGCTTTTCAGATACAGAAGAACAATTGGAGGCATACATATGGTGGTTCTTAATAACTAGCATCAGTAATATGTAATATGTATGATAGAATAAATCTTTCCCAAGTTTGGTCAGGAAGCTCTCTCCCAACATGCTGGTGGAATATATTTAAGAAAACACCTAGCCCCTATGACTAATGCAATGTACTAGAGTTGCTTGTTACAAGAACTCTGAACTCAGTGCCTTCTGTACTGAGAAGGCGGATAATTGCAGATGTCTTGAAAAAAGTATATGACAGCCATTGTGAAACCATGAACTTTATCTGGGAAGACAAAACAAGATGAGGATGAAATTCTCTTTAATAGAAGAGGGAGAGAAACAAGAACAATGTCAGGCTTTCAAGACTATGATGTTAAGACCAGCAGAGTTTTAGTATTTCTTGTGGTGTCTATTTCCTAACTGGGTCTACCACAAAGAAATGAAAGAAACTCATTGTAGTTGAGAAACACTATTTTCTACAGCATCTTGACAGACGTAGTGATGTGTCTATAGCCACTGACTCTTAAGTAAAAGAGGAGAAAGAGTAGCATGGAAATAAAATAATAAAAATAAAATAGAACAAAATAAAATAAAATAAAAAAGACTGGGGAGTAAGTTGATAAATATGCTTGAAAGAAACTTAGCATGTTCAGTTGCACATCTTTTGCAATGCTTCAATTGGGAAAGCTTTGGTTAATTTTCTTAATAAGTTTGAACTCTGAGTCAAATGTTGGCAACAATATCGGAATTTACAGGAAAGGTTAAATAGAATATTTCTTATTTTATGCTGTAGGGAGTCTATTAATAAATAAACCAAGCTGTGATTGGACTTTAAACATGCCAAAGGAGATCAACAATAAAGTAGTTGATAATATGCTTTTGTCATACTGCCCAGTATATTTTATAGTTCACATGTCTTGGGCCAGATAAGATATGGAAACTAATTATATGAGACAGATTTAGAAACAATATCAGAATAGGTAGAGAGAATCTAGTGAGAGTGAAATTGAACTGAAACTCAAGAGTGGAATATAAAATAAGTTGAGATAGTGTAACAGCAAGCTGATTGGTAATTTACTTGCCTCATCCAACTTTTCCTCCATTAGCAATAATATTTGTTATGCTCTTAGACCAGAGAACAAATAAGTATAGAAATCATAAAAAGGAAGGTAATAAAATTTTAACCAAAACTTAAAACTCTATACTGTAATATTCTTCAGCTTGATCTTCTTACAATTTCATAGTCCAGCATATCCAACCAGAGTCACCATAACAATGAGATGGGAAGCATATAAATTTAATAAATAAATAATAAAGTTCTTGTTGCTAACAAGCAATATTTTATAACAATACATGTCATTTATTGGTCTTCATGAGCCTGATCTAAAATTCATCAAGGTGGCCTGGCCTTTTTTTAAAAAAATAATAATTAAGGGCTGAATTAACTTGGAATCAAAATAAAATATATATTTCAGTGTTCAGTTCGGTTCAATGCAATTTAATTCAATCTCCCTGGATTCATAAGGATATAGTCTCTAGAAGGCTGGAATATTATTACTGTATAACTGCCAAGGAAAGGGCATTAAACTGGGCTCTAAGAAGTGTCCAGAGATAGGTAAATAAGCATAAGAAGTTTGTAGGAAAGTTCTCTGGGGTTCTTTTAGGAATCAGAAGAGCCTTATGATTTGTATTAGATCACTTTAAAATGCAATGTTCTCAGTCCACTCTTTGATATAAGTTACTTAACTTTTTCAAGACCAAATTGTAACAGATACTGAGTGATAGGCCCTAGGGCAGCAATTTTCATATGATGTTTTTCCCATCATTTTGCCTTAAAGTCATCAGATTTTATTAATGGAAGCAGCCCAACTGAATCCAACTTTAACCCTACAAAATGCAGATGAGATTCCTTGTCATATTTTGCCTTCAACTTTGTGGAGATCACCTTTAATCTTACAGTTGTATTGGGGAGACATCTAGGTGTCACTATTAAAGATCTTAATTATCCTGATTGGAGTTGCAATAGGAGATCATAAAAGGTAAGCAATTGCTTTCACAGTAAATAATTTGATGTGTCTAAATTAAATTCCCTCTCTGTCTCTGATGAAATTTGGGGATTGCTGTTGTTGTACTCTTTTGGGCTAAGAAAGAAGAAGCATTAACGGGGGCTGATGTCCTAGAATATTGAGAAACAACTGCTAAGTATTTAAAACATTTGACATGTACTGCAGTCTAAACTGGGGATTGATTATCCTGGAGAAGGGCCAATTGCATGGTTGCTAAGAGTCAATTTGATGACACATAAACAACCATTCAATCAATAATTTGATTATTTATATGCCATCTGTGGGATGTGATGATATTGGAGAATACTATGACTGGTTTTCTGATGGTTGATAACTTGGCAGAGTTGAGTAAAGAGTATTGAAAGCCCTCCTGAGACTCACCTAGCTTAGCAACAAAACAGCAACATTAATATTAACTGTATAAAGCAGAATTTATCCAACATTGGTGGTGTGTAAAGCTAAGTTTTGTAAATGTTTAATAAGCAAAAGCAAGTAAATATTTAACAAGAACATGGTTAAGACACAGCCTTGTTTTATCTTCTTGGCAATTGTGATGGTACTGGAATGCTGTCCAGCACAGTTATATTTGACTCTAATTTTTACATATTAATAACAACAAAGTTTTGCCAACTTGTCAGATAACAGTTTCAGAAATTCTGAACTTATTGTCTGAGATGCTATATTATCTAAGAAGATAATGGTACCAAGTCAGTTTTTGTTACGTCTGCTGGGATAAGGTTATTTTTAGGATCTTTGCCTCCATTTAAGTGATCAGTCAGTAGTTGGACCTGTTAAACCAATACCAAAGGCCAAGATGTAGATGATCAACCAATAGATGCAACAGGTGAAAGTCAGTCCAAGATTCTACATACAACCCATGCCTCCCTACCTCAACAGCAGGCCACGTATGACAAACCCTGTATCAAGTTGTCCCTCTTTAACATATCAGGAAAATGAATCATTTTATTTTGGATAATCCTAATTCTGAACTCTTTTTATTTATTTATTTGTAAAGCTCCTAGTATTTCACCTGCATTGTTTTTTCTTTTGTTTTTTTACGGGTGGTTTTAAAATGCTTTCACATAATTGTTACCACCGTTCTGAGACTGGGTAGGGGAGGAGATTTCTAGATATACAGGTGAAACTTGAAAAATTAGAATATCATGCAAAAGTTCATTTATTTCAGTAATGCAACTTAAAAGGGGAAACTAATATATGAGATAGACTCATTACATGCAAAGCAAGATAGTTCAAGCTGTGATTTGTCATAATTGTGATGATTATGGCTTACAGCTCATGAAAACCCCAAATCCAAAATCTCAGTAAATTAGAATATTATGAAAAGGTGCAATATTCTAGGCTCAAAGTGTCCCACTCTAATCAGCTAATTAGGCCATAACACCTTCAAAGGGTTCCTGAGCCTTTAAATGGTCTCTCAGTCTGGTTCAGTAGGAATCACAATCATGGGGAAGACTGCTGACCTGACAGTTGTGCAGAAAACCATCATTGACACCCTCCATAAGGAGGGAAAGCCTCAAAAGGTAATTGCAAAAGAAGTTGGATGTTCCCCAAGTGCTGTATCAAAGCACATTAATAGAAAGTTATGTGGAAGGGAAAAGTGTGGAAGAAAAAGGTGCACAAGCAGCAGGGATGACCGCAGCCTGGAGAGGATTGTCAGGAAAAGGCCATTCAAAAGTGTTGGCGACTTTCACAAGGAGTGGACTGAGGCTGGAGTCAGTGCATCAAGAGCCACCACACACAGACGGATCCTGGACATGGGCTTCAAATGTTGTATTCCTCTTGTCAAGCCGCTCTTGAACAACAAACAACATCAGAAGCATCTTACCTGGGCTAAAGAAAAACAGACCTGTTGCTCAGTGGTCCAAAGTCCTCTTTTCTGATGAGAGCAACTTTTGCATCTCATTTGGAAACCAAGGACCCAGAGTCTGGAGGAAGAATGGAGAGGCACACACACACTGCAAGATGCTTGAAGTCCAGTGTGAAGTTTCCACAGTCTGTGTTGATTTGGGGAGCCATGTCATCTGCTGGTGTTGGTCCACTGTGCTTCATTAAGTCCAGGGTCAACGCAGCCATCTACCAGGAGATTTTGGAGCACTTCATGCTTCCTTCAGCAGACGAGCTTTATGGGGATGCTGACTTCATTTTCCAGCAGGACTTGGCACCTGCCCACACTGCCAAAAGCACCAAAACCTGGTTCAATGACCATGGGATTACTGTGCTTGATTGGCCAGCAAACTCACCTGACCTGAACCCCATAGAGTATCTATGGGGCATTGCCAAGAGAAAGATGAGAGACATGAGACCGAACAATGCAGAAGAGCTGACGGCCGCTATTGAAACATCCTGGCCTTCCATAACACCTCAGCAGTGCCACAGGCTGATAGCTTTCATGCCACGCCGCATTGAGGCAGTAATTGCTGCAAAAGGGGCCCAAAAAAAGTACTGAATACATATGCATGCTTATACTTTTCAGAGGTCCGATATTGTTCTATGTACACTCCTTGTTTTATTGATTGCATGTAATATTCTAATTTTCTGAGATTGTGGATTTGGGGTTTTCATGAGCTGTATGCCATAATCATCACAATTATGACAAATCATGGCTTAAACTATCTTGCTTTGCACGTAATGAGTCTATCTAATATATTAGTTTCCCCTTTTAAGTTGCATTACTGAAATAAATGAACTTTTGCACAATATTCTAATTTTTCGAGTTTCACCTATATGCTAATGGTATTGACTGAATGCTGCATTTATCCCAGATTGCTTTGCTTTATGATATACAGTAGATTAACAAAATTCTAGAATCCTAGACATGAAAGGAGTCCTTGTGGACATTGGGTCCAAAGGCTTGCTCAGTGCAGGAATCTAAATTAAAGCATTCCCTGGTAGATGACTGTCTGAGCAATGCCTGAACACATCTATCACCTCTCTGCAAACTGCTTCCACTGTCTAACTGCTGTTATCATTAGAACAATTTTTTTCCATAAAATTCAAAATCTGCTTTCTGTAACTTAAACGCATGATCCCATGTCCTGCACTTTGGAATGATACTGAAGAAAATATGGCCTTTGGTGTGTCAGATAATTGAAGGATAAGGTATTCCAACTTAACCTTTTTTCTGGAGGCTAAATGTCCCTCATTCAGTCAGTCCTTCATAGGATTTAGTTTCTAGTCTCTTAAACATTATTGCCATTCTCTGAATTTGACTTTATGCACTTCTGAGGCCCAAAAGGGCAGTAGGGCTGGATCTGGTGGTTGTCACACATTTAACACCACCCAGGGAGCATGTGTAGCTTAAGAAATGCTACAGAGGCAGGCAACAACACTGGAAGAAGTGCCTCTGCCCTGTATCAGTGGGGATGGAAAGATTCCCCTTGTTGTAATTGTGGTGCTGATGTACAAACTGTAATGTATTGGCCTTAATTGCTGCAATCAGTTGCACAATGTAGTGACCTTAATTGCTGTACTTAAGTGAATGATTGCTTAATGGTTCTTGTTGCTGCAACCCAGACTACCTGACTCCAAGCTGTTAACTATGTTTTGGGCGGGAATTGTTACTCGTCCATGAGAAAAGCTTCACGGCAGTCAAATCACTGCTGTCTTCAAACTCAGTACTCACTTTAGTGAAAAGCTGCCTGTCTGCATCACATGTGATGCATCGCCGTACGGCGTAGGGACAGTGTTGAGCCATTTGAGGCCTGATGGGAAACAGACTCCCATTGCTTACTACTCTAGGACTCTCTCATCAGCGGAGTGCAATTACGCTCAAATCGACAGGCCAATAAGAGGGTTTGGGAAAGCTGAAGGCTGAGAGGCCAAATTCTTGGGAGGCCAAATTCTGGCCATTCCCACATTTCCCCTTTTTTTGTTTAATGACAGAAGCAGAATGTTCAAGATAAGCTTGCATAATGTGTAAATCTTTGGTGTTGAAGGCAGAGGTGTGGGATCATCTAAGTGAGCGGTACAATGCTAGCAAAGAGGGAATACATTGGATACAGCAACACAAACTAATCAATATAATTATAGTTATACCATGAACAAATAAATGTTTAAACCAAGCTAAATCTGGTAGATATATTAAAATTGGCAAAAAGAGTATAATTTTGAATAGTAGTAGCTGGAGCACAGACAGGAACAATGCAAGAACTAGTAACTTCATGAGTAGAGGCAGACATTTTAAGCAAAAATTACTCTGACCAGAAATATTGGCCAGTTGTAGCCACAAATTGAATTGTCCTCCATTTGCTAAATCTTCATGAATTCCTACAGCTGAAAGAATAAAAACCAAAAAACACAGCAGCAGTCCAAGTGCTGAATTGGTGTTAAGTCGCGCGATAATTGCTGACAGGAATAGTTCTGGGGTCGGCTCTAGCTGCGCAGTAGTAAGGTCACGAAGGGCATCTGCACTGAGTGTTTTTAACATTCCCCATGTCACTGGTGACTGAGTTCCTGCTGGCTGCGAAGGTCATTTACGCCTTTGTGGTGTTTCACCCATCGGGTTCAGGTTCAATGTCAGGGCTGGATTGAACTCTGGGAGCAGACCGCTCAGCCTCTGGTGCCAGCTCATGTTTGGCTTGGAATGGCTTCACACACCTGGCAGGCACCCACACCGGTCCTGTAGGAGTAAGAACAGATGCATACCCCCTTCCCCAAGTAATCAATTCAGCTGGTCCCTTCCAGGTTGGCTCGGGCAGCTCCTTATATAGCACTTGTGGTTGTTCCAGGGGAAGCTCCTTCCTAAAATGTCTCTCTGCAGGAGTATAAGCTTGATTAGTGATCGTTAAATGATTCAAAGTGAATAACAATACTGGAATCAAAGTTTTAAGATCTGAGGGAGTAATTCCCCATTCTTTTAAATGTTTAAACAACAAGGCTTTAAATGTACGATGTGCACGTTCTACTATAGCTTGGCCTGAACTATTGTATGGAATACCATGTTGGAGAGAAATATCCCAAGTGCTGCAAAATTGAGAAAAAGCATTAGAAGTATACGCAGGAGCATTGTCTGTCTTTAAGACAAGTGGTCGTCCCATGACAGCCATGGCAGCGAGAAGGTGAATAACATGAGAGGCAGTTTTGCCACGAAGGGGGGGTAACCCACACATAGCTAGAATAAGTATCTATGCATACATGAAGATAAGAAGCTGGAGAAAATTGCGGAACGTGAGTAACATCCATCTGCCAGAGGGCATTGGCCTCAGTTCCTCTTGGATTAACAGCATCAAAGGGAAAAGAGAGGGGGGAGGAGGAGCAAGAAGGACAGGCTGAGATAATATCACGAGCCTGAGAAAGTGGAATATTAAAGGTAGCATGAAGAGATTTAGCATTCTGGTGAAAATAGGAATGGCTAGTCAAAGGGTCAGTAAAAAGTGAAGCCACCTTAAAAGAGTGGAGAGCAGAATCTGCTCTGTGGTTGCCATCAGAAATAGTATCAGAAAAACCTTATGGGGGCGAATGTGAGCAACGAAAAATGGGGATGTACGGTCATGCAGGAGAGTTTGAAAAGTAAGGAATAGAGAAAGCACGTTACGGTCCAAAGGTGGGGATAGCTTTGGAGTAGGGTACCATCAGTATGCTGATGACACCCAGCTTTTCATCTCAACTCCAAACAACATCAGTGATGCCCTCGACGTGATGTCCCGCTGCCTGAAAGCGGTCCGGGAATGGATGGGGAGGAACAGGCTTCAACTGAACCCGGACAAGACTGAATGGCTGTACGTACCGGCAAGCCAGGATACTCAGAGCATCCCATCCCTTAACATCGGGGATGAGTTACTACCCCCTGTTGATAGGGCCCGCAACCTGGGTGTCCTCCTAGACTCGCAGCTCTCCCTGGAAGATCACATAGGAGCTGTGACCAAGGGGGCCTTCTCCCGGGTTCGACTGGTGCGCCAACTACGGCCTTATCTGGACCTGGATGCCTTACGTACAGTCACCCATGCCCTTGTGACCTCTCGCCTAGACTACTGTAACGCTCTCTACATGGGGCTGCCCTTGAGATCCACTCGGAAGCTTCAACTGGTGCAAAGTGCAGCGGCACAGACACTTTTGGGAGCCTCCCGATACTCCCATATCACACCTCTCCTCCGTGCGCTGCACTGGCTTCCAGTTGCCTTCTGAGTGAAGTTCAAGGTGCTAACAATGACATACAAAGCCCTACATGGCATGGGTCCGGACTACCTACGGGAGCACCTTCTGCCAATGTCAACACCCCATGGCCCTGTGCGCTCCCACAGAGAGGGCCTCCTCAGGGTGCCACCGCTCAAGGAATGTCGGCTGGTGGACCCCAGGGGGAGGGCATTCTCAGTGGGTGCGCCAGCCCTCTGGAACTGCTTACCAACTGAAATCCGGATGGCCCCCGACCTCCGCACCTTCCGGCGCGACTTAAAGACTTACCTATTCCAGCAGTCCGGCCTGGCCTGATAGCTCTGATAGCTCTAATTGGGGTCCCAGTTTGGTTTGTTTTGATTATTGTTTTTCAATACTGTTTCATTATGTTGCCTATCTTACTCTGTACACCGCCCCGAGTCCCTCGGGAGAAGGGCGGTTTATAAAAATAAATAAATAAATAAATAAATAAATAAATAAATAAATAAATAAATAAATAAATAGATAAGCAAATGCAATATGGTTAAAAAGATTGTAAACATATTGAGAATCCACAATAAAATTAAAAGGAATTCTATCATGTAATTCAAAGGCTAAAATCACTGCAGCAAGTTCAGCACGCTGGGCAGATGTCTGAGAAGCTGTAAACTTAGTTTCCCATTTGCCATTAACTTGCCAAACAACCACCCCACGGGTACGAGATCCATCTGTAAATAATGTAATGGCATTAGGAAGAGGGGTAGAAACCTGTGCAGACTGAAAAACAAAAGGCAATTCCTGTAATAAAACCAAACGTTGGTCCTTGGGGGGGTTAAACAATACAGCTCCCACATAATCTACAAAGGCAATCGCATAAGCATTAGACATTTGCATAAAGAAATCATGCTGATCCTTGGTGCAAGGCAAATGAAAAACTAAAGGATCAAAGCCAGTTAACTGGAGCATGCGATGCCGTACCTTCATTAAAAGATCAGAATATAACACATCAATGGGAGACACATTTTTAGCTGGTGTGTGTGGCAAATACAACCATTCTACAATGCATATAGATTTAAGCGTTTCAGGAAAGAATAATATAGCAGTTGGCTGTAAAGGAGTGTGCAAAATTGCTGCAGACAATGATCCTAGAAGAGGAGCTCTGTTAACCATAACTTTGTGAAGGGCAGAATTGATTTGATGAAGGCAATGTCGCATTGCCGTGGAGACTGGAATCTGTGCGTCAGGGGTTAAATGACCTTGCAAGGCAATAAAAAGTGGATGCAACAAGGCAGTAGTTAACCCTAATGGTGTAGCCCAATTAAGATGACCTAAAAAACTTTGCAATTGTACCAGAGTAAAATGTGAAGCAAAACATTTTTTTGTCTTTGGCTGGATGAACTACAGCTGCAAGAGCTGTAGCCAAAAGTTCTGTCTTATGAGATTCAGTTCCAATGTTCTGACACAATTTAATCATCGGAGCAATGGTAGTCTCAGTTTTGGAATAAATTGCTTTCAGGGCTGTTTTGCAGTCCTGATTAGCATTTTCATATGCCAATTGTTTCATCAGAACGTCAGCAGCAGTTTCATTTTGAACCTTCTCAGGGTGAAGCCCTCGGGTGAAATTGCTTTGCAACCCATTTTCTGTAACACTTCTTTTTAGCTCTTTGTAAACTGCAAATGGGACAAACTCATGGACTTGCTGATTTTGAGTGTTTTGGACCACAGCCATTAATGGCAATGCCTCCTGGACGTCCTCTGAATTTCCAGAGGCCAATGCAGACTGCACCATTTGCTGAATAGCAGTCTGTGTTTGAGGCTGTTGAGGGTCCAAATTTTGCTGACTCTCAGAACTCCACTGCCATGAAGAATTATTATAAGACGGTGGTGGCTGAGGGTCTGGGGGGTACAGGATTGGTGCCTCAGGAGTTATTAATTTTGGAGGGTACAAGAGAGGATTGGACAACTCAATAATAGCTTTACCGCAGAGTTGCCAAGTGTGTAGTACTGATACTGGAGTGGTTGCAGCCCGATGCAAATTTTTCCCAATTTCTTGCCAATCATTGGGATTAAGAGACCCATCTGCAGGATACCAAGGGCATAACTTACCAATGATCTTAACCAGGTCTTCCACATCCTCTTTATAGACTTTAACTGTTTGCGTAGTCCTTGTCAACAAATTGCAAAGGTCAGATACTTGTTTTTTCTGTCCTGTTGAAAGAGAAGTCCCCATACTTACCTCGTTGATTCCTTAAACGGAATGAATAGTTGAATGCGTTCGTTTAGCTCCTGCCGAGCGAAGGTAAGCCAGAAGTTACAGTTTGCCTCACGGACTCACACGGGGCACCAGATGAAGGGAAAAAGAATTCAGACCCAGGTCAATAGAGATGCTCTGAACCAGCCAGGCAGCCTCGTCTCACCAAAAAAACCCCTGAGCAACTGCCCGCTGAACTTTTATTCACCTCCCTCTTCTGAATACCAACATTACAAAAACTCCATCAATCTCATACAAAATAGGATACATAGAGATAATTGGATACATAGTGAGAACTTCTCAGGTGCCTATGAGTTCATTACAAAAACAAGATACTAAAAGATATATGTGAAAGCTCTATCATAGCGTTTCCCAAACCTCCCACATGCCAGCCTGTGTGAGCCAGAAGAGTATGCTCATCACTGCAGCTCACGTGGAGGCCAATAAGGGGGTTTGGGAAAGCTGAAGGCTGAGACGCCAAATTCTTGGGAGGCCAAATTCTGGCCGTTCCCACAACGCTTAACTGCATGTTGAACTGGGTGCACACAGGATGACCGGACAAATGTCGAGGGCCAGAATTCCAGAGTTTTTTTATGAGGAGAGATGAGCTCTCAGCTCATAAGGGGTGCATTCTTTGGGGGAGTCGGGTCATAGTCCTGAGTTCTTTAAGGCCCAGGGTGTTAGAGTCGCTGCATGAGGGACATCTGGGAATAGTCCGGATGAAGGCACTCGTGAGGAGCTACCTCTGGTGGCCTGGGCTAGATAGAGATATCGAAGCCCAAGTACACAGCTGCTTCACATGCCAGGAATGCGAGGCCAGAAATGCCTCAAGCCCCTGTCCACTGATGGAAAGCTACACACACACCATGATCAAGAATCATTTCAAGGACAGTTGTTCCTTATTGTGGTAGACAGCCACACCAAATGGTTAGAGGTTGCACCAGTCCCAACTATGACTACTGCCAGGACCATCCAGGAACTGCGCAGGATCTTTGCAACGCATGGGTTACCAGATGTGCTGGTCTCAGACAATGGGGCCAAGTTCACTGCCGCAGAATTCCAGTCCTTCCTCAGGGCTAATCTAATAAGGCATGCCACTTCGGCTCCCTTTCACCTGGCCTCGAACAGCCAAGTGGAACTCATTGTCCGAACGACCAAAGAATCCCTCAAAAGAATTATCACCAGCAACTGGCACCATAGGTTGGCAGATTTCTTACTCGGCCAATGCACAACTCCCTGCACATCTACGGGCAGGAGCCCGGCTGAACTCAGATGGGGCTGGTGCTTGATTACAAAGCTGGACCGGCTGCACCCTAACCGAGTTGCCTTGGACACAGCACAGCCAAAACCACTGCGAAGTCTGCAAGTTGGTGGTCGGGTTTGGACCCAGAATTACGGTCAAGGGGCTTTGTGGGTGTTAGCTGTGGTTGCTAAGGTGTCAGGGCCACTTTCATATGAAGTAGCCTTGGAAGATGGGCAAGTAATTTGGCAGCACATCAACCAACTGCATCAAAGGCTAGTGAACCAGTTGCTGGCTCAAGGCTCTCAAGAGGGCCAACCACAAGGACAGTATGGCAGCGGCCCGACGGCGGAGCCTGCACGCTCCAACAGAACTGTCAGCCGAGGACATATAGGTATGAGGCCATTGCCATACCCCCACAGTATATACGTTTACTTCTCTTCAGTCACATTCTCATCATATGGTAAATAATAAATTCTCTGAATTATTCTAATTTGGCTGAATCCTTCTAAAAATGTGGTGGCCAAAACTACTTAGCAGCATCTATCAACTGATTAATAGAAATATATTGGTAAAGAGCTCTATCTTCACTGAAGTTTCTGTTTTGAAATAATTCATCTCTTTCTTACAAAAAATGGTTGTCCTATAGCTCAAGATTAGTTAGAGTTTCATTAAGACTAGTAGTTCCTTTAAATATATTAAGCAATTATCAATATTCAATTTATCATAAATGTCCTTTTAAAATTTTAATATAATGTTGCTTTCCAAGTTCATAAAGGTAATCCTCAACTTATAGCAGTTCATTTAGTGACTGTTCAAAGTTACAACAGCAGTGAAAAAAGTGACATGACCATTTTTCACACTTATGACCATTGCAGCATCCCCATGGTCATGTGATCAAAGATTGGACGCTTGGCAATCAACTCATATTTATGACAATTGCAGTGTCCCAGGGTTATGTGATCACTTTTTGTGACCTTCTGACCAGCAAAGTCCATGGGGAAGCCAGATTCACTTAATAATCATGTTGCTAACTTAACAACTGCAGTGACTCACTTAACAACTGTGACAAGAAAGGTGGTAAAATGGGGCAAAACTCATTTAACAAATATCACAGCAACAGAAATTTGGGGCTCGCTTGTGGTTGTAAGTTGAGGATTACCTGTATTGAGATCAGCAAACATCTTCCAAGGCTTACACCTCAAACATAATTAAAATAAATGGAAAATATAAAGCAGAAAATCTATTTTGGTGCTTCTAACAAAGGAACTTTATTTTCACATATTTATGATATTTGTATACACTAGTTGCAGGGATACATTAAAAGAAATCGCTATATCTTAGGGCAGTGAAGGCAAATCATTTAGAGACTGAGTGCCCAAACTGAACCCAAACCCCACTTATTTATCGTCAGGTGCTGGGTGGGCATGGCTATGGGTGGACATGGCTGCAATGGTCATGGCAGGCTGGGTGGGCATGGCTTGGGTGGGCGTGGCCACCTCGATGTTGCTCATGGGGAGGGACGCCTCTGGGGGTTGGGCATGGTTGGGGGAGATCCAAGGGGTCTCTGGCAGGTGGGACGGTGGGCAGGAGGCTCGTCCTGTGGGGTGAGGCAAGTTGAGGCAGGGGGCAGGGCAGTGGTGCCATTTCCATTCAGCATTTCTTGCAGATGTCTCATGACCCAAAGTAGCTAACATCAGCAATGTCAGAAGAGAGGGGGTTTGTGGAATGAAGGACGAGAAGAGAAGAAGGAGGGTGGCTGTGGAATCCTTGCTGCTCTCTGAGCTTGGTGGCTTTCTTGCAGACATTTCATGACCCAAACTAGGTAACATCAGCAGTGCCAGAAGACAATGGGGTTTGTGGAGTGGAGGAGAAGAAAAGAAGAGGAGGAGGTTCCTTGGTCCTCTCTGAGCTTTATGGCTTTCTTGTAGACATCTCATGACCCAAACTAGGTAACATCATTAGTTCACTTATTATCCCACTTTGGGTCCTGAAACATCTGCAAGAAAACCACCATCCTCAGAGACACCCCCCACAAGGACCCTTCATTTTAAATCTGAGCCAGAAATATTCTCTTTGATTGGCATTCTGAACCATCTCAGGGCAGAAGAACCTGCCTGGCAGGACCTCATTCCTCTTTCCCATGGGGCACATTCCAATGCCCCCATCCTTCCTCCACCATTTCCAGGACCCTAAAGGCCAATGAAGTTTCTCTCAACCACCAGCACTGGCACTCCCAGTTCCAGCTTTGCCTACCTCTTGGGGCTTCACCTGGAAGCGGCACCATCACCCCCATTGGGTGCTCCTTCAAAGGCTGACCGCACCATCACTCCCAGTGCCCCCCCAACCTTTCATCACCTCAACTCCACCCAACCCCTCACAATCCTGAAATAACCTTCCAGGAGCAAATTCTCTTCCTTTTTTCTCATTCACTCCTCACAAATACTTTGCCCTTTGCCCACTCCCCTCAGACCAATAACTGGCGCCCCACTCCAGCAGCCCCACTCCATCTGATGGTGGGGGTAATGTTGAGGGATGATGGCACCAGTTTTCTTTTGGCTGGTATGGCAGTAGCGGCAGAAGTAGCAGCGACTGGGGCTCGCATTCTGTAATGCCTTGCGAAGGACCCGTCTCAGAAGCAGCAGCAGCAGTGGCATCGTCATCACCAGGCTTGGTTGCCCTAAGCGAGGCTGAGGCTGCAAGCAAGTCCTAAACCTCTCAGCCTGACCCTGAGGTAAAACGTGAATAGGTGAGAGAAGGAGAAGAAGGGAGCATGGCCAAAATGTGAGTATGTCCTTGGGTGCATGGGGGAGAAACTGGGAAAAAAATCTTTTCCCACCAACTCACCATTCCGCCATTTGGGACAAAGACTGGAGACTCGAGAGAGGGAGATTGTAAGGAGCGCGAGATCAGCACTTTCTGCATTTGGGACAAAGACTCGAGATTCGGCATTTCTCAGCCCGCGCCGATCTCACGCTCCTTACAGTCTCCCTCTCTTGAGTCTTCATCCCAAATGCAGAAAGCAAGCTGAAACAAAGAGAGGGAGACTGTAAGGAGGGCGAGATCAGCGCGGGCGGAGAAACGCCGAATCTCGTGTCTTCATTCCAAATGATTGCCTTCCGCAATACAAGCAACTGGGATGGCTCAGCAGAGGGAATGGGCATTTCTCCGCACGCAGGAGAGGTTTGTTAGGGAGGCGGTGGTCCGGCATTGTTTACCTCCTGTGTGTGTGTGTCGGGCCCACAGAGAGATGCAAACACCAGAATGCCACCACCTCTACCAGCCGCTCCCCACAGGTCACACACACACACACACACACACACACACACACACACACACACACAAAACGAGAGGGGAAAAAATGCCGGACTGCTGCCTCCCTACCAGCCTCCCTACCAGCTGTTCCCCGCAGGTCCGACACACACATACACAAACGAGAGGGGGGAAAATGCTGGACTGCCGCCTTCCTACCAGCTGTTCCCCGCGGGTCCAACACATACAGACACAGAGAGAGAGAGAGAGAGAGAAGGGGGAAAAGAAGGAGGGGATCTGGCAGCACCCGAGACTCCATATGCTGCTCAGAAACAAACCTCTCACCGCCCTCCCTCCTGTGGCAGACAGTCTTCTGCTTGCCGCCCTCAATCAGAAGGGAGGGCCGTGGGAGGGCCGCATTTACACAGAGCAGGGAGGGCTGTTAGAGGGCCGTATTAAACCGCCCCCCGGGCCGCAAATGGCCCACGGGCCGGACTTTGGACATGCCTGCTGTAGCAGTACAAAGCTAAGAATCCTGGATTAAGACATTGATGAACAGAGCAATTTCTAAGTGAAATAGAAGAACTTCCATGGAAATATTCCATTCCACATGGCTACATCTGCAACACATCTACGTATCTGCACATTTGCATTCACAAGTGTCTTATCTTGTATTTTGAAGCCCCTGTTTCAAAATCCTTAGATCATACTAGTGTCCCTGAATATACCTAGAGAAAGGATAAATCCTTAATTCTTCCACATTGGAACCTGTAAAAATTCACCCATTCTGAAATCAATAGGATGGTTTAGATCAGTGACTTTCAAATTTGGCAACTTTAAGATGTGTGGACTTCCACAGCCATTATAGCTGGAGTATTCTGGGAGTTGAAGTCCTCTCATTTTAAAGTTCCCAAATTTGAAGAACATTGGTTTAAAGGTTAATAATATACATAGTTTGTTAATCTATGATAATGTTTAGTGTAGTTCATCTTGTAAACATGGGTTGCAGCTGACAGCCACAGCTGACAACTCACTGCCAACTGAAGTCCTAACTGTTCTTAAAGAAGGAATAATTCTGAAATAATATTGTCTTTTTTGAAACAATAAGCAAGGGTCTGTAAGGTTTTCCACTTAGCCTCGCTATTGCCCCAGCATTACTCAGGAATTTAAAAGAGCCAAAAGAAACTCCTGAGCCAAGGTTTCAGCAAGCAAACAACTTTTATTTTGATCAAAATAGAGTTGGGTGGCCACATCTCTCTCTCTCTTCATGGCTGGTAGAGAGATGAAGGCAACAACCAGCAAAGATGTCTTCCACCTTTTATATCTTTCCAGAACAAAGATATCTGGTCTTGGTACTAAGAACCAAAAGGTACAGAAAAATAATTCCTAGATGATGACTCATACACAACAACCCAGGCTCCACCATAACTCCTTTGCCCCCTCCCCTTACCATGCTCTTTTCATGTAAGCAATCACTTGTACCTAAAGCATGAAACATTTGCTTTTATATAACTAATTTCCCAATATAAAGCACCAACAAAGCTGCTTGCACATAAACAAAGATGATTACAAAGTTGTTGTGATTCAGGGTCACCCTGTGGGTTCGGCAGTTGGGTCGGATGACTCAGAGGAGGAGGGGGGTGTTGAAGAGCTTGCTGAGGGGGTTGAAGATCTTGCTGATGAGAGCCCTCAGCCAGGCCCCTCCCACCTGGTTATGACGGAGACCCAGCTGTGTGAGCCTGACAACGTGGATGAAGATGACCCACAGCTGGCCCTGTTCAAGGACGCCCGACGCAGGAGGCAGTCAATCAGGAGTAAACAGAGGAAGGCAATGGGGCACCTCGGAAGGAGGCAGAGAGAAGCCACACCCTGAACTGTATAAAAGGGGAATGCGTGGGAGGGCTGGTTTGCTGAAGGCAACCGCTTGAAAAGCTCCTGTTTCTTGGTTCGTGTCTTGTTCCGTTTGTTTTTGTATCAATAAATTTGGCAGGTTTAATTCCAGCCTCTTGCCTTCTTGTAAAAGGGGTTGTCCCTGCCTTTTCTGCAGAGCCAGTAGCAGGCTGGTACAGAACAAAAGTATCACTACTCATATCAATATTACTAACATCAGCCTTAAGCATAATAAAATCCCTTCATTCCTCCCTTTAATATAAAAGCCGAATAGGCTTAGGGACTCTTGAAGAGGGGAATATAGTCAGAAGGTAAAGGTTTCAAAATAATTGCTTTAGCTGGTTTATCGTTATAGATAGGAGTGGCAGCAAACGTTGGTCCGGATAGAGTGGATCTAACAATTCTCTAATAAATGGGATAAGGCATGATAAACACAATAACCCTCCTAAGGCCAAAATCACAATGAACAATATCCTTTTCCAATTATCAAACATTCCCAAAAAACACCCTCCAACATCCAGTGCTCCTGTCCATGTCTGGACAGGGACATGAGCCAACTTGCGCATTCTGTCAGTGACTTCTTTGACATATTCCTCATATGTAATGTTGGTGGACTGGGGTCTAATAATACAGGGCCACAATGACGATGTCAAAATCCCGTCCTGTAGATGTAGTAGTAACAAAACTCACAGCAGGAACGAGAGATGACCCACAAAGGAAATGCGATTTATTCAAAATACAGCAAACGAAGGCAGGATAAACGTCAGCGTTGGCTGCTCACTGCACCCAACGCTGTTTATATAGCTAACCAATACAGTAACCAACACCACACCCAACAAGCTAGCATCCGCCCACCTCCCTATATGTACACCACTCCTCCCCTTTCTTTCCCTTTTTGCCTCTGCTGTTCGTTGATGCACAGCATGCCCTGTCCTTCCAGGTACGTAGTCCTTAACATCTCCACCCCGAAAGTCACCCCGCCCCACCACCCTACACTATGCTAGCTGTTCCCCACTTAAGACTTCAGGTACCGTGTAAGAAACTGGGTCCTAAATACCTTGGGCCATTCCGGGTGGTGCGAGTGATAAACCCCTTTGTGGGTCATCTCTCATTCCTGCTGTGAGTTTTGTTACTACATCATCTACAGAATGGGATTTTGACAGTAAGTCAGCGTTAAATCTACCCTTTTTGTTCCTGCTGTGTACCTTTCCTGTGAGTAGGACATGGCAGAGGGGACGCAAGGGGCTGCTCTGGTGGCTGATGTGGAGGAGGTTGCTGGTACTGCGATGAAGCCCCTTGATGTGGTGGAGGTTAGGCTCTGGTTACCGAAACTACTAGGCAAGATCCATCCTATCTTCCATAGTAGCTTGTTGAAACCTGTGACGACATCCGCCACAGCGGTGGGAGAGGGGGGACCAGGACCTGTCCACGGCGAGCACTTTGAAGTACAGGAGATCCTGGATTCGAGGATATGTAGGGGAAGGATACAATACCTGGTTCTGTGGAAGGGCTACCCTATGGAGGAGGCCTTGTGGGTGGTGGAGGGGAATGTGCACGCTCCTCGTCTGGTCCGGGCGTTCCATCGTAGATATCCAGGGAAGCCAGGTGGGGACCAAGGTTAAATAGCAGGTCAGATGGATAATTGCTCACCTCTTTCCTCTTGCGTTCCAGGTGGAGCAATGGTAGGGGGGCAGCATGTTGAGCCCCGCGGGCCCAACGTTCAGTGAGGGGCAGTGTGCCACACCTGTGGGTCCCCTTCCGCACACACACCCCTCCCAGCCACCTGACAAGCGGCTTCAATGGCCGAGGGAGTGGCCCGGCAGCCGGTGCCCTTCCCGGACAACCTACGTGCTCCCAAGCTGCTCCAGATGTTTGCCGGTGCACGGTTGTCGTTCCGGGCCTCCTTCTCCCGCCAACGGATGGACACTTTGGACATTCACACCCAATCCCTGCCTACACATGGCTTGCCGCTGGGGCCTTTTGGCTGGGAGGTTAAGGGGACAATAATGGGCTGTGGGGGAGACCAAGACCTGGGGCCACGAGAGGAACAGCCTTAGGTGGGGAACAGCTAGCGTGGTGTAGGGTGGTGGGGTGGGGTGACTTTTGGGGTGGAGATGTTAAGGAGTACGTACCTGGAAGGACAGGGCATGCTGTGCATTGACTAACAGCAGAGGCAAAAAGGGAAAGAAAGGGGAGGAGTGGTGTACATATAGGGAGGTGGGCGGATGCTAGCTTGTTGGGTGTGGTGTCAGTTACTGTGTTGGTTAGCTATATAAACAGCTATATAAACAGGAGTGGTGGCTGAGCCCTGCCTTGGGGCTCACAGGGCTTGACCAGGGACAGACGGTTCGGCCAAGTGGGGCAATGGCAGAGTGGAGAGAGTGGCATTTGACAGAAGACGATGGAGAGGAATGGAGCTACTCCACCGCTCCTGGCAGCCAAACCATGGACATTTTACGGGACAGGTTTGGAGAGGTTGGCAGCCAGGAACCTAGCTCCTGGGTGGCCACAGGTCCTGAGCCAGACACAGGGCAGTGGTCTCTCGCAGGTGCCCAGTCTGTATGGTCAGGGACATCCTGTTTCAGGCTGACCAGCCCAAGGTTTAAGGGCCCGCCTGGGTTGAGCACATCCCAAACGGGGGTCTTTGCAGCACAGCCCCCAACAACATCAATGCAGAGTTTTCCAGAGTCTTGGCCAACGATGGATAGAGGCTCTAGCCAGAGAGCAACAAGGCCGTCTGGTGGTATACGAGGCCCTAGTCCCCTTGCTTGTTGGACATTTTGGTGGGGATTTTGTGAAAGCTGCAGATTGTGTTGATGATTGTGCAGAAGTGGTTGGTGTAAAAGTTTGGCCACTTTTTTAAATTGGCAACAGCAGCAGCAGGAGCCAGAGCATTGTAAGTTCATGATGAAGGACTTTCATTTGCAGCAACAGTATGTACAGTAGCTCTGTCAGCCACCAGGATTTCTATCTTTGGCAGTTCTGTGATCGAGTAATCAATGAAGATGCTGGGGTATTGGTGGTGGGGAATAGGGAGGGGGATACCAGTAGAGTACAAGGATACTCCGCCATGGAGGCCATTTTCCTTCTGTTTCTATAGGGTCAGTGAGGAGGAAGACAAGGCTGTTTGTTGCTTTGGAAGAAGAAGAGGCTCCTTGCATAAGTTCTATCTGGTGACTAGGTGCCTCTCCCTGATTACTTGTCCTATTGTTGCTGTTGTTAGTTTATTTATTTATTTATTTTATTACATTTATATACCGCCATTTTCCTGAGGACTCAGGGCGGTTTACAGGAAATTAAAAACCAACAATACAAAAGTTAAAACCCATTTAAAAAAGATTAAACTTAACCCTGTGCAATTAAAACCCTGATTAAAATAAATTACTCCTCAGCCTGGGCCCGAGAGCTCGAAGAGCCAGGTCTTCAGGCCCTGGCGGAATGAACGGAGGTCGGGGGCAGTCCTCAGCTCCACTGGCAGCTGGTTCCAGAGGGCAGGCGCCCCCACTGAGAAGGCCCTATTCCTGGGTGTCACCTGCCGGCAATCTCTTACCGGCGGGACCCTGAGCAGACCCTCCCTGTGGGAGCGCACTGGATGAAGGGCATTTGTTGCCGGCAGCAGGTGTTCCCTCAAATACCCCGGACCCAAGCCATGTAGGGCTTTATAGGTAATAACCAGCACCTTGAATTTCACCCGGAGGGCAACCGGAAGCCAATGCAGCTCGCGGAGTAGAGGTGTTACGTGGGAGTATCGGGAGACCCCCATTACAACTCGCGCGGCCGCATTCTGCACCAGTTGAAGCCTCCGAGTGGTCCTCAAGGGCAGCCCCATGTAGAGAGCGTTACAGTAGTCTAAACGGGAGGTCACGAGCACATGAGTAACTGTGCGTAGGGCATCTCGGTCCAGATAGGGACGCAACTGGCGCACCAGGCGAACCTGTGCAAAAGCCCCCCTGGTCACGGCTCCTATGTGGTCTTCAAAATTGAGTCGTGAATCCAGGAGGACGCCCAAGTTGCGAGCCCTATCAATGGGGGGTAACACCTCACCCCCCATTGTTAGAGGTGGAATAGTCTGGTTAACCCGATATGCCGATATGCACAGCCACTCAGTCTTGGCGGGATTGAGACAAAGCCTGTTTCTCCCCATCCAGACCTGGACCGCCTCCAGACACCGGGACATCCCGGCGAGGGCATCACTGGGTTGGTTCAGGGTGGAAAGAAAAAGTTGGGTATCATCAGTGTACTGATAATACCCCACCCCGAAACCACGAATGATCTCGCCCAGCGGCTTCATATAGATGTTGAACAGGAGAGGTGAGAGAACCGACCCCTGAGGAACTCCACAAATGAGAGGCCTCGGGGCGGATCTCTGCCCTCCCGTCAACACTGACTGCGAGCGGCCCAGGAGATAGGAGGAGAACCACCGTAAAACGGTGTTCACAATTGTGAAATCGTGTCCGACCCATCATGGACAATGTTCCTGCAGGCCTTCCTGTCCTCTACCATCTTCTGGAGTCCATTTAGGCTCATGCCTACTGCTTCAGTGACTCCATCCAGCCACCTCATTCTCTGTCGTCCCTTTCTTCTCTTGCCCTCAACCTTCCCAGCATTAGGCTCTTCTCCAGTGAGTCCTTCCTTCTCATTAGGTGGCCAAACTATTTGAGTTTCAACTTCAGGATCTGGCCTTCTAAAGAGCAGTCAGGGTTGATCTCCTCTAGGACTGACCGGTTTGATCGCCTTGCAGTCCAAGGAACTCGCAGGAGTCTTCTCCAGCACCATAGTTCAAAGGCCTCAATTCTTTGGTGCTCAGCCTTTCTTATGGTCCAACTTTCACAGCCATACATTGCAACTGGGAAGACCATAGCCTTGACTATACGCACTTTTGTTGACAGGGTGATGTCTCTGCTTTTTAGTGTGCTGTCTAGATTTGCCATGGCTTTCCTCCCCAGGAGCAAGCGTCTTTTAATTTCTTGGCTGCAGTCCCTGTCTGCGGTGATCTTGTCCTATTAGATCCAGCTAAAGAGGTATACCTGGAAGACCCCTTTTCTGCCATGTTCCACACCTTATGGAACATTTCCCTCTCCCCCCAAGGTCAAACTGGTCCCATCCCTATTAACTTTCACAAATCCCTCAAGACTTGGCTATGTCATCAGTCCTAGGGGTTCCAAAGGAGCTATGAGTTTTTGTGGTGGCTACACTGTTAACATTTGTTACTTTCTCTTTGCTTTTTAAAGTTATAATATTAATTTTAATGGTTCTTTTTATATTATAGTTTTTTAATTTCCTTATTGTGCACCACCCAGAGTGACCCAGAGTCACATTTTGTGAGATGAATAATTTATAAATATATGAACGAATGAATGAATGAATGAATGAACAAATGCATGCATTGAATGAATTGGTGGCCAAACCACAACTAGCTGAATTCAATGTTTGCTAAAATATAAGCCATGATTTATACATCACAACAGCTAGATCCATGGAGTACATACAGATGAAGCCAAATAAATTGTGGTTTAATGCAGAATAGGAGTCTTGTCAACACAGACAGGTCTTGTCAAAACCCATTCCTATTTTATTTCATTTCATTTCTATTTCATTCCACCTCTCCTGGGTTTTGCCATGCTTCCAAGGGGGAGGGGGGATGTTCCTGCAGGGCTATTACTTTCACTTCCTCTCCTCACTACAATATAATCCCTTACTTTGTTTATTGTGTTATGTACGGGGATGAATGAACACAAGGAGCGGCTCACTGACACCACCAGTGTCTGTGACAGGATTGGCTGGCTAGCGCTCGGCAGGAAAACCAGGTAAAGGGATTGGCCATAAGCATACCTGGCCAGGTATATAAGGGGCACAGGTAACCCCTATTGTTCTGTTCAGTACTTCCACTAATAAAGAGCTGTTATGCTGAACCCTTTGTCCATCATATTGCCATGTGGTCGAGAACCCACTATACAATAGTGGCGACAAGGGTGGGATGCTCTTTCTCCTGAGGAGCTGAAGTCACTAAGGATCAGAGGAAAGAAGCATCTTTCCCTGAACCATCTACGGCCGGCCAAGCAAGCGCTTGCGCTCAAAGCGGAGAAACAGGACACACCATGGTGAAATTTGGACAGGTTCTGCGGTTCGACACCCATCTGAGAGATGGGCTTCTCACCTCAGCCAGGTAGAAGTGTTCCTGCGGGCTAACCACATCACCGATGATGTTCAAAAAGCCGCAGCTCTCTGCCAGGTCGGAAACCTTTAAAGTCCACTCCTCTATGGTCGGCAGTTCCTCTTTCTTCCAATATTGGCCTATCAAAAGTCTTGCCGCCGTAATTAAGTTCAACATCAACTTGGTGTCCACAACTGTAGCGTCTGTAATTATTCCCAACAAAAAAAGTTGCGGACAAAACTTTATCCTCTGTTTAAAAATCTTCTGCATATTCCACCAGACTTTTATCCAAAAAGCCTTAACCTTCTTACAGAGATGGCGAAGATTTCGGCCTATTTGAAAGATCATTCGCAAGAACGCTATATTATGGAATGGAGAAAATGGATTGAGTTTATCCAGAATAAGTATAGGGTTAAGAAGTTTTATGTAGCATTTGAATAAGTCTTCTTTCGTCTTTTTTTCTTTTCTTATCTTAGTTTCTTTTTATACATATTCAATATTATTAAGGCTTGTTTTATCCTATATAAGTTAGAGAGTGATGGATTTTAGAGTTTATAGTTGTTAGTATATGATTGTTTATGATTGCTTTTTATATATATACCTTGTATTTAGCTCTGGGAAGTCCGGGGGGGAGGGGGGAGGGGGGGAGGTAGGGAGGGGGGAGGAGGGAGGGGGAAGGGGGGATTCTTAAAGGAAAATTGTATTTTAAAACTTTTCAATAAAAAAAAAAGCTGCAGCTCTGACCTGACTTATCATGCTTTCCTGCCCCACAAAGCAGCAATTGCTGAGCCTTTACACAGGCTCTTAGACAAGAAAACTCCTTGGAATTGGACCAAGGTCCACGAGCATAGTTTCCGGAATCTAAAAGACCTATTGTCCTGTAATTCAACTGTCACACACTTTATAGAAAACAAACCCATCTGCATCACATGTGATGCATCCCCCTATGAGGTGGGTGCTGTCCTAAGTCACATGGAGGACAATGGGGAGCAGAGACCCATTGCTTATTACTCCCGAACACTGTTAAGGGCAGAGAGGAACTATGCCCAAATAGATAAGGAAGCCCTGGCAATAGTGACGGGAGTCAAAAAATTTCATGACTACTTATATGGCAGGGAATTCACTATTTTCACAGACCATAAGCCTTTGTTGGGGTTGTTCATGACTGACAGACAAACCCCACAAATCCTATCACCCAGGATGCTGAGGTGGTCCATATTCCTATCTGCATACATGTGTAAACTGGTACACAAACCAGGAAAGGACATGGGCCATGCGGATGGATTAAGCAGATTACCAGTAGCCACTGCAGAACCGGATCCGGCACCTGCTGAGCAGATAATGGCCATCCAGGACCTACCTGAATGCCCGCTCCACACTAAGGACATTGCTGTTGGTACCAAAGCTGACAAGGTCATGAGCAGGGTACAGGCATGGGTAGCTTCAGGGTGGCAAGAAAAGTGTCCAGGCCCGGAATTTCAGGCATTCTTCATGAGGAGACATGAGCTGTCTTCATATAAGGGATGCCTATTGTGGGGTAGCAGGGTCATCATTCCTGAGAAACTTAGGGATAGGGTCTTATAGTCACTACGTGAGGGACACCCTGGCATAGTCAGGATGAAGGCGTTAGCCAGGAGTTACTTGTGGTGGCCGGGCCTTGACAAGGCTATAGAGGAACAGGTTGCAGGATGTTACACGTGCCAAAAGTCAAGGCCAGAACAGCCGCACGCACCGGTACACAAGTGGGAGGAGACACACAAACCGTGGTCTAGAGTCCACATTGATTATGCTGGCCCTTTTCAAGGTCAAATTTTCCTAGTAGTAGTTGACAGCTACTCCAAATGGCTTGAGGTAGTACCAGTTACTAGCATGACCACAACCAAGATGGTCCAGGTGCTCAGGGGACTCTTTGCTACGCATGGCCTGCCTGATGTGATAGTCTCGGATAATGGCCCACAATTCACACCTGCTGATTTCCAGGGTTTCACGAGGGCCAACTTGATTAGACACATCACCTCCATGCCCTTCCACCCATTGTCCAACGGGCAAGCAGAACGTATGGTGATGACGACCAAGGACACATTGAGACGCATAATCAGTGAAGACTGGCACCAAAGGTTGGCCCAATTCCTTCTTGCACAACACACTACACCGTATACGACCACTGGCAAGAGCCCTGCAGAGCTGCATTGGGGCAGATGGCTCATCACTAAGTTGGACAGACTCCACCCTGCCAGAGTGGCTGCAGAGATGGAACAACCCATCCCCACCAGGGAACTACACACCAGCAATCTGGTTTGGGTCAGAAACTATGGGCCTGGACATGTGTGGATTCAGGGGGTGGTGATTGACAGAATGGGGCCCTTGTCTTATATTGTAGAGGTGGAGGGGGGCCATCAGGTCAGACAACATATAGACCAGATCAGGAAGTGGGTCCCTGAAAAGTCACAGGTAGACCGGCCCACCCAACAAAAAACAATGGGATGGAGGATGATCTCATGGACATTGAACTGATATCAGAGTTTGGGCAGGGCTGAACAACAACAGGAACAACAGGCGCTGGCCCACCATGACAATGCGGTCGTTGAGCCCCACAGCCAGGTCTCAACTTATGATGCGGCTGTCCAGAATGGGGAGCAACCCCTGAGACGGTCATCCAGGGCTCATAGGACACCTGTCTATATGGAGGACTATGTGAGGTCGTAAGGAAGGACTTGACGTATTTAATCACCAGTGAAATATATGTAGGAAAAAAATGTTGTTTATTGTTTGTTATTATGGGGGAAGGGACACCACCACGTGGCGCTGTAATGTGACAGGATAGGCTGGCTAGCGCTTGGTGGGAAAACCAGATAAAGGGATTGGCCGTGAGCATACCTGGCCAGGTATATTGTTCTGTTTAGTTGTTGTTGTTAGTTGCGAAGTCGCGTCTGACCCATCACGACCCTATGGACAATGTTCCTCCAGGCCTTCCTGTCCTTTACCATATTCTGGAGTCCATTTAAGCTCACACCTACTGCTTCAGTGACTCCATCCAGCCACCTCATTCTCTGTTGTCCCCTTCTTCTATTGCCCTCAAACTTTCCCAGCATTAGGCTCTTCTCCAGTGAATCCTTCCTTCTCATTAGATGGCCAAAGTATTTGAGTTTGAGCTTCAGGATCTGGCCTTCTAAAGAGCAGTCAGGGTTGATCTCCTCTAGGACTGACCGGTTTGATCGCCTTGCAGTCCAAGAGACTCGCAGGAGTCTTCTCCAGCACCATAGTTCAAAGGCTTCAATTCTTTGGCGCTCAGCCTTTCTTATGGTCCAGCTTTCACTGCCATACATTGCAACTGGGAAGACCATAGCCTTGACTATATGCACTTTTGTTGACAGGGTGATGTCTCTGCTTTTTAGTGTGCTGTCTAGATTTGCCATGGCTTTCCTCCCCTGGAGCAAGCATCTTTTAATTTCTTGGCTACAGTCCCCATCTGCAGTAATCTTGGAGCCCAGGAAAATAAAATCTGTCACTACCTCCATTTCTTCCCCATCTATTTGCCAGGAATTGAGAGGGCCAGATGCCATGATCTTGGTTTTCTTAATGTTTAGTTTCAACCCAACTTTTGCACTCTCCTTCTTCACTCGCAACAAGAGGCTCTTTAGTTCCTTTTCACTTTCTGCCATTAGAGTGGTATCATCTGCATATCTTAGGTTGTTGATGTTTCTTCCGGCAATCTTAATTCCAACTTTTGATTCATCTAGCCCTGCCTTTCTCATGATGTGCTCTGCATATAAATTAAATAGGCAAGGCAACAGTATACAGCCTTGCCGGACTCCAAGGTGCCCCATTGCCTTCCTCTGTTTACTCCTGATTGACTGCCTCCTGCGTCGGGCATCCTTGAACAGGGCCAGCTGTGGGTCATCTTCATCCACGCTGTCAGGCTCACACAGCTGGGTCTGCGTAGTGACCAGATGAGAGGGGCCTGGCTGAGGGCTCTGCGAAGCCTCAGGGCTGTCCTCTGCAGGCTCTCCAACACCCCCCTCCTCCTCTGAATCATCCGACCCAACTGCCAAACCCGCAGGCTGACCCTGAATCACAACACTATCCCACACCACAGGGCCCTTCCCCCGGGTCTGCCGATCCGGATGCGGTCGGGATGGAAATTGTTCATGAAAAGCGGACACCAAAGCAGGGGCATGAATGGTGGTCGCGTCCTCCCAGGTGAACTCCTCTGGTCCGTAGCCTTTCCATTCAATCAGGTACTGGAAACAACCTTTCAGCCAACGGGAGTCCCTGATGCCGGCGACCTCATACTCGGGGGTGCTGTCTCCATCATGAGGTCCTGATGGGGGAGGTTCCGCTCGGCGGAGTGGATAGGCCGGTTGCTCAGGGACCAACAGAGACTGATGAAAGACTGGATGCACGCACAGGGAACGTGGCAGAGTTAAGCGATAGGCAACCAGATTGATGACAGCCTTGATTGGGAATGGTCCTAAATATCGGTGATCTAACTTTCTCATCGGCCGTGTTGATGGTAGTTTCCTGGTGGACAACCAGACCCGATCTCCCACCAATAGTGGAGGCATATCCCGCCTTGACCGATCAGCAAACCTTTTGTAATCGGCCTTGGCCTTCTCTAACTGACGTCGCAAAAATTGATGAAGGCTTCCTTCAAAGTCTGGAAAGCCCGTTGTTCTGGAGCATTCCACTGAAACCGAGTCTTCTTCTGCAGGAGCTGGGTGAGGGGGGCTGTCAAGGCAGCAAACCCAGGGATGAAAGCTCGGTAATAGTTGGTGAACCCAAGAAGTCGCTGAACATCCTTCACACGACGTGGGGGCTGCCAACTCTGCAAAGACTCAACCTTACTCGGCTCCATGGTGATGCTCTCAGGAGAAATGCAGTGACCCAGGAAATTGATGGTCACCCAGTAGAACTGGCACTTCTCCAACTTGGCAAACAGCTGATGCTATCAGAGTCGCTGCAGGACCTGATGGAGATGTTGATGGTGCATCTCACGTGACGGGAAGTAGATCAGGATGTCGTCCAAGTAGATCACGACAAACTGATCAAACAAATCCCGGAAAATATCGTTCATGAAATGCTGAAACACGGCGGGGGCATTGGTCAGGCCAAACGGCATCACCGTGTACTCAAAATGTCCATAACGAGTACCAAACGCCGTCTTCCACTCAGGCCGAACCCTGACGAGGTTGTAAGCTCCACGCAGGTCCAGTTTCGTGAAGATCTTAGCCTCCTAGAGTCGGTCCAAGAGTTCGGAGATGAGGGGCAGCAGGTAACGATTACGCACCGTGATGGTGTTGAGTTTCCTATAATCACAGCAAAGCCGCAATTCACCAGACTTCTTTTTAATGAAGAGCACGGGTGCAGACACTGGCAAGGACGAGGGCCGGATGAAACCGCGAGCCAAATTCTTCTCCAGAAAGTCCCGCAATGCAGCCAACTCGGGGTCCGACATGGAGTACAAACGCCCCACTGGGAGAGGTGCATCAGGGACTAAATCAATGGGGCAGTCATAGGGCCTGTGTGGGGGTAATTGATCCGCCTCTGTCTCGCTGAACACATCAGCAAAGTTGGACAGTTTGGGAGGCAAGGAAACCCCTGGGGAACCCTCCACCTGGCCAGCACAGATATGGCGGGAGTGGTCCATGCACTGCAAGCTTGGGAAGGTGACCAAGTTCTGTGACCAATAGATCTGTGGGTCATGCGCCCGGAGCCACGCCAGTCCCAAGACCACGGGGAAATGCAGATCTGAGGTGATATAGAACTGGATGGCCTCCACATGGGAACTGATGGCCATACATAATGGTTGCGTGGCAGCCGTAATTGGCCCAGAAAGGAGCACTCAACCATCGATAGTCTCTACTAACATGGGCGGTTCCACCGGGCACTGGGGAACAGCCCATTTGGCCACAAATGCTGAGTCCATAAAATTTGTGGTGGCCCCAGAGTCAATTAAGGCATGGACTGGAATCCCCGTTGGCTTGCCAGGAAGGATCGGACGTGCCTCCAATATCAGATGCCGTGGAGGTCCACAGGCAGCATCGGAAAGACGTCGCTCAGTGTTGTTGTGGGAAGCCCGATCTATCACACCGTCTAGATCGGGTTCGGGGCGTTTCCCAACAGAAATGTAGGGGACTTTCTTGGGGCAGACTCGGTCACTGATGCCCGCTGTTGCTTCTTTGGGATCCCCACAGTAAAAAACACAACCCCCCGATTGTCGTCTGTTCATTTCAGTCACCAATAGACGAGACTGGCAGCACCAAGCTCCATTGGCTCCTCCCTTTGAACTGGGGTCTCACGCACAACAGGGGCTACAGGGGTCTGTGGGGTGGCACGGTGACTCCTTCGCTGCTGCAACCGAGCATCGATCCGCAGGCAGAGATGGATCAGCCCATTGAGGTCTGAGGGAATATCCACACGGGCCAGCTCATGCAACATCTCCTCCGACAATCCATCCTGGAAGGCATCCACAAGCGCAGCCTCATTCCAGGCGGAATCCTGGCTAAGCAGCCGAAAATCACTGATATAGCCCTGTAGGGGGCGTTGACCCTGCCTCAGAGCTTTCAAGCGTCGAGTAGCGGTCTGTGTCTTTATAGGGTCCTCATACATCAGATGCATATGATCACAAAACTCCACAAAGTTGTCCAACAATGGACTAGGTTGAGCCAGTAGAGGCATGCCCCAACGAGCTGCATCACCCAAAAGAAGGCTTAACACAAACCCCACCTTATCCCGGTCAGTGGGGAAATCAGCTGCTCTCACGCTGATAAAGAGCTGGCATTGTCCCAGGAAAGCAGGAAACAGTTCTGGATTGCCAGTAAATTTATCCGGCATCGCAACTTGGCATTTTCTCCTGGGTGGGGGTGATGGTGGGGGTGCAGCATGGACCTGAGCTTGCAATTGAGCCACCTGAGCTGCCAACAAAGCGAGTTGCTGGGTGAGCTGGGCATTCTCAGCACGTAGCTGCTCCATAATAATAATAAGGGGTGGGAGGCTGAAGGCAAACTGTTTTGTACCAGCCTACTACCGGCCCTGCAGAAAAGGCAGGGACAACCCCTTTACAAAAAGGCAAGAGGCTGGAACTAAGCCTGCCAAATTTATTGACACAAAACAGAGCAAACAGAGCAAAACCAAAACACAAACCATGAAACAGGAGCTATTCAAACGGTTGCCTTCAGCAAACCAGCCCTCCCACACATTCCCTTTTTAAACAGTTCAAGGCATGGCTTCTCTCTGCCTCCTTCCGAGATGCCCCATTGCCTTCCTCTGTTTACTCCTGATTGACTGCCTCCTGTGTCGGGCGTCCTTGAACAGGGCCAGCTGTGGGTCATCTTCATCCACGCTGTCAGGCTCACACAGCTGGGTCTGCGTAGTGACCAGATGAGAGGAGCCTGGCTGAGGGCTCTGCGAAGCCTCAGGGCTGTCCTCTGCAGGCTCTCCAACACCCCCCCTCCTCCTCTGAATCATCCGACCCAACTGACGAACCCACAGGCTGACCCTGAATCACAACAGTTTCCTGCATTATCTATCTCTCTGAACTCTATCTTTTAAACTGTCAGTTAAGAACAAAGGAGGAGATAGAACAAAGGAGGAGATAGGAATCAAACCTCAATGACTGGATTTTGTCTACGCTCCCAGAGAAAGGTGTGAAGAAGCTGCCAACCCTTGTGTGAGCTGTAGATGGGCCGATATTATCTCCTCAGTTCCCACAATGGACTTAACACTTCGGGATTGGCTATCCCACATGGGGGGTGTCAATCTATGGTGTGGGGTCCTGCTTGGGGACACTATAATTTACTGTGTTGCACGGGAAATCTCAGATCCTGTCTATTATGCCTGCTATCTTCTATTCTTAATAAAAGTTCCTGCTTGGAAGAAATTGTTTCCAAGAGTTCTGCTTTCTTAAGATGTGGTTTGAAGTAGGTCCTGACAGGTCTATTCTTGTGGAATTGATCCAGGGATAATGAATGTGCCTGTTCTTATCTGGTCTCTTGTGCAACACCTTGATCCTCTACCATAAACTATTTTGCCACTTGGCCTCCAAGTGTAGCTGGGAGGTGTTTCCAAAACAAATATTCTTTGCATTAAACCTCTTAGCAGCAGGGGAGAAACAAACTGCTGACTATTTC
Source organism: Vipera ursinii (assembly GCF_947247035.1). Taxonomy (NCBI): domain Eukaryota; kingdom Metazoa; phylum Chordata; class Lepidosauria; order Squamata; family Viperidae; genus Vipera; species Vipera ursinii. Next base: position 104,884,214 of record NC_139516.1, on the reverse strand, counting down.
CATAAAGGTCAGTGAACCTAATTAGCCATGGGCTTATGCTTTTACCTCCCTTTTTTCCACAGTACTTAAATCAATTTCTCCAGTATTTTCTATTTATATGGCTCAGATCCAAACCAGACAGTTCTGACAGTGTGCATGGTTCAAGAACACCCAGTAGGCCCCCATTGACACCACAAAAATATTTTTTATTGAAAGAGATGTCAACAACATCCCACGTTGTTTATCTCAGTGTGCTACACAAGACTAAACTTCACAAGTCAAGCAATAAAGCTTCCATTTCCCTTCCCTTTATTTAGCAACATGAGGAGGTGGTTAATCTGACTTTCTCCCAAGAAGATATCTTTCAAACCTATTACTGTTTCAAATGCTTCTCAGCCATGCTTGTTGGCTGAACAAACCACCATTTCTGGTTTAATGGAGCATTCTATTTACTGGTAGCACCTAAAATTTCTGAACAGTGATATCGGAGTGAAATTTGGCATCCAATTTATTTATTTATTTATTTAAATTATTTATATACTGTAGGCTGCATTTTGAGCCAAAATCTTCTCCAGGCAGCAAACTATATTTAACATATTCACTTTTGGCATATGTGTATAGTACAAGGGCAGCTTCCAGCCTGATGCCCTATACACACTTATTTTGAAAGAAAAATACAGAATATACTATGTTACTGCATATCCTTTTCAAAAATTGAAATAGAATTAACATTGGTGACTCTATGTGGTATATAATTGGACTGTTTCACAATTCTATATCAGCACAAATCCTCGCATGAAAGAAAAAAGAAAATATACTATATAATAATTATATTGTAATACCTGCCATAAAGATTAAAATGTTGCAATGATACTTGTAAAATTTGTTTATATGTAATTTTATATGATGTTTTTTAAAAAAAGTCTTAAAAATGTAACTCCCATATGTATTCTCTTCCAGGATATGAAAAAAATGGCAAAATTATTGTAGTTTCGACAACAAGCTAACACTCAAATTTTCTATAGTGGAGTCTTTCCTTTCATATTAATATATAGTTTTAATGTAAATTCCAGGTGAACAATGGAGGTATCATTTGAGCTTTTATTGTATATGGCCAACAGATTTCCAGCAGTGATCGGCATTGGGTGACTTGTCAGTATATCTCCCTTTTGATTCAGATTCCAGATCAGTTAAGCTATTTCACAAACTGATGTGAAATATAAATCCCAAAGTCTACAAAGTCTGTCTGGAAAACTGGATCAAATAATGGTTGCATTCACATGCCACATCAAGATATAAGTTGCTTTTCATATCAAACAAGCCAGAGACGATCTTGTGGATAAGCAAAGTAATCATGATTTTTTTTGATCAATTCATAATTTATGTTTTGCTATTTTTAAAAAAATGGATCTTTGCCTTGTACCTTTACTGACTTCTGTTTCACTTTAATGTGGCTCATGAACAACAGAGATAAGCCAGAAACTCCAACACACATGATAATTTATTTCCGCTCACTAATCTTTTTAAGCAAAACTTGCAGTGAGTTGTTTCTTACACTTAGCCATAGATTGCTTCAACCATGACATTGAATAAATCACAATGCTGAATTAATGTATGATACTAAGTCATCAATCCTGATTTATAAACCACAGCAGTTAAATTCACACAACAAAACAAAACAAAGAGTATGAACCAAATGAACCAACAACAAATCATAGTTTCAGGTTGCTCTAAAATATTGGGCTAAGCCAAAACTACATTAACCACATTATCTAACCATGTCTGGTGGGTCCATGACTGGACATATACCAACAAATATATAGTTCTCATGCTGGATGATTACTACTCTGAAATGATGTTTACTCCACAGGTATCATCTCTCCAGAATTTTTGGGGAAGATGTTATTCAGTTATGTGTTTGAGGTAAGTTGAAGGATGTTTTAAGTAACTGGATATGCCTAGAAATTGAACCTAGGATCTCTGCATGCAATGACAGTTAATTCTCAAATGGCTCCACATTTCAAGTATATTATATCAAGTATTGTTAATGGTAGATAGTAATTTCATATGGATGAAATAAGAATTATATATTTTAGTTTAAATTTAGTGCTCGGTAAAATAATTGGCATGATAATATATCTTAAAGCTTCCCCTCTCAAGTTGGTTATTGATTGATTAATGAATGAATTAAAATATACTGATACCTTTATATATAGTTAAATATAGTTCCAGGCAATGCACAATGGTTTTAAATAATGAAGTAATATAGGACTTCTAGAGCTGTAGGCTAGCTTTGGATTTTTTAAAAAGAACATTCACGGAACAGCAGTGGCAAATTTCATACATACTGTTGCCAAGAAAACCATATAATGTGTCTGTTAAGTCATCAAGAGTTGAATTTGACTTAAAGGAGACTATTTTATAGCAATAATAAACAGTCATTTAGCTATTAACATAACATTTTATTAACACACTCTAGACTACCCATGTCTAGTATGTTGAACATTGGTAGTCTAGTATGTTGGATCATTATTTCAGAAACATTGTCTTATCTAACCAGGCACATATTATCATCTTTGGTGGACATGTCCTAAAGCCAAAAGATTTTGGTCAAGAATACATATATAGTTAGAGAAAATGACTTAAAAACACATAGCTTTTAAGCCAGAATTATTTTTGTTAGGTATAATTGTAGAAAATTATGAGAAGGAATGTATATACTTAATGTTACATGTGTTAACTGCAGCAAGAATTGTATTTGCTCAACATTGGAAAGATGAAGAATTACTAGTGGAGGAAATGATAATTAAGAAAATTTTAGATTGTGTAGAAATGGACAGATTGACACTGAAAATGAAAGAGAAAGGAGACTTAGAATATTTTAGAACATGGGATACATTTTTATCAATGGCTAGAAAAATGAGGTAGAGAGAAAGGAGTTTAACATGTATTAGTAAGCTAAATATTGAAGCCCAGACAATATGTTGCTGATAAAATATTAAGCATTTGCGACTATAAAAAATTAATAAAATATTATAAAAATAAATATTATCTAAACAGAATGAGTACAGGTGGGCAAGAGTTCAACAGGAGCAGTTTCCGACTTCCTATTAACTTTTCCATTGAGTTTTTTTGTGGGAAGTAGGCAGTGAATGTTGGAAATCCTTCCTTCCTTCCTTCCTTCCTTCCTTCCTTCCTTCCTTCCTTCCTTCCTTCCTTCCTTCCTTCCTTCCCTCCCTCCCTCCCCCTCCCTCCCTTTCTGTTTTCCCCCTTCCTCCCTCCCTTTCCAGCAGGTATGTAAGTGGTAAGTAAGGATTGTGGTGTGATGCAGAGAGACTAGTACTCTCATGGATTTATGGGAATCTGTCAGGGAACATTGAAAATGAGGGTCATATGACTGTGGCTGATCATGGCAGTGTAGCAGCAGCACCTGTGCTGAAGCAACCACAACTTTCCCAAATTTTATTCCCTCGGGAGTTGTGAAGTATTCTGTAAGTTAGCCCATCTGAGGTAGTTTGGTTGAAAAAAAAGGCCCTTTATATGGACCATTTTGCCCAGTTAAAGGTTACAGACATAGGAGTTTAATTGTATATAAATTGGAACAGAATAAAATGGTTTGTATCATTTTAGCAACTTTTCTGGAGCAATGCAGTTCCACAATCTGCATATATCCATAGGGCTAAAATATTAATGGAGAAATCTTACTTCCTTTGACATATATAAAGTGCATCATCAAATTTCTTTCTTCAAGCCAGATTTCTAAACATAGTAATATAATATTTATTGAATTATTGCAATAAAGGATTTAAAGGAGACAAAGAGAAAGTCAATTGTACTTTGGCATGATTAGCCTCATGTTGACACTGTCATCTCTTCAAATGTTACAGCACCGTTAGTGTTATAGACACAGAATGAATAAATGAACAAACATTTACATTTCTAAGAATTCTAAAAAGAAGGAAACAAAATTCCTTTGGAGAAGATATTACTCAGGCAAGGCTAGTTTTTAGTTCATTTTAGTTAATCCACAATGCAGAAGCTTCTGACCAATTAGAGAAAGAGTGGATGTATCTTGAAGGCATTCTGAAGTAGTTTAACCTAATCAAAGGATTTTGCTACACAAACAATCCTTACTTGCATTGGTCATACAAATAATGTTAATGGAACTGCGTGCAGATTTGGGGAATAACTTGCACGATATAAAGTTTATGTTTTTTCTTTAATCTGTTACATCAGTTCAGCTATGGCCTCTGAATCTCTAGCCAATATTCCCCTCATTAGGGCTTGGGATAATTTAAATTTGCTTGTTTTTTAGTATGGCTGCTCATCTCAAGTGACTTTGGGCAGCGTATAATAGTAAAATAAATTAAAACCAATTACAAACACAAGACAAACACACATATATTAGCTGAGAAAAAGTATAATCCATAGATTTTAATATAATCAAGAAATGTGGCCCTTAAAACATTCTATTTTGCATAAATTGTCCATATTCAGATAGCATATTGTGTAGCTGGTACATTCAGGGAATATTGGATCCAAATCTCTGTCTTCTATTCCTACCCACAAATAATCACATTCCTTTAACAAAAATATGTTAAAAACAGTTGTATAATCTTTCTGGCCTTGTAAGACTATGAGCTATGAATGCAATGGGACAACCCACCATGGCCAACTCACTGCAGTCAACTTGCCACAGGACAATTCAACAATTCAATTTAAGTATTTAAAATAATTAAAAATATATTTTAATTTTTGTCATTCTTCTTATCCCTCCTTTTGCATTCTTTCTTTAACAATTCTATTCCACCATTTCTTCAATTTTATTGTAACTCTTGCCCCCTGGTGAGTTGGCCATGGCAAGTGGTCACACGATGAATTGGCTGCAGTTAGTAGGCCAAATAAATAATAATAGTAACAACAACAACAACAACAACAACAACAACAGAAACAAAGGCAGAATATAAGGAAAAACTGCTGGATGATAGATTAAATAGATGGAAAACCAAAGCTTTGCATGGACAACATTTGAAAAACTTTGAAGGAAAATGTGATAACAACTTGACATGGGCATGGCTTAAGATGGGAACCATCAAGAAAGAAACAGAAGGCTTAATACTGGCTGCTCAAGATCAAGCACTACAAACTAATGCCATGAAAGTGAAGATACAAAAATCTACTGACAATCCAAATTGCCGACTTTGCAACAACAAAGCTGAAACTTTTTCATATTTAATATGTGAGTGCAGCAAAATCGCGCAAACTGATTACAAAGCTAGACATGACCGAGATGCTAAACTAATCCACTGGGCATTGTGTAAAAAATATGACTTGCCAGTGTCTGAAAAGTTGTGGGAACATAGGGTGGAAAAGTTGTCGAGAATGAGAGGGTGAAGATCTTGTGGGACTTCTGAATACAGACAGATCACCATTTGGAACACAACATGCCAGATATCACAGTTGTGAGAACCGAAGCATACAGCTGATTGATATCGCTGTACCAGGAGATGCCAGAGTCGAAGAAAAAGAACTGGAAAAAATTATGAAAATCTACAAACAAGGCATAAAGACAACAAACCTGTCTCTTACTTGTTCCATCTTGTCTTTTAACATTGATGTCTAATAGTATGAACATTCAAAACAGTCAGCCTTGCTGCCTTTTGAGCTTCTAAAATCTACCATTCTCCTTTCATCTGGATTGCTTATTACTAAGAAACTTGTTTTCTTTGAAATCTGGCTCAGCCCTATACGTGTCTTAGGAACTTTCACTGCTTAGAATTGAAATGCAATCTACTGATCCTTGAGTGAGAAGAATACTATATGGTCTACATTGTCAATTAATCTTGCCTCTCTTACCACTGTTATCTGCTAATTTCTGTTATCTAGTTTTTGAATATGTAGTGGTGCTTTATAACCAGTGGGCTTGAGGTTTGATAGCATATTCAGGAGTACAGAAGATGAATCTATCCCTTTAATGAATGTAGAACAAAAATATATCCACAGTTACTGATAAAAATGCAAAAAGAAACTAGGGAACACTCTATCTCAGTATTCGAAGGAGTTATTATTAAGCTGCTCTAGATGATAAAACTCAGAGTGAAGTATGACAGTCTTCTAATATGTGTAAAGCAACAAATATCTTCAGTCAGCAGTAGCAAAGCAAGGATTTGGCTCTGTCCCTACATGCACCTAACCATAACACAAACATGCCTTGAAAATACCAATTTTCCTTTTTTTTAATTGAAAAGTTTTACAATACATTTTTGAATACAACCCCCCCTCCCCCTCCCCTCTCCCCAACCCCCCCAACCCTCCCCTCCCCTCCCCCTCCCCGACTTCCCAGAGCAAAATACAGGGTATAAAAATACAAACAAACATAATCTAAAATATGCAAACAACAATAAAATATTAAATACTATCGCACTTTAACTCTTGGTAAAATAACTACAAGCTGGTTATACATCATATATATCCGCTACTTATTCAAATGCTAAGTGAAACTTTTTAGTCCCATATTTATTCTGGATGTAATCAATCCATCTTCTCCACTCCACAATGTATCTCTGTTGCGATTGGTCTTTCAAATACGCTGAGATCTTTGCCATTTCCACCAAGTTAGAAACTTTTAAAGTCCATTCTTCTATAGTCGGCAGTTCTTCCTTCTTCCAATATTGCGCTACTAAAAGCCTCGCTGCCGTAATTAAGTTCAACTTCAACTTAGTGTCCACAACGGTGGTATCTGTGATAATACCCAGTAAAAACAGTTGTGGACAAAACTTTATCCTTTTCTTGAATATTTTTTGCATGTTCCACCAAATTTTAATCCAAAAAGCTTTAACTTTTTACAAGTCCACCATGTATGAAAATACGTTGCATCCTCACAACCACACCTCCAACATTTGGGCTGGCAGTTCGGATACATACTTGCTAATTTTTTAGGGTCTAAATGCCACCTATAAAACATTTTATAAAAATTCTCTCTTAAATTTTGGGCCTGTGTAAATTTTACATTTCTAACCCAAATCTTTTCCCAAGTATCCATTGTAATAACTTCTTGAAAATTCTGAGCCCACTTTATCATACAATCTTTAACAAGTTCCGTCTCTGAATCAATTTCTATCAATGCAATATATATCCTTTTTATATGTGCTTGACCTTGATCTCTAATTTGCTTTACCAAATTTTCATCAATCATTGAAAAACCAGTTTTCTGGTCCTCTTTCCATCTAGCCTGTAATTGCCCATACTGAAACCAGGTTTGTACAATCTTCTCTTCTTTTAAAATGTTATATGACTTTAATTGCCATACATTCCTCTCAAAACTTAAAATTTCCTTATATGTAGTCACATCATGTTTAAATCCAACATTTATATTTTCTATTGCGTGTTTAGGTATTGCACAAATAGGTATCTTATAATTTAACTTATGTCTATACTTTTTCCAAACTCACAACAGAACATACCTTAAAATATGTATCTTAAACACATTATCCACCTTCTTATCATACAATAAATATGCATGCCATCCAAATAACAAATCATGACCCTCAAGATTTAATAATCTCGCTTGTGTTAAATTAAACCAGTCGCTTATCGCTGACAAAGCAGCAGCCTCATAATATAATTTGAAATTAGGCATTTTAAGACCACCTCTTTCACGCGTATCTTGCATTATCTTAAATTTAACTCTTGGCTTTTTCCCTGCCCAGACAAATTTATTAACTCCTTTTTGCCATTCCTCTAAGTTTAAATCCTTTTTAAGTATAGGTACTAATTTTCCATCTTGGCTCTACAACATTGCCTTTATTTTGTCCCCAGTCCATGAAGCAAAGTAGTCTTTAATCATTATAACCTGCACTGATATCAAAGTATTTTTGTATTTTCCTATTATTCTGACCCTGTCTAAAAATAAATGAATAAAATAAATTATGAATTGCCATCAATTTATTTGGAGGTAGAGTCAAATGACCAGTGATGGGTCTCATTAGAATGTGTTCGAAGTGTGGGAAATTTGGGCGCATTACCCTCCACTCTGGTTAGTAGCTCATTTCCATGCAGCAGTTTCTCTTCCAGTGTTTGCCTTTTCCATTAGCCCTTTGTTTCCTGAGTTCCTATCATACCTGCCATCTCCTGTTCTCTCTTTTTTCACAGCAGTTTTTCTCCAACAAAACAGAGAAGAGAAAAGATGTCCACTAATGCAAATGGGGAAGAGAAAGCATTCTGAAATGTATTGTCACGGAAGCTGTCCCAGACCCACTTTTGCCTCTTGCAGTACTTTAAAAAAAGGAGAAATGTTTGTTGCTTATTTATCGGTTTCTCTGCGTATGCCAGTTTTAAACACTTTACCTCCCCTGTCCCCTACTCTCAGTAAGAGAGCGGTTGCCCAGCAGCTTGTCAGTTTCAAATCCCTGGTTCTATAGGATCCAGTTAGTTGCACAATGGGGATAGAATCTGCCTTCCTCCTCACTGGGGCTTCCCTTTATTTCCTTATTACAAAGTTCTTTAAAAGGAAAGGTGACCAAATGAGAAGACCCACCTATCTAAAGAAACCAAATGCAATCTTGACTTCAAACTATCCCCATTCCTGCTGCAGTGTCCTGCTTCCAACTCTGTTATCCTGTTGATAATGTGGTATATCCACAGATTATTGGGTAGAAGCTTAGAACAGACATGGTAAAGATAGTATAGGACTTGGCAGAAGACACAGCATATTTTCATTATGTGAAGACTTAAAGGTAAAGGTAAAGGTAAAGGTTCCCCCGCACATGCGTGCTAATCGTTTCCGACTCTAGGAGCCGGTGCTCATCTCCGTTTCAAAGCCGAAGAGCCAGCGCTTGTCCGAGGACGTCTCCGTGGTCATGTGGCCGGCATGACTAGACGCCAAAGGCGCACGGAACGCTGTTACCTTCCCACCGTAGTGGTCCCTATTTTTCTACTTGCATTTTTACGTGCTTTCGAACTGCTAGGTTGGCAGAAGCTGGGACGAGTAACAGGCGCTCACTCTGCTACGTGGCACTCGGGATTCGACCCACCAAACTGCGACCTTCTGATCGACAAGCTCAGCATCCTAACCCACTGAGCCACCGCGTCCCCTTTGTGAAGACTTAGCTTCCTGGAAAAGAATTTAATGCTGGGAAAAGTAGAAGGAAAGAGAAGAAGAGGATGGCCAGCAGCAAGAAGGATGGACTCAGTTACAGGGGCAGTGAGATACTGTTTGAAGACCTGAAAGACCAGGCTAGGGACAGCTTGTCATGTATAAAATCTATCTATGCAGTGATTAGTCAAAAATGACTTGATGGTATATGGATAATCAACTGCTTTCAGTGAACTTGATGATACAGTATGTAGAGAGCACAATGCACAAAGGTCTTTTGTCAGCATTAGGATTCCTTGTCTTAAGAATCCATCTCTTCCCTACATGTATCCTCCAACAAATGGAGCATTGCCACATGAATGGCATGATAGGAATTGTTGTATAGCCAGTTCTTTGCAGGCATTGAGTAAGACAGGAAGTTCAAACAGCAACAGGCTTTATTGAAGGTCAGAACACAACAGAAGCAACATAGGAGCTGCTGTGTAGCTGGCTGGAGACAACCAGTCTGGGCTGGCCCAGCAACCGTTACAAGCATACACATGAACTAAGCACTTAGCAATTGAACTAAGCAATTAGCAAGCAGTACAACATAAGCAAACACTTACAGCAAGTAAAAGGCCAATACATTACACCCCTTCCCCCTGGATGGTACACAGATTCATTTGGTTACAAAATCTTGTAGGTATTTGGGGGGTCTTCGTGCTCATTTGGAGCATCGGGGGGTTGTTGGAATCTCCTGGTCTACCGGTTCGTCTGCCGTGCTGTGTAGACCCGGGCTCTGTGGTTCAGTGGAGTCAAAACAACTTGTTCCCCTTTGGCTGGCCTTTCCTGGTAGGTCCAACCCAAAGTCTAATGGTGCCGTGAAGTCAGCAGGGCTGCTACTGGGTGTTGGATGACTGTTCGGCCCCTGTGGTCCAGTCAGGGGAAGCGCTTTTACGGCCCCATCCTTGTTCTCTTTTGCATGAAATGTTTCAGAGCATACAGACTGCTCTGCTGGAATGTGAGGTTGTAGACTCCAGGTCTGCTCCCCCTGGGAGTCCTGAGCCAACGACTGTTCCATTAATCACCAGTGCAACTGGTAGACATGTCGGCAAATGACTCACCCATCTTCCTGGACCACCTCATAGGAGAGTGGTCCTGACACTTTAACAACTTCTGCTACCACCCACAACTGCCCTTGCCTGTAGTTCCTGTTCCAAACCCGGTCCCCCACCTGTAAATTCCTAGGTGCCTTCGGACGTGCCGTGTCAGAGGCTACTGTATCGGAGTGCAGTCTGTCCAGGTGCCTTCGGACGTGCCGTGTCAGAGGCTACTGTATCGGAGTGCAGTCTGTCTCTTGCCCCAGCGCAGCTCTGCAGGGCTCTTGCCTGTAGCTGTACAAGATGTTGTATGCTGGCATAACAAGAAATTGGTCAGCCTGTGGTGCCAGTCCCCTATAGTAATGTGTTTAAGGGACTCTTTGGTTGTATGAACCATCTATTCTGCTTGCCTGTTTGACGATGGGTGTTGTGGCCCTGACCCCCGAGCCTGTCCTACCCGAGGAAGAGGACTCTGAGGATGATGGGGAGGAACTGGCAAGGCCTCCCTCTCCGGTATCCTCCCCTCTGGCAAGGCCTTCATCTCCATCTGAAGGCTGACAGGAGCAGACTGTGATTAGCCAGGCTGGGAGTGAGCCAGAGCAGCTGCAGCAGATGGAGAGTAGCGGAGATGAATCATGGCTAGATCCCAGAGAACGGCACAGAGCCAAGCATTTACAGCAGTGTAGGAAGTGTAGGAGGGTCAGGGATTAGCTGAGTCACTGAGCCACACCCCACAAGGTACAAAAGGGGGTGTGGCTGCTCTTAGGACTTTGTGATGAACAATAATTTAATCAACTTCTGGTCACATCTTTGGAATTCTGTCAGATTTACTACCTGTTTGAAACCCTGGCCTGAATTCTTGACAATGCTTCTGGACTTTTGTTTCTGGACTGTTTCCTTGTTTGCTTGGACTCATTTTGAGTAATTGTTTGGAAGTTATCTCATTCCAGCAGACGCTTGAGGTAACGAGCCTATTTTAGCTGAATGTTTTTATTTTGCTGCCAAGGCCTTATCAGAAGACAATTACTAAAGCTTGAGGAATTAACCCTTGCTAGTCGTGCCTGCTTGTCTGTCTGTTTGTAACCCGGGGGGGGGGAACAGAACAATGGGTGAAAGGGAGCTGACGTGGCATGTCTTATGAGATTGGCCCTGAGAAAGGCCTGGAATTCTGATGCAGTGAATTGGGCTCTGTTGTTGGAGACTACGATGTCCGGAAGCCCATGCATTGCAAACAATGACCATAACACCTGGATGGTCCTTGCAGTAGTCATATTGGGAATTGGAACCACCTCCAACCATTTAGAGTGGCTGTCAACCACTATTAAAAACAACTGTCCCTGAAAGGGTCCAGCAAAATCTATGTGGATTCTTGACCATGGTGTGTGCGTTTCCTCCCATCAGTGGACAGGGGCGTGGGTCAACTCTGGTCTGGACTGCTGACATGTGTAACACCCATGTACTTGGGCCTCAATAGCTTTATCTAGCCCGGGCCACCAGAGGTAGCTCCTCATCAGTGCCTTCATCGGGATGATGCCCGATGGCCTTCATGCAAAGACTGGAGAACCCTGGTGTTCTGAACCAGCCCTCTTCTCGCACCCCTAATCAAAGGAAGAGTCTGGAAAGCGTCCAAGATCAAAAGGCTTCTGCCAAGTTTTAATTACACTGTTACAAAAATACAAGAGCTTGACTTCTCAAACGAAAAAGTTGCTTTCAGCAACTAGCCCCTCCCCAAACACTTCTTTTATAGAGAGCTCAGGGCGTGGTCTCCCTGTGCCTCCTCCCGAGGAGTCCCATAGCCTTCCTTTGTTTGTCCCTGCTCGTCTGCCTCCTGCGTCGGGCGTCCTTGAACAGGGCCAGCTGTGGGTCATCATCCTCCGCACTCTCGGGCTCACACAGCTGAGAAGAGGTTCCCGGCTGAGGACTCTGCAAAGTCTCCAAATCATCATCAGCCGGTTCGTTTCCCTCCTCCCCCACATCTGAGTCCTCCGATACATCGGACCCGGCTGTCGGGCCCACAGGCTGGCCCTGAGTCACAACACTATCCCGCACCGCAGGGCCCTTCCCCCGGGTCTGCCGATCCGGATGCGGTCGGGATGGGAACTGTTCGTGAAAAGCAGTCACCAACGCAGGGGCATGAACGGCGGTCGCGTCTTCCCATGTGAAGTCCTCCGGCCCGTACCCTTTCCACTCGATCAGGTACTGGAAGCGACCTTTCAGCCAGCGGGAATCCCTGATGCTGGCGACCTCGTACTCGGGGGTGCTGTCGCCATCACGAGGTCCTGATGGGGGAGGTTCCGCTTGGCGAAGTGGACAAGCCGGTTGTTCGGGGACCAACAAGGACCGATGGAAGACGGGGTGCACGCGCAGGGAACGTGGCAGAGTTAAACGATAGGCGACCGGGTTGATGACGGCCTCGACTGGGAACGGTCCAAGGTAACGGTGGTCCAGCTTCCTCGCCGGCCGAGTGGATGGTAGGTTCCTGGTGGACAGCCAGACCCGATCCCCCACCGATAATGGAGGCGTATCCCTTCTCGACCGATCGGCGAACCTCTTGTAGTCGGCCTTGGCCTTCTCCAGCTGCCGTCGCACCAACCGATGGATCGCCTGTAACTCCGCCATGAATTCGTTCGCTGCCGGCTCCGGTGAGTCCACGGGAGAAAGGGGGAAAAACCGAGGGTGATAACCCACATTGGCCAAGAACGGTGTCATCTGCGTGGAGGTGTGCTGCGAGTTGTTAAAGGCAAACTCGGCTATGGCCAAATAGTCCACCCAATTGTCCTGCTGCAGGTTAACGTAGCAGCGCAGATACTGCTCCAAAATGCCGATGACCTTCTCGGTACCCCCGTCGGTCTGAGGATGATGCGCGGACGAGAGGCAAACCTTAATGTCCAACGCCCGCATCAACTCCTGCCAGAAGCGGGCTGTAAACTGGGCCCCCCTATCGGAGACGACTCTATCGGGAAGGCCGTGCAGCCGGAACACCTGTTGGATGAACATGCGACTAGTGGCGCGAGCTGACGGTAAGCCGCGACAGGGGATGAAGTGCGCCATCTTGGTCAACATGTCCACCACCACAAACACTGTCGTGAAGCCGGAGGATGGGGGTAGATCCGTCAGAAAGTCCATGGACACAGCCCCCCAGGGTCTCTTGGGCGTTGGCAAAGGCTGCAGTAAACCAGGCGGGGCCCCTGTCGCTGACTTGGCCTGCCTGCATGGGACGCAGGAGGTGACATAAGACTGGACATCGTGTCGGACTCGGGGCCACCAGAATGTACGGGAGACCAGGTTCAGAGTCTTGAACAGGCCAAAATGCCCCGCAGCCGGGTTATCATGACATTGGCTGAGGACGAGTCCCCTGAGTGGCCCTCCTGGAACATAGAGCCGGTCACGATAATACAGGAGTCCATCCGTGACCGACCAAGGCGAATCTGGCCCCACCTCTTCCTTCCGCTGAGCCACCCACGCCTCCTGCTGCTGCGCCTCCCGGATCCGAGCCCGTATATCCACCGGCTCCCGCACCGCAGCAAAAGACTCGACGGGGATCACGGTCCTGGGCGGAAGCTTGTCTTCCACTCGGGTGTACTCGGGCTTCCTGGACAGAGCATCCGCTCTCTGGTTGTGCCCGCTTGGTATGTACCGCACCCGGAAGTCAAACCTCGCAAAGAAGAGGGACCACCGGATCTGGCGTTGGTTCAAATTCCGAGCGGTCTGCAGGCTTTCCAGATTCTTGTGGTCCGTCCGGACCTCGATTTGATGCCGCGCCCCCTCCAAATGATGCCTCCAAGCCTCGAACGCCGCCTTGATGGCCAGCAGCTCCTTCTCCCAGATGGTATAGTTGCGCTCCGAGGGATTCAATTTCCGTGAGTGATACGCGCAAGGGAAAAGGGTACCGTTGGGCGTCGCTGCCTGAAGTAACACGGCCCCAATGGCAATGTCGGAGGCGTCCGCCTCCACGACAAACGGCCGTTGCGGGTCAGGATGCTTCAAGATGGGCTCCTTCATGAAGGCGTCCTTCAGAGCTTGGAACGCCTGTTGTTCGGGGGCGTTCCACTGGAACCGAGTCTTCTTCTGCAGGAGCCGGGTGAGGGGGGCTGTCAAGGCAGCAAAGCCAGGGATGAATGTCCGATAGTAGTTGGCAAATCCAAGAAGTCGCTGAATATCCTTCACGCGACGCGGGGGTTGCCAACTCTGCAACGACTCAACTTTACTCGGTTCCATGGCGATGCCCTCAGGAGAAATGCGGTGACCCAAGAAATCAATGGTCACCTGGTAGAACTGGCACTTCTCCAACTTGGCAAACAGCCGATGATTCCGGAGGCGCTGCAGGACCTGACGGAGATGCTGATGATGCGCTTCACGCGACGGGGAGTAAATCAGGATGTCGTCCAGGTAAATCACAACAAACTGGTCCAACAGATCCCGAAAGACGTCATTCATAAAATGCTGAAACACAGCGGGGGCGTTGGTCAGGCCAAACGGCATCACCGTGTACTCGAAATGTCCATAGCGAGTACCAAACGCCGTCTTCCACTCATCACCCGGCCGAACCCTGACGAGGTTGTAAGCTCCACGCAGGTCCAGTTTCGTGAAGATCTTAGCCTCCCGGAGTCGGTCCAAGAGCTCGGGGATGAGGGGCAGCGGGTAGCGGTTACGCACCGTGATAGCGTTGAGTTTCCGGTAGTCACAGCAAAGCCGTAACTCGCCCGACTTCTTTTTGACGAAGAGCACGGGCGCAGACACTGGCGAGGACGAGGGCCGGATGAAACCACGAGCCAAGTTCTTCGTCAGGAAGTCCCGCAATGCAGCCAACTCGGGCTCCGACATGGAGTACAAACGCCCCACTGGGAGAGGCGCATCAGGGACTAGGTCAATGGAGCAGTCGTAGGGCCTGTGCGGGGGTAATTGGTCCGCCTCTGACTCGCTGAACACGTCAGCAAAGTCGGACAGTTCGGGAGGCAAGGAAACCCCTGAGGAACCCTCCACCTGGCCGGCACAGATATGGCGGGTGTGGTCCACGCACTGCAAACTTGGGAAGGTGACCAAGTTCTGAGACCAATAGATCTGTGGATCATGCGCCCGGAGCCACGCCAGTCCCAAGACCACGGGGAAGTGCAGATCCGAAGTGACGTAGAACTGAATGGCCTCCACATGGGTACTGATGGCCATACACACGGGTTGCGTGGTGGCCGTGATAGGCCCGGACAGGAGCACTCGACCATCGATGGTCTCCACAAGCATGGGCGGATCCACTGGACACTGGGGAACAGCCCATTTGGCCACAAAGGCCGAATCCATAAAGTTAGTGGTAGCCCCAGAGTCAATTAAGGCATGGACTGGAATCCCCTCTGACTTGCCAGGGAGGATCAGACGTGCCTCCAAAATCAAATGCCGTGGAGGTTCACAGGCACCGTCGGAACGGCGTCGCTCGGTGTGGATGTTGTGGGTCGCCCGATCTTTCACACCGTCTAGATCGGGCTCGGGCCGTTTCCCGATAACAAAGCAGGGGACTTTCTCGGGGCAGGCTTGGTCACTGACGCCCGCTGACGCTTCTTCGGGCAAGAAGCAGCCAAATGTCCAGGGTCCCCACAGTAAAAACACAACCCCTCCGATCGTCGTCTGTCCATTTCCGTCACCGATAGACGGGACCTGGCGGCACCCAGCTCCATTGGCTCCTCCCTCTGGACCGGGGGCTCACGCACAACAGGGGCGGCAGGGGTCTGTGGGGTGGCACGGCGACTCTTACGCTGCTGCAGCCGGGCATCGATCCGCAGACAAAGATGGATCAGCCCATTCAGGTCTGAGGGAATGTCCACGCGGGCCAGCTCATCCAACATCTCCTCTGACAAGCCATCCTGAAAGGCATCCACGAGCGCAGCCTCATTCCAGGCGGAATCCTGGCTAAGCAGCCGGAAATCGCTGATATAGGCCTGTAGAGGGCGCTGACCCTGCCTCAAAGCTTTCAGGCGTCGGGTGGCCGTCTGTGCCTTAATCGGGTCCTCGTACATGAGGCGCATATGGTCACAAAACCCCCCAAAGTTATCCAACAAAGGGCTAGGCTGTGCCAACAGAGGCGTGCCCCAACGAGCTGCATCTCCCGACAGAAGGCTCAACACGAATCCCACCTTATCTCGGTCAGTGGGGAAATCAGCTGCTCTCACGCTGATATAAAGCTGGCATTGTCCCAGGAAGGCAGGAAACAGTTCTGGATTACCAGCGAATTTATCCGGCATAGCTATCTGACATTTCCTCCTGGGTGGGGGGGCAGCATGTACCTGAGCCTGCAGTTGTGCCACCTGAGTGGCCAGCAAGGTGAGTTGCTGGTTGAGCTGGACATTCTCGGCAAGAAGCTGCTCCATCGTAGTATTAAGGGGTGGGTGGCTGAAAGCAAACTGTTCTGAACCAGCCCTCTTCTCGCACCCCTAATCAAAGGAAGAGTCTGGAAAGCGTCCAAGATCAAAAGGCTTCTGCCAAGTTTTAATTACACTGTTACAAAAATACAAGAGCTTGACTTCTCAAACGAAAAAGTTGCTTTCAGCAACTAGCCCCTCCCCAAACACTTCTTTTATAGAGAGCTCAGGGCGTGGTCTCCCTGTGCCTCCTCCCGAGGAGTCCCATAGCCTTCCTTTGTTTGTCCCTGCTCGTCTGCCTCCTGCGTCGGGCGTCCTTGAACAGGGCCAGCTGTGGGTCATCATCCTCCGCACTCTCGGGCTCACACAGCTGAGAAGAGGTTCCCGGCTGAGGACTCTGCAAAGTCTCCAAATCATCATCAGCCGGTTCGTTTCCCTCCTCCCCCACATCTGAGTCCTCCGATACATCGGACCCGGCTGTCGGGCCCACAGGCTGGCCCTGAGTCACAACACCTGGGTCTGAGTGAGCTTGGGACTATGACCCTACTACCCCAAAGGATGAACCCCTTGTGAGCCAAAAGCTTGTTTTTCTGACTGAATAAAACATGCGACTTAGGATTTTGTCGGCTGGCGTTTTTGCAGCAACATCTCCCGCATGTAGGGGAAACTCTGACAAGTCTTGTATTGCTAATATGTGTGCAGCTGGAGCCGGATCGGGCTTCACATGTGGCAAGGGCAATCTGCTAAGGCCGTCTGCGTGGCCCATTTCTTTGCTGGGTTTGTGAACCAACCTGTAGTCATAGGCTGAAAGGAAGATAGACCACCTCAACATTCATGGTGACAGAATTTGAGGTGTCTGCTTGCTCATTGTGAACAAGCCTAGCAAGGGTTTGTGGTTGGTAAATACCATGACCTGCCTCCCATATAAATAGTCATGAAATTTCTTAACCCCGGCCATGATGGTCAAGGCCTCTTTGTCAATTTGCGCGTAATTGCACTCCACTGAGGACAAGGTCCTCGAGTAATATGCGATGGGTGACTGTCTCCCATCCACCGACAAGTGACTCAGCACAGCTCCAACCCCATATAGGAATGCATCACACACGATGCAAACTGGCAGCTTTTCATTAAAGTGCATGAGCACCGAGTTCAAGGACAATGCCTTGACTGCCTGAAAACTCCTTTCATGGAGCTTGGTCCACTGCCATTGAGTATTTTTGTCTAAGAGCCGGTGTAGCGGCTCTGCCACTGTGGCCTTGTTAGGGAAGAATGAATGATAAAGGTTGAGGAGGCCCAAGAAGGCTTGAAGCTCTCCCTTGGACCTAGGGCTTGATGCCAGCTGAATTGCTTTCAACTTTGATTCTGCAGGATGGATGCCCTCGGCATTGATTCGAAACCCAAGGAATTCTGTAGACTGAACCACAATCTTGCATTTGTCTCTCTTTAATTTAAGTCCTGCGGCACGGAACTGCTGAAGGACAGCTCTAAGCCACTCAGCCAGAACTTCTGTGGACTCCCCAGTGATGAGTACATCATTGAAGTAGGGGAAGACCCCAGGAATACCCTTGAACGTGCGCTCCATGATCCCCTGAAAAATCCCTGGGGTTACACTCACCCTGAATTGAAGGCGCTTTACCTTGAAGGCTCCCCCTGTGCGTAACAATCATTTAGACGGCTGCCATGGCCTCATCCACTGGCAGCTGTTGATAGGCCTGCACTAAATCTAATTTAGTGAACACGCAGCCTCCTTGCAATGATGCCAGAATATGGCTGACTACTGGGACGGTGTACGCATTCTGCTATAGTGCCCGGTTAATGGTACACTTGTAGTCAGCACATATTCGTACCTCTCCATTGGCCTTGAGTGGCATTACAATGGGGGTCTCCCACTCCTCACTGTCTATGGGCTGCAAAACCCCTTAACAAGCTCGTCCAGCTCTGCATCAATTTTATGTTTTAATGCAAAGGCACACGGCGGGGCTTAACCCGAATTGGCACGACCTGGGGATTAAGTTTAAAAGCTATTGGAGGGCCATTGTACTCTCCCAAATCTGGGCTGAAAACATCTGCGAATTCCTTGAAGATGGAAGATAAATCTGTCGTTTTAGTCTGGTGAATGCCGGTTACTTGGATGCCCAATGCATCAAACCAATCGAGCCCTATGAGGCTCGTACGTTGGTCATCTACCACAATAACATCTAGAGGGCCTTAAAACCCCTTGAACGTCACCACAAGTGTGGCCTCACCCTTGACCGCCACTCTGGAATTCTGGAAATCAGTAAGTAGAATATTAGATGGTTGTAGCTTGAGCCATCTGTTGCTATGGCTGCAAACATGCCGAAAAGTTCTGATGGAGATGATGGACACAGCTGAGCCTGTGTCCAGTTCCATTTTACATGGAACCCCTTGAAATTTGACCTGCAGTCACAACTTCTGTTTAAGAGGTCGGTGGGCACCAGTGTGGAAAATGCTCTGGCGGCTAGAACAGAACCCTACTCAATGTTGCCCCAGGCCCTCGGTACCTCTCCTGAAAGTCTCATCCAGCTGGTGGTCCCTCTGGCAACCTCGACAGACTGCGGCAATGTGGCCTGGTTTTCCATATGCCCGGCATGTGGCTGTCCTGAAACAGCAATCTGCACATTGATGGTGGCCTCTGGAGCCCAAGCATCTTGGGGACAGAACTGCCTTGTCAGCCGGCCTTGTTCCTCTTTCGTGGTGCCGCTGAATCTTGTCGACTTCGTGGTTGGAGTCGGTGTCTTCCAATTGTTCGGCATCCTCGTGGTGGACAGTTTCTGCAGATGGCGTGCTTTTGGAGGGCCGCAATGCCTTCACAGCCCCTCTGGTGGCTTCGTCCACCATGACCTCCTTTAAGTCCTCTTGAAGTGAGAGAGTCTCCTTCGCAAAGAGCTTTTGTTGGAGTTCTCTGTTCCTGAGTCCACAGACTAAGCGGTCTCTTAGTCGCTCCTCTAGGTCAGAGAAATTGCAGAGTCGTGATACTTGACGAAGTGCTGCAATGAATTCTGTCGCTGACATGCCGGGTTGTTCACGTTGTTCGAAGGTGTGCCTCCATGCTATCACCGATAGCTTAAGCTCAAAATGGTCGCATAGTTTCTTCTTGAGGTCAGCATAAGTGACGGTTTACAGTAGCGCCGGGACAACCAAGTTCTCGGCAATATCGAAGGTGGCTGGGCCACACATGCAGAGGAGGGTTGCGGCCTTCAGCCCATCTTCGCTGACTTGATTTGCATGCAGGTAGTTCTCTATGTGGGAAATGTAGGATGACTATCCCTCCAGGTGTGTCACGTTGAATTCCTCGAGCTTTCCAACCTTCACCATGGTGCGTAGTCTTCGCAGCTTGTGTCTTGCGTTGCCTCGTGCTGCTGGCTTCTGTGTAGGCCCTGGGACAGATGCTCAGGGAAGGGTAGTCTCCAGCATGGCTTGCTAGGCAGACCGAGGGTGGAGGGACGCTGTTCCCTACCAGACTCTGTGCTGGTCTCACCCCCTAGTGACTTCAGGCTCTTACAATGAAGCAGCACATCCCATCTTTGTTGCCAGTGTTGTGTAGCCGGTTGTTTGCAGGCATTGAGTGAGATGGGAGGTTCAAACAGCAACAGGCTTTACTGAAGGTCAGAACACAACAGAAGCAACATAGGAGCTGCTGAGCAGCTATTTATATGGTTGGCCGATAGGCAGCAACCAATAGGTTTAAAGCAGTGGTTTCCCACCCAAAGACCTACTTAGCTGGCTGGAGACAACCAGTCTGGGCCGGCCCAGCAACCATTACAATCATACATGTGAACTAAGCGCTTAGCAATTGAACTAAGCAATTAGCAAGCAGTACAACATAAGCAAATACTTACAGCATGTAAAAGGCCAATACATTACCAAAATGGTCAGTCATAAAGAGTGGGAGACAAAATATTTTTGGTCTACATCAAAATACACTTTGAAAAGCACATCCTCTCAAAAAAGGCATGCACTTTGAAACACACTTCATCCGAAAGCATCCTTTTAAAATGTTTAGGGGAAAAAATGAGCCAAGAATTGCTTTGCAGAATCATGAGACATAATGACACCCAAAAGATATTCATGTTTGGAGCCTTTATGTTAGTTTGGGAAGGGCAGGTCATACACCACTTTGCGACAAAATCTCTCTCTCATAATCTAATCACAAAAATGTGCTTTGTGATTAGAGAATCCATGCAGCTCTTTGGCTACCGACTTTTGGAGGGCTGGAAAATGAGATGAGTGCTTTCAGATGAAGCTCACAAGGGAAAGAGGAAGAGAATAAGGCCTTCTTTTATGGCCTTTCCAAACCTGCATGTGATAGAATTATTATACAGCCAACAAAATCCATGGCAGTCTTTTGTTTCTTGACTGGAAAGCCTGCTGTGGCACATAGACCTGCATGTCCATTGCTGTGTATTTCTGTGCTCAATTATAGAATTATAGCCTTGGCTCAAATAGCAGCTATTCTGGTCATGAAAAAGAATACATATAGCCTCTTGATA
Source organism: Vipera ursinii (assembly GCF_947247035.1). Lineage (NCBI taxonomy): Eukaryota > Metazoa > Chordata > Lepidosauria > Squamata > Viperidae > Vipera > Vipera ursinii. Next base: position 104,863,204 of record NC_139516.1, on the reverse strand, counting down.
CTAAATTTATCCCATTTTATGTTGTTAAATTCAGCTGCAGAATCTAAATTTAAGCTCAGCGCTAAAAGACAGAATAATTCCCCCCATTAACTGAAGGAAACCTCTATGACTAGATTTCTTTGTCATATTAAACTTTAAACCATGGATTGTTTACTTATGGACCCCATTTCCACAGCATATTTTTAAGCATGTTAAATGCCCCCCTGAAATACTGGATTTACATGATATGTTAAGCAAAACAACAAAATAGATTATATGCAGAACTCATAATATTTGGATATACCTTATATACATCTTCCATTAAATTTGAAATACAGTTAAATGTAGACTAAGTGAGGATAGTCATATCAGGAAGGAGGAGGAAGCCTGGTGTCTTCAAGAGGTTTTGAACTACAGTTCTCATAATCTCTGATAATTAGCCATGTTAATTTGATATTTATAGATGCGTGGTTTAAAATATATGGAAGTTGCTTATCCTTGATGTAAAAACTGAAAAAGACGTGGCTGCCGTTGAAAACAAGAATTCTATGTCCTTTCCCTTATCTTAGCAACAAACAGTAAAGCACACAATGACTTGCATGATAATCAGACCAGGTCAGTACCCATAACCTGCCCCTATTTTTCCCTGATTGCTTTTATTGGCTTCCCCTGAAAAACCTGCAGACCTTTGATTATGTTACCTAGTTTGATATTGAAACATCTGCAAGAAAACAATCAAGCTCAGAGAGCACCAAGGTCCCACATTCCAGATCTCTGCATATTGTTAGGTTAAGATCCCTCAGGTAGAGATTCTAATGTAGTTTGCATTAAATCTCATTCTGCTTTGCTTATTTGGAGCCTTTCCTGGTAAGTCCATATTTTAGAGACTGCATTCAAATTTTTTTAGTATATTTTGCAAAGAGATGCCATTCCTTTGTTTTTAACTGTATTCCCTGGATCTTTAGAGACTGAATCTGAAATGTGCAAGAAATACTGGAAAACACAGGCATACGTTACATACATTACATATGAAAATTATGCTCTTGCTATCACTGGTGTGCTTCCTATTAATATATTATTACTGGCTTCTGGTTCTGGAATTTCGGTGCTCCCAAATGTGTGAGGGAATCGCTCCTCGTGTCACCTGGATTTCTTCATTGGGAGGCCCCTGTAAAGGGGTCGAAAGTTGCCCTGGAGGGGTAATGAGTGGGGGAGAGGTCTCTCCAGTCAGTGGTAGAAGGGCGGTGGCCCTCCTGTCAGCTTGGGGCTACTCTCTGAACCGAAGAAGAAAGGATCGGCCACTTCCATGGCCTATCATTTAGCCGTTTCCTGCCGAAGCCAAAAGCACAACAAAGCACTTGAAAGCACTTGAAAACTGGGTGAGAATTGCCTTCTTGTTTTCCTAATTGTCTACTTTTCCTGCCTAAAGCTTCTCAAATTTGCTTCCCCATGCAAGGAGAGAGGGAAGGGATTTCTTTTCCCCACCCTCCTTAAGTGTGGCCTTTGTCTACATTGGGAGAGAAAAGAAAAAGCCTTGTATTAAATTATACTGATTTATTGGTCTTACTACCTTTCTACTTTTGGCCCAAAGTTCCTATATTTACAGAAATGGACTATTCTACTTATTAGTCTAAAAAGGGGACAAAAAAAGAAATAAATAAAAAGATACTGAAAAGGTTTTGAAGTACTCTGGGGATATCTAGTGAATACTATTGGCAAACAAGCTTGCTTACATTTTGGACTGACCTTGGCATTAAGATAAAAACCTGAAACAGCTGGAGATGAATTTGGCTTAGACCTGTGGAGGTGGACTCTTACTGATTTTTGTTTGAAAAATAGCCTCTACCAAGGACTATTTATAATTATTACAAAATGGAGAAGGATCAACCACAAACCTCACTTGACTATAACCTTATACTTGAAACAATCTACAGAGTCACTGAGATGTCTATCTCCAGATTTAATAATTTACATGCCAAAGAATTTATACTTCAGAATATAACAAAATTGGAAGATATTGCTATTGAGACAGAGGAATATAAGCAACAATTATCCAAAGAACCGACAACTTTAAAAGTACAAGGAACTATCACTATGGCAAATAACCTTAAGGACCAACAACAAACTATGGGAAAACTTAATACTCAACTTTTGACTCCATCAAAAGAGCCTCTAACGTTAGAAGTAAACTATGTGCAAGATAGTGATGGTAACATAGAGGACGTGGAAGATAACAAAGACAGTTTCCTGAAAGCCTGGATAGCCAAGCATTAATTACAAAATTGGATAAGACTCTCTATTTAAAGCAGATGAACCCAGATGGAAGAGGAATCAGACCAAACTGAAGATAAAGTTT